>NC_072423.2:101607500-102807500 GCF_028878055.3 Symphalangus syndactylus
AACTGGGCCGGGCTCGGTGGCTCACACCTGTAATCCCAGCACTTCGGGAGGCCGAGGCAGGCAGATTGCCTGAGATCAGAGTTCGACACCAGCCTGGCCAGCATGGTGAAACCTCTCTCTACTGAAAATACAAAAATTAGCCAGGCGTGGTGGCAGGCGCCTGTAATCCCAGGCACTGAGGCAGGAGAATCACTTGAACCTGGGAGGCAGAGGTTGCAGTGAGCTGAGATCATGCCATTGCACTCCAGCCTGGGCAACAGAGCAAGACTCTGTCTCAAAGGAAAAAAAAAAGAAAGAAAAAGAAAAAGAAAAGAAAAAAAAGAACTGGCTAAATACAGACATGTGTAAAACATAGTCATGCTTAAGAGGCCAGGGAAAGGAGTAACAGTAAAGGAATTTGTCTTTCTCTCTTATTTTTTTCCCTTAACCTTGCTCTGGAGGGGTGGGGGTGTGTGTCTGGAGCCCATTCCTTTGGTCTTGGGTTTTTGGACAGTGTTATCTTATAACTGTCCTTGAAGTGAGCTGCTAAGCAGAGGAAAACTTGTTTCTTTTTTTTTTTTTTTTGAGACGGAGTCTCACTCTGTCACCCAGGCTGGAGTGCAGTGGTGTGATCTCGGCTCACTGTAGACTCTGCCTCCCGGGTTCACGCCATTCTCCTGCCTCAGCCTCCTGAGTAGCTGGGATTACAGGCACCCGCTACCATGCCCGGCTATTTTTTTGTATTTTTAGTAGAGACAGGGTTTCACTGTGTTAGCCAAGATGGTCTAGATCTCCTGACCTCGTGATCCACCCACCTCGGCCTCCCAAAGTGCTGGGATTACAGGCATGAGCCACCACACCCAGCCATTTATTTTTCTTTTTAACCCTTACTACAATATGAGTGGAATCACACAGGATTTGTCCTTCTGTGTCTGGCTTATTTGACGAGCATCATATCCTGCAGGCTTATCCATGCGGTAGCTTGTGGCAGGATTTCCTTCCTGTTGAAGGCTGAATCATATTCCATTCTATAGATGATTACATTTGGCTCATCCATTCATCCTTCAACGGACATTCAGGTTGCTTCCACACTTTGGCTTTTGTGAATAATGTTGGAATGAACATGGGTGTAAACATATCTCCTCAAGAGCTTGTTTTTAATTATTTTGGGTGTATGCCTAGAAATAAAATTACTAAATCGTATGGAAGTTCTATGTTTAACTATACCTCATTCCTTTTTAAAAGTGATGAATTCTATTCTACTGTATGGATGTACCACACTTTCTTCATCCACTCACCTACTGAAGGGCATCTGGCTGCTTTCACCTTTTGGCATTTACGAATACAACTGCTCTCCATGTCCGTGTGTAGGTCTATGTGTGAAAGCAAGCTTTCCAGTCATTTGGGGAAATACCAGAGTATTATATTGCGAGATTGTATGGTAAGACCATGTCTGGTTTTATAAGAAACCACCAAACTGTCTTCCAAAGTGGCCACACCCTTTTGCATTCCCACCAGCAATAATGAGAGTTCCTGTCGCTCCACATCCTCCCCAGCACTTGGTTGTCAGGGTTTTGGATTTTAGACATTTAATAGCTGTGTAGCAGAATCTCGTTGTTTTAATTGCAACACCCTAATGACATACGGTGTTGAGCATTTTTTCTTACGCTTATTTTAAATTTTTTTTTTTTTGAGACGGAGTCTCGCTCTGTCACCCAGGCTAGACTGGGGTGCACTGGCACAATCTCAGCTCACTGCAACCTCCCCTTCCCAGGTTTGAGCAATTCTCCTGCCTCAGCCTCCCAAGTAGCTGGGACTACAGGCGTGCGCCACCACACCAGGCTAATTTTTTGTGTTTTTAGTAGAGACACGGTTTCACCCTGTTAGCCAGGATGGTCTCTATCTCCTGACCTCGTGATCCACCAACCTCAGCCTCCTAAAGTGCTGGGATTACAGGCGTCAGCCACCGAGCCCGGCCTAGATGCTTTGAATTTTCTATGTAGATAATCATATTAGCTATGAATCAGAATAGTTTTATTATCCCTTTGAAATCTATATGCTGAACCCTAGCCCCCACCTTATCAAACTGACTTCCAGTACCATGTTAACGGTGGTGAGAGTGGACATTCCTGTCCTCTTCCTGATTCTCAGGGGAAGGCATTCATTATTTCATCACTAAATATGATGTTACCATAGGGTTTTCGTGGATGCCATTAATCAGGTAAAAGAAGTTTATTTCTATTTCTAACATGTTTTGAATGAGTGCTGTGTTTTGTTAAATTTTTTTTCTTCTGCACCTATTGATATCATCATATAGTTTTTCATCCTTAGTCTCTTTGTCAGAGGTGTGTGAACCAGAGTGACTCCATCTTTAATAAGAGCTGGATAAAATGAGGCTGAGACCTAGTGGGCTGCATTCCCAGATGGTCAGGCATTCTAAGTCACAGGGTGAGACAAGAGGTCGGCACAAGATACAAGTCATAAAAACCTTGCTGATAAAACAGGTTGCCGTAAAGAAGCCGGCTAAAATCCACCAAAACCAAGATGGTGACGAGAGTGACCTCTGGTCGTCCTCACTGCTACACTCCCACCAGTGCCATGACAGTTTGCAGATGCCATGGCAATGTCAGGAAGTTATCTTATGTGGCCTAAAAAGGGGAGGCATGAGTAATCCACCCCTCATTTAGCATATCATCAAGAAATAACCATAAAAGAGAAGCCCTCTGGACTTCTCTGCCTATGGACTTCTCTGCCTATGGAATAGCCATTCTTCTTCTTCTTTTTTTTGAAACAAGGTCCAGGCTGGAGTGCAGTGGCACTATCCCTGCTCACTGCAACCTCCACCTCCTGGGTTCTAGTGGTTCTCACGCTTCAGCCTCCAGAGTAGCTGGGATTACAGGCATGCGCCACCACACCCAGCTATAGAGTAGTCATTTTTTATTTCTTTACTTTTCTTTTTTTCACTTTAACAAATTTACTTTAATTCCAAAAGAAATTAATCTAGAATGGTCAGTAATATACAACATACTTTTATGTTTCTTTTATAGGTATCTATCTAATACAAGTTTATTTGTATATGTGCAATATATAATAACTCTATCTTAGACATGAGTCTTAACAGGATGAAAATATTTTCTTGCAACTATTACTTTATGCCTATGAAGGGTCTGAATTTGTAATGTCCCCGTCTCAAACCCAAGTTAATGACAGTGCCTTGTCAAAATTTTTCATAAATTATTAATGACCTAATTTCATTTAAAAAATGGTTTCAGCAAATATGACAATAGAAAATCTTGTTATTTATTTGTCCATTCATAATATGAGAAAAAAAGAGATGATACATTCCTCCATAGAACAAGTGGGTTTAGAGAACAGTTCTGATAGTATTTCACATGGTAAGCTATCAAAAGGTCTAATAAGCAGCCTCCTTGCTCAGGGGGAGAAAACGGTTTCAATGTGTTTCTCTTCCGAATTGCTTAGTAACTCTAAGTGATTTTCAAATTGGGGGTCAGATTACTGGCACTGAGATCATCAAATTGAGATCTATCTTGAACGGGTACCTTATAAACATTAAGGACATCTCTAACCCTGAACATCTGGTGGAGTGTGGAGTTAGGGACTACAAGACCCAAGTCATCAGCTAAATGTGCCACGAGATTGAACTTTAGATGACCATCTTCCAGGGAGATGTCTTGCCAATTACTAGGAAGAGATGGGCCAAAAACTTTTTCAACGTAAGTTTCCAAATGACTATGGGGATCTTCAGGTGGCGTGTATGTTCAGCTCTGTAAGGGTGGATACACTGGAATAGGTTCTTTTTGCACCTTTTCTACCATCTCAGCAACCACAAGCTCTTTCTCTTTTCTGAGTTGAGACCAAAATTCTCTACGTAGTGCCCCTAAGACTGTCCACATGAAGGCTCTTCTGGTAATGACAGAGATTGCGCTGCCATCTTCGATGAGATCCTTGGGACTGAGACGATCCCTTTACTTTCTTAACAAACTTGCTTTCACTTTACTCTATGGACTCACCTCAAATTCTTTTTTGCGTGAGATGCAAGAACTCTCTCTCGGAGTCTGAATTGGGAGCCCTTTCCAGTAACATGTTCATGTGGTGACTTGTCTAAATTTTCAAATGCTTAACCGACCTTGCATTCCTGAGAGAAGCCTCACTTGGCTGCAGTGTATTCCCCTTGGTGTAGTGGCTCCGTTATGTCTTCTGATGCTTGGCTGAGGGTTTTTGTATCTATGCTTATAATGAACATTGACCTGTAGTTTTCTTCTTGGAATGTTTTTGTCTATTTTGGTATCAGAGAGTGCCCCTTCCTCTTCCGTTTCTGAGAAAAGAGTGTGTAAAATTTGTACTATTTCTTCCTGAAATACTTTGTATAATTCACCAGGGAAACCATCCAGACTTGGAGTTTTTTTTGTTTGTTTTCTATTTTTTTGAAGTTTTTTTTTTAAACTATGATTTCCATTTTTTTTAAATAGATGTAAGATTACTCAGATTATCTGTTTCTTCTTGAGAGAGTTCGGTGGTTCATGTCTTTCAAGGAATTGACCCATTTCATCCCAGTTGTCAGATTTACATGTGGGCAGAGATGTTTGTAGAGTTCCCTTGCTATTCTTCTAATGTCTGTGGAGCCTGAAGTGATATCCCTCTTCCAACCCTAACCTCGGTCATGTGTGTGCTCTTCTTTCTTGTCTGTCTTGCTAGAGGCTTATCTTTTTTGATCTTTATTTATTGATCTTTATTGATCTTTTCGAAGATCCAGATTTTGGTTTAATTTTCTTTTTTTTTTTTGAGATGGAATTTCACTCTGTTGCCCAGGCTGGAGTGTGGTGGTACGATCTCAGTTCTCTGCAACCTCTGTCTCCCAGGTTCAAGCTATTCTCCTGCCTCAGCCTCCCAAGTAGCTTGGATAACAATCATGGGCCACCACATCAGGCTAATTTTTGTATTTTTAGTGGAGACAGTGTTTTGCCATGTTGGCCAGGCTGGTCTCAAACTCCTGACCTCAACTGATCCACCCACCTCAGCCTCCCTAAGTGCTGGGATTATAGGCGTGAATCACCGCGCCCAGCTGGTTGAATTAATTTTCTCCATTGTTTTTGCTATTTTCTATTGCGTTGATTTCTAATTTTATACGCATACATACACACGTATCCATAAATTTATATTTTTTTTCCTGCTTGCTTTCAGATTATTTGTTCCTTGAAGGTTATGTAGAATTAACCAATGAAACCACCTGGACTTGAAGGGTTTTTTTGTGTGGGAAGGCTTTTAACTACAAATTCTGTTTCTTGATAGAGATATTCAGGCTCCCTCTTCCTTCTTGAGTTTGGTGGTTCGTGTCTTTCAGACAATTTCCTCTTAGTTTCCAAATGTATGTGGTGTGCAGTATTCCTGCATTATCCTTTTAATGTCTGTGGGACCTGAAGTGATATCCCTTTTCTCATTCTTGATATTGGTAATTTGCGTCTTCTTTATTTTTCATCTTGCCAGTCTTGCTAAAATTTAAAAAATATGTTGATCTTTTCAAAGAACCAGCTTGACTATATTCTTTGTTTATATCTTTTTAATGGTTGTTCTAGAGTATGAGTATATTGCTTACTTTTGCACTGTGTGCTTAGAATCAATATTTCACTAATTTAGGTGGAATCCAGGAATCTTCCCATAACAGAGGCCACTTGTCTCATACATGACAAATACTCATATTGAAAACCCCACCAGAGAATGGTGTGATTTTTGTTTACAACATCAAACACATTTTGAAGAGAATAGCTCATTAGATTTACATATGTTTACCTAAAACTCTGAGGATAGGAAACTTTTTCTCTCACAAGAGGCTCCGTGGTCCCAAGACAGCTGGTGAGCCCATTGTTTTAAATATTTAGCTGGTATTTTATCTCTTCATGTCCCCATTCATGGCCCTTGGTGTCTCCATGTGTCTCTGACTGCGGGTGCTGGCTCTTGCCCACGGTGGCTACTTCCCTTGTGTGCTTGTGGTTTTCTGCTGTGAGCTCATGTTTGCCTTGGCTGTAGGTGGGGAGCTCGGGGCCTTGGCTGAGGACACAGACTTTGTCTGAAGTTCTGCTGCACTTCCTTCCACCGGGCTGCTCTGGGTCCTATCAATTCAGGGCCACTTTAAGTGACTTGCTCAGCTTGTGATTTTCTGGACCACAAAACTGATGCCAATGTGTGCCTCCCACCTGGATAAGGGTGGGCCTGAAGTTGTCACTTCTCAAGGGAAATGTTTTTATCACCCATCTCAGACTCAGCAGGACGTATTTCTCTGCTGTCTCCTTCTGGCAGTGGCTGGGTTGCCTTCTAGCCGCCCCCGTCAGAGGACACAGTCCCTTCGGGGGTCTCTGCTTTGGACAGCAGCTCTGAGCTCCAACCACCCACTGCGCAGAACAAAGACTTGTCTTCTGCATTGCACCCTCCCACGTAGCTCTGAAAACCAAAGCCTCTGAGTGCGTGTGCATGCTGCGCTCCACTCTCACAATTCAGGACTCAGCAAAAGCAGTGAATGAGGCAAATTCCGTGCAACACGGTGGATGAATCTCGCCAACATAGTCTGGGGCCAAAGGAGCCAGCCATGAGAGGACACGGCCTACGATGGCATTTTATGAAGTCCAGTAACAAGCAAAACTGGTGTCTGATGGGAAAATTCAAGCTCATGGTTACTCTAGGTGGGGAGTGGGTAGCAATCAGAAATGGGTGCTTCTTGGGTGCCGGAATGTTCTATTTCTTGTTCTGAGGGCCAGTTCTAGGAGGATGTTCAGCTTCTGTGGAAATGTATTGAGTTCTACATGGATACCTTGTCCACTTTTCTATAGTTTTATTTTAATACAATGTGGCAACAGCAGCAAGGGACCTTCTTCCCTGAGGGGCACCTCTATTCCGCAGCTGTCACCCCACCTGACTCTTCACTCTGAAACGTGACAGAGCATATTTCTGCTGTAAACTGTGCTGCTCCCTCCTCCAGGCGGTGAAGCCTATGTGTCCCCTCTTTCCCTTTTTGCTCTGACTGCTAGGGAGCTCACATTAAAGGCTGGGCTCTCTGGTTGTCATTTTCCTGGATCTGGATGCCATGATATCGATGTCTCTTCTACCCTTTCTGACCTTTTTTGGGTGGTTTTATTCCTGGGGAACTTTCACTCTAACATAATCCACACTTTTTGAGTGAGCCAGCCGGCATCCAAGAAAATCAGGGTAGCATCAGGCCTTGGGGACAAAGTGACGTTGGTTGAGATTCTGGCTCTGTGGCTTTCACTTCTGTAACTGGGATAGAGGATGCAAAGCATTGAACTCAGAGCCTGGCAACACGACACAGACTCCGTGAGTATCAGTGCGATGATTATAATGAATCATAATGCATCCATGGACACACTGGAAGCACCAAATTAAACCTGAATGGAGTGGTCAGCAGGGAGAGCTCCTGGCCGAGGATGGCCAGGCAGAAAGACGAGAGGCTGGTCCCCAGGGCCACCGAGTCACCGATGGCCTGGGGCTCAGGGGCTGAGGCAGAGACAGTCAGGAAGGACTGGCAAGGCAGCCATGCTGGGGCCTCAGGAAAAGGCGCCACTGACCGGCCAAGGTCCTCCCTGGGGCCTGCCCTGCACTGCCTCTGCCTCAATATTTGCTGTCAGAGTCATGGTGAGACGGGGCCTGGGATAGGAGGTATCTTCCTGGTGATGTCCCTGAGTGTGGCTCCCAAAAGGAGAGCAGTCTCTGGCCAAATGTTCCATTGTGGTTATGAGCAGCATTTGCAGTCAGACAGAGAGGTTAGAACCGCACCTGTGCCACCTGCGTCTGGGGCCATGCCCAGGTGTGTGCCGGCTCTGCACCTCAGTCACGGCTGCTATGGGAGGCAAGAAAAAAGACACCCACCTTGTGGGTCCTTGGAGGACTGGATAGGCTGGCTCCACCCAGGACCTGAGCTACAGAGGAGGATTCTGATTCCCTGTCAGCTGCGAGCACCTGGGATGCAAGAGGAGCTCAGTAAACACACATTCAGTGACAGGCGGGGAATGGGCTGACTATACAGGCAGATTTCACTTAGACAAGAGCTGTAGGGAAAGAGACACAGTGGTAGGCGGTGCTTGTTATTTTGAGGTGTGTTCCTTCAGGACCTAGTTTATTCAGAGTTTTTGGCATGAAGGGATGTCACCCGGGCATGGTGCCTCACACCTATAATCCCAGCACTTTTGGAGAGCAAGGCGGGTGGATCACTTGAGTTCAGGAGTTTGAGACCAACCTGGCCAACATAGTGAAACCCCATCTCTACTAAAAATACAAAAATTAGCTGGATGTGGTGGCAGAAACCTGTAATCCCAGTTACTTGGGAGGCTGAAGCAGGAGAATCACTTGAACCTGGGAGATGGAGTTTGCAGTGAGCCGAGATCACACCACTGCACTCCAGCCTGGGCAACAGAGTGAGACTCCATCTCAAAAAAATAAAAAATAAAATGAAGGGATGTTGAATTTTATCAAGAGCCTTTTCTGCATGTATTGAGATGATCATGTGGCTTTTGTCTTTAGTTCTGTTTATGTAATGAATCACATTTATTCATTTGTGTAGGTTGAACCAACCTTGCATCCTAGGGGTAAGGCCTACTTGATTGTGTTGGATAAGCTTTTTGATGTGCTGCTGGGTTCATAAATCATTCTATCATAAAGACACATGCACACATATGTTTATTACAGCCCTATTCACAATAGTAAAAACAAGGAATCAACCGAAATGCCCATCAATTGTAGACTGGATAAAGAAAATGTGGTACATACACACCATGGAATACTATGCAGCCATAACAAAGAATGAGATCATGTCATTGGCGGGAACATGGATGGAGCTGGAGGCTATTATCCTTAGCAAACTAACTCAGAAACAGAAAACCAAATACTGGACATTCTCACTTACAAGTGGGGGTGGAATGATGAGAGCACATGGACACACAGAGGGGAGTAACACACTGGGGTCTATCGGAGGGTGGACGGCGGGGAGAGGGAGAGGATCAGGAAAAACAACTAATGGGTACTTGGTTTATTACCTGGGTGATGAAATAATCTGTACAACAAACCCCCATGACACGAGTTTACCTGTGTAACAAATCTACACATGCTCCCTGAACCTCAAATAAAAGTTTTTTTTTGTTTTTTTTTTTTTAAAGCCACAGTGAGAGCAAGCCTCGTGGGTGGGAAATGTGTTTATTTAAAGGGTCTCAGGTCCTGCTGAACCTTAACTGAGAGAGAAGCCGCGAGAGTGGCCACATCCTGGGGAGGAAGGTTTGGAGCCTTTTGGGGTTGGGGGCAGATCTCCACTGCCTCCCCGACCTGCAGCTGCTCTAGAGAAGGAAGACAGGAGGAGGCTTGGACAGGGACGGCCCTGTCGCAGCAGGACCTGGCAAGGGGCTTGTCGGAGGAGATTGCAGGGCTCCGGGAACTGGGAAGGTGTTGGGCACCAGGAGAGAGGAAGAGAGTTCTCATGAAGAATGACTGGAAAGGGAGTCAGGACAGGCCAAGAACCTGGAGTCATCACCTTCTGCAAAATTCAGGGGACACAACTCCTGGAGCTGTGGGACAGCCAGAACTGAAATGCAGTGCTCGTCACTTCTTGGGTAGCATGGATATGCTGGACTCACCTGAGGCCCAAAGTCAGAGACTGAGATTTTGCACTAGCAGCAAATGGGGACACAGCAGCTGGCCTGGGAACAGCAGGGCTTGCAGCAACTGGACTGGCAGCAGGATGACCCACAGCCTGAGGAGCAGCAGCAGGGCTTGCAGCAGCTGGATTGGCAGCAGGATGACCTACAGCCTGAGGAACAGCAGCAGGACTTATAGCAGCTGGATTGGCAGCAGTCACAAGAGCCACAGCCCCCTTTAGAGCCCCCACAAGAGCTAAAACCCCCCTTGGAGACCCCACAGGAGCCACAGCCCCCCTTGGAGCCCCCACAAGAGCCACAGCTCCCCTTGGAGCCCCCACAGGAGCCACAGCCCCCCTTGGAGCCCCCACAAGAGCCACAGCCCCCCTTGGAGCCCCCACAGGAGCCACAGCCCCCCTTGGAGCCCCCACAGGAGCCACAGCCCCCCTTGGAGCCCCCACAGGAGCCATAGCTGGAGCAGGAACAGGCTGGCACACAGCAGCATATAGGCTTGCAGCAGCAGACGGGCATACAGTAGCTGGAGCCACAGCCCCCACAGCCAGAGCCACAGCCCCCACAGCCAGAGCCACAGCCCCCACAGCCAGAGCCACAGCCTCCAGAGCAGCCACAGCCTCCACAATCGGGGCCACAGGCCCCACAGCTGGAGCCACAGCCCCCACAGCCAGAGCCACAGCCCCCACAGCCCCCAGAGCCAGAGTCACAGCCCCGACAGCCAGAGCCACAGCCCCCACAGCCGGAGCCACAGCCTCCAGAGCAGCCACAGCAGCCCATGGTTCTGGTGGGTTGAGGGTGGAGCAGGTAGAGGAGCAGGTGAGAGGGAGATGCAGGTGTGGAGCTTCCTGAACCTGGGCCCTTTATATCCCTGCCCAGGATCAGGTGTGGTGCTGGACACAGTCTTTTCCTGGTTCCTGTTTGTGCCGTTTCCTTAGGGAAACTGTGTTTGTTTGCTTAATCTTAAAATAACCTCAGTGGTGTATATACAGTTTTGCACTTTTTCCTTAGTTCATGATTTTCCTCACATGTCCTCTGAAAAATGACAAGGCCCCTGTCCTTCTGTGTTAGTAAGGGCAACGGGAGCAGGGACTTGGCTTTGATACTGCACTCATCTTTGCTACCAGTGTTCATTTCCTGGGGCTGCCATAACAAATGGCCCCCAAGTGGAGCCTTAAAGCGGACATTGATGCCTCACAGTTCAGGCAGACAGAAGTTCAAGATCAAGTTCTCCGTGGGCCACACGCTCTCTGAAGGTTCCAGGGGAGGATTCTTTCTGCGTCTTCCAGCTTCTGGTGGTGGCCAGACATTCTTGGCTTGTGGCTGCATCCCCCATCTCTGCCTCCATCCTCAAGTGGGCTTCTCCACTGAGTGTCTGTGTCTCACCTCCTCCCCTCCTTTCTCTGACAGGGACACCAGACATTGGATCAGGGCCCACCCTACTCCAGTACAACCTCATCTTAACTTGATTACATCTGCAAAGACCCAGTGTCCAAATAAGATAATATTCAGAGTTTCCAGGTGGACAGGAATGAGGGGGTCCTATTCAACCCACTCCTATGCTGATGCTGATGCTGATGCTGATGCTGATGCTGACTGATGCTGATGCTGATGCTGATGCTGACTGATGCTGCCTTGACTCCGAAAGTCTCAGGGAAAGTTTACAGAAGGCACAGGGAGACCACGCATGGAGACACCCTAAGGCAGGTGACCCCATCCTGGGCCATCACCCGTGGGCAGAACAGGATGAAACCCAGGATCTCATAAGACCCAGGATCAGAAAAGGACTCAGGAACAGAATAGGACTCAGGATCAGGGCAGGCTCAAGACAGGACTCAGAAACAGGGCAGGACCCAGGATCAAGACAGGACTCAGGATCAAAACAGGACTCAGGATCAGAACAGGACTCAGCATCAGGTCAGGTCTCAGGATCAGGCAGGACCCAGGTTCAAGACAGCACTTTGAATCAGAATAGGACTCAGGATCAGGGCAGGATCAGGACAGGACTCAGGATCGGGGCAGGTCTCAGGATCAGGACAGGACCCAGGATCAGGACAGGACCCAGGATCAGGACAGGACTCAGGATCAGGGCAGGACCCAGGATCAGGACAGGACTCAGGATCAGGACAGGACTCAGGATCAGGACAGGTCTCAGGATACCTGAGATCCTGCTGTCTTGGCTGGAAAGTGGGGGCCTGAGTGCACACCCAGGAATCGTGACCCTGCAGAGTCATTTCCCTGGAGCTGGATGACTCCAGGCTCGGTGGTTTAGGGCTTAGAGATGCTGTCAGTCAGCACCCTGTGAGGCACCGAGGGCATACTCCAATGAACCGGCAGAGTTGGAGAAACAAAGGAAACACAGTGTGGCAGGTCAGGAGCCCCCCACCTTTGGGCTTCGCTGACAGAGGAGGACACAGGGATGGAAACTCTAAGAAAGCCACAGCTGTGGGAGGGTCCCAGTGTCCCACCCCGCCCACAGACCACAGGGCCTGTGGCTTGTATGCCCAGTCAGGTGACGACGCCATTCAGAAACCTGATCTCATGAGGTTGCCCGGATGCTGAGTCTCAGGCCAGGTCTGCAGTGAGTGTGGTGCCCCAGGCCTGGAACACTCTGGTGCCATCGGGACCCAATGCTGGGTGCACCCAGGAGCTGTGGGTCTGAAACAGTGGTCAGAGGTCACTGACATGTGGAGGAGGCCCCTTGAGTGTGGGAGACAGAATCCCCAGGTGCCAGGCTTGGCCGAAGGCTTTGCAGGACTGAACAGGTGGGGAGGAAGGGCAGGGAGCACGGCTGCCAGAGGAGAGACGTGTTCTCGGAGGTGGGTCTCCAGGGCAGCGCAGGGCAGAGCACTGGCCTGGAGGTGTTTTGTGCACATGCTGGATACCTGGCAACCATGGCGGCGTGGGCTCAGGACGGGCTCCCGAATTTTCAGGGCCCAAAGCAACGTGACAACGCAGGCCCCTCGTCTGAGCATGGCAAAGGAATTCAAGACCATCAGAGCCTCACGCTGAGGAGGGTCCTTCTCAATTGCGTGGCCCCTGCATCTACAATCCCCACTGCATCCCGTGAGCCCGGATATCTTCGGGAATTAGTGCATTCTTGTGAAACACGTGGTTTTATTTTGAGGAGCGTTTTCAATTTTGCAACTGGGGTGTGCACGGCCTTGCTCTACTGGTCACCCTCCTGCTTCAGCTCTGGGTCTGAACGTGGCTCCACGTGGCTCCGGGGTCACTACATCCACACCCAGGGACCCCCACCTGGGCCGCTTCCAAGCTCTGCCCCATCGTGTGCCTCGAGGACAATCGCCTGGGGACAGACCCGCCCACCGCCCCACCAGTCGTGTGACATTAGCCAGTCCACAGCCTCCCTGGCCCTCAGTATCTTCATCTACAAAATGAGAGGAGCATTGACCACTTTGCAGAGTTGCTTTGGAGGCCAGAGGTCATGAAATGAAGTTGCCGGCTGTCGCGGGCTCTCCGCTGACCCACGGTTGTCGTTTTAGCTCTCGGCTTCCTGACCCGGGGTTCTCGGTCTCCCCTTTAGTCTCTCTTCCTCCCCAAAGCGCAGTGCCTCCTCCCCTGGGCCAGTGGGGCCCAAGGCTGCAGGGAGCGCGGCTGGAGGAGCGCAGCGGGTGGGGACGGAGCTGCCAGCGGCAGGAGCGCAGATGAGCAGTCCTTGAGCGCCCCCTGGGGGCCGTGAGCTCCGAGCCTGTGGCCGAGGGCGGGGAGGCGCCTGCTGGGCTCTGCAGAGGACAGAGGCAGGGACTTGGGGGTTCCTAGGTGCCCCGGCACAGGCTGGCACGGAGGAGGCATCGCCTGGCCCCTCCCTCGGGGCTGTAGCTCAGAGCAGCCCTGGTGCCATGACCACCCCCCAACCCCTGGCCCAAGTGAGCAGAGCCCTCTGCGTGGGGAGACCTTCCCTTCTGCCCCTTTCTCCTGCGCGTTGACCTCACAGAGCAAGAAGGGGGCCAGCAGGAACATGGCAGGGAGCGTGACAAGGGCAAGGCCCTGGGGTCGGCTCACCTGCTCCTTGCCCTGTGGCAGCCGACCTGGGCCTCCCTCTGTCTCCGCCACATCCCTGGCCTGTCTCGACCATGGCCTCCATCCCCAGGCACTGGCCCCTGGTCCCCAGGCTCTGGGTGGTGGCAACCCCTCGCTCAGGGCCACGGGGGGCTAAGGGGGGGACAGCTCCTGCCTCTGCTGTCTCTGGGTGGACTCCCTTTCCCTGTCCCCACGGTAGCAGCTCTGGTTTTCTCTGCACCTGAGTCCCTGTCCCCATCCCCCAGAAGGTTCCTGTGTCCAGGGAAGGGTCCTTTGTCCCTTGCGACTTTCTCCAAGTTGCTATATATGCACTCCGAGCCTCCTTTTCTCACCTGTAAAATTGCAATGGGAATAACAGGGCCATCCCCATTCCTGGGGAAACCAGACTGCAGGCCCTGCGGCCTGGGCTGGCCGAGAAGCGCCACCTGGTGGCAGGAGGCCCCCCGGGGCGGCCAGCGAGTGGGAAGCAAAGGCTCCTCACAAGACCACTCCCCTAGACCTGGGGTCGGCACCTCTCCAGGGTCCATGTCCTCGGCTGGTTCGGCACCCAGGGACAGAACCCCAGACCAACTTGTACATTCCTTCCAATCACAATGACTTTGATGCTTTTGAAAAAACAAAAATTAAATTAAAAAATGAAATAACACATCCTTTAAGTTTTGTTTCTGTGGGCTCCTCTTTCTGGGACTCAGAGCAAGTGCCTAGCCCGAACGTGCACACCATCAGAGCAGCGCAGCCAGACCCCAGCCTGGGGGCAGCCAGGGTCTCTAGGGAAGGTGCCTGTAACCAAGCCCTCGTTTCTAGTTTGTAAAGCACAGCTTCTATTTTGTGGCATGCACTGATGCTGGTTTAGAACGGCTCCCACCCTTCCCTCTCTTCGTAGCAGGTAGTGAGTAGCTGTGACCCTCTGAGAACAGGACAGGGGCTCACCCCTCCAAGCCATCTCCTTCCTGCTCCTCAGCCCTGGAGAGTGGAAGGGGGTGTGTGGGAAAGTTGAAGGCTGCATGCTCAGGCCTGGCATGGCCAGGGGCACCCAAGGAGTGGGGGGGAGGAGGGACATTCGAGAGCCGGGCTCTCAGAACCTGGGTGTCTGTGGCTTCCTGGGGATGCAGAGATGGATGGAGTTGTGCCTGGCCAAAATCTCACCCTGCACTGTCACTCCAGCCCCTGCCCCTCCCTGGGGTGAGAGGAGGCCTCTGGCTTCCCACCTGCCCACAGGGCCTTGCCTGCCCAGGGCCCAGCAGGTGGTTCGGCTTAGCTCCATGACTAATTTCCCTCCGCCTTCACCTGAACACAGAGGTGCACCCTGAATCTGCTCCCACGCCCCCTCCTCCAGCAGCTTAGGGTCGAGGAACAGAATCAGTTTTCAATGCGTTTAATGATCTCTGAGGAAGTCCCCTTAGAAGATCGCTGCAGCATCCAGGGATGGGAAGGGGCTGTTTCCAAATGAGGTGAACCTGGGACCTGGGGAGGTTGCCTGAGCCTCTGGGCCTCAGCCTCTGTTTCTGGCGGGCAGAATGGAATGAGCATTCCCTTTTCTCTTGGGCCACTGGGAGACTTTGCCATTGTGAAGCCAAAACGCGTGGCACCAAGTGAGTCTTCTGTGGCCGTGGCTCTTGCCATAGGCTCACAGCAGCAGCCACACTTCCTGGGCCTCTGTCCCTCCGTGAAGGTCTCTGCTGCTCCCCCGGTCTCTCAGACAGCTTCTTCTGTCTGGGCTGGGATCCGGCCACAGCGTCCCTGAGCTCTCCTTCCAAGCATCCCAGCTGGGGGCAGAAGTGAACCCACAGAAACCCCCATCCACCTCGGACATTGAGGCTGCCCCTGGGAGCTGGCAGATTCTGAACTCTATAAGGCCTGCCCTAGGCGTGGAGCTGGCTGGTAGCTTGAGGGTTTCAAGCCCTCCAGATCCCATCTACACAGGGGTTCCCCGGAAACGCCCGTCCCTCCCACTCCACACCCCAACCTGACCTCCTGAGGCAGTGGCTGCAGGGGCTCTGGGGGTTCGACCCCAGCAGTGAGATGGGCCATGGGGCTCAGGGGCCCTGGGTCGTGTGGGGCTCAGGCCTCAGGGCAGATACCCTGGCCCTGGCCTTGGCAACAGCGCCCCTCTTGTTCCCTGGGGCATTGCTCTGCTGCTCGTCTCCTTTTTGCAGCCACCATTTATGTAGCGCCGACTGTATGCAGAGTCTGGGAAGGTGACACAGAGAAGAATAAGAAGAGGGAGTGGTCCTGCCCCAGGGGTGCGGGGCCAGCTGTAAGGGGGTGCAAAGCATGAGGAGGAGTCCGCGGCTGGTCCGGGGGCCCATGCCTGTGCTCCGGGGACGTGCTGGACAGGGCATGTGGAACCAGGCCAGAGCTGACTTTGTTCTGGGAATGGGAAGAGTTTGTTATTTAGCTTGTTCCTTTCATCTATTTGCATTGCAGAAGTAATCCTTAAATCCAGCCCTTATCTAATCACTAGAAGAGTTACAGAGACAACCAAAGTGGTCTTTGATCCTTCCCCACATCCCAGTCATCTGGGAGCACCCAGGGAGTCACATGGGAAGGGCTAGGATCAGATCTGAGGGTCTAGCAGGGTGTGTCCCAGGGCAGAGCCCTTGCCAGGGGTGAGCAGTGTACGGGGAGGGAAGGGCGCCAGGGACAGAGCACAGCTGGGCCCTGAGAAGCTTGGGAGGCTGAGGTGGGCAACATGGAGCTGGCTGGCTTCCAAGCAGCCCAGTACCTACCAGGCCGACCCACCCACAGCGACTGCCAGGAAAACCTGCTCAGGCCCCGCTCAGAGCCACTGTGGAAGTGGGGGCTTCACCAAATCTGAGCCCAAAAGGTGTTTCTCCAGGATCCCCTGCCAGCCCCACCTCCCACAGCCTGAGCACAGACCCCGGGATGCCCCACAGGACCACCTGCTCCCGCACAGACCTGTCGCACTCCCCACGGCCCTGTCACACTCCCCACGACTCTGTCCCACTCCCCATGGCCCTGTCCCACTTCCCACGACTCTGTCCCACTCCCCACGGCCCTGTCACACTCCCCACAGCCCTGTCACACTCCCCACGGCCCGTGGCATCTGGCCGTACATGGAAGTGAGGAAGCTGCTGTCTCCCCCAAAGAACATTGCTCCCAGCCAGGGCTCAGCCCTGTGGGGCAGGGCTCAGAGGCTCCTGGTTCAGAGACCAGGGCCCTTGTCACTTGCAGCGTGAACAGCAGGGAACTTTGCCCCCGAGTCCCACAACAGAGGTGGGGACCTTGTCACGGTGGGCCCAGGTGACAACACAGGGCCAGCGGTTCTTCACCCGGCAGCAAACACTGCGGCAGATGACAAACATTGCAGCCCTTGGCAAACAAAAAGCACGCAGCAAACAGTGTGGCCAGCAAAGAGACCCTCCCCTCCCCGGGGACCAGGCAGGGCAAGGCCGTCACCCAGAGTGTCCTGCACCCACCGGGCTGCCTGTGTGACCAGCCACAGAACCCACTCTGCATTAGCACCCACGGCCGGGACAGGCAGGGTGCTGGGCCCATGGCTTCCTGCATTGGCCAACACCACCCAAGGCTGCCAGGCCACAACATGAAGTCAGCTGTGCCAGGAAATCCCAAGCTTCGCCCACACCTGGCCCCGGGCTGTCGCTGCATGCCAAGGGATTGTGGGACCTCGCAGGCCTGCAGGCAGCAGGGGAAGGTGCTGAGTTGGGGTCTGAGTGTGCCCCTGCTCTAGGGCATGGCCGGCAGGCAGGGACAGGGAAAGGAAGGAACAGGATTCCCACCTGGCTGTGGCTGTCTTACCCCATGGAATCCAGGCTCCAAATGACCTCACCATTCTGTGGGTTAATTTTCATTCTTAAGACCTTCATCTAAAGACCTTTGCTTCCTGGAACACAGGTCTGGGTTTTCCCAACAGTCGTGGGCACCCGGCCCGGCACGTGCTGCTCAGTGGAGGGACGTCACAGCCCGTTCTATGTGAGCCGGGCAGGAAAGGCTTCACGGGCAAACTCTCTCTCCATGACAATCAGGAGGTTTCTTCTCCAACCACGAGAAGGAGCTGGGGGAGCTCGTGAGGCCAGGAAGAGAACAGTCCTAATCCCATCCTTTCCCTCCTCAGCAGTGACCCCAGGGTCTGCTGTCCTGCCCCAACCCACACTTCAAAGAAGGAAGGACACCTGCCTTCCCTGCTACCTCACACCCCGAAGCATGGGGAGCATGGGGACCCTCGGCAGAGTCCTTTTGTAATGAAGAATAACAAACTATTGTGAAATAGCAGAAAAGAAGCTAATGCCCAAATAAATCCAAGCTGAGGAAAACACCTGTTAAATATAATGACAGAATGTGCTCTCATCAAAACCAAGGAAACTTTAATAATACACTAAACCTCACAAAATGGGGGCAGAATACAATGATGACCACATGTATGAAAAATGGTCAATGGTAGAATTGAAAAAATGCAAGAGAAATAAAAGACAAGGGGCCCTTTCCGAGCAAAGTGGCAACGCCACAACAGCCTCGTAGTCAGGCTTGGCGGGACAAGAAGGCTGGGCAGTGCTGGTTTGCAGGGAGGGGTCAACTTTTCTGGAAGCAGCCCAGCAAAGTGCCCCAAGAGCCATAAATTATTCCTGTGCTTCGCAGCCACAGCCCACGAATGCAGGTGCAGCCACAGAAGCACTGGCAGAGGGGAGGCTGAGAGTGGCACCGGTTGAAGATTTCTCACAGGAAACAAAAGGCACAGCCTCCATGTGGCTCATGGCAACAAAAACCCTTGACTCAAACCATTCCACGTCGTGAGGAAGACACGGGTCAGCCACCCTAGTTGCGTGATGATGATGCTGTCGGGGAAAGCGTCGGTGCCTATGTGGGGAAAGTAGGGGAGTGAGAAACAAAAGCAAAGCGTGGTGGTTCTGTGGCTCCGGTGCCCTGGAGGCCATGGCTCACTTTTTCACAATGAACATGGGCTATTTTCATTTTAAAAAGTCTATGAATGTTTCTAAGGAGAACATACAGAACCGAAAATTCTGAATAACCATGTCTTCCATAAGGCAGACTTTTCATTCCTGTCACCTTTCTGGAAGGGCTGGACACGGAGTCTGTGGGCCTGCGATGGAGGCGCCACCATCTCACCCTGAGTCCACGGCCCTCAGTCTCTGTGCTCCCCAAGCCTAAGGTGAGGAATCCATGCCTTATGGTTGACGAGGGCTGCTGGGGCACCTGCCATCTCATCTGCATCCTGGAAAGCAGGAAGGAGCACAGAGGAAAACACAAGCCTGCTCTGGCCAGCTCAGTGTGCTCCTTCCAGAAACAGGTCAACACAAAATTCCCTGCAAAGCCGCCATTCCATTCCTAGGTCTATCCGCAAAAGAAATCAAAGCAGGGACTCAAATACTTGCACAGCCCTTGCCATGGCCTGGATGTAGTCAGTGCATCTGTTCCCAGCAAAACTCTTGTTGAAATGGGACCCCCAGTGTGGCAGCCTAGGGAGATGGGGCCTGAGGGTGGTGGGAGTGACTCCCTGGGAGTGCCTGGTGCTGGGAGTGATTCTCCTCTTGTGATACGGGGTGAGTTCCCATGGGAATGGACTTGTTCCCATGAGTGGGGCTTGTTCTGAAGCCAAGACATCCCTGAGCTTTATCTCTCTTCCCGTGTCTGCTTCCCCTTTGACCTCCTCCAGCAGAAGCCAGGGCCATGCCATTGAACTTCTCAGCCAGCAGAACTGTGAGCTTGATGAATTACCCCATCACAGAGGTTCTTTTATGGCCACACAGAATGGACTCAGACACCCATGCTCATAGCCGTGCAGTCACAATAGCCCAAAGGTGGAAACAACCCAGCAGGTGAGGGGATCTGAAATGGGGTAGACACACACATCGGGGTCTTACCGAGCCTGGAAAAGGAGTGTGCTCTGACGCATGCAGCGATGCCACCAACCTTCACAACCTCGTGCCGAGTGAAGCCAGCCAGTCACAATAGGACCAATGCCGTGACCCCACAGATGGAAGGCCCCCAGAGGAGTCAGGTTCAAGAGAAAGATGGCAGAATGGTGGTCAGCAGGGCCGGCGACAGAGGCCGATGGGAGTGAGTGATTAGTCAGGACGGAGCTCCAGTTTCGCCCGATGAAAAGGTGCTGGAGCTGCGTGGTGGTGACAGTGGCACAGCCATGTGCATGTTCTCAGTGCCATGGAACTGTGCACTTACCATGGCGACGATGGGAAATCTCATGTACCCGCATTTGACCAAAGAGGAAGGAAGGAAGGGAGTGGGGAGGGAGGAGGAAGGGAGGGAGCAGAGAAGGAAGGAAGGGAGGGAGGGGGGAGGGAGGAGGGAGGGAGAGAGGGAGGGAGGGAGCAGAGAAGGAAGGAAAGAAGAGAAGGGGACGGAGGAGGCAGAGAAGGAGGCAGGAGGGAGGCAGGGAAGGAGGGGGGAAGGAGGAGGGAGGGAGGGAGCAGAGAAGGAAGGGAAGGAGGCAGGGAGGGAGAAGGAAGGAAGGAAGGAAGTGAGGGAGAGAGGAAGGGAGAGAAGAAGGAAGGAAGGAAGGGAGGGAGGGAGGGAGGGAGGGAGGGAGGGAGGGAGGGGAGAGAGGGAGGGAGCAGAGAAGGGAGGGAGGGAGGCAGGGAGGAAAGAAGCAAGGAAGGAAGGAAGGAACGGAGGGAGGGAGGGAGGAATGGAGGGAGGGAGGAAGGAAGAAAGGAAGGAAGGAAGGAACTGAGAGAGGGAGGGAGGGAGGGAGGGAGGAAGGAAGGAAGGAAGGAAGGAAGGAAGGAAGGAAGGAAGGAAAGAAGGAAAGAAGGAAGGAAGGACCAGCCCGTTAGGCTGACTGACAGAGTACCCCTGGTCCTCCAGTGCTGCCCACCGCAGGCATGTGGCGGTGGCTGACGGGGAGAGAGTCTGGAAGTGACCCTTGTCGGGGCAGCCTCCTTGGTCCTGTGATTCAGGACAGGGTGAAAGTCGTGGCGGCCATTGGTGTCTCTGGCCGGGGTTCCTCACAGGGGCTGGTGAGGGGACAGCGAATGGAGCGTGGAGGGTGGGGGGCTCCTTCTCCGGACAGGAGCGATGGGTTCGGGAGCCATTCTGTGCCTGTCTTTGCTGCTGGGCTGAGGAGCTGGATGGCATGTTGGGAGCAGTGGGAGCTGCTGAGGAGTTTGGTCCTGGAGGGAAGAGGCTGAATGTGCATGTCTGGAGTCACTGTGGAGGGCACAGCTAGAGGGAGCAGCAGGGTGTCCCAGGGAGAAGACACCAGGGCTGGAATTAGAGGGACATCAAGGCTGATACTTAGAGGCATCCAATATATGGGTCCTGCCTGATGGGCTGCTCTCAGGTGGGATTTAGGGGTGTGAGGGGGTCAGTGCCCAAATGACCGTGGGGACTGTGGCCTGTGTGCCCAGTCAGGTGACGACGCCATTCAGAAACTAGATCTCATGGGGTTGCCAGGCTGCTGAGTCTCAGGCCAGGTCTATGGTGAGTGCACTGCCCCAGGCCTGGAACACTCTGGTGTCATCGGGACCCAGTGCTGAGTGCACCCAGGAGCTGTGGGTCTGAAACAGCTGTCAGAGGTCACCGACATGTGCAGGAGGCCCCTGGAGTGTCAGGCTTGGCAGGAGGCTTTGCAGGACTGAGCAGGTGGGCAGGAAGGGCAGGGAGCGCAGCTGCCGGAGGAGAGAGGGCACTGGGGGTGGCTCGGCCTGACGAGGCTGCTTGAAGCAGACACCCTTGGAAACTGACAGGGCTGCAGGCACTCCTGGGAGCAGGCGGAGGGTGGCCTGTCCCGGGCAGACCAGGCTCTCTGGGCTGTGTGGCCCCAGCTCCCTGAGCCCAGAGGGAGGTGAGGGTGAGAAGGCTGGACCAGGCAGGACGCAGCCCCCAGGGCCCCTGCTGGGAAGAGGTCAAACCTCCCAAGGACCCAGAAAGCCAGGGAACAGAACGGGGCTGCTCTCTCTCTGCATCTCCAGGGAGGACAAAGGAGGCCATGGCAGCAAGGGGACAGGGCAGAGGGGAAGGCGGGCAGGTGGGTGTTGGCAGCCACAGATTCCCATCCAGTATCCTGGAGGAAGAAACCCAGGGCTGCATCCTAGGAGGCCCAGGAAGCCTGGTGAGCCTGGAGGCTGAGGGCAGGCCCGGGAGATCTGGGAAGGACATCAGTGTCTCCACAAAGAGCAGCAGGGTCTCAGCCCATGGCAGCCGCAGCCCCCAGAGCTGCCACAGCAGCCCGTTGGTCTGTGGGGTCGAAGGTGGAGGCTGTCAGAGGGGCAGTGCAGGGGCCTACTGGGGTGAAGCCCCCTGTAGCAGCAGCACCCATCCTGCTGTGGCTCTGCCCTCCTAGACCCCCTGCCCTCCTGGACCCCCTGCCCTCCTAGACCCTCTGCCCTCCTAGACCCCCTGCCCTCCTGGACGCCCTGCCTTCCAGGACCCTCTGCCCTCCTAGACCCCCTGCCCTCCTGGACCCCCTGCCCTCCAGGACCCTCTGCCCTCCTAGACCCCCTGCCCTCCTGGACCCTCTGCCCTCCTGGATCCCCTGCCCTCCTGGACCCTCTGCCCTCCTGGATCCTCTGCCCTCCTGGGCCCTCCTGGACCCTCTGCCCTCCTGGACCCCCTGCTCTCCTGGACCCCCTGCTCTCCTGGACCCCCTGCCCTCCTGGACCCCCTGCCCTCTAGGACCCTCTGCCCTCCTGTACCCTCCTAGACCCCCTGCCCTCCTGGACCCCCTGCCCTCCTGGATCCCCTGCCCTCCTGGACCCTCTGCCCTCCTGGATCCTCTGCCCTCTTGGGCCCTCCTGGACCCTCTGCCCTCCTGGGCCCTCCTGGACCCCCTGCTCTCCTGGACCCCCTGCCCTCCTGGACCCCCTCCCCTCTAGGACCCTCTGCCCTCCTGTACCCTCCTGTACCCTCTGCCCTCCTGGACCCTCTGCCCTCCTGGACCCTCTGCCCTCCTGGGCCCTCCTGGACCCCCTGCCCTCCTGGACCCCCTGTCTGTTTCCCCTGCTCCTCTCCTCCTTCCCTGACACACGACTGGGTCCCCCGATCTGCAGCCGGGGTCTGGGCACCGGGGGCCCTGCGGGCCTCTTGGTGTCTGGGGACAATCACAGGTTCTCATGCCCACACCCAGCCTCTGCTTCCAGGACACACTAAAGGGTGCCGGCATCCTGATGAGTCCACTGTTCCGCGATGGTTTTCATGGATGGAGAAGGCTCCCTGTCCTCCGCTGGAACCCTGCACTGGGCTGACGGTACCCCCACCACCCGCCCAGGGGCCCCCAGACCCTCCCCACTTCCACCGCCAAGCCAGGCCCAGGCTGCCCACCCGGGGCCAGGCCGTGAGCTGCTGTCCCCAGATGGGGCCGCCCCGGGCTGGCCTGGCTCACTCCGTGTCACAGATATTCCCACAGAGACCCCAGCGAGACCTGCAGAACATTACAGCAAAATGAAGGAGAGCCAGAGGAAGAGGCAGATGTGCTGGCCTGTAAACAGTCTGATTTCCAATGTAAACCAGATTCAGGCCCACGACATCAGGTAAACATCTGCATCAGAACCCCCGGCCCCCACCGCCCGGGAGGCCCCGGGGTCCACACGGCCGACTCTGGGACCCGTCACAGTGACCGCCGAGACATTTCGTAATTAGGCAAAATTGATCCTTGCATTCCTTCCCTAAATCCCAAATCTCTGCAATTTTACTTCTTCTCAAAAATGAAAACATTTGGCAATTAGCTGATCCAAGTGAAAAAGGTAGAGAATGTGCTCTCAACTGGAAAATGCCAATTAAGGAAGCAGCTCTGACTTCCCACCCGCCCTGGCTAAGCTGGGAGCTTATCTTCCCGGAGAAGAAGCTGCTGGGATAAGGGGGCTTGGGAAACACCGAGGGCAGGGCTGCCTCCTCGGCTTCCTCTGAGAGCAGATTCGCCGTGGCCTCGCGCCAGCAGGGCCTGGGTGCCGCACGGGGTGGCAGGGGGCGGCAGAGCTGGGCCCGGCTCTGGCACTGGGATTTGGGGTGGTGGGACCCAGTGGGGCACCCGCTTGTGGGCAGCACTGAGGGCGGTGACATAGGCAGCGAGTGCCGGTGTCTGCCCCTCCAGCTGGCCGGGCTCCCCACCCTGCTCCTGCCACCCTGGACCTCAAGGCCCATTTGCGGTGCAAGGCGGCTCTTGGCCGGTCTCTACTCCTAAACATTTATGCATTGAAAATGCCCGTTTGTTTGTTTTCTTGTGTTCCATTTATGTGATCTGTATGCTTTTTTGCTTAATTTAAATAATTTTTAAATGTGAAATCGTTAAGTAACAGCAGACGCTCAAACTTTCTGTTGTCCACTCACCGAGCCCATGAGTTCTGTCTCCTTCTTCCCGTGGTTTCTGTTTGCAACAGTAACGGGATACCTGTATGTCTAATTTTTTTTTATTCAAAAGGCGGCATACGATGTATGTTCTCTTTATCAAGCTCGTGATTTTTTTTAAAGATTTTATTTTGAAATCATTGCAGATTCACAGGAAGTCTCAAAACTAGTACATGAGATTCCCACATGCCCCTCAACCAGTTTTCCCAACGGCTTCATCTCCCTTAGCTGGAGTGCGTGTCTAAGCCAGGAAGCTGACCTTGCTACAGCATGTGTATCTGGGTTTTTGCCATGTTGTAGGATGTGGGAATTTGTGTACACACCACCAGGAACAGGACACAGAGCTGTCCCACTGCCACGGCCATCTCCGGGGCTGCCTAATCCCAGAGACTCTTTGCCCACGTCCCCATTCCTTCCTCCTCACACCCTCTGGCCTGTTTCCTATGGCTATAAATTCGTCATTTTGCAAGTGTGATGTAAATGGAATGCGTGGGACCCTTTCAGATGAGCTCTTCACTCAGGAACATGCCCTTGAGACCATCTAAGCTGTTTCCTGTGTCAATAGTTAGTTCCTTTTTACTGATAAGTAGCCTCCCCGGGTAGGAAAGGACCCTTTTGTTTACCATTCACCTACTGAAGCTTTTGACTATTACAAATAGAGCTGCCATGAACAATCACGTATAGGTGTTTGTGTGAACATAAATCTTTCTTTCTCTGGGACAAATGCCCAGGAGTGTGACTGCTGGGTCAAATGGTCAGAGTCTGTTTCGCTTTTTTAAGAAACTGTCAAACTCTTTTCCACGCTGGATGCACCAAGTTACATTCCACACGCAGTGAATGTGATACCGTTTCTCTGAATCTCTGCCAGCATTTGGTCTTGTTATTATATTTTGCGTTAGCTGTTCTAATAGGTACGGAGAAATATTGGGTCACGGTCCCAGCCTGTGTTTCCCTGGGGCCACACGTGTTGAAGGCCGTTTTGTGCCTTCATCTGCCATCTCCACCTCCTCTCCATGATCCTTCTTTCATTGGATTATTTGGCCCTGTTTTGTTGAGTTTTGAGAGTTCTTCTTATATTCTAGATACGAGTCCTTTGTCAGACATGTGTTTTGCAAACATTTTCTCCCAGCCCACAGCTTATCTTTTCATCCATCCTAACAGGATCTTTCACAGCATAAAAGTTTTTAATTTCAATGAGATCTAATTCATTGATTTAAAATATATATGAATCATGCTTTTGATGTTATATCTAGGAAGTCCTTGCCAAGCCCCAGGTCCTGGACACTTTCTTCTCTTCTAAAAGTGTTACTGTTTTTGATCCAATTTGAGTTAATTTTCTTTTTCTTTACTTTTTTTTTTTTTCTTTTTTGAGACAGAGTCTTATTCTGTCTCCCAGGCTGGAGTGCAGTGGCTTGATCTTGGCTCACTGTTACCTCCAACCCCCAGGTTTAAACGATTCTCATGTCTCAGCCTCCCAAGTAGCTGGGATTACAGGCGCCTGCCACCACACCTGGCTAATTTTTGTTTATTTATGTATTTATTTATTTATTTTGAGAAGAGCTCTCTCTGTTGCCCAGGCTGGAGTGCAGTGGCACGATCTTGGCTCACTGCAACCTCTGCCTCCTGGGTTCAAGCGATTCTCCTGCCTCAGCCTCCCAAGTAGCTGGGATTACAGGTGGCTGCCACCATGCCCAGCTAATTTTTGTGTTTTTCGTAGAGACAGGGTTTCACCATGTTGGCCAGGCTGGTTTCAAACTCCTGACCTCGTGATCTGCCTGCCTCGGCCTTCCAAAGTGCTGAGATTACAGGCATGAGCCACTGTGCCTGACCCAATTTTTGTATTTTTAGTAAAGATGGGGTTTTACCATGTTGGCCAGGCTGGTTTCGAACTCATGACTTCAAGTGATCTGCCAGCCTCGGCCTCCCAAAGTGCTGGGATTACAGGCATAAGCCACTGCGCCCAGCCCCAGTTCGAGTTAATTTTCATATGAACGTGTAGGTCTACGGCCGTTTTTGCACCCATGAGTCTGCCCTAGCATGGCTTGTTGGGAAAGCGTCTCCTCTGGCATTGAGGGCTCTTGGTCCCTTGTGGGAGGCCACGTGACTGTGATCCTGGGGGCCTGCACGCCCCTTTACCTGCATTCTCTCTCTTCCCTGGGGTGACACTCTCTTTTTTAATTTTCTATTTTTTAAATTTTAATTATTTTTTTTTTAATTTTAGAGATGAGGTCTCACTATGTTGCCCAGGCAGGTCTAGAACTCTAGCCTCAAGAGATCCTCCCTCTTCGGGCTCCCAAAGTGCTAGGATTACATGCATGAGCTGCTGTGCCCACACCCACGGTGACACTCTTGATTAAGGGAGCTTTTGAGTAACTCTTAATATTGAGTGGCATGATTCCTCCTTTCTTCTTTTATCATTTAGCTATTCTAGTTCGTTTGCCCCTTTGTATACATTTTAGAATCAATTTAATAAAAAATATTTTTGATATTTTGGTATGTTGATTAATATGTATTCCTGGTATTTTTGATTAAAAAAATCTATCTAGATCAATTTAAGAAAAACCAAATTAAAATATAAAAGCACTCAACGTAATTTACTACATTAGTATATTTATTGAGAAAAACTATATAGATGACACTCAAAACTCTTCCCTAAAACTTAGCCCCTCTGTGAATTTTAAAGTTTTTCTTTTTCTAAACATTATTCCATAAAAAGTGTGAGAATTAATATTCATACGTTTAGTCCATTTTTCTACTGAGCTGCTACTGATTTGTATAATCAATTTGGATATTAGAGATATTAATTTTTATTGTTTTATTTGTAAGAAACATTTTCTCTGAATCTGTACTATGTCATTTTTACTGTGATTTTCAATAAAGAAGTGTTTCCTTTTGAAATAGTGAAATCTCCCAGACACTCCGTTAACAACGCTTGTGTTTCACGCCATGCTTTCAAGGCCCCTCCAATATCGGGACTACATTCCCCTCATGTCCTTCCAGGAATTTTGTACTTTTATTTTTCTGTTTGGATTTGGATTCCTCTTGGATTTGCTCTGTGTCTCAGCTAAGATGGGACTGCCTTGCTGGGTGGCTGCTCTGTGTCTCAGCTGAGATGGAGATGGGACTGCCTTGCTGCCAGTGCATGGTTCTGTTGTTATGTCCTCTGCAGCAAGCCCTGTCTCTTCCCCCTGGCTCAGACACCCCGTCCACGGGGTCCCGAGTTACACTGAGAAGGCTGCCAGGGCCCAGGTCCACTTCCTCCTTCAATTTATGTAATCCAGAAGCAAGGCAGTGCTGTTTTAATAACTGTAGCTTTATAGTCTGTTCTGATAGCTGTCTGGGAAATCACCACTCATTCTTCTTCCTTTATATTTTGATTTTAAATTTTTAATGGCTATAAAAACTTTAAAAAATTATAAAGACATCCCCCCAAAATTTAATGGCTACACTTGCCTATACATTTTGATGAGAATTTTAGAGAAAACTTGGCAAGATAAAAGTAATTGTTTATTTTAATTGGAATATAATTAAATCCATAGGTTGATTTTTAGAGACCTGAAGTTGTAAGTGTTCTCAATCAAGAAACCTGTTATATCTCTCCGTTTATTTACATCTTATGGGTAGGCGACTTTTTTTTGTTTTTTGTTTTTTGTTTGAGATGGGGCTTCGCTCTCATTGCCCAGGCTGAAGTGCAATGGTGTGATCTCGGCTCACTGCAACCTCTGCCTCCCGGGTTCAAGTGATTCTCCTGCCTCAGCCTCCCAAGTAGTTGGGATTACAGGCATGAGTCACCATGCCCAGCTGAGTTTTTGTATTTTTAGTGGAGACTGGGTTTTGCCATGTTGGCCAGGCTGATTTCAAACTCCTGACCTCAAGTGATCTGGCCGCCTCGGCCTCCCAAAGTACTGGGGTTACAGGCATGTACCACCATATTTTGCTAATTTTTTGTATTTTTAGTAGAGAAGGGGTTTCACCATGTTGGCAAGGCAACTCCTGACCTCAAGTGATCCATCCGCCTCGGCCTCCCGAAGTGCTGGGATTACAGGCATGAGCCACCATGCCCAGCTGCCCATAGAATTCTATAATTTTAAAATTATAAATGGGAAATGTTGTCACATGATATTCTCTCTACATGGTGTCTAGAAAATCTGTGGATTTATAATGTTGTATCTTTACTCAGCTTTTGTTCTAGTTGTTTCATTTCTTCCTTTTAAATATTTTGAACTGTATTTACTTTTCAGTGTGTCCCAATGCTATCATTCAAAACAATGCTTAATAAGACAGTAGCTGCTTCTCCTAATGTTTCACTTCTATGTGACTTTTAATATCACTTCCCGAGGGATATTCTTCAGAATTTAGATATTAATAGCTTTTCAAGTTTTTCTTTGTTTCTAACATAAACGAATGCTGAACTGTAAGCTTTAGAACTTTGTTGAACTTTACCAGCTTTTGCAGCTAATGCTTGAGTAGTCATAGGTTTCATCATTTGTGAATTTCCAGAATTACGTAAATAGACCTGCTGCTCTTCCTGCCTTGCTAGAATAAACCATACTTGAGCTCAGTGCCTGGCACATAGTAGTTGCTCAATAAATATCTGTTGCATAAAATGAATGAAGGGACAAGAACATGGAGAAAACCACCTCCGTGTTTCAGGCATGAAGGGCCTGCTGCAATGGAGGTGTTGGGGCACTGAGAAAACCCTCCCTGGGGCCGGGCGCGGTGGCTCACACCTGTAATCCCAGCACTTTGGGAGGCCGAGGTGGGCTGATCACGAGGTCAGGAGATTGAGACCATCCTGGCTAACACGGTGACAACCCATCTCTAATAAAAATACAAAAACATTAGCCCAGCGTGGTGACGCACGCCTGTAGTCCCAGCTACTTGGGAGGCTGAGGCAGGAGGATGGCATGAACCAGGGAGGCGGAGCTTGCAGTGAGCTGAGATCACGCCACTGAACTCCATCCTGGGAGACAGAACGAGACTCTGTCTCAAAAAAAGAAAAAAAGAAAACCCTCCCTGGTCCCCAGCCCCAGGCTGCAGCACCAGGTAAGGGTGAGCTTGCCTAGGAGGCCTCACTGGGACAGATAGTCTTTTCCACAAATAGTGCTGGGACATCCGGAAAGCCACATGAGAAAGAAGTTTGGAACCCTACCTCATGTGCCCCACAAGAATTAACACAAAGAAGGCTACATGAAAACCGGAAGCTAAAACTTGCAGAAAACATGGGAGAAAGTCAAGGAAGCTGTGGGTCAGGGGCAATTCCTTGGCTATGACATCAAAAATAAGATCATAAAATAAAACATTGACAGGGTGAACTTCATCAAATTTTTTTCAAATGTGTGCTTCAAAAGACACTAACAAGAAATCGGAAGATAAGCTGCAGATAGGGACGATGTATTTGCAAATCATATCGCTGATGAAAGATTGCGCCCAGAATGGAAAAGAAACTAAAAAATTAATGACAAAAACAACTCAGTTAGAAACAGGCAAAACATCTGCATAGACATCCAATTTCATAATTTGTGAGAAATATATTTAGTACCATACACCTCCCAGTAACAGCTGCTTCACTCTGCCCTGGTCCTTCTAATGTGCACTGTTTTTATTACTTTTTAATAATTGTGATTATCTCTGTAACCCAAAATTTATGGTAATAGGCTATATGGTTTCCAAAATACAATATTTGCACTATCTATTTTGTGACTTAATTTCTAATTTTTTTTTGCCATGTGGTTGGAAAATATATTTCTGTATGTTGATCATTTGACTATCAGAAACCTGCATTGTGGCTTAATGTTTTAATCCCTTTGTAGCCTTCTTTAAGTCCACGTACAACTGGCTTGCATTTTCCCTTCCTGTTATCGTCAGCTATTCTGTGTTTCTCGCGGGTAACATCGTTTAACTCCATCCATACTCTTGTGTCTTTTAATTAGTAAGTTTAATTTATTCGTTCTTCTGACAACCTGTTGTATCAGGATTCAAAAGTCCTGCTGTCTTAAATCAGGTTTTCTATTTTGCTGTAGTCTTTTTCTTTCTTATTATTTTCATGACCATGTTCCCTTCCCAGGGCTGGTCATTTGAGGAGCTGCCAAATTAAGACCTTTGTTGTCCCAGGACAAGCTCCGTTGCAGAGGCTGCAGAGTACACCAAGAAGAGGGCTCCGTGCGGAGAGTGCATCCTGCTCCCCGGGGACCAGGCCAGGTGCGAGGGGTGCCCTGGCTGAAACTCAGTGCCTTGGTATTTTTGGAACCTACCTGGGGAAGAAAAATCTGGAGACCCTGTCCTCCCAGTACTGAGCGTTTTCTGTCTTGGAAGAGGTGGTAGTTGAAGTTCACTTCGGAGCCGCCTGTTGTTTTCACTTTGGGGGACTCTGGAGCTTTTAGTTGCACAAACAAGGAATTGCCTGCATGTTTCCTGGATGCAAATGTCTCAGGAGAATGTGTGTGTGTGTGTGTGTGTGTGTGTGTGTGTGTGTGTGTGTGTCATGTCGTACGTGGGTGCTCCCCCCTGCCCTCCTCTCAATCCCCATCAGTGCCTGATGAGCTCTGGGCAGCACACCAAGGGATCCAGGCTGGTGCCTTGGGGCTGAAACTCAGGAAGATCACATCTCCTCCCTCCCACTGAGGTCTTTGCCTGGGACCTCACTTCCTAGCCGAGGAGCAGCCTCTTTCCAGGACAATCCAAAGTGGAAATGTCCTCCTTGGGACAATTACTCCAGAACTCAGGCTGTGGGTTTCACTCTGTCCAGGTGGCATCTGCCTGCCCAGCTGCTGAGCACCCCACAGCGTGCAGAGGCCGTGCTGTCCCGTGGCTGCTCTGCACACACGATTTCAGAAAATCCATAAAATTGATTAATCTTTCCCCCGTCTAATCACTAAAGAGAGAGACTGCACAAGTTAGCAAGATTAGGAAAGAAGGAGATTCTATAGATATGTAAAAGGATAAAAGGGACTATTCAGAACATTCAGGTCAATAAATCTGACAACTTAGATGTGATGGATACATTTTTTGAAAGACATGAATTATTAAAGTCACTAAAAAAAATAGATAAACCAAACAGCCCTGTATTTGTTAAGAAAATTAAACTTGTAGTTAAAAAACCTTCCGACAAAGGAAATGACAGGTCAAATTGTTTCACTGGTAAATTTCACCCAGCAGTCAACAAATAGAGAATCCTGACTCTGTACAACTTTTTCCAGGAAACCAAAGACCAGAGAACATTTCCTAACACATTCTATGAGGCTTATCCTGATACCAAAACCAAACAAAGATACCACAAGAGAACTACAGGCCAATACCCCTCACGAACATAGAGGCAAACATTTAGCAAACTGGATACAGTAATATGTACGATGATAATACATGATGACAATGTGGAGTTTATCCCAGTAACGCAAGATCAACTGAATATTTGAAAGATCAGTGCATTTCACCACATTCACAAGCTAAAAAAGAAAAGCCATATGATCATCTCCATAGATACAGAAAAAAATCTGACATCCATTATGCATTTATAATAAAAACTCAAGCCAAATGAGAGCACAAGGGAATGTTCCCAATCTGATAAAGGGGAATCTCCAAAGCAGATGCAGCAGACATCGTGCTTCCTAGCAGAAGATTGCCCACTTTCCCCCAAGAGAAGGAAGCAACAGCAGTGCCTACTCAAAGTGTCTCTATCTGGTTGGTGCAATTAGGCACGGAAAGGAAAACAAAACAAAACAAAACACAGATTGCAGAGGAAGAAGTAAGACAGGGCCACGGCCATCCCTGTAGAAAATCTAACAGAATCTTCTAGAAAGCTACTAGAACTAATGAGTGACTTAAGCAAAATAGTAGGCTATAAGATCAGCATACAAAATCAGTAGTCAGTATAAAGGGATAATTAACCCCATTTAAAAAATGATAGACATGTCTCCAAAGAAGAGATACAAATGGTAAATAGCACAGGAAAAGGTGTGGCATGTCATGACTCATCAGGGAAGCACAAAACACACTCGCAGTGAGGCATCTTTCCACACTGTCTCTGGAACAGCGTCAGCGAGGCCGATAATCCGTGTTGGTGAGAACGTGGATAAGTTCGAACACTCCTATGTTGTTGGCGGGAACACAACATGATTTAATCGCCTTGGAGAACAGTTTGGCAGTTCCTCAAAATGTTAAACATAGATGTATCCTATGATTTAGCAATTCTACTCCACCCAAGAAAAATGAAAACGTGTCCACACAAAAACATGTGCACAAATGTCCACCATGGCATTGTTCTAATAGCCACATGGAGGGAGCAGCCCATGTGTCCCAGCACCAACAAATGGATTCACAAAACACAGACTAGCCACACAATGGGGTATTTCTCAGCTATAAAAAGAAATGAAGTTCTGGTCACCATGACGTGCATGGACCTTGAAACTTTGCACTAAGTGAAAGAGGCCAGACACGGAAGGATGAACATAGCAGAACTCGATTTGTATTCAGCACAGGCAAAGCCGCAGAGAGGGAGGAGAGATCAGTGGTGGCCAAGGCCAGCGGAGAAGCTCAGCGGGAGGGGTAGGGAGTGACTGCTGATGGGTATGGCTTCTTTGAGGTGATAAAATGTTCTAGAATTACATTGTGAGGATGGTTAGAGCGTGGTGACGGCTGGAAAACTCTGCGAATATACTAAAAACCACTGAATTGCGTACTTGAAGTGGGTGAAGTGTGTGATATGTGTGTTTTATCTTCATGAGGCCACTAAAAATCAATTGCATTTCTGTATTACAGCAGAAATTGAACTCAAATGCCATTTAAAATTATAGAGAGAACATGAATCCTTACGAATAAAACTCACAAAAGATGTACGAGATATGCTAAGGGCACGGCTGGGAGAAAGTCAAGGTGAATGAAATAAATGGAGGTGTGCACCACGTTCATGGGCCAAACTCTTGATATTGACGGGATACCACGTCTTCCCAAATGGGTTGATGAATTCAGCACCATTGCAATCAGAATCCCAGAAGCGCTTCTTTTCTCTTAACAGAAATTCCCATGTTGATTATAAAAAATCTAAGGACATGTAGAGGACCTAGAATAACCAAAAGAATTTTGAAAAAGAAAAAAGTTGGAGGACCAAAGATCTGTGATTTCAAGACTCGCCGTAAAGCTACAGTCATGAAGACAGAAGGGGATGGGTGTCAAGAGAGACAAAGTGGTCAGCAGAACAAAATACACAGTATGAGGAGGGGGATTTTAAGCAACGCAACCACTTTGAAAAACAGTTTGGTGGGTCTTAAATGGTGAAGCCCATGCTTTCCATATGACCAATTCTACACCTAGGTATTTAGCAAGAGAAATGAAGCATTTGCCCACGAATGCTCACAGCAGCTATGGGTGAGTCTCCCGGGTTTGCTTCTGGATAGGATGAAGGAATTTAGCAAGTCCTCTCTGTCTTTCTCTCTGTTGCTCTCTTTCTGTCTGTCTGCCTCTCTTGACAAGCCTAACTTTCCAGCTGACTGTCTTGTTGCAAGATCCTATTTTGAATATTAAAAAATGAATGTCAGCTCTCTTATGATGATTAATTGTATGTGTCAATTTGGAAAGTGTATTTAGAGGAGATTAACTTCTATTTATTTATTTATTTATTTATTTATTTATTTTTGAGACAGAGTCTGGCTCTATTGCCCAGGCTGGAGTGCAGTGGTGTGATCTCGGCTCACTGCAGCCTCCACCTCTATCTTCTGGGTTCAAGCGATTCTCCTGCCTCAGCCTCCCGAGTAGCTGGTATCACAGGCGTGTGCCACCACGCTTGGCTAATTTTTTTTGTATTTTTAGTAGAGATGGGGTTTCCCCATGTTGGCCAGGCTGGTCTCAAACTCCTGACCTCAGGTGACCCGCCTGCCTCGGCCTCCCAAGGCGTTGGGATTACAGGCGTGAGCCACTGCGTCCAGCCTGAGGTTAACTTTTAAATGGATGAACTTTGGGTGAAGCATGTTGCCTTCTGTAATGTGGGTGGCCTCTTCTGATCAGTTAGTCTTGAATACAACAGAAAGCCAGCCTTCCCAAGCAAGAGAGATGCTCCAGCAGACGGCCTTGGGACTTCATCCGCTCCACGGGCTCCCCTGGGTCTGCAGCTGGCCAACCCACACTGCCCACACTACCCACACTACCCACACTGCCCACACTACTCACACTGCCCACACTACCCACACTACCCACCCTACCCACACTACCCACACTGCCCACACTGCCCACACTGCCCACATTACCCACACTACCCACCCTACCCACACTACCCACACTGCCCACACTGCCCACACTACCCACACTGCCCACACTACCCACACTACCCACACTACCCACACTACCCACACTGCCCACACTGCCCACATTACCCACACTGCCCACACTGCCCACACTGCCCACACTACCCACACTGCCCACACTACCCACACTACCCACACTACCCACACTACTCACACTGCCCACATTACCCACACTGCCCACATTACCCACACTACCCACACTGCCCACACTACCCACACTACCCACCCTACCCACACTACCCACACTGCCCACACTACCCACACTGCCCACATTACCCACACTACCCACCCTACCCACACTACCCACACTGCCCACACTGCCCACACTACCCACACTACCCACCCTACCCACACTACCCACACTGCCCACACTACCCACACTGCCCACATTACCCACACTACCCACCCTACCCACATTACCCACACTGCCCACACTGCCCACACTACCCACACTACCCACACTACTCACACTGCCCACACTACCCACACTACCCACACTACCCACACTACCCACACTGCCCACACTACCCACACTGCCCACACTACCCACACTACCCACACTGCCCACACTGCCCACACTACCCACACTGCCCACACTACCCACACTGCCCACACTACCCACACTACCCACACTACTCACACTGCCCACACTACCCACACTACCCACACTACCCACACTACCCACACTGCCCACACTACCCACACTGCCCACACTACCCACACTACCCACACTGCCCACACTGCCCACACTGCCCACACTGCCCACACTACCCACACTGCCCACACTGCCCACACTACCCACACTACCCACACTACCCACACTACCCACACTGCCCACACTGCCCACACTACCCACACTGCCCACACTGCCCACACTACCCACACTACCCACACTGCCCACACTGCCCACACTACCCACACTACCCACACTACTCACACTACTCACACTACCCACACTACCCACACTACCCACACTACCCACACTGTGGATGCTGGACTCGCCGCCTCCATTACCCCATGAGTCCCCGCCTTACAATAAATCTCCTTCTCACTTTATGCACCCCCCTACCCTCAGTTCTGTTTCTCTGGAGACCCTGACTCAGCCACTGTGATCCCAGGGAAAGGGAGCCTCAGAGAAAGGAACCCTGTGTCCACCAGGCTTTCTCTCCAGGGATTTGCTGACACCTTCACTGTGCATGGCTGGGGTGAGAAACCAGGCAGAAAACAGCTGCTTCGAGGCCAGAATTACAGGTAAAGAGTTCAGCATCCTCCCTGTTGTGGGGGAACTGCGGAGCACGAGGCCTTCCAACAAGAGGCCCTGGCGTCAGCACAGATCACGAGAGGGCTGGGCTCTGGATCAGGCCGCTGAAGGACCCTGCCTGCATGGAGGCGCGTGATCCAATGTTCTTTCCTTGCTGGCAGCAGAAAATGTTACTGGCTCCGAAGGAAGATGACAACATCCTGCTTCTTTGCTGATGTACGTGCACAGCATCCAATGCACCCAGGACCTCTCAGGGCACCAGACCCTGGCTCTGTGCTTTAGTTGCATGACTTGGGCAAGCTTCTCATTTCTCCCGCCTCAGTCTCCTCTCACCTCACAGGGCTGTCATGAGGCGTGCTGGGCACATGGAGCTCATAGAGAAGGGCTGGCTTCCTCCTTGCACCCTCGCTTCCCTCCTTCCCCTCTCCAGCAGGCAGGCTGCTTGTGGAGACGTCTCCTGGGCAGCATGTGTCAGCAGGGATTTCATGGGGACAATGAGAATTAGCATCCACTCTTGCGGGCATCAAGTCACTGAAGGACAAAGCCTCGGAGGCAGAGGAGGCTGTCGCCCTTTCCCCAGGGCTCCACATCTGTGGCTGCTGATCCCCCAAAACCCTGAGAGTTAATAATCCATGCCTGACCTAGGGCAATGGAACGAAGTCTTATCAGGAAAAGCAGGCGGATCCTCTGCCTTCCTAAAAATTAATGTTTTATCATCAGACTATGAACATGATAATTTTTAAATTCAACGCTGGAGATCACAGGAAAACATTCTCTCAGGGGCAACGTGGAAATTGCTGTGCTTTGTACTGGGTGACCCAGCCCACACTGTCAATCTGGTGAAGTCCCTCACTCTACAAAGCCCACCTCAAATCCCCCCTGCTCTCTGCACAGAAAGCCACAAATTATTTCCTGCAATAAAGAGCCTGACTCCGTTTTTATGATGTTTGACGGCTCACTGCTTTGACGCCTCACCCATCCCTCTTCCCGTGTGCCCCACAGCAGGGCAGGTACCCTTGGTGCCAGTGAGAGGCTCAAGCCCGGCAGGCTCCTGCCCGTGTGAGGCCATCACCCCATGCCTGAGGCATAATAAGAGCCCCACGCCAGCTCCCTTCCTGAAGCCACCCTCACCCCGTGAAAGCCGAGCTAGGTAAGTACCAGACCCTTTCATCTCTTCCCGGTGTGTGGGGGCGTCATCAGGGTTGACGGAGGAACCACATTTGGGTGGGGCCCCTCCTCTTTTTCCAGAATGACCACAGCACTCCACTATTTCTTCTTTTCTTTCTTATTTATTTATTTATTTATTTATTTATTTATTTATTTATTTATCTGAGATGGAGTCTCGCTCTGTTCCCAGGCTGGAGTTCGGTGGTGCTATCTCTGCTCACTGCAGCCTCTGCCTCCTGGGCTCAAGTGATCCTCCCACAGCAGCCTCCCGAGTAGCTGGGACTACAGGCACCTGCCACCACACCCGGCTAATTTCTGTGTTTTCAGTAGAGATGGGGTTTCACCATGTTGCCCAGGCTGGTCTCGAACTCCTGACCTCAAGTGATCTGCCTGCCTCAGCCTCCCGAAGTGCTGGGATAACAGGCATGAGCCGCTGCGCCCGGCCAGCACTCTCCTATTTCTGATCCAACTGCATTGTCATACAGAAATCACATCTTGATCATGTTTACGGACTCACTTCTATGCATAGATACATGTCTCTGATTCCATGCACTGCAACGGTCATTGCATTTAAAAAAGAGGCAAACGCAGGTCTCCCAGCTCCTTGGAAGACTCAGCCTCTGAGGGCTCCATGGTTTCCGCATGAAAGGCCGATGGCTGCTTTGCAGAGATCCAGCCCTGAGACTCATACCTTTCTATTCTGAAGAGAGAACATTTCTGCACAAGAACCTAGGTCAGGGTTCATGTGTCTGTCCCTTGCATTCTGCAGAGGACCGGATCATAAATGGTTTAGCTCTGGGGGCCACCCGGGCCCTGTGGAAGGAACTTGTCCCTGCCATCGTGGGGGATGCAGCTGCACATGGCCTGTGGACGTGCTCCAGGAAGGCGCCTGCGGGGGTGGCTGTGAACTCCCGCTGTCCCCAGCACATTCCCTGTTGACACATCCTGGCTGGGAGATGTCTCCACAATCAGCCTGCATGCTCTGAAGTGAGGGGGAGAGGGGAAGGAGGGAGGTGAGGGGGCAAGGAGGAAGCCATCACTTCTCTATGAGCTGCGTGTGCCCAGCAGGCCTTCTGACAGCCCTGTGAGGCCGTGCACGTGAGAAGAGACTGAGGCGGGAGAAATGAGAAATAAAAGCTGAACATGAGTTCAATTCATCTTGTGTTTCCTCCAGTACAAAATGTGAATTTCATATCAGTATTTTGCGCAACCAAGTACTATTTGTCCTGTGACTTTTATTCGGACACTAGACAATGTAAACTGATTCACACCTTCTGGGCTGCACCACCACAGGGGCCAGCAGGTCTGGGTCCCCCCACCAACCTGGAGTGAGGGGTGCAGCTAGGCCGGCTGGGCATGGTCCCTGCAATCAAGTCTGTAGAGGGGGTGACAGCCACGGAGCCTGAAAAGCGGTTCCATAGTGTTTGCAGCTTCTGAGCACTGAGGGATGAGTCAGCACACCCATCACAAAACAGCCACAGTGACCCGACCCACACTGTCCAGAGGATGAGGCCACATAGGATTCCCACAGTGGGAGATGCTGACCTGGACAAGAGAGGGAAAGGGACAGAAGTTCCCAAGATCCAAGGTAGGGCCCTGCGGGCAAAATGGCCAAGAGCCGCCTTGCACCGCAAATGGGCCTTGAGGTCCAGGGCAGCAGGAGCAGGGTGGGGAGCCCGGCCAGCTGGAGGGGCAGACACCGGCACTCGCTGCCTACGTCACCACCCTCAGTGCTGCCCACAAGCGGGTGCCCCACTGGGTCCCACCACCCCAAATCCCAGTGCCAGAGCCGGGCCCAGCTCTGCCACCCCCTGCCACCCCGTGCGGCACCCAGGCCCTGCTGGCGCGAGGCCACGGCGAATCTGCTCTCAGAGGAAGCCGAGGAGGCAGCCCTGCCCTCGGTGTTTCCCAAGCCCCCTTATCCCAGCAGCTTCTTCTCCGGGAAGATAAGCTCCCAGCTTAGCCAGGGCGGGTGGGAAGTCAGAGCTGCTTCCTTAATTGGCATTTTCCAGTTGAGAGCACATTCTCTACCTTTTTCACTTGGATCAGCTAATTGCCAAATGTTTTCATTTTTGAGAAGAAGTAAAATTGCAGAGATTTGGGATTTAGGGAAGGAATGCAAGGATCAATTTTGCCTAATTACGAAATGTCTCGGCGGTCACTGTGACGGGTCCCAGAGTCGGCCGTGTGGACCCCGGGGCCTCCCGGGCGGTGGGGGCCGGGGGTTCTGATGCAGATGTTTACCTGATGTCGTGGGCCTGAATCTGGTTTACATTGGAAATCAGACTGTTTACAGGCCAGCACATCTGCCTCTTCCTCTGGCTCTCCTTCATTTTGCTGTAATGTTCTGCAGGTCTCGCTGGGGTCTCTGTGGGAATATCTGTGACACGGAGTGAGCCAGGCCAGCCCGGGGCGGCCCCATCTGGGGACAGAAGCTCACGGCCTGGCCCCGGGTGGGCAGCCTGGGCCTGGCATGGCGGTGGAAGTGGGGAGGGTCTGGGGGCCCCTGGGCGGGTGGTGGGGGTACCGTCAGCCCAGTGCAGGGTTCCAGCGGAGGACAGGGAGCCTTCTCCATCCCTGAAAACCATCGCGGAACAGTGGACTCATCAGGATGCCGGCACTCTCTAGTGTGTCCTGGAAGCAGAGGCTGGGCGTGGGCATGGGAACCTATGATTGTCCCCAGACACCAAGAGGCCCGCAGGGCCCCCGGTGCCCAGACCCCGGCTGCAGATCGGGGGACCCAGTCGTGTGTCAGGGAAGGAGGAGAGGAGCAGGGGAAACAGACAGGGGGTCCAGGAGGGCAGGGGGTCCAGGAGGGCAGAGGGTCCAGGAGGGCAGAGGGTCCAGGAGGGTACAGGAGGGCAGAGGGTCCTAGAGGGGAGGGGGTCCAGGAGGGCAGGGGGTCCAGGAGAGCAGGGGGTCCAGGAGGGCAGAGGGTCCAGGAGGGCCCAGGAGGGCAGAGGGTCCAGGAGGGCCCAAGAGGGCAGAGGATCCAGGAGGGCAGAGGGTCCAGGAGGGCAGGGGATCCAGGAGGGCAGAGGGTCCAGGAGGGCAGAGGGTCCAGGAGGGCAGGGGGTCTAGGAGGGTACAGGAGGGCAGACGGTCCTAGAGGGCAGGGGGTCCAGGAGGGCAGGGGGTCCAGGAGAGCATGGGTCCAGGAGAGCAGGGGGTCCAGGAGGGCAGAGAGTCCAGGAGGGCCCAGGAGGGCAGAGGGCCCAGGAGGGCCCAGGAAGGCAGAGGATCCAGGAGGGCAGAGGGTCCAGGATGGCAGGGGTTCTAGGAGGGTACAGGAGGGCAGAGGGTCCTAGAGGGCAGGGTGTCCAGGAGGGCAGGTGGGCCAGGAGAGCAGGGGGTCCAGGAGAGCAGGAGGTCCAGGAAGGCAGAGGGTCCAGGAGGGCCCAGGAGGGCAGAGGATCCAGGAGGGCAGAGGGTCCAGGAGGGCAGGGGATCCAGGAGGGCAGAGGGTCCAGGAGGGCAGGGGGTCTAGGAGGGCAGAGGGTCCTGAAGGGCAGGGGGTCCAGGAGGGCAGGGGGTCTAGGAGGGCAGAGGGTCCTGGAAGGCAGGGCGTCCAGGAGGGCAGGGGGTCTAGGAGGGCAGAGGGTCTAGGAGGGCAGAGCCACAGCAGGATGGGTGCTGCCGCTACAGGGGGCTTCACCCCAGTAGGCACATGCACTGCCCCTCTGACAGCCTCCACCTTCGACCCCACAGACCAACGGGCTGCTGTGGTAGCTCTGGGGGCTGCGGCTGCCATGGGCTGAGACCCTGCTGCTCTTCGTGGAGACACTGATGTCCTTCCCAGATCTCCCGGGCCTGCCCTCAGCCTCCAGGCTCAACAGGCTTCCTGGGCCTCCTAGGACGCAGCCCTGGGTTTCCTCCTCCGAGATACTGTATGGGAATCTGAGGCTGCCAACATCCACCTGCCCGCCTTCCCCTCTGCCCTGTCCCCTTGCTGCCATGGCCTCCTTTGTCCTCCCTGGAGATGCAGAGAGAGAGCAGCCCCGTTCTGTTCCCTGGCCTTCTGGGTCCTTGGGAGGTTTGACCTCTTCCCAGCAGGGGCCCTGGGGGCTGCGTCCTGCCTGGTCCAGGCCTTCTCACCCTCACCTCCCTCTGGGCTCAGGGAGCTGGGGCCACACAGCCCAGAGAGCCTGGTCTGCCCGGGACAGGCCACCCTCCGCCTGCTCCCAGGAGTGCCTGCAGCCCTGTCAGTTTCCAAGGGTGTCTGCTTCAAGCAGCCTCGTCAGGCCGAGCCACCCCCAGTGCCCTCTCTCCTCCGGCAGCTGCGCTCCCTGCCCTTCCTGCCCACCTGCTCAGTCCTGCAAAGCCTCCTGCCAAGCCTGACACTCCAGGGGCCTCCTGCACATGTCGGTGACCTCTGACAGCTGTTTCAGACCCACAGCTCCTGGGTGCACTCAGCACTGGGTCCCGATGACACCAGAGTGTTCCAGGCCTGGGGCATCACACTCACCATAGACCTGGCCTGAGACTCAGCAGCCTGGCAACCCCATGAGATCTAGTTTCTGAATGGCGTCGTCACCTGACTGGGCACACAGGCCACAGTCCCCACGGTCATTTGGGCACTGACCCCTCTCACACCCCCAAATCCCACCTGAGAGCAGCCCATCAGGCAGGCCCCATATATTGGATGCCTCTAAGTATCAGCCTTGATGTCCCTCTAATTCCAGCCCTGGCGTCTTCTCCCTGGGACACCCTGCTGCTGCCTCTAGCTGTGCCCTCCACAGTGACTCCAGACATGCACATTCAGCCTCTTCCCTCAGGACCAAACTCCTCAGCAGCTCCCACTGCTCCCAACATGCCATCCAGCTCCTCAGCCCAGCAGCAAAGACAGGCACAGAATGGCTCCCGAACCCATCGCTCCCGTCCGGAGAAGGAGCCCTCCACCCTCCACGCTCCATTCGCTGTCCCCTCACCAGCCCCTGTGAGGAACCCCGGCCAGAGACACCAATGGCCGCCACGACTTTCACCCTGTCCTGAATCACAGGACCAAGGAGGCTGCCCCGACAAGGGTCACTTCCAGACTCTCTCCCCGTCAGCCACCGCCACATGCCTGCGGTGGGCAGCACTGGAGGACCAGGGGTACTCTGTCAGTCAGCCTAATGGGCTGGTCCTTCCTTTCTTCCTTCTTTCCTTCTTTCCTTCCTTCCTTCCTTCCTTCCTTCCTTCCTTCCTTCCTCCCTCCCTCCCTCCCTCCCTCAGTTCCTTCCTTCCTTTCTTCCTTCTTCCCTCCCTCCCTCAGTTCCTTCCTTCCTTTCTTCCTTCTTCCCTCCCTCCATTCCTCCCTCCCTCCGTTCCTTCCTTCCTTCCTTGCTTCTTTCCTCCCGCCCTCCCTCCCTTCTCTGCTCCCTCCCTCTCTCCCCTCCCTCCCTCCCTCCCTTCCTTCCTTCCTTCTTCTCTCCCTTCCTCTCTCCCTCACTTCCTTCCTTCCTTCCTTCTCCCTCCCTGCCTCCCTCCCTTCCTTCTCTGCTCCCTCCCTCCCTCCTCCTTCCCCCCTCCTTCCCTGCCTCCCTCCTGCCTCCTTCTCTGCCTCCTCTCTCCCCTTCTCTTCTTTCCTTCCTTCTCTGCTCCCTCCCTCCCTCTCTCCCTCCCTCCTCCCTCCCCCCTCCCTCTCTTCCTTCCTTCTCTGCTCCCTCCCTTCCTCCTTCCTCCCCACTCCCTTCCTTCCTTCCTCTTTGGTCAAATGCGGGTACATGAGATTTCCCATCGTCGCCATGGTAAGTGCACAGTTCCGTGGCACTGAGAACATGCACATGGCTGTGCCGCTGTCACCACCACGCAGCTCCAGCACCTTTTCATCGGGCGAAACTGGAGCTCCGTCCTGACTAATCACTCACTCCCATCGGCCTCTGTCGCCGGCCCTGCTGACCACCATTCTGCCATCTTTCTCTTGAACCTGACTCCTCTGGGGGCCTTCCATCTGTGGGGTCACGGCATTGGTCCTATTGTGACTGGCTGGCTTCACTCGGCACGAGGTTGTGAAGGTTGGTGGCATCGCTGCATGCGTCAGAGCACACTCCTTTTCCAGGCTCGGTAAGACCCCGATGTGTGTGTCTACCCCATTTCAGATCCCCTCACCTGCTGGGTTGTTTCCACCTTTGGGCTATTGTGACTGCACGGCTATGAGCATGGGTGTCTGAGTCCATTCTGTGTGGCCATAAAAGAACCTCTGTGATGGGGTAATTCATCAAGCTCACAGTTCTGCCGGCTGAGAAGTTCAATGGCATGGCCCTGGCTTCTGCTGGAGGAGGTCAAAGGGGAAGCAGACACGGGAAGAGAGATAAAGCTCAGAGATGTCTTGGCTTCAGAACAAGCCCCACTCATGGGAACAAGTCCATTCCCATGGGAACTCACCCCGTATCACAAGAGGAGAATCACTCCCAGCACCAGGCACTCCCAGGGAGTCACTCCCACCACCCTCAGGCCCCATCTCCCTAGGCTGCCACACTGGGGGTCCCATTTCAACAAGAGTTTTGCTGGGAACAGATGCACTGACTACATCCAGGCCATGGCAAGGGCTGTGCAAGTATTTGAGTCCCTGTTTTGATTTCTTTTGTGGATAGACCTAGGAATGGAATGGCGGCTTTGCAGGGAATTTTGTGTTGACCTGTTTCTGGAAGGAGCACACTGAGCTGGCCAGAGCAGGCTTGTGTTTTCCTCTGTGCTCCTTCCTGCTTTCCAGGATGCAAATGAGATGGCAGGTGCCCCAGCAGCCCTCGTCAACCATAAGGCATGGATTCCTCACCTTAGGCTCGGGGAGTACAGAGACTGAGGGCCGTGGACTCGGGGTGAAATGGTGGCGCCTCCATTGCAGGCCCACAGACTCCGTGTCCAGCCCTTCCAGAAAGGTGACAGGAATGAAAAGTCTGCCTTATGGAAGACATGGTTATTCAGAATTTTCGGTTCTGTATGGTCTCCTTAGAAACATTCATAGACTTTTTAAAATGAAAATAGCCCATGTTCATTGTGAAAAAGTGAGCCATGGCCTCCAGGGCACCGGAGCCACAGAACCACCACGCTTTGCTTTTGTTTCTCACTCCCCTACTTTCCCCACATAGGCACCGACGCTTTCCCCGACAGCATCATCATCACGCAACTAGGGTGGCTGACCCGTGTCTTCCTCACGACGTGGAATGGTTTGAGTCAAGGGTTTTCGTGGCCATGAGCCACATGGAGGCTGTGCCTTTTGTTTCCTGTGAGAAATCTTCAACCGGCGCCACTCTCAGCCTCCCCTCTGCCAGCGCTTCTGTGGCTGCACCTGCATTCGTGGGCTGTGGCTGCGAAGCACAGGAATAATTTATGGCTCTTGGGGCACTTTGCTGGGCTGCTTCCAGAAAAGTTGACCCCTCCCTGCAAACCAGCACTGCCCTGCCTTCTTGTCCCGCCAAGCCTGACTGCGAGGCTGTTGTGGCATTGCCACTTTGCTCGGAAAGGGCCCCTTGTCTTTTATTTCTCTTGCATTTTTTCAATTCTACCATTGACCATTTTTCATACATGTGGTCATCATTGTATTCTGCCCCCATTTTTTGAGGTTTAGTGTATTATTAAAGTTTCCTTGGTTTTGATGAGAGCACATTCTGTCATTATATTTAACAGGTGTTTTCCTCAGCTTGGATTTCTTTAGGCATTAGCTTCTTTTCTGCTATTTCACAATAGTTTGTTATTCTTCATTACAAAAGGACTCTGCCGAGGGTCCCCATGCTCCCCATGCTTCGGGGTGTGAGGTAGCAGGGAAGGCAGGTGTCCTTCCTTCTTTGAAGTGTGGGTTGGGGCAGGACAGCAGACCCTGGGGTCACTGCTGAGGAGGGAAAGGATGGGATTAGGACTGTTCTCTTCCTGGCCTCACGAGCTCCCCCAGCTCCTTCTCGTGGTTGGAGAAGAAACCTCCTGATTGTCACGGAGAGGGAGTTTGCCCGTGAAGCCTTTCCTGCCCGGCTCACATAGAACGGGCTGTGACGTCCCTCCACTGAGCAGCACGTGCCGGGCCGGGTGCCCACGACTGTTGGGAAAACCCAGACCTGTGTTCCAGGAAGCAAAGGTCTTTAGATGAAGGTCTTAAGAATGAAAATTAACCCACAGAATGGTGAGGTCATTTGGAGCCTGGATTCCATGGGGTAAGACAGCCACAGCCAGGTGGGAATCCTGCTCCTTCCTTTCCCTGTCCCTGCCTGCCGGCCATGCCCTAGAGCGGGGGCACACTCAGATCCCAGCCCAGCGCCCTCCCCTGCTGCCTGCAGGCCTGCGTGGTCCCACAATCCCTTGGCATGCAGCGACAGCCCGGGGCCAGGTGTGGGCGAAGCTTGGGATTTCCTGGTACAGCTGACTTCATGTTGTGGCCTGGCAGCCTTGGGTGGTGTTGGCCAATGCAGGAAGCCATGGGCCCAGCACCCTGCCTGTCCCGGCCGTGGGTGCTAATGTAGAGTGGGTTCTGTGGCTGGTCACACAGGCAGCCCGGTGGGTGCAGGACACTCTGGGTGACGGCCTTGCCCTGCCTGGTCCCCGGGGAGGGGAGGGTCTCTTTGCTGGCCACACTGTTTGCTGCGTGCTTTTTGTTTTCCAAGGGCTGCAATGTTTGTTGTCTGCCGCAGTGTTTGCTGCCGGGTGAAGAACCGCTGGCCCTGTGTTGTCACCTGGGCCCACCATGACAAGGTCCCCACCTCTGTTGTGGGACTCGGGGGCAAAGTTCCCTGCTGTTCATGCTGCAAGTGACAAGGGCCCTGGTCTCTGAACCAGGAGCCTCTGAGCCCTGCCCCACAGGGCTGAGCCCTGGCTGGGAGCAATGTTCTTTGGGGGAGACAGCAGCTTCCTCACTTCCATGTGCGGCCAGATGCCACGGGCCGTGGGGAGTGTGACAGGGCTGTGGGGAGTGTGACAGGGCTGTGGGGAGTGCGACAGGGCCGTGGGGAGTGGGACAGGGCTGTGGGGAGTGTGACAGGGCTGTGGGGAGTGGGACAGGGCTGTGGGGAGTGGGACAGGGCTGTGGGGAGTGTGACAGGGCTGTGGGGAGTGCATTTATTGGTACCCATGAGACAGTCATAGGCTGACATTCAGCTTCTGAGCAGGGTAGGGCCTCCCTCCTGACACGTCTTCGTGGTCACCCAAGTCCCTGAAGGCACTGTTCTGTCCTCATCATCCCTCTGCGCCCATGGTGACCCGCACAGCTCACCCCGTCCATCTTAATGCCCTCTCTCCTCTCACCTGCTGCCCCTACCCTCCCGGCTGTCCCCTGTGCAGACTTCACAGCTTCTTCTCATCCACCGGCTCTGAGGCTCCTGGAGGCCTTCTCTCTTCTCCTTCTCCCCCTCCTCCTCTCCTTCCGCTCTCCTCCTCACCTTCCTCTCTCTTTTCCTCCTCTCATTCCACTCTCCTGATCTCCCGCTCTCCCAGTCTCTTTACACAATATCTGTGCACCAGAAATTTTAAATATGACCCTGCAGTCCCTAACTGTGCCCAAGTGGCAGTCTCATCATGGGCTGTGTCCTGCACACCTCCTGGCCATGTCACAGGTGTCTCATCTTGGCATATGTCTGATGCACCTTCTGATTTGACCCACAGCCTTTACCCTTCTGATCGCTGGTGCCACGTCCCCATTGTGAGAAGCCAGGAGTCACATCAGATTCTTGCTTTTCCTCAGCGGCACCTCCTGCCTGTGATGGGCCCTGTTCCTTTCCCCTCAGAGACGTACCTCAGATCCATCCTGGCCTCTCAGTCAGGGCCAACTTCCCCACCCCAGTGTTTGCTACCATGATTGTGACCTGTTCTAAGCTGTGTTTCTGCAGCTTTGCCGGTGACATGCATTCCTTCCTCCCCAAGACAACCCCCCTCATCACACAGCAGAGACAGTGGTCACGAGAACATGGTCCGCCTCCCATCTCTCCCCTTTGTGGGCACCTCAGTGGCCTCCTGCTGCACTCCGAACAAAAGCCAGAGACCCTGTTGAACCTGGGATGGGTTGGTAGAAGATGGGCTCCCCATGGGACCCAGGTGGGGGACAGCCCCCTTGGCCTCACAGCTTCCCAGACAGAGTGAAGGTGCTCTTCCAGTCTCTCCACATGTCATCATTAAATAAAGTTAGTTGATTCCATGCCTCTGGGTCTGAACCTCATTTGTCTAATTGCTTCTGGTAATTCCATCCTTCAGCCACCACGCCACGGGAACATTAAGTGGGGCTACCAGGTTTTGTGGGTGTTGTTTTTGTCCTGGCTGCCAGTCCGCCCATGAACAACGCAATGTCCTCATCTGATGGGAAGGGGCTGCTGCAGCCACATGCACAAGCAGCAGACAACGCGGCTTCCTTTTCCTGACTACACTAGACCGGAACATGTTAAACACCAGACACCTGCTCTCCGCTTGTGAAGTGCTCGGCTCTTCTTTCTTTTCTATTTCTTTAATTTATGTTTTTTGGGTTTTTGTTGTGTTATTGTTTTTGAGATGGAGTCTCCGTCGCCCAGGCTGGAGTGCAGTGGCGCGATCTCAGCTCACTGCAACCTCCATCTCCCAAGTTCACGCCATTCTCCTGCCTCAGCCTCCTGAGTAGCTGGGACTACAGGCACCCGCCACCATGCCTGGCTAATTTCTTGTATTTTTGGTAGAGACGGGGTTTCACTGCATTCTCCAGGATGGTCTCAATCTCCCAACCTTGTGATCCACCCACCTCGGCCTCCCAAAGTGCTGGGATTACAGGTGTGAGCCACCGCGCCTGGCCTAATTTATGTTTTTATCTTTACCAACTTCTTTCTTTAAAAAAAAGTATGATTAGAAATTTTGGTTTTCATTTTTCTAGACATTATTTTACCTAAAAGAAAGGCCCACGAAAGGCATGCATCTTTTTCAATTTTATTTTATTTTCTTCAATGGATTATTTCCTTTAATTATAAGAGGAATACCCGACCATTCTTACTGGGTAAACAATAGAGGGGTACAAAAATTAAAAGAGAAAAACTTCCCCCAACCCCTTCTCGTCCCGATCCTTCCGCTGTCAATGTGAACACATCTTAGTGTCTGTTTCACCCACGTCTGTGCTCATGCTATAAACCTGCAGATTTCTTTCTTATTTCTTTTTCTTTCTTTCTTTCTTTCTTTTTATTTTATTTATTTATTTATTTATTTTGAGACAGAGTCTTGCTCTGTCAGCCAGGCTGGAGTGCAGTGGCACCATCTCGGCTCACTGCAAGCTCCGCCTCTCGGGTTCACGCCATTCTCCTGCCTCAGCCTCCCGAGTAGCTGGGACTACAGGCACCCGCCACCACGCCCGGCTAATTTTTTGTATTTTTAGTAGAGATGGGGTTTCACCATGTTAGCCAGGATGGTCTCGATCTCCTGACCTCATGATCCACCCACCTCGGCCTCCCAAAAGGCTGGGATTATAGGCGTGAGCCACCGCGCTGGCCTTTTTTTTTTTTTTGAGACAGAGTCTCGCTCTGTCTTTAGGCTGGAGTGCAGTGGTGCGATCTTGGCTCACTGCAACCTCCACCTCCTGGGTTCAAGCGATTCTCCTGCCTCAGCCTCCCAAGTAGCTGGGATTACAAGCGCATGCCACCACGCCTGGCTAATTTTTTTGTTTGTTTGTTTTTTGAGACGGAGTCTGGCTCTGTCACCCAGGCTGGAGTGCAGTGGTGCAATCTCAGCTCACTGCAACCCCTGCCTCCAGGTTTCACGCCATTCTCCTGCCTCAGCCTCCCCAATAGCTGGGACTACAGGCGCCTGCCACCACGCCCAGCGAATTTTTTTTGTATTTTCAGTAGAGACGGGGTTTCACTGTGTTAGCCAGGATGGTCTCAATCTCCTGACCTCGTGATCCGCCCGCCTCGTCCCTCCAAAGTGCTGAGATTACAGGCGTGAGCCACCGCGCCTGGCCTAACATGGGACGGTTGTAACATCAATATGTATATGCACCTCATTTTTTCCATCAGCTTCCATGGTTACGTTGGATCGTCGTGAATTCCGCAGTTACGTTGGATCATTGTGAATTCCGTGGTTACACTGGAGCGTCGTGAATTCCGTGGTTATGTTGGATCGTCGTGAATTCAGCGGTCACCTCTTGATGGAGATCTCAGCATTTCACGTTGTGTGTTCGGCATCGTTTTGTTGTTTCCGTGACACTGATGGCAGCGCCAGTGCCCTTGTTCATGCGCCTTGTGGTGACAGGGCACAATTCAGACTAAGGCCCAAAACGAGATGGAAGAGCCACAGGGTATTTACATTCTGAACTTAAAAGATGAAGACAAAATCCTCGTAGAAATATGGGCTGGGTGCCGTGACTCATGCCTGGAATCCCAGCACTTTGGGAGGCCGACATGGGTGGATCACGAGGTCAGGAGTTCGAGACCAGCCTGGCCAACATGATGAAATCTTGTCTCCACTAAAAATGCAAAAAATAGCCAGACATGGTGGCAGATGCCTGTAATCCCAGCTACTTCGGAGGCTGGGACAGGAGAACTGCTTGAACCCGGGAGGTGGAGGCTGCAGTGAGCCGAGATGGCACCACTGCACTCCAGCCTGGGGGACAGAGCGAGACTCCATCTCAAAAAAAAGAAAAGAAATATGGGCAAATAATACACACAGGAAACTTATATCTTAAAGAAAATACTGATGGCCAATGTGCATGCAGGAAAGTTAGGAGCCATCATACAAATGCAAAGAAAAACAAAAATGAGGGGCAGTTTCTTCAGGGCTGGTGAGGGGCGGGGAGGGGCACCACCAGTCACAGCTGCTAGGGTGACCCACTCACTCCCGGAGACTGCCTTTTTAAAATGATTTTTAGCATTGAAAGCCCTGCATCCCTGGAAATCTCTCATACTTGGGCAGACCAGGCCCCTCAAATGGCTGAGGAACATTCAAATCTTTCTGTTTTGTTTTGAGATGGAGTCTCACTGTGTCGTCCAGGCTGGAGTGCAGTGGCGTGATCTCACCTCACTGCAACCTCCGCCTGCCAGGTTCAAGCGATTCTTCTGTCTCAGCCTCCCAAGAAGCTGGGACTACAGGCATGAGCCACCACACCCGGCTAATTTTGTTTTTGTTTTTGTTTTTTTTTTGGATCTTTAGTACAAACGAGGTTTCACTATATTGGCCAGGCTGGTCTCGAACTCCTGACCTCAAGTGATTTGCCTGCCTCAGCCTCTCAAAGTGCTGGGATCGCAGGTGTGAGCCACTGTTCCCGGCCCTATTCAAACCTTTCTCAAGGCATATGTCAGCAGCAAGCCCAGACCCCAGCAGCACTCACCTCACCAGCAGGACACTCCACTCAGGCAGGCTGCAATTTTCTTCCTTTCTTTCCTTTCTTTTCTTTCTTTCCTTCTTTTCTTTTTTTTTTTTTTTTTTTTTTTTTTTTGAGATGAAGTCTCGCTCTGTCACCCAGGCTGGAGTGCAGTGGCGCCATCTCGGCTCACTGCAACCTCCTCCTCCTGGGTTCAAGTGATTCTCCTGCCTCAGCCTCCCGAGTAGCTGGGACTACAGACACCTGCCACCACAGCCAGATAATTTTGTATATTTGGTAGAGATGGAGTTTCACCATGTTGGCCAGGCTGGTCTCAAACTCCTGACCTCAGGTGATCTACCCACCTCAGCCTCCCAAAGTGCTGGGATTCCAGGCGTGAGCCACCGCGCCCAGCAGAGAATTTCAAGACAGTGTTTGAGCAGTTTCCTCCCATCTCTGTTTGGCATTGGGTTTTGCCATGATTGGCTTTTGAGTTTTGTCAGGGGCATCTTGAGCACCTATAGAGAAGGTTTGCTATTTTATTTGGTCTTCTGACAGCTGATCATCTTTCCTGCTAGCACACTTGTTTCTTTGGGGGAAAACACTTCATGTGTATAGTTTTTGTAGCATGAGTATTTTCCTTCCACCACTAAAGGCAAAGAAGCACGGTCCCCTGGCCCCCAGCAGCAGAAGGCAGGTGAGCACAGCAGCCAGCCCCACTTGACGGGCAACCCTGCTCAGCGTCCTGGATGTGCAGGAGACTGGGACCCTGAACAAGGCTGCTGCCAGGGCAGCATCTGAGTGGCCTCATGCATGCTCCTGGCCTTCCCCAGACAGCTGTGGTCTTTGACTGGTATAACTGTGCCTAAATCATCCAGGGCCTGTGGACGCTGACCCATGGGGTTGAAGGACACTGCAGCACCCTCCCAGTCAGAGTGGAAGTGTGTGGAGAGCAGATGACTGCCTGGATTTCAATGCAAACCGCTCAGGGCAGACCTTGCACAGACTCTACAGCCGGCCTGCAGCTGTCCCCTCGGGCACTGGACAAACCGTCTACACAAATGTCCTCAGTGACCACAAACCTCTCTGTTGGCTGCATGGACCCACAGCAAGCGGCAGCAAGGTGGGTCCTGGAGCTGTCAGTCCATCCTGACAGGCGCGCGAAAAATGGCACCTCTTCTAGACTCCCAGGAACCATCCTACACCAGGGACTGGGGGTCCAGAGGCTTCCGTCCCACCCATTGCAGCCCCCCAGGTCTAACAGCACAGATCGCCCACGCCTGGGTGTAGGAATGACAATAGTGTAGTTGGATCGGGACTCCAGCAGCTGCTGCTCCAGGGCAGTTGCCTTGCTGGAGCAAATCACTGCGGTGTCTGGCATCTGCCAGGGGGCTGAGATCTGGGCCATGTTTGTCTCTATCCAAACAGACAGAACGTTAGAATGAGAATGTCTTTACTGCGCATCCCTTATGTTCGGGAGCCTGCGTGGGGGAGCCGTCACCTCCTGGCGCTGCCTCGAGGCGGCACCGTCTTGCAGGGCGCCCTGCTGGTCCAGCAAGCGGGAGCCCTGGCACCCATCAACCCTGGAAAGAGACACAGTGGGCAGCTGGGAATAGAGCCAGTGGCATCTCAGGGGGTGCTGCCCAGGCATGTCCTGGCACTCCTCTACCTGGATGCCCATGCCACTCAGAGAGGGGCACCATGACCGGCTGTCCTGCTCGAGGAAGGAGGTACCCCAGCGGCACCTCATTCTGTGGTTGGGACGCATTTCCCTGGGACCCAAGGGGCTGTCAGCCCTGGGGGAGGCCCAGGTGAAGGAAGCTGTCTTGTGGGCCCGGCCTACAGTGCCCCCGCTGTCCCCGGAGGCCCCCTGTGCTCCAGGTGGCCCGGCAGGCTCACGCTCCACAGGGAGCTTCAAGAAGCCCCAGGAGATGAGTATGCAGGGCCTGGGCCTTGGAGCACAGCCAGGCCTTCTCCATCCACTGAGGAGCGCTTCTTCCGTTGACTACAAACAATCTTTACTTTCTCCTAAATTTCTGTGGGAAAATAAACTCTTGAGTACGTGACACCAAGTGGCATGAGGCCCCACAGGGCACACCAGACCCGAAGCCGCGGGTTCCAGGGGGCTCCTGACGCAGGAGGAACGTGACAGTGGAGCAGGCGTGCGCTCCTCAAGGAAGAAGGGGACGGGAATGGGAACAGAGGCACACACAGGCCACAACCCCCTACCCCCTGCCCAGCCTCAGGCCTGTCTGTGGACAGCTGCATCCGCCCGGATAACCCAAGCCCTGCTGCGGTCACAGGGAGCCCTGAAATCACAAGGCTGTTATCTTAGTTTATGTTTCCTCAAAAACAGACCCTGAGCCAAAGGCTGGAGGGCAAAGCTCACGGGGTGGGGGCGGATTCGGGGAAGCGCAGGGAAGAGGGAGGAGGAGGCCAAGGAGGCCTCAGTGCAGGAACAGCTGCTAGGGACCCTCTGCAAGGCTGCAGGGGACGCCATGGTGTCCTCTGAGTTATTTCTCTTTCATTAGTACAGATTGCCCCTAGAAGGGCGTTTGCTTCCCTGACTCCAGCCTTCCCTATGGGCTGGACTCCATGCTAGTGTCCGCAGGTGACCTCTGGGTGGGCAAAGATGTGTGCACATGGCCCAACTGTGTCTGCTGCAGTCAGCTTGTGCATATCACAAGCTGACACGACGTGAAGCCCTTCAGAGTCCCCTCAAGTAGAAGCTCAGGGAACTGAGCTCCCACCGACACGTGGGCGGCCATTGCTGAGTCCTTCATTCCCATCATACAGATAAGAGAGACAGGGTGGTAGGGGTGGGGGGAGAAAAAGGGGAGAGAAAGGGAGAGAGAGGGGGAAAGAAGGAAGAGAGAGAGCAAGAGACAGAGAAAGACGGAGAGAGAAGGGAGAGCAAGAGAGAGGGGGAAGAGAAGCAGAGACAGAGATGGAGGCAGAGACAGAGACGGAAACAGAGGCAGAGACACAGACGGAGACGGAGACAGAGACAGAGATGGATTCAGAGAGACAGACAGAGAGCAGGGATGATGAATAGCGAACAGCTGCCAGGTGAGGTTTTGCGGAATAGGTGCAGCAGGCAGGCTCTAAATGGCTGAAAGTCTGCTTGTTTGGGGCTATTTTTAAAACAATTGAACGTATAAAAATCTGAGTTTGGTGCCACTGGGCTCTTGAACTAATGAGCTCAGCCTGCAGGGAAGAAATAAGTGACCAGGGGCCAGTCCCCAGAGGCCGTCTCTGGCTCATTTAGGTAACAACCACTCGCCCGTGCCCTCACCATTCAGGTGAGCCTGGCCCACACTGGGTGAGAAGCAGGGGCCACCGGAAGAGATGGGCGGCCTCCTTGAAGGCTGAAATCATCCCAGGCCCATCTGGGCTCCGTGGGCCCCTGGACACACAGGCACACGTGGGAGCTACGGTGCCAGCCAGGGACAGTGGTATGAACAGCAAGTCTGCGCCCCAGTGGTGGCAGAAAATCATTTCCTTTATTTGATTCTCATTCACTGACTTCTTTTCTTGGGTCATGGGAAAGCCCAAAGCCCTGAGTTGACTGGATTCTCTGAGCAGAAGAGGACGCCGGCATCCAAGACGGGTGTTGTCCGGAGTCCCCTGTTTCCCCAGCTCAGGCTCCCAGGCCTCAGGGTTAACACAAAGCAAGAAGCCCAGCAGGGAAGGGCTGTCCCAGGCCACGAGGGCACCCAGTGCGTGTTCGGATGCTTCTACTATGCCCTTCAGGGGCAGGCAGGAGCACACGGGCCCAGATAATCCTCATAAGACTGTTCAGACCACGCCAGGCTCGCCTGCCTCTGCACCCAGGGCATGCAGGCTGGCAGCCAGGAGCGTCCAGGTCAGGCGGTGGCCACCCACCCGGGTCTCCCAGCATTGGAGGGAAGGGACAGCCACGGTGCAGCCAGACCCCGCGGTCTGCCTGTGTGCTTCAGGGGACAAGGAGGCCTTAGAGGGCCGTTTCGGAGACCAGGCTGCGAGTCCTTCACACTGAATGCCAGGGATGAGCTCACAGGAAGAGAGCTGGGTCTTCCCCGGGCTCCCTGCTTTAAAGGGCACCCCCAGGCACCTGCCAGAGGAGAGCTTTATCCCTCCAGGGAAAACCAAGTTGCACCCCCGGAAAGCACGCGGCCCCCTCCTGCAGCTCCTTCCACCCGGCTGGCCCTCCAGGGCTTCCGCGCATCCCGGCCCGGGCCTCCAGCCCGGAGCCGCTTTCCTTTCGCTATGCAACAGTGCCACCTGGTGGCCAGCGCCGCGCAACTGCAGCCTGGAAAGGAAGCTCTGGAACCAAGGCCTCTGCGTGGAATTTTGATTTTTTTTAAAAAAATGACTGAGCCATTAAAGGTGCCCACATTGAATTCAACAGTGAAGAGTGACGTTCCTGACGCCGCGCTTTGGAAAGCAGCTCAGAGGCGCTGATGCCGGCAGAAACGTGGCCAGCGCGGTTCCTGAGTGGGAAAGGCTAACCCCACTGCCAGGCCCACGGCTTTGCCAAGCGACACGTTGGGGCTTATGCGGAAGGAAGGTTCATGGAATATGAGCGGTTTGTCCCTGGTTTTTCCTTTAGAGTCTGTGTGCATATGATTTTTTAAACGATCCACAGAGTGCACGCTTTGGGCGGTGATTCTCCAAGGTTCGGTTAAAGTGACAAAAACGACAAAGTCTTTCCTCATCTCAAGGTCCAGACGGGGGCAGGCGGGGGATTCTGAATGTTCCCTGTCGCTTCTCGCTGGGCGTCAGTTCTTTCTCGATGGGCGACGTGGGTCTCTGCTGCCAGGGTGAGGAGGAGGAGGGTCACACCAGCCTGAGCATCCGTTAGTTGGTGCCTGGCGCGGTTTCCATCTCAATCCCATGTAGTTCAGGCCGGGGACTCTACGCACACCTTTCAAAGGCAGCAGCAACAAGCAGCGTCTGATGCCCCCGGGGGCATGCATTGGCAAAGCCAGTGAGCCCACATTCATAAGGGTTGGCTCCAGTGGACAGGGTGCACTGTCCCAAGCCTGGGGGAGCCTAGGCCCCAATGTGGCTTCAGAGAGGTACTCAGGAGGGTGACGCTTTGGTGTGAATGCGTCCCATCCGAAATTCATGCAATGAAATGTAACAGGCCGGGCCTTTGGAGGGGGAGTAGGTGGTGAGGAAGGCCTCCTCTCATGCGAATGGGATTAAGGCTCCTCTGAAAGAGGCTCCATGCAGCATTCAGCAACGTCCCAGCTTCTGGCTCCTAAACTTCTCCTTCCACAGAGCACTTGAACATGGACATAATTCAGCCAAGATCTTTGCCATTTTGCAACAAGGTCGGTCTTTCCTCTAGTGTCCAGTAAGATATTCCTCACTTCTGGCTGGGTGGGGGTGGCTCATGCCTGTAATCCCAGGACTTTGGGAGGCTGAGGTGGGAGGATCACTTGAGCCCGGGATTTGAGACCAGCGTGGGCAACATGATGAAACCCCAAAAGACAGAGAGAGAAGAGAGAGGGAGAAGAGAAACAGAGACAGACAGCGGGGATTATGAATAAGGAACAGCTGCCAGGTGAGGTGGCAGGGCGAGATGGGGCATGCCTGCGGTCCCAGCTATTCAGGAGGCTGAGGTGGAAGGACCATTTGAGCCCAGGATGCTGAGGCTGCAGTGAGCTGAGATCTCGCCGCTGCACTCCAGCCTGGGTGACAGAGCCAGAACCTGTCTCAAAGAAAAAAAATCTTCACTTCTGTCTAAGACCCCATCAGAATAGTCTTCACTCTCCATATTTCTACTAACTTTCTGTTCACAACCATTTAAGCACGAGGAGAGTTGGGCTTTTCCACAACCCCCTCTTCTGAGGACCTGCCAGAATCACCCTTAACTCTGTGGTCACGAGAACCTAGGCTGCTTCTAGCATGCACCTTCCAAATCCTCCAGCCTCTACGTTACCCAGTTCCAAAGCTGCTTCCACAGTTGTAGGTATTTGTTATAGCAACAGCCTCACTGCTGGATGGTGCCCTTCTGCTGCCCCCCACTTGAGGACACAGCGTTCACCTTCTCTGAAGGTCACAGCCAAGGGCACCAGCTATGAAGCAGACTGGGGCCCTCACCAGACACGAACCTACCAGTGCCTCGATCTTGGACTTCCCAACCTCCACGACTATGAGAAATCAGTGTTGCCCTGCATACATCCCCCAGTCTCAGGGATTGCATTACAGCAGCGCAAACAGCCTGCAACAATGACATAGGTGCCCTTCTCAGCCAGTATGCAGGAGAGCTGGAGAAAAGTCAGCTGTGGACCTGCAGCTAAAGGAGCCAGAAAAAACCGCAAAGGCAAGAAAGAGGAGGAATCCAGGGCAGGCAGGATACGCCACGGGTGATGTGCGCCCCAGTCAGGAGCCTCTGGGTGTGGAGGTTCTAATTCTAGCACCCTCGGGCCTCGAGCACCCCAGGGGCCTGGTCCAGCACATCCACCATGGAGGTGAGCTTGAGTGTGGGGCTCCTCTCAGGAAGCACCAGGGACACCGCAGAAATCTGCTCTTTATGCTCCAACCTCCTCTCACACTGGAGACAGCAGGGCCATTTATGGAGAGATTCACAAACCAGTCCTAGCAAGCCCCCAACCTTCAGGACAGGACGTCCCCATGTGTCAGAGTTGCTGGAGCAGTTCTGACAACTCTCTGACACAGAAGAGGGATGGAGCACCACAGTGCCCTGCAGCACACGGAGGTCATTAGCTTCACGTCACCTAGGTTGGGCCACAGTGCCAGGCTGTTTGGCCAAATGCCAGTCTGAATGTTGCTGTGAAGGTCATTTAATCAAAGTCATTTTAGATCAGTAGGCGTTGAGTGAAACGTCCCTCTGACAATGTGGGTGGGCCTCATCCAATCAGATGAAGGCAGGTGAGCCTCATCCAATCAGATGAAGGCAGGTGGGCCTCATCCAATCAGGTGAAGGTCTTAAAAGGAAAAGACTGAGTTCCCACAAGAGGAAGGAATTCTCCCTTCAGGCTCTAGACTGCAACAGCAGTTCCTGTGGGAATGACCAGCCTCCTGCCTGCCCTGTGAGTTTTGGAGTTGCCAACCTCTACAATAGCACAGTATAATCCTTTGAAATAAATCTCTCTAAGTCTCTGTCTCTCTCTCTCTCTCCTTTTACATATACATGCATGTGGATATAGATGAGTGTGTATAGAGATAGAAATATCTAGCTATAGAGATAGATATCTGTCTGTATCTACATAGGTATATACAGATATATATAATAAATATGGAGTATATTTATATTAATATTATTTAATATTTAATGCATAATTAATAATATTTTTATTTATATTATTCATATTTCCTATATTTAGCATATATTATTGTATACTATATGTATTATTTTGTATATTTATATTAATGTATATTTATATGTTACTCATCTTAATTTATATATTAATTTTTTTTTTGAGATGGAGTCTCGCTCTGCTACCCAGGCTGGTGTGCAGCGGTGCGGTCTTGGCTCACTGCAACCTCCACTCCCGGATTCAAGCGATTCTCCTGCCTCAGCCTCCTGAGAAGCTGGGATTACAGGCATGTGCCACTGCACCTGGCTAATTTTTGTGTTTTTAATAGAGACAGGTTTCACCATGTTGGCCAGGCTGGTCTTCAACTCCTGACCTCAAGTGATCAGCCGGCCTTGGCCTCCCAGAGTGCTGGGATTACAGACGTAAGCCACTGCCCCCGGCCCTCTATTTATATATTAATATTAACAAGATCTTAAAGATGATTCTATGGGTGTACCTAACTTGGTAAATACAGGTGTGTGCCTGTGAGTGAGAGCACGCAAGACACGCCCTCGGCCGTGGCTGGAAGGAGCCACTCCAGGATCCAGGGAAGCCCTTGTTGGCCAGTGCCTGCACCCCTCACCATCTGCACCTTTTACTGAGTGCGGTGGAGCACCTGCCACCTGGAGCCACGCAGACAAATCAGGAGCCGGCGCCGGCTCGGTGATTTGTGATTAGCTTTGTGGCTCAGATGCTCTTCCTGAACGATGGGCTCTCTGCTCACAAAATGAGAAAGACATCTTTCTCGCGGCGCCATTCCTCCTGATTCCGTGTCACCTCGGAGGCCCTAAATCATCCCTGCTTCCTTTGCTCTTCGAATGAGCAGACAGCAGGACGCACACACATCCCTGAACCTGGGTGCTTTATGCTGAGAGCGCCCACAGGTTATTTTTCCTCTTTATGTCATCTCCTAGGGTCCTGCTGATAATTTAAAATTTAAAATTGTACTTATCAATAATAAAATATATCCCTGTCCTGTGCCCTCCCCTGCCTCTCTGGATGGATAATTCTTCAGTTACCACGGGGACCCTGAACATGGAAGGAGTCCTTGGACCCAGATCCTGCTCCACACCATCACTCACCCGGCCGTGAGCAGCAGAAGGGCCTTTGACAGGGTCGCCACTTCTGTCGCTGTTCCGGTGGGGGAGGGGCGCAGACCCCTTTTCTGGGGACAGGAGGCCGTGGGCAGCAGCAGCAGGCAGGAGGGACCACCTCTTTCTCCCCGCCATGCAAACAGCCACACTCGCCACTGCCCAGGTCCTCCTCCGGCTGCCACTGTAAACTGAGGCAGCTGCCGCTTCCCCCTAAACTGTCCCCCAGCCAGGGCTCGGCCCGCAGTGGGACCCTGCAGGCCATCTGACCACGCTCAGCTTCTCATCCGCCCGAGATGCCAGGCTCCGGAGGCAGCATCCCTCACGGGGACTCCGCGGTCTTGGAAAGGCAGCTGTCCTGCTTCGGGAAGGCCGGGTGGCTGCGTCCTCTGGCGAGTGAGAAGCTCAGTGCCGGCCAGGCCACCTCCCCGCCTTCAGGAGCACTTGCCATTCCTGCATTACCTAGGCCTGGAAAGGTCAAGCTATGTCTGTTTGAAGGGTAGCCAAAATCTCAAGCTAAAAGATGATCATTCGGGATGATTTTACATTCAAACATCTTAAGCGACGCTCTAGTCTCCCACTGAAATCCGTCCAGGTCTGCGGAGAGGCCCTGCAGACAGCCTAGAGCAGTGACACCCTCCAGGCCGGTCTCCATGTGAGCGTCCGTAGCCACCTTTACAAAACACAGAAGACCTCCAGCGGATGCCGCCGCATTTTTTTTTTTTTTTTTTTTTTTGAGACAGAGTCTTGCTCTGTCAGCCAGGCTGGAGTGCAGTGGCACCATCTCGGCTCACTGCAAGCTCCGCCTCCCGGGTTCACGCCATTCTCCTGCCTCAGCCTCCCGAGTAGCTGGGACTATAGGCGCCCGCCACCACGCCCTGCTAATTTTTTCTATTTTTAGTAGAGACGGGGTTTCACCGTGGTCTCGATCTCCTGACCTCGTGATCCACCCGCCGCAGCCTCCCAAAGTGCTGGGATTACAAGCATAAGCCACCGGGCCCGGCCGTGCTTTCCTTTCTTGTTTAGCCACTAACATGTATTACTTTCATAATTCAAAAAATTGTAAGTGCAAGAATTCAAAGTTACTGTGTGTCAAAGGTATGAAGCAAACCCAGAAGCTGCAACCTCTTTCCCCTGCTGCAAAACCTCATTGCTATAGTCCCCCTGAATAAAGTCTGTCTCACTGTCTCGAAAAAAAAAAAAAGAAAGAAAGAAAAAGAAAAAGAAAGAAAGAAAAACAAGATGAGGAAAAGTACAGAATCTGTGTTATTTCCATTTACAAAGCATCATTGTCCCAAGAGAAAACATTATTAAAATAGCCTATTTTCACCATAGAAGCAGTAAAACTTGCTTTTAGGCATGAGAAATAGTTCTCATTAGGAGTGAGAGTTGGTCAAAGATAATCAGAAATGGCTCTATGTTACATCCTCCTGGCAAGAAACAGCACCTTCTACCACGGCCGTCAATTTTCTTCACGCGCCAAGAGGGCTCCCGTCCACACCAGGTCTCAGCACACAGGTCCACTCTGCGTCTTAAAAAATGCAAACAACTGGCCGGGTGCAGTGGCTCACACCTGTAATCCTAGTGCTTTGGGAGGCTGAGGCGGATGGATCATGAGGCCAGGAGATTGAGACCATTCTGGCTAACATGGTGAAACCCCTTCTCTACTAAAAATACAAAAATTATTCAGGTGTGGTGGCACTCGCCTGTAAACCCAGCTACTCAGGAGGCTGAGGCAGGAGAATCGCTTGAACCCAGGAGGCAGAGGTTGCAGTGAGCCAAGATCACGCCAGTGCACTCCAGCCTGGGCGACAGGGCGAGACTCCGTCTCAAAAAAAAAAAAAAAAAAAAGAAAAGAAAAAGAAAATGCAAAGAACTTTCCACAACCTGCAGATGGGCCCCTCTCTGGAAAGGTGGTCGCATCTAAAAAGCGGTGCTGTGGAGAGGCTGGTTCTCAGGATGAGCTAGATTGTAAATATTTCTGCTTAAAACAAATACTTCTAAGATACAAAGTTTAAATATAATGTCATATAAAGTTCCAAAAGTCACTTTAGTGAAAAGTGTTTTGACCTTTACAACTCAGTGCAAATGGTGCTGAAATGCATCCACTGGTGACGTCTCTCAGCCTCCTTCCACAGCCAGGCAGCTCAGAGGCCAAGGTGGGCTGACCGAAGGATTTCTAGAAGGAGAAGGAGTGTTGAGAACAGCTCATCTTGAAATCCATCGCCCACCTTTTAGAAAGTGATAAGAAATAAGGATCTTTCTTTTTCTTTTTTCTTTTTTCTTTTTTTTTTGAGACCACGTCTCGCTCTTGTCTCCCAGCCTGGAGTGCAGTGGCGTGATCTTGGCTCACTGCAACCTCCACCCTCCAGGTTTAAGGGATTCTCCTGCCTCAGCCTCCTGAGTAGCTGGGATTACAGGTGCCCACCACCACACCCAGCTAATTTTTGTATTTTTAGTAGAGATGGGGTTTCGCCATGTTGGTCAGGCTGGTCTCAAACTCCTGACCTCAGGTGATCTGCCTGCCTTGGTCTCCCAAAGTGCTGGGATTACAGGCATGAGCCACCTCACCTGAGAAACTATGATCTTTTGTAGGGAGGAGATGTTACCACTGACGCACTCACCGAATGTTCATTATACACACACACACACACACACACACACACAGTATTTCAGGCTGCTGTCATTTGTCAATCCTGAAGTATTGCCTCAAAATCAATGAACGATCTTGGTGATGACGGGCAAGCATCTACTGTCCAACACTATGGCTTGACTGACCACTTTCCTCAATATCAAGGGACTCGGGTTTCGATATTTTAATATAAGCTGTAAGAGTTCAGAAAATGTCATTAGACCCCAGCATCAATAATGGGTTCAGGAAACACAGCTCACCAACGAAAAGCAGACTAGTGGCCCTGTTCTCTTGTCAAATTTAGAATAATGGGTTTGGACCAGGTCCCCGCACTGACAATGCAGACCTCAGCTGGTTATGGAAGCCCACGGTCAGAGGAGCTCTTTCCAGAGGAGTTAGCAGTGCTGAACCGCCTGAGACAGGAACCACAGGCCCTTGGCACCCTCAGACACTGGGGACTGAGAGGGGCTCAGAGGGTGATGCCCTGGGTGACTGGCAGGTGGGGACTGCCCATCCTGAAGGGACCAAGGTTCCACGTGTTCCCCTTAAAAGAGGAAGTCCCAGGAGCACAGGTGTTGAGGCTCCTGCAGATTAAAAGCCCCACCGTGTTACACGGGCAGGTGGCTCTTGTTTTCTGGACGGCTAGGGACAGTGGACTTGACCACCAGAAACCCCTAGGCAGGAGGAAGCCCAGCAGTCCTCAGGCCCTCGGCCAGGGTGGGTGGTGGAGGTAACACAGAGCCCAGGAACTGCTCCGTGGGGGGTCCCACCTGCAGCCTTCCCTACTGGCCCACCACCCCCTGTCCTGCTGTATCACTCGGGAAGGGGGTGAGCGACGGGTTCAGCTCTGCAGAAGCGCTGGCCAGAGAGGTGGAGCAGGGAGGGTCATCATTTTCTCTGCACCACCTAGTGGATTCCCTGTGGCAGCCAGAGTTGTCGTCTCCCTGGCACTGAAGCTGGCGCATGTGGGGAGACACAGGTGGCCAGGTGTCCTATGGGGGTCCATGGAGCAGCCACCTCACTCCGCCTGGGTCCACACCACACTCCGCTACCCTGAGGGTCACTCACATCATGGGGAACAGGTCCTGGAGCCTCAGCTTCAGGGTGGGTGCCTTAGAACCTTAGCACCCTGGACCTCATACATCCTGTCCCCAAGCTGGGCCGGGCTCTGTCAGGTCTCACTCCTTCCCCCACACCCCTCTGTACAACGCTTATGCAATGAAGCAACACCCCGGGGTTCCCTGTGACTCTGGGGAAGGGGAGAGTCCCATACCTTTTGCACCTGTAGGGACCAGCCCTACAGGGTCTGTGAGTTTTTCTCCCCGTGTGTGGAGACGAGAGAGCATAGAAATAAAGACACAAGACAAAGAGATAAAAGAAAAGATAGCTGGGCCTGGGGGACCACTACCACCAAGACGCAGAGACCGGTAGTGGCCCCAAATGCCAGGCTGCGCTGTTATTTATTGGACACAAGACAAGGGGGCAGGGTAAGGAGTGTGAGCCATCTCCAATGATAGGTAAGGTCACGTGTCAACTGAACAGGGGGCCCTTCCCTGTTTGGCGGCCAAGGCGGAGAGAGAGAGAGAGAGAGAGGAGACAGCTTACGCCATTATTTCTGCATTTCAGAGACTTTTAGTACTTTCACTAATTCTGCTACTGCTATCTAGAAGGCAGAGCCAGGTGTACAGGGTGGAACATGAAAGTGGCCTGGAGGGTGACCGCTGAAGCACAGCATCACAGGGAGATGGTTAGGCCTCCGGATGACTGCGGGCAGGCCTGACTGATGTCAGGCCCTCCACAAGAGCTGGTGGAGCAGAGTCTTCTCTAACTCCCCCGGGGAAAGGGAGACTCCCTTTCCTGGTCTGCTAAGTAATGCATGCCTTTTCTAGGCACTGAGGCTACCACCAGACCACGGTCCGCTAGGTAAGGGGCGTCTTCCCAGGCGCTGGCGTTACCGCTAGACCAGGGAGCCCTCTGGTGGCCCTGTCCGGGCATAACAGAAGGCTCGCACTCTTGTCTTCCGGTCAGCTCTCACTGTGTCTCCTCAGCTCCTATCTCTGTATGGCCTGGTTTTTTCTAGGTTATGATTATAGAGCGAGGATTATTATAATATTGGAATAAAGAGTAATTGCTACAAACTAATTAATAATTAATTATGTTCATATATTAATAATGTTCATATATAATCATATCTATGATCTATATCTAGTATAACTATTCTTATTTTATGTATTTTCTTTATTATACTGGAACCACTCGTGCCCTCGGTCTCTTGCCTTGGCACCTGGGCGGCTTGCCGCCCACATGCACCCCACCCCGTCTTGCCAGACTGCAGCCTCTGGGGTGAACCTCCCACCTGGGCATCAGGCCCCTGCTGGTGACAATGTGAAGGTGGTTGGGGGTGCCAGGAGACAGGAGCTGAATGGTGGGTGAGGGTCCCCCCCAACTGGGAGAGCCCGCAGCCCTGGCAATTCCCTGACCCTCAGGAGTCCCCTCTGCTGGTCGGGCATCTAGGGTGTTCTTCCTGCTGCTGTTTCCCCAACCTGGTGGTGGGAGGCCTGGCACAGCGGCTCCAGGTCACATGGGCAGGAAAACAGGACAGAGGAGCAGCCACCAGTGCAGTGCGCTGAGCCTGCAGCCGGACACAATGACCACCCTAATGTCCAGCGCTGGGGCGGGTCTCTCTGTGCTGTGGGTGGGAGCGTCGCAATGCGGAAGGGGCTCCTCTCCTGGGTGCCAGGTTGGGACTGCCCCTCAGCGCCCGCCAGACCTCCCTCTCTGAACCTGTGGGCACTGGGGGCCCTCAGCCACTGAATGGAGAGCCAGGGGTCATGTCGCTTCCCCCAGGTCCATCCCCAGCACTTTTGGAGGGACCTGGAGAAGGAGGGGAGTGGCCCGGCCACAGGGCAGTGGTGCAGCCCCTGGAGTCTTGGCGGTTGCCCTGCCTGGAGTAAGGGTGCTGGGGCTACTGGTGCCTCCCCAGCCTATCCTGGCCTCCGCTGATGTGGTGCCCCTAGAAACACACGCAGAGGACCCCAGGAGGAGCCCCATCTGGCAGCCCGTGGTAAGTGAGGCAGATGGGGTCACGGTGCTGCCGACCCCCAGCTCAGGGGTCCAGGGTGCTGCCTTGGCTCCCCTGAGAGGGAGGGAGGGAGGGAGCAGGTCTGTCCCTGCAGTCCCCACCCTCCCAAGAGCGAGTTGCTGCTGGTTCATGCCCAGGGTCAGGGTCAGGGTCAGGGTGGATGTGGGCACAGCCGCAGTGGCAGATTCTGCCTCTCTGAAACCTAGGCCCAGGGGCGTGGGCCATCCCCCAACCCCTACCCCCCACCGTGCCTCTGAGATACTGAATGTGAGCCTGTTGCTTCGTGTCGGGGAAGAAGCAGGAGAGAATTATCTGATCCATGAGGAACAACCAGGGAAGAGCCAGGACAGCCCCCGGGCCTCCTGCCAGCACCCTAAGGAAGACCCCTCCCCAGCTGTGGAGCGGAGGCCAGGTCCTCGGTCCCGGTGGGGATCGAGAGGCAGCAGTGGGTAAACGCCGGGGGAGATGTGCAGGCCAGGGAGCCCAGGCTGGAGAGAACTTTGAAGGGAGCTTTCCAGAGCCCCAAAACCTCCATCAGGTAAGGGTGGTCTGGGGTGGAGGTGGTCTGGGGTGGAGGTGGTCTGGGGTGGAGGTGGTTTGGGGTGGGGTGGTCTGGGGTGGGATTGGCTGGGGTGGAGGTGGGCTGGGGTGGAGGTGGGCTGGGGTAGGATGGGCTGGGGTGGAGATGGTCTGCGGTGGAGGTGGGCTGGGCTGGAGGTGGGCTGGGGTGGGATGGGCTGGGGTGGAGGTGGTCTGGGGTGGAGGTGGTCTGGGGGTGGGTGGTCTGGGGTGGGATGGTCTGAGGGTGGGGGTGGTCTGGGGGTGGGTGATCTAGGGGTGGAGGAGGTCTGGGGTGGAGGTGGGCTGAGGTGGGGTAGTCTTGGGTGGAAGTGGTCTGGGGTGAGTGGTCTGGGGTGGGGTGGTCTGGGGTGAAGGTAGTCTGGGGTGGAGGTAGTTTGGGGTGGGATGGTCTGATGGTGGAGGTGGTCTCAAGTGGAGGTGGTCTGTGGGTGGAGGTGGTCTAGGGTTGGAGGTGGTATGGGGTGGGGTGGTCTCAGGTGGAGCTGGTCTGGGAGTGGAGGTGGTCTGGGCTGGAAATGGTCTGTTTGCCTGCATTCCAGCTGAAAACAACTTCAGACAAGTCACTTTAAGGCCGGGATGAGATGAGACAGAATGAGGCCCTTTCATAATTTCATCTAAACACCGACAAATCAAGATCCCAGTGCCAGCCGTGAAATGCCAAACCTCCCCTTCTCTCTCCTAACAGGAGCTGGGCCTTGCCTGGGGTCAGACTTTTGCCAGCTGGTCATGGGGGCTCCAGCTTTCTGACAGCCTCCAACCTGGGGAGACACCCAACCACCCAGCCACAGCCCAGTCCTACAGAGGGTCTTCCTGATGTTCCTCCTGCGACCCCGGGGTGCCCATGGTGCGTGTGGCCCCATGCCATGAGTTGTAGCCCAACCTTTCAACCACAGGCAGCTCCTGGGGCTCTGGCTGGACAGAGAGGCCAGGGTCAAGAGGCAGCTAAAGTCTGAGGGTGCTTGGGAGCGGCCAGGCATGGCCCTGAGCACGGAGGGTCTTCCCCGCTTCCTTGGGTACCGGCAGGAGTTACAACAGCCACTTTCCACATGTCTAGGGCTCCCCCACGCGTGACCAACTCCCCAGGAACATGAGATGGCTACAGGCCTCAATCAGTCCATTAAAGAAAAATTTCAGGAAAGAGAAACGTTATTTACCACAAGCAGAGGGCTGAGGAACTAAGAAATAGCTCTGGATAAGAAGACACGCAGGGCCCAAACTGCAGGTCCAGTGAGAGGGACGACAGTGGGCGAAGATCCAAGAGGGACGACAGTGGGCGAAGATCCGAGAAGCCCCTTGCCCGAGGCTCCCACTCCTGTGGGAAGACGGAAGTGGCCTGGGCCGGTGGGAGAGCCTGGCGGGATACCAGGGCTGCGCTGGGCACTGCAGGGGAGCCAGGGCCGGTGGGGGGCTCCATGCGAGATGAAAGCCGCCCACCGCTGGCACAGGACTAAGAGCTGTGCACAGCACGGGAAGACCCTCCCTTTAAGAGTTTCTCCCGATGCCCTCTTCCCCCTACAGCCCTCCTCTGCTCCCTGAGTTCCAAATACACGAGCCGGAGCCTTTTTGAGTCTGGAGCCCTTTGCATTGCTCTGCTGCAGGCTATAAAGCAAAATGTAAAACACAAAGTGCATCACATCCAGTTCACATATTTCTACCATGTTTGGGTGTTTTTAAGGGTCACGCTTCATTTTTATCCTAAAGCCAGTGACAGCCACTCAATCTTTGGAGACTGGGGCTGTTACCTGCATCCGCAGTTGGAATTTGCCAGACAACAGGAGCCTTGGGCCACCTTTGGGCTCCAGAACCTGCAACCCTGGGCCTGTGGCTCTCTCGCCGTCTTGCCACAGTGCCCCCTGGCGGCCCTGCTGAGTCAAGCCGGCTTCCTGTCTTCCCAGACCGGGCTCTTCCCTGAAACCCGGGAGGGAAAGGTGAGACTCTCAGCCCCTCTGCCTAGAGCTGCTCGGGATTGCTTGGAGCCCTGCACGCATTTGGCAAATATTTACTGTGTGCGCACTATGTGCCCGGCACTGTCATTGAACCAGAGGGTAGAACGATGACCAAAACCAGGGCCACCTGTTCTCAGAGCTCCAACCTTCTGGGGAGGGATGGACACAGCGAAGTGGCGTCTGTGAGGTGACACAGAAAAGCAAGCAAGGAGACGGAAAGAGGGAGCTGCTAGTTTACATGGGCGCTGGCGAACACAAACGTTTGTGTTTAAGTACAAAGAAAATGGTTGCAGCTGTGCAGGTGTCGGGGGTTCACACTGGGACGATGACCACGGCTGCAGCCTGGTGCCCCCCAGCTTGGGGAAAAGAAGGAAATGAAGAGCAGGGTGCAAGCTCAGATCGAGACGGCCCAAACCCAAGAAGCCAAAAGTGTATTGGGGTGCAAGCTACACTTTACGCTTTTATGCATTCTTCCTCTATTTGTAAAAAAGTTTGGACATCCAGAGAATCTGTGTTTGGTGCCTTTCAAATCGAGGGAACAAAATGTCCCGCTTCCACGGGCTGGGAGAGCCTCACACACACAACACACAAGGTAATGACTGATTTCTCCTTTTCTGCAAGGAATTTCCTCATCTTTCTCTTCCCAGCTCAGGAATGAGCCTTAGGAAGAAGCAGAGGTCGAACCATTTGGTTCAAGCAAGGCCTGGGGTCCGAGGGGGAGGCATAGCTGGAGGAGATTGGGGGTTTGGAGGGGTGGGGGAGACACTGCAGGTGACCGGAGCCCCCTCCTCAGCACAGCCCCTAGCTTGGGCCCCTGAAGCTCTCTGGGTGGAGGCTGCAATCGTTACTATAAAACCATTGTCTTAGAGAGCAGGCGCCTTCCGCTCCTGGCATGGTGCCGAATAGAGATGTGATTTCGCTTTAGATATGAACGTGCACGTTTGCAGGAAAACCTAACTATGGGTGTGCCTGTGTTTATACCATATGAAGGGCTTCTCCATCTGTTGCTGTTCTATTGTTACTGTATCAGGCACTGATGGTTTATTAATACCTTTTCCGCAACATGGAGAAAACAGATGATGTTTTCCCCTGTATCTGTCATTACTACAGTGAGTGTTTTATTGTTGGTTTGTTTTTTTTGTTGTTGTTGTTTTTCTTGAGATGCCCAAGCTAGAGTGCTATGGCATGATCTGGGCTCACTGCAACCTCTGCCTCCCGGGTTCAAGCAATTCTCCTGCCTCAGCCTGCCGAATAGCTGGGATTACAAGCACCTGCCACCACGCCAGGCTGATTTTTGTATTTTTAGTAGAGACGGGGTTTTGCCATGTTGGCCAGGCTTGTCTTGAACTCTTGACTTCAGGTGATCCACCTGCCTCAGCCTCCCAAAGTGCTGGAATTACAAGCATGAGCCACCACACACAGCCTCATTTATGTCTGGTATTATTTACAGTATCAGGCACATTTGCTTTCTTGATGTCAACCCTTCATTGCCACAATGCATCATTGTGCAAATCTAATGCTAGGTCTGATTTGCCAATCTCTTGTTTATTTGTCAGCAGCCTGTGGTGGAGCCCAGCCCAGGGTCGGGGGTGAGAATGTGGCGGGGTCAGGTGAGGACCCGGGAGGGGTCGGAGGAGCTGGGCCCTGGGGAGGGAGAGAGATAGGCCGGACACAGAAATGGTGGGACTCCTGGTTCAAAAGGCAGCAAAAGGCTGGGCGCGGTAGCTCACACCTGTAACCCCAGCACTTTAGGAGGCCGAGGCGGGCAGATCACGAGGTCAGGAGTTCAAGACCAGCGTGGCCAACATGGTGAAACCCTGTCTCTACCAAAAATAACAAAAATTAATCAGGGGTGGTGGCACCTGCCTGTAATCTCAGCTACTCCGGGCACTGAGGCAGGAGAATTGCTTGAACCCAGGAGGTGGAAGTTGCTGTGAGCCAAGATTGTGCCAGTGCACTCCAGCCTGGGGGACAGAGCAAGACTCTGTCTTGGAAAAAAAAAAAAAAAGCAGCAAAAAAACACAGTGAAAGCTTTCCCCTTTAGGAATGATTTTATCACTTATACAATAAATAGGGGCGATAGTGGTGCCAAGTAACAACATCAATTTACAAACTACAAAATAATAATTTTTGGATTCAGAATTTTATATAATAAATAATATTTTATTAATAGGATGTGTTTATGATTTTTCTAATTTTTTCTGCAAATTCATTTATTAGATCATCAAAATGGATACTTTAGAAATTTCATTTTCGGTTTTGACATAACTGAAAGTTATTTCAGTCTTTTTTGGCAAATGCAAGATCTCAAATAATTTTTGATGACCTTTGAGAAGAATCTCTGTGCTGATACAGCTGTTATTGGAGCAGTAAAGGTATTTTATGGGCTGCGACAACATTAGGATAAGTTTCTGATCAATTGTTTTAAATGATAAATGTCAGCGCATCTAGACCTGGTGATTCTTGTGGAGAAATTTTTTTAAAAAATTAATTCTTCAAATACATCAGTTTCATGTGAGTCTAAATTATTTTTTAGTAAGCTTTATTTTTTGGAATTGTTTTAGATTTACAGAAAAATTGCAAAGAAAGTTTCCAAACACCTTACACCCAGCTTCCCCCATTATTGGTATCTTACTTCAGTATGGTGCGTTTCTCACAATTTACAGAACCAATATTGGGCCAGGCGCGGTGGCTCACACCTGTAATCCCAGCACTTTGGGAGCCTGAGGCGAAAGGATCACTTGAGGTCAGGAGTTAGACACCAGCCTGGCCAACATGGTGAAACCCTGTCTCTACTAAAATACAAAAATTAGCTGGACGTCGTGGCTGGCGCCTGTAATCCCAGCTACTCAGGAGGCTAAGGCAGGAGAATCGTTTGAACCCAAGAGGTAGAGGTTGCAGTGAACTGAGATCATACCACTGCACTCCAGCCTGGGCCACAGAATAAGACTCTGTCTGAAGAAAAAACTAAACTAAACTAAACTAAAAACTAAATAATGACCAAGTACGGTGGCTCACGCCTGTAATCCCAGCACTTTGGGAGGCTGAAGCAGGCAGATCACTTCAGTCCAGGAGTTCGAGACCAGCCTGGCCAAAATGGCAAAACGCCGTCTCTACTAAAAATACAAAAATTACCCAGGCATGGTGGCAGGCACCTGTAATCCCAGCTATGCAGGAGGCTGAGGGAGGAGAACTGCTTGAACCCGAGAGACAGAGGTTGCAGTGAGCCGAGATTATGCCACTGTACTCCAGCCTGGGCGACAGAGCGAGACCCCATCTCAAAAAAAAAATTAAAATTAAATAAAATAGAGAACAAATATTGATGCATTATTATTAACTGAAGTCCACACTTTGTTCTTCTCTCAATAGCATTTACCTGCTGGTCCGTTTCCGTCCCCAGGCCCCACCCGGGTTCCCATGTGACATTCCCTCATCCATCTCCCTGGGCTCCTCTGGGCGGTGACCGTTTCCCAGGCTCTCCTTGTTGGTGGTGACCTGGATGGTTCAGAGGACTGGTCAGGTGTTTGTAGGGTGCCCCTTATTGGGATCTGTCTGGTGTTTTCACAATTAGACAGGGCTGTGGATGTGGGAAGGAAGAGCACAGAGGGAGATGCCCTTCTCATCACCCCGTGCTGAGGGCCCGCCCTGTTGGTGTGGCTCATCGTGCCTCGTGGGCTATGCTGCCCCCGTCTCCTGGCTGTGTTTGTGTCCGTCAGGTTTCCCCATGGAAAGATGCTCCCGAATTCCCTCGTCCCGTGCTGTGCTCTCGGAAGGAGGTCCCGGTGCTGCCTGCACTTAAGGGGTGAGGGCTACACAGAATTAGTGGGAAGCCTTCTGCATGGGGGATTTGCCTATCCACTGTCATTTATTTATTTACATTTATTTATTTATTTATTTTTGAGGCAGAGTCTTGCTCTGTCACCCAGGCTGGAGTGCAGTGGCGCGATCTCAGCTCTCTGGGAGCTCTGCCTCCCGGGTTCACGCCATTCTCCTGCCTCCGCCTTCCGAGTAGCTGGGACTACAGGTGCCCATCACCACGCCCGGCTAATTTTTTGTATATTTAGTAGAGACAGGGTTTCACCGTGTTAGCCAGGATGGTCTAGATCCCCCGACCTCGTGATCCGGCCGCCTCGGCCTCCCAAAGTGCTGGGATTACAGGCGTGAGCCACCGCGCCCGGCCCTATTTATTTATTTATTTATTTATTTATTTTGGAGATGGAGTCTGGCTCTATCACCCAGGCTGGAGTGCAGTGGTGCGATCTCGGCTCACTGTAACCTCTGCCTCCTGAGTTCAAGCGATTCTCCTTCATTTATTTACTAAATCACTTATTTCTATCAGTTGTGCTCATGGATATCTACTTTACAGTTCAGGTTAGAGTCAATGCTACTCTCTCTATTTATTGTGCTGATCGAATTGTTCTATTTGTGACCCCCAGGAGCACTTTCCGTTGGCTCCCGTGTCCCTACAATGTGCTCCTGATACTTCCTGTCACTGCATGTGTGGGGGCTTTGTTTTGTTTCCTTTTAGATTTTTTTTTTCTGGAGCTACAAGATGCTCCAGGCTCACCTTTATCTTTTCTGCCTCAGTCCTAGACATTGCCATGTCTCCAAGGGTCCCTGGTCCTTGGGTTGGAACCTGGTATTCAACCTCCTGCTGCTATGGGGTGCCATAGCTTTGGGGCCCTCTTGAGGCAGGAGAGGTTGTCAAGGAAATGGCCATATCCTTGCAGCAACCGTGGTGACCACAGGGCCAAGGCAACAAGCCTCCTCATTCACATTGTCATTGAGCTCATTCGAACAAAGCTGTCTCGGGAGGGAATTCCTCCTGTAGAGAGCATGCACATTTTGATTTTACCTGTCCTCACACTGACCCTTTGCTCCTTATAATAGTATAAAGCACACCCCTGGGTGGAGATTTAAGATGCTAGTGAGACATGCATGGTATGAACAAGTGTGTACACCTACTGCACACGTGCACCCAGAGGACCACCCAGAACATGCTTCCTAGCGACACCTCTTCCCAGCTCCTTAGGAATAATCATGTAAGAGTCCCATAAACAGAGCCTCCCTCCGGCCAGTCTCTGCTTCTCATCCTTGTGAGCAGCCCACCCTGCACCCTGTCTCTCCCAGGGCATCCTGTCTGTTCTGCACCTCACTTCCACAACATTCTTTCTCCTTTGCAATGAATTTCCTCTGTGCTACATCTCCTGTGTGTCTTGTTCAAATTATTTTAAACTAAGAAGACAAGAACCAAGGCCTCACAACAGCTGTCAACACTCTCCACTGACAGAGCAACAGGACACACATGCGCATCCTAATCACGGCTGCCCACATCTGCAGGTGTTTCTGTGTGTGACCATCTGTGTCTGTATGAAGCTAAGCGTGAGTTCCTAATGAGGTCTCCACCTCTAATCCATCACTGTGGGCATTACTGCAACATCGCCCTCCCTGGTTCAAGCAATTCTCCTGCCTCAGCCTCCTGAGTAGCTAGGACTACAGGCATGCACCACCACACTTTGCTAATTTTTGCATTTTTAGTAGAGATGGGGTTTCGCCATGTTAGCCAGGCTGGTCTCAAACTCCTGACCTCAGATGATCCGCCTGCCTTGGCTTCCCAAAGTGCTGGGATTACAGGCATCAGCCACTGTGCCCGCCTTGTCTTACCCTTTAATCATCAGTACACCTGAAGCTTTATATGAAAACAGTATTCTTTTCCATTAAATATAATGTTCTTTACTTTTTGGTTTTTGAGACAGGGTCTCACTTGGTTGCCCAGGCTAGAGTACAGGGGCACAGTCATGGCTCACCACAGCCTCAGCTTCCTGGTCTCAAGCAATCTTCCCTCCTCAGCCTCCCGAGTAGCTGGGACTACAGGTGCCTATCACCGGGCCCGGCTAATTTATTTTTATTTTTCATGGAGACGAGGTCTCACTAGGTTGCCCAGGCTGGTCTCCAACTCCTGGGCTCAAGTGATCCTCCTGCCTGAGCCTCCCAAAGTGCTGGGGTTACAGGCAAGAGCCACTGTGCCCGGCCATTTCCTTTACATTTAATTTCTAAGTTTGTCTTGTGGATGTTTGCTTTGCAATGTTGCAGCTGTTTTCCAAATCTAAAGGTTCAAAAGTGTTTGAGGAATTCTAATAACCCTATTTGGTCTATGCTAATGTCCATATACACAGTTTCATTCTGTAACAATTTACTGTGTACCGCCTGAGCTTGACAGCTCCTGCCCTAGCCCTGGACTGGGAAGCACATATTCAGCAGATGCTGCAGAACCAGGCTCTGGGGACAGACAGACCAGCCAGCCTCCCACCCTGGGCTGCTGCTGACCTGCGCAGGGTCCCTCCTCCCCCTGAGCTGCAGCTGCCATGACTGCAGTTCTACCGCTGCCAGCTCCTTCCTGGGCCCCAGTTCCAGCCCAGCCACCCCTTGGTGCCCTGGACTGCCCTCAGATACACACCACACAGCCAGGTCTGTGCTGCCCTCCGTGCCCAGGGCCCTGCATGCACACAGCCCCTGGTGCAACCCCTGTCCTGTGCACACTCCCCTGTCCCACCACATTTGTCCACAAAACCCAAGCTGAAAAACAAAGTTATTTAGAATTTCTTTTTTTTTTTTTTTTGGAGACAGAGTCTCGCTCTGTCGCCCAGGCTGGTGGCACCATCTCTGCTCACTGCAATCTCTGTCTCCCAGGTTCAAGCAATTCTCCTGCCTCAGCCTCCTGAGTAGCTGGGACTACAGGTGCCTGCCGCCTTGCCCAGCTAATTTTTTTGTATTTTGGTAGAGATGGGGTTTCACCATGTTGCCCAGACTGGTTTCAGACTTCAGACTCCTGAGCTCAGGCAATTCGCCCACCTCGGCCTCCCAAAGTGCTGGGATTACAGGCGTGAGCCACCACGCCCAGCAGAGGATTTCATGACAGTGACAGCAAGGCATGAAGCCTTCCAAGTGTGGGACCTTGTGTGTCTGCGGGAGCTGCATGCCCGTGAAGCAGGCCCTGGGGCTGAGGCAGGAAAATAAGGTCTGGAGGCGGGGAACATAAGGCGGATTCACACTTCAGCTATGACAGGACATGTCCTCCCGATGGCACACAGCGAACAAATGACTTTGTAACTTCATTGTCTTCATTTACGTAGGGCGGACCTCCAGTAGAGGGTATTTAAACTCACAAAAACTAATGGGGCCCTTGAGCCCCTACACTCAGCCGCTCCCACACCGTGGAGTGCATTTTCCTTCTCAATAAATCCCTGCTTTCGCTCTCCTCGCTTTATTTGTGCGTTTTGTCCAATTCTTTGTTTGAGACGCCAAGATCCTGGACACCCTCCCTGGGTACAGTAACAGGGCTTCCGTAACAGGGCTACAGAAGCCTTAGTGGGGGGGATAACTGAGGGGGGGAAAAGGCAGGAAGTAGGCGAGCCCCATCCACAGAGTCTCCACCCCCTCCTCCGATCCTGTCTACACTGCACGAGCTAGAAGATAAAAATGTCAATTCCAAGTCCGGGGTGAGAATGAGGTCCTGCCAATCGAATGCCTTGCCCCAGGTCTGGAAGGGAAGGCAGGCAGAGGCCCGCGCCGGGGCTCAAGTGCTGCTGCTCATGAGGGCGAGCTGTGCACCTGCGGCTTCCGCTGCAGTTGCTCACCTGCTTCCCCGGAGAAAGGCCTGGGTAGACGCACACCCCAGTGCTGTCACCAGCCTGTGGACGCCCTGAGGTGGCTGTGGCAGAGGTGGCAGTGAGGCAGCTCCCTGTCCCTGGACCACATGGCAGGTGCGCTGGAGCTCAGGGTTCCAGGACAGCTTGGAAGCCTGAGGTCCCCAGGGGACCCGCTGTGGACGGCTGGATTCCTTCCAGGAAGTCCAGGCCCCAGAGCTGCCCTGGAGAACATAAGCTTCTGATTTCCACTCTAGATCCCCCTGACTGAAAATATCCCGAATGTCTGCTTTTCCTGCTGTGACTGAGCCACCGCTTGTACTTGCTTCCTGGGGCAGCCCTGACAAAGGACCACAAATTACAGAAACATCCTTCTCCCAATCCTGGGGGCCAGAAGTCCAAGATGGAGGGGTGGGCAGGGCTGGTTCCTTCTGGGGCTGCAACAGAGCCTCTGCTCTGGTCTCTTCTAGCTTCTGGGTCTTGCTGGCAACTCTTGGTCCTCTGTGACTTATAGAAGCATCACCCCAACCTCTGCCTTCATCTTCATGTAACGTCCTAATGTCCATCAATGACAGACTGGATAAAGAAAATGTGGTACATATACACCATGGAATACTATGCAGCCATCAAAAAGAATGAGATCATGTCCTTTGCAGGGACGTGGATGGAGCTGGAGGTCATTATCCTTCACAAACTAATGCAGGAACAGAAAACCAAATATCGCATGTTCCCACTTATAAGTCAGACCTGAGCACCGAGTACATAGGAACACAAGGGAACAACAGCACTGTGGTGCATTTGGCGGTGGGGGAGAGGGGGGCAGGAGGAGGGTGAGGATCAAAAAGCTACCTATTCGGTACTATGCTTATTACCTGGTTGATGAAATAATCTATACACCAAACCCCCATGACATGCAGTTCATCTATATGGCAAGCCTGCACATGCAGCCCTGAACCCAAAATAAAAGCTGAAAGAAAGCTTGTCTCCAGACAAGATTGCCTTCGAAGGCACTGGGCATTTGGGCTCCCCCAGCACTGGAATTTTTTTTTGTTGGGGGGTATCTATTCAACTCTCGGCTGCCTTCGAGCTGTGCCCCGCAGCGGAGCGTCGTGTGCAGTCATGCCTTCCCATGTCTGGTTTTTCAAGGCCCTGTGACATTGCAGATAAGCCCAAGCTCCTCTGCATCTCCACATCTGGCTCCTGCATGCATGAGGGGCTTCTTATGGCCTGATGTGCCACACAGCTCAGCATACAGACCCTTCCTCATCCTTCCACTGAAGTGGCCTGGCCCTGAGCTTCCCTTCCTCCCATGGGATGGCAGTGCCTCCATGGCTGACACCACCACCCTCACCACCGGTCCCTCTCCCCACCTCTCCCCACGTACCAGATTGTGAGCTTGGATTTACTCTGCTCTGTCATCTCCGGAGCTCAACACAAGAGAACCAGAGCAGAAAGCTATAGACGTTAGTTCTGTGCATGAAGACATGGACCACGGCATGAAAGATGCTGAGGTGAGAGAAATGGGAATAGGCCCAGGGGTGGAGGCAAGAAGATGGTGTTTCTGGGAATTAGAGAGAGGTGGGAAGGAGAGAACCACAAGAAAGTGAGCTTTGCGCTTAGAGACTTTGTTTATTTAGAGGGTCAGGATTCAGTCTTGATATACAGAGAGCCAGAGAGATTAAGGGTCGATCACACTCCTGAAAGAAGGGGCAGCTGTCAGGGTCTAAGGGGTCTGAGCTGCCTCTGGGGCGTCAGTGGGCCACTTTGGATCTTAAATGAGTGAGGAGCGGGGAGGTGAAGTTCAGGAGAAGTAGTGGGCAATGAGCCAGAAGGGGTCCCCAGTCAGTTTCGGGAGCACTGGTGTGGAGTGGATGAAGCCAGTGAGGACACAGTGGAGACAGTGGAGCACCAGAGAACCCAGAGCAAGGAAGCTGGGCAGCCGGGCCCTTCACCAGTCAGGCCACCTGCAGTCTGCAGCCAGAGCCTCAGATCTTACACTGGCAGCACACGGGGACACAGCAGCTGGACTGGCAGCAGCAGGGCTTATAGCAGCTGGACTGGCAGCAGCAGGGCTTACAGCAGCTGCATTGGCAGCAGGATGACCCACAGCCTGAGGAGCAGCAGCAGGGCTTCCAGCAGCTGCACTGGGAGCAGTCACAAGAACCACAGCCCCCCTTGGACCCCCCACAGGAGACATAGCCCCCCTTGGACTCCCCACAGGAGCCACAGCCCCCCTTGGAGCCCCCACAGGAGCCACAGCCCCCCTTGGACCCCCTACAGGAGCCACAGCCCCCCTTGGACCCCCCACAGGAGACATAGCCCCCCTTGGACCCCCCACAGGAGCCACAGCCCCCCTTGGAGCCCCCACAGGAGACACAGCCCCCCTTGGAGCCCCCACAGGAGACACAGGCCCCCTTGGACCCCCCACAGGAGACACAGCCCCCCTTGGAGCCCCCACAGGAGACACAGGCCCCCTTGGAGCCCCCACAGGAGACACAGGCCCCCTTGGACCCCCCACAGGAGACACAGCCCCCCTTGGAGCCCCCACAGGAGACACAGGCCCCCTTGGACCCCCCACAGGAGACACAGCCCCCCTTGGAGCCCCTACAGAAGCCACAGCTGGAGCAGGAACAGGCTGGCACATAGCAGCACACAGGCTTACAGCAGCAGCAGATGGGCACACAGCAGCTGGAGCCACAGCCCCCACAGCTGGAGCCACAGCCCCCACAGCTGGAGCCACAGCCTCCAGAGCAGCCACAGCAGCCCATGGTTCTGGTGGATTGAGGGTAGAACAGGTAGAGGAGCAGGTGAGAGGGCGGTGCAGGTGTGGAGCCCCCTGAGCCCGGGCTCTTTATATCCCTGTCCAGGGTCAGGTGAGAGGCTGGGCACACGGTCACTTCCTGGTTCCTGCTTGTGCCTCTGGTCCCGGTATTCTCTTCTGCTTTACGTTTTTATAAATAACTCCTGTTTTCCTCGCACTTTTCTCGAATGTGCCGTCAGGTCTGTGATGGAAGCTGCCCCTCAGTAAACACTGGCAAGAGTCCCGCGGTGAGTTTCCCTTTCCGTGTGACAAGAAGGAAGCGATGAGCAGGCAGTGGCTCGCTCAGAGGCCTTGGTCTTGCCGAGGGTGATTTTGAGCCCAGGACTCCCGGCTTGCTCCTGGGAAGATTCCTCTGCTTGGGACATGCCTGGGCCCTACACCTTCACGGTCCACAGCAGCTCCTGGCCCGCGGGCTGTTTCCAAAGGTCCCAGGACCTGCGGCTTCAGCCCTCAGCTCAGCAGGGTCCTTTTTGAGTGTAAGACTTTGTTGGAAGGTTTGCAGTGTTGACTGAGACGGCGATTTAAGCGCTTATTCTGGAGCTTGCTGCGTTCTCCCCACGGAAAGTGTGCTCCTGTGATAACCGCGGTCTCTTCCAGGGCTTTCAGACCACTCGGGTGGCAGGGTTGACAGATACAGTACAGGATGCCTGCTGGAACTTGAATTTCAAATAATCGAAGGCTGCCTTTTGAGGAAGGAAATCCAAGCATTGCAAGGGACAGACACTGCCTCTGCGCTGGGTCAGGACTCAGATCTCATTGTGTCCTGCAGCGGTTCCTCCTGCCGCCGCACGGTGTCGCTGTGGAGCGGGTTCCCCCACCGCGTGGCCGGTCCAGGGGTTCCCGGACAGCGGCACAGGTGGATGGCAGAGTGAGCGGAGGAGGATGCCCTGTCCAGGTGCCCGCCTGCTCCGGGTCCCGGGCTCAGCCTGGGAAGCAGCAACTACATTCGGGTGCAGGCCCACTGGATGCTAAAGAAAGCCCGTGGAGAGCAGGGAACCCGATGGCCATTTGCCCTCGTGACCACAATACCTGTGAGCGCCCCGAGCCCAGTCAACAGGCCTCGGGCCATGGTATAGACACTGGCTGGCATTTGGTGACTCTTCCCGCGTATGCTGGAGCCCCACTCTGTTCTGGGGTAGGGGACTGTATCTCAGGGAGGAACAGAAAACCCATTAGGAGAGATCCGCCTTGTGTTGGCTGTCCCCGCCAGAGGTGGCATCCTCCAGCTCTGGATCAGAGGCAACAGATACATTTGCTTCCTGATACATTTGCATCCAGCGTCTGATACATTTGTTCCAGTGCTTGATACATTTGTATCCAGCACCTGATACATTTGCATCCAGTACCTGATACGTTTGTATCCAGTGTCTGATACATTTGTTCCAGTGCCTGATACATTTGCATCCAGTGCCTGATACATTTGCATCCAGTGCCTGATATAGTTGCATGCAGTGTCTGATACATTTGCATCCAGTAACTGATACATTCACATCCAGTGTCTGATACATTTGCATCCAGCACTTGATACATTTGCATCCAGTGTCTGATACATTTGTTCCAGTGCTTGACACATTTGCATCCAGCGTCTGATATATTTGCATCCAGAGCCTGATAAATTTGCATCCAGTGTCTGATACATTTGCATCCAGCGTCTGATACATTTGTTCCAGTGCTTGATACATTTGCATCCAGCATCTGATGCATTTGCATCCAGTGTCTGATACATTTGTTCCAGTGCTTGATACATTTGCATCCAGCACCTGATACATTTGCATCCAGCGCCTGATACATTTGCATCCAGCGCCTGATACATTTGTTCCAGTGCTTGACACATTTGCTTCCAGTACCTAGTATATTTGCCTCCAGCCCCTGAAGTAATGTATCAACACCTGCGCTGACTCCTAGTGACACCCTTGGATCAGCTCCTTCCCTCGGGTACAGGAGGACTTTTTCTTTTGTTACTTTGGGGACATCTTCCCTTTCATGAGCCTTTGTTCTTCGTGGTCCATTGATGACCTTCAGGTTCACTGAGTTGGGTGAAAAGGATCCTCAGAGGGCCTCTTACAATGCTCTGATGGAACAATCAACATGGCAGTGGTCTCACCCTGTCCCGTGGGGCACCCCATGACTATGTAGCTTTTGAGCAAATGCCCCTGAAATGTGTGTATTATATAAGGTGCATATGCTCCTGTCTAGTCATTTGCTATTTTAATTTTAGTTAATTTTAATTTTTTTCGCCTTTTCATTGTAAAACAGACATGAATATGTTGTAGACTTTTCTCCCCACCTTAGGAACTACCTCTGCAGACCCATTCTTAACTGCTTTGGGTTCATAGATTCCTCTGTGGAATTTTACATGGCCTCTCCTTAAACAAGTCTACAAACATGCACAAAACACACAACTTTACATAAAACTATGCAGTACCCAGACAGGACCTAATGTCCACCTATATCTGTAGGTTCCAGATCAACAACCCAACAGAAGAGGGAGCACCAGGTAAGAGAGACCTGGAAGGATTTCTCCTCCTACAATGGGCTAGGCTGACCCCACAGATTTTCACTCCTCCACCACCTGAAACCACACTCAGATGAGAGGAAGGCTTGGGGCGGTTTTTCCTGGGATGGTAAAGTGCTGGTTGATGCCGCGCAGCAGAGAGGGCTCCAGCAGAAGGACTTGCGGAAGAAGCGACAAGAAGGCCAGCAGCACAGTGCGTTCCTCACGATGCAGACGGCAGACAGCACAATGGCATGGGGCTTGGAGGTTAGGACATGAAGGGTAGTACAACACCTGCCTCTCTCTCTCTCTCTCTCTGTGTGTGTGTGTGTGTGTGTATGTCTCACTCTCTCTCTCTCTCAGTACTACTCCTTCTGGGTGAAGCCAGATGCTGTGCCAATAGCAGCCCTGTGGAGAGGCCTGCAGGTGAGAAGCTGAGGCTTCCCACCCACAAGCCAAGGCTTGCACCATCCTGGAAGTGGGTCCAATACCAGTTGAGCCTTCAGGGGATGCAGCCCCAGACCCCCAGCCAGAACCACCCAGGAACATTTGGGGCTTGACAGAGAAGAATGAAAAGGGCTGTGTGCGGGTGCTCACATCTGCAATCCCAGCATTTTGGGAGGCTGAGGTGGGAGGATCACTTGAGCCCAGGAGTTTGAGACCAGTCTGGGTAACATAGTGACATCTCATCTCTGCAAAAATGTACACAAATTAGGTGGGCCTGTGAGTGCACACCTGTAGTCCCAGCTACTCGGGAGGCTGAGGTGGGAGGATTTCTTGAGCCCAGGAGGTCGAGGCTGCAGGGAGCTATGATTGCAGCACTGCACTCCAGCCTGGGTGACAGAGCTTGACTCTGTCTCAAAAAAAAAAGAAAAAAGAAAAAGGTAAGGCCAGTAAAACAAAAGAAAATTTTAACTTCATTTCGTTATTAACAAATACACACAATTTCTGAATCAAATATTAGTAGACTCCAATATGATTATTTAAAAATAGCAAGTCATAAGTAGGGTTTGTTCCAAGAATGTTAAGATGGCTCACCGTCAGGAAATGTATCATTGTAACTCATAACAAAAGTGCCTTGAGGGAGAGAAGAATTCACATGTCCACCTCAGCAGGTGTAACAGTTAGCTATGGCGTGCCTGACCATGAGCTGAAGGACAGAAGTGTCTTCTTCAACTTGATAAATTCCAGAAGTATGAGGTTCTCATGAAGGTAAATGTGCTATATCTAAAGAAGAAATGATGGGTAGGATGCTCGTGACTGGCTGGGGTACAGGAAGGAGGTGGATCTGAAACACTGGACGGCACTCAGGTCGGCGCAGGAGACGCTAGTCTGAGGGGAGCACCTGCCTCTGTGCGGGGCCAGGGGAAGATGGTGGCTGATCTCAGACTGTGTTAAACATGCATGTTAAAATGTTCACAGTCACCACTGGGGAAAAGTAGAAACAAAAACATCAGTGCAAACCAGTAGAAAAAGAGGAGAAAGGAAGAAAGAAACTTCATCAAGTCCATAGAAGCAAGAAAAGAGAATTTAAAAGCCTATGAAAAGGAAAATGTAAAAATAAGAAAAGTATGGTAACAGTAGCACCCACGAGATGGTAGAGACAGTGCTGGCCCACGGGTGTGGTGAGGGGCCAGGATCACTGCCCACCAGGGAGGCCAGCAGCCCAGTCACAATGCAGGGCTGTTTTCGAGAGCACCCGAGGGCAGCAACCCCCACCCTCTTTTGGCACCAGGGACCGGTTTTGTAGAGGAAAATTTTTCCATGGACCCGGGGGGGTGGGTGGGGGCTGGATTCAGGATGAAACTCTTCCATCTCAGATCATTAGGGATTAGTTAGATTCTTGTAAGGAGCACGCACCCTAGATCCCTCGCATGCGCAGTTGACAGTAGGGTTCTGGCTCCTATGAGAATCGAATGCGGCGGCTGAAGGGATGGGAGGTGCAGCTCGGGAGGTCATGCTTGCTCGCCTGCCACTCACCTCCTGCTGTGTGGCCTGGTTCCTAACAGGCCGTGGACTGTGGCCTGAGGATTGGGGACCCCTGCCCTAGGACACCGGGTCCATCCATGGCTCTCACCCCCAACCACCTGGAGGCTGTGGAAAGGGCCTGAGTAGGTGGAGAGCAGAGATGTCATCAGGTTAATTTTTCTCTCTGGGAATGCAGGTGAGCTCCGCTGTAACTCACCATTGCCCGTGTAGTTAATTACTCAATGCTGGTCTTCATTCTACTGTCCTCAGCGCTTCCTGCCTTGCCTGTCCCTGCCTCACTCCTTTAACTGGAATAAGTCCCAATTGTGTAGGGTCCGTATGACTTTCCCCAGAGTCCCAGGTGCTGTCGTCTTAGATTTCTGCCATTTTGGAGGCTGTGTTCCTGTTTTCTTCTATTTGAAGGACGTTTTGTCGCCATGTTCTTGGGTGATGTTTTGGTTTTGTCTACTTTTTGGAAAATTGATCCCATATCTTTGGGTTTATGACCTCTCTGAGGAGCATCTAGGAGCAGCTAGCTATGAGCACCCTCCTCAGCCCAGACAGTCACGGCCGACAGGCCAGGGATTTGCAGAAGCGGCAACGCTGATTCAGCCTTTGGAGTTCTGTCACCAAAACACCAGGGGCTCAGTCCTCAGCATTCTGCATTCATTATTTCCTGGAGCATGTTACGCTCTTTGGGGATAAACTTTCCAATCTTTCTGTGGGTCATGGCGCATTTCTCTGGCCTTTGAATCTGCTTTCTGCTCCAATTGTTAAATGCTCCACTACTTACACCGATGCTGTGGCTTTTCTGTCCTCCCCGTCCGCCAGCCTCTCTCTGGCTGATTCCACGGCTTTGTGCTTTAGCCACACTGTGAGCATCTCCCACCTTTCTTGGATGCCAGCGATCCAAGTCCCAGCCACCTCCGTTCTGCCCCTCACTCTTCCTAATCACCTACTCGAACTGTAATGACCCCTGGTGCTCATTTATTCCCTGAGGCCTCCACTCTTCCTTTTAAAACTTACTCTATAGGCCGGATGCAGAGGCTCACGCCTGTAATCCCAGCACTTTGGGAGGCCAAGGTGGGTGGATCCCTTGAGGTCAGGAGTTTGAGAACAGCCTGGCCAACGTGGTGAAACCCCGTCTCTACTAAAAAAGCAAAAATTAGTGAGGTGTGGTGGCATGTACCTGTACTTCCAGCTACTTGGGAGGCTGAGGCAGGAGAATCGGTTGAACCTGGGAGGCAGAGTTTGCAGTGAGCTGAGATCACATCATTGCACTCCAGCCTGGGCGAAAGAGCAAAACTCCGTCTCAAAAAATTAACAAATAAAATAAAACTTACTCTATAATTTTACCATGTCAACTGAGAGCCCTATTAAAGTTAGTATGCCATATTTGTAATTTGCTACCATATTTGTTATTATTTGCTACATGATTCAACCATTTGCAGGAAATCTGCTTTTGTCTCCTGGACGACGAGTTCGCTTAGAAAGGTTTGTCTCCGGCTGGGCGCAGTGGCTCACGCTTGTAATCCCAGCACTTTGGGAGGCCGAGGCGGGCGGATCACGAGGTCAGGAGATCGAGACCACGGTGAAACCCCGTCTCTACTAAAAAGACAAAAAATTAGCCGGGCGTGGTGGCGGGCGCCTGTAGTCCCAGCTACTCGGAGAGGCTGAGGCAGGAGAATGGCGTGAACCCGGGAAGCGGAGCTTGCAGTGAGCCAAGATTGCGCCACTGCACTCCAGCCTGGGTGACAGAGCAAGACTCCGTCTCAAAAAAAAAAAAAAAAAAAAAGAAAGGTTTGTCTCCTTCCTTTCCTCCTCCTTTTGTTTTTTAAGTTTTGTTTTCATAGTTGTTACAGAATCTCACGTTATCTCTCTTGGGTTTGGCCAAACCTGTCTAGATCTTCTACCTATATTGAAACAAAATGGGATGCTCCTGGTTCCCTTTACCCAGCACCTGAGGGCGGAGCTGCCAAGCTCTGGCGAGCACCTGGGGTGCGTGATGGTCTGCTCATGTCCAGGGCAGCCTCGCGCAGGGCTGACGGGGGACGGCTTTGTTAGGATGCCTGGGCTCTGTGCTCACAATCCAGGTCTTATGAAATGTCCCCATCCCAGCCTCACCGCGCTCAGTCGGGAGGCGTGAACTGTTGCCACACAGAGCTGCATCCTCTGACCCAGTGTGTTCCCTAGGAAGAGGGCATTTTCAGCACAGCAGGCACTTCCCTCTCTGTGGGTTTCTCTCAGTCCCCTACCCCCACAGCCCCCATTAGCAATGGGAATAACGGAACCTATAACCTCTCTCTCACCTCTTCCAGACAAGACAAGGCCTTTATCCCAAGCTTGAAAGACATTCTTTTTTTTTTTTTTTTTTTGAGGCAGAGTCTCGCTCTGTTGCCCAGGCTGGAGTGCAATGGCGCAATCTTGGCTCCCTGCAAGCTCCGCCTCCCGGGCTCATGCCATTCTCCTGCCTCAGCCTCCCGAGTAGCTGGGACTACAGGTGTCCGCCACCATGTCCGGCTAATTTTTTTTTGTATTTTTAGTAGAAACGGGGTTTCACCATGTTAGCCAAGATGGTCTCCATCTCCTGACCTCGTGATCCGCCCGCCTCAGCCTCCCAAAGTGCTGGGATTACAGGCATGAGCCACCGCACCCGGCTGAAAGACATTCATTTTTATACCATCTAATATGTTGGCAAGGCCAAAAATGACAATTAAGACAAAGTGAGAATGGCTTTTTAAAACGTCAGAAATTAAACTCAAGTACACGCCTGTGGAAGAACAAAGTACACTGTTTGAACACAAGGGATTTGTTCTCTCAATATCCAAATAACCTTTAAAGCAGTAATGAGAAATCAAAAAAGTATAAATTTTTTTTTTTTTTTTGAGACTGAGTCTTGCTCTGTCGCCCAGGCTGGAGTGCAGTGGCATGATCTCGGCTCACTGCAAGTTCCACCTCCCAGGTTCACACCATTCTCCTGCCTCAGCCTCCCGAGTAGCTGGGACTACAGGCGCCCACCACCATGCCGGGCTAATTTTTTGTACTTTTAGTAGAGATGGGGTTTCACCATATTAGCCAGGATGGCCTCGACCTCCTGACCTTGTGATCCACCCGCCTTGGTCTCCCAAAGTGCTGGGATTATAAGCGTGAGCCACAGTGCCCGGCCAATAAAAAAGTATATAATTTATATTGGAATAAAAGAATCACCCTCACTAATAGTTAATTGAAGAGATTAACAGCAGGATGATAAATGAGATCCCCCCATCCACCCATGAAATTCCTGAGATTTTTAACATAAACAATACTCACCATGTGAGGCTGTGTATGCAGCAGCCAGGAGTCCTGAGCACCCCACGACCTGAGGCTGGTGGAGGAGAGATTCACTGCCGTGCACCGATGTGTTAAGACAGAACCAAGATACAACATTTGTTCCTCAATTAGCCTCTTTAATTATATGGATGAAAGCTTAGTTTTTAAAAAATTCTCTTTACACAAAGATCACAGTTTCAAAGAAAAATATAGTGCCATAGCTGGGAAGAAAAGATGGGAAGAAAACAACCAAAATGATCTTTGTAGAAAACCCATCCTCTGCCAGTCACATGAGGAAAACAGAAGGCAGGTGATCAGTTCAGTACAAGGTCCAATTCCAAGGAGGAAGTGGCTACATTTAGAAACATAAGCAGGTGGGTGTTGGATCAGGCCAATAAGAACCCGAAATCCAGCAAACAAATAATCACATACCCAGGAAGTGCTGGGAATTATGGAGTGACCGAGGTCTCAGAGCGACCCTACCCTGGGATATAAGGGGGTCCAGGCTCAGGGGGCTCCACACCTGCACCTCCCTCTCACCTGCTCCTCTACATGCTCCACCCTCAATCCACCAGAACCATGGGCTGCTGTGGCTGCTCCGGAGGCTGTGACTCTGGCTGTGGGGGCTGTGGCTCTGGCTGTGGGGGCTGTGGCTCCGGCTGTGGGGGCTGTGGCTCCGGCTGTGGGGGCTGTGGCTCCGGCTGTGGAGGCTGTGGCTCCGGCTGTGGGGGCTGTGGCTCTGGCTGTGGGGGCTGTGGCTCCAGCTGCTGTGTGCCCATCTGCTGCTGCAAACCTGTGTGCTGCTGTGTGCCAGCCTGTTCCTGCACCAGCTGTGGCTCCTGTGGAGGCTCCAAGGGGGGCTGTGGCTCCTGTGGGAGCTCCAAGAGGGGCTGTGGCTCCTGTGGGGGCTCCAAGGGGGGCTGCGGTTCCTGTGGGGGCTCCAAGGGGGGCTGTGGCTCCTGTGGGGGCTCCAAGGGGGGCTGTGGCTCCTGTGGGGGCTCCAAGGGGGGCTGTGGCTCCTGTGGAGGCTCCAAGGGGGGCTGTGGCTCTTGTGGCTGCTCCCAGTGCAGCTGCTGCAAACCCTACTGTTCCCAGTCCAGCTGCTGTAAGCCCTGTTGCTCTTCCTTAGGCTGTGGGTCATCCTGCTGCCAGTCCAGTTGCTACAAGCCCTGCTGCTCCCAGTCTAGCTGCTGTGTCCCTGTGTGCTGCCAGTGTAAGATCTGAGGCTCTGGACTCAGGGCTCATGTGAGTCCTGCTAATCCTGTCTTCCGAAGCTGTGACCTGTCCTTCATTGTTGAGCCCCAAATCATTGCTCAGGGTCCATTCCCCGCTGTAGAATGATGCCATATCTGGCTGCTTTTTCCTAAGAAGAGTCCACCCTAATTAATGTCCATTGTCTCTCCTAACAAATTCTCTTCCCAAGTCAACTGCAACTGCGGCTGAATCACCCCTCACTCACTAGCCTCGCCTTTGCTCGTCTTTTTAGAGGCCTGAGCTCCTGAACCCACTTGCAGTCCTGTCTTTTCCAGCTGAAGCAGCTGGGCATGAGTGTCCCACCTGCAACAAGGTGGGTGTTTAAGAGGCTTCCTTGGAGTGGCTTTGGATGTCCAACACTCTGCTGTATCTTTTTTTTTTTTTTTTGAGACAGAGTCTCGCACTGTCGCCCAGGCTAGAGTGCAGTGGTGCGATCTCGGCTCACTGCAAGCTCCGCCTCCCGGGTTCACTCCATTCTCCTGCCTCAGCCTCCCGAGTAGCTGGGACTACAGGCGCCCGCCACCACACCCGGCTTATTTTTTTATTATTATTATTAGTAGTAGTAGAGACGGGGTTTCACCGTGTTAACCAGGATCACTCTGCTTTATCTTAAACAGAAAGTTGCAAACTAATAAAAATACCATGCCGACAAACTGAAACACATATCTTGCTGATTTGTCTGTTGTTCAGCATCATTAATATGGCTATGGCTATTGTTTTCTTATTCTTGTTATATTTGGGACTCTGTGAGTCTGATGGTGATGTTGGTGGAAGGTGCTAGGATGGGGCTGGCTGTCTCCCCTGCCTCTCATCTCCTTCCCGGCTGACCCCTCTTTTCTCAGAACCCCTCTCTTCCTAGGTCTTTCCAGCTATTGATCTGATGGAGACAGGACTGTTCCTCAGGCTAGGGTGACAGAAGCAGAAGATTCTGCTGAAAACTAGAGGGAGTTGGGTGGGGGGCGGGTGCGGTGGCTCACACCTATAATCCCAGCACTTTGGGAGGCCAAGGGAGGTGGATCACCTGAGGTCAGGAGTTCGAGACCAATGTAGCCAACGTTGTGAAACCCTGACTCTGCTAAAAATACAAAAATTAGCCAGGTCTTGTGGTGTGGGCCTGTAATCCCAGCTACTCAGGAGACTGAGGCAGGAGAATCGCTTGAACCCAGGAGGTGGAGGTTGCAGTGAGCCTTGCACCATTGCACTCCAGCCTGGGCAATAGAGCAAGACTCTGTCTCAAACAAAAAAAAGGAAACTCCCGGGTTCAGACTTGCCTCCTTTCCCTGGTCCAGGCCTCTGCCATCTTCCTTTGGGAAGTTTTTGTAACTAACTTACTCTGATTGTCCTTGTTGTTAGACAGCCTGTTACCTCTGTAAATAAACATATTTCTAAACTATTCTCACTGCGATTCCTTTTTTCCAGCTTCCATCAGGAGGAAATCCCTAAGTCTTAATCAATATGGCCAGAGACACTGAGAATGAAAACACAGCCATTATTATTCTGCGTTTGATGACTGTTGTGCACCCAGCCTCTTGCTCCGAGAAACTCTCGCACGTCCACTGGTTGAAGGAAGCATGTTCAACTCGTACATCTCCACGTACAGTGTTTCCCTTGTTTGTTCCAATCTTCATAGGAAATTGTCAGAAACAGAAAACGCAATGGCTGTTTCCAAACTCAGGGCCTTGGGGAACACCACTCTGAAGTCTCTCCTGTTACCCCCCAACCCCAACAACCTTCTTTCAAAATTTCTTTTTTTTTTTTTTTTTTTTTTTTGAGACAGAGTTTCACTCTTGTTGCCCACTCTGGAGTGCAATGGCGCGATCTCGGCTCACTGCAACCTCCGCCTCCCCGGTTCAAGCAATTCTCCTGCCTCAGCCTCTCGAGTAGCTGAGATCACAGGCATATGCCACCATGCCTGGCTAATCTTGTATTTTTAGTAGAGACAGGGTTTCTCCATGTTGGTCAGATTGGTCTCGAACTCCCGACCTCAGGTGATCTGCCTGCCTCGGCCTCTCAAAGTGCTGGAAATACAGGTGTGAGCCACAGCATCCAGCCCTTTCAAGATTCTTAAAAGGTAATATTGGCCGGGTGCAGTGGCTCACACCTGTAATCCCAGCACTTTGGGAGGCTGACGCAAGTGGATCCCTTGAGGTCAGGAGTTCGAGACTAGCCTGACCAACATGGTGAAACCCTGTCTCTACTAAATACAAAAGAATTAGCCGGGTGTGGTGGTGCATGCCTGTAATCTCAGCTACTTGGGAGGCTGAGGCAGGAGAATCCCTTGAACCTGGGAGGCGGAGATTGCAGTGAGCCGAGGTGGTGCCATTGCACTCCAGCCTGAGCAACAAGAGCAAAACTCTGTCTCAAAAAAAAAAAAAAAAAAAAAAGGTAAGAGTCAAACCTGGAGAAATTCTCTGTAGACAGACTTGGAACAATCTGAACACCAGTTTCTTAACTGGACTGATACACATCAAATATGTTTAAACTAGGAGTGAGTAATCATACACACACACATACATACACAAATAATAATAGAGATACGATGCAAACTGTAAAACTTAGTTGCCTTTAGAGGATTCTAGGAATCAATTCATTATTTCGAAGATGACTATATAAAGGAAAATAATCAGGCACTTATTCTATCTCTGATAGACAAACTCTATCTTATGGTAACCAAAAAATTAGAGGAAGTATTCCAGTTTATAAACACAGAAGAAATCGTAGAATTAGAAACTCACCATTTTGTAACCCCTAATGAAATAATGGGGCTATCAAATTTACTGCCTGCAGCCAAATCACTGCTTAGAGAAAAATTTATAGCCTTAAATGCATATGTTAGAGTAAAAAAAAAAAAAGCTTAAGCTCATTTAGCCAAAAACCTATCTATAGGACTGGCAGCATTGCCACACAGAGCCCAGAATGGGGTGGTAATTAGGGCTATTTATAGGCATCCTGGTTCTCCTCTCCTTCTGAGAACAGGTTGGATGGCAGGTGGTAGGGTGGCCCTTCCATGAGCCCTCTCTAAGTCAGGTGTGGCCATGTAATTTGCTTGAGTCAGTGGGAAGAAGTTTGAAGCACCTGCTACAGTTTTCTGCATTCTCTGCTTCTTCTCCCACCATGACCACTAATGTTCCAAGCAGTGGCTGCTGCTTCCAACTGAGTCCCAGAGTGATGAAGCACAGAGCAGAGTCACCAGCTGACATGCAGTGGCCTGCGATGTGAACAAGAAGTAAGCCTGTGTCGTGTGAAGTCACTGAAACGTGGGGGTGGCTTGTGTGGGCAGCGTAATTGGTCTATCCTGGTTGATCCAGAAACCTACCAGAACAAAAACATAGCATTGTGGCCCTGGTTTATTGGTCAGGGGGTGGGTGGAAGGGAAAGTTATCGGAGGCGAGAAAGGTAGTTATTATGTATTTGGTAAGACTGTCCCAGATCATGTATCCCTGAGGGAAGAGTTCAGAAAACGCAATGCCACTCCCGCGTGGGTCGTTGCTGCAGCATTTATCAAAGCATTACAAGAACAGGGTGAGCTTGAAAGTACCAGCTGATTTGCCAGCCAGGAGGAAAGTTCTAGAAAGCCTGGAGAAACCTGGGGAGCTACAGAGTTCTCAGTTCTGCCTGGTAAATGATAAGATTTAGAAGGCTTTTGAGCAGCAAAGGACAATTAAAGCTCAAATGAAAGGAATTCTCTTTTTTTCTTTTTTTTTTTTTTGAGACAGAGTCTCACTGTGTTGCCCAGGCTGGAGTGCAGTGGCGCGATCTTGGCTCACTGCAAGCTCTGCCTCCCGGGTTCACACCATTCTCCTACCTCAGCCTCCCGGGTAGCTGGGACTACAGGCGCCCACCACCATGCCTGGCTAATTTTTTTTTTTTTTTTTTTTTTTGTATTTTTAGTAGAGACAGGGTTTCACCGTGTTAGCTAGGATGGTCTCGATCTCCTGACCTCGTGATCCGCCCGCCTCAGCCTTCCAAAGTCCTGGGATTACAGGCGTGAGCCACCGCGCCCGGCTGAAAGGAACCCTTTTTAAGGGTACACTTTGATGAGTTTCCATGAGGGCAGACCACACCGCAGGTAGGGAGTTGGTAGCTGCCTCCAGCCTGGCCAGTAGGGTGGGAGGGGCTGCTGTGGGGTCGGTGGGTCCAGAAGAAGACGCCGGAAACTTCTCCCCTCATGGCTCACTTGGCGTTCTCCTTGCTTGGCCTGTGGCTCCTGTGGGTAAATTCATGTCTTGCTGTGTGATGAAGAGGTTTCTGCAGGGAAGAGGGGGAGGTGTTTGGCCCAGGCAGGACCCAGTGACCTGCAGATCAAAGATGGCCTCAATACCACAGTAATGGGCACCAGAGAAAAGCCTGCTGCCGGCCATTCGTTGGAAACAGGCCCAACAGAACCAATGCTGTCTGTGCTTGGGGTGTGGGGGGTAGAAGAGAAAGTGAAAGAAACCCAAAGCCTTCCTTAATAATGAACAGATGACACATGATTGTTAGCAAGATATAGGACATAGCTGTAACTCTCCATAAAATCAACAAAGAGACTCTCCATGAAATCAACAAAGAGAAAATCACGAGTTGGATAATTTATGCATAATTTTTTGATAAAATCATAGGATTGCCTGCTGCAACATCCTTCATTTCACAGTTGCCCGTTACAGAATGACGCTGAAGGGAGTCACATTGCAAAAACAACTCAGCTCCTTCTCATCCTTCACGAATGCCTCTCTTTGAGATCAGCTCACCCCGTTGGGAAGCCCCTATCTTGTCTCCTTGGCCAGCTTCTCTTTCAGGGTGAACTGCCTGATCTTCACTGTGGTGGCCTTGCCTGGATCCCAGCAGATGTTCTCCAATGTCACTTTCACCGACATCACAGAATCCTACATTTCTTTTTTTGCAAGCATTGCAATTTTACTTAAAGTTTGCATTGTAAATACGACTGTGGAAAATTTATTTAAGAGAGCTGGTTCTGCAAAGACAGGGAAGAGATTTGGGAGGGGAATAAGTGATATTGTGGGAATAAGTGATATTGTTAAGTAAATCAGCTGCTTGGGTGGAGAACACTTTTAGAAGTGGTCAGCTTGGCCCCATCTCTGCTAAAAATACAAAAAAGAAAAAATTAGCCAGGCGTGGTGGCGGGCACCTGTAGTCCCAGCTACTCAGGAGGCTGAGGCAGGAGAATGGTATGAACCCAGGAGGCGGAGCTTGCAGTGAGCCGAGATTGGGACGCTGCACTCTAGCCTGGGCGACACAGAGAGACTCCGTCTCAATAAAAAAGAAGTGGTCATCTTGGTCTTGGCTCACTCCTGTAATCCCAGCAGGTTAAGGAAGGAGGTTAAGGAAGAAGGAACACTTTAGCTCAGGAGTTCAAGACCGGCCTGGGTGACATAGCAAGACCCCGTCTCTGCAGAAAAATGAAAGAATTAGCTGGGCATGGTGGTGCACACCTACAGTCCGAGCTACTGGGGAGGCTGAGGTGGAAGGATCTCTTGAGCCTGGGAGGTTGAGGCTGCAGTGAGTTATGATTGCACTGCTACACTCCAGCCTGGGTGACTGAGTGAGACCCTGTCTCAAATAAATAAATAAATAAATGACATTGTCAGATTGTTTACTCGTTTGTGATTATTTTCTTTTTTACCTTCCTCTTCTTGTTTTTAATAGAGATAGAGTCTCACTGTGTTGCCCAGGTTGGAGTGCAGTGTCATGATCTCGGCTCACTGCAATTCAAACTCCTGGGCTCAAGGGATCCTCCTGCCTCAGTCTCTCGAGTAGCTGGTACTACAGGCATGCACCACTGCAGCTAGTGAATATTTTCAAGACCTGATGGTTTACAATGAGCACAGGGAGACCCTGTATGGAGCCTAGAGATGCTGGCTGTGTGTGGAGTGGTTACCGAGGGAGCATCTTAGCATGAATCTTGGTCAGAGTGATTGGGGAACCAGACTCACAAGCAGGGGACACCTTCAGCTTACAGACAGCAGATTGTGGAGCTGCTCAGTTTCCATAATTGCAGGGTCCAATTCTTCATAATCATCTATGTATCTATCTATGTATCTATTTATCTACGTATCTATCGATCATCTATGTATCTCTGTATCCATCTATGTATGTATGTATCTATCTATGTATCTATGTATCTATGTATGTATGTATCTATGTATCCATCTATGTCTGTATGTATGTATCTAGCTAGCTAGCTATGTATCTATGTATCCATCTATGTATGTATGTGTGTATGTATATATGTATGTATCTAGCTAGCTAGCTATGTATCTATGTATCCATCTATGTATGTATGTGTGTATGTATGTATGTATCTAGCTAGCTATGTATCTATGTATCCATCTATGTATGTATGTGTGTATCTAGCTAGCTAGCTATGTATCTATGTATCCATCTATGTATGTATGTGTGTATGTATGTATGTATGTATGTATCTAGCTAGCTAGTTATGTATCTATGTATCCATGTATGTATGTATGTGTGTATCTAGCTAGCTAGTTATGTATCTATGTATCCATGTATGTATGTATGTATGTGTATATCTAGCTAGCTAGCTATGTATCTATGTATCCATCTATGTATGTATGTGTGTATGTATGTATGTATCTAGCTAGCTATGTATCTATGTATCCATCTATGTATGTATGTGTGTATCTAGCTAGCTAGCTATGTATCTATGTATCCATCTATGTATGTATGTGTGTATGTATGTATGTATGTGTGTATCTAGCTAGCTAGTTATGTATCTATGTATCCATGTATGTATGTATGTGTATATCTAGCTAGCTAGCTATGTATCCATGTATCCATGTATGTATGTATGTGTGTATCTAGCTAGCTAGTTATGTATCTATGTATCCATCTATGTATGTATGTGTGTATCTAGCTAGCTAGCTATGTATCCATGTATCCATGTATCTATGTATCTATCTATCTATCTATCTATCTATCTATCTATCTATCTATCTATGTAGGGATGGAGACAGCCCAGTGCAGAGCCCTGGCTTGCTTTCTGTGCCACCAGCCACTCCACCTCAGTCTCCATTGCTTAATTCCCCTCCTCCAGGCCCTGGGCACTGGACAGTGCCAGGTTCAGCCGGGGGGTCTCTTTCTCACCTGCGACCTCCTCCATGTCTCTCACAACACCTTCCCCTCTAGGTTCCACACTCACAGGCCCAGGTGCCTGCTTCTCATTGACATCTGGCCTTTAAAACGAAGCACATCTCAGACTGAACTCCTCCTATTTCCCCTGGAACCAGCACCTTCCCAGCCTTCCCCATTGTGGTTCACAGCAGCTCCATCCTTCCCAGGGCTCAGTATAGAAGCCTGGGCATCCTCTTGACTCCTTTTCCACCCTCCACATCCAATCCAACAGCAAATCTCCAAGGTTCTACCTTGGAAACATATTTAGAATCTGATTCGCCAATTGCCTAATTGGTGATTTATCCAATGACCACCTTCACTGCCACCACCTGATATTGACAACACCTCTCGCATTCCAGCTACTCTCCCATGCACTTTATAAACATGACTCCCTGAGTATCTGTGAGGTACGCACTCTTTTTTCAATTTAACTTTTTATATTTGGGTGATTGTAGATTCACCTGCAGTTACTCATAAGAAGTTACTCGTAAGAAGACACAAAGCGGATCTCACGTACCCTTTCCCATGTCCCCTATGATAGCATCTGGAACGCATGTAACATAACACAGTGATATTGACCTTGGCATGGTCACAATACAGATCATTTCTCTCGCAAGGACCCCGCGCGTTGCCCTGATGCAGCCCCTGCATTTCCCTCCTGTTCTCCTTTTCTGTAATTTTGTCATTTCGAGAATGTTCCATGAATGGAAACACACAGTGTATAACCTTTTGAGACTGGCTTTTCCTACCCAGCACGATTCTCTGGAGATTCATCTGGGTCATTGAGCATCTGTCATTCCTGCCATTTCATGGCTGAGACGTGTCCCCTGGCGGGGGTGGACCAGTATGTTTCCCCTTCACCCATCAAGGGACATGTGGGTGTCTCCAGCATTTGGTGATCATGAATAATCCTCCTATTAACATTTGTGGACAGGTTTTCTGTGTGCACATGTCTCTGGGATAAATGCCCAGGAGTGAGATTGCTGTGTTGAATGGCGGTTGTGTGGTTAGTTTTTTTCGTAAGCTGCCAACCTGTCTTCCAGAGTGGCTGTACCATTTTGCATTCCCACCATCAACATAACGAGTGGCCCAGCTTCTCTGCCTTTTGCCAGCAGTTGGTGTCGCTGCTATTTTTTGTTAAGCCGTTCTCGTAGGGGCATCATGATATCGCATTACTGGTTAGTTTGTCTTTCCTAAAGTCTAAGGATGTCAAACTTCCTCTCACATCCTTATTTGCCATCTGTACGTCCTCTTCAGAGAATTGACTTCTCAAGTCTTTTGCCCACTTTTGGATTGGATTGTTTTTGTTTGTTTTTATGTATGATTTGCTGATATGTTTTGAGAGTTCTTTACATAGTCTAGATTTGTATATTCCAGTCCTTTGTCAGATATGTGGTTTGTCAATATTTTGGTTAGGGTGCAAAGTTTTTTTATTTATTATTTATTTACTATCATTTTTAGACAGGTTCTCACTTTGTTGCCCAGGCTGGAGTGCAGTGGTGCAATCATGGCTCACTGTCCCCTTGATCTCCCAGGCTCAAGTGATCCTCCCACCTCAGCCTCCCAAGTAGCTAGGACCAAAGGTGCACATCAGCATGTCTTTTTTTTTTTTTTCTTTGTAGAGATGGGGTCTCCCTAAGTTGCCTAGACTGGTCTCAAACTCCTGGACTCAAGTGACCCTCCTGCCTTGGCCTCTCACAGTGTTGGGATTACAGGCATGAGCCACCAAGCACAGCCAAAATTCTTTTTAATACACTGCTGAATTCTATTATGAATAATATATTTTTCTTTTCCTCTGCCACAGCAACTGGCTGCCCGGGTTATGGAATAAGAGGCAGAGCCCCAGGTGTCTTGTGGTGGTGGGAGGTGCGGACTGACTTAGCTACTGAGATCTTGGTGTGGTTTGTTGCTGCAGCACAACCCAGGCCATCCTGACTGACACTGGGTAACTGAGGGGCTGGAAAAGAAAACGTGCCAAGAAAGGCAGTTTCCACACGAACACACAAAAATCTATACTGCATTAGTCAGGGTTCTCCAGAGACACAGAACCAGTGGGAGATTAGGTACATAGGTAGATTAGATAGATAGATAGATGCATATATACATAGATAATAGATAGATACATAGATACATAAATGGATAGATAGATACAAAGATAGACAGATAATAGACATATAGATACATAGATGGATATATATAGAGATACATAGATGATAGATACACAGACACATAGATACATACATAGGTAGATACATACGTAGATAAATAGATGATAGGTAGATAGATAGCTACATAGATACATAGGTAGCTACATAATAGATAGATACATACATACATAGACAAACAGATAGATACATGGATACATAGATAGATACAAAGATAGATAAACAGATACATAGATGATAGATACATACACAGACACATAGATAACATAGATAGATAGCTACATAGATAGTTACATAGATAGATAGATAGATAGATAGATAGATAGATAGATAGATAGATAGATAGATAGATAGATACACACAGAGAGAGATACATAGATACATAGATGATTATGAAGAATTGGCCTATGCGATTCTGGAGGCTGAGCAGCTCCATGATCTGCTGTCTGTAAGCTGAAGACCTAGGAAAGCCAGCAGGGTCATTCAGTTCAAGTCCAAAGGCCCGAAAACCAGGATGCTGACGGTGTGAGTGTAAGTCTGAGGGCAGGAGACTGATGTCCCAGCTGGAGCGGTCAGGCAGAAAGGGACTTCTTCCACCTTTTGATCTATTCAGGCCCTCAGTGGATCAGAGGAAGCCACCTACACTGGGGAGGGCGTCTGCTTTCCTGAGTCCACTGATTCCAATGCTCGACTCATCCAGAAACCGCCCTCACTGATCACCAGGAAATAACATTCAGCCAAATATCTGGGCACCCTGGGATCCAGCCAAATTGACACATAAAATTAACCATCACATATACCTGATTCAAGATTTTAAAACAGATGACAAAAGTTTTCAACTTTTACAGAAAAGTATATCATGATCTCAGAGAAGTATTCCTAAATAAGGCCCCAAATACTCTAATTATAAAGGAAGAGATGAGTGAATTGATAAGTTAAAATTAAACACTCAAGGATTCTCATTTAACAAGGGAAGCCCATGCGAGAATGAAAAGATGAACGAAGGAGGACCTTGCAACATAAAAGCTGACCATGGCGCCGCATTTGAAAACACGAAGAGCTCACACCAATTAGCAAGCAAAGAAAACAACTAAACAGAGGAACCAACTCACAGACATCCGCAGGCATTTTAGAAAGGAGGAAAGACAGGCCGGGCGCAGTGGCTCACGCTTGTAATCCCAGCACTTTGGGAGGCCGAGGCGGGCGGATCACGAGGTCAGGAGGTGAAATCCCGTCTCTACTAAAAATACAAAAAAAAAAAAAAAAAAAAAAATAGCTGGGCTTGGTGGCGAGCGCCTGTAGTCCCAGCTACTCAAGAGAGGCTGAGGCAGGAGAATGGCGTGAACCCGGGAGGCAGAGCTTGCAGCGAGCCGAGATTGCACCACTGCACTGCAGCCTGGGTGACAGAGCGAGATTCTGTCTCAAAAAATAAATAAATAAATAAAAGAAAAGAGGAAAGACAAAGACTTGGTGGGTGCGGTTACCTTTGTGCACACGGGCTTCATAGGCTGGTGGTAAGGGTGGGGGCTGGAGTGAGGAGGCATTTCCCAGTCTTAGAACTCCAGCTTCAGCCTTCAGCCTTCTCCAATTGCCCGCATGGCACAGGGGCTCTCTCCAGGTCTTTACCCTGCCCCGGTTATCTATTGCAATAGCAACGGGTTTTTTGGTATTTGAGATGATCAAGTTGGTTCTAAAATTTAGCTGGAGAAGTAAAGGAATTGGAAACAAACAAAACAATCTTTAAAAAGAAGAATGAAGTTGGAGTCTCACAATACTTGACTTCAAAACCTCCCATAATGTCACAGTGATGCTGTGTTTGCATTAGGAAGCGGCATACAGACCTGCGGAGCGGGACACAGGAATAAACTCACCATAATGTCAGCTAATTCTCATTAAAAACACCAGCGATTTTAGTGGGATAAGCATGATTTGTTTGTTTATTTATTTATTTATTTATTCATTTCGAGAAAGATTCTCACGCTTGTCGCCCAGGCTGGAGTGCAGTGCTGCAACCTCGGCTCACTGCAACCTCCACCTCCCGGGTTAAAGCTATTCTCCTGCCTCAGCCCCCTGAGTAGCTGGGATTACAGGCGCCCCCCACCACGTCCAGCTAATTTTTGTATTTTTAGTAGAGACAGGGTTTCGCCATGTTGGCCAGGCTGGTCTTGCACTCCTGACCTCAGGTGATCTGCCCTCCTTGGCCTCCCAAAGTGCTGGGATTCCAGGCGTGAGCCATTGCACCTGCCCAAGATGGTCTTTTTATCAAATGCTGCTGAAACAATTGGATGAAAATGTGAAAAAATGCATCTCAACTCCTACCTCACATTACACACAAAAGTTAGCTTGAGATCCATCATAGAACTAAATATAGAAACCAAAACTCTAATGCTTCCAGAGGAAATGCTAGGAAAAGGGTTTTCAAAGAGGTCACAAGAAAGCACTAGCTGTCAAAACAAATGTTAAACTGAACTTCAAAATCAAAAACATTTCCATATAAAAAGAAGTTCAGATAATAATAAGGCAAGTCAAATACTAGAAAATTATATATAATATATATATTCTACATATATATTATATACACACATATGCACATGTATATGAAATATATATGTAAATATATATACATACATATGGCAAAGCACTTCACATATACATTCTTGATATAGAATTTATGAAGAGTTCCAACAACTCAATAACAAAAAGACAAAAAAAAACACAATAAAATGGGCAAACAATTTTAGCAAAACTTTTTAACAAGAAAGATGTGCAAATGTCCAATAAGTGCAAGAAAGAATTCTTGCGAACATTAGTCATCAGAGAAACGCAGGTCAAAATCCACACAAGACGTGATTTTACACCCATCCGATGCCTCACATTTGAAAAGCCACTGGCTGGTACTCACAGGCCTGGGGCAGCAGACACTCTCAGGCATTGCTGGGGAGACGGGAAAGCAGCATGAGCGTTTGGAAAGCTGTCTGTTTCTTAGCAAGTTAAGCATACGCTACTCTATGGTCTAGCAACGCCAGTCCTCAATATTTAACCAAAAAATTAAAACTAAAAACATGAATACGGAAGGACTGGAAGGCATGATTATGTGTTATTCATCATCGCCCCAAACTGCGAACGATTCAAATATCTATGAATGTGAGAATGGAGGAATGCAGTGGAGAATATTTTTACATGGAATAAGGGGGGAGACTACCCCTCATATTGTCTTATGCCCAATTTCTGTCTCCAAAGAAAAAAGAAGTAAAAACTAAAATGCACAGGCAGACAGCCTGGCACCACACCCTGGGTCTGGTAGTTAAAGATCGACCCCTGACCTAATCGGTTATATTATCTATAGATTATAGACATCGTATGGAAAAGCACTGTGAAAATCCCTATCCTGTCCTGTTCTGTTCTGATTACTGGTGCATGCAGCCCCCAGTCACGTACCCCCTGCTTGCTCAATTGATCACGACCCTCTCACACAGACCCCGTTAGAGTTGTAAGCCCTTAAAAGGGACAAGAATTGCTCACTTTGGGAGCTCGGTTTTTGGAGACGTGAGTCTGCCGATGCTCCCACCTGAATAAAGCCCTTTCCTTCTACAATTCGTTGTCTGAGGGGTTCTTGTCTGCAGCTTGCCCTGCTACAGAAACACTACGCGGTGATTAAAAAAGAAGAATAAGGCCAGGCGTGGTGGTTCATGCCTGTAATCCCAGCACATTGGGAGGCTGAGGCAGGTGGATCGCTTGAGCTCAGGAGGTCGAGGCTGCAGTGAGCCATGAGCGCACCACTCTGCACTCCAGCCTGGGTGACAGAGCAAGACCCAGTCTCAAAAAAAAAAAAAAGAAGAGTAAATCATTGACACACAGGATAACATCGTGAGGGAAAGAAACCAGAGTTCATTTTTAATGATTTCATTTTTGCAACATTCAACAACAGGCACAACTGGTCAGCAGAGCTGTGCCCGGAGTGATGGGCAGGAACGGAAGGCAGCGAAAGGGAATCTTCTGGGGGTGAAGCAGTTGGTCATGGTTGGAGTGATGGGCACACGAGTACATGTTTAGTGGAACTCATGGAATTGTACACTCAAAATATGTGCAGCGCCCAGGAGACCAAGGCTGCAGTGAGCGAGCTAGGATCGCACCACTGCCCCCCAGCCCAGGTGACAGAATGAGACCCCGTCTCAAAAAAAAAAAAAAAAAAAAAAAAAAAAATGCAGCCTGAGCCTGGTGGCTCATGCCTGTAATCCCAACACTTTGGGAGGCCAAGGCAGGTGGATCACCTGAGGTCAGGAGTTCGAGACCAGCCTGGCAAACATAGTGAAACCCCGTCTCTACTAAAAATACAAAATTAACTGGGTGTGGTGGCAGGTGCCTGTAATCCCAGCTACTTGGGAGGCTGAGGCAGAAGAATTGCTTGAACTCGGGAGGCAGACGTTGTAGTGAGCTGAGATTGCGCCACTGCACTCCAGCCTGGGCGACAGAGTGAGACTCAGAAAAAAAAAATTTTTTCACTGTATGTAAATTTGACCTTAATAAAAAATTAAAATTTGGCTGGGTGCAGTGGCTCACACCTGTAATCCCAGCACTTTGGGAGACTGAGGCGGGTGGTTCACCTGAGGTCAGGAGTTTGAGACCAGCCTGCCCAACATGATGAAACTCTGTCTCCACTAAAAACACAAAAAAATTAGTTGAGCCAGCTGCTGGGGAGGCTGGGCAGGAAAATTGCTTGAACCCAGGAGGCAGAGATTGCAGTGAGCCGAGATCGTGTCACTGCACTTCAGCCCTGGTGACAAGAGCGATATTCCTTCTCAAAAAAAATATTAAAATTAATCTTTTAGAAAATAAAAGTGCATTAGAGAGGGTGGCTAATCAAAATTTTTGTAGCCTTCAAGAAGAGTAAACTTGAAGAATATCCACTGATTTGTGAAATTTTTACAAAGAATTAATTGAGGAAAACTCGAAAGCATTAGAAAGGGTCTTGCTCCTCTCTTCCCTCTGTGAGCCCAGGTGCCTGAAGGGAACGTGGGTCTAATCCGTGTCTGCAGAAGGGAGCCGAACCACAGGAGGAAGAGCTAAGAAAGACAAAGGAGAACCAGGGCCACACTGAAATCCACGCTCTTCAAAACTTTGTTTTACAAATTTGACAAAATATTTATACTGGAAGTTTTTAAGTGGTGGAACCTATAGACAGCCTTTTATTTCAGCTTTTATTTTTATTTTTATTTTATTTTTTACAAAATGACCATCCTCGATATAAACACCAATGCCAGGGGGTGGAGGGTCTGCATCAGTGAACCAAGGACAATGAGCACCAAGGACAATGGTCCACCCGCCGGCCAAGCCACCACCGCCTCCCGGGCTCCTGGGACACCCGCTGGAGAGGGAGCCCAGTGTCTTCTAACAAAGGAAAACACCTATGAGGAAGAGGCCAAATTTAGAAACCAAGGAAAGGAGAGCTTGGCTTGAGCTGATGGCGGCTCATGGGATTGTGAAGAGATTAAAAATAACACTTGTGCACGTGAAATAGCAGAAACAACAACAGAAGTGTTCATGTGTTCAGTATAAACACCTGGGCAGGAATATAAAGAGCCCGGGCTCAGGGAGCTCCACACCTGCACACTTCCCTTTCACCTGCTCCTCCACCTGCTCCACCCTCAATCCACTAGAACCATGGGCTGCTGTGGCTGCTCTGGAGGCTGTGGCTCTGGCCGTAGGGGCTGCAGCTCTGGCTATGGGGGCTGTGGCTCCGGCTGTGGGGGCTGTGGTTCCAGCTGTGGGGACTGTGGCTCCGGCTGTGGGGGCTGTGGCTCCAGCTGCTGTGTGCCTGTCTGCTGCTGCAAGCCCGTGTGCTGCTGTGTGCCAGCCTGTTCCTGCTCCAGCTGTGGCTCCTGTGGGGGCTCCAAGGGGGGCTGTAGCTCTTGCGGGGGCTGCAAGGGGGGCTGTGGCTCCTGTGGAGGCTCTAAGGGGGGCTGTGGCTCCTGTGGGGGCTCCAAGGGGGGCTGTGGCTCCTGTGGGGGCTCCAAGGGGGGCTGTGGCTCCTGTGGGGGCTCCAAGGGGGGCTGTGGCTCCTGTGGGGGTTCCAAGGGGGGCTGTGGCTCCTGTGGGGTCTCCAAGGGGGGACGTGGCTCCAGCTGTGGGGGCTGTGGCTCCAGCTGCTGTGTGCCCATCTGCTGTTGCTCCAGTTGTGGCTCCTGTGGGGGCTCCAAGGGGGGCTGTGGTTCTTGTGGCTATTCCCAGTGCAGTTGCTATAAGCCCTGCTGCTGCTCCTCAGGCTGTGGATCATCCTGCTGCCAGTCCAGCTGCTGCAAGCCCTGCTGCTGCCAGTCCAGCTGCTGTGTCCCCGTGTGCTGCCAGTGTAAGATCTGAGGCTCTGGACCCAGACCTTCAGGTTTCTCCTGTTTGGTGAAAGCATTTCTTATGGTTTCCCTGAATCACTTCATCCCACACATCCTCCCTGAGGCACCTGCACCTTCTCCAGCTCACCATCCATGCACACACCTCCTTCCATGGCTCGGCTCTCCTCTGGGCCCTGCCTTCAGCCTCCTCACTCTGGAAACGCATGTTTCCTTGATGCAGAAGTTGTCCTTGCCTGGACGTGGGCACCCAGCTGACTGCCACGACGTTCCCTGCACTTGGGTGCGGGCCATCTTCTTCTTCTCCGTGGGCTGACTGAGATGCAAGGTCTGACCCCACAAGGCCAGGCCGATGTTCCTGAGTGATCACTAAGAACCAGCTTCTCAATCACCATTGGGACCCTGGATCCTCCTGGGCCGCTGACTGTTCTCCTGTGGCCACCTGTGACCAGGAAGGTCTCCTTCCTTCCTGTTGTCTCCATCTGTTTAAAAACAATAACAAAGTAATGAATGAATTTCCTTGCAATAAAGCCTCTCATGTCTATAAACCAACTGTACAGTTGGTGCAATTCTGTCCAACCCGTTTCCTGCGAGGTGACTGATTCTGTGTTCTGATCTGTCAGCTAAGCTGGGAAACACCTGCCAGCAGGCCTGGTACATTCACAAAAAAACCTGCCATTCCCTTCTGCCCTCCTCTCTGCCTCAAATATCTTCACAGTCTCTGCTCGCAGGAGAAGAGGGCTCAGCCTGGGGAGGATTCGGCATTCAATGCCTACCCTAGAGGCGCTGAGGGGCAGGCAGGCCCTCAGTACTGACCACCAGCCAAGCAGGGCTTTGCACAAGACCCCTGGCTTCCAGCTTCCCACTCTCCTCTGGGGCCTTGGAAGGACCCAGGCAGGGCAAGGTCGGGAGAGGGAGGAGTGAAGCACCGCTGAGCTCCAGCGCCTCTGATTCAAACACTCAATTCGCCTTTTAGAATTATGAGGTCAACGGGCTTTCCATAACTAAAGGTAACCAGGAATTTATAGAGTGGCCCAAGGTGTCCTCGGAGCTCAGTCTCCTAGCAGGAAAGGGGAGTTCCTGGGAAGTGACACATTTGAGGAACCTGAGCCAAGTCCATCTGTTTCATGGTGATGCGCCACCATGCTGAGCCTGTTCTCTGATCAGTGACACAGGCAAGGCTTTAGAAATCACACACGGGGGAGGAGGGGACAAGAGTGATCTGAGGACGATCTCCAGCCAAGCGAATCCGGAGGGAAAAGGTGGAGGGAAGACAGCACACAGGGAGCGCTGGTGAGAAATGAGCTCCCACAGAACACCCACAGATCTAAGCGACTGCTGATAATGCTGGGGAAGAACAGAGTGGGAATTTCCAAGACAAATGTCTGAGATAAAAGAGATGCAATGTAAGGAAAAATGAAATAATCTAGAAATAAAGGTTTAGATTAATTCAACCACATTTAGGAGAGGGAATAAAAGTGTGTCAAAGGTGCATCTTGCTAGGGGACATAGCTATTGTTAGTTTCACGATGTTAAAAGGAAATGCTGCTTAAGACAGTTCACTCAAAAATCCAAACTGGGAAACTCCAGAAGGTGGCAGCAGACATGAACGCAGAGTTCATTACATCTGGGCCCTATACATTCCCACAGCCCACAGGACACCGAGCAACTAGGTAACGAAACCAAAAGTGCATGCTGGAGACTTTTAACAAAACCAGGTAAGCCAGGCATGGTAGCGGCCCCAGCTACTCGGGAGGCTGAGGCGGGAGGATGGCTTGAGCCTAGGAATCTGAGGCTGCAGTGAGCTGTGATCACACCACTGAACTCCAGCCTGGGCAATATAAAGTGAGATGGTGTCTTACACAAGAAGGTGGGGATAAATTTCCAAGAGCCACAGTCCCCCAGGGTTTCAGTGTCTGTGCAAGAGAAAGCAAAGAAACATCTAACAGAGCTGAAAACAGGGGAACCTCAAAAGAGCCAACAGGTGCGTGCTGGAAAAGCACAGTATGAATTTTGAATTTGGCTCCTGAAATGGGGAAGGTTTTCCTCCCTCTAGTGGTGAGTGGGTGCAGCGGCCCTCAGTAAGTCCCTACAGGCGATGGAAGAAAGCTAGGAAGCCTGCCATGAAACAGATCACAGTGGTAGCCTACTGTTTCCAAAGGAGCTAATGAACAATGAAATGATACCAGACATAAATAAGGCCGGGCACGGTGGCTCACACCTGTAATTGCAGCACTTTGGAAGGCCGAGGCAGGAGGATCACTTGAGGCCAGGAGTTCAAAACCAGCCTGGGCAACATAGTGAGACCCCAATCTCTACAAAACATTTTAAAAACTAAGTGGGTATGGTGGTGTGTGTCTTTAATCCCAGCTGCTAGAGAAGTTGAGGTGGGAGGATTGCTTGGGCCTGGGAGGTTGAGGCTGCAGTGAGCTATGACCCTGCCACTGCACTCCAGCCTGGGCAACAGAGTGAAACCCCATCTCAAAAAAAGAGACATAAATGAACAACAAAAGTCATAAATAGAAGAATTGCTAAATGAGGGGACATCACTCAAGAGAAAATTAGAGTTAAAAGAAATCACTCTAGAAATAAAGTCTAAAATGGGACAAACATATGAGTAAAAAAGTACAATAAATTTTAAAAACCAAAAAGAAATGAAGAACTAAAAAGGATTCAAGAGACAACGACAAAAATTGAAAAGAAGCAAAGAAGATCCAAGATTCCTAACCAAAGTCGTGTATGACAGTCAAACAATTACATAAAAAACTAGAATAAAAAAGCACTAATCAAAAAGAATAGAAGAGAAAAAGAAATACAGATCAGGTGATGTGATAGAAAATTCAGACTAAGAACATAGGCTTTAAGCCCAAATATTTCAGTAATTATATCACAAGTAAATGGCTTTAAGCCCAAATATTTCAGTAATTATATCACAAGTAAATGGATAAAACGCTCTAGTTTACATATAAAGATTGCTAGACTAGTTTTCTTAAAAAGCGTATAACTATATGTAAAGTCAAAAGCTGCATCTAAAACATAAGGATTCAAAAACGTAAAAAAAAAGGGGGGGTAGAACAAGACATAACATGAAAGAAAGCTATACTAATAGTAGGCGAAATAAAAACAAAGGCCTGACTGGGCGCGGTGGCTCACGCCTGTAATCCCAGCACTTTGGGAGGCCGAGGTGGGCAGATCACCTGAGGTCGGGAGTTTGAGACCAGCCTGACCAACATGGTGAAACCCAATCGCTACTAAAACTAACAAAAAAAAATAGCTGGGCGTGGTGGCTCACACCTGTAGTCCTAGCTAATCAGGAGGCTGAGGCAGAAGAATTGCTTGAACCCAGGAGGCGAAGGTTGCAGTGAGCAAAGATCGCGCCGCTGCACTCCAGCCTGGGCAACAAGAGCGAGACTCCATCTCAAAAAACAAACAAACAAACAAATATATACATATGTATGCATCATATATGTGCTGAGAATTTTATAGATCACAATCCTCAGCTAATGAATCCTATATAGACATTGTTTTTATTTAACTTTTTTCTCCATCATTATCCTAAGTCCCGTCATCCTCTCCACCCATAGGCATCCATCCTTGCAGGTATGTTTCCAATTGATCTTCCATAAGTTATTTACATATATTTGCATATAGTCATGACAAATATGTAGCATTTTTCAATGTGCATGTTTTGGGTTTTGGTTTTGGTTTTGAGACAGGTCTTGCTCTGTCACCCAAGCTGGAGATAGAGTGCAACAGTGCAATCTCAGCTCACTGCAACGTCCACATCCCGGGCTCAAACGATCCTCCTGCCTCAGCCTCCTAAGTAGCTGGGACTACAGTCGCACACTCCACACCCGGCTAATTTTTATATTTTTTGTAGAGATAGGGTTTCACCATGTTGCCCAGGCTGGTCTCGAACTCCTGGACTCAAGTGATCAGCCTGCCTGGCCCTCCCAAAGTGCTGGGATTACAAACGTGAGCCACTGCATCTAGCCTTGTGTATGTTATTTACATTCATGATGGTTATAAATTCTGTTCTGTTTCTTGCCTTTTAAGCAAATCTGGTGCTTTTGACATGTATTGCTACATGAAAATACAATGCATTATTTCTGGCCACTGAAGTGTGTTCCACTAGATTCCTGCCCCCATTTCCCAAATCCATCACCATTTTTTGAGCTCCTTGCTGCCATGTAATCCACCATGATGAATATCCTCATTCCTCAGCGTAACACCCAGGAGTGGTGAACCTAGCGAATGAGTTTTCAATGATCAATGAGTGGGATGCTGAAATGTGGAGCCTGGAAGAACAGATTTCTTTTCTTTCTTTTTCTTTTTTTTTTTTTTTTGAGACAGAGTCTCATTCTGTCGCCCAGGTTGGAGTGCAGTGGCAAGATCTCGGCTCACTGCAAGCTCTGCCTCCCGGGTTCACACCATTCTCCTGCCTCAGCCTCCCGTGTAGCTGGGACTACAGGTGCCTGCCACCACACCCGGAAAATTTTTTGTATTTTTAGTAAAGCTGGGTTTTCACTGTGTTAGCCAGGATGGTCTCCATCTCCTGACCTTGTGATCTGCCCACCTTGGGCTCCCAAAGTGCTGGGATTACAAGCATGAGCCACTGCACCCGGCCCCAGATTTCTTGAGAAGTATCTGTTTTGGAAGGAAGGCGACTGAAGCGTTGATCCAGTGCCGTATCTACATCTCCATCAGTATGCAATGATGCTTTCATGATCTAAAAAGGCAATAGCCATAGAATGAATGTGCTTCCCAGAATCAAAAGGCCATACCAAAAAAAAATGCAGTTTATGGCCGGGCGCGGTGGCTCACACTTGTAATCCCAGCACTTTGGGAGGCCGAGGCGGGCGGAGCACGAGGTCAGGAGATCGAGACCATCTTGGCTAACACGGTGAAACCCTGTCTCTACTAAAAATACAAAAAATTAGCCAGGCGCAAAGGCAGGTGCCTGTAGTCCCAACTACTGGGGAGGCTGAGGCAGGAGAACGGCGTGAACCCGTGAGGCGGAGGTTGTGGTGAGCCGAGATCATGCCACTGCACTCCAGCCTAGGCAACAGAGCGAGACTCCGTCTCAAAGAAAAAAAAAATAAGGTTGAAGGTCTTTTCGCGTCCTCCCTAGCCATCTGTGGGTGGCCCATTCCTATGCTTTGCCCACTTCTCCACTGGGTCTCCTGTCCTCTTCTGTTGATTTTCAGGGTTCGTGTCTAGACATTAGCCTCTAGGGGTTATAAATATGGCAAATGGCAAATATCTTCTCCCAGTTGATCAATCATCTTTTTTTTTTTTTTTTTGAGACGGAGTTTCACTCTTACTGCCCAGGCTGGAGTGCAATGGCGCAATCTCGGCTCACCAGAACCTCCACCTCCTAAGTTTAAGCAATTCTCCTGCCTCAGCATCCCGAGTAGCTGGGCTTACAGGCATGTGCCACCACACCTGGCTAATTTTGTATTTTTAGTAGAGATAGGGTTTCTCCATGCTGGTCAGGCTGGTCTCGAACTCCTGACATCAGGTGATCTGTCTGCCTCGGTCTCCCAAAGTGCTGGGATTACAGGGGTAACCCACCACACTCGGCCGCAATCAACTTTTAATGGTTTTTTTGTGGGGTGATATCCAGATATATATCAGTAATTTTGATGTGGTTAAATACAGCATTTTCCTAATTACTGTTTATGTTCTGAGGATCATATTTAAGAATTCATTTCCTGACCCCAAGATAATAAACACAATCTCCTATATTATCTTCCACTCTTTTTATATTTTCCTTTCAATTTTACATATCCTTTTAGGTCTTAAATCCATCTGGATTGTAGAGGGTGTGAGGTAGGCATCTAATTTTAATTTTCTGCATAGAGTGAGCCATCTTCCCCATTCAATTTGTTAAAAATTAAAGCTCCCCTGGCCGGCCACGGTGGCTCACGCCTGTAATCCAGAACTTTGGGAGGCTGAGGCGGGTGGATCATCTGAGGTCAGGAGTTTGAGACCAGCTTGACCAACATGGAGAAACCCCATCTCTACTAAAAATACAAAACGAGCCGGTGTGGTGGTGCATGCCTGTAATCCCAGCTACTCAGGAGGCTGAAGCAGGAGAATTGCTTGTACCCAGGAGGTGGAGGTTGTGGTGAGCCAAGATCGCGCCATTGCACTCCAGCCTGGGCAACAAGAGTGAAACTCCATCTCAAAAAAAAAAAAAAATTAAAGCTCCGCAATAGATGGGTCTTTTCTGGGTTCCTGTTCTGTACTTCTAACTACTTATCCATTCATGTGCTAGTAGCAAACTGTTTTAACAACTAAGACTTTATTATGCCTTAATATCAGGCAGAGACTACCCCTTCTGAATATTATTCAGGAGTGTCTCAGTTATTCACAAGTTTGCACAAAAATTTTAGATCTATGGAAGAATTTTCAGAATTAAATCCTTCTGGAATTTTAATTGAATAAAATCCATTGAATGTATGAATATAAGAAAAGAAAATGAACTTTTTATAATATTAAGACTTTCCACCCATGAATACGATATATTTCTCCACTTATGCAGGTCTTATTTTATTTATTTTTTTGAGATGGAGTCTCACTCTGTTGCCCAGGTTGGAGTGCAGTAGCGAGATCTCAGCTCACTGCAACCTCCGCCTCCCGGGTCCAAGCCATTCTCCTGCCTCAGCCTCCCAAGTAGCGGGGATTACAGGTGTGCACCACCATGCTCAGCTAATTTTTATATTTTTAGTAGAGACAGGGTTTCATCATGTTGGCCAGGCTGGTCTTGAACTCCTGGCCTCAGGTGATCCGCCCACCTTAGCCTCCCAAAGTGCAGGGATTACAGGTGTGAGTCACCACGCCTGGCCAGATTGTGGACTTTTAAATGGACAAACTGTATATGCACGTTTTATCTCAATAAAACTGTATTTAAAAAAAAAAAAGACACATGGGGGCTGGGCGCAGTGGCTCACGCCTGTAATCCCAGCACTTTGGGCAGCCGAGGCAGGCGGATCATGAAGTCAGGAGTTTGAGACCAGCCTGGCCAGCATGGTGAAATCCCTTCTCTACTAAAAATACAAAAAAAAAATTAGCTGGGCATGGTGACAGGCGCCTGTAATCCCAGCTACTTGGGAGGCCGAGGTAGAAGAATCACTTGACCCTGGGAGGTGGAGGCTGCAGTGAACCAAGATCTCACCACTGCACTCCAGCCTGGGCAACAGAACGGGGCTCTGTCTAAAAAAAAAAAAAAGACATCATGTAGTAGATTCGACATTTGTCCAACTAGAGATGAAAGAGACTCGGAAGAGGTGAGACGGGGAGAGTCTCCCAAGGTGGAAACTGGAACCCTCGGTCCAGGAAGGACGTGGTGTGAAGCAGGTGGGAGAATCAAATGTGCAAGCCAGCTTCCACAGCAGACATGGAAGGCCAGGGACTCCAGCCTCCACAGCAGACACAGGAGGCCAGGCAGCTCCAGATTCCACAGTAGACATGGAAGACCAGGGACTCCAGCTTCCACAGTAGACTCAGAAGGCTGGGGACTTCAGCGGAGGGGCAGAGAAACTGACGGCTCCAACAGACGAAACAGCCGCCGGTGACGTCTTTCAAGCACTGAGGAATTTTGTGCCAACCAAAGCATTATTCAAAAGTGAGGGCAGGCCAGGCGTAGTGGCTCACGCCTGTAATCCCAGCACTTTGGGAGGCCAAGGCAGGTAGATCACCTGAAGTCAGGAGTTCGAGACCAGGCTGGCCAACATGGCAAAACCCTATCTCTACTAAAAATACAAAAATTAGCCAGGCATGGTAGCAGGTGCCTATAATCCCAGCTACTCGGGAGGCTAAGGCAGGAGAATTACTTGAACCCGGGAGGCAGAGGTTGCAGTGAGCTGAGATCACACCACTGTACTCCAGCCTGGGCGACACAGCGAGACTCTGTCATAAAAAAAAAGAAAGAAAAGAAAGAAAATAATGACAAATTTAGCAGCTATTAAAAACAGAAGGCTGGTGGCAGGCGTGGTGGCATGTGGTAGGGATTTGTAGTAGTCAAATGTGGTAGTCTGTAGTAGTCCCAGCTACTTCAGAGGCTGAGGACCGCTCGAGGCCAGGAGTGAGTTTGAGACTGCAGTGAGCTATGATGGTGCCTGTGAATGGCCACTGCACGCCAGCCTGGACAACATAACAAGATCCCATCTTCAAAAACAGAGGCGACTATGAAAAGTACATCCCAATAAATTTGAAAAACTTAGAATAAATGACATCTATGTTAAGAAGAAACACAGGAGGTTGAGGCAGGAGAATCGCTTGAACTCAGAGACAGAGGTTGTAGTGAGCCAAGATCACGCCACTGCACTCCAGCCTGCATGACAGAGCGAGACTCTGTCTCAAAAAAAAAAAAAAAAAGAAGAAACAGAAGGCCGGGCGCTGTGGCTCTCACCTGTAATCCCAGCACTTTGGGAGGCTGAGGCAGGTGGATCACGAGGTCAGGAGACCAGCCTGGCCAACATGGTGAAACTCCGTCTCTACTAAAAATACAAAAATTAGCTGGGTGTGGTAGCACGTGCCTGTAATCCCAGCTACTTGGGAGACTGAAGCAGGAGAATTGTTCAAACCAGGGAGTCAGAGGCTGCAGTGAGCCAAGATCATGCCACTGCACTCCAGCCTGGCAACAGAGCAAGACTCCACCTCAAAAAAAAAAAAAAAAAAAAAAAAAAAAAAAAAAAAAAAAAAAGAAACTTCAAAGAACTTCAGACACCAATAAAAATAATAATGATCTCGGCCAGGTGCGGTGGCTCTCGCCTGTAATCCCAGCCCTTTCAGAGGCCGAGGTGGGTGGATCACTTGAGGTCAGGAGTTCGAGACCAGCCTGGCCAACATGGTGAAACCTCGATTCCACTAAAAATACAAAAATTAGCCAGGCATTATAGCACATGCCAGTAATCCCAGATACTCGGGAGGCTGAGGCAGGAGAATTGCTCAAGCACGGAAAGCGGAGGTTGCAGTGAGCCAAAATCGCATCACTGCACTGCAGCCTGGGAGACAAAGCAAGACTCTCCATCTCAAATATTAATAATAATAACTACCTCAATTTTGTAAAGTGGGCCAAGGACGTGAAATTAACGAGACTCTAATGACAGGTGGAAAGAGGCACAGCATGGCTAGTAACCATGACTAGTAATATGGAAAGAGGCACAGCATGGCTAGTAACCATGACTAGTAATATGGAAAGAGGCACAGCATGGCTAGTAACCAGGAAGAGGGAAGATTAAACCACAGTGTGTAACACTGTGTTACACACCCATATGAAGAGTGTAAGTTGACAGTTGCAAGTTTTGGTGGGGGTGCCAGGAAACAGGAGCTCTCTGGCAATGCTGGTTGGACGGCAGCTGGCTGGGAGGATCCCTTGGGAAGACAGCTTGTTAACAAGAAACTCCTGACTTTCAGGCACCCACACCTGCAGGAGGTGTTTTGGGCAAGAAAGTTGCAGTTTGCTTGAAATAGCAACAAAAAGGAAACAAAATGTCCATCAACAAGTAAATGGATAAGTAAATGTATATTTAGAAATCAGAGAAAACAAACTAGAACCATATGTATCCCCTAGAGAAAACCTCTTTAGCCTAACACCTATTTTTTTCAAAAGCAATTTACAGAAAGAGAAATACAGTGTAATACCCATTACATAAAGTTTTCAACATGTAAAACTTTTTTTCTTTTTTTTTTTTTTTTTGAGATAGAGTCTCACTCTGTCACCCAGGCTGGAGTGCAATGGCGTGATTTCAGCTCACTGCAACCATTGCCTCCCAGGTTCAAGCGATTCTCCTGCCTCAGCCTCCCAAATAGCTAGGATTACAGGCACATGCCACCATGCCTGGTTAATTTTTGTATCTTTAGTAAAGACGAGGCTTCACCATGTTAGTGAGGCTGGTCTGAAACTCCTGGACTCAAATGATCTGCCCACCTCAGCCTCCCAAAGTGCTGAAATTACAGGCGTGAGCCACCGCGCCTGGCCACAAAACATTTTTAAAGGAACATACATATTGAGTAGGAGTGTGAGGACCTTCATGAAATTGGTAAATTCCAAATTCAAGAAATTATTAGGGTGGGACAGAAACAATATGGAGAGATGGATGAACGGAGACTTCATTTATTTATGCCATTTTTTCCCAAGTTGAGTAGGGTTTTTTTTTACATTATTTTTTAAATATATTACTCTTTATACCATCTGTTCAACTAAAATAGATTACTTTTTTTTTTTTTTTCTGAGACACAGTCCTGCTCTGTTGCCCAGGCTAGAGTGCAGTGGTGTGATCTCTGCTCACTGCAACCTCCACCTCCTGGGTTCAAGCAATTCTCCTGCCTCAGCCTCCCAAGTAGCTGGGGTTACATGCATGCACCACCACGCCTGGCTAATTTTTGTATTTTTAGTAGAGATGGGGTTTTGTCATGTTGGGCAGGCTCGTCTCCAACTCCTGATCTCAAGTGATCTGCCTGCCTCGCCCTCCCAAAGTGCTGGGATTACAGATGTGGGCCACCACACCCAGTTAATTTTTGTGTTTTTAGTAGACATGAGATTTCACCATTTTGGCCAGGCTGGTCTCCAACCCCTCACCTCAAGTAATCCACCTGCCTAGGCCTCCCAAAGTGCTGAGATTACAGGTGTGAGCCACCATGCCTGGCCTAAAATAGATGCTTTTATAAATCCAATGTGACTCTGGAGTCAACAGGGAGAGGCTAGACCCTTGGGGGCCTCCATTAAGTCTGGACATAGATTCAGCAAGAGAGCTGCAGCCCACCGAACAGCCCATACACCAAGGGGCAGATTTCTAGAGGAAACAAGAAAAAGGGGCCCTAAACATGGCACAAACAGGAACCAGGAAATGACCGTGTGTCCAGCCTCACACATGACCCTGGGCAGGGATATAAATAAAGAGCCCAGGGTCAAGGGGCTCCACACCTGCACCTCCCTCTCACCTGCTCCTCTACCTGCTCCACCCTCAATCCACCAGAACCATGGGCTGTTGCGGCTGCTCTGGAGGCTGTGGCTCCGGCTGTGGGGGCTGTGGCTCCGGCTGTGGAGGCTGTGGTTCCGGCTGTGGGGGCTGTGGCTCCGGCTGTGGGGGCTGTGGTTCCAGCTGTGGGGGCTGTGGCTCCAGCTGCTGTGTGCCCGTCTACTGCTGCAAACCCGTGTGCTGCTGTGTGCCTGCCTGTTCCTGCTCCAGCTGTGGCAAAGGGGGCTGTGGCTCTTGTGGGGACTCCAAGGGGGGCTGTGGCTCCTGTGAGGGCTCCAAGGGGGGCTGTGGTTCTTGTGGGGGCTCCAAGGGGCGCTGCAGCTCCGGCTGTGGGGGCTGTGACTCCAGCTGTGGAAGCTGTGGCTCTGGCCATGGGGGCTGTGGCTCCGGCTGTGGAAGCTGTGGCTCTGGCCATGGGGGCTGTGGCTCCAGCTGCTGTGTGCCCATCTGCTGCTGCAAGCCCGTGTGCTGCTGTTCTGGTTCCAGCTGTGGCTCTTGTGGGGGGTCTAAGGGAGGCTGTGGGTCATCCTGCTCCCAGTGCAGTTGCTGTAAGCCCTGCTGCTGTTCCTCAGGCTGTGGGTCATCCTGCTGCCAGTCCAGCTGCTGCAAGCCCTGCTGCTCCCAGTCCAGTTGCTGTGTCCCCACGTGCTGCCAGTGCAAGATCTGATTTCTGGCTTTGCAGGACTCTTGCTATGGCCAGGGGTTCCTGCCCAGCCTTTACCTCCTTTTCCTGGCACCCAGTGAGCCAGACCCTCCTTCCCCACCCACTGCCCTATCTCCCACCCTCCTGCCTTGCCAAGCATGAACACTTCTCTTTGACCTTCTACCAAGAAATGCCATGGGCCCATGCATCCAAGAAGAATGACTTTCAAGGCCTCCCTTCCAGGCATCCGGAGACCAGCCCCCCACTGCCCCAGCCACCTGCAGCAAATGCCTGTCCACAAGCCCTGCCTGCTGGCACCGCATCCAGCAAGGACAGCCCTGCAGGACAGCCCAGGGTGCTCGCTCACTCTGCAGTCATTAGGAGTTCAGATCTCTGTCCTTTAAACATCCAATAAACCGCTCACCCCAGCACCCCATAGCTGTCTTGGTATATTTATCTGTTTATTTCCCTCTCAAGGCAGGTGGGGGGCATCTGTGGCTACACTGGGTCCCCTGGGAACCACACACACACCTGCCCTGAACCAAACTGGAGCAGGCAGGTGAGCGCCCTGGCCAGCAGGGATCCTGGAAACATGGTGGTGGTCAGAGGCAGGAGCACCAGCAGCCACCTGGCTCAGCCCCTCCCCATGCAGCCTCTATCACACCCTCTCAGCATCTGGCTCAGGGCGGGGGTGCCTTGCCTTGATCAGGCAAAAGCAATCACTAGGGGGTCATCAAGCCCTGTTACCATGTGGTCTTATTCTCTTTGGGCTGATGTAACAGAACACCATGGACTGGCATGTACAACAGAAGTGTATTTATCAGGGTTCTGGAAGCTGGCAGTCTGAATTAAAGATGCTGGCGGCCCGATGCGGTGGCTCATGCCTGTAATCCCAGCACTTTGGGAGGCTGAGGCAGCGGATCATGAGGTCAGGAAATCGAGACCATCCTGGCTAATATGGTGAAACCCCATCTCTACTGAAAATACAAACAATTAGCCAGGCATGGTGGCAGGCGTCTGTAGTCCCAGCTACTCAGGAGGCTGAGGCAGGAGAATGGTGTGAACCCGGAAGGCGGAGGCTGCAGTGAGCTGAGATCATGCCACTGCACTCCAGCCTAGGCTACAGAACAAGATTCCGTCTCAAAACAAAACAAAACAAAACAAACAAACAAAAAAAGCCAGAAGAATGTAAATATGACATTCCGGAAGGGATGTATATGGAAGGTCAGCAATCCCATTGCAACAACCAGAGTAGGCCACATTAATTACAGAACTCAGATGGTAAAATAAATAAATAAATAAATAAATAAATAACTTCAGGAAATCCTACCATATGTATCTTACCACAATTTTTTTTTTTTTTTTTTGAGATGGAGTCTCACTCTGTTGCCCAGGCTGGAGTGCAGTGGCGTGATCCCCACTCACTGCAACCTCTGCCTCCTGGGTTCAAGCTATTCTCCTGCCTCAGCCTCCTGAGTCTCTGGGACTACAGGCATGAGCCACCATGCCTAGCTAATTTTGCTTTGTTTTGTTTGTATTTTTAGTAGAGACAGGGTTTCACCATGTTGGCCAGGCTGGTCTCAAACTCCTGACCTAAAGTGATCTGCCTGCCTCACCCTCCCAAAGTGCTGGGATTATAGGCGTCAGCCACTGCGTCTGGCCCACAATTTTTAAATAACCGGAAAAATGTATCTATGGAAAAGACATTGGAGAACTGTAGAAGCAACAAGAACCAGATGAAAACATTCAGAGAGAGCCCTTCCAAGATGAGCTGAATGACAGCTTCTCTCCCTTTAAGGAATTAACCAGTGCTGGGTATGAGCTGAGCCTCGGTCCCATGGGGGAAGAGGAATTCTACTGGCAGAAATACCCAGCAGGTCTCTTGGCAACCACAGGGGCTGGAGTAGAAAACTGGGACATTTGCAAATTTCTGGGGAGGCTAGGAAGTGAGGCCTGAGGCCTCTGCAGGTGCGCTGAAGTCTTGCATAGCCTTGTGGAGCTTAGTACACAGAGCTTTTCTAGAGGAAGGGGTCCTGCCCCAGGCACAGGTTAATCTGGACCTTAAGACATTTTCCAGATTTTGAAGCTGCCTGAGCAGACAACTAAAGAGCTAAGCCTGTAATAGCTCAGGGGAAGAAGTGACTCTCTGACAGCCTGTCAGGGATGAGAAGACACAGACTGGCCAGGCTCTTAACCAAAACTCCAGAAGAGCCACACAGAGGGACGATTGACTGAAGTGGCCCAATCCCTAACTGGGTGGGCAGACAAAATGTTCAGCTCCTCTCCCTGTCTGCACTAGAGAGGGGGGCCACGCACTGCTGTTGGAAGAGAGCAGCTAGACCCCCACAGTCCTTAGATGTAGATCCCCATGGTCCTTAGATATAGACCCCCACGATCCCTAGATATAGACCCCCACGGTCCTTAGATATAGACCCCCACGGTCCCTAGATATAGACCCTGATGCTCCTTAGATATAGACCCCCACGGTCCTTAGATATAGACCCCCACGGTCCTTAGATATAGACCCCCACAGTCCCTAGATATAGACCCCCACGGTCCCTAGATATAGACCCCCACGGTCCCTAGATATAGACCCCCACGGTCCCTAGATATAGACCCCCACGGTCCCTAGATATAGACCCCCACGGTCCCTAGATATAGACTCCCACGGTCCCTAGATATAGACCCCCACAGTCGCTAGATATAGACCCCGACGCTCCTTAGATATAGACCCCCACAGTCCTTAGATATAGAATCCCACGGTCCTTAGATATAGACCCCCACGGTCCTGAGATATAGACCCCCACGGTCCCTAGATATAGGCTCCCACGGTCCCTAGATATAGACCCCCACGGTCCCTAGATATAGACCCCCACAGTCCCTAGATATAGACCCCCACGGTCCCTAGATATAGACTCCCACGGTCCCTAGATATAGACCCCCACGGTCCCTAGATATAGACCCCCACGGTCCCTAGATATAGACCCCCACGGTCCCTAGATATAGACCCCCACGGTCCCTAGATATAGACTCCCACGGTCCCTACATATAGACCCCCACGGTCCCTAGATATAGACCCCCACGGTCCCTAGATATAGACCCCCATGGTCCTTTGAGGCATTCCTCTGACAGTCAGAAAGCACGAGATACAGGACACGGCAGGAAATGGTGATCAATAATCATGTGGAAAGCTAACAGTAGAAGCAGATTACAGATAAGCCACATATTGGAGTTAGGAAACAAGGGCTTTAAAATAACTATGATTCAGCCAGGCACGGTGGCTCACGCTTGTAATCCCAGCACTTTGGGAGGCCGAGGCAGGCAGATCACGCGGCCAGGAGATCGAGACCAGCCTGGCCAACACGGTAAAATCCCATCTCAACTTAAAATACAAAATATTAGCTGGGTGTGGTGGCATGTGCCTGTAGTCCCAGCTACTCAGGAGGGTGAGGCAGGAGAATCGCTTGAACCCAGGAGGTGGAGGCTGCAGTGAGAAGATCGCGCCACTGCACTTCAGCCTGGGCAACAAGAGCAAGACTCCATCTCACAAAAAAAAAAAAAAAAAAAAAGTAGCTGGGCATGGTGGTAGGCACCTGTAATCCCAGCTACTCGGGAGGCTGAGACAAGAGAATTGCTTGAACCTGAGAGGCGGAGGTTGTAGTGAGCCGAGATCATAACACTGCACTCCAGTCTGGGCAACAGAGCAAGACTCCATCTCAAAATAAACAAATAAATAAATAAATGAATAAATAAATAAATAAAAACAATATTTAATGTCCTGTACAATTTTTAAACTTTATGGAAGTAAAAGATATCACAACAGCACAGAAGTCAGGAGAGGGATAAACAGAATTAAATAGTTGTAAGGTCTTGCCTTGTTTACAAAGACACGAGATTATTAACTGATAATATGTTATCATAAGTGAAGATGTAAGTTATCATCTCTGGATGGGTGCAGAAGCTCACACCTGTAGTCCCAGCACTTTGGGAGGCCAAGGCAGATGGATTGCTCGAGGCCAGGAGTTCAAAACCAGCCTGGGCAACATGGCAAAACTCTGTCTCTATCAAAAATACAGAAATTAGCTGGGTGTGTTGGCAGGTGCCTATAGTCCTAGCTACTCAGGAGGCTGAGGTGGGAGGATCACCTGAGCCTGGGAGGTCAAGTCTGCTGTGAGCCATGATTATGCCGCTGCACTCCAGCTTGGATAACAGAGTGAGACCCCATCTCAAAAAAATCAATCAATAAATATAACCATCTCTAAGGTAGCCATTAAAGGATAATGAATACATAACCTGGAAGCTAATAGAAGACAGAAAGTAGGCCAGGCACGGTGGCTCATGCCTGTAATCCCAGCTCTTTGGGAGGCCAAGGCAGGCTCATCACTTGAGGTCAGGAGTTTGAGACCAGCCTGGCCAACATGGTGAAACCTCGTCTCCACTGAAAAATACAAAAAATTAGCCAGGTGTGGTGGCACATGCCTGTAATTCCAGCTACTCAGGAGGCTGAGGCACAAGAATCGCTTGAATCTGGGAGGCGGAGACTGCAGTGAGTCGAGATCGCACCATTGTACTCTAGCCTGGGTGACAGAGTGAGACTGTCTCAAAAAAAAAAAAAATAAGGAAAAAAAAAAAAAAACAGAAGTTAAATAAAATGCATGTTGTTTAGAAAAAACAAACCCTAAATATCAAGATCTAGGAAGATAGAAAGCAAAAGAACAAAAAAAAGATATATTAGGCAAACATTAATATTTTCAAAAACCTAGTATAATGATAGTAAGATCAGACAATGTGGACTTTGAAACAAAACCATTATTAGAAGAGATAAGATTTCATGATGATAGGAGAGTTCATGCAACCAAACGGAAAACAATCCTAAACTTCTTTGTGCCAAATAACAGAGCTTTAAAACATATAAAGCAAACATCGACAAAACTAAAAGAAATAGATAAATCCACAAATACAATTGGGACTATAATTGGGAATGTATAGGAACAACTGGGAATTTTAATGAATCTCTCTCTCACTCCACACAATGCGGCAGCTTCCCCAAACCCTCAGACACTCTGGCCTGCCCAGCAGCTGCCAAGAGGGGCCAGTAACACCACCTGAAGGTGCAGGGAACTTAGTTCCCCAGGAGAGCAACTCTGACCTATGAGAGCAGAAGACAGGAAGGAGCTTGTGGAGAAACTGTTCCCCCTTCCTCCTCCCTATGGACCATTCTGAGGTGCAGCATTGCTGTATGGTCTTGCAGGAGAGGGTGTGCAGACGTGGCCAGCTGAGCTGCAACTTCCAAAAAAGCCACAGCATCTGAGTAAGAAGCAGCCTCGCCTCAGCTTCACCTCCTCCCTGGCTCGGTGTGTTTCTCCCTCATGCTTGCATCCCTAGGATTCACCCTTCCAGAAAACGTGTGCACTAAGCTTTGCATCTGGCTACTTTCTGGGGAATGGAGGCTAAGACTCCCACCATCAACATGTCCACTTAGCATTATAATGGTGACCCCAGCCCATGCAATATGACAATGAAAAGAAACAAGCAATGTGAGGTATGGAAAGAAACAAAAGTGCAGATTCACAGATGATACAGCTGTCTACCTGAGAAATCCAAGTGAACCTACAGGCGGCCTGCTTGGAGGAGTAAGAGAAGTCAGAGAGGGTGATCGACCGCCAGCCCATGACCGGCAAAAACACATCAGAAATCGTGGTTTTTACAACCTTTCACAAAGCAACCGAAATCATAAGCTCAGGAGTAATATACACAATGGGAAGACCGTAAGGCCTCTCTGGGGAAGATTATGAAGCAATATGGAAGGACGTCTTCAAACTAAATATGGAGTCTGTGTGAGAAGACACTCCAGTGTCCTCCTAGTCAATCCATCAAGTAATGCAGCTATAATCAAAATGCATAAAATCCCAAGTGCTGGCAAGGGTTTTATTTTGTTTTGAGACAGAGTTTTGCCCTTGTTGCCCAAGCTGGAGTGCAATGGCACAATCACAGCTCACCATAACCTCTACCTCCCAGGTTCAAGGGATTCTCCTGCTTCAGCCTCCTAAGCAGCTGGGATTACAGGCGCCCACCACCACACTCGGCTAATTTTTGTATTTTTTAGTAGAGACAGGGTTTCACCATGTCGGCCAGGCTGGCCTCAAGTTCCTGACCTCAGGTGATCCGCCCACCTCAACCTCCCAAAGTGCTGGGATTACAGGTGTTAGCCACCATGCCCAGCCCTGGCAAGGGTTTTAAATGGAGTTCTCCTAGCCTGCTGGCAAGGTGTGTATTAGAATTCCCCACTCAGGGCAACTCTGCAATATCTGGGGACATGGAAGGTGGGGGCAGGGGGCACTGTGGCTCACGCCTGTCATCCCAATACTTTGGGAGACCGAGGCGGGCAGATCACCTGAGGTCAGGAGTTCGAGACCAGCCTGGCCAACAAGGTGAAATCCCGTCTCTACTAAAACTACAAAAATTAGCCGGGGGTGGTGGCAGGCGCCTGTAATCCCAGCTACTTGGGAGGCTGAGGCAGGAGAATCGCTTGAACTCGGGAGGTGGAGGTTGCAGTGAGCTGAGATCACGCCAGTGTGCTCCAGCCTGGGCAACAGAGTGAGACGCCATCCAAAAAAAAAAAACTAGGAAAGAAAATAACCCTGTAATCCCAGCATTTTGGAAGGCCGAAGGCCAGGGGAGGAGGATTGCTTGAGCCCAGGAATTTGAGACCAGCCTCAGTAACATAGTGAGACTTCATCTCTAAAAAAAAAATTTTTTTTTTCTGAGATGGAGTTTCATTCTGTCACCCAGGCTGGAGTGCAGTGGCACGATCTTGGCTCACTGCAAGCTCTGCATCCTGGGTTCAAGCAATTCTGGTGTCTCAGCCTCCTGAGTAGCTAGGATTACAGGCACGCACCACCACACCTGGCCAAAAACAATTTTTTTAATTAGCTGGACATGCTGGCACATGCCTGAAGTGCTAGCTACTCAGGAGGCTGTGATGGGAGGATCCCTTGAGCTCAGGAGGCTGAGACTGCAGTGAGCTGTATTTCCACCAGTGAACTCTGGCCTGGGTGACAGAGTGAGATCCTGTCAAGGAAGAAAAGGAAGACAGGAAGGACAGAAGGACAGAAGGAAGGAATGAAGGAAATGGAGGAGCAAGAGAGGGAGGAAAGAAAGAAAAATAATCTGAGAAGTGTGTTACAAACATGTAAGAGTTGGGTGTGGTGGCACGTGCCTATAATCTCAGCTACAGGGAGCCTGAAGCAGGAGGATCACTTGGGCCCAGGAAGAGTACAGTCCAGCAGGGATAAAATAGTGAGACCCCGTATCTTTTTTTTAAGCATATATAATAGGATGCTATCTGCTGCAGTTTTTTTGTTTTTTTGTTTTTTGTTTGAGATGGAGTCTCACTCTGTCACTCAGGCTGGAGTGCAGTGGTATGATCTCAGCTCACTGCAAGCTCCGCCTCCCGGGTTCAAGCAATTCTCCTGCCTCAGCTTCCCAAGTAGCTGGGACTATAGGCGCCTGCCACCACGCCCAGCTAATTTTTTGATTTTTAGTAGAGATGGAGTTTCATCGTGTTAGCCAGGATGGTTACGATCTCCTGACCTCATGATCCACCCGCCTCGGCCTCCCAAAGTGCTGGGATTACAGGCATGAGCTACCACGCCCAGCCTGCTGCAGTTTTTTATAGCCCAAATATGAAAATAATCTAATATGTAAAAAATACAGAATTGGTTCAACTCTTGCCATACACCCATGAAATACAGAACCACACAGACATTATCAGCAGGTTGTGGGAAAGCAACAAAGTGGACGAATCTCAAAAGTATTTCCTTAAGGCCAGCCAAGGTGGCTCATGCCTGTAATCCCAGCACTTTGGGAGGCCGAGGTGGGCAGATCACCTGAGGTCAGGAGTTCGAGACGAGCCTGGCCAACCTGGTGAAACCCTGTCTCTACTAAAAAATACAAAAATTAGATGGGCGTGGTGGCGGGCGCCTGTAATCCCAGCTACTCAGGAGGCTGAGGCTGGCAAATCACTTGAACCCGGGAGTCGGAGGTTGCAGTGAGCTGAGATCGCACCACTCCACTCCAACCTAGGGGACAAAGAAACTCTGTCTGAAAGAAAAAAAAAAAAAGTATTTCCTTGAGTGAAAGATGCCAGGGGCAAAAGTCCTCTCATTGTTTGTTTCCATTGTTTCCATTTTTATGAAGTGTATGAACAGATAGCAGTAACTCAGGGTGACAGGTCAGAGGGTGGGGACAGGGCACCAGGGAACTTCTCGGATAATAAAGTTTCTAGGTCTCATTATGGTGGTGATAAAACTACACATACAGTTGTCAAAACCCATCTACTGGCTGGGTGCAGTGGCTCACACCTGTAATCCCAGCACTTTGGGAGGCCGAGGCAGGAGAATCACTTGAGGTCAGGAGTTCGAGACCATCCTGGCCAACATGGTGAAACCCCATCTCTACTAAAAATATATAGCTGGGCATGGCAGTGGCTGCCTGTAATCCCAGCTACTTGGGAGGCTGAGGCAGGAGAATCACTTGAACCTAGGAGATGGAGGTTACAGTGAGCTGAGATCGTGCCACTCCACTCCAGCCTGGGCGACAAGAATGAGACTCCGTCAAAAAAAATCTACTTGAATAATGGGTGCCAAGGGCTGGGGAGGGGGTTGGGAAGTTGGTGTCTAATGAGGACAGAGTTCTACTTTTGCAAGACGAAAAGCTCCAGAGATGGGTGGTGGTGACGGTTACAGAGCAAGTGAATGTACTTAATGCTGCCAAATTCACTGAAAAATAGTTAATATGGTACACTGTATGTTACTGCATGTATTTTACCACAATAAAAAATAATACGGTTTTCAAAGAAATGACTGGAGAAAAAGTCTACTTGAACAGATGGGATGGGAATTTTATTGAGTTAGCTATGCCTTGACTTAAAAAAGGTTGGGAAAATAGTGGCATGGAGATTTGCTACACATAATTAGTTGCAACAATTATATGCACATTGGCGAGAAAAGTGAACCCCACTGTTCCTTCTGCACAGTAAGGATGCTTTAAGAAACGACCTTGGACGTCCTCCCGGAGGCGAGAGGAGCTTCAGGCGGCCGAGGCTGCGCCGCGGCCTGCGGACGGCAGAGGGCGCGCGCGAACCGCCGGGCCGGCCCTGCTCGGACCCCAACTGCACGGCCCGGAGCGCGCGTCCCCGCCCCAGGCTGCTGGACCCCGCCACGACGCTCGCCGCGGCCTTGGCGCCTCCCTGGCCCCTCGCAAGGTCCTCCCCAGCTCCAGAGACCCCCGAGGCGGCGTCTACAGGCCCGGGCCGGGACTGACACCGCAGCCCCCTCCCTGGTCGCGCCTCCCACGCCCGTCCACACCTGTGCCGGAAGGCGGGGCGGCCACCGAGCTGAGCTGAGCTGACCTGACCTGGTCGGGCACCCAGGCCCCTGCGCCCACCGCCCAGGCCGGCCCCTGCTGGGTGCAAAGGCAACGTGGAACCAAGCAGTGGGGCTGCAGAAAAACCACCGTCCTCTCCAGGGTGCCACCACCCTAGTCCTCCACCCTGGTTGGGGGCAGAACCTAACGCTCTCAGTGCTTATTTGCATGAAAATGACCACGAGGATTATAATAATCGCCGCCCAGGGCACTCCGCTCCCCAAGGACAGCCCAGGCCCTCCAGGGGAAGCTGTAGTCCCCTCCAAACCACCCCCTGGGAGCCTCCAGGAGGGGCTCAAGGTCGCTGCCTGCCAGCTGCTCCAGCCTGGTCAGTAGCTGCCCAGGGTATAACCAGAGCTCTCAGGGGACAATGGGCACTTCCAGGCCACAGGCAGATGCTGGCCACATCCCAGCTGGGCAGAAGACACGCCCATCGGGCTCACCTAGGCCTGGCAGGGGGAACATGCCAGATGAGGCTTCCCCCCAGGCGACAGCCCCTCTATCTAATGGCCAACAGCTCCCATGCCTGCGGGTCCCAGGTCCTTCCAGGCCTGTGACTGCCTCCTCAAAGACCTCCTTCGCCCCCTCCGGGTCTCAGCCTGAATCCTCCTGCCCCCTCCCAGGACCAAGCCTCCCCCACTTTTCAAACTCAGCAAGGCTGCATCCCGCAGCCCTACTCACCCGGCCCCGCATCCGGGTCTGGCACCTCCAGTCTCAGGATCCCCCTCCAGCCAGGGCCTCCCTTCTCGCAGGGCCCTCCCGCTTTGGGGCGCAGCCCCAAGCCCAATAACTCCTGGGCTCCCAGGGCTTCCTTCCGGGACAGACCCACTCCCGCCAACGCGTTAGTTCGTGCTGTGTGCCAGCTCTGCGCCAGGAACGCACTCCACCGCCACCCCCACCCCATACGGGCCACTGCCGCTCCCCTCAGGCTGGCCAGGGAAGGGAGCTGCAAGCGCTTGTTAATCGCCAACTGTGTACTCAGCTCTGAGGCTGGCAGGAAGACTGAGTATGGAAAGGGGGAGCCCCAAACCCCGCTCAGCACCCCCTGCTGCCACAGTCCTCCCCACCCCCAGCCATCACCATTGGCACCCTGAGTTCCGGGGTCCTGGTGCCCACTGAGGGTTCTGCGGTCGTTGCGCCGGCTTCATTTTCTGTGGCCCTTCATTCAACCAGCGACCGAAGCCCCCTTCAGAGCCCCAGGGTTACCCTGGGGGGCCCGGGTTGGCTGGGGGCTCGGAGACAGAAGGTGGATCCCCCCACGCTCCCTCTCCACCAGGCAGCGGGGAGGGGGCCTTTAGAAATGTCTGGGGTGTCTCGTGACAACCCCCTCCAAAAAAACCATTACTTTCAAAGGCTCCCAGGCTCCTGGGCAGGGGTCTTTGTCCCCTTCCTCCAGGACAGCGAGGCCTTCCCCGCCCTCCCCCTGCAGCGCGAGTCTGACCCCCTTGCTCCCGCCCAACACCTGCCGAAGGTGCAATTACCCGTGCGTTCTTCCTGCCCCAGACTCGCCGCGTACCCGCCGCACGCGCGGAGGTGTTCCCACAGCGGTCGGCGGGGGGCGGCCCCTCAACAGCCCGCACGGGGGTCACCGGGGCGGCTTTCCACGGAAGCGGGAGGGCTGGGGGTCGTAGGGGGCGGCGGCGTCCTGGGGAGCCCGCCCCCGGAGTTTGCAAATGTGTGACCCGAGGCAGCCGGCTCGGCTCTGAGGGTCCCAGGTCCGCCCGAGTGCAGGAGGATCCGGCTCCGTCCTGCGGGGGTCGCGGCGGGGCGAGCACAGCCGCTGCAGGTAAAAAGCCGCGCCTGGGTCTGGGGAGGGCTCCCCGGCGGCGGCCCAGCGCCAACAAAGGCCAGGAGAAGGGGGGAGCGGCGCCGGCGCCTGCCCGGGCCGGGGGGAGGACTTCACGCCCGGAGCCGCTCAGCTGGACCGTCCGGGGTCTGTGCGACGCGGCTGGGGGCCCGGGTGACGCGGCGCCCGGGGACGGGAGGGCTTCCTGGAGGCGGGGTCCCGGACGTCGCGTGGTCCCTTTAAGAGCTGGTCCCGGGGTGAGGGCGGAAGGCGGCGGCAGCGCGACCCACCCGCACCCTGCACCCCGCCCCCCCCGCGGCAGCCGCCTCAGCTTCACCCCGAGCCCGGGCTCCGCTGACGTCACCTGCCCCCGAGCCGCGCGCGCTGATTGGCTGCAGGTGACGTCAGGGGCTTTTTTCGCTAGGCATGACCTCATCCCCGCCGGCGGCCCCGCCCTCCGCCCCGGGCCTGTCACTCGCGGCCGAGCGCGGTGGCCAAGCCGGCTCCCCCCACAACGCCCCGCCGGCCGCCGGACGCCCGAGCCCGAGCCCGAGCCGCGCCGGAACCGCCCGGCCGCGCCCGCCGAGCCGCGGGGCTGGGATGCGCGCCGCGAGCGCGCGTGCCCGCCCGCAGTGCGCGCGCCCCGGCCCGAGCGAGCGCTCCCCGCGGCGTTGGCGGCGGCGACGGCGGCGACGGCGACGCGGCCCGCGCGCTCCCCCGGCCCCTGCCCCGGCTGCGCGGGCCCCCGCCGGGCCCATGGACGGCGCAGCCGAGCGGGCGCCCTGAGCGCGGCGCGGGTCCCCGGAGCGCCCCCGAGGCGAGCGCGAGCGAGGTGAGCGGAGGCGCCGGCGGGGCGGGGGCGGGCGCCGGGGACGGGGTTCACCGGCCCGGGCCGGGGGGCGGAGGGCGCAGCATCGGGGGCGCTGGGGCAGCGGCACCCTGTGGGCGCCTGGGAGGAGGAGGCGGCCCCGGGGTGAGCAGCCACGGCTGGCCAGGACTCCCAGGACAGGGAGGCCCCTTCCCCGCCCCCCGCAACGCCTGGTGGACCCGGGCCCAGCCCACGTCCGCCCTCCGCGTTGCCGCCCTTCTCCCCGCAGCTCATTCTTTGGGTGTGGAATGGGGGGAACAAAAATCCAGGAGCCACCAGGGCCGCCTGAGATCCAGCGGGGATCTGCGCGAGCCCCCGACGTCTCGAACGGCACCCCCGCGGGGGCCAGAACCAGAGCAGGCGGACTCTGGCCCGGAGCCGGTCCGGGAGGTGTGGAGCCGCGGCCGTGGGAGGGACGCGACGGCTTCTGGCCTGGGACACCCGGGAAGGGGCCTTCCCCTGTCGGGGGGGGGGAGGGCTGCAGATCCATCCCCCCAATGTCCAGGCCGCCGTGCATCCCCACCTGGGGGTGCCCAGCCGGCCCCTGAGGGATAAAGCCCTCGCGCCCTTCCGCCTGCTGCAGAGGCAGCCGCTGCGCTGGGGGAGGGGCTGGCACAGCCAGGCTGCTGCAGCCACCTCGCTAGGCCCAGCTGCCCAGCCTGGGATGCGGAGCAGACCAGGTGGGGGTACCTAATAGTCTGGCCTAGAGGGAAGGGGGCAACAATAGGCCCAGCCCCAACAGGGTCACCCCTTCTGGGAGAATCTGCCTCTGTATCCCTGCTCCGGGGTGTACCGGCCTCTGCTGAGGGGAATAGGGGCTCTGGTGCTGCAGTGATGGGGGGCGGGGACGCTGTGGGATGGAGGAGGGGGTGGCAGGATGTAGCCTGGCTCCGCAGTGCCCTTGCTGTGCAGCTTGGGGTGGGGGTGGGGTTGCTGCAGGCCGGGGAAGCTCGTTTTGTGCCCCAGCGAGGGGTCTGAGGGGAGGTCCAAGCCAGGGCACTCTCCCTTGCCTCCCTTCTGTCACAGCCCACCCAGAGACACTGTTGCACCTAGGGCAGTCCAGGAGTGAATGTAGCACCCCAGGCCCCAGCCCTCCACCAGGAGGACAGTCCCATGCATTCACTGCTAATAAGCACTGGATGCGGATGGCAGATCATGTGACCCCAGCTGGAAGTTCATCCTGAAGTCTCGCTGAAATACCTCCTGCTGCAGCCAGCCTGGGGCTGCACGAGTGTGGCTGGGCAGGTTTTGTTCCCCTGGTGCCCTCCGTCCTCGGGGAGGCTTCTGGGAATAAAGTCCCATTAACAGAGGTGCAGAAGGCCCCTAGAGTCAGTCTCTGTTCCAGGACCCTTCTCTTTTCAGGCTGGGGCTGAAGTCAGGGCCCAGAGGCTGCCACTGGACAGGTGCCGCGAAGGGGCATCAGCTAGGGCCTGGGGAGACCTAGGTGTCACTTCTTGCAGAAAGCAGGGAAAGGGGCAGACCCACAGTGAGAGAGAGGTGGTTGGACTCTGGCCATGAGAACTGCACCAGCTGAGGCCCCCTCTGCCGGAGTTGCTCAGGGCAGTGAACCTTGGAAGCCCCAGGCTGGTCCTGATGTTTGGCGTGTGGCACAGTGACCAGGAGGAGGGACACAGGTCTGGTGGGAAGGGAGGGAACCTGGATATGTCCGGCTCTGAGACTCGACTGTCACGGCCCCCTGTGCCAAGGCCTCCCATCCCCTGCCCTGCCCGGACCCCGTTCCTGGGATCGGAGGGAGCCCCCAGCCCCACCCCACTTTCTCCCAGGTCCACAGCTTCCCCAGGCCAGTGGAGCAGAGTGTAGGCCAGCTTGGGTCCTACACCACTAGCCAAGGGGGCTGAGGGGAGGCAGGGAGGAGGGCATTTGGGGAGCCCAGTGAGGGAAGATGAGCTGACCTGTGTGAGTGCAGGGTCCCTGCCTCCCAGAGTCGCCACCCACCGGTCTCTCCTCAGCCTCCTTAGTGTGACGATTTCTGCCTCCAGAAGCATCCCTGGGTGACAGTGAGCCGGACAGCTCCAAGAGCCTGCCTAGGTGTGAGGGGGAGACACAGTCCCATCCCCCCATGCTTGACAGTCCTGGCAGCTGTCCCTGAAGGTAGTGAGTCCCCATTTCTAGGTGCTGAGCAGAAGGTAATGTGGTGAGGATGCTGTCAGTTGAGAGTTGGGAGTGGCCCGGGACTCCCTGGTCCCGTCTGTGCTCGGGGACAGGAATGTGCTGCATAGAGGCACTGGGTGTGGGAGCTCGTGTGTGTAAGAAGCCTGAAGCTGACCCCTGGGGTACCGGAGTCCTGGGGTTCTCAGGGGATCCTGCATACAGAGGACAAGGATGTACGTGTACTCTAGTGTATGTCCAGCCCACATGTGTGCACATATTCACGCGCGGGTACTTGCACACAGGGCAAGTGGATTGCGGGTAAGGAGCACCAGCCCCGTGTGTGGAGTGGGTGTGCAAAGGGGTGTGTTCTGGCATGCACAGAGGGCAGTGTGCACGCAGCACCGGAGCCAGGCGTGCTGTGTCCCAGGGGAGGGTGGCTGCCTGGTGCCTCTTGGAAGGTGTGGGCCTGGGAGGAGCCTTCTTCTGACTTTGGACTTGGAAACTGCTTCCTCCTGGACTCAAAGACCTTTGAAGAGGGTGTATGGGGCTGTACTAGGGGGCATCCTGTCCCCAGCCCTGCCTCTCACCCCCCAACCCCTAGGCACTGGAATAGCAGGGCCACAGGTACTCAGGAGGGCTTGGCATGTGGGGCCATGAAAGAAGAGGCGTGGAACCAACACCATCCACATTTCCTTACCTCTGTTCCCACATGGCCAGTGCTGGCCCCACTGATCTGCATCAGGCTGTCCTTAGTGTCTCTGCTCCCCACCCCACCCAACCTGCCCCATCCCTGGCATAGCTGAGCCCCAATCCTTAGCATCTGGAGAGACAGAGGTGAGGGACATGTCCCCCTGGGAGTTGTAGGTCCAAGGAGACCCTATGGGTGAGGATGCTCTCCCGGAGGCCAGCACGGCACAGAGGCTTCCTGCAGGAGGGGGCACTTGGCCAGCCCTTTACAGTACAGAGAAGGCCTCTGAGGGGGCGGGGAGCCAGTGAGCTGCAGGGAGCGTGCTGGGCACAGCAGGTACTGGGAGTGGAAAGGAAGGTTAGGACCAGGTAGGGCAGAGGAGCGGAGGGGCTGAGAGGACTGGGCTCTGCACTGCCGGGCACCTGCTGGGGTGGGTAGGAGAGAGCAGGGAGGGGCGCGTGCCCACTCTGCAGAGGAGCCTGCTTCATGGTGGTGGCTGCCGCAGGAGCAGCGGTTGCCTGGCACCTCTGCTGTTGCCATGGTGACAATGGAGGTGCTAACTTGCTAATGAATCCCCTTCGGCTGCAAATAACAATACTGTTGTGGGTGATAGGCCCAGCTCCAGCTCAGCATTGCTTAGGAGGCAGAGCAGGGCCAGGTAAAGGCCAGGACCCATCCTCCCACCCCTCCAGCCCCTGCCCACCGCCCTGCAGCTGGACTTGCCCTCCTCCCTCCCCTCCCTCTGGGTCTCAGACCTGGCTGGCTGCACCGAGGTCTCTCATGGCAGTGTCAGGACTCAAGGCTGTATGAAGGCTAGGCCCTGGCTGCAGGGAGGGCGAGGGCCTCTCTTCACACCTGCCCTCTTCTCTGCACTGGGGGGTATTTGCTTCTGTTGTTTTCAGTGAGAGAGAATCCACCCCCACTTAACGGATGAGGACATTGAGGCTGGGGCGGCTCTTCAAAAGACCCCCAGCCCAAGTGTCCCTGCCACTGCGGCCTTCTCGGGGTTCTGGGTCTCTAAGCTGGGCCCTTGGGTGTCGTATGGGGCACCTGGAGCCGCTGTCTCACCAGGACCACACATCTGGGCCCTGGCCTCTCACCACCTGCGCAAGGCTCAGGTAGAACTCGGGAACGACAGACAGCTCATCGAGGCCCCCCTGTAAGCAGTCAGGGATCCCCCTGGCAGGCAGAGACCCTCCACAGCAGGCAGGCAGCAGGCCCTTTTGCTGTCGAACTTGCTGGGTCTGGCCCTGGAGAGGACTCCCAGGCCTCGTTCCCCACCCTGTGGTGGAGGCTGGAGCACCGGCCCAGGAACGGTATCTGAGTGCCATCCTGAGGCCCTGCTGACCAGGTGCCACCACAATCCCTGGTTGTCAGCCGTGGGGTCGGTGGAGGCTGCCCATCCATAGCTAGGTGTTTCCCTGGCCTCTGGCAGCAGGAGGGGTGGTGGGAATGCACAGATGCCTGGGCCTAGTCGAGGCGGGAGGGGCCAGGCAGGGGCCAAGCCTGAAGTGTCTGAAGAAGGAGAGTGAGTGTGAGGCTGGGGCTCCTGGGCAGGAAGGAGCTGGGACCTGCCCCTCAGTGTGGAGTCGGGGCTGGGCCAGGGACGAGGTCCACACCAGCCTTGCACCTGCTGCTCTGTGAACTCGCCCATTGGCCCCCGCCGGCCTGGGAGCTGACCTGGAGAGTCCAGAAACGGTGGTGGCCTCTGTCCCCAGCCTGCTGTTTGCAGTGCACGGGTGTCCTCAGGGCGCCTCCCCCTAGTGCCTCCTGTGGCTGTGGGTTGGGGGTCTGGCTTGCGGAGGGCCTGCTGCCCACCATAGCCTGCTCTGCTCAGGGCACAGCGCCCAGGGTACATCTATCTCCCAGCCTTCCCTCAGTCCTGAGCTGGGTGGAGTAAACTTCCTGACTGGCAGCCGTGGGGGCACAGGGGAGATGGCCTTGCAGGTACACCCAGTGCCCATCTGTGTGTGACCCAGGTGTCACCCAGGTCCCACCCCTGCCCCAAGGCTCGGTTTCCCCATAGTTAAAGCAAACTCATCATCCTTAACACTGTGTGCCTCCTAGGGGCTGTGAGTCTAAAGTGGACCCAGAGGAAGGGCAGTCCTGGCAGGTGACAGGGAGATGGGGCCCGGCAGTGGGGCAGTGACAGGCTTGTCATCAAGCCTGCAGGAGGGGCTTCCAGAGACTCCATCCTTAGACATCCCTACTCCACCTGCCCACCCGGCAGTCTGAGGCCTTTGCAGGCCATGCCGGGGGCTTGGCACCTGCAGGGTCCCCGACACTGACCTTCTTCCTAGGGCTACCCCGCCCCTCCCATCCTGGGCCCCATCAGCCCCTGGAGGAGCCCCCTAGACCCCGGGCTCCGCTAGGGGAGGGGCACTCTGTGGGTGCGACACGCCCCTGCAGGAGCTGGGCACTCACCCCCAGCAGGCACATGGCGCACACTAAACCTCAGCCTGCAGGCCAGGAGGGCAGCAGTGGCAAAGGAGCCATGCTTTCGTGCCTGAGCCCTTCCCGCACCCCCCTGCCCCCGGGAGCCCACTCTCCAGTGGAGGCAGCCCCAAGGCCACCATCCACCAGGGGCTGGATTATCGGCTTATGGAGCTGCCCTGGAGTCAAGTCTCCGGGGATTGGACTGCCTGGGGCTGTGCTAGGGAGAGAGGGGCAGGTGTGAGGACAGCAAGCCCGGAGGAGGGTAGAGAGCTGTACCATGAGAGAGGGTGAGGTGCAGTCCAGACCCCTGACTTGCTGGGGGTCCTGTGGTGGAAAAGATGCAGAGGTTACAGCAGGGAGACGCCTGTGTCCCAGGGATGAGATGGAATGTTCTGGAATGCCTAAGGGTCCGTGAACCCCAGGGCCCACAGGCAGGACCCCTGGCCTCGTCCAACTCTCAGATCCTTCCCTGTGGGGCCCATTTGCCCGCCTCTGCCTTGATGCATCCTGCTGAGAGCTGGCCTTGTGACCTGGATGGGGTCTCTCCAGAGGGAGAAGGGTTCCCACGGGCACATGTTGGGCTCAGATGTCCTGGTGGGCACAGCTCCCAGCTCTGATCTGTCCTGGGGAGCTTCTGGGTGCCACCCAGGGGCCTGCAGCACTGCTGACCATCCCCCTGTCCCTGCAGGTCCGGCACCATGTGCTAGGTCACTCCCAGCACGAGGCCACACCTGCGCCGTCGGAGCAGCCCCTCCTCACTTCAGGGGTCACCCTCCCCAGCACCCATTGCCCCACCATGGCCGGGGACCAGCTCCCAAGGAAGGTGATGGATGCCAAGAAGCTGGCCAGCCTGCTGCGGGGCGGGCCTGGGGGGCCGCTGGTCATCGACAGCCGCTCCTTCGTGGAGTACAACAGCTGGCATGTGCTCAGCTCCGTCAACATCTGCTGCTCCAAGCTGGTGAAGCGGCGGCTGCAGCAGGGCAAGGTGACCATTGCGGAGCTCATCCAGCCAGCTGCACGCAGCCAGGTACCCAGCCCACTGCCCACCAGGCGTGCACCACGTCCAGGGTCCATGGCAGCCCCCCGCCCCGCCCTCCAGTCCAAACTCGACTCCTCGGGGTCACAGCCAGGGGTGTGTGGTGCAGCCCCCTCTGGCACTTGCCTCTCACCGCTGCCTGTTGCCCCTGCTCAGGGCACCCCCCGCACCCCTGCCCGCAGCACCCCTCCCTACCCTCCCTCCAGGGCCTCCTCGCTCAGCTCCTGCACAGAGGTGCCAGGCCCTCCTCACGCAGATAGGACTGTGTGGCCGGGGTCAACCCAGGCTCACAGAGGGGAGCAGTGAACAGAATAGCAAGGTGTGACCACATGGCAGTGGGAGCAGCCCAGCCAGCCTGCACGGGACAGGGACAGCTGTGTGGTCCACTCCCACTACTGTGAGGACAGGAGGGGTGGTCAAAAGGCACATGTGAGCAGTCCGTGTCCCCGTCCCACGGCTCCCCCCAGCCCGCAGAGTATTCGGGGACCCAGAATTCTCTCTGTGGCCCCCCAGGAATGTCCTTCTGGGGAAAGACAGCTCATTCTGCCCAGGACCATCAGGTGCAGCTGGGGAGGGACCAGCTGGGCTGTTGACCTGTGAAGGTGGCGGCACCTCCTCCTCCTACTGCCTCGCAGGGGACAAGGGTGACAAGCTCTTGGCCCTAGAGGCTTTGAGAGGGGTCTGGGTCACTGATAGGCCCTGTTCAGAGCTGGGACATGGGAGGACTCAAGTGGGATGGCCACTGGCCAGGAGTCCGCCCGCCCCAAGGCCAGAATCGGCTCCCTTTGGCTTCCAACAAGGGGAATCCAGTGATTAATGACCCCCAGCAAGGACTCCTGGCAGAGTGCGATCCCATTGGCTGCTGGTGACGTCACCCAGCCTGGGGTTGGCGGCTCAGCTGGCTTAAGGGCTGAGTGTGCTTGCAGGGTGGGGGCACCGGTGCTGTCTGAGCAAAAGCCACTCAACATCTGGGCTGGCCCTTGGGGTGGGGGAGGAGGGCAGGAGGAACCCAGCTTCCAGCTGCTGCCTCCGGAATTGGTGCAGGGGCCTGGGGTCCTGCTGCAGCCCTCTGTTTCTCTGCTGGGGGTTGGGGAGGGGATAGGGTGGGGAGCAGAATTGCTGGCTACAGAGTTAGCCCCACTGAGAGCCCACACCCAAAGGCATCCGTTTCAGGGCCGAGCTTTTCTGTCCCTACGCCGCCCTGGGAGCCAGCCAGGTCCTATCCTGGGCTCCCACCACACTCACCTGTGTCTCCTCCACACGGGCCTGGCCCAGAGCATCCGTCCCCTTCACCCATGTGCATGGCATGGGGGCACAGCTGTGCAGGGCAGGAGCCCACCCCTCCCTGCCCCCATGGCCTGCTGTGTGGTGTGGGTGTGTGCACCTGGGCCTCTGGCAGATGGAGGAGAGTGTGTGAGGTGTGTGACCACACCTGCCCTCCCCTCCAGGCAGCAAGGTGACAGGTTCCTGCCTCCCATCATTTGATGCCCTTACTATTCCCTTGAGCCAGCGTGGCTGGGATGGGGCCAGGGCATCGACAGGTGGAGGTGGCATGCTGATCTCTGCCCCATGGCCCCCAGGTGGAGGCCACGGAGCCACAGGACGTGGTGGTCTATGACCAGAGCACACGGGATGCCAGCGTGCTCGCTGCAGACAGCTTCCTCTCCATCCTGCTGAGCAAGCTGGACGGCTGCTTCGACAGTGTGGCCATCCTCACTGGTGAGTCTGTGACCCATGCCTGCTCCGCCAGCAGTGGGGCTGGGGCTGGGGCTGGGGCATCAGGGAGGCGTCCTCTGGGCATGGGGGGATCTCCATACATCTGTGGTTCTTGAGGCCCCACCATCCTCTCCCCAGGACACCCACACTTCAGGACCCAATATGACTATCCTCAACACAGAAGGAAACTTCACGGTACAGCTGGGCTCCAGAGGTGTAGGGCAAGGCATGCAGGCTGGGAGTCCCTCCCCCTCCCGGAGCTCCTGTCAGAAGCAGGAGGCAGAGGCCCCATCCTCTGGAAACTCAGTTGGAGCCGTGGGGTCCCGAGGAAGTCCCCCCCTCCCGGAAAGCCCAGCTGAGTGCAGGTTGCCTGGCAACAGCCTGGCATCAAGGCTGCTGCCTGGGTCCCAGCAGACAGCCCCCAGGGATCCCTGTGGCCCAAAAGCAGCCTGGGCAACTGGCCCCAAGCCCTGGAGGCAGGGAAGCCTCCCCCCCTACACACACTGATACACACTCACACACTCGTGGTCCCAGAGGGTTCTTTCTTTCCTTGGGCTGTGGCTGAGGGTGTGTCTGTAGAATCCACCTCCTGGGGTCGGCCCAAGTCCCACAGCCAGGTGGAGCTGGCCTGTCCCAGGGACGTGCACCCTCCCCTACCCAGGTCTGGGGTCTTTGTCCAGGCTCCTTCTGCCTGGCCTCTGCTACCAGGGGCTGTTCCAGGCAAGCAGAGGGTATGGGGGACTGTGGGGTGCAGGCGCGGTGGGGTGGGGAGTGGGCAGCCAAGCCAGGCCCTTGGCCCTGCGTCCAGTGGAAGCAGGGACCTTCACCCAGCCTGAGGGCGGCTGTGGGGGATGAAGGGGTGACAGCCTCTTTGGCCAGGCCGACCTCCCGAGATGCCATGTCCTGGGACCTAAAGGGCACCTGGGAGGCTTGAGGGTGGTCCAGTGTCCTGGGCAAGAGCATTGAGGCCAGGCTCCTTCCCCACTTGTCTGTGTGTGTGTCCAGCACCCTGCACTGCTGGGTGGCCATGGTCAGAGGGTGTCTGTGCGTCTGTGCATGGCTCTGGGCATCTGGTGACCAGCATCTGCCTCTGCAAGTGCGTACGTTAGCATGTGTGTGCATGTATGTATGTGTGTGCGTGTGCGTGCATGTATGTGTGTGCATGTACGTGTGTGCATGTATGGGCGTATGCGTGCCTGTGTGTGCACATATGTGCATGTATGTGTGCGCACGCGTATATGCATGTATATACATGCAGGTATATTTGTGTATGTACCCACCTGTGCTTGTCTGAGTGAGATTTGGGATTTGTGTGCATATGTGTGAACTCTGGGAACCAGAAGCCACAGAATGATGCACTCTGATCCAACCCTCATCCCCTAGGTTCAGTTTGAGGGCTGAACTGGTTGGGGGCAGGGAGAGAGTAGTTTGGGGCTTTTTACAGCTCACGAGGTGTAACGGGATGCCTCCCAAGGGCCACTTTGCTGCCTTAGTCAGGAATGGGAGCCAGGAGGCTCTTCTTGGAGGCTGAGAAGGGTCCCAGAGTGGCACCTCCCTACCCCCAGGCGGATCCCAGGAAAGTTCCGAGCCTGGAAGGGCCTGTCTCCCTCGAGGCCAGAGTGGGACGGTTTGGGGGACTGGGGCCCTCACCCAGCACTGGTGGGTGGGACAGCATGAGGGTGCAGGTGGGTGTGGGTGTGGGTGTGGGCATGGGAGGGGCTGGGCCTGGGCTAGGATTTGCCAGGAGGGCACTCCCAGGGCCTGGTCATGCCGGCCGACTCTCAGGACCCTCAGAGCTGCCTTTCTGTGCTGACATCTGCCCTGCAAGGTTGAGGCTGTGTCCCCTTTTCTCCAGAAGCGCAGCTGCCAAGGAATCCCAGGCCCCGTGGTATAGAGTGGGCTCATGGCGACACCCAAGCAGGCCCACGGGCTCTGCCCTCAGGCTCCCTCCCACCCTGTGGTGGGCACAGCCCCTGCTCTGGGCTGGCTCTGCGAAGAACCAGGGAGAGTGGGACAGAATATATTGGGTGGGGCAGGGGTGCTGCCCCTCATCCAGGAGAAGGGATGTTCCAGGATCCCGCAGCACAGGCGACACAGCTCCTTGGTCCATTTGCGGGGACAGTAGAGGCCAGAACGTGAGGACCAAGCCTCTGTCCTCCCCACAGCAGGGCAGGTTTGCGGGAAGCGGGAGAGAGACAGTGGTGGGACAGGCTTTGCTGGGGTCCCAGGACTGCTGTGAACCCCACCTCCCCCTGCCACTCCTCTTCCCCCACTCCAGCTGCGCGGCTCACAGTGTTGGGGGGGCAAGTGGCAAGGAATGAGAGAGGGGCCTGGCCCTTTAAGCAGTGGCCCGCAGTCGGCCTTGGACCCTTGGCTGGGCGTCTGCACTGCAAGTGGGTGAGGTGGCGGCCCCCACCCTGGCGGGAAATCCGGGGGTCTTGGAGGTGGTGGGCAGAAGCACGTCTGTGACTGTGGCCATAAGCGCTTGCAGGGTCTCCCAGGTGGCACGGGGCAGGCACATGTCCTGGTACACATGCCTTTTTTCAAGTCTGGGATTTCACTGTGAGTAGCAGGTGAACTGCAGGCGCTGCCCCAGAAACCCCTGAGTCAGGAAGCAGGGATACTGGGAAGGCGCCTTTGGAGATGCCTGAGGGTAGGGGTGCCTCCCCAGGGCCCAAAGAGTGCTGGGACCTACAAAGGGTCCACTGAACCCAACACCCCCGCTTATCACTCACCCCCAGAGCCTGGGTGGTTCTGAAATCCCTGGAGCCTTGGTCCCTGCTAGGCCTGGTGTCCACAGTGGGGTGTATAGGGACATCCACACTACCTGCTCTGCCTGGGGAAGTCCTGGGAAGCTTCCTGAGGAATTGCTGCCACAGCTGTCAGTTCTCTGCACCTGTCCAGAGGTGCTGCCTTTACCTCCTCTGGGAGAGGTGGGAGGGTTCCAATGGAATCCCCACCACCACCACCACCTCCTCCTTTGGCCAGGCCCTGGAGAAAGCAGAGAGTAAGGCACAAAATCCCTGGGAGAGCCACAGGGAGGAGGAGAGGCAGCAGGTGCCAGAGGAGTCTGCAGAGAAGTGGTGCAGCCCTTCCCCCTCCCCAGGGCTGTCCTGCAGCAGGAACATCCAGGGCTCCCCCAGCTCAGAACAGTGAGCAGAAGCCAGCTACAGTGCCCAGCCCGGCCTCTGCTCGGGGGAACCTGCAAGCTGGGGCGTCATTGGTGACAAGTCACCTACCTGCTTCCCCCTGTCCAGCCAGCAGGTTCCCACAGAAGGGACTGTTCCTCCAAGGCTGCTGCCTCAACCCACCCATCCTGGAGCTTCTCCCATCTCCACAGTCCCCCAGCGTCACGCCCTTTTTAGGGACACGGGGAGCTGGCACAGCAGGTGTTCTGGTTGGGGGTTTGCACACACTCCCCTGTCCTCAGGATTTATCCAGGGTGGCTCTACTCCACCCAGCAGGGGACGACGGAGAGCGGAGGAGCCCTGGGCACTGGGGGCACGCGGGGCAGGCAGTGGGCACCTGCTGCACATGTGGCACCAGCCTCTTCTGCAAACCAGGACAAAAAAGAGTCCTGGGGTTCCCAGGCCCTGAGCCCCCACCGTCACTCCCCTGCCTCATCCAGTGGGATAGGGCAGGCCTCAGCCCAGCTGCCTCAGGCTCTGCACAAGCAGGAGCTGGCTTGCCGTGGGGGCTTATGTTCTGGAAGGTGTCCCCGGGGTGGCGCTGGGCCATGCTGGTCTCACCCTTCCAAGAGCTGGCAGCCATCAGGCGGGTGCTGCCCAGTTTCTGGTCCACATCGGTGGTCGCCCCAGCCAGGTCAGGGACGGCCAGGTCCATTCTCACCATGTGTCTTCGTGCTTATTATCTTCTTGGAGCCACACGATGCTGTGTGGCAGGCAGGAGGAGGAAGCTAAGACCAGAGCCATGGTGTGCACTACCCATGGTCACTGAGTCAGACATCCAGGGATTCACGCTCGGGTCCTTCCAGCCGGTGCAGGGCAGGGGACTTCCTCCCACCAGCCTGTGGCCTCCGACTTGGACATGTGTGGAAGGCAGCAGCACACGCTGGTCACATGTGCAGTGGGCGCCCACTGCCTGCCCCGCGTGCCCCCAGTGCCCTGGGCTCCTCCACTCTCCGTCTTCCCCTGCTGGGTGGAGTACAGCCATAACCAGAAGGCAAATGCCTCAAGGGCTGTGCCAGGGTGATGTCATGCCTGGGGAGGGGGAGGGCCTCTCAGAAGCCCTGGCCTCCTAGTCCTGGCACCCAAGCCCAGGCCTGGGGCTCCCAGCCAGCTGGAGGCAGGGAGGCATTGCATCAGCACAAGGGAGGAGGAAGGCCCAGGCCATGGGTATGGGAGATGGCGGGGCTCACAAGGGCCTCTCCTCTGGGCTGTGGGACCCACACCCTCAGCAGGAGACCCCTGTGGCCTCTGAGCCCACCCCTCCCTGGGCCCAGCACGTGCCGTGATGGCCAGCCACCTCAACCCCACCTTTACAGGCATCATAGCAGCGTCCTCAGCTGGGTCAGCCCCTAATTAGCGTGAGGAGGAATGTGGGCGTAGGTGCAGGCTGTCAATGTGTGGCAGCAGCCCCTCCCCCCACCACAGCCAGAGCAGGTGCTCGGCCCGAGGCTTGCCAGCTGGGCTCAGGCTCGGGTCTGGGCTGGGTGTGACTGATCCTCAGCAGTAGATGGGGTGCCCTAGGCGGACGGGGAGCCCTAGGTGTTCTCTCAACCCACTTGACGGGCCTCCTCCTACAGGGGGCTTCGCCACCTTCTCCTCCTGCTTCCCCGGTCTCTGCGAGGGCAAGCCTGCTGCCCTGCTACCCATGAGCCTCTCCCAGCCCTGCCTGCCTGTGCCCAGCGTGGGCCTGACCCGCATCCTGCCTCACCTCTACTTGGGCTCGCAGAAAGACGTCCTAAACAAGGTGTGTGTGCAGTGGAGTTGGGGGGTGGTCAGAAAGAGGCAGGAGCTCCAGAAGCAGCTTTGGCAACAGATCGGGGGATGAGGGAGGAAAGGAGCCGAAGGCAGTGGATGAGCTGGGTGTGGGAGAAGCATGGGTGGGGCCCGGGAGGACCCCAGGCTCCCCACCCATGCCCCTGGCAGGACCACAGCAGGGCTGGGGGGAGGAGCAGGGAGCTGGCATGCCAAGCTGCGGATGTCACTGGGCCTCTGGCCAGCTCTGAAAGAATCCCGTGTTTTAAAAATGGTGACGAGGGAAAAGGGTAAAAGCCACCACCCAGGCAATCATAAAATTCCTGGGAGCCCACCACCGGCCGTGGGTGGGGCCTACAGACGGAGGCCAGCCATGCCCCACCCCCCGCACGGGCCCAGGGTGCCTGGGTGGACCAGAGAGGCCTCCTGGGCCCACCCCTGGATACACTGGGATCTGGGACAAATTACAAGGCTCCCAGGAGCACCCCAGGATTCTAAAGGCCCTCCTGATGGCAGGGCAGGAAAAGCCTCCACCTTCACTCCCACCCCGAGCTTCTCCCACCCCTTTCCAACCCGTCCTCCTGCCCCTCCAGGATCTGATGACGCAAAATGGAATAAGCTACGTCCTCAACGCCAGCAACTCCTGCCCCAAGCCTGACTTCATCTGCGAGAGCCGCTTCATGAGGGTCCCCATCAATGACAACTACTGTGAAAAACTGCTGCCCTGGCTGGATAAGTCCATTGAGTTCATTGGTGAGTCTGCGGTGGGTGGAGGGCAGGGACCTGGCTAGAGGAAGGCTAGAGCTGGGTGTGGCCACAGGCACAGGAGGGGTCCCCAGGAAGTACCCGGAACTGTTGACAGTTGGGCGGGTGGGGTCCCCTACCTGGGCCAGGGAGAAGCTGTGCAGTCTTAGCCCTCACCTGGCCCCCATGGCCCACCTGCCCAGATAAAGCCAAGCTCTCCAGCTGCCAAGTCATTGTCCACTGTCTGGCCGGTATCTCCCGCTCTGCCACCATCGCCATCGCCTACATCATGAAGACCATGGGCATGTCCTCTGACGACGCCTACAGGTACCGCCTTCCCCAGTCACGCACTTGGGGCTCACAGCGTCGCCTCCCTTCCCCCGGCTGCCCACTTGCACCAGAATGACCCCACCGTCCAGGACCCTTGGCAAGGGAGGAGGGCCTGAGACCAGCCCGGCGCACATGAGCTCGTGGGTGCCCAGCGGGTGCGTCAGGTGGGCAGCCTGGCCCCAGCGGGCGCCTGGGACTGAGCCTCCTCCCCCGCAGGTTCGTGAAGGACAGGCGCCCGTCTATCTCGCCCAACTTCAACTTCCTGGGCCAGCTGCTGGAGTACGAGCGCAGCCTGAAGCTGCTGGCCGCCCTGCAGGGCGACCCGGGCACCCCCTCAGGGACGCCGGAGCCTCTGCCCAGTCCTGCCGCCGGGGCCCCGCTGCCACGGCTGCCACCATCTACCTCAGAGAGCGCTGCCACAGGGAATGCGGCTGCCAGAGAGGGCGGCCCGAGCGCGGGCGGGGAGGCCCCCGCGCCCCCCACGCCCCCGGCGACCAGCGCGCTGCAGCAGGGCCTGCGCGGCCTGCACCTCTCCTCGGACCGCCTGCAGGACACTAACCGCCTCAAGCGCTCCTTCTCCCTGGACATCAAGTCGGCCTACGCCCCTAGCAGGCGGCCCGACGGCCCCGGGCCCCCTGACCCCGGCGAGGCACCGAAGCTCTGCAAGCTGGACAGCCCGTCGGGGGCCGCGCTGGGCCTGCCCTCGCCCAGCCCAGACAGCCCGGACGCCGCGCCCGAGGGACGCCCAAGGCACCGCCGGCGGCCCCGGCCCCCCGCCGGCTCCCCCGCGCGCTCCCCAGCGCACAGCCTCGGCCTGAACTTCGGCGACGCGGCCCGGCAGACTCCGCGGCACGGCCTCTCGGCCCTGTCGGCACCTGGGCTGCCCGGCCCTGGCCAGCCGGCCGGCCCCGGGGCCTGGGCACCGCCGCTCGACTCCCCGGGCACGCCATCGCCCGACGGGCCCTGGTGCTTCAGCCCCGAGGGCGCACAGGGGGCGGGCGGGGTGCTGTTTGCGCCCTTCGGCCGGGCGGGCGCCCCGGGACCAGGCGGCGGCAGCGACCTGCGGCGGCGGGAGGCTGCGAGGGCTGAGCCCCGGGACGCGCGGACCGGCTGGCCCGAGGAGCCGGCCCCGGAGACGCAGTTCAAGCGTCGCAGCTGCCAGATGGAGTTTGAGGAGGGCATGGTGGAGGGGCGTGCACGCGGCGAGGAGCTGGCCGCCCTGGGCAAGCAGGCGAGCTTCTCGGGCAGCGTGGAGGTCATTGAAGTGTCCTGACCCCTCCGCTACCCTCGGCTCCGCTGCCCGCAGCCAGGCCCGTTATAAATATATATTATATATAATGCTAAGAAAGGTAAATGGTTTTACTGGGATTTTTATCGAGAAGTAAATATTTCGATTTTTTATTTATTTAAGCTGTTCATTCTGGCAATGATTTGGCAACAGTGCGGGTGGTCCTCGAGCTCTATTTTTACTGTCTGGTATTTAAACTGAAACATACGTTTCTAAGCAATACGAGGCCACCTTCAGTCGCAAGCTGGGTGCCAGGCCTGGGGCCCCTCCCAGTTCCCCCGCCCCAGGAAACACTGCTGACCTTTGCAAAGGCTGCCGAGCTTTCGTGCACTTTTTACATAAGAAAAAGGTAAAAAAGAAAAAAACGAAAAAAAAAAAAACTTCTTTGCCACAAACTGAGCCGCAGAACCCCCCTTCTTCCCCCACCCACCTCCCCTGCTCTCTCCCTTCTCTGCGCCGGCCTAGGGCTCTGCACCAAAGCCATAGGTTGGAGGAGCAGGAGGTGGTGTGCCCCGGAGAGGTGCGGCCAGCCTTCCACCAGCTCCAGGCACCAAATCTTGGTGGCAGGGAGGGCACCCCGCCGCCCGTTGCCCCAGAGCTGTTCCCTGGCAGGGGAGGACAGGCATTGGGCCCCACGGTGCCAAGGTGTTGAGAGGGGCTGAGGAATAGAACAGTGTGTGTAGGGGCTTGGGGCAGGGGGTTCTGGAATGTCAGATGAGGTGGAGCCCAGGGGAGGACAGAGGTGTTAGTGCCCCCAACTCCTGCCAGAGCCCCAGTCCAGCCACAGAGTGGCTCAGGAAGGCCATTCCCGGAGGGCTGCAGCCCTCCCTTCTCCCTTGCCCATGCCCCCAGAGCTGCCTGCTGGGTAGGGTGGCACCACTGCAGGAGAGGAACTTGGCCTCGGGGGTCAGGCAGGAGGGGCCTGGCTAGCCAGTGCTGGCTCCACTGGGCAGGAAGCCCTGGACCCCCAGGTATGAGGAGGGGGTGGTCTTAGGGTTCTGTTCCAGGTCCTCCCCCACCTAGCCATGCCCCAGGCAGAACTTGGAATTCAGGTGTGCACCTGCAGGCTGAGGGACTCTGTGAGCAGGTGCTGCTCGCACAGGGAGTTCAGGCACCAGCCAAGCCCCTGTGCTGCTGGGGTAGGCCTGCTTCACTTAGGGAGCGCTGCCTCAAGGCAGGTAAAGCCCCCTCGTTTGCCCCAAGCCCTGTGGGGGCCTCTCAGGAGAGAAACTCCGGTTCAGCCCTTTCCCAGGGCGCGCGCTCTTTAGGTGGCATGCCAGCCCCCAAACACAGGTGGCTTTTGGGCCCAGGTGGGTCAGCCTGCTGCCCCTTTCCCATACCCTCTCAGGCCATTGGGACCCCTGCCCTTCAGATGTCCTAGGGTCTAGGAGTGGGGCCAGTCACTGTGGGAAGAGGCCAGGGGCTTGGCCGGAGAGGCAGTCCAGGGCAGGACCCAGTCCTGAGTCCTGGAGCAGGGCCAGGAAGGCGCCCACCCCGCCCCGGCCAGCCGCTCTCTCTGCTGTTTCTTCTATTTGTTCTTTTCACCCACAGCCCTGTGTTCCTGTCATCCCTCCTTTCAGCAAAAGTCCTGTTCCCATTCCCTCTGTCCCCACCCACTCCTGTTCCCCAAGAAAATAAGCTATCATTGTTGTATTTGCAATCTATGGATTAGAGGTTTAAGTATTTATTATTATTGGTTAATTATTAATTATGTAAATTTGCCTCCTGTCTGTTGCGTTGGGTTTCTGAGGAGACCCTGGGTGAGGAGGATGCACTGGCTCCCCGCTTCTCGCCCCCCACCCCTGTGCTGCCCGGGAGACAGTGGTCTGGGGCCACTGGTTGGGCCCCCTCCTCCCTTCCCCTCGTCCCTTCTCCAGGCCGTTGGGGGGGGCTGTCTGTCTCAGTCTGTCTCTGCTCCCACTCTTGAGGTACTGGTCACCCCAAAGTGAGCAGCCAGGGTGGGGACGAAGGTCCTGTGTTGGCCTCTGCCTCCTCCAGTGCTGCGGGAGGCGGGCCGGGGCCCCACCTGGTGGCTTTCTCCTGACAGGGCCCTGAGTCCTTTTCAAGCTTCTCTCCTGCCCCTCCCACCTGGCCACTGCCTCCTCCAGTGCTGCGGGAGGCGGGCCAGGGCCCCACCTGGTGGCTTTCTCCTGACCGAGCCATGAGTCCTCTCCAAGCCTCTCTCCCGCCCCTCCCATCCGGCCACTGCCTGGCATTGGGATCGCCCCACAGTGGACCCGGCCCCTCCTGTTATTTGCTGGGAAGTCCAGCGGAGGAGAGGGTGCAGGTCCCCCGCCGAGCCTCCAGTCTCAGTAGACTGGGCTGCCGGCCCTTCAGCCCCCCTTGGAGCCCCTCCCACCGCAGCCGCACCTTCTGCTCCCAGCCCCTCCCCTTGTGTTTGGAGACAGTGTGTTGTAATAAAGCTTAAAGTGGATGTTTTCCCCACGACTCCGAGCCTCTTGCTTCAGACTGGTGGTGGGCAGGGTGGGGGCAGAGGCTGCTGGGAGGCAGGCCTGAGGCTGGAGCCTGGTGTGTTGGGCCTGGAAACTTGCAGGCTTACAGCGTGGGCGGGCTCTGAGAATAGTCCCTGGGGGCCAGGCATGGGCACAGGTCCTCAGCTGCACCTTTAGGGTGTAAAACACACTTTTTTGGTTGTTACATGCTAGTAAAAGCTTAAATAACTTAAAATGATATAAAACCTCCGTGTTGCCCACCACTCCCCTCACTCCCACAATCCCAATGTGAACAGTTGGATGCTTCCCTCCCGGCCCCTCCATGTGTGCTGTGTGCTGTGTGCATGTGTGTGGGTGCATATACGTACCAGCAGAAATAGGGGCCTAGCTATATATAGTGTCTCCAACCAGACTTTCTTTTTTTTTTGAAATGGAGTTTCGTTCTGTCGTCCAGGCTGGAGTGCAATGGTGCGATCTCTGCTCGCTGCAGTCTCCGCCTCCGGGTTCAAACAATTCTCATGCCTCAGATTCCCAAGTAGCTGGGATTACAGGCGCGTGCCATCACACCTGGCTAATTTTTGTATTTTTAGTAGAGATGGGGTTGCACCATGTTGGCCAGGCTGGTCTCAATCTCCTGACCTCAAGTGATCCGCTTGCTTTGGCCTCCCGAAGTGCTGGGATTACAGGTGTGAGCCACCGTGCCTGGCCTCCAATCAGCTTTTCAAATCTTAAGTAATGTGCACGTCATACAAGGATCAAAAGCACACGAGGGTATGTGGTAGAAAGAACTGGTTTGTCTCCCTCAGGCTTGTCCCCAGCCTCCAGGGTCCTCTCCCTGGAGGCAGCCCCAGCCCAGCCTGCAGAGCCCCGCCCCCCTCCCCCCGCCACCGAGGGCAGACCTGGCTGCTGCAGGTGCCACAGGCTGCAAAGATTCACAGTGTGCATGAAGCCCAGGCTGAGGCTTGTCTACACTGCGATGGAGGATACCAGATCTGTCCTTACCACCCCGACCTCTGGTTCGTGCAGCTTCTTCCAGATTTAGTATACCCATCCCAGGGACCCCTCCCAACCAGTGACACTGTCCAGACTGTGTGTGTGTGAGCGCTCATGAGATGGGAGGAAGAGGAAGCAAGAGAGGGGAAGAGGAGGGGGCCAGCCCCTCCTTGGGGGCTGCAGGAGGAGGTAGGGTCCCTGAATCCTGCATCTTTAAGAGTCCTCAAAAAGGAGGAAAGCTAGAAACATAGTCTGATGCTCCCACAAGGCTATTTTTGGCTCAAGAACATCTATTTATAGCTCAGGCAGCCCCTAGCAGTCAATAAAACCGAGGCCTGGAAAGAGCTGATGGCTGACTCAAGCAGCACCGAGGTGCTCCCCTACCCCTTGTGCACAGGAGCACCTGCAGCTCCAGGAGGTGGGTGACGGCCTCTCCTAGGATGCCCATCTGGGGCACACAGATCTCAGGACCCTGGGGGCAGGGTAAGACTCCAGATGGAAGGAGGGGGTCTCATTTACCAACTCAATTAGGCTCCTAGAGGTCCAAGAGCTGCCCAAAGTAGGTGGTGAAGCAAGAGTTGAACACTGGTGGACTGGCCTCCAACTGCTACAGAGTCCACTAAAGGCTTGATGCCCTGCCTACAGCTGTGTCTCCACCCAGGACAAAAGCTTTAGTTGCTGGATGAGTCTTGGATGGGTGGGTAGATGGGTGGATGAGGGAGGGAGACATGGATAGATGGATAGGTGAATTTATGGATGGGCAGATGGATGAATGGGTGGATGGATGGATGCGTGGATGGATGGGTGGGTAGATGGGCAGATGGATGAATGGGTAGAGGGATGTGTGGGGTGGGTGGGTGGGTAGGTGGATGGATGGATCGATGAATGGGTGGATGGATGGGCAGATGGATGAATGGGTAGAGGGATGAGTGGGGTGGGTGGGTGGATGGATCAATAGGTGGAGGGATAAGTGGGATGGATGGATGGATGGATGGATGGATGGATGGATGGATGGATAGGCAGATGGATGAATGGGTAGAGGGATGAGTGGGGTGGGTGGATGGATGGATAGATGGGCAGATGGATGAATGGGTGGAGGGATGAGTGGGGTGGATGGATGGATGTATGGATGAATGGATGGATGGATGGATGGATGGATGGGCAGATGGATGAATGGGTAGAGGGATGAGTGGGTGGGTGGGTGGGTGGGTGGATGGATGGGCAGTTGGATGAATGGGTAGAGGGATGAGTGGGGTGGGTAGGTGGATGGATGAATGGGTGGAGGAATGAATAGGATGGATGGATGGATGAATATATAAATGGGTATTCATAAATAGGCAAGTGAATAGGTGGCTAGGGAGTAGAAGGAAAGGAAGGTGGACAGATGGATGGACGGGTGGATAAGTGATGGGGTGGATAGGAGGTGGAAGGATGGGTAAATGAGAGGGAGGGAGGGAGCGAAGGTAGGTGGGTAATAATGTTATATTGCGTTAGTTGCACTTCTGTTAGTCTTACATTAAAGCCAGCGTGTGCTTACATCCATTCTCCATTGGACTGCAGATGGGCACCTGGTCTGTGCATACAGAAGGCACCCAGTGAATGTCCAATGAATAAGCCACATACTAACTGTCTTGGAGTGGGACACCACAGGAGAGACCCTCTCCAAGGCCCAGGGAGAGGAACAGGCTTGATCAATATCCCTTAGAGGGTCAGGGGCCAAGCTGGGGCTGGGCTTGGTTCCTGGTCTCTCAGGCACCATTCCTCTGCCTGCCAAGCAGTCCCTGGAAGTGAGCTGGAGGCTGGTCTCAGTGGCACCCCTGCCAGCTGCCACTGTACTCCTGTGGATGGACTTATCAAGGCCCTTCCGGGGCTCAGAACTGAAGACTCTCTGAGCAGGAGAAAGGGCAGAGGGCCAGTTCTCAGGAAGACTTCCAGGAGGAGAGTTTTGGCCTCTGAAGGCCAGGTTGTGTTTGGAGGGGCTGGGGGCAGGTGGGGCAGGAGGACATTGCAAAGGTCCACAGCATGGGAGAAAGGGCAGAGGTAGGAGCACCCTTCGGGGAGCCAGGCAGAAGCTGAAGGCCTCTGGCCAAGGCAAGGCCCAATGGGAAGAGGGTGCATCTCGATGGGGCTCTGAATGGCAGGTGGATTGGGGGAGTGTCTAAGAAGAGTTGTTCTTTGGGGGCAAGATGAAGGGAGGACTTGCTATTAAGGGGAAGCCACGGAGTCTTTGAGGGGCACCAGCAGAGGGTGCCCCAACCTCCCTGGAAAGGCGCAGGGCACAGGGCAGGGCAGGTTCTGGATAGAGGGTGGGAGAGGAGGGGCTGATTCTCAGCAGAGCTTCACAACAAATGCCTTGTGTCTGTGGCGGGAGCACGTGGGGAAACTCAATTATCCCTGCAGGCAGCTAGGGCTCGGTGGCACAGTCCCTCCAGAGAAAGCACAGCCTTCTGGCCCAGGGGTGAGGATCTAGACCTGTAAGGCAGCCCACAGTCCCAGGCCCCACTCCTGCCCCTGGGAATGGGTCTCCTGGCGTAGGAGCCTCTGTGGAAGACACTAGGCCCTGAAGGTGGATGATGGCTTGTTTGTGAAGCGACCGGCCCCTGACTGTGGGGAACAGAGCTCAGAGGGGATCTTGGTGGGGCGAGGGGAACATGCGTGTGCCTCCCACCCCCAAGCAGGGTGATGCCAGGGCAAGCCTTTGCCAAACACTAGGCAGGTGCCTGGGTGGATGTCCTTCAGTCCTTCCAAACTGAGCAGGGAGACTTGTCTTGCTTCAGAACCCTTCAATGTCCCCCTCCAGAGGGGCTGGGTTGGGGGTGGCCTCAGGGAGGGAAGGGGTATAGGAGCTGAACTGGAGTTGAGTGAGAAGGCTGGGGAGAGGGAGGCCTCAGTAGTGGGGTGAGAGGAGAGGAACTCAGTGAAGGGCCTTCATTCTGGAAGGTGGGCAGGGGGAGGGGGTGGGTGCTAGGCCCAGGGGCATCTCTCCCAGTCTTTGCAGACGCCACCCGTGAAACCAAGGAATGTGGCCTGTCCCCAGGCAGCTCCCAAGAGGAAGCTCTGGGAAGGAAAGGGGAAGACGCCGCTTACCCCTTCCCCGCCAGGAATTCTGCTGCCCCCCACCAAGTCCAGTGCCCTCCCACTCTGCCCCAGCACATGCGCCCTCAAGGCTGAGCGCACCTGCAGAACGCACTCCCACTCCCCACACACCTGGGGCCTCCGACCAGGACCGCGCAGGGCAGGTGTCTGCCCGGGAAGGGTAGGGGAATGTAGGGAGACTGGTGGCACCATTGGCATCGCCGGCCGAAGCTTGCCCGTGACTGACGCAATTGCCGGACGGGTCGCAGCTATAAATAGCCAAGGAGAGCTGGAAATAGAAGCCAGGGAAGGGCGAGAGGCGGGTGGAGGGAGGAGCTTGGGCTTGAGCACCTGATGCCAGAGGAGGAAAACAAAACTCCATTCTAGGACTCCCCTCCCTCATCCCGCCCCAGCCCAGAGGGGCGTTTGCACCCGGAAACGTTTGGGGAAGCAGGGTGAAGTCAAGAACCTGCCCGACAGTGGGCGGGGCCTCCCTGCCGCGAGGATCGGGGCGCGTGGAGCCTGCGCTGGCCACAGCCCCCAGTCTTCAGCTCTGGGTCATCTGCGGGGCAGTGGCCCCTCCTGATATCCGCCCGCCCCCTCTCCCAAGCAGAAGGAGATTCCGGTGCCTCTCCACCCTCCCCACCCCACTCCCTCCCTCAAGCCCCTGGCGCAGGAGACCCCCGACAGCCCTGGAGCACAGGCCCGATTGGCGAGATCAATGGACACTAGGCCTGCCCAGCGCCTAGCCGGTGGCGGCGGCGTCCTGAGGGCGGGAGGGGGGCTTGTGGGGCAGTTTCTATATCTTCCTCGCCCAACGGGACCCTCCGGCCAGCGGCGGGAATGGGGCTCATAGACTTTGCCGGGATGGGGCAGGGCGCACTGCAGCCAGTGTGGAAGCCAGACCCAAACCGGACGGCCCCGGTGCCTGGTTCTGCTCGGTCGCCTCTTGCCCACCTACCCAGCGGGCGCTCACAAGCTGGGGGCCCAAAAGAGGAACAGAAAACCACAGGACTCGGGGGGCTTTGAGGCTGAAGGGCGAAGGCGCTTCCCGGACACCCCTGAGCCCTCCACCCAGAGCCCCTAGCAGCGCCAGGGAGTGACTTCAGTCCGGGTTCCCACTGTGGGGCCTCCGCCTCTCGGAGGGCATTAGGGCTGGCAAGGCGCGGCCGATGGGGCTCTTCGCCTGTGTGGACCCTAACAGGAAACTCCAGGAGGGGCAGGATTGAGGGCAGTAGGACAGGGTTGGGGTGGGCGAGGGGAGGTTTGGGTCCCCCCACCTCTCAGGGCAGCTGGTGGCGGCCCCGCCTTCCCTGAGGACAAGGACCCCGCAGCGGGGAGGACGGCGGCTGCAGGCCAGTATAGGGTGGGCGCGGTCCCATTAGAGCGGGCGGGGTCCGCCAGAATGGGCGGTGAGGTCAGCCCCGACGTAGGGGGCCCAGAGCATCGCTGGGTGGCGCGAGTGGCGCTGGCGTCTGGGCCGCCAACCCCGCAGGAAGCGCCCAGTCACAATCCCGCCCCAGGGCTCCTCCACGCCCCGCCGCCCAGAGCCCAGAACCTGCCCAACCTGCGCGCGCCGCGGGAAGCAGCCGGGGGCTCCGAGGACCGGGAGGCAGGCGAGGTGGGTGCGCCAGCTGCTGGCGATGACCTCACGCCCGGCGGGACCACGCCCACTCCCAGACCGCCCTCCGCGGCGCTCTCCATCCTCAAAGCGCCGTTGCTCCTCGGCTCCCGCGTCCTGCGCGCCCCTCGCCGGTCCGGGTCCCCAGGCACTGCTGGCGTGGAGGGCGGGCGCGGGGAGCACCTGCTCCGCTCCGAGCACGTGGGCGGCGCGGCTCCGGGTCCGGGGCCTAGATGGGCAAACACCTGTCCCGCAGGGGCGGGGCGGGCGCACCTCCGGAGCCCGCCTGTGCGTCCCGTGGGACGTAGGGTGCGCTCTTCTCCCGCCTCGGGCTTCGACCTGGGTTCGCCCGCCACCCCCACCCGGCGCTCCCCGAACCCGAGGAGGAGCGCAGCCCGCCAGCGCCATCTGCTGCCGGCGCCGGCCGAGGCTGGGGCCGGTTCTCTGTCCGGGGGCCCTGCACGCACGCCCACCCGTCGGGGACCCACCTGCTGGGAGGAAGGCACAGCCCTGTCTCCACCCCGCGCCCCTAGCCCACCCTCCTTCTAAGGCCTTCCCCTTGTTCCTTCGGCTGCCTCAGCTGTACCCACAACCTACACCTGCTCTGGGCTTGCCGGTACCGCAGGAAGGTCGCCCACACTGCGGCCCCAGGGACTCACGCAGTCAGTGACCAGCTGTGTCTCCAGCCAGGTGTTCTCCCTGTCCTCCAGACCGGGCAATGCCAAGCTGCAGCGGCCACCTGCGTCTGACTAGGCCCCCATCCCAACGCCTCCAACCCCCTTCGCGGCCACCCCTCCCTCTCAGGTAAGCAGTACACCTAGCTGCTGTTCTTGGCTCTCCCGCCGCCACGCCCTCACCTGGATGGTTCCGCCAGACCCCTCAGGCCCCTTAGTCCGCCCCAGCCCTACCCAGCTGTCTACAAAGCGCATTCCTGGAAGGGCCCCTCCCTGGTCTGCCGGTGTGCTCTGCGCTCCTCCCCCAGCCCAGGTGCAGGGCGGCACTCTGAATCCCCTACCGTGCAGAGGGCATGTTCACTTCGGCCCTTGACTTCCCAGCAGGGCCTGGCATTGAGGGTGCCCCCCTGGGATATTGTGTGTGGCCTGAGGCTGCTGGAGCCAAGCACCGCAAACCAGGCGGCTTCAACAGAAACGTCTCTCCAGCCCGGCACGGTGGCTCAGGCCTGGAATCCCAGCACTTCGGGAGGCTGAGGCCGGTGGGTCACTTGAGGTCAGGAGTAAGACACCAGCCTGGCCAACATAGTGAAACCCCATCTCTACTAAAACTACAAAAATAAGCCGGGCGTAGTGGCAGGCACCTGCAATCCCAGCTACTCAGGAGGCTGAGGCCGGCCGGGGAGAATCCCTTGAACTCGGGAGGTGGAGGTTGCAGTGGGCTGAGGTCGTGTCACTGTACTCCAGCCTGGGTGACAGAGCAAAACTCTGTCTCAAAACAAAACAAAACAAAATAAAAAAAGAAGGAAGGAAGGAAGGAAGGAAGGAAGGAAGGAAGGAAGGAAGGGAAGAAAAAGAAAAGAAACGTCTCTGCAAGGTCTGGAGGCCATGAGTCCAAGATCCAGGTGTAGGCAGGTGGGCTCCGTGGAGGGCTAGGAGGGAGCACCTGCCTCAGCCCCTCGCTGCAGCCTCTTACAAGGCCGTCCACCCACCCTACTCCAGTGTGGCCTCATCTTAACTACGTTCATCTGCAGTGACCCTAGTTTCAAATAATGAGGTCACATTCTGAGGTACTGGGGGTCAGGACATCGACATATGAATGTGGGAGGCACAACCCCACCCATAACAGGTATCGGTGGGAGAAGGAGACGTGTGCACACTCTGTGGCCACCACCAGGAGCCCTTCAGACTGCCCTCACCACACTGCTGGCAACCAGTCCTGGGAACAGGCTCCGCAGAGGTGAGTCTGCAGAGCCGGAGTCCCAGGAGGCGGGGCCCGCATGGGTTTGATAAGTAAAAGCTGTCAGGCTCTCAGGGTCCATCTGGTCCAGGGATTCCCACCCTCCTGCCCTTCAGCGGTGCCTAGGGGGGATCTTTAAATGCAGGGCCCAGGGACCTACACAGCCAGCCTCTGTGGGGGCAGGGCTCAGGAATCTGTATTTCCAAAGTTTCCTTAGGGAGTCTGCTGTACCTGTTGATGAGACATGTACATTTGGGGACCTGAAATCTAGGGGTCCCTACCCAGTGCATGGAGGGGACAATAGTGAACCCCAGCTGGCTAGAGGCAGAGCCAGGAGGAAGGCTGAGCCCCCTGGCCTCCATCTGTAGTTTCTGTGTGGATGCATCCCCACGAGGCCGAGGCCCTGCTCCTTCACTGCTCCCTGACCCTCCACACCTCCAGGCCACGCTTTGGCCATGTGCACCGTGCACCCTGCGTCCCAGAGCACAGGCTCCCACCAGGACAGCTTCCCCCAATCTGGCTCCAGGCTCTGCGTGGCTTGCGGGAGCAGCAGCAGCTCCCACTGGACCCTGGAGGGCAGAGCTGTCCTGTCAGTACCCCGCCTGTGTAATGGGCCTCAGTGTCCCCATCCAGGAGAGGGAGCTGGAGCAGGCCTGGTGCCTCCTCCTTCCCATAGGGAGACGGGGAGCCTGTGCACAGGCTAGCTCTGCAGGGGCCAGTTCCATACTGTGCCGCACCCACTGGACCCTCTGGGGCCTCAGGGTCTTGTCTGCAAAATGGGAATTGGGGAGGGGTAGAATGTCAGTAACTTACTTTCCTGTTCCTGCTTTTTGTGGATTTTTTCCATTAACAGGTACAGAACCCTTCTGGTGCTGGGGATGGCCCCTAGGAGCCCCAGTGCATGGGAAACAAGCCTCTGTCATCACTGTGAGATCAGTGGTTTCTGTGACAGGTGTGTACAAAAGGTGCCACCACTCAGGAAGAGGGCAGCAGGAAGGCTGCCTGGAGGAAGGGACATGTGAGATAGGCCTTGTGTGATGAGCAGGAGTTCTTGGAGAGGAGTTCCTCCTTCCCGACAGTAGCAGCACATTCGAAGCCCCGCAGTGCAGGGGAGCCCACGACTGCAGCCACGGGAGCCCCTGACTGACCACACACCCACCTAGGGCCGGGTGCCCTGTGGAGTGCACAGGATGGAGACAGACCACACACCCACCCCGGTCCTGGCACCCTGCCGAGTGCACAGGATGAAGTAGTTCCTAGAGCTGGGGAGGGGGCAGGGAACGGTCAGTTCCCAAGGATCTCAGACTCTGTCCCCAGGGCAAGGGGAGCAAACCTGCAGGTCTTTGCCTGAAAGGGCGGTTTGTTAGGGGCTGGCACCACTGGCCAGGAAGGGTGGTGGATCCCGGCCGGGTGGGGGTGGCAGGAAGGGTGGTCATTGGGGACACAAAGGGCAAGTTCCCAACTCCCCAGGTCAGTCACCTCTTTGCTTCAAAGAATGGCCTGCAGGTGACCCTGGGGGTCAGGGCCTCAAGAAGCAACCCACGGCAGCCTGGACACTGCCTGCACTGAGCGCTCTCTGCCCAGGTCTGGACAAGGACTCTGCCCATCCTGCACTTGCTGGCTCGCAGGTGGCCTGCGCCCCAGCCTCAGGCCTCATCTGCATTTGCAGATCACCGGCACCTTGCAAGAATGATTCCCAGGGGAGATGAGCCCTGTCGCAGCCTCAGGTAAAGCATACCCTACATGCTTTGAATCATGTGGCTGGTAACTGCACCTGTTACAAGTTGAATTGTGTGCCCCAGAAAGATATGCTCAGAGATGGGGCACAGTGGCTCATGCCCATAATCCCAAGGCTTTGAGAGTCCAATGCAGGAGGATCATTTGTGCCCAGGAGGTTGAGGCTGCAGTGAGCTGTGATGGTGCCGTTGCACTCCAGCCTGGGCAGCAGAGCCATACCGTCTCGAATATATATATATATATATATATATATACACACACACACACACACACATACACACACATGTGTGTGTATAATAAACATATTTTATATATATACATACGTGTGTGTGTGTATATATATATATATATATGAGACAAAGTCTTGCTCTGTCACCCAGGCTAGAGTGCAGTGGCATGATCTCAGCTCACTGAAACCTCTGCCTCCCAGGTTCAAGCAATTCTCCTGCCTCAGCCTCCCGAGTAGCTGGGACTACAGGCATGTGCCACTACGCCTGGCTAATTTTTGTATTTTCAGTAGAGACAGGGTTTCACCATGTTAGCTAGGCTGGTCTTGAACTCCAGACCTCAGGTGATCCACCTGCCTTGGCCTCCCAAAGTGCTGGGATTACAGGCATGAGCCACTGCTCCTGGCCAGGACAGGGCAGCTTTCTGGGAGCAGAGGCTCCAGCCCTCTCTCTACTGGACCTCAGTGGATCCTGGCTAGCGGGAGCTTTGATGGGGGTTGTTGCAGCCGCCTGCAGGTCCTGGGGGAGGAAGCGGCCTGGAAGGCCCTGCGTGAGTGGGCAGGTGACAGCCCTGGATGTGGGTAGCAGCATCCACCAGAGATGAGCAGCAGCACCCGGCCTGTCTCCGTGTGGTGCCGCCGTGGCCCGTTTACTTAGCTGCACCTGGAGATGGGGAGGCAGAGGGCACCCTCTCAGAGAGCACTGGCAGCTGCTTCGGGTCATGCACACGGAGCTTTCGGCTGCACCTGGCTCATGGGAAGGCCCCAGCCATAATCCCAGGTGACACTGATTATCAGCATCCTCATGACCTGCCTCCATTCTGGTCATCCCAGGGGCACCAGGCCCCCATGGAGAGCTAAGCCAAATGCAGGGGCTGTCCTGGCCTCTGGAGGGGAGGCGGGGACGACTGAAGCCTGAAAAATACTGCCCAGCCTGCTCCCAAGGGTGACCACCTTAACTGTTTCCTCAGGACCCAGGGAGGAGCGTCCCTTTGGGAGGCAGGTCATGGTGGGACAATGGCAGGCTTGAGAGCAGATGTTTCTGGAACCCCAGCTCCCCGCCCACTTGCTGAGTGACCTCGGACAAGCGTCTGGCCCTCCAGGAGCCTCGGCCTCCTCCCTGGATTGTCACTGCCTGGGGATTAAGTGAGGGAGCAGGAGCAGGACAGCGGGCACAGTGCGATTAGCAGGAGGGCATCTGAGGCGTTTGTTGAAGGCTTGGAAGAGCTGGCGGCACCTTGGGACCGGGAGGCAGGGCCGGCTTCTGGGCCACCATCCCCAAATCAGACCCTGTTCGAGTCTAGGAAGTAAAGAGAATGCTGAACCATGGGGGTGCTGGGGACGGAGGGGCTGCCCAGGCAGGCGCTGGCAGCTGTGGCTACCCTCAGCCTCACTGGGGACTGTCCCAAGCACAAGAACCAGCTCAGAGGTGAGAGGGAGCCATTGTTCTCCAGGCTCTGAAGCATAGGAGAATGTGTGTGTCACGAGGCCCACCCCGTGCCAAGGCCTCTCGGCGGCGCAGCCTGGGACAGAGAGGGGATGCTGAGCACTGGCTATGTCCCCTGCTGGCCCCGAAAGGCAATGAGTGGGCCTGAGAGAAGGACAGACAGGGTCAGAGCAGAGTCCGTGAATGACCCCACAGGGCTTGGCCTGCATCCTGGAGTCAGCGGTTGACTGGGGAATCAGCTCTTTCCCCTGAAACATGCCATGAGGTCATCCTTATCCTGGAAGCCTCGGCTTTCCACCCCACAGTGGAGGACAGCTGCCCGAGGATCTCCGCACAGGTCCTGCCTCTAAGGGGTCCCCAGTCTAGATGGAAGCATGATTGGGACAATCAAGCCCCTCACTTCTCTGGCCAGGAACTCCCAGTGGGCACAGCAGCCCCCGGGGCTGCTCTAGAGCCAGGCAGACGGAAGGAGCCTGATTAGAAAGGGCAGGGGCTGTCACAAGGTGGCTTCAATCCACAGAAATGAACTGTCTCTCAGTCCTGGAGGCCAGAAGTCTGACATTGTCAGTGTCACCAGGGCTGGTTTCTTCTGAGGGCTATGAGGAAGGGTCTGCTCCAGGTGTCCCTCCTCGGTTTGTGTTATAGATGGCCTTCTCCTTCCTGTGTCCCTTCACACTGTCTTCTCTACGTGAGGCTGTGTCCAAACTCCCCCTGACCCTTTCTTTTTTTCTTGAGACGGAGTCTCTCTGTCGCCCAGGCTGGAGTGCAGTGGTGTGATCTTGGCTCACTACAACCTCCGCCTCTCGGGTTCAAGCAATTCTCCTGCCTCAGCCTCCCGAGTAGCTGGGATTACAGGTGCCCACCACCAGGCCCAGCTAATTTTTGTATTTTTAGTAGAGACAGGGTTTCACCATGTTGGCCAGGCTGGTCTCGAACTCCTGATCTCAGGTGATCCGCCCACTTCTGCCTCCCAAAGTTCTGGGATTACAGGCGTGAGCCACCACACCCAGCCTAAATTCCTCCTTTTTATAAAGTCACCAGTCATATAGGATTGGAAGCCCCCACTCAACCAGGACCTCGTCTTAACAAATGACATCTGTGGACACGGCGTGGAGGCTCATGCCTATAATCGAGACCAGCCTGGCCAATGTGGTGAAACATCGTTTCTACTAAAAACATAAAAATGCCTGCCTGCCTGCCTGCCTGCCCACCCGCCCGCCCGCCTCCCTGCCCGCCTGCCTGCCCGCCCGCCCGCCCGCCTGCCTGCCTGCCTTCTTTCTTGCCTTCTTTCTTGCCTTCTTTCTTGCCTTCTTTCTTTCTTTCTTTCTTTCTTTCCTTCCTTCCTTCCTTCCTTCCTTCCTTCCTTCCTTCCTTCCTTCCTTCCTTCCTTCCTTCCTTCCTTCCTTCCTTCCTTCCTTCCTTCTTTCCCTCTCTGGCCCAGACTACAATCTACTCGGCTTGCTGCTGCCCGCGCCGCGGACTGCCTGGGACTGCCGGCGCGCGCCACCGCTGCCTGCCTTTTCTCCTTTGGATGCAGGCACGCGTTCGCCATCTTGGCCACGCTGGTCGCCAGCTCCTGACGCCGAGTGCTCTGCCCGCCTCAGCCTCCCGAGGTACTGGGACTACAGACGGACTCTCGCTCACCCAGTGCTCGGTGTTGCCCGGGCTGGAGTGCGGTGGCGTGGTCTGGCCTCGCGGCAGCCTCTACCCCCCGGCCGCCTGCCTTGGCCTGCCAGGGTGCTGGGATTACAGCCCCTGCCCGGCCGCCGCCCCATCTGGAAGGTGGGGAGCGCCTCTGCCCGGCCACCCCGTCTGGGAGGTGAGGAGCACCTCTGCCCAGCCGCCCCGTCTGGGAGGTGAGGAGCGCCTCTGCCCGGCCGCCCCATCTGGGAAGTGAGGAGCGCCTCTGCCCGGCCACCCACCGTCGGGGAAGTGAGGAGCGCCTCTGCCCGGCCACCCACCGTCTGGGAAGTGAGGAGCGCCTCTGCCCGGCCACCCACCGTCTGGGAAGTGAGGAGCGCCTCTGCCCGGCCGCCCCGTCTGGGAAGTGAGGAGCGCCTCTGCCCGGCCACCCATCATCTGGGAAGTGAGGAGCGCCTCTGCCCGGCCACCCTGTCTGGGAAGTGAGGAGCGCCTCTGCCCGGCCGCCCCGTCCGGGAAGAAGTGAGGAGCGCCTCTGCCCGGCCGCCCCGTCTGGGAAGTGAGGAGCGCCTCTGCCCGGCCGCCCCGTCCGGGAAGAAATGAGGAGCGCCTCTGCCCGGCCGCCCCATCCGGGAAGAAGTGAGGAGCGCCTCTGCCCGGCCACCCACCGTCTGGGAAGTGAGGAGCGCCTCTGCCCGGCCACCCACCGTCTGGGAAGTGAGGAGCGCCTCTGCCCGGCCACCCACCGTCTGGGAAGTGAGGAGCGCCTCTGCCCGGCCACCCACCGTCTGGGAAGTGAGGAGCGCCTCTGCCCGGCCACCCACAGTCTGGGAAGTGAGGAGCGCCTCTGCCCGGCCACCCACCGTCTGGGAAGTGAGGAGCGCCTCTGCCCGGCCGCCCCGTCTGGGAAGTGAGGAGCGCCTCTGCCCGGCCACCCATCGTCTGGGAAGTGAGGAGCGCCTCTGCCCGGCCGCCCTGTCTGGGAAGTGAGGAGCGCCTCTGCCCGGCCGCCCTGTCTGGGAAGTGAGGAGCGCCTCTGCCCGGCCGCCCCGTCTGGGAAGTGAGGAGCGCCTCTGCCCGGCCTCTCATCGTCTGGGAGGTGAGGAGCGCCTCTGCCCGGCCGCCCCGTCTGGGAGGAAGTGAGGAGCGCCTCTGCCCGGCCGCCCCGTCCGGGAGGAAGTGAGGAGCGCCTCTGCCCGGCCACCCATCGTCTGGGAGGTGAGGAGCGCCTCTGCCCGGCCACCCATCGTCTGGGAGGTGAGGAGCGCCTCTGCCCGGCCACCCATCGTCTGGAAAGTGAGGAGCGCCTCTGCCCGGCTGCCCCATCTGGGAAGTGAGGAGTGCCTCTGCCCCGCCACCCATCGTCTGGGAGGTGAGGAGCGCCTCTGCCCGGCCGCCCATCGTCTGGGAGGTGAGGAGCGCCTCTGCCCAGCCACCCATCGTCTGGGAAGTGGGGAGCGCCTCTGCCCGACTACCCATCGTCTGGGAAGTGAGGAGCGCCTCTGCCCGGCTGCCCCATCTGGGAAGTGAGGAGTGCCTCTGCCCCGCCACCCATCGTCTGGGAGGTGAGGAGCGCCTCTGCCCGGCCACCCATCGTCTGGGAAGTGGGGAGCGCCTCTGCCCGACCACCCATCGTCTGGGAAGTGAGGAGCACCTCTGCCCGGCCACCTATCGTCTGGGAAGAAGTGAGGAGCGTCTCTGCCTGGCCGCCCCGTCTGGGAAGTGAGGAGCCCCTCTGCCCGGCCGCCCCGTGTCTGGGTAGAAGTGAGGAGCTCCTCTGCCTGGCCGCTCCATCTGGGAGGTCTACCACGGAGGCCAGAAGCAATGTGGGGGCTGGACGTGGTGGCTCACGCCTGTGGTCCCGGCACTCTGGGGGGCGAGGCGGGTTGATCACTTCGGGCTAGGAGTTCGAGACCAGTCTGGCCAACTTGGCGAAACATGAAGAATACAACAGACAAACCAACCAACCAACTCAATGACAACAAAACAGGTCTACCCTGGAGTCATACTCTAATTTTTTCTATTTTCCTCCCTTTCTGATCCTTTATCCCACTTTCTTTTTCTTCCTCTTCCTTCTCCCTCTTCTTTGTCAAATAGAGGATTGAGTTATTATCACTGATCCATATAAAGTCCCTCTCTCATTTATTTTAACTCCCACCCCCATTTCTATTCCCCGACTTCCCATGTGCAACCTTCCTAATATGTTTGATACGCATCTTTTTGTTTGTATGTATTTTTAGAAAATGTTTATTGTTTTTGTATGCAAAAAAAATTAAAAAAAAAAAAAAGAAAAAAAAAAACATAAAAATTAGCCGAGCATGGTCGTGGACACCTGTAATCCCAGCTACTCAGGAGGCTGAGGCAGGAGAATCAATTGAACCTGGGAGGCAGAGGTTGCAGCGAGCTGAGATTGCGCCATTGCACTCCAGCCTGGGCAACAAGAGCAAAACTCCAACTCAAACAAACAACAACAAAAGACGTCTGCAGTGACTCTTTTTCCAGATAAGGTCCCCTTCAGACCTTACTAGTACTAGGGGTTAGAACTGCCTCTTATCTTTCCAGGGGACACGCGTCAGCCCATGACACTGAGCGTGCCGTGACCCTCTCCCTGGCTCTGTTTACCCCAGGGTACTGGTCATTTTTGAATGCGCTGCCTGCTTTATTATTTTTTTCACTGACACTCCGCAGCTCCTCAAGGGGAGGATTTAGTCTGTTGTGTCTACTACTGTTCTCCAGGCGCCTTACAAGTGCCTTGTCCTTGTACGTAGTTGGCACTCACTACCTATTTGTCAGATGAATGGGTGAATGGAAGGAGGAGAGGGCTGAGTGGGAAACCCTACAGGTCTACTTTCCTGCCAAAACCATCAACCAAAGGCAAACCTTCATCTCCAGAGATGCCCAGAAATGGGTGCCACCCTCCCAGACCCCAAAGTTGCAGAGAAGGGGCCCCTCTAGGATTCCAGTCTCACTCTCACGTCTTCTCTGTGCGGAAGACAGAGGGTGTTGGTGATTGACAGTGGATTGAAAGATGTAATGATTCCAACTGCAGCTGTTCTTCAAGATGTGGTGTCCTTATTGGAGCCAATCAACAGTTATGATTCAGCTATTGATCAGGCAGCCACACCCACCTCAATCCCAATAAACAGAGAACATCAGAAGCAGGGAGTCTTTATTTGGAGAAATTGGCAGTATACCTCCCCACTCAGGCCTCAGGGTCCTACAAATTCGAATTCGCTCTGCCACAATTTCGTCCAAACCGACTTTTTTTTTTTTTTTGAGACAGAGTTTCACTCTTGTCACCAGGCTGGAGTGCAGTGGCGCCATCTCGGCTCACTGCAATCTCTGCCTCCAGGGTTCAAGCAACTCTCCTGCCTCAGCCTTTGGAGTAGCTGGGATTACAGGTGCATGCCACCACACCCAGCTATTTTTTTTTTGTATTTTTAGTAGAGATGGGCCTTCACCATGTTGCCCAGGCTGGTCTCCAACCCGCCTCAGCCTCCCAAAGTGCTGGGATCACAGGTGCCTGCCACCACGCCCAGCTAATTTTTGTATTTTTAGTAGAGATGGGGTTTCACCATGTTGGTCAGGCTGGTCTCAAACTCCTGACCTCATGATCTGCCCACCTCGGCCTCCCACAGTGCTGGGATCATAGGCGTCAGCTACCGCACCAGGCCTGGTCCACACAGATTTTGATTGTTTCTCAGGGTATCACATCATATGAATGATGCCACGTTCACAGGCCCCAGAGCCGAGGACCTAGATACTCCAGATGCTAAATAATACATGTGTGGCCGGGCGCGGTGGCTCACGCCTGTAATCTCAGTACTTTGGGAGGCCGAGGTGGGCAGATCACGAGGTCAGGAGTTCGAGACCAGCCTGACCAACATGGTGAAACCCTGTCTCTACTAAAAACACAAAAATTAGCCAGGTGTGGGGGCGCACGCCTGTAATCCCAGCTACGTGGGAGGCTGAGGCAGGAGGATCCCTGGAACCCAGGAGGCAGAGGCTGCAGTAAGCCGAGATTGTGCCACTGTACTCCAGCCTGGCAACAGAGCAAGACTCTGTGTAAAAAAAAAAAAAAAAAAGAAAAAGAGAAAAAAAAAATACATGTGCTTGCCAAGAGACATATCCCATGAACATTTAGGGACTTGGCAACATTTTGGGGATCTAATGATCTGAGAATATGAAAACATTCTTTTCAAAGTAAAGGATGGGCTGTTTCACCTCCGGCACCGTGATACACTGATGGATGTGTCAGTTAGACATTGTCTTTTCCTTCAAGTAGCAGAAATTCGGAAGAACGATGATTTAATCCATATTTCTTTCAAATAACGTAAGCACCTTGGTAAGAGAATCAGGACTGTCGTGGAGGGTTCTGAGTTTCAGCAGGAACCCAGGTTCCTTCTGCCTTTCTGCTCTCCATCATCACTTCCTCATGCTCCAAGGTGGCTGCAAGAGCTCCAGCCATCATTTTTTTTTTTTTTTTCCTATTCTGGTCAGGAAGCAGGAGACTGGGACAGGGTTGGGGTAGACAGGAAGGACAAAAAGGATTTCCTGCAAGCTATGCAATAACTTCACCTTACATCTCATTGGCCACCTTGCCTACCTGGGAAGCTGGGTAAAATAGTTTTTCCTGTGGTCATATTGCTCAGCATTCAATTACTAAGTAACAAGAGGAGGAGGAAGGAGGAGGAAGAGGAGGAGAAGCAAAGAGAAGAAAAAGGAAATGGAAGTAGACGTGGGGCAGCTAACCTACCCTCTCTGACCAGTGCTTACTGAATGTGCTGTTCTTAACTAATTAGCAAGAGACCCAAGAGTGCACAAAAGCTTTAAATGTGCCCCAGATTGAAAACAAGGTTTAGCTGGGGCTGCAGTACAAGCAGTTCTGTCACTTGCCACTATTTTTTTTTTTTTTTTGTCTCATTCTTGTTGCCCACACTAGAGTGCAATGGCATGGTCTTGGCTCACTGCAACCTCAACCTCCCGGGTTCAAGCGATTCTCCTGCCTCAGCCTCCCAAGTAGCTGGGATTACAGGTGCCTGCCACCATGCCCGGCTAATTTTTGTGTTTTTAGTAGAGATGGGGTTTCACCATGTTGGCCAGGCTGGTCACAAACTCCTGAGTTCAGGTAATCCACCCACCTTGGCCTCCCAAAGTGCTGGGATTACAGGCATGAGCCACTGCACCCAGCCTTTTTCTTTTCTTTTCTTTTCTTTTTTTTTTGAGATGGAGCCTTCCTCTCTCACCCAGGCTGGAGTGCAGTGGTGTGATCTCAGCTCACTGCAGCCTCCTCCTCCTGGGTTCAAATGATTTTCCTGCGTCAGCCTCCTGAGTAGCTGGGATTACAGGTGCCCACCACCACGCCTGGCTAATTTTTGTATTTTTAGTAGACCATGTTGGTCAGGCTGGTCACGAACTCCTGACCTCAAGGGATCCACCCACCTCAGCCTCCCAATGTGCTGGGATGACAGACATGAGCCACCGCACCTGGCCACTTGTCACTTCTTACTCAACAGATCCAGTGGTGCCCCATGTGCTGCTATGTGGAGATGGTGGCCAGCTCTACTAGGAGGGTGAGCTAGGAGGGCCCCAGGGCTTGGGAGCAAAGCCCTATCCTCTTAAGAAATAAACATGATTCTTAAAGATGCATGTTCCGGCTTGCCACTGGGCTCCAGATCAGACAATATGTAACACCATGAGATAGCACACATGTGATCTGGGCGGGACACACGAAGACATGCATGGGGTGCACTGGGCAGCACACCATCCTCAGGGGAGGAGGGCCAGGCCAAGGCAGGAGAGCTGCCCAAGCCAGGGGCCATGCGCCCAGCATGCCCACCCACTCCCCCATGGCTCCTCACCTCCGCCTGCATCAGGGGCCTAATGAGGGATTTCTTAGGACAAGTTTGCTAATATCATTCCCATTCCACTAAAAAGGAAGCTGAGGCACAGGGACATTAAACAACCTGACCAAGTCAGGCAGGCTGTCACCAGGATTGCTGGCACCCAATGGGGCAGGAAGGAATGTGGATGGAAACTGGGGGGGCTGCCTGAAGCATTCCCTAGGACAACCACTTTCAGGGGAGCCGTTACTGGAAGAGGCCAGCACCTAGGAGCAGGCAGGGCCACCAAGGGTTCCTCGTCCTCAGGAACGATGAGTTGGGTCACTCTGCGAGGTAAAGAGATGCAGCCAGCCAAGCAAGCGGTTCATTAAAGCAAAGTGAGCATGAAGTAGGGAGAAGGAAGTCATCAACCTTGGCCACACAAGTAAGGTAACCTGTCCTCTCTGACCAGTGCTTACGGAATGTGCTGTTCTTAAGTAATTAGCAAGAGACCCAAGAGTGGGCAAAAGCTTTAAATGTGCCCCAGATTGAGAACAAGGTTTAGCTGGGGCTGCAGTACAAGCAGTTCTATCACTTGTCACTTTTTTTTTTTTGAGACGGAGTCTGGCTCTTGTTGCCCAGGCTAGAGTGCAATGGCACCGTCTCCGCTCACCGCAACCTCTGACTCAACAGTCAGACCTTGGTGACATGGGTCTGTCTTTTCTTCCTTCCCGAGATGCTGTGTGTTAAATGCGTGTTCCTCCTCTTTCCTTTGTCTTTCCTATTTTATCTCCGGTGGTTTTTGCTGGTTAAGTTTGCAATGTTCACCCACGAGCTTTACAACCAGGAAAGCGACGCAGCAAGCGTGGACGCCTCCCACCCTCCTGGCAGTTGCTGATAAGCCGCGGGCCGGGCCCTGGAGGGAGTGGGGGTTCACCTCTGCAAGGCTCGGCTGCACTATGAGGGCAGTAAGGTGAGGTGTGGGCAGAACGGTGTTTGTAGAAAGCAGCGAAATAGAGGGACTGTTGTGGGCCGTTTCGTTCTTCACCGTCTAAGCACCTTAACTTCCTGGAGAAAACCCCTCCTTAGGAGGCCGGGTCTGCCTTGCATTGGAGAAGCTGCCAGCGGCGGTGCAGGCAGACGCCCTCAGCTTCCCTGTCAGCAGCACCTGCCCAACTTGGAACGGAAATGCTAGCAGCAGCAGCAGCGCTTGCACGGCGGAGGCGGCATCTCCAGCACCAGCACTCAGGGATGCGGAACGCTGGCGCCCTGTGGTTGCAGCAGTGACGCCTTTACTGTCCCAGTTCTGTACTCACACATCAGGCAGGAAGAGGCTTGGCTGTGACCAGCAGAAATTCCAGTGCGTGTCTGCATTTCCCGCACATCAAGAGCTCCGGAGAAGGGCAGCCCATGGCTGGTGCAGCCGCTTTTTGGAGTCATCTACGTCCCAAGCTCTTCCGGTCTTCTCAGTCTTTGTTTTCTATCAATGCCTCCCACCAAGGCAGTCCCAATACCTGGTTCCCGCCCTCCAGGTATCCTGCCCCTGCAGAAGCAGAAGTCAAACCGCCTCCCTGCGGAGGCGCCATCCTCTCATTCGGATGGGAAGCCTCTCTGGCCGACTTCTGTTCTGACTCCATTGACCATAACCACGTCACGCAGCCTTCTGCTGCTGCGGGGAGGTGGGGCGGGGGGGGTCTGGGGTTGAAAGGTTTCACCTGCTGGTCTCAATTGTGGGGCAAAGCCAGAGAGAAGGGACTAAGAACGGAGGCCACTGTGACTGGAGGCGTTCCCAGATGCACGGTCTTAGAAGTTCTCCAGCTTTCTGGGCAATGCCGTGGGCTACCCAGGATCTGTTATGAATTCCTTTTCACCTTAAGCCTTTCTCTTGATGGTAACTGAGAATTTTGCCTGATACCTAAGCATTCTGGAGCCTGGAGAGAGGCCAGGTGGCAGGAGGTGACCTGGGGAGAGCGGGGAGGAGCCGCTTCCCCCTGGCTGAATACAGGGCAGCAGGCGGGGCTGACCCTGGAGGGGGCGAGGTCAGCAGTCCTGATGCGGTCACTTGTCTGACAAGCATGGTGGAGTGACACAGCCACTGGGCTTCAGACAAGTGACCGCATCAGGCCAGCTGACCTCGCCCCCTCCAGGGTCAGCCCCGCCGGCCGCCCTGTATTCAGCCGGGGGAAGCAGTCCCTCCCCGCTCTCCCTCAGGTTCTGCATTCTCCCTGATTCTGTGCTCCTCTGAGCATCTTCCCCGGGGGAAGAATGGGGAATTCCTGTCACTCAGTGACAGGCAGTCACTGAGTAACTGCTGTGGGCCGGGCCCAGGACACAGTGGCTAGGAGGTCAGATGCCCAGGGAACATGGGGACCCCCAGGAGCTCAAGGGGAGAGTCTGGGATGGGGGAGGGACAGCCAAGAGCGAGGTGATACACAGCCCATCGAGCGGGAACAGCGCAGGGAGCGAGGAGAGGGCCAAAGGTGGGAGAGGACAGCCGGGGGCGCAGGGGGACGGCCGAGGAGGGAGGGGGCAGCCAGGGTGTGAGGGACAGTCCCGGAGCAAGGGGAGCGCCAAAGGCGGCAGGTAACCGTCCAGGGCGTGGGGGACAGCGCGGAGAGAGCCCAAGGGGGAAATTACAGCCGGGGTGTGGGGAGACAGTCCAGGTGCGCGGGGACAGCCCGTTGATCCAGGAACACTCGGCGGGCAGGAAGCACAGGGTGCAAGGCCGGGACTACGCGTCCCAGCAGGCGGCGCGCGGGCGCATCACTTCCGGCGGCGGCGGGCGGCGCGTGTGGGAGCGAGCGGGCGGGCTAGTGTTTACTTCCGGACGCCGGGGCTGAGGCCGATCGCGTCGGGCGGCGGGCGCGGCGGCCCCGCGCAGCCATGGACTGGCTCATGGGGTGAGTCTGCGGCCGGGCCGGGCCCGGGCGGGTGCCGGGCGGGGCGGCCGGGGCGCGGGTGGGTTGCGGGGCTCAGTGCGGGCACCGCCGCTCAAGGGCATCGGGCCCGGGCGGAGCGGGCGGAGCAGACGCGCCTGTCCTGGGCGGGCCGGGCCGGGGCGGGCGTCTCGGGGGCAGCCCGGTTCTGGTCCCGTCAGAGGCCTGGCCCGGCCGCCCCGCGCGCCCGGCTGTCGGTGGGCCGGGGCCTCGCAGGTTTCCTTGCCCTCTCCGCTCCCTGCGCGGGGCTCGCTTCTGGACTAAGTAACTTGAACACCGGTAGAGACAAGTTCCTTAAGAAAAAGGAAAAATAAGTGAAAGACCCCCAGTTTCCTGAGGTACTCGCGGGGCTGTGGCCAAGGAGGGGAGCAGGACTGGCTGTTGCCGGCTGCGGACCCGCGGAGGGTCCTGGCGAGGTGCAGATCTTGCTGCGGTCCGCGGGCGGCCGGGGCAGGAGGGTGGAGTAGGAAGGAAGCCGGAGAAACTGCCCGCTCTTAGCTGGGGAGCCGCGGCCGCCTTCCCCTCCCATCCGCTTCTGTGTTTAGCTTGCTGGAAATCGGAGAAGCGGTACAGCAGCTAAAGCGTCGCTGCTTTGCCCGCAGCAGTTATTCTGGCTAAAGTGATTTAAAAAAAACAAACTTTTTTTCTTTGGAAGAACAATAAGGACAGGCATTTTCACCCGACAGCGTGGTCCTTGCGCATCTCTGCCTGTCCCTGTAGCTACCCCTATAGCGCCTGTCCAGAGTCCGCTTACTCATTCCAGGGGCCTGGGGTGGGAGTGGGGAGCCGTTGCTCTTGGTTTTGGCCAGTGGAAGGACTTGTGTAGACACCGAAGTTCAGAAAGTGGGGTGAAAGGCTTGATGGACATTTTGTTTCAGTGTCTCTCAGGCCCTTGGGAGTCGAAGGGCGGCGTGCGGGCGCGCGGTCGGGGGGCTGTTGTCAGGATAACCAAAGAGAGGAATTAGAACCGTTCTTGGCATCGCATTGCGTGGACTTTAGTGTTGGGGAGACCAGGGAAGACAAGCAGCATGGGATGAATCAAGAGACGGCAGAAGTGCCCAGTGCAGCGAGGATCGGCCTGGAGCCAGAGTTCAGGGGTCAGGGCAGCTGTGCAGATGGCTCGGGGGACCAGCCATGGGGTGGGAGGGCTCATGTCTTTTTTTTTTTTTTTTTTTTGAGACAGAGTCTCACTGTGTCGTCCAGGCTGGAGTGCAGTGGCGTGATCTCGGCTCACTGCAACCTCCGCCTCCTGGGTTCAAGCAGTTCCTTGCCTCAGCCTCCTGAGTAGCTGGGATTACAGGCGTCCGCCACCATGCCCACCTAATTTTTGTATTTTTAGTGGAGATGGGGTTTCAAGGCCAGGTTGGTCTTGAACTCCTGACCTCATGATCCGCCCACCTCAGCCTCCTAAAGTGCTGGGATTACAGGTGTGAGCCACTGAGCCCGGCCGGCTCATGGCTTCTTGAAGAGGCAACACTACTGTTCCAGCCCTGCCGCTTATTAGCTGTGTGAGTGGTCACTTCACCTCTTTCTTTAAATCACCTGCTTTAAAAAAACACCCCTAAGGCGAAAACTGTACGACTTGCAGTGCATGGTTGTGGAGTGAGAGACCAAGGTAAAGGCTTAGCACAGTGCTTGGCGTGTGGTAAATGTTGGCTACTGTTAGTGTAGAGAGGTGTTTCATGCAAGGCCTCTGAAACCCACGGACACTGAGAGTTGAGGCCACACAGCTTTATTTAAAGTGTTTGCTTTATTCCGAATCATAGGCGCTTGCTTGCTTTCTGCATTTACTGGGACGGACTGCATTGGAAGCACCCAGGCCTCGGAGTGGGAAGTAGACTCTTGAGCGGGTGAGGTGAACCCACAGGGATTCGTGTCAGCGGGACCAGCCCAGTCAGCTGGGTTCCCAAGGAGGCAGCTGAGTGCGTTTTGTGAATGTGTGATTATTACCTGTGTACATTCATAAGTAGCAGGTACTTTGTGCCTGGAAGCTGACCAGCAGTCGGTCTTTTTAAACTCACTGAGGTCTATGCTTTGTAGATTTTGCTGTCATCATTGTAAATACTCAGAAATTAATACTAGCTTCCGGGGGACTGATTCTTCTTCTTCTTTTTTTTTTTTTTTTGAGATGGAGTCTCACTCTGTTGCCCAGGCCAGAGTGCAGTGGCATGTTCTCGGCTCACCACAACCTCCGCCTTCTGGGTTCAAGTGATTCTCCTGCCTCAGTCTCTCAAGTAGCTGCAATTACAGGCACGCGCCACCAGCCCAGCTAATTTTTGTGTTTTTAGTAGAGACGGGGTTTTGCTATGTTGGCCAGGCTGGTCTCAAACTCCTGACCTCAAGCAGTCCACCTGCCTTGGCCTCTTAAAGTGCAGGGATTATGGGCATGAGCCACCACACCCAGTCTGGGGGACAGATTCTTGTGACCCTTGTTAAGACTTGGTAACCAAATAGTCCTCCAGGGAAGGATGGTGGTGCACTCATCTCATGGGCCCCAGGCTGGGTCTGGGTGCCAGGGGAAGGCTGGCGAGGACCTTGGAGCTGCTGCCTCAGAGGGCCCTGGCGAGGGAAGGGGTGTTTGCCCGCTGTGTGGCTGTAAAAGTGGGCAGTTCCAAGAGGACAGTGAGATTTTAAAGTGGGATTAGGATGGAGTGCAGTTGTCTTTGCATACGTGGTTTCAAATCTGTTGGACGTTGTGAATCATGAATTCTTTAACAATTCCTTAAATATATGCTTCCCCCCCCCTTTTTTTTTTTGAGACGGAGTCTCGCTCAGCCACCCAGGCTGGAGTGCAGTGGCGCGATCTCGGCTGGCTCACTACAACCACCGTTTCCCAGGTTCAAGTGATTCTCCCGTCTCAGCCTCCTGAGTCGCTGGGATTACAGGCACCCGCCACCACACCTGGCTAATTTTTTTGTATTTTAGTAGAGATGGGGTTTCACCATGTTGGCCAGGCTGGTCTTAAACTCTTGACCTCAGGTGATCCGCCTACCTAGGCCTCCCAAAGTGCTAGGATTACAGGCGTGAGCCACCGCGCCTGGCTGTGCTTCCTGTTTTAAGTGGTACTTTCCAGCTTTTCCTCCAGAGCCTGTTTTAAGCTGGTATACAAGGATGCAGAGCAGAGAGGGCCCAGGGACTACTCTGTCTCTCCTTCCCTCTGCTCATTTCACATGTTTATTGAGCATCTACTATAAAAATAAGTTGTAAAAGCTGAAGAGTGAGCGAGCCGCAGAGACCCACAGGTCTCTCTCATTCTGGTCCACTGCTAACTTAATCAGGCTCTGCCACTGGAGAGGGGTCAGCGGTGAGTGAAGAAGCTTGCTCCTATCTGAGCAGCTTTTGTGCAGTCATTGCCAGCGCTTTCGTTGGCCATTAATCCTTCAACTAGGTGTCAGTCTGGGATTGGGGAAATGTGTTATTTTTTACTATTTCTTGATATTTTTAATTAATTCAAAGCACTCACTGTCAGCCAAGTAGTTAGTTTGGAATACAAGTCTCTTATGTTTTAAAAGTTTTTTTTAAAGAAAAGATTTCTTTGAATTAGTTCATCTCAGATGACAAAGTATGGACTTGACAGTAGCAGCAAACGGTGCCTTTGCTTGCTGTGTTCTCTTCTGATCACCGGAAGAGTGTTCTGTAGATGTGCAAGTGAAAAGCCACATCTTCCTTGTCACTGTGAGAAGAGCTAAGAGCCTGGCCTGCTGAGCATTCTAGCAGCCTTATCATCAGCACTCCCAGCCGCTCCTGAGGAAGGGGGGCCCTGCAGGGAAACCTGCTCGGGAAACCGGAACAGAGCCCGGCACGTCAGGACTGGTGACGATGAGCGTGGCTGGGGCTTTTCTGGAGAAGGTTTGCAGGCATGGCTCTCCACCATCTTTTTCTCGTAAGTCGCTTGGCATTGCTTTGAGTTTGCTGGTGAAGTAGCTGTAAAGGTAAACTTTTTATCTCTCTCTTTCTTCCTTTTACAAAGAGTAATTCGTAACTTGAAAACAGTTTCCACTTTTTGTATACAAGCTCTGTTCCATTCTGGGCAGCCAGTGACAGGATGTCATCCCTCACCACTGAGTTCTAGGCAGGTGGAGAGGAGAAGCTTGAGCTGCGGTGGTTTCTGTGGAGGCTAGGGGAGGGAGGAATTCTACCACACAGTGTTTGGAGTTTAGGAGAAACTTTTGTCTTGTCTTTAACTGACAACAGGCATTTGTGAAGAGGTGTGTGTGCAGTCAGTGTTACCCAGCGGAACGCACAGCCCAGGAGCAGCTGAGCATCTGGGAATACAGGAGAGGAAACACACTTCCTCCCCTCCCGACTGATGGGAATGTAGCCACCCTCCCGCTGGCTCTGCACAGGGCCCAGTGTGGTGGAGTTTGCGGGGAAAGGCCCCTCTCCTCCAGGCAGCTTCTCTGGCTGGCCATAGCCAGGGCAGGGGGCCACGTATCTCGGGCACCCTTCCTTGGGGCTCTCCTGGCTCCTGAGGCCGCACGGTGCCTTGACACCAGTGCCCTGGTTACTCTCCAAGCAGCAGGTGAGCTATGGATTAGCGGGCTCGGGCTGTGGCACCACAGTGCTGGTAATTGAATACAGACTGCAGGTGAGTGGGGAAGGCCTCTCTGGGGCTGCTGGCCTGTGCTTACTGACTCAGCTCTGATTGAAGACAGACTGCAGGTGAGTGGGGAGGGCCTCTTTGGGGCTGCTAGCTTGTGCTTACTAACTTGGCTCTCCCAGCTGCCTTCAGGGGTCCTCCTCTCTGACCGAGATAAAATCTCGTGTGTGTCTCTGCAGGAATGTGAATGGAGTGATGACGACCTTGTTTTTCTTCTTTCTTTTCTTTGCCTTGCATGGGAGGATGTTATTGGTGGTTGACAATGGATTCTGATTATTAGGACACCCAGGTTGAACTTGCTTGAATCTCTAGAGTTCTTTTAACAGCCTCATTGAGGTATAATTTACATACCATAAAGTTAACTTAAGTTTGCAATTAAATAATTTTTAGTAAAATTACAGGGCTGAGTAACCATCACCACAGTTTAATTTGAGAACTTTGCTATCATGCCCCAGAGAAGCCTCATGTCCACTGGCACTGCTCCCCATCCCCACCTCCAGCCCCAAGGCGGCCAGCAGTCTCCCGCCATCTGTGTGGATGAGCTGCCTCATGTGAATGGAATCCCAATACACGGGCTGTGTGCCTGGCCCACGCGGTGCAGTGTTGCGAACGTCCATCCATGGCGTTGCGTGTGTCTGCAGCTCCGTCCTCTTCATCACCAAATGCAATTCCGTCCTGGGGAGACGTGCATCTGCCACTCTCCTTCCACCACTTATCCGCGGTTTGTGACCGTGACTTTTAGGACAGTGAGCTGGGCCTGTTCCTCAGCCGGGGTCCCCAGGTTCCTGAGTTCATGGGCTGCCGTGTACCAGGCTCTGTGCTGGGGTGGAGGTCCAGAGATGGAGACACAGCCATTCCCGCTTTCCTAGAGCTGTCAGGCTGGTAGAGAAGGGCCACAGGCAGCAGGAGAATTGAGGAGTGGGTGAGTGTGGCCAAAAGCAGGGGGCTCGGTTAGAGCAGGTATGAAGGGCTTTTCCAAGAGGAAAGGAGGAAGGAGGTGTGGCCCAGGAAGAGGCAGCAGCACATGTGGAGGTGTGAGCAGAGAAGCCGGCTGGCCCAGGTCCGCTGTATCTCCAGCGGGCAGCCCTGGAAGGTCTGGTTTCAGGAATAGCCTCTTTCTCTCAGGGCTCCACCAGGGCGCTCTTAGGCTTGGGTTTCAGAGGTGTTTGCCTAGGGTGATGTTGCATTCAGAGTCCTCTTCTTTAAAAAAAAAAAAAAGTTTTCCATCACCCCTCCTGTTTCCAAATTAACCTTAAAAAGCAGTAGTCGGCCAGGTGCAGTGGCTCACGCCTGTAGTCCCAGCAGTTTGGGAGGCCGAGGCGGGTGGATCATGAGGTCAGGAGGTTGAGACCATCCTGGCTAACATGGTGAAACCCCGTCTCTACTAAAAATACAAAAAATTAGCCGGGCGTGGTGGCGCGTGCCTGTAATCCCAGCTGCTCGGAAGGCTGAGGCGGGAAAATCACTTGAACTGGGGACGTGGAGGTTGCGGTAAGTGGAGATGGTGCCACTGTACTCCCGTCTGGGTGACAGAGTGAGGCTCCATCTCAAAAAAAAAAAGCAGTGGTCGTGGATACATGGAGCCCTTTTTAGAATGAGCCTCCCCATAAACCCCTAGTGACACCCCTCCCATTTCTCCTGCTCGGACCGTCTACTAGGAACCCTTGCTCAAGTGTCCTTGAAGCTGGGGGTGAGCCCACCAGGGGAGCTGCAGACAGCCTCCCCTGGTCGGGGGCTGGTAGACAGCAGGGCTGCGTTTCTCATCGCGAGTATATCTGAGACAGCGCAGCCCCCACGTTTGCTTTAGTGTTGCCACCACCAAGCGCCACCCTTGTGTCCTGGCTCATGAGAGCCTCTTCCCAGCCCTGGGAAAGCCAGCCACACTAGGGGTCTGCCTGCCAAGTGCTGCTGTCAGATCGAGCAGGGGCTTAGTGCACCACCAGACCCCCTCTCCGGAGGAAGCCATGGTGTCTGCTGCGGTCATCCGGTACGGGAGGAGGGGTGTTGAGGCCACTGTGAGGGAGGACCCCTGTGCCAGGCCCCTGTCACCCCAGTGTTTCCTCTTTGTCCACACAGCGGTCTGGGTTAGAAACATCAGGGCCCACTGCAACTTTTGTTAGGGCCACTGAGTGCTGGTTGGGAGCTTCAGGGCTGTGGCCTTTGTTTCTCCGTGGTGATTACTGTGTGTGCGGCCTCCTGCCAGTGCTAGACCTGTCTGGAAGGGAAGGGCGTGTGCTGTTCCCCTCTGTCTTTGGCCAGAAGAGCCTCCCATTCTTTGCCTTCACCATGTTTGTTTTTTTTCTGCACAGGATTTCTCCTGGCTGGGGCACACCCATTGGTGTTCAGCGGAAGTAGAAACAATTGGAACAAACATAAAATGTGGAAGCTTAAAGAGAAAAGAAGGAGATGGTGGGCAGGGCTTCCAGGCCACGTGTGATCTGTGGCACTGCTTGGCCTGTGGACTGTGGCCACACTCGCATTGCTGTCCCTGGCTCCCTTCTCTTTGAAGGTCTCCTTTGCCAGTGCACACGGCTCCCTGGGCTGGAATGTCTGTTCATTCATCCCTGCAGTTGTTTGCGGATGTCCTGGGGCTAATGTGAGTTAGTTAACGTGAGTGAGTTCAGTGCCGCAGCTGCTGTTTTTTGCCCTGTGTGGTGGTGATTTTGGTCTGTGTCATTGAGCATTTCGCTGTGGTGAGCGGGGAGGTAAAGAGCTCCCACAAAGGTATGCAGCTTTTCCCTGCAGAAAGCAGGCAAGCTGGAAGGTTGGAAAGCACAGAGGCACCATGCTGTTTCTCTTTTGCCTGTGACCTTTGCGGGTTGGGAGACTTTTCTTCCAAGCACCCTTTCAGCAGCGCCTCTTCCCCTCCAGACATGGTAGCTGTGCAGGCTGTGGCTTGGCAGACCCTATCCCCACAGCAATGCAATCTCAGGAGCCCACGTGGGGCTGTTGTCTCGGGGTTTGGCCTGCACTGTCTATGGAAGCTCCTAACTCCTGCTTTGCTGGGACTTGTCCTCAGCCCGTGGAAAGGCCTGATGGTGCCAGGTGGCCCTGAGGAGCCGGATGCCTGAGCCTGGGGCCAGGCCTGGGCGTGAGCCCAGGAGCATAGAATTAGCTCGGGCGTGGGTTGAAAGCTGCTGGTGTGAGCATGGCTTGTCTGTGTTGAGTTTGTCGTGCACAGCCCTGGCCTCTCCCCACAGCCTGCGGCCGGCCCTCTACATGGGCGGCCGCTCTGGGTTCCTCCTCCTGGCATGTCTGCCCTTCTGCTGCATGCCCTGTTCTTTGTGCCACATGTGACAGGACCGTTTGTCATAGCAGCGGTGTCATGAAATACAAGAGTGTGGGCCTGAGAATCTGGGGTGAGTCAGGTTCCTGTTGGAGACCTGCACGCGCGCAGCCTGCTCTGAGCGCTCCGGACACGCGTGAACAGAGGCAACGGGAGCCACCCCTGGGCAGCTTCCCCACTGCCGAGGGGGACGGGAGTAAGGAGGTGTGGGATGTGGTGCCTGGAGGGGGCGCGCGGGAGTGCTAAGGGGGACGGGAGTAAGGAGGTGTGGGATGGGGTGCCTGGAGGGGGTGTGTGGGAGAGCTGTTTGAATAGGGGCTCTAGAAGGCCTCTTTGAGAAGGTGCTGTTGAGCTGAGACCTGCGGAGGTGAGGGAGGGGACTCGCCACGCAGGCCTGTGGAGGGACCCCTGGCTCCCTGGTGCTTTGTCTCAGAAGGGCTGCCTTTGCCTCCTCCCCCTTATGGTTCCACGGACACGTGGGTTTTTATTTAATATTTTTCAGTCGATTTTCGTCTTTAATAATATTTTGATGAATGGGCTGTGTCAAATTTAGCCAGCAGGAGCTCATGTGACTCAGCTCCTGTATCAGTTGAATAAACGAAGGGGCAGGGAGGGAAGCCTCTGTGAGCAGGAACCAGTGAGCCTGGTTGTGTATCACCTGGATAACCTCTGAGCTGAAGAGCTGTGCCAGCAAAGCCCTCGAGCTCATGTGGGCATGGGGGACAGTCTGAGGACGGGAGGAACAGCAAGGAGACCTCAGGCTGCACTCAGGAGGCTTCGGTGGCAGGTCAGATTGCTCTTACAATTTGGCAACCATCTTATGAATATTGTGGGTTAAAAGAAATAATCAGTGTCACTGGTAGCCAAGTTTTTAATGTTAAAAAAGATGACAATATAGAATAAAATGAACCCCTGCAGGGTTCTGTGGGGAGTATTACTGTGAGAGCATCATTCTGTGCGTAGGCTGCGCTCCCTGCCGGCGGTGGGCTTCCCAGCAGGCGGCCTTGGCTCTGCGTGTGACATGCTCGGCCTGTAGCACCGTGTGCCCTCCTGAGCAGCTCTGCTCTGGTGGATGCTCTCAGCAGAAAACACACAACTTCGTGGTCCCCTCTTCTGCCCTTGGCAGGGGTAGTGTGTGGGCCAGGGTGCGGGTGTACATCCCATGCCCAGGACTGGCAGGTCAGCCACCAGGGTCAGGTGTCAGGCGCTGCTCCAGACGCGTGCATCTCTGATCTTGGGCATGGCTCAGCAGCCTCCGGCTTGGCCGTGGGTGGTTCCTGCTCACCTGTTTCTGAGTAATCAACCCTGGAACTTCTGGGCCTAACATCACCTTTCCCGCATCTGTGGGCTGGTGGGTGGGGCTCTGGCCCCACAGGTTATTCCTGCACTGCCACCCGTGGTGGCTGGGCTGGCAGCCCTCAGGGGCCTTGCTGTCATGGGTGTCTGCTGGGGTGCCACAGTTTCCCCCACATGGATCTCTCCAGGCAGAGTTTTATATCCTCATCCTAGAGCAGAGTTTTTGGACTTCTTGCTCTCAGGACCCCTTAAAGTCCTTGTTGAGGCTGGGCATGGTGGCTTCTGCCTGTAATCCCAGCACTTTGGGAGGCCAAGGTGGGAGGATCGCTTGAGACTAGGAGTTCAGGACCAGCCTGAGCAACATAGGGAGACCTCATCTGTACAAAAAAGTAAAAAGAATTAGCCAGATGTGATGGTGTATGCCTCTAGTTCCAGTTGTTTGGGAAGCTGAGGCGGGAGGGTTGCTTGAACCCAGGAGGTTGAGGCTGCAGTGAGCTCTGCACCACTGCACTCCAGTCTCAGTGATAGTGAGACCCTGCCTCTAAAATTAAAAAAAAAAAGTCCTTAATGAGTTTACATGATTGAGCTATGAATATTCATCTTTTAGAAATTAAAATTGAGAATGTAAAACAACTTTAATTCAGTTAGAAAGAATTAAAAACCCAGTATGTCTTAACATAAGTAACATTTTTAAAATTTAAAAAAATCTATTATCTTCTAGAGTCAAGTAAATAGAGTGGCTTTACTTTTTGCAGATCTCAAGAGCTGGATCTGTCAGGTTCTGTGTTTATCCTGCTGTAATTTTACAGGCCAAGTGGCTTCCACAAGGCTTTGGCACATGGCACCTTTGTGTTATTGTAAAGAGTGCTCACCTCATGGTCCCAGACCACACTTTGGGCTCTAGGGCTCCCCACGTGGCCTCTCTTTGCCTCTGCCGGGAAGGCCTTCATCCCAGGAGAGTCATCGTGAAAATGGCTGGAAGACAATACATACTTTCAGCTACCTTCTGTTGGTCAGGGAGTCACGGAGCCACCTGGATCTGGGGGTGGGAGTGGTTAGGAGTGAACAGCCTGCCTCTGGATGGAGGAGGGCTCCAGGAGGCACTGGTCGGTCACCCCAGAGACCAAGGCTTTTTCTCCCTCCCTCTAACTTCTGGGCAGGGCTCAGCCCTCCTCCCGTGCTACCTTCCTCTTCCTGCCATTTAGTTTTCCTCCCAGGGCGTGCAGCCCGGCACCACTGTGGGCCATGGGGTTGTGCAGGTGGGGCAGGTGCTGTCTCCGGGTGCCACCGAGGGCTGCTGAGGCAGAGCCAACACTGGACGGCCCGCGTTTCCATTGCTGAGCTTTCGTGGTGCCCGCTCAGGTGAGCGTCGGCCTGTGCAGGCCATGGCCCAGTGTGTTCTGTGGCTTCACCGAAGCTTTCAGCTTGGTTCAGTCCAGTGTCACTGTGACAGGGCTTCAGTGTGGCCCGAGAGACGCCTCTAGGGAGAGGCTGCTCAGGCAGCCCCTCATTTAGGAAGAGCTCCTGAGCCCTAGTCGCTGGTCTGAGGGGGTGTTGGTACTCAGTGCTGGCCTGGACTGTGTGGACTGTGCTGGGAGGTATGGGGAGCACACCCTGGAACCCACCGAGCCACACTGCCTGGGACTTACCAAGCAGCAAGCTGGCCCTAGCAAAAATGGCAGAAATCGTATAAAACAGGCTACAAGCAGATAAGCTGCTCCTATGTGGCTGTGTCCACAGTGTTTTCAGAAGCTGCTGTTTGTGGGCTTTGTCCTTTCTGTGTTTGGTCAGACTTCTCTGTGGAGGCACTGCACGCCCCTTCGCCAGACGTCTCTCTGCACTGGCAGTGGTCTTACCAGCCCTGGGTGGGTTCCTTGGCTACTCAGCAAGACAAACCCCATAGGGCTTCCCAAGTGCCATTCTCTGACTCAGCGAGCGGGACCTCAGCATGGGCCCAATGGTCTCCAACAGGGAAGGAAGGGTGCATGGGAGGTGAGGTTTACTGAGCAGGGTTTCTGGCCCCACAGGGTGGGCAGAGGGAACCGCGGGTAGGGACAGCAGGACCCTTCCCTATCACTGCAGCTCCCCCTGGGTTGGTGCTTTTATGACAGTGGGCAGCGCTGGCTGGTGGAGTCCAGGAGTGGTGCTGAGGGTGGGGCTGACCCGCACCTGCCTCTGGCTCCGCAGGGCCTGGCCTCAGGTTGTTATGCTCAGCAGCCATTCATCTTCCCAGGACCCATTGGACCCTGCTGGTGTCCTATGTGCCTTGTGCTGAGGGGGACCTTAGGAAGAAGGACACGTCCCTGCTCACCTGGGACTTGGTGTTACGTGTCCATTGTAAAGACACAAAATACAGGAAAAAAAACCCCAGAAAATCAAAAGCAAATCCTCCTACCACCCAGCGATAGTCTGTACTTGACATTAAAACCGGCCTCACAGCCGGGCGCGGTGGCTCACGCTTGTAATCCCAGCACTTTGGGAGGCCGAGGCGGGCGGATCACAAGGTCAGGAGATCGAGACCACGGTGAAACCCCGTCTCTACTGAAAATACAAAAAAAAATTAGCCGGGCGTGGTGGCGGGCGCCTGTAGTCCCAGCTACTCGGAGAGGCTGAGGCAGGAGAATGGCGTGAACCCGGGAGGTGGAGCTTGCAGTGAGCCGAGATCGCGCCACTGCACTCCAGCCTGGGCGACAGAGCGAGACTCCGTCTCAAAAAAAAAAAAAAAAAAAAACTGGCCTCACTCTGTAGTGGGACTCTTGCTACCCAGGGGAGTTGTCCACTGCTCCCCTGCCGGTGGGAATGGGGACATTCCCAGGCTGTGTGATGCTTCCCGAGTCCCTGGGAAGGGAGCGTGGGGCCAGTGCTGGTGTTTCCACAGGTCGGTGCCCGCCACTTGTGTTGGTCTTTTCTGAAGATCTTTGCCACGTTGACAGGCAGAGAGCGATGCCAAGGTTTAGTCTGTGTTTCGTGCGGGAGGGCTGGTATGGCCGATGCTTCTGTGCATGGTGGGCCATGCCATTATCTGCTTGGTCTTTGCCTACTTTGTCTTGAACTGGTCCAGTTTTCTTATGACTGGCATGGGTTCTCTTTAAGGGTATTAATCTTGAGTGTTAAGATTTTAGAGCTTGTTCTTAAACAGACAAGTAAAAGCCCAGGCGGAAACGATGGGAAGTGCTGGAGCCTGAGGCAGTGTATCCATGACTCCCCTGGGCTGCAGAGGGCCGGAGGACAGGTACACTGGAAGCCAGACCAGAGGGCCAGGGAGAGCTGGGGGCCAGGGGGCAGCCTGGGAGGGCGAGTGCCAGGAAGCCCTGGGCACCTGCTGGCCCTGGGCCCACTCCTGCCCTTGGCTGGTGCCTGAGGGATGCTCTTCTTTTCACCATCCCTTACTTTTTATTTTTTATTTATTTATTTATTTATTTTGAGAAGGAGTCTCGCTCTGTCGCCCAGGCTGGAGTGCAGTGGCGTGATCTCAGCTCACTGCAACCTCTGCCTCCTGGGTTCAAGCATTTCTCCTGCCTCAGTGTCCCTAGTAGCTGGGATTACAGGCGCCTGCCACCACAACTGGCTTTTTTTTTTTTTTCTTGTATTTTCAGTAGAGATGGGATTTCACCAGGTTGGTCAGGCTGGTCTTGAACTCCTGACCTCGTGATCCACCCACCTCGGCCTCCCAAAGTGCTGGGATTATAGGCGTGAGCCACCATGCCAGGCCTGTCCCTTACTTTCTTTTACAGCCTCCCACCTGCCTCCTTTCCGAGTGGCTGGAGCTGTGCGCTGGTTAGTTCCTCTGTCAGGAAGAAATCCAGGCCACACTGGCACCTGACACCACTGACCTGTTCAGGACTTCAGTGTGGCCTGGTACAGGTTGGGACCACGTTTAGTCACTGAGGCTCCTCAGAGCATGGAGAGGGCAGTGGGCACGGGGCCACGCAGAGGGCTTAGGGCCACATTTCTCCCCGTCTCTCAAGAAACACTAGTCCTCCCAGACAACCAGGTGAATTCGGGAAGCCCCAGGTGAAGTCTGAGGCCCTCTTGGAAGCTCAGTGGACGGCAGTAGTTACAGGCTCTGAGCAAGGTAACCATGGTTGACTGTGTGACCTGTAGTTTCCACTGCCCGGCCACTGCCACCCACTGTTCCCACCCAATTCCTACTCCCGTCACCTGCCCTCAGCCTGTTCTTAGCTGTCAGAGGGGATGGTGGAACAGGGGAGCGGCCAAGAGAACTTAAAGCCGCTGATGGTCCACAGGCACCACCCCCAGTGCCGACGGGGGTGCAGGCCTGGTGTCTGCCCGGCTCTATTCCAGAAGTGATTTTACTCCCCCCTGGGGTGTCGGGTGTTATGCCCTCAGAGATCCTCTTTTTGTGCCACAGGGCCTCTGGGATGTGTGGCCTGAGACTGCCTGGGGCTGGTGGGTGGCTGTGTGGCGGGTGTGCAGTTGAGGCTTGCTGCTTCCTTGAAAGCAGAGTGGGCACCTTCATTTCCCAAAGCTGGCCATCTCTCCTTTCGTGACAGCAGCGTTTTCTGCTGAATGGTTTCCTGTGTCCTCCTTGCCTTCATAAATGTGTAACAAATACTGCTTTGGGGCGGGCTTCATCTTCTCCACAGACCCACATGTACCCCTGCTGTACCTGGCGTGCCCAGGGCAGGGAGCAGGCGCTAGATGGGTCTGACCACCCAGGGTATGCCTCTGCCTGGCCAGCTGGCTGCCTCCTGGACACCTGGACGCAGAGCTTCCTGAGATGAACTCTGCGTTGGGATGCACAGAAGAGATTTGCTTCCTCTTGTGCTTGGGATCTTGGGAATGCTTTTTTTTTTTTTTTCCTGATACAGGGTCTTGCTCTGTCATCCAGGCTGGAGTGCAGTGGCATAATCATGGCTCACTGTAACCTCCACCTGCCTCCGGGTTTCAAATGATTCCCGTGCCTCAGCCTGCTGAGTAGCTGGGATTATAGGCACATGCCACCAGGCCAGTGTAATTTTTTTTTTTTTTTTTTTGAGATGGAGTTTTGCTCTTGTTGCCCAGGCTGGAGTGCAGTGTCACGATCTTGGCTCACTGCAATCTGTGCCTCCCGAATTCAAGTGATCCTCCTGTCTCAGCCTCCCTAGTGGCTGGGATTACAGGCGCACGCCACACCTAGCCAATTTTTGTATTTTTAGTGGAGACAGGATTTCGCCATGTTGGCCAGGCTGGTCTCGAACTCCTGACCTCAGGTGATCCGCCCGCCTTGGCCTCCCAAAGTGCTGGGATTACAGATGTGAGACACCCGCGCCTGGCCAAATTTTTCTATTTTTAGTAGAGATGGGTTTTCACTGTGTTGGGCAGGTTGGTCTTGAACTCCTGGCCTCAAGCAGTCTGCCCACCTCGGCCTCCCACATTGCTGGGATCACAGGCGTGAGCCACTGTGCCCTGCCTTGGGAGTGCTTTTTGACATTCACTCCTGCACTGTCAGCATGGAGACCCAGGGACTTTTCTCGAGGTGGCCACTGTCAGGAGGTTTAGAAACCCTTTTTCATTAAAACTTTTATCTTCAAGTACATTCTGTTATTCCTGCTGGGAAGGCCACCTACCTTTTTGGCTGAAGAATTGCTGAGCCAAGCTGAATTGTGTGAGGGTTCCTGGGTATTTATAATTCATATGAAAATAAAAGCGTTGTTTTCTGTGACTCCGTGCTTCTCCGAGGCCCTTCCTCCAAGACAGACCGAAGGCAGCTCTGTGCTGACGACGCAGGATCCTGGCCCACAGCTGTCCTCAGAGACTTCTTGGTAGGAGTGGTGGTGTCTCGGGTGCTCTCCTGCCCAGCAGTCTTCCCTCCTTTGCTGTCTTCTCCTCGATGGACACACAGGTTCTAAGTAGCAGCATTTGTGGTTTGTCGGCTCCCGAGCTCTGCAGTGTCCCCAGGAGTGCAGCAGGTCCCAGGATTCACTAGCTGAGTGTCCTGGCTCCTGAGCTGCCCTGGTGGTGGAACAAGGACTTGGGGCCTGGGTGCCCCCTGAAACCTTTGTGGAGCTCATATCCGACTCCCATGAGGGTCTGGACAGGCCTGGGTCCAGGGACTTGCTATACCATGCAGTGGCTGTCCACGAGGCACCTCTGTGAGGGCGGGGCTGGAGGCCTGTTCTGTCTGGGCCCACAGTGCAGCATGGACTTCAAGGGCATCAGTCTGTACTATGTTGGGGCCTGCGGCCACCTTCCTTGCCCTTCCCCAGCAGGCTGGGGATCAGCTCAGGTGATCTGCCCACCTCAGCCTCCCAGAGTGCTGGGACTATAGGCGTGAGCCACCACGCCTGGGCAGGTCATTTCATTTCTAATCAAAATAATGAAATGGGACCCGGTGGCTCATGCCTGTAATCCGTGCAATTTCGGAGGCCGAGATGGGTGGATCCACTTGAGGTCAGGAGTTTGAGACCAGCCTGGCCAACATGATGAAACCCCGTCTCTACTGAAATTATAAAAAATTAGCCAGGCATGGTGACGTGCACCTGTAATCCCAGCTACTCGGGAGGCTGAGGAAGGAGAATCGCTTGAACCGAGGAGACAGAAGTTGGAGTGAGCCAAGATGTGCCACTGCACTCCAGCCTGGGCAACAAGAGCAAGACTCCATCTCAAAAACGTAAATAAATAAATAAAATGTCCCCCAAAATGACATGTGGAGGGCTCTAGGGTGAGGATGGGGCCTTTCAGATAAGGACCTTTTGCGTGGGTAGGTCCCTGTCACAGAGCCTGAGGTTGTGCTGGTGGCCTGTGTGTCCTGGGCCTCGAGCCTGCTGCTCAGGAAGGCCACGCCCTGCCTCCCCTCATGCCTCGCCATCCATGCCACGGGTCTCCATCCGGAAGGCTATGAGAGTTTTGCTGGATTCCCTAAGCAAGCCCGCGGTTCCCTGGGCTGAGGCCTAGGCTCTCATAGCCATAGGCACCTGGTGGTGGAGGGGATGTATGTCCTTGTCTTTGACTCATGGTCCACACAGCCACCTGAGAGGACCCACGTGTCATCCTCCTATATACAAGGCACTTTGGTGGACCTCCACTGCCTGTGGGGTGAAGTCCCCTGTCTCTCTCCAGCCCCACCCTGTGTGGCGCATGTGTGCTTCAGCCTGGCTGGCCCTCCAGTGTCCGCAGTTCTGCCGAGACACCTGGCCTGTGAGCACACGTCCTTGTTGTGGCTGTTGTCAGGTCTCTGAGTCTCTTTCCCGCCACCTGTTGTGGGCACAGGGCTGTGATCTGCTGACTCCCGTCTGTCTTCCTGACTCTGTGCAAGCTTCTCTGGCTGTGGGCTCTCAGACACTTGAACTCCAGCCTCCCTTGTGTCCTGAGCTTCAGGACTGAGACACAGGTTGGGGCAGGTGGAGCTTTCTAGTCACCGTCTGGAAGATGCTTGTCCTTCCTCTTCTTCCTGCGGCTCCTTGACAGCTCTTGGCGAGAATGCAGGGCTGCCCCATGGCCGGGGCCCCAGGAAGGTGTTGGAGAGTGAAGTTCGACCCCTGCCCTGGGCTAACACCAGGGAAGGACTTGGGGCCTGGGACGGTGGGCCTTTGTCCCAGCAGCTCAGCTTGGCCGTACTCACAAGTCAGCATGAAGATCTCAAAGCCAGATTCACACATTTCACCTGACAGGAAGAATAGGGAACCCACCCCTGACAGGCTGTTTGCCCCCTTTACACGCTGATGGAACATTAACCAAAACCTCCGCTCATCTCGGTGAATTGAGGTCCTCTGGAGCATGCTCTTGACCCAAGTGGAGTTAAACTAGAAATCAGCAAAGTGATACTCCTAGTATTTAGAAATTAGGAAGCACACTTCCGAGTAACCAGTGGGACAAAGAAGAATTTGTAATGGAACATACTTTTTAGCTGAAAGATAACAAAAATAGGCCATGCTGAGACTTGCAGGGTGCACGCCCGCCAGGAGCGGTTCACAGCCCTCAGGTACTCGTCAACCTCGGAGCAGTAGCTGAGCCCAGAGACAGTGGATGGAGGGAAATGAGGCTGGAGCAGAAGTTAACAAAGCAGAAAGTCAGTCTTCCACAGATATACTCATTGAGGCCACAGTTGGATTCTTTGAAAACAGGAGTACAGTGGAAAATCTGGCAAGAGTGATCAACACAGGAAAAAAGAGATGGCACAGATAGCCAGTCTTTTTCATAAGTCGTGCTGGCCAACCAGGTATCCATATTTAAAAAAACCTTGGCCTGTACCTCACACCCTACAAAGAATAGTTGAGCCCAGTAGAATGTAGGTCTAAGTGTGGAAGGTTCTGGAACTGCTGTCCAGCATGGCCTCCAGCCACGTAGCTAGGCAGCACCAGAGATGTGCTGAGTACACTAGACTGAAAAAATACAGTGGCACCTTGTATTTTCTGTATTGATTGTAAGTCGAAAATATTTTACATCTGTTGGGTTAAATAAAATTAATCTTGGCTGTTTCTTTTACTTTTCAATGGGGCCATTAGAACATGTAAAATTATATCCATGGTTCAGATTATGGCTTGTGTTATATTTCTCTTGAACAGCACTGTTATAGAAGATGCTATTCTTGACCCATGGGTTAAGAAAAGTTTTTTTAAACAGGACTAGAAAGTACTCATCATAAAGGAAAAGATAGATAATTTGGTTTACATTAAAATTAAGCAGCTCTGTTTATCAAAGATATTCCTCAAAAACTGAGAAGGCTGGCTGGGGACCGTGGCTCACACCTGTAATCCCTGCACTTTGGGAGGCCGAGGCTGGAGGACTGCTTGAGCCCAGGAGTTCAGGCCCAGGCTGGGCAACATAGTGAGGCCTTATAAATAAATAAATACATAAAAATAAATTAACTGGATGTGGTGCCATCCACTACTCAGGGGGCTGAGGTGGGAGGATCCCTTGAGCCCAGGAGGTCGGGGCTGTGGTGAGCCATGATCTCATCACTGCACTCCAGCCTGGGCCACAGAGCAGGACTCTGTTTCAAAAAAAAAGAAAGCAACTTTTGCAGGGGGAATTTACCATACCTAGAACTTACCGGAGCTCAGCTCCAGACTTCCCCACAGGCTCCAACAAAGAACAAGAAACAGCTCGTCCCATAGAAGACGGGCAGAGGCTTGAACAGATGCCTCATGAAGAAGGACATGCAAATGGCCCCGAGCCATGGGAAAGAGCCCTTGACCACGTCTACCTTGGGGTGAGCCCGGGAAAACCCAAGCCTTAGATGCACCGCATGTGATAGCGGGTGTCTAGTGAACACCGTGCCACTGGAGCGGGTGTCAGGTCGCCTTGCTAACCCTTTCCACCTGATGTGCTCGCTGCTATGTTTAACTCCCGTCTTGCTTGTGCTTTTCATCTTCCCATGCTTTGCTTGAATTTCTTCTTTTTATTTTTTAATTATCCTTCTTTGAAATTGCCTTGGAAGTTAGGTACTTTATTTTATTTTATTTTTTGTAGAAACAGGGTCTCACTATGTTGTCCAGGATGGTCTCAGACTCCTGGCCTCAAGCCATCCGCCCACCTTCACCTTCCAAAGTGCTGGGATTACACTGTGAGCCACCATGCGCACCCCTCCTTTAGTGGTTTTCTTACAGCATACCCTAAACTTCCAGGGTCTGATGTTGATTAACAGCTTTATCCGCCTCCCTGAAGTACCCAAGATACTAGACTGCTTCTGGGCACTTCCCCTCTTGAGTTGTAAGCATTTGCTGTGTTTTAAATTCTATACACTTTCGACCCCTACATGCTACTGCTGTATTTTAAATTCTGTACACTTCAGACCCACACATGCTACTGCTGTGTTTTAAATTCTGTACACTTCAGGCCCCCACATGCTACTGCTGTGTTTTAAATTCTGTACACTTTCGACCCCCACATGCTACTGCTGTGTTTTAAATTCTGTACACTTTCGACCGCCACGTGCTACTGCTGTGTTTTAAATTCTGCACACTTTCGACCCCCACGTGCTATTTGTACGCTGGTATTTATTTATATTGGGTGGTTTTGTGCTCCATCTATTTGGCTGTACCCTCTCCTTCCTCCTTTGCCCTTCTGGGTTTGTCCTTTTGCGTTTGACCAGTTTTCCTCTGCTCGTGCTGCAGCCTTGAGCTTTCTTGGATTTTCTTTCAGGTGACTCTGCTGGGGGTGCCCTCTCAGTCTCTGTCTGAAAATGCCTTCAGTTGTCCTTCATTCTTGGCAGAGCTTTTCACTGTGTGTCGTTTTCATGGTTGGCTTTCTTTCAGCCCACTTTCGACGTGAGGCCGCCGACCTCCGGCTTCCGGCGTTGCTGTGGAGAAGTGGCTGTCAGGTGCACTGCTGCTCCCTCAGGGGTATCTGCCACCTCCTGGCCCCAGCTGCTTCTGACGTTTACATTTTTAAATTTTTACGTAATTTCAAAGTTAGGAGTTGCCAAAGTAGTGTGAATAATTCCTGCATACCTTCTCCCAGATTGGCCAGTGTCAGCATTTTTGCCATATCTGCCTTACCATTTTCTCTCTCTCAGTACACGCACACGGGTCTTTTTCTCAGCAGTTTGAGAGTGACTTGCATCTTTACCCCAGTGTAGAATAGAATGCATTTCTGCAGGGAAACACCTGGGTGCACCCACACAGAAAGAGATGGTGAAGGGGTCAGACTCTCTGCCCTGTTCAGGATAAACTTTGAAACAGGCTCAGAAGTCACTTTATGTGAGACGTGAGGGAGACACGGAGGCACGGTGTGAGCGAGTGATAGCAGATCAGGCTTGCTGCGTATCGTATCGGGAGGGGGACTTCAGTGGAAACTGCCAGCACAGAGCGGGACCGTGAGGATGGAGGGAGCCCGGGGGTGGCCAGCCCGATGGTCAGTGTCTCAGTGGCATCTCCCTGGACTGCAGCCTGAGAGGGTCAGGACAGCAAGCATGGCTGCTCTCTGGAAGCCCCACTCTCATTATTGACGTGCAAGTTCACAGTCTAGTTCCTGACGCCGTGGAGACCAAGCCCTTCCCTGGGGACTGGAGGAGAGACGAGCAAAGGGAACAGAACACGACCCTGAGAAGCTGGGGATCTGACCCCGGGCCAGCAGAGTGAGCTGCAGAAACAGTGGGCAGTCCCCACATGGCCTTGTTACAGCCTAGATTTCTTACCGAAATAGTTTTTTTGTTTTTGTTTTTTGTTTAGAGACAGGGTATCACTCTGTCGCCCAGGCTGGAGTGCAGTGGTGCAATCACAGCTCACTGCTGCCTTGACGTCCTGGGTTTAACAGATCCTCCCGCCTCAGCCTCCTGAGTAGCTGGGACCACAGGTGTGCACCACCGTGCCCCATGAATTTTGAAAAAAAACTTTTTATAGAGGCAGAGTCTTGCCATCTTGCCTAGGCTGGTTGTAAACTGAAAGACTTTTAAAGCAATCTCCATTAATGAGAATTAGCAAGACTGTTTTTCATTTCTCCACTGATTCAATAGTATTTAGTTTTACGTTGTTTAAAAGGAACATTCAATCTCCTTTGCAGTCATAGTTCTTGATTTCATATTACTGAATGGTTGCATTAAAATCCCTTTTGACTAATTATGAGGTTGGAAATTCTAAAGTCTGTTAAGTAGACAGCATGTGTCAAGTAAGGCAGCTGGTGGTTTCTGGACACTCTTGATTCCATCTGAGCTTCCTTTTCCAGCACAGCCTTATCCTGGACACCTGATTTCAGGGTAACTTCTTATAAAGCCCACTGTGTGTTATTGTGGACACGTTCCTCCTGGTGTTCCCCCTTGTGGTGACAACTAGAATGCCTTCGGGTTTCCAGCACTCGCCGTCCTCACTGGTGTAAAGCTTACCGCTCTGTTCCGTGTCCTGCATCTCTGGTCAGCACCGCAGTCTGTTTCCTGTGCTTCTGCCTGGGTGGCCAGAGGCTGCCCAGAAATGACCCAGATTCACACCGCAGCCTCCTGCTCCCCTGTGGCATGCTGGATTTCTGTCCACGGTAGCATTTGCTGGAAACATCTGTTGTTCCTTTCCGTCCTGGTCTTCGTTCCTTCACTTGCTGGCCTTCCCTGGGAGGCAGGGGCAGTGAGTTTTTGAGTTCGGTGTCCCAGGGCAGTCCTGGGGCAGGTGTCCAGTGGATGGATGTGTGCTGGGTGGGTGTGGAGGACCCTGCAGAGCATGCATCGAAGCCCCTCTGCTACACTCACTCACCCTCAAGGGGAGTCTGCTGCGTGCCGGCCCTGTGCTGCTGAGAACTGGGTGCGCACGGCCCCACTTGGTCCCCATTGCATCTCTGCCCCGGAATGGAGGTGCAGAGAGGCCAGGTGTGTGCCTGGCGCTATAGGGCAATGGTTCCCCAGGTGGGGTGTGGGCACCAGCATGGGTAGTGATAAAAACTTAATGTAAAGGTCTTTAATTGAACAACAAACGATTCTTGGATTGACAGCCTCTTGAGCCAGAATAGACTCATAGACTCCAGAGCAGCCCTGTGGGGGAAGATTTACGGAAAAGGAAAGTGACCTACGGAAAATGGAAGTAAGGCGTAGAAACAGCCAATTGGTTACGCTCGGCATTTGCCGTATTTGAACACAGCTCGAACAGTTAGCTACATATGATTGGCCAAAACTTGGTGATTGGCACAAGTATAGGCTATGATCTGTTTACACCTGTACTTGTCATAGTTCACGATGTACAAAGAAACCTTTAGGTGGAACTTAAAATATGTAAGGAGGCAGCTGTAGGTGAAACTTGATTTAACAGCGGGTTGCTTGGGACCTTGTTAGAAATGCACGTTCTTGGGCTCCACCCGGAACCATTGCTGCAGAGATGAAGGGTGGCCCGGCTGGCTGTGCAGACGAGTCCTAGGCAGGCGGTTCCAGGGACCACGGGGGCCCAGCTCCCTGCAGGCTTGTCTGGCCCGGAGGTCCTGCTCCCCTGCTGTCACACACATGAAGCCGTCCCTGCACGCAGGCCAGTCTCACGGGCGTCACCACGGAGCGTGTGCACCACACTTTCCCAATCCCTTGATCCATCATTGGGCATTGAGGTTTTCCCATGTCTTGGCTGTTGTACCTGGCGGCTCTGCAGAGTAACCGCTGCAGACACACAGTAGGGCGGGAGGGAGAAGCCATTGCATTTCACCCTTTCATGGCCTTTCCTTTCCCCATCCAAGTGAGCTCTTTGAGGTGAGCCGTGGAGGGCAGTGTCCCTCTGCATCCTGTCTGGGGTTGTCAAATATGGCCAGGTGGGCTCCATCGGGGTGGGGGGTGTGGTGGGGGGTGTCTGTCAGAGCAGGCAGCATCTTCCTACTGTCTCCGGACCCTTGTTTCTCAGCCACCTCCTTTCTCTGTGGTTATGTGGCCAGTTAGGCCTATAGCTGCAACATCAGGCAGAGTCACAGTGGGCACAGTGCTGGCATAGGTGCTGGCGTGACGGGCCCTGGAGTTCTGACTGTCCCCCTGCTCACCACCACACCCTGCATGGCGCTCACCGTGACCCTGTTATGTAGGTGGCAAAATGGAGGGACAAAGTGATAGGAGCCTGCCTGAGGAACTGAGAGGTGGGAGTTGCGTCTGGCCCAGCTGGGCTCGACCCCCTTCCAGGGTGCTCTGGCCGATAACGGAGGGAATTGACAAGCCTCACTCTGGGGAGGGAGGTGGTGGAGATGGTGGCCAGGTGTCCCTGAGGAGTTGTGGTGGGGCATTGTCTCTGGAGAGATGGCAGGCGTTGGGGGCGCCTCTCAGAGGCAGACACGGTACCTATATCAGACATCTCTGGACACAGTGAACTGGAGGTGAGCTGTCTGGTATACCCTGAGTGTGCTGCCTGGGGGAGCCAGAGGCGGGAGTAGCGGTGACAACAGGAAGAGCTAGTGCGAGAGAGAAGGAGCTGGAAGGAGCTGTGACGGGTGGCTTCAGGGGAGGCCATGATCAGCCTCCACAGGTGCCTGCCCCTGTGTTACAGGGATGGGAATTGAGGACACAGCCAGCTGAGGGTGGCCTCAGCCAGAGCTGTTTGTGGCATGGCGGAGGGTGGTGGAGAAGGAGAGGCAGGGGGTTGAACCCCCAGACGGTGAGGGGGTGGAGCCAGCACATGAGGGTAGCATGTACCCATTGTGGCTCTGGAGGGCGGGAGAGCGCTGCTGGCTGGGGAGGTGGGGCCGGGCGGCCTGGTCCCCGGGCACTCTCTGCCCTTTGCATCCTCTCCAGTGAGCCTGGGGTCGTTTTGTAACGGGGGCCACAGAGGCTGGGCGCCGGCCCAACTGTCCTGGGGAGACTTGTCCTGGCTCTGTGTTTTATTTTTTGGTTTATGTAATATTTTTCTTCATTGTTGAAAGAGAGACTATAAAAGTAAAGTCACATGCTTCAGCTTACAGTGGTGAAAAGTAGCACCGAAGCCTCCATTCCTCCCCACAGGGGCCTGTGTGCTGGACCGGGATACGCCTGTCTTCCTTTCTTTGTCTGAAACAAAAATGGGTTCTTCCTCTGTTCTGGATCCTGCCTAACAGCATCACCTGTAGGCCCTGCATTTGAACGCAGCCCTGCTGTGAACAGGACTGGACTCCGATTTCTCTCTCCTTTCTGCCTGTTTGTGGCAGTCCACTCCACCCTACCGTGCAGTGCTCGAGCAGCAGGGCCCGCACTGGCCCATCTCTCCCGTGCTTATGTCTAAGAACGGGCACCCATTCTCCCTCTGGCCTGATAGGTTTCACCACTGTCTAATTGTCACAGGGCGGGTGCCAGTCTATCCCTGACCCCCGCTCCATCGGCAGCATGTGGTTTCGCATGCATCGGGCTGCTCTGGTTATTGGTGAGGCTGAGCATATTTCGTGTCCTCGTTACCAGCCGTCTCCTGTGATTTGCTTACCATGGCCTCAGGATGCCGTGCTTCTGATTCATGTGGCCACTGCTGAGCAGTTGGTGTTTTGGGTACTGCCCTGGGGCTGATAGGAGGGGGATGACAGTCAGACCTAGAGAGACCTAGAAAGCAGCCAGTACTTGGCACCTTCTGTTTGCACAGCTAGAAGATTCAGCTTCTCCATGGCCACTCAGAGCAGAGCTTGCCACAGAAGTGCCTTTTTTCTCGTCACCTTGGTTCTGTTAATTCTGAAAATGATTGCCCAAATGGTGTGTTCAGAAGCACTCAGGGGTCACTGCTGCCCCTGTTGGCGTGGACACTCCTTTTGGGCAGCTGGGAGGTGACTTTGCTGGTCTTGCCATGCCCAGGAGCATCCAGGGGTGTCCAGGGGCTGGTGTTGGATTCCCCGGGGAGGGCCACAATCTTCTACCTGCTCAGGACATGCTAGAGGTCAGCATTCCCATTTTATAGGTGGGAAGATGCAGAGAGTTGATGTCACTGGCCAGGGCCCTGCAGCTGGGCATTGAGCCCAGGCCGTCTGGTTGATAAGTGGCAGCCCCCTCTGCTCCAAAGCTCCTGGTGCCTCTGTGAAGGCTGTGCCTCTGAGGAAGGTCCAGGCAGATCCCCTTCTCTGCTCCCAGGAGAGCCCCTGAGGCCTGTAGTTCCTGGAGGGCCAAGGAGTGCAGGTGTGGAGAATGAGCGCCAAGGACTCTGCCAGGGCTGATGGAGAGAGAGGGGCCTCCTCTAGGACTTGGGGACTAGATGGGCCACTGCCATGGGAATGCAGTGCCACGGAGGCCGAGCCAGTCTCCACCAGAGGGCGCTGCTGGCCACTTGGAGGGAGCCAGGCGCTAGGCAGGGACTGCCGTGGGCCCAGCCTGCCCGGTCCTGGCTGTGAGCACAGTGGTTGGGGTTCCGCTGTGGAGCCCTGACCACGTGAGTGTGACTCCCTCTGTGAGGTCTCTCGTGCTGCTGGGGGGTCGAGCCGGTGAGCACCGGGGAATGCACCAGGTGCCTGGGGCAGAACAGGAATGGGGTGCCAGTGCTACGCAGCACACATGTGTGCACACGTGCCTGAGGAGCTGGACGTCCAGGGCTGTCCCTTTATCAGGCATGTGGTGCAGCCGCGGCAGGAGAGCTCGTGTGCTCACCTGAGTCGGCACCGGCTGGCATCAGTGCCTTCGCCTCTGACCGTGAGAAAAGATACTGTCTTAGTTGAACCCCTCTGTCCTGTTTACTTTAACCTCCCCACCCTAGTGCTAGAGTCTTGTGTGAGGGCCTTCTGGCACCTCTCAGGTCGAGGGCCTGGTATTGGTTCCCCTACCGAGCTCCAAGCCCTGGAGGCAGGTAGTACCCATGCCTGGTTCCGTGCCCAGCTCATGATGGGGGCCAGTGTTTGAGTACCTTTTCTGAAGAGGGCACCGGGAGGAGGTCTGCGTTTGCCCCAGAGTCAACCTTGGTTTAAGTGTTCACTTGTCGAGGTCCCTCTGAAGGTAGTGCCCTGCTCAAGGGCTGCTGTCCACCACTGTCCCCACTCTCACGGTGCGTGGGGACCTGGAGCTGGTCACTGCTGAGATTGGGGCTCCCTGTGGCTCTCCCCGTCGGGGTGGGACTCTCTGAACCTCACGAGCTCATTCCACGGTTATTGCCATTAGACGCATGGCTGAGCTTGCATGCAGGCGTGGTCTTGGGCCAGCACACTCTGTGCTGTGGCTCAGAGCTCCTGCTTGGCAGGACTTCTCATCAGCCCACTGTGTGAAGAGAGAAGCTGTGTGGGTGTTGCTCAGCAGCTGTGGTTGGGGGCCTCTGGAAAGGACAAGCCCCGTGGCCTGTGGTGATGAAAGGCTTTGCGTCATGGTGCACTTGCTGTTCCCTGGGTGCTCCCGTCGCACTAGCATGCTGAAGAGCAGAGAGACAGGGCTCTGGCTGACGAGCACCAGTGAGCCTCTGTGCTGGCCCTGCTTCCCCACCCCACTTGGATAAGCCCCCAGGGAGTTTTAGAGAGGCAGAAACCCATAGGAGCAGAGAGTGCAGAGGAGACGAGAGCAGACACATTTTGGAAGTTGGAAAGCTGAGGGTCGGGTGGAATGAACGCAAACTCAGGAAAGCTGAAATCTGACCAGCAGGGGAAGTGTTTTCACTGAGAAACTGCGGATGGCTCCCATGGAGTCTGGGAGCCCCTTGGATGGCGGAGCTGAAGACAGCAGAGCTGGTCTGGAGGCTGGAGGTGTATTTAGAAGCTGCTGGACACCCCCTTCATGTCTGATCTGAGTCTGGAGGATTAGTCCGAGCACGTGGGATCATAGCACCGTCCGCTGAGACCCAGGCGTAGTAGAGGGCGTCAATCCTGCACATGAAGCCTTGACAGCTTTCCACATCCACCCGGGAGGTCCCCTTCTGCCCCTCCCACACTGGGTCCTCAGGACCCCAGCAGCTGAGGTCCACCCTCCAGCAGAGAATGGGAGTCTCCCCAGCCAAGAGAAAAAACCCTCAGGCACTGGGAATGGGGAGGAGGGGCCGTCCGTGTCCCTTGGTGTTCTGAAATGTCAGTGTGTTCCCTGATGTGGCCTCTGCATTCAATGACATGGATGCTGGGTGAGTCCCTTCAATCTGGTAAGTCATTTCCTGTGATGCTGGAAAGGTGTTGAATACAGCTAGACTCCCCCAGCGAAGCCCCCTCTGTGCACCTAGAGCCGTCAGCGAGCTCTGCAGTGCCTCCCGCCACGTGTGATGTGAGGGGGCAGGGGTCACCAGATAGACCAAAGCAGATGAAAAAGCAGGAAGCCAGCCTAAACCACAGAGTAAAGCAGAGGGTTCATGAGTCTCCTCAGAGTTGTAAAGACCACGTAGCAGGAACAGACTTGTACAGAAAGGAGCATCCGGTGCACAGCAAAGAGTGCCTGAGAGAGGAGGATCGGACAGCCAGTGAGGTGTGGGAGATGGTGCTGCGCACCCTTCCCAGCAGGCCGACCGCGCAGGGCAGGGTATCAGGCATGGACACCAGGAGCGCAAAGGTACGAAAACTGAGCATCAGGCAGGCGTCACTGCAGCTTGGTAGGAGTTCCAGGAAGAGCAGGAAACAGAAGGGAGGAAATCACCAAAGGAACGCCACAGTCTTCCAGAAATGAATTCACAGATGAAATGGGCTCACACAGCGTCCAATGCAGTGAATGAAAAGGCGACATCAGAAGACACCAGGGATAAAGAGCGTATTTTTAAAACTACCAGAGAGAAGAACAAAGCAAAACAAAACACCTTTGTCTGTTTGTGCTGCTGAAACAATACCTGAGACTGAGTGGTTTACAGAGAACGGAGGTTTATTTCTTACAGTTTGGAGGTTTGGAATTCCAAGATTGAGGGTCCCATGTCTGGCAAGAGCCTTTGTGCAGTGTCACCTCGTGGGAAGAGGTGGAAGGGCAAGAGGTGGAACTCACAGCCCCAAGCCCTTTCAGAATCATATTAATCCATTCCTAGGGCAGAGCCTCCCCCATGCCTAATCACTCCCCACCAGGCCCCACCTCCCACCCCACCCCTAATCACCGCCCACCAGGCCCCACCTCCCGGCCCCACCCCTAATCACCATCCACCAGGCCCCACCTTCCAGCCCCACCCCTAATCACCACCCACCAGGCGCCACCTCCCAGCCTGACCCCTAATCACCCACCAGGCCCCACCTCCCAGCCCCATCCCTAATCACCACCCACCAGGCCCCACCTCCCAGCCCCACCCCTAATCACCCACCAGGCCCCACCTCCCAGCTCCATCCCTAATCACTGCCCACCAGGCCCCACCTCACAGCCCCATCCCTAATCACCACCCACCAGGCCCCACCTCCCAGCCCCATCCCTAATCACCGCCCACCAGGTCCCACCTCCCAGCCCCATCCCTAATCACCCCCACCAGGCCCCACCTCCCAGCCCCATCGCTAATCACCACCCACCAGGCCCCACCTCCCAGCCCCACCCCTAATCACCACCCACCAGGCCCCACCTCCTAGTGCTGCAGCACTGGGTGTTCAGTTTCCAGCACATGCCTTTGGGGGACACATTCAGAGCATAGCCCCAGGTTATCTACAGTGTACTGAGAACTAGAATATGAATTCCAAACTGGAAACTAGAAGATGGTCTTCAAAATGCAGTCAGAAAAAGATTTCCAGAGTAGACTTCAGCATCAGTTAACCTGTCAATGATGTGAGAGTAGAATGAAAATATTTTCTGATCTGTGAGTTCTGAAAAAGTTACTTCGCAAGCACCCACTTCAGGAAGTTCTGAGGAGGTCGAGTGTGAGGAGAGAGGAAGGGTCTAAGGATGTGGAGAGAGTGGGCAGCGGGCGGCAGGACCACTGTGTGTGGCTGCGCCAGCAGTGGGGAGTCAGAGACGAGACTTTGCCCCTGGTTGTCAGGAACCAACCGCTTGGAGCCTGCCGGGGAGGCCCAGGGCTCTTTCCCAGCTGTGTTTCACTGGGGGGCCACCTCTGCCACCCGTCTTGCCTCAAGCCCATCTTGGGTCTTCCACGTTCTGAACAGGCTGCATGCACCTGGCTTCACTGTAAGCCACTAGAGTGACGGCGCCTTGCCTGAGACTGGCGGAGGGGTGCCTGTTGCCTGCAGTCCTGACACACACATGTGTTCGTGGTACCCGCCCACACTTTTCATTCTTCCTTGTTCTACGTGCAGTGTCTACTTGTTAAAGATATTTTGAGGGGAAACCATTTCCCTTTGAGGGAAAACCAGTTTACTTCTTAAAACGGAGGAAAATTCAACCCTAGCTCTGTGTTCCATCCTGAAGAAAGTTCTAATGATGGAGTGAGTCATCCTGGCCGTGGTACCAACCACCTAGGAGCCCACCTGATGGGGGTGGCTGCCCAGCCCCGCAGCCCATCTCCACAGCCATCACCTTGTTTGTGCTTCAGCAGCTTCTGCTTGAATTGGAGAAGTGTGCGTTTGAGCAGCTGTTTTTTTTTATGATACAGGATCTTGCCCACCCACGGGGCCACATCCAGAAGCCCAGCAGCTTCAGACAGCCCCAGGAGGCAAGGCCGGTGACACACCAGGCTCATCCCCTGCAATGTGAAAAGTCACGATTCCCAGTGATAGAAACGTCCCAGGAGCCTCAGCCTCCTGAGTAGCTGGGACCACAGGTGCACGCCACCATGCCTGGCTAATTTTTAATTTTTTTGTGGAGATGGGGTCTCACTGTGTTGCCTTGGCTGGTCTTGACCTAGGCTCAAGAGATCCTCCTGCCTCAGCCTCCTGAAGTGCTGGGATTTCAGACGTGAGCTACCACACCTGGAAGCAGCTGTGTTGAAGGTGTTGTTTACATACGGCAGAATTCTGTGATTTCAGGCATACAATTCAGTGAGTTTTGGTGAACCTACAGGTCTGTGTGGGCAGTGCCTGCAGCCTGTGCCATCCTCAGGAAAGCTCCTCGTTGTGCTGGAGGTTTTGCCTGTTCTAGAATGTGGGGTGGGTGCTCCCCATGGCCCCGCTGTCTTCTGCGTGGCTTTCCCACTCTGGTGAGTCCGCACACCGCGTGTGGCAGTTGGTCCTCTTGGAGCTTAGTGCAGGTTCAGTGACTGATGTCCCCGTTCCCCAGCAGTGAGCACCTGGGACCCAGTTTTCAGCCATCACTACCAGATTCCTTTGATTCCTCGCAGACAAGCCTCCAGGCGCGTAGTGAGGCATCGTCAAGTGTGTGTTTAAGTTTTTAGGAAACTGCGAAATGTTTTCTTGTATGTAATTTTTAAAAATCTGTTAGAATGTAGATAGTGTACTTTTTTTTTTCAATTATAAAAGGAAGATTAGTGAAAATTTGGAAACAAGAATAAAATGCCTCCTCTGGGCATTTTGTTTGTAAGTCTTTTCACTTTTCCCAAAATTAAAATTTTTTTTTCTTCTGATTGTAGTGATGAGGTATTTTAACATGGGAAATTACAACAATTCATAGAAATATAAAGAAAGTAAAATACACAGGCTTACCCCTAAAGCTCTGGAGGTGTGTACCTTCCAGCTGTCCCCTGGCAAGTCTGGCTCTGGCCACCTGAGTCCCCCTGCAGCCCTGGCTCTGACCTCCCAGGTCCCCCGCAGCCCTGGCTCTGACCTCCCGGGTCCCCCGCAGCCCTGGCTTTGACCTCCCGGGTCCCCCGCAGCCGCAGCCCTGGCACTGACCTCCAGATCCCTGGCCACTGGGCTCTTCTCCCTCTTTGATGACTGCATAGCAGGACTTGCTAAGGAGACCCTGTGAGTGTGTTAGGCAGTTTGCAGCATTTTCTTTTATGAGCAATGCTTCATTCAGGTTTATTATTCATAGTCATTCTGAGTTTGAATACTTGAGATAAATTCCCATTTTACATTCTCAGTGTTCTGAGGAGCTTCTCGGCCAGGGGTGCCTGGCACCGGCTGTCATTGGAAGGTCTTGTCTTCAGTTGCTCCTAAATTAGGGAAGTTGTTCTTCTTATGTTTATTAACCATTTGTAGTTATTTTCTGCCTGTGAATGCTTTTTTCTTTGCCCCTTTTTTTGGGGAGGGGTGATGGTCATTTTGTTCTTACTGGTTTGCACACATTCTTATTTGTATATGAGGAGTTCACTCACTCAAACGCTTTCAGGTTCCAGCTGCCAGCACTGCCCCTGTTCTCAGCCCCCAGGACAGAGCAGAAAATCACCGCTGCGCTCCTGCTCCTGCTCCCGTTGGACTATTAGGACCCAGCAGTCCACAGAGCGGATGGCATCGCTGGTTGAGGTGGAGGCTGGGGTCTTCTCGATGACATTGGGCAAAGGCTGGCAGTAACGACGTTGAGGGTGGGAGGAACTGTCTGGAGGCTCCTGGGGCTGAGGACTCCGGGGCAAGGCTGGCCTGAGGGGGCACTTGCATGACCCTGAGAGGGAGAGGCAGGCCCTGGTGACTTGGGTTTGAGGAGGATTCTCTGGCTGAGGCCCGAGGCTGGGTCAGGGTTGGCTGGGTGGCCAGTGCAGAGGCTGCGTGGAACTCACTGTGCATGAGGGACCAGGCTGCCAGGCCAGGCCTCGCCCTGTGTGGGGACAGCTGTTGCACCCCTCTGCTCCCAAGGGCACCCTGTGCTGTGTCTCCTCCCTGCGCGGCCTCAGCCACGGACCCCCACTTGAGGAATCTGAAGTATGGGCCGTGGTGCCTCCCGCTCTAGTTTCTCCTCTTGCCTTGGAATGTGGGGTTCTCCCACATGTGACGCATTTTCTCCAGTTTCAAAGACAAAAACAGCATTTCCAATTAGAGGGGAATGTGCCCCTGCCGGAGCAGCCCACCTGCCCGCCCGGTGCCCTTTTCCCCTGGGAGTGGGCTTCCGGGTCTTCAGTTGCCTTCCTCCCAGCCTTCTGGAGCCCACCCTGTTACCCCCTTTACCAGACACCTCAGGCCAGAGCCCTGCCCCAGGCGCACCCCACACCAGCGTCCACAGCAGGACCGGGAGGATGGTGTTTGTTCGAACTGTCACCTCAAGGGGGTCTGTGCAGTGACGTTTGATCACACCCTTTGCAGTGTAGCTGGCGTGTGCCCAGGAAGCTGCCCTGCCCACCCAGAGCTGCCTGCGCGCACATCAGGAGTGCCCGTTCTCCGGCAGGCCTATGGCGGGTGGCTTTGCTGAGGGCCGTGAAGGGGAGGGCAGGGCACCAGTCACCTCCATGTGTCTCTCGGGGTTGTGTCTGTCTCTGGAGACCCCCCCACCGTTCCAGAGCGCAGCGGGGAGGGCAGGGCACAGTCACCTCCATGCGTCTCTCGGGGTTGTGTCCGTCTCTGGAGACCTCCCCCCCGCCCCCCGTTCCAGAGCGCCAGGGCACGTTTCCATTTCTTTCTGGCATTTTTCTAAGGAAAAGCTGTTTCTTGACCGATCTGAATATTTTTTGGGGAAAAAAATACTGACAAAAACATGGATTTCCAGTTTTTCTGTTTGAGCCCCCGCAGGCCAGGTGGCCATGGCAGCACCCGGGGTCAGGCCTGTGACCGAGAGGGTCCCCACAGCCAGGGGTCCTCAGGGGCCGGCGAGTGGGCGCTTCAGGCTGACGTCTCACCAGCTCCACGGGGCCATGGGGTGGGGGTTGTGCTCCCGCAGGCCACTGCTCCTCCCTTGTGGGGCTCCCAGCTTCCTTCCTGTGGGACTCAGGGACTCAGCCTGGACTAAATTTTGCAGCCAAGGTTTTTATACCAGCCAGAGAAGGGTGTGGCCTGGCAGGGCTCCACCACCCTGTTCTTAGGCAGCCTGGGCCCTGCAGGGCTTGGTGAACTGGGGGTGGGGAGAGCGCAGAGTGACAGAGAGGCAGGGTCTCACCTGTCCCCTGGCTTTTCTGAACCTGTGAGCTCCTGAGGGATGGTGAGCGCTCTTGTTTGTTTTAACCATCAGTCCACGCCCCACCGCCTTGCTGTGAGCAGGTGAGTGTGGGGGCTCCTCCACTTTTTTCAGCAGCATGGTAGATGGGGGCTCTTAAGTCCTCCTACCTGCCCCGCAGCCCAGGGGTTTTCCTGGGTGAGCGAAACACAGGCATCAGGAGGGAGAGGGGTCAGAGATCCCTGGAGGCCCCTGCCCTCCCGCAGTCAGTGGCGGCTGGGGGCCGGGAGAATGACTAGGCAGGCTCCAGTAGCCACTTGAATTGTTCGGAGTTTGGCTTGACTTGAACTTGAAATGGACAGTTTTGGAGGTTCAGTGGTGCATTACTCTGCCTTCTAAATTTATACTGAAGTCTTGGCCCCTGGCCCTCCCGCTGATGGCTCCAGGCAGCTCTTTCTGCATGGCCTTCACCTGGCTCTTGGCCTCCTGGCAGTCTCTGATCACCCTTACCCCAGGAGGACACTTGACCCCCAGCTTGGCCCCCCTTGTCTTCCTTCCTGGATGTCCCCTGGCCCACGGGCTGTGCTGTGCTTCGAAGGCATACTGTCTGAGGGTAGGAGGCCTGTGGCGCTGCCCAGGACTTCTTTCAGGGCTAGGATGGCCCTGGCTTGCTTCAACCCCTCTCTGCATGCTGGCAGCGCCACAGCCTGTCCACACCCCATGGATGTTGGCACCTCCAGGTCAGCTGTGGCAGAGAGGCCCCTTGTACTAGGAAGAGAGGCTATCACTGTCTCCTACCAGGGTGGCGTGGAAGAAAGCTGTTGTGTTTCGGGCGCTTTCCTGTTTGGTGTGAGGCTTGTTGGCCAGCTTGCTAGGAGCAGGGGTGGGTTTGGGGTAGACTTGATGGCGTTTTCTCCTCCTCTGCCTCTTCCTCTGCCGACTGGGCTGTGGGAACTAGGAGGGCAGTGCCCCCGTGGGAACAGCAGGTGAGCCAGGGCAGGATGGGCTTGTGCCGCGCTCTGGGCCAGGCGTGTAGGAATAAGCTCTTTCCCCTTCCACATGCTGCTGTCCCCTCTTGGGGGACAGTCATGTGTGAAGGCTCGAGCCAGGCTGCCAGCATGGGGGTCAGCACAGAAATAGCCTTGGCTGCTGTGTGAGGGGAAGTGCGGGGCTTAGGCGGCCACGTCCACCCCTGCACCAGTGGCTCTCCCTGCAGAAACCTGCCCCATCCGCCCATCCCCTCCTAGTCCAGACTGCGTCTTCCTCATGGTCTGTGGTCTCCTTTTGATTTGTGTTGCCGATGGACACGTGTGTCCTGAGCGGTCTCTCCCTGACTCCAGCCTGGGTTTTACTTGCTTGGCAACTCCAGTTTTCCCTGCCTCTGATGCACAGTATGGAGGCTCCACGTGGACGTCCAAGGCTCCATGCAGCACTCCTGACTGTCCGAAGTCACGTTACAGAGCAGCTTTTCTCAGGTAGCTCCTGAGACGTTTCTTTGTTTTTTTTTTTTTTTTTTTTTTTTTTTGAGACAGCGTCTCGCTCTGTCACCTAGGCTGGAGTAGAGTGGTGCAATCTCGGTTCACTGCAACCTCTGCCTCCCAGGTTTAAGCAATTCTCCTGCCTCAGCCTCCCAAGTAGCTGGGACTACAGGCGCCCACCACCACGCCCGGCTAATTTTTTGTATTTTTAGTAGAGACGGGGTTTCACCCTGTTAGCCAGGATGGTCTCGATCTCCTGACCTTGTGATCGCCCCTGCTTGGCCTCCCAAAGTGCTGGGATTACAGGTGTGAGCCACCGCGTCCGGCCTTTCTTTTTTTTTTTTGAAACCTTCTCTGCCCCTGCTGCTACAGAGGTTGTATTCCAGGACTCTAGGGAGGCTTGGAACCTCCAGTGTTACTTTTCAGTGTTTGTATAGGGTCTCTTTTCTAGATCTGAAAACGCCATTAGCGGATGCCAGGACCCTGTATGAATATCCTGTCGCGCTTTCTTCCTTATCAGTAAAATGGGCAGGGGCAGATCTGAGGGGTGCCATTTGAGGAAGTTGAGGGGTTCTGAAGCCTGGTTATTCAGAGCTGGCTGGAGGGCTGCTCTTGGACTGGCTGTTCCCAGAACCCAGCTACTCCCTTCTTTGGGCAGGCCCTGTAAGAGCGCCCCTTCAGATCAACCTTCAGCTTGATGTGGGCGTGGTTCCTTTCTAGGTAGTGTTGCCGATCCCTACCTCGGGGGCTATTTGCTTCAAAAGCCATTTTTGGGGGTCTTGGAACTAAGTTCAGAGGCAGTGTGTTTGTTTCCTAAAATGCACATTTGTGTTTCCTTTAACTATCATTTATTTATTTAGAGAGTCAGGGTCTCGCACTGTCACCCAGGCTGGAGTGCAGTGGCGCAATCATAGCTCCCTGTCGCCTTGAACTCCTGGCCCCAAGCAGTTCTCTCCCCTCAGCCTCTCAAGTAGCTGAGGCCACAGGTACACCACCATGCCCAGATAATTTTGAAGATTTCTTTGAGACAGGGGGTCTTCTTATGTTGCCCAGGCTGGTCTCAAACTTCTGACCTCAAGTGATCCTCTCACCTAGGCCTCCCAAAGTGTTGGGCCGGGGTGGCTAAATTTTTTTTTTTTCTGCAACAGGACTGTGCTTTAGAGGGAGGCAGCCTTGAGTTCCAATCAAAGGACTCCTTGGTAGCGAGGGGTCCGGTGAGGCTGTGCATGTCTGTTCTGGCTCTGCCCTGCAGCGGCCTGTTGGCTGATGTCGGGGGATGCCTGGGCAGCACACACCAATGTTCATGTGAGGCCTGGCACTTAGAAGGTTCTCCGTGAACGAGTCTCTTTCCCTTCCCTCGCATTTTATTCCACGGTTTGCCTAGAGTCTTCTGACAAAGCCGGCCATTCGGTGTCTGTGCCTGGTGTCTGTGCCCCAGTGCGGTCCCCTTCCCCTCAATTCACCCTCGGGTGGCTGCCGGGCTTGGCGTGTGGTCAGGAGAGCAGGTCCCCGGCCTAGCCTAGGCACTCTGTGCGGCAGATGTCTCGTGACACAGCTGCTGTGGAAGCCCTGGGGGTCTTCTGGGAGTCCCGAGAGTGCCCTGCCCTGGCTGTCTTGGACTCACGTGAATGCAGACACAGCGTGGGTTTCTCCCTGCTCGCTGCAGCCTCCACCTCGAGTTCTCTGGCTGGCTGAGTCTACTCTGAAGGGAGCTGTGGGGAAGAATTCACACATGGGGCTCTCCTGTCACTTGGGGTTTTTCAGTGCCACTTGTTTAACAGTCTTAGCTTCTGGGGCAGCTGAGAGCGTAGCGTGGGTGCCAGGAGCCGCCAGCCGTGTGGGCTGCCAAGTAGGCAGGGGCTGTGAGCTCTTCCATGGATGAGGCCCTGGCAGCCCCAGAAAACTGCCTCCTGAGTCCAGACCTCCCTTCTTCTCGCCCTCCCAGGGCTAACATCCCCCTTGGTGCAGCCGTCATTGTGATTTTCGACCTCATGGGTCATTTCTCAGCTATAAATTGCGTAAGCTACTGAGAAAGGGCAGCGGATGCTGTCTGGAGTGCAGCTGAAGGCTGCTCCCTCCCACCTCCTTGCCCCTGCCAGTCTCCTCTCCATTCTAGGAGCACCCTGCTCCCATCATGGGTGGGTGGGCCGGGCAGTCACCCTCTCTGCATCCCCCTGGCTCTCTGGCCTCTTTCTGCCTGGGGGCATCTCCTCTCCTGCAGGCTCTCAGCTGCGGGCTCCTGGTGACTGGAAGGCAGGAAAGAGCTCCCCCAGCCAGGGCCGAGCGGGTGGCGCTTTCTCTTGGTGATCAGAAGGCTGCCGCTCATTCTGGACCTCTTCCTGAGAGTGCTCTCCCGGGCATGCGGCTTGTGAGGAGTGGCTCCCACACCCTAGCCAGGTGCGCCCCTGGCCAGTGCCTCCCAGCCACCTCTGCCACTTCCAGTGAAGTCCAGGAGTCCACAGGTCCGGTGGGTGCCACGTGACCTTGGAGACCAAGGGCCCCTCACCAGACTCTCCCATGTGCTCTGGAGAGCGTGCTGGCTGTGCTCACTGGTGACAGGCACTGAGAAGCCGCTTTGCCGTTGTCTGTGCTTTCCTGACAAGTGGATCTTGCCCCAGGGACCCGATCCAATTGTGAAGCTGCCCCAGATGCGGCCGTTTGTAGACATCAGTGTATGAGAGTGTGTGGGGGACACCTGTGCCCACGCAGGGGCCCTGCTCTGGGGTGCCCGCTGTTCTGGGGACCCACGGTAGGAGCTGTGCAGTGTGGCAGCCGGCTCTGTGGGCTCCTGTGGCCTCTGTGGTCTTGGTCATCTGCCCTTGTGTCCGGCACTGCAGACCATGTGTGCGGTCACCTGGACAGGGCCCAGTCTGGAGCCAGAGGAAGGAGCTGCTTGGGGGCATCTCTCGGTTGACCTGGGGCTGCCTCATTTCTGTCTCCAGGGTGGGGCAGGGCCTAGGTAGGGATTCCATGCTTCTACATGGGGATGAGCAGTGCCACCTGAGGTGACAGTGTGCGTGGTGTGGCATCCAGGACATCCGGGTCAGGGCCAGGGCCTGGCTCCAGCCCTGTTAGACGAGCCTCGCGCCCATGTCTGGCTGCAGCCCAGGGCTGTCTGGATCTGTCCACTTCTCCGCCTGCCTCCTCTGGGCTGCCAGCCTTCCCCTCCCTGTCCCTTCTCCACAGGCTCCGCAGGCTGGGCAGCCTCAGCTTTCTGTGCCTTGGCCGGAGTCCAGAGCTGAACCTCACCCACTCTCCGCACCCCACCTCACTGTGCTTTTGGTGAGTGGATTTAAAGCCTCCTCCCCAGCTCTCTTCTGCACATGCCTCTCTCTAGCCATCCAGAGCCCTCCTCCTCTTTGTTGCCTGAGCCCCTCACCCCTCAGGCCTCCCTCATCTCAGGCCTTTCCCCTTCCCTGGTCGCCTCTTTCCGCAGCCTGTCAGGATTTGGACATTCAAATGCTGAGACCCTGGGCTTACTGGCCCCAGGTTCGGGCTGTGGCGGGCTTGCCGTGAGCAGAGGGCGTGTGACCTGAGCTCAGAGGGGAGCCTGCCTGGAGCGCCCCCAGCACGCTATGCCTTGAGCTCCCCAGGAGCAGCACTCTGGCCTGATGGCCCCACCTGGGCTGTGGGGGAGCTGGGATGGAACCCAGGACGCCCTATGATGCCACATTTTCTCCTTCAGGGCGCTGGGGGCTGCCGGGGTGTCCTCGCCTGGCTGCGTGGTACTGCCTGGAGCAGGCATCCATCCGCTCATAGAAGGATCTGCAGGAGAGCAGGGTGTCAGATGCTGGCTCTTCAAAGTCAGGTGCCCAGGAGCCAGCAGGTCGTGCCTGTTGGGAGTCATGGGGGTCCAGGCCTGGGGACAAAAAGCAGGGCCCCCACAATGCCAGGCAGGACACTGTAGTTCGAGGGCCTGTGGACCTGTGAGGCCACATCTTCACCTTGGGCTGACCCCGGGGGCTGACCATCAGGCCTTCCTCCCTCTGGTGGCGCCTGAGGCCCCTGGCCTGGGTGGGCTGGAGGAGGACGTGTGTAATCCATGGAACAGGCCTTCCTAGCTGAGGTTTGATGGGACCCCAGCCCGGCGATGTGTGAGCTGTGTATCTGTGCACTGGGTAGGGCTGGGGCTTCAGCGTCTGGCAACAGCCCTGGGGGATCTCCAGAGCAGCCCCCTCACGTACAGTTGTTTGGCACCCTCATCTCTGTCCGTTACCACAATTGCAGCTAGTGATGGATGCTCAGTTTCATCGGAATCGCCCGGTGCAGGATCAGGCACGAGGAAGGCAGCAAGTGTGAACAGATGGCTGGGCTGAGGGTTGACCATAGGCACAGAGAGACGGTGGTGGTTCTGGCTGGGCATGGAGGGGTGCAGGATTCCTTCCTTCGTCCCCTGGCCTCCCATCTCCATGGCAGGCGCAGTGAGGTTGGAGGCAAATCGAAGGAGGTAGAAGTAGATGAGAGGTAGCAGTGCAGCCACAGGAGGCGGCTGTGGTGTGCAGATGTGCACTTGCAGGGTGGCAGGGCGGGAGGCAAGCCTGGAGGGACACGAAGAGCCGTAGACCCGACACTCACTGCCTAGCTGGCCGCCCTGCCGCGGGCCCTTTTCAACTGGCCAGATCCCACGTTCAACAGACAGGGCATGTGGCTGGCTCTCCCCCAGTCCGTTCCCTTGGCACAGGTGCCACAAGTCCCGAGGTCTGCTTCCCCAGATGCCGCCATGGCCAGTGCTGGGGCTGTGGTTCCCTTCTAATTGAGTGCACATTTAGTGCTGGCATCCGCCCTAGTGTGGGCGACTGAGCCCTGGCAAGCACCGGAGCAGAGTGTTTCATGCAGACGTCACACCTGGCTGGAGAGATTCTGCCCCCCTGAGGATTCCCTGGCACCCTGGGTGTTAGCATCGCCCTGGATGTCACTGTGCAACTGCAGGGCACGGGCATGGACTGAGAATGTGGGTGAGAAGGGGAGACAGGTTTCGTTCGCTTGCCCTCCACTCACCCAGCACCTCTCTGCTTTGAGGGCTGCTTTCTTGCTCTGATGCTGACTTGGCATTTCTTCTGTTCATTTAGCAAATATTGACTGCCTGCTGTCCCCCTGTTCCGGGTGTCAGGAGTATAGTGGACACAAGACCCCTGCCCTTAGAGGCCTTACATTGTAACAGGAGTGCTGGACAGATGTGCCTGTCTGTCGCGGACTGAGGAGCCCCAGGTAGGGCGGCCAGAGACAGAAGAAACGAGTGGCTGACCGGAACATGGGATGTCTGAGGAGGAGTGCCCCAGCCACAGCAAAGGACAGGTGGCCGGCCTCGCGGTGCCAATGTGCTGGGTACCCAGGCCGCAGAGGAGACTCGAGGGACCAGAGCAAGGGGAAGTGGGGAGGGCACAGAGGCAGCGTGGGGAGCACTCAGGCTCATTCGCTGGACGGCGCAGGGGTCGTGAGGGGCTTTGAGCAGCAGGGGGTGGGATCAGAGCTGACCTGCCAGGATCACACAGTCACGTGGAGAGTGGATTGGAGGGTGGGGGCAAGGGGGCCTGCCTGAGGCCATGGTAGTGGCACAGGAGGCCCGTGGGGGTGTGCGGGTGAGGGATGTAGGGGGAAGAGACACCTCCTGGTGTGTTTTGTGGGCAGAGCCGTGAGTACCTGCTGATGGATGGATGTGGGGTCTGAGAGGGGTCCAGGGAGGACTCCTGCATTCCTCCGAGGCAGTGGGAGGGTGGAGCAAGTCTCTCTGGAGTTGCAGAGGACACCCGAGGAGCCAGTTCTGGAGGGAATGCCTCAAGTCTGAGATGCCCATTAGTCTAATGGGGACAACGGGCAGGCACTGGGCCAGGAGCCCAGAGAGGAGTTGCTTTTCTTTTAAACCTTTAAACCTTTACTGCAGTCTGCTTGACATACTGTGAACCGCCTGTGTTTAAAGGGTGCAGCTTGACAAGTGTGGACATATGCATGTCTATCCCTGAAGCCACGGCCACAGCCAGGGAGAGGAACACACCCATCATCCTGGGGTTCCGGTTTCCTCCTGCCTTTCTGTGACACTTCTCTCCCCCACTTCCTCGCTCCCAACCACTGACAAGCTTCTGTCATTGTGGTCACACCTTTATGTTTCTTGGAATTTCCCGTGAACGGAATCACAGTGTGAACCTGATGTTCACCTGGCCTCTGTCACTCAGCACACTTGCTGTAGGAGTCTTCCGTGTTCCGCGTGTCTCCCAGGCCACTCCTGTCTGTGGCTGAGGCGCACTCCATGGATGCTGAGGCCGCAGTGCGTCACCTCCCCACGGTGGGGGTGCAGGTCCTCTCCTTTCTGACCAGCACACTTTCAGCTGCTGTGAACATTCATGTGCGGGTCTCATAGAAATGTGTGCTTTCCATGAAGTAGCTGAGAGTGCAGTGCCCAGACTGTAGGTGGGTATAGGCTTAACGCTTGTAGAAGCTGCCCAATTGCATTCTAAAGCAGTTCCAGTTCCACCATTTTGCATCCCCACCAGCAGCCTCAGGGCTCTGCTTCTCGGCACAGTGGCGGGCATGTGACAGGCATGTGGCATGCTCATCCCATGGTCATCCCGCAGGCACGTGGTGTGGCCATCCCGTGGTCATCCCGCAGGCGTGTGGCATGCTCATCTGTGGTCATCCCGCAGGCACGTGGCGTGGCCGTCCCGTGGTCATCCCGCAGGTGTGTGGCATGCTCATCTGTGGTCATCCCGCGGGCACATGGCCTGGCCATCCTGTGGTCATCCCGCAGGCACATGGCCTGGCCATCCTGTGGTCATCCTGCAGGCGTGTGGCATGTTCATCCTGTGGTCATCCCACAGGCACGTGGTGTGGCCGTCCTGTGGTCATCCCGCAGGCATGTGGCATGCTCATCTGTGGTCATCCCACGGGCACATGGCCTGGCCATCCCGTGGTCGCAGCCGTCCCTTGCATGGCTGCAGCATCCTGTGCTTGTGTTTGGCGTTTTGCTGATGGCTAGTGATGTTGAGCATCTTTTCATGTGCTACATTCGACTAATCATATCTTTTCTTTGGTGAAGTTTATGTTCAGTCTTTTGCCCGTTTTTTATTGGGTGACTTGCCTTCTTGTTATTGAGTTGCAAGAGGTCATTATCTATTTTAGATAGAAGTCCTTTATCAGATCTATGTGTTTAAAAAGTGTTTTCCAGCCTGTGGCTTGTCCTCGTTAGATGGCCTGAGCTCAGGCATGTGCTGTTCATTTTCAGTCCTTTTCTGCTCTGGTTTCCTCTGCAGAGTTGCTGCTGCTGTGTCTTTGAATTCAACCACCTTGGCTTTGCAGCGGCCCACATGGTGCTCATCTCAGACATCTTCATGCCCACATCTAGAAGTCCAGTTTGGATTTTAAGAAAAATCTCCTTTATCTCTGCTTACCATGTCTCATGTTTCTTCTAGCTTTCTGGATGGATGGGATACAGTTAGCGTGACTTAAAATGTCATCTTGTAATTCTGCCATTCGGCCATTTATGGGACTTTTCCTGTGGATCAATTTGACTCCTAGGAAGGGATTATTTTCCTTTCTTCCCTGAACATGTGGTGATCTTTGATTAGAAGCAAAACATTGTGAACTCTTGGTTTTGTGCTGATGCACACACAGGCACACATGCACATGCATACACACACACGTGCACACATGCACATGACTTTTGTGAGCCAGCAGTGCTGTGCGTGCACCCTTGCTGAGAAGAGCTCACATCCTCGAGCCACACGTGACCGTAGAGCTCTTCCGTTGCGGCCCTGTGATGCCCCCACCACGGCTGCGACGCTGGGATGGAGCATAAATCGCTAAGCTCAGGTAGCTCTGCTGTTCAGAGGAACCAGGAGAACCGATGGAAAACTGTTGTTGGGAAAAGACTAGTTGGGGTGTTCACGGGGCAGCTTCTCTCTGGAGAAATTCTGTGCGTTTCTTTGATAGAGGTTGGATTCATGAACTGATTTTAAAAGAAGGGTGAGTGATTTAGGTGGGTACGTGTGTTCAAAGCCGTGTGTTCAGGCTCACACCCAACTCAGCTGTAATTTTCCCGCATCACCCAGATGATTTTGAAGGAAATTCTATCTGTGACTATTCTGTATGTCTGTAAAGGAGAGGGATTCTTTTCCTTAAACATAAGATGTCTCATTATCATACCAAAAGTAGTGATTTCTTCATAACATTGAGTATCCAGCCTTTATGTTTGTCTGGTGTCTCATGACTTGTTTTTAGAGTGTTGAATGTGGATTCAAATAAGGTCCATGCATTGCACTTGGATGACAGATTTTGAAACTCTTTAACTTTATATTTTGAAATCATTATAAATTCATAAGAAGTTGCAAAAATAGCACAAATTCCAGGGCCACCCTCAGCTAGCCCCTACAGGGACAGCACCCTACACACTGGAGCACAACATTGTACCAGAGGTGACGGGCACAGGTGCCGAGTGGTCTCTGGATCCACTCCACCCTTCCTGTTTTTTTTTCCCGTCCACTTACTTTGTTAATGGAGCCTGCCTGCTCTTCCTGTGATGTCTCCCAGGGTCTGAATTTTGCTAATTGCATGCTTTGGTATTGTTTAGAACAGTCTTTTTATTTCCTGTAAATTGGCAGCTAGATTTAGACCTTGATTGCATTCTCATTCTTCTTTGGAGGCCAGTTGGCTCCGCTGGTGGCTGTGTTCCACCACAGGAGGTGCATAATATCTGGTTGTCTTTTTGTGTTGTTTGCAGCTACTGCTGACCTCTGCCTAGAACCTTCCTCTCTGTATAAGGCCAGTAATCCCATCCCGAGGCCCCCACCCTATTTCATGACTTCATTTAACCCTGATTACCTCCAATGGCGCCATCCCCAAATAGCATCACAACACTGGGGGTAGGGGCTTCAACCCGTGAATTTGTGGGAGTTCCATCCATGACAATAGCCTTTTGATTTAAAGTGTTACTGGCGTCTAATGGAAATACAATTTTCTTTCCTTTGTATGCAAACTAACCTTTATCAAAGGACTTTCTGTTTGTCATAAGTCTAGTAATATTACTAGAACGCCTTGGTGTGGGTTGGTCTGAGGTGACATGTGCCTTTTCCATATGTAGTTGTAAGTCTTTTTTTCCTTTAATTTTGTCTGCCGCTTTCTCTTAAATGCTTTCTCTTTCCTCCTTTGTAGAAACTTAGTTTTTCAGAAGTTGACATATAATTTACAAACAATGAAATGCACGGATCTCAAGTATTCAGTTAGGTGAGTTTTGATGAATATGAATTCCCCTGTAGCCCACACCCCTGTCAAGATGCAAAATATTTCCGTCTTCCCAGAAAACACCACCACATGCCTTACCAGTCATTCCTCACTGTTTGCCTGCCACCTCCCCTCCCAACAGGCAGCCACTGTTCTGATTTATTTTCATCAAGGACTAATTGGGCCTCTTCTAGAACATAAGATACATGGAATCAGATGGTCCCCGCTCTTGTCTCTGGCGTTTTTCCCCTGACATCACATCTGTGGGGCTTAGCTGTGCGTTGCATCTTAGTGGTGGTTTTATGCTTTGGGTTGCTGAGTAGTGTTCTGTTGTATGAATATACTGTCGTTTGTTGGACTGTTCTTCTGTTCGTGGACTTTGGGTTGTTTCTAGTTTCTGGCTATTGTGAACACTGCTTCTGTGAACGTTCTTGTAGAAGCCTTTATGTGGATGTGTGTTTTTGTTTCTCTTGGGTCAGTACTTAGCCATGGAATTAAGGAATCCTACATGCATATTTAACTTTCTAAGAAACTGCTAGCCCTTTTCCTCAGTAGTTGTGGCTTTTTCCTCAGTAGTTGTGGCTTTTTCCTCAGTAGTTCCTCGCCCTGCCAGCAGTGCATCAGTCTCCTGGTTCCTGCCTTCTCCGTGCCTTGGGTGTTCTCAGTCTGTGCAGGTTTAGCCATTCTGGAGGGCATGGCATTTGCTCTTGTACTTATCGGCCATTATTTGTCTTCTTATGTAAAATGTCTGTTCCAGTCTTTTGCCCTTTTTAAACAACTCAACAGTTGTCTCTTTTATTGTTGAACTGTAGACCTGCTTTCTATAGTTTAGCTAGAAGTCTTTTGTTGGATATATGCCATCCGTGGCTTGCCTATTCATTTTTCTTAACAGTATATTGAATAGAAATGTGTGTATGATTAAATTTTGATGAAATGTATTTTGTCACTTTTTGGTTAGTGCTTTTTACATTCTAGGAAATCTTTGCCTACTTTGAGCTTGGCACAGATACTCTCCGTGTTTTATTGTAGAAGCATTTTAGTTTTGCTTTTATGTCTGGGTTTCTGATCTGTCTTGGCGTGAGGTAGGGATTGAAGGTTTCTTTTTCTTCAGAGATACTCAGTTTTCTCAGAACTATTTATTTAAAACATGTTCCTTTCCCCCTTAGATTGATTTCACACTTTTGTTGACGTCTAGTTGACCATGTAAGTGTAGGTCTAGTTCTGAACATTATTCTGTTTTATTTATGTTTATATTGGTGTTTAATACTGTAGCTTTAAGGTAAGTCTTGAAATTCATGTGAATCCTGCTACTTGGGTCTTCTTTTGCAAGAATGGTTGGATCCCTCAAAGTCCTTTTGCATTTCCACGTGGATTTAAGAATCCTCTTGTTAGGCCGGGTGTGACGGCTCACGCCTGTAATCCCAGCACTTTGGGAGGCCGAGGTGGGCAGATCACCTGAGGTCAGGAGTTCGAGACCAGCCTGGCCAACATGGTGCAACCCCGTCTCTACTAAAAATACCAAAAATTAGCCGGGCATGGTGGCGGGTGCCTGTAATCCCAGCTGCTCAGGAGGCTGAGACAGGAGAATCACTTGAACCCAGGAGGCAGAGGTTGCAGTGAGCCGAGATCGTGCCATTGCACTCTAGCCTGGGTAAGAAGAGTGAAACTCTGTCTCAAAACAAACAAACAAAAAACAAACAAAAACAAACAAAAAAGAATCTTCTTGTTAATTTCTTTTAAAAATAAGAAATTATTCCAGGATTTTGATAGGATTGTATTTAATTAAGAAAATTGACATCTTAACAATATTGAGTCTTCTAATCCATGGCCATGGTAAATTTTTTCATGTGTTTAGGTCTTTAATTTTTCTCAGCATTGTTTTGTGCTTTTCAGTGAGAGGTTTTGTACGTTTGTGTTAAGATTATTCCTAAATTTAAAAATTATATTGTAAATAGCAGTTTTATAAATTGTATTTTCCGTTTATTTGTTGCTGTTATATAGGAATAAAATTAATTTTCTTTATTGACCTTGTGCCCTGTGATGCCCCTAAATTTACTTATTAGTTCTAGCAGACTTGCCCCAGTTTCCTTAGACTTTTCTGTTTACATAACCATGTTACCTGCCAAACAAGATGACCTTTCTCTTTCTGGTATTTATGCCTTGTACACCTTTTTCTTGCCTCATTACAGTGGCCTCATTGTGCCACTGGTATAAGAGTGGCACCGAATAAGAGTGGTGAGAGTGAGAAGTGCTCGGAGCCCCTTCCTTATTCCTGATTTTAGGGGGAAAATCTTTACTCCATCAGCAGCATTTGATGTTAGCTTCAGAATTTTTATAGATGTCCTTTCTCAGCTGAGGATGGTCCCTTCTGTTCCTGGTTTGCTGAGAGTTTGCACACATGTTTTGCCATGTGCTGTGTCTGCATCTAATTGAGATGGCCATGTTTTTTTCTCCTTTCATTAATGTGGTGAATGACATTGATTTTCAGGTGTTAGCTAAGCTTACATTACTGGGTGAATCTCTCTTGGCTATGCTGTATTATCCTTTCAATACGTTGTTGAATTAGTTTGTTACTATTTTATTATGGAGTTTTGCATCCACATTCATGAAGGATATTGGGCTTTAATTTCTCTTTTCTAGGAATGCTGTTGTCTCACTTTGGCAGCAGCATTATGCTGGTCCTCCTCCTCTGTTTTCTGACAGAGTATGTGTATGGTTGGTATTATTTCTTATTTATATCGTGTGTAGAGTTCATCCGTAAGCCACCTGCACCCACCATTTCCTTGTAGAAAGCTTTTTAATTATAAATTCAGATTTTCTACTTCTTCGTATGTCAGTTTTCGTAGCTTGTGTTTGTGAAAAATTTGTCTGTTTCATCTACATTTTCTCTTGGCATTCGGTTCCTTACAGTGCCTTGTTACCCACTTAATATCTGTAGGATCTGTAGGAATGTCCCTTTCATTTCTGATATCGATAATTTATGCCCTCTTCCTCTCTTGGCTTTCTGTCTCTTTTCTGCTTAGTCTGCTTGGGAAATTGATTGATTTTTTTTTTTTTTTTTTAAGTTTTCCAGGCTTTGTGTTTAATTCTTCGTTATTTGTCTATTTTTCATTTCATAGACTTCTGTTATTTCCTTCCACTTTGCATTTAATATGCACTTCCTTTTTCTGGCTTCTGAAGGTGGATTGTATGTATGAATCACTCATCTTAAGCCTTCTCTCCTAATATGAACATTTATATATTTCTTCCTCAGCTTGCCTTTAGCTGCATTCTACATGTTTTTATAAGTGATGTTTTTATTGTAATCTTCTCTTTAGCACTGTTTAATCTGATGTTCATTTCATCTCTTGAAAATTTCATTTTCGATGTATTCTTCAGTTCCAGGAATTTTTGTTTATTATTTTGTGGAGTTTGCGATTTTTTCAGAGCCCTAATTGCTTTATTGATTATGTCCAACCTTTCCTCTAAATCTTTGGATATATTGGCCGGGCACAATGGCTCATGCCAGTAATCCCAGCACTTTTGGGAGGCCAAGGTGGACAGATTACTTTAGGTGAGGAGTTTGAGACCAGCGTAGCCAACATGGTGAAACCTCATCTCTACAAAAACACAAAAATTAGCTGGGCTTGGTGGTGTTCGCCTGTAATCCCAGCTGCTCTGGAGGCTGAGGCAGGAGAATCACTTGGGAGACAGAGGTTGCACTGAGCTGAGATTGCGCCACTGCACTCCAGCCTGGGCAACAGAGGAGACTGTCTAAATAAATAAATAAATCGTTGAATATATTTATTTCATTCTTTTAAAGTCTTTGTTACTTTCATTATCTTTGTTATCTCTAGGCCTGTTTCTGTTGACTTATTTTTCCTGGTTATGAGTTACATTTTTCTGCTTCACCTGTCTAGTAATTTTTTTGTACACTAGGTATTGTGGTAGCAATGTTGTTGAAAGTCTCAGTTCTGTTTTCCTCCCTTAAAGAGTAGTGTGGTTTGTTCTGGCAGGCAGTTAATTTGCTGTTGGTTAGTTAGGATCCGTTTGAGGCTTGTTTTTAAGCTTTATTATGCCAGGTCCAGAGAACCCCTCACTCTGGGCTATTGTAGCCCAGTCCCCATGGCACAGCCGTTGTGGAATCTCTGTTAAATCTATTCGCCCAAGGTGTCTCCAGTCTGGGTGTGGGAACACGTCTGTCTCTTGCCCCGTGTGACCTCCAGAACTTCTCTTCCTCATGCTTCCCAGAGCTATTCTCTGCCAGGTCTTGCAGATGTTCTCTCTGACACCCTCAGCTATTTGTCCAGAGGCTTCCTTGGATCCCTGTTGATATTTTTAGAGTCCCTTCTCTGTGCAGCTCCGTCCTGACTGCCTCCTCATGCTGCAGATTTCAACAGCTCAGCAGCTTGAGACTTCCATTCCTGCCACCTCAGCTTCTCCAGACTGCAGGCCCCGTGTGGTTTCACCATCCCCACCTACAGCCCAGGAGGCTCCCACTCTCATCCCCTGTGTGCAGGGGCCACCGTCTTGCACGGTGGTATCCTGGGTCTGAAGCCAGGCTCTTCATATATTCTACCCAGTTTGTAGTTGTTGACAGTGGAGGTGAGGTCCAGTGTCAGTTACTCTGTCATGAGTGGAAGCAGAAATCTCTTCTTTCCTTTATTATTTTAAGAAATTCTTCCTTCCCATCTTCTACTTGGACATCATGGTGGTTTTTGTGTTCTTTCTAATTTAGACTTCATTTCAAAAATGGTTTATCCTCTCATTCCTGATTCTTATTTTGCCTCTTTTTTCAAATATTTTCTTTTTCTTTTCTTTTTTTTTTTTTTCTTTTTTGAGACGAAGTCTCACTCTTGTCCCCCAGGCTGGAGTGCAATGGCGCAATCTTGGCTCACTGCAACCTCCACCTCCCGGGTTCAAGCGATTCTTCTGCCTCAGCCTCCCAAGTAGCTGGGATTACAAGCGCCTGCCACCACGCCCAGCTAATTTTTGTATTTTTAGTAGAGACGGAGTTTCACCTTGTTGGCCAGGCTGGTCTTGAATTCCTGACCTCAGGTGATCCGCCTGCCTCGGCCTCCCAAAGTGCTGGGATTACAGGCATGAGCCACTGCGCCTGGCCTCAAATATTTTCTTAAATTGCATTGTTTCCCTGACTGTCTTATTGGGTTGTAGTCTTCATCTGTGTTATGTGTCTTCATCTGTGTTGTGTCTTCATCTTTGTTGTGTGTCTTCATCTTTGTTGTGTGTCTTCATCAGTGTTGTGTGTCTTCGTCTGTGTTGTGTGTCTTCATCTGTGTTGTGTGTCTTCGTCTGTGTTATGTGTGTGTCTTCGCCTGTGTTGTGCTCTTCATCTGTGTTGTGTCTTCACCTGTGTTGTGTGTCTTCGTCTGTGTTATGTGTGTGTCTTCGTCTGTGTTGTGTCTTCGTCTGTGTTGTGTCTTCGTCTGTGTTGTGTGTCTTCACCTGTGTTATGTGTGTGTCTTCTGTGTTGTGTGTCTTCTTCTGTGTTGTGTGTCTCCGTCTGTGTTGTGTGTTTCCGTCTGTGTTGTGTGTCTCCGCCTGTGTTATGTGTATGTCGTTGTCTGTGTTGTGTGTCTTCGTCTGTGTTGTGTGTCTTCGTCTGTGTTTTGTGACTTCGTCGGTGTTATGTGTGTGTCTTTCTGGGATGTTTTGTCAGTGGGAGAGTGTTACTCTCCTCTTTATTCTTTTTGATTTTCATTGGACTCAACCGTGAAACTTTCTTGCTTGCTTTTAAGTGACCCCACTTTCCTTGTGCCTTTGTGAGGGTGCCGGGGGCATTGCTTTGCTGCTTCCGTAGCTTTTGAGCTCCTTCTTCTGTTGTTTTCACAAAGTGATTAAAAACACGAAGCTCTCCAGGAGTCTCCTTGTTGGAGGGGAGGCTACAGACGAGCAAGTGGAGGGGCCGGTGTGGTCCAGGCAGTGATGGCTGCCGGGGTGGGCTGGAGACCTCAGGGGAACTCCTGCTTAGCTTAGTATAGATACAAATGTCAACATGTAGGTGGAGATTGAGGTGTATGAGTGCATGTGTGTACGCACATGTGCCTCCATGTTCTTCCAGCTGAGAGGGCCTGGAAGCAGTGACACCCACTAGCAACGAGCCCACCCAGTGCTCTGATCTTAGTGTTTTTGTTTTTCGTTTGTGTAGACCCAGGCTGGAGTGAGGTGGTGTAGTCATGGTTCACTGCAGCCACCAACCTCCTGGGCTCAAGTGATCCTCTCACTTCAGCTCCTCAGTAGTTGAAACAACAGGCACATGCCACCATGCCCAGATAATTTAAAAAAAAATTGTTTTAGAAATGGGGGTCTTGCTGTGTTGCCCAGGCTGATCTGAAACTCCTGGCCTCAAGCAATTCACTTACCTGGGCCTCTCAAAGTGCTCTTGAGATTCCGGATGTGAATCAACGTGCCTGACCGGGTCTCCGTTTTTAATTCATTCATTACTTTTTTGAGGCAGGGTCTCGCTGTGTCACCCAGGCTGGAGTGCAGTGGTGTGATTATGGGTCACGGCAGCCTCAATCTCCTGGGCTCAAGTGATCCTTCTGCCTCAGCCTCCCATGTAGCTGGGAACACAGACACACACCACCACGCCTGGCTAATTTTTACATTTTTTGTAGAGATGGGGTCTCCCTTTATTGCCCGGGCTGGTCTCAAACTCTTGGGCTCAAGTGATGGTCCCTTCTTGGCCTCCCAAAATACTGGGATTACAGGCATGAGCCACCATGCCTGGCCAGTTTTTTGTTTTGTTTTGTTTTGTTTTGAGACAGTTTTGCTCTGTTGCCCAGGCTGGAGTGCAGTGGCGCGATCTCGGCTCACTGCAAACTCTGCCTCCCGGGTTCACGCCATTCTCCTGCCTCAGCCTCCCGAGTAGCTGGGACTACAGGCGCCCACCACCACGCCCGGCTAATTTTTTTTGTATTTTTAGTAGAGATGGGGTTTCACCATGTTAGCCAGGATGGTCTCGATCTCCTGACCTTGTGATCCGCCCATCGTGGCCTCCCAAATTGCTGGGATTACAGGCGTGAGCCACCATGCCTGGCTGCCTGGCCAGTTTTTAATATTCTCCAATGAAAAGAACCAGGGCTCCTTGGAGAAGGGGCTGATTCCCAGGCTGGGGCAGGGAATGCAGGAGGAGGCTGGAGCACCCTGCAGTGCCAGGAAGTCAGGACGTGCCCCAAAATGAAAAGTCTATTGATGGGGGCGCATCAGGGGACCCAGCAGCTGACGGCAGGGGCTCCCCAGGGCCAAGGACGGACAGTGTGATTCACAAAACAAAGTAGTGTTGTGTTCTAGCTCGGAGTGCAGCCTCAATAGCCAGGACTTCATCCCAATATAAACAAATGGCTGAATATATAAATGAGTGACTGAGAAGAGGCCGCTCTCTGGTGCCGAACTTCCAGTAATTCTCGTAGCTACTCCTCCGTCAGGGTGGTAAGGGGTGGTCCCCGCCCCTTCAGTGTGGGCTGCGGGCAGCAGCTTCGTTCGAGAGCACAGTGCGGGACGGGGAATACAAGAGCATCTTTGCATGGGGAGGCCTGACAGTCACAACCTCAGCCAGGAGATCGGGAGCACCTCCCGCGATGAGCCGTGCTGACAGGACGGGCTGTGGGCACGGGGCGACGAGGGGGACATTTCCCTCTGTGCTCTTCCTACCCACACCCACAGCCCAGCCTCATCGTGAGGAGAGCAGCGGACGGATCCAGACATCCGAGTCAAGTGTGGACCTTGCTGCGTCAACATGGATTTGTTCATTGTTAACAAACAGACCATCCTAGTGTAAGGGTTAGCAATAGGAAGAGTGAGTGTGGGGCCATGGGGATTCTGTGTTTGCAGCTTCTTTGTAAATCTAACACTTTTCTAAAACTAAAAGCTTGTTAAAGGTAAAATAACCTCTGACACAGACACATGGCCCGTGCCCCTGCCCCGTCCCGCCTTGGTTGTGACCGCTCCCCACTGTGTGGTGCCTCTGCCCCGCTCCTGTCCTCTCTGTTTCTGGCCAGCTCCTGGCCCTGGCTGTGCCCAGAAGGTGCTTTTGCTCTTCCTTTTCTGGGGTGGCGGGGCCAGGCCACACTGGCACCCGTCACTGGCCTGCGGGCCTCTGTGGCAGCTCCCCGTGGAGTCTGCAGAGCCTGCTCCGGGTCTGCTCCTCTTCCCAGTGCTGTGTCTGTAGCTCATTGTCTGTGGGTTCCACCTGCCCCTCACCCTCCCCCACTCCTGCCCCATTCCCTAAGTTTTGATCAATAGGAATACCTGCTCCCTGCACGTGTCCCCCAGTGAACAAACACAGATGAATGTGGACATTCCTCTGGTGCCAGCCCAGCCCTCTTGGGACAGTGGCACAAGCCACAGAGCTGCCGTGTGCTGACCAGACCCACTGGGCACGCTTGGCGTTCTCCCCTCACCCTACCCAGCACCTTGTCCTGACTGTTTCCCCGCCCCCGTGCCACCCTCACCACTGCCTTGCCTGGTTGCCTGGCTTCTTGTGCCCGAAGCCTCCACCATCCCCAGCTTCCCTTGTGCTCTGCCCTCCAACCCCCAGCAGCTCATTCTCCCTGTCATGGGCCTCTGCGCGGCCTCCTCTGTCCAGGCCATGCCTCCCGAGAGTGGGCAGGTCTGCGTCATGCACCTCCTGGTCCCAGCCCTGCTATTCACGGGGGCCTCCCCAGGTCTGGAGCCCGCTGTTCCTGTGGCTCCCTTTGCCACTTGGGTGACCTGCCAGCACCTGTGTCTCCACTGTTGGTGGAGCCCCCGAGGGCAGACCGGCAGCCGTGAGCACGGTGCCTGGGTGCGTGTGGCACCACAGGGCTGTGGGATGGCCTTGCCAGGGCAGAGGAAGGCCCGTGGGCGCATGGACTTCCTGAGCCTCACCGGGCTGTTTGTTCTATAGAGACCAGTTCCGCACTGCTCAGAGCGTGGCTTAGGGACTGGCCTAGTGGGGAAAATGCAGCCTTTTGGGCCTGCTGCTGCTGCTGCTGCTTAGGGAGGCGGGGGCCAGCCTGGGGCCGTCCGCCTCTGCTGTGGCTCCTGGAGAGTGCGTCTGTGCTGGGTCGGTGTGCTGTCTCCCTGTGTGCCCAGGCTGTGTGTGTGCGTGCAGTCCAGACACCACAACCCCCATGGGGGCTGGTATTCATAGGGGTGAGCCCGCCCTGGCTGCTTTCCTGATGGCTGTGTGCTCCCCGCAGCAGCTGGTACCGCGTGCTGTGTCCTGACTCCTGCAGGGCTTCACACCGACAGAGGTGCTGGGACAGCTTCTGAGGGGCAGTGGCTGGAGATGCTGGGGTCTCTTGATTGGCAGGAAGCACAGGAAGTATGGCTCCCATGCGGGTGGGGGGTGCTCCTGATGACCCCGTGTTGTCAGGGGGCTGTCACTGCCAGTGGGGTCCACCCTGACTCAGGATGAGAGCATTGCCCTCTCAGGTGTTTGCATTTTCGGGATGTGGTGGTCTCCTGTGTGCAGACCAGCCAGAAGGAAGGCCAGCGCTGTGCCGCTCTATGCGCCCCCATGGGGAGCTGCTCTGGGCATTTCTGTTGGGCTGGGTGCCCTGTGGCCCTGGCTGGCAGCAGCCTCAGCCCAGCACCATCCAGGCACTGCAGAAGCTGGTCGGCCCCTTCTCTCTCCAGGGCCATCCAGCAGGAAAGCCACTTTGAGTGCCTCCAGCTGTGTACACACTGCAGGGCAGGGCGGCCCATCTGTCCGTCTGTCTGTCCCCAGCCCGAGCACTGACTGGGCTGGGCTGGGCCGGACAAGGGTGAGGGGAGTGCCATCGACCTGGAGCTCATCAGCAGAGCTGCTGCCTGTGTTCAGAAGGGCTTTCCTGGGGGCTTGGCACCAGAGGACCTTGAGGTGGACCCCAGGACCTCTCTGATGGGTCCTTCTTGCAGGCCAAGGATGGCCCTTTCCCCTCCCTTCTGGTCCCACCCCCACCGCCTTTTCTGACAGCCATGCCACTTTGAAAAGGCCGATTCAGATGCTCCCTTATTTAACCAGCCTTGGCCAGCCCTTGCCTCTGGAAAGGGAGCAGCTGTTTTTCTCTGCCAGGCGTCCCATTGGCCAGGGAGTGAGGGTGGAGGGCCGAGAGGCTGGAGGGCCCAGCAGCAGGCATTTGCGAGTGCTGGCCAGCCGGCACCCCGCCCCGCTTCTCCTCCCCACCTCCCCTCCCCACCTCCCCGTCGCCCACATCATGCTGGGAGACCACTGCAGTCTCCCTGAAGACCAAGCCCTGCCTAGCCAGTCCCCACAAACTGGACTCTGCTGCAAAATGGTGCTTCAGGCCGTCAGCAAAGTGCTCAGGTAACACCTGCCGGCCTGGCTGGGGAAGGGGTGTGTAGCACATCTGTCTGCCCTGTTCTGGCCCCCAGGAGGTCAGGTTGGGGAGGCGGCGGACTGTGTCCATGGCTGCCCTCCCAGTGTGGCCAGTGGCTGTGCAGCAAGCTGTGCTGGGCCACTCGCAAGCTGTCCAGGGCAGAGGCAGCTGTGCAGTCCAGGCCAGCCTGGCGTGTTTGCTCTGGAGCCTGCCGAGTGGGGCTTTCCTTAGCCGCCTGCACTTCCTGTTGCTCTGTGGGAGAGGAGCGAGTCTTGATGTCCTCGACCTTCAGGGTTGACCCCACCTTGCCAGCACAGGAGCCTGCCTTGTCCTCCCGCAGCCCACAGGGTGTGGTTCCTCAGCAGCCAGCAGGCATGCCTGTCTTTGTCCCAGCCCGCGGCTGTTTGTGCCCTGGGCAGGGGCTTCAGCCACCCAGGCAGAGGTGACCCGGAGTCTGTCCTTGTGTGGCTTTGTCCAGAGAAGTGGCATGGGGCTCCCGGGTGCCTATTTTTGTGCTGGCTGCCATAGGGATGTTGCCGGAAAATCCATTTTTGACACTTTTCTCACCTGTACTTTCTCTGACCTGCTGCAGGGGTGCCTCCCTGCCCACACCACTCAGCCGGGTGTGTGCAGGGGCGTGTGTAGGAGTGTGAGCCCATGTGTGTGGGAGCGTGCACCCGTGTGTGGGCATGAGGGGCCAGGGGAGTGGGGCAGGCACAGCCAGCTGCAGCAGTGAGCGCGTCCTCCCGGGTGGGGTTGCCTGGTGGGGGTGTGAGGCAACCGTGGCCTGCTGGACGTGCCCTCCAGGGGCTGGGGGCTGCGGCACCCATGTGCATCTCCGTGCCTCTGCCTGTCCCTGGGCACCCGGCTCCATCTTTCTCTTCATAGGCTCCTTCCCTGTCTCCCGATCACCTGTGCATTCAACAGGGAGGGCTCCCCAAGTAGACACAAGGGTGCCTGCCGGTGACCCTGCCAAAGATGTCCTATCTGAAGGTGAAACTGTGAGGTTTTGGAAACGTGTGGGCAAGTTGGCAGTACTCGTGAGTTCAAATCAGGAAAACGGTGCCTGACATCAGTGGCATGAGGGGACTGGCGTGTGTGTGTGTGTGTGTGTGCTTGTGCCAGTGTGTGCTTGTGTGTCTGAGGCCGAATGTTGAAGGCATCTCCACAGGAGACACAGAGGCAGGCCTGGAGCCCAGCCAGGCCCTAAGGAAGACGGGCGGAGTCCCTTCCCTGGGGCTCAGGAAGGTTTCAGAGGAAGCGATGAGGAAGCCACCTTGGCTGGGAGCTGGACTCATGGAGGGGCTGAGGTGCAGTGGAGCATGGCAGCCACGTGGGGCTGAGGTTCTAGGACAGCAGCAGCACCTGCCTGTTTGGACGTTTGGTCTGGGATGTCTGCAGGCGTTCCTCGTCCCATCTTGGCTTTTTCCTTCTCAATGGGCCTCTCTGCAGAGGGCACAGTAGGCTGGTGAAAGCTCGCTTTGTCTGGGGCTGCTGACCTGTTTGGTGGGGGTAGACAATTAAATTCAGAGGAGAAGAAGCCACACTCCACAGCTTCCAGCTGGCCGAAGCCTGTGGGCAGTGCAGGCTGTGCTGAGAGATGGACAGGGGCTCCGGGGGGCCTTCCCACCCCTCGGCCTGAGGCCCTGTGACAGAAGTGGGATCAGCACCCAGGGAGAACTCGGGTTAGAACACAGTGTTAGAAATGCAGTTTTCAGGGCACCCCCCAACACCCAGAAGGCCACATCAGAAATGTAGGGGTGGGGGTGGTGTCAAGCACCCCAGCCTGTGGTGCCCTCCCTGCATGTTGGGGTGACAGGAGGCACCCGTGGCGTGTACCCCGGGCAGCAAGGTGTGCTGAGCCCCGGGCTCTGTACTGGGTGGCTGCTGGGGGCTCTGCCTGGCCGGGTCTTGGGGAAAGGGGTCACTGGGAGCCTTGATTTTCAGGCTCTGGGTGGACCAACCAGCACTGACATTCACCGGAACCAAGGAGCGTGAGGGGCCCGGTGCAGTCGGCTGAGTGCGGTCCAAGGACCACGCCCTCCTCAGAGGCGGTGCCTGCGGGCCTTTCTCTCTCCTGCACCCCACACTCCGCCTCGTCACCATATTTTCCAGGCCTGGGCTTGGGGACTTGCATTTCTGGGCCCCTCGTGCCTGCCCCACCCCTTGGCATTGACCTGTGGTGAGAAGTGCCAGACGAGGGCCACCTCCTGCTGCTGCCCACCCACCTCAGGGTCTACAGGCTCGACTTCCATAGCAAGTGTGCTCTGGGCGAGTGGGGGTCTCTGAGCCTGGAGCACCCCATTCCTGTGGGCTGTGGGGCCTGGCTAGGATTCCATCCCTGTGATAATGAAGTCGACGCTCGTGGCACAGGTGCGGGGCACTCAGTTGTGCTGTCCTCATCCCTCAGGGCGGACGAGGAGTGGGCAGCTCCCAGCCCACTCCCCAGCTCCTCCTGCCTGTGAAGCAGTGTGCACCTGCTGTGGGCAGGGTGAGGCCCCCTGTGTGTTGACTGTGTGGTTGTCTGCGTTTTCCACGGGAGCCCAGCAGCTTTGATGCCTCCCTGTGCTCCTTCCCTTGCCCACCAAATTTGTGTCCAGCAGGGATTGCCTCACTTCCCAGTAGGGATCGGTTACGTGCTGGGTGCCAAGGAGGCCGACTGGCACAATGTCATGGGTACCACTGGTGAGAATGGGGAGGGTGGCATTTGACAGGCTCTTAAAGGACCAGGAGAAGTTTGCTAGGCCTGGTGTAAGATGGGCAAGTTGGCAGAGCAGCCGCTGGTGCCTACAAGCAGGGTGCAGACCCCTGTGGCAGGCAGAACAGGGCATTTGGAGCAGGGAGGAGGGAGGTGAGGCTGGTGAGTGTGTGGGAGGCAGGAGGGAGGTGGTTCCATCTGGCCCAGCCCCTCCCAAGTGCATGGTGCCTGCCAGGCAGGACCCAGGCTCAGAGCCCACCTGTTGGAATAGTGTGAGGGATTTTGCTTTGGGGGCTGTGCACACAGCATCTGCCTTTCTGCTTCTTCCAAGTGGTCACAGAAGCCCTGTGGGTGGGCTGAGGTCCAAGGTCCACTCCCCAGTCCCTTCAGCGCCATCTCTGTCCTGCCTGCAGCCGGGGTCTGCTCCCACAGTCCTCCCTCCACATCCAAGGACTTGGTCTTTCTGTGCCCCGGGGCTCCTAGCCAGCAGCTCAGGGGGAGCTGGGAGCAGGGCGCAGGGCCTCAGCACTTCCCTGGGTGAGGGGCAGCTGGGCCACTGAGGCGGTGACCGGGCACACCTCTGGGCCTGGACGGCGCAGATCCTGTGAGCCTGCGGGGGCGCCGCAGAGTTGTTTTCTCCACTGGGCAAAGCTGAGAATGAGTAAGGACGAGAAGGGCGCCACAGAGGTGTCGTGTGCTCTGAGGCCTCCTCGGCAGCTGCCGCTGGCTTGGACCAAGCAGTGGGCTGCCTTAGAGTGACTGCTTCCTGCCCGGGCCTGGGCCTTCGCTGAGAGCCTGTCCTGGGAAGGAAGGCACTTGAGGTCAGGGAGACATGGGTGCTGCCAGGCGTTCAGGGCTTTCCCGTGGAAGTGCCTCTGTTGGTGCCCGCACAGCCGTTCCTGGAGCAGAGGCCATGTCCTGCGCGTCCCCTTGGTCCTACTACCTTTGGGCCAGTGCCCATCCACCTGCCCCATGGTGGGAATGAGTGACTGGGTCCAAAGAAGGTAGGCTTGCAGGAAGCTTGTCTCACAGTGCTCCAAGCTCCGGGGCCCGGTCAGCCCTGGGTGCTGGGGACAGGGTGAAATTGGGCGAACAGCTTGGGGAGGCCCAGCCTGGAGGGCCTCGTGCGTACTTTTCTTCTGTCTTCTAGGAGAGCAGGTGTGGACGGGAAGAGGCAGGGAGGCTGAGGCGCCAGTGCTGGAGTGGTGGCTGCTCACCACCTCCTGACCACAGCCAGAGCCTGGGAGAGGGAAGCCAGGTCTCCAGGCTCTGCCCCTGCCCAGCCCTCTCTGAGGACTGGAGGTGGAAGGTAGCCCCGGCCTGGAAGGCTGGCGAGGGGGCAGGAACTGTCAGTAGGGCAGCCTCCCTAGCAGGCCCTGGGGCACACCCTGAGAGTGAGCGTGCTGACAGCTGCTCCTGCTGGCAGCCCTGCGTGACCACTAGGTAACTGCCACCTGGAGCTTGCCAGTTGACATAGCTCCTAAGACACAGAGGAGGGAGATGACTTGTAGCCCGCTTGGTAGCCCAGGCCCCCACTGCAACCCACCCCTCCAAATGGGAAGGCCGAGCCTAGGCTGTAGCTGCCCGGGTGGGGTGTGGTGTGCTGTGAGAGCACAGGGCAGGGAGCTGCAGGCCCACCTGCTGGTGGTCAGGGCCAGGCGCAGCGTCATGGGGAGAGCCTTCCCTGTGGTAGACACGCTGGGCATGGCCTAGCAGAGGCTGGTGTGGAGCCTGGGTACCTCGCTATGCTGGGGCGAGGGGCTGCAGACTATACGGAAGCTCAAGTCCCTGTCAGTCCCACCCCTGTACTGTGAGGACCCCGAGTGCCCACACTGCATGTGGCCCGTCCACACCTGTGCTTCCTCTTCCTCAGACCCCCACACCCTGTGCTCTGGAGAGATGGTGGAGTGGGAGTGCCGGGGCCCAGGGGCCCTGCCTCTGCCCCTGCCCCTGCTCCTGCCCCTGCCCCGCTCCCTGCCTGGCTCTGGCCGCTGCCAGCACTGCCCCCAGAGGCCTGCGCTGGTCGCCTTTTAAGGCGAAGATCTGCTGTGAGAAGCTGAAAGGGAAACATTTCCCTGGCATTCAGGGAGCATTTTTCCTTTCTCTTTCTTTTAAATAAACCATTAGCAACTTTTCAAAACGAGAAAGGAAAAAAATAAGGACAGGGTCAGGTTGCTGCAAAGACCTTTGGCCCCCATCCTCATCACCTTGTGGCCTCCCCAGGCCTGGTGGACAACAGGGACACTGGAGCTGCAGGCCAGGCTGCCGCCTGATGCCAGGGGCCCCGTGCTGTCAGGCCGGCCAGGAAGGCAGGTACCCTGCACAAGGCCTGCGGTATGTTTTCACCGGGGCCACTAGCGGCAGGGGCAGGGACAGGCTGGCCAACTCAAAAGAAGCCAAGAGTGAGAGAGTTTGCTTCTCCTTTCCTTCCAAGAGCACTGGAAAACTGGAAGGTGGGCGCTGGGGGCCCTAAACCCTGGGCCCCTCCCTGGTTGGAGGAGGTGGTGAGGGGTGAGGATGCCCTCCGTGCAGGGGCCCATGTGGCAAGTGGGAGCGCCAGCCCTTCTTCCCAGGAGGCGCCATGCAAGGCAGCTCCACTGGCCCCTCTGCGGAGCAGCCTCACCGTTGGTGTCCCATTGGTGTCCTTTGAGCCTGGCAGGGAGGCAGGGTTGCCCCGATGGGCTTGGACAGCTCCCTCTACACCTGTGCTGGCCACAACTGACCCATGGGCAGGCCGTGGGTCTGATGGGCACGTAGTGACCACACCATGTCTCCTCTCTTGGCAGGAAGTCCAAAGCCAAGCCCAATGGCAAGAAGCCCGCTGCGGAGGAGCGGAAAGCCTACCTGGAGCCTGAGCACACCAAGGCCAGGATCACCGACTTCCAGTTCAAGGAGCTGGTGGTGCTGCCCCGCGAGATTGACCTTAACGAGTGGCTGGCCAGCAACAGTGCGCAGGGGCCTGGGGGCGGGCCCCTTCCCTCCTCCCTGCTCCTCCTCGAAGCCCCTCCTCAAGGAGGACCCCCACGGCTGGTGCTCAGCAGCCCCCTGCCACGAGGGGAGACTGTGGCCCGTGGACAGGCGGAGCTCACCCAGCTGAGCTCCTGCACTGTTGCTGGAAGCAGGGGTGGACAGGGTGGCTCGGCTCTGGTGTTTTTCACAGCTGGCTCCTTCTCTTCTCTTCCAGCCACGACGTTTTTCCACCACATCAACCTGCAGTATAGCACCATCTCGGAGTTCTGCACAGGAGAGACGTGTCAGACAATGGCCGTGTGCAACACGTGAGTGCTGCCTGGCTGCAGCCCGTTTTCTCTTGGGGGACTCAGTGGGCTCCGAGCCCCTGCTGCCCCAGGCTCCTGTCCTCTCAGATTCCGTTCTCACCTGGAGACCCTGAGAAGTCTTGGCACAGGCCTTCCACAGCATCCACCTTCCTGTGGAAAGGCCACAGACTGGGCTAGTGGCCCAGCCACCCAGGTCCCCAGTGGGGCCCAGAAGGTGCAGGAGCTGGTGGGGGTTGATGGGCTATGTTTCTAGGGACAGAGACATTTCCAGAAGGAATGCCCTAAGATTGCAGAGAGCCCTTCTCCACCGGCTCCCGTGACAGCTGTGGATGGGACAGTGAGGGCTGGGCTGGGCTGGGCAGGCCACAGCTCCTTGCTCGGCCACTCATTTCATGGGGGCTCAGGTGCCTTCTCTGTGACCGTCCAACATGCCTGGTACTGGTAGCTCTCTACTGGAAGCACTGCACCCTGATTTCCTCAGTAAGTGGGTGTCCGTTAGTGGCCCTGAGCCACCCCACTTGCATAGCATGGTAAGGAGCGCCGCCAGGCCTAGGTTGCTGAAGGCAGCCTTGGAGGCTGCAGGCAGGAGGAGGCTGGGTCTGCTGGGCTTAGCCTGGGATGTGTGCGGCTGAGGAGGGCGGAAGCTTTTCCCTGATGTCCTGTTGTTGTCAGTGCACACAGGTCAGGGACAGAACGTGTGCTTGTGAGTGCGTCCTGAAAGTCATCCTACCCACAGACATGGCTTTCCTGGCCCTGGCACAGGAAAAGCTGGTTCCCAGACAAAGCTGAGTTCTGCGTTCAAGAAGCCAAGGGGAGTTTCTGCACAGGCAGGTGGCAGGCGTCCCCTTGGCTTCAGTCCTGCTGGGCCCCACCCTCATGGCCATGATGGGTCACAGCTTGGTTTGGTTATGGGTGACACGGGGGCAGGTGCAGACAACAGCTGGCTTCACTCTGTTAATTCCCCAGGAAGATGAGATGTCACAGCCAGGCATGGCCCAGGAAGATGGGGACAGTGCTTATGGCTTTGAGGGGAGCAAGCTCAATGTGAGACGGTGGTGGCCTCCGTGGATCAGGCATGGAGATGGGTCCTGAGGTGACAGGGCAGCACCTGAGAGCTACGCGAGGGCCTTGTGTCCACTGTGGCTCTGGAGCCACCTGTGGCCAAGCGCTGGCTCAGTGCCTCTGCCCCTGGGCAGGCAGGGCCTGGCACCCTTCCCAGAGGCTCTGCTCCTGCGTGTTCTGTGGTACTGGGTTTGTTTGGAAAAGGAGTCCTTTGAGGAGTGTAGGATGTGGTGTTGGGCAGACCTACGTCCCCTTGGAGGGCCTAGGCCACCCAGATGTGCCTCTCGGTCCTTCTCATCTGGAGCTGGCATCATGGTAGTAGTAGATGTGTGTGAATTAATTGCATGTAGTGCCTTCCCAGGAATCCTTTCAAACCAAGGGACAGAAATCCACTCAAACTAAGAGAAACATGGAGACTTCTCAGAGGGCCTCAGGGCCACTTGCCACCCAAAAGACCAGCAAGTCTGTCTGGGTCGTGTGAGGGCCCTGGGATTGAGGCATGTGTCCTCCCTGCTGGAGCCTGTAGGACAGTCCCAAAAAGGCTGAAGTCTGACTCCTAGGGAGAGGAGAAAGGGGGCGGGGCCAGAAACACATTGCAGCAATAATGGCTGAGAACTTCCCACAAAGACACAAACCTGCAGACTTAAGAAGCTAAGCAAACCCCAAATAAGGCTCACAGACACATGCAGATGCACGCAGCCAAATGCTGAGAACAGGGGGCAAAGAAAAAGCCCTTGGCAGCCGTCCTCTGTCAGCAGTCAGACGGCGGTGGCCTGGTACTGACAAGAGATGCCGCAGTGAATGACCGTGGCACTTGTTAGAAACCTGGGAGGCCAGAAGGAAGAAGGAAGCCCCACACGTCTTCCAGTGCTGGGAGAAAAGAAAGGTCATCCCAGAATTCCGCATCCAGCCAGTGTCCAAAGTCACTCAAAACCAAGAGCCCTCACAGCCAGCAGACCTGTTCCAGAGGCTCCCTGCAGAGTTCTCCGACAGTAGGGCCTCCTCCCACTGAGTATTTGTGGAGATGCCAGTGATGGTGCAAGAAGACAAGAGCAGTGTCCGGCAGCGCCTGTGCAGTGCTGTTCCCAGGGCAGCTGTGGGGCCTGTGGCGGCAGTGGGGCCTGTGGCGGCCGTGGGGCCTGTGCAGTGCCATTCTCAGGGCAGCTGTGGGGCCTGTGGCGGCCGTGGGGCTGTGGGCAAGAGAGCTGCTATGCTTCAATGGAAGCACATGTGTGGGTGCCATGGAGAGCATGTGGGGTTGAGGTGCGTGTTACAGCCTTTTGAGCAGGCCTTGCAGAGCTTATGTGAAGAGACGCAGTCAGAATCAGAGTAGGTAAATTTAAACAAAATACAAAAACATTTCAGTGGCCCAGAAGAAAGCAGGAAAGAAGAAATACCTTAAGGAATGAGGAACAGAGGCAACAGACAGCAAATAACGGAAAACCTAAATGCTAACAGATCAACAGACGGGACTGGGCAGCTTATGAGAATGGATTTTTAAAATAAACCAACTCTCTGGTGTCTGCAAGAAGCTCATTTGTGATATTTCATTTGGGATGCTGTCACGAAACACGATAGGCTAGGTGGCTTGTGAACAACAGAATTTTATTTCTTGCAGTTCTGGAAGCTGAAAGTCCAAGGTGAAGATACACTGTGGACCAGGAAGGGGGCACTGACCACATCACTGGATCTGATTAGCCAGATTCAGTGTCTGGTGAGGGTCCCTTTCCTGGTCCACAGACAGCGCCTTCTTGCTGGAAGGAAGGCAGATCGAGGGAGCCACCAGTTCCGTTCATGAGCGTTCTGCCCTTGCAACCTCATCACCTCCCAAAGGCCCCATCTCCAGATACCCTTGTGTCTGGGGTTAAGCTTTCAACATAGGAATGTGGGGCATAAGCATCCTGTGTGTCCCATCACTCTAGGTGCTGTGGTGCAGGCAGATGAGAAGTAAGAGGACAGAAGATGTGCTGAGAAAACACGCATCAGAAGGAAGCGGAAGTGGCTATGTCAGTGCCAAAGGAGACTCCAAAGAAGGAAGTGACCAGGAATAGAAAGGTTATCTATTTAGAAAAGGAGCAGCTCTTGAAGAAGAAATCCTGCCATGAATGTGTGTGCACCAGACAACAGGGCTTTCCACACAAAACAAACAGACGGACTGAGCCGCACGGAGACATGGGTAGAAATCACATGATGGCCGGGGATTGCAGCCCTCCTCTCAGTGATAGAGCCTCATAGACAAAGTCAGTGAGAGCATGGAGCCCGATGACCCCACCAGTCGGCTGGATTGAAATGACACACACACGCACTGCAGCCTCAACAGGAGAACACCCATCTTTTCAACTTCACAAAGATTAGCCACCAAAATGGAGCATACCTGTCACAGAACAGCCCTTAACAAATTTTAAAAAATCAAAACCATACGAAGTAAATTTTCTGACCATGGTGGAGTTAAACTAGAAATCAGTAACAGAGAACAGGAAAGTCTCCAAACACTTGCAGACTAACATAATTCTGAGTAATCCATGGGTCCGAGAGGATGCCTTAAGAAAAAAACTTTAACACACTGTACACAGGAAAATACAGCATGTCAGAATTTGTGAGACATAACTCAAGCAGTGCCTAGAGGGGATTTATAGGATTAAATGCTTTCTTAGAAAAAGAAGACGAGTAATCTAAGTTTCCAACTTAAACTAGAAAAAGAGCAAAATAAGTCAAAATCAAGGAGAAGAAAGTAAATAAGAACAGAAAGCACTGAGTTGATTTTTGAAACAATAGGGGAAATGAGTGAAATCAAAATGTGATGACTTGGAAAGGTAATAAATTGGTAAACCTTTAGCAGGTATGAAAATAAGAGAGAAGATGCAATGATCAATAAAAAGGAGTGAGTGTCACTAAACCCTGTGGATGTAAAGAGGAGTATCACTGTAGACCCAGTGGATGTTAAAAGGATAATAAGGAAATATTGCAAAAAATAACCCCCTGTGCACATGAATTCTATGGCTTGGGTTAAATGGACCAACTCTTTGGAAAGCGCAGTATACCAGAACTCGCCTAAGATAGGCAGTGCCATAAGGTAAGAAGAAAGAATAAAAGGCATCCAAATTGGAAAAGAAATAAAACAATAGGCCCCCCTTATCTACAGTTTCAGTTACCCACGGTCAACTATGGTCTGAAAATAGTAAATGGAAAATTCCCAAAATAAACAGTTAATAAGTTTTCAACTGCATGCCGTTCTGAGCGGCGTGATGCAGTCTCCACCGTCCTGCTCCAGGCGTGCCTCCTCCTCCCTCGGCCCAGCTGTGCCTCGGCCCCCGTGCGCGATCCGCTGTCACAGTGCCAGAGTGCTCGTGCTCAGGTTGCCCTTATGTGATGTGAGGCGGCCCAAAGTGCAAGAGCGTGATGCTGGCAATTCAGATATGCCGAAGAGAAGACAGAAAGCACTTCCTTGACCTAAAGATGAAAAGGTGAAAGTCCTTGAGTAGAAAGAAACAGATTGTGTGTGAGGTTGCTAAGATCTAAGGTAAGAACAAATCTCTTCTTTATGAAATTGTGAAAAAGGGAAAAAAAGTCACGTTAATTTCGCTGTTACACCTGAAATTGCAAAACTGACAGCCACAGTGCGTGTTGAGTACTTGGATCTGTGGGTGGAGGAGGTGAGAGGATGGGAGCAGCAGCGTGTTGCCATTGAGCCTGCAGGAGGCCAGCAAGGGACCCCTTGAGATGCGACCCCAGCCACTTACTGCAACTGATTGTCCTCGGTTTATAACTTAACACTGGGTGTGGTGGCTCACACCTGTAATCCTGGCTACTCAGGAAGCTGAGGTGGCGGATCACTTCAGGAGTTCAAGACTAACTTAGCAACATAGTGAGACCCTATCTCAGTCAATCAAATCTGTCTGTCTTTATCTTAGTAATGTATGTATAGAAGAAAGCGCAGCATATATAGGGTCTGGTGCTCTCTGTGGCTTCAGGCATCCGCTGGGGGTCTTGCAGTGCATCCCCTGTGGATGGGGGGGATTGCTGTATCCCTGTGCACACATAGTGTGATTGGGAAAACCTCAAGGATTGTAGCAAATAATAGTAATAAATTTAGCGAGGTCAACACACACACATCAGTCATAGGTCTGGATATTAGCAATGTGAAATTGAAAACTGAAATTAATATTTAAAATACCATTTATAATAGCTCCAAAAATAATGAGATCCTTAGTTATAAACTTAACAAGACATTCCCAGGATCTGCACCCTGGAAACTACGAAATGCTGTTACAGAAAATCGAAGGTCTACGTAAATGGAGAGACGCACTGCGCTTATCACCTGGAAGATGACTCCAAACACAAATTCTCCCCCAAACTGATCCGTTGATTTAGTGCAGTCTCAATCCAAATCCCGGCAGAGTTGAAGTATAGACCAGTTAGTTCTAAAATTTATATGGAGGGACAAATTAACTGAAATAGCTACAATGATTTTGAAAAAATAAGTTAGAGGAATCTCACACTTTTGAGACTTACTGTGAAACTCTAGTAATTAAGACAGTGTGCGATGTTGAAGGAACGGATACAGAGCTCCATGGAACACAGTAGAGTCCAGAGATAGCCCCATACAAACGTGTGGATGGAGAGTCCAGAGATAGCCCCACACAAACGTGTGGATGGAGAGTCCGGAGATAGCCCCACACTAACGGGGCCCTCAGAGTTTTGACAAAGAGCAAAATAAATTCAAGGGAGAAAGGATAGTCTGTTCAACAAATGCTGCTGGGAAAAGCAGTCATTTGTGTCAAAAACCAAACACTGATCTAACCCTCATGCCTCATGCAAACATCTTAAAACTACAAAGCTTTTGGAAGAAACCATAGGAAATCCTTATGACCTGATACTAGGCAGCAAAATTCAGAACTTTTGCTTCAAGACACTTTTAAGAGAAAGAAGACAAACTCCAGGCTGGGAGAGAAAACATTTGCAAATCACACATCCCACAAAGGACTGGTATCCAGAATACATAAAGAACATACACAACTCAGCAGTAAGAAAACAAAACAGTCCAGTTAACTGTCAGCAAAAGAAATGAGCAGACAGTTTGCCAAAGAGGGTGTAAGGATGGCAGCTGGGGCAATCCTGTGTTGTTAGCAGTTAGAAGTTAGAGAAAGGCAAGCTGAATCCATGGGCAGACCTGTGTCCACCTGCCCACATGCCAGTCGGGACACTGATGCTGGCCAGGATGTGGCCACCTGGGACTCTGTTCTGCTGGCAGGGACACAGGTGAATAGATGAACACGCCATGTCCGTCTCTGCAGGGGCAGTATCTGGGCAGTGAGGAGTCGTGGACTCCCGACACGCCTGCCACGTGACTGCATCCCAGGGGCCTCCGTGTAAGAGGGGCCCAGATCGGGAGGATCTGCATGGTGCGATTCCTTCCTGTGGCCCATTCCTGAGGAGCCATCCCCAGGGTGCTGGGGGCACAGCAGCACGGGTGTGAGGGGCCACGTAAGCTGCTGTGTGTCCTGATTGTGGTTGTGAATGCGTGAGTCCACGTGTGGATAAAATTCGTAGAACTATATACAGAAACGGTTTACTGATAATTCAAAAAGTACAGGAAACAGTGGCGTTCCGTCTTTCAGAGCAGATGGGACAATCCATGGTGTCCCCGAGTTACTGCTTTCTCTGGGTTTGCATCGTGGAAAGGGGTTTCCGTCCCTAACCTCCACTGTTTTGAGACCTGTCGCACACCTGTGGCCAGCTGCATCAGATGTCAGCGTGCAGTGTCAGGGTCCCTGGAGCCAGTGTCTGACTCCTGCAGAGTGCTGGGCCGTCCTGGCTGGGTCCTCGTCCTGGAAACATGGGCCTCAGCCTGGCCCTTAGGGGCTGGGCCTCCCCTACACCATCTGGGAACCCCAGGACAGTGGGGATACATGTGTCCTCCACATCGTTCTCAAGGAGCAGATGCTGAAAGGACTGTTGTTTCTGCGTTCCCAGCATGCCGGGCTTGCGGTGTCATCGTCTAGCCTCTTGGTAACTCTGGTGACTCCCCCTGGGACCTGCAGTGCACAGGCTGAGGGGCTTCTTGGACACGGCAGAGGGGTGCCCAGAGACACTGGAGGCCCTGTGTCCAGCTGGGAGGATGGCTTCTCTGGCCACGCAGGAAGTGGGCAAGTCCCCACTGGCCCTGTCTCAGCCCTTGGAGCGTCTCCCCAGGTGCTTGCTGGGCTCTGGAACCCAGGGCACGATGCTTGGAGCTGGCCAAGAGAAGAGCGGTCTCTGGAGTGGAGCCTGGGTCCATCCTTTTCGGCACTGCCCCACCCAGGCCCATTCCAAGAGGAACTGTGGCTGGATGAGGAGGGTGGGAGCGGTTCACGTGGAGCCTGGTACTGGGAGACTGCCCGTCGGTCTAGCTGGGGCAGTGGAGGCGATGGTGGTTGTGGCCATGGTGTGGAGGGGGTGTTTGCTCAGTGACCAGTACTGCTCTGTGCTGTGTGGCCCATTCCCACCTGTGGTGAGCTGGGAGCTGGCTCTCAGGGAGGAAACCCCGACCCATAGCGTTGGCCGTGTCTCAGGTGTAAGCAGTCCCACCACAGCACTCTCCACTGCCTGTGGGTGGGGCTGTGGCATCGGCCCCAGTGTGCCCTGGTTCAGGCCTGCGGGAGCAGCCACTGTGGGCATGGCTTGGAGGACTGAGACCCAGCACTGTGGCAGGGGGAGAGGGGTGGTGGCTGCCAGGTGGGTTCCCTGGGTCTTGGTGTTGTGCTGGGGGAGGAGGGGTGTTAGGGGCTGGGGGTCACCTTATATTTACATGAACTAGAGCACACCCTTGTTGTCATGGTTAGACCCAACAGTGAGAGGCAAACCCAGGGTGTCCATGTCCTTAGGATGCTCCAGCCTGCTCTGGGGCCACGAGTCTCACATGAGGACTGGCCGCCCTGTGTACAGGGGCAAGAGGGGGCCTTAGGGTGGGCCTTCAGGGGCCAGGTCCCTTTCCTGGCCAGGCTTTTAACTGCAGGTGCCCACAGAGACCACTGCCCTCCCCTGGTTTCCCCGGAGAGGGGCTTGGCTTCTAGCAGTCAGAGCAGGGCTCTCCCAAAGGGTGGGGCCTGGCTGACGAGCCACAGCACAGCTTCCTGGGAAGAGAAGGAGCCTCTGTGCTTTTAAAATACAACAGAAAAACAGCAGCAAGCACTTGTGTAAACGAATACAACTGAAGCCATGTAGAAGCGGAGAAAATGAAGATGACCCTCTTCATTTAATCACACGCGTGTACAGCCATGTGGCTGGCAGGGTCCCCAGTGTGATCCTGGCGTAGTTCTAAGCGCAGGCAGACCCCTCCATGGAGTGCAGTGTGGTCCCCGTAGACTGGGGACAGTGTGCATGCCCGTGGAGGGAGACACGTGGGTCTGCCACACCTCCGCTGCTGGCGCCTCCTCTGCCCGCAGATGACCTGAGCAGGTGGGACCCAGTGGCTGGGTGGGTGTGCAGCGGGCGCATGCCCTGACTGTGTCTCTGTCCCCACAGACAGTACTACTGGTATGACGAGCGGGGGAAGAAGGTCAAGTGCACGGCCCCGCAGTACGTTGACTTTGTTATGAGCTCTGTGCAGAAGCTGGTGACGGATGAGGACGTGTTCCCCACAAAATACGGTTCGTCTCCCCCAGCACTGGGCGATCATCCTCGCAGCGGGGCAGGGAGCATTCAGGACGTGTCTGCAAGTGACCAAGCCCCTGTGCTGGGAGGGGCAGAGGCACGGAGGGCGGCAGCTGCACCACCCCAGCCCCTGCTTAGCATGGAGCCACCTGGGCTGTGGGGTGAGGCCGGAGCCCTTGGGCAAGGGTCAGCCAAGCCAGGGCCAAGGGCCGTCTCCCTGGCCCTCTGGGCCATGCGGCTCCACTGGGCCCCTCTTGGTTTCTGCCACTCATGCTGCTCTCACCATCCAGCTTGTGGGGGTTTGGGCTGGGTATCAGCCACCGAGCCTGTGTCCAGATTTTGGTGGGATGTGGGAGGGGCTCCACGCCACTCCCGTGCTGCCAGAGGGACAGCAGGGGACAACAGGAGAGGCCTGTGCCACCATCGCCACCTCCGTCCTGGCCCGGGAGAGGGCCCCAAGTGTCCATCAGGGAGACACGGGGGCCCGAGTGCCCGATCACAGGCCCCTTCCTGAGGAGGTGGCCAGGATGGCCCAATGAGTGCCCAGCCCTCAGGGCAAGTGCAGCCTCCGGAGCCTGAGCTCGCAGGGAGGTCTCAGTAGCCCAGACCTGGGGTTGGCAATTCCCTGTGGTGCCTGCTGGTGGGCAGAAGCTGTTGCTGCTGGGGCTTTGTAGGCCCTGAGGGTGGCAGGTCAAGATGTGGGTGGCAGGCACCAGACCCACCAGGCTGGGTGCCAGGGGCCTGGCCTCTGTTGGGGCCAAGGGATGTCTGCAGCTTGTGACACGGTGGCCTCCCCCAGGCAGAGAATTCCCCAGCTCCTTTGAGTCCCTGGTGAGGAAGATCTGCAGACACCTGTTCCACGTGCTGGCGCACATCTACTGGGCCCACTTCAAGGAGACGCTGGCCCTGGAGCTGCACGGACACTTGAATACGCTCTACGTTCACTTCATCCTCTTTGCTCGGGAGTTCAACCTGCTGGACCCCAAAGAGACCGCCATCATGGACGACCTCACCGAGGTGCTATGCAGTGGGGCCGGCGGGGTCCACAGTGGGGGCAGCGGGGATGGGGCCGGCAGCGGGGGCCCGGGAGCACAGAACCACGTGAAGGAGAGATGAGCCCCCCGGGCCGGACAGGGGCGCACGTGTGCAAAGAGACGGTGGTGTGTGTCCTCTCCTGCATCTGCGTGTGCACACATGTGCTGGGCACGCGTGTGGTGAGGTCTGTGAGGGCCCTGGGCTGCACTGGTGTGGGCTGCACAGACGCAGACGGCCCTGGCCGTGTCCTGTGGCCCCCTGTCGGAAGGATGCGTGCCATTTGTAGAGAAGAGCCTTTGGGCCCGTTCACTCGTGCAGCAGACACGCATGGGACTGATGCTTTGAGTTTTCTTCTGTGGGGTTTTCCTTTCTCTGGTCTCCGTGCAGCCCCTGCCCTCCCTCCGGTGCTGCTGGCCTCAAAGGAGGAACTCGTGGGGGGAGGGTGTGATTTGCAGACCTGGGTCTCTGCTCTGCTCTGGGGGTGGGGCTTGCTCTCACAGAGACCCTCCTTCCTTCTCGCCCCTCCTCTCCCGGCCTCGCTAGGAGTCTTGGCTGTCGGCAGCTCAGAGGTGGGGGAGGCCTGTGGTGCGGGGTGCCGTGCACCTGCTCCTGTTCCTGTCACCCCTTCCTGCTGCCTCCTCCATGCCTAAGGAACACCCATGGTGCAGTCCTCAGGCAAGGCCAGGACAGGGCTGAGGCCCTGCGTGGAGATGCTGCACCAGCAGAAGGCTGAGACCCGCTTACCTTAGTTCATCTGTTCACTCGTAATAAAAATAATTCTCTCAGGTCAGAGCCTGTGTGCGTCTTAGCGTCTTGGTGACCCCCCCGACACTGTGGGCAGCCCGACCACTTCCTTGGTGGGCAGCCCCAGCAGCAGGCACCCCGGAAGCTGCCCCGAGAGTGGGGGTCAGAGCAGACTTGCCCCTGGCTGCCTGTGAGGATCCATAGTCAGCCTGCAGGTGCCGTGGGGGAAGCACATACCCCGTGTCACTCGCTCTCCGCAGCTGCCTCAGCCCCCTGCCTCTCCCCATGCTGGTGGCGGAGACCCTCAAATGTTCTTCTCCAAAGAGCTCTGGACCCGAAACAGTGGCTCTGCCGCAGGGGCCATTCCTGGCCGGGACAGCGTGGCCCAGGGGCAAGCAGGTTTGTGTCCTCAGCCTGGGAGTGGGTGGGCACGTGCTGCAGGAAGAGGGGCCCTAAGCTGAAGCCTGGAGCTTATCAGGACCTGAGTGGGCTGAGAAGCGGGAAGAGAGGGCTTCAGGTCAGGGCCTAGTTGGTTCAGACCTCAGGACTGTGGGCCCCTGCCAATGGCGCCTGCTGCACAGTGACCTCGGGCAGTCCCCCACCGCCCCCCCCCCCTTTAGCTAGTGGGGCCTGCCCAGGTCATGGTGCTCCCCTGGCCTCGGGCTCAGCCTGCATGATGCACCTGTGGCCAACAGGCCCCTTCTTGGCTTTCCCAGGGACCAAGCTGCAGGTCAGAGGCCCTTCTCCTGCCTTGTCTCTGCCTCCCACCCCGAGAGCTGACAGCCTCTGGGCTTCTCAGAACATGGCTGGAGTCAGCTGGGGGCATCTCCTCCGACATCCACACGTACCCTAAGGCCTTCACCGCCTGGTCCACCACCTCCCCACGAGGGCCCGCACTGACTCTGTGACCCTGGGCCACATGGTGAGTCAGTGCCTGGAGCCAAACCCAGTTCCCAGAGAGAGGCCTACTGGGTGCCACCCACCCTTGTCTCCTGATGCTCTGCGTGGACCCCCAGAATGGAGGCCCCAGGACACCCACAGAACTTGACTGAAGGGGCTGAGTGTAGAAGGCTGAGGCAGGGACCGGCGCTGGCCTAGGTAGCCAGGAGGTCCACTGGCGAGGGAGGGCAAGAACGGGGGTGGGTGGCCTGGTGGGGCCACCCTCTCTGGCTGAGGCCCTGGCTGGGGTGTGCAGGGAGCTCCTGGCTGAGGCCACAGGGAGCCAACCAGGCACACAGGCTGAGTCGCTGTGTGCTGGCGAACCTGGGGTCTGGCTGCCGAGCGGAGGCCGGGTGGAAGATTGGACTGAGAGTGCTGCGGGGCACGGGGCTGGGGGCCAGCTCCACTGGGGCTGAAGGGGCTAGGAGGACACCGGGATTCCAGCTGGAGCCTCCAAGGCAGCCTCAGATGGAGTGTGCGTGGAGCCTGTGGGACAGCCTTAGCAGGCGTCCAGGGCACGCGTTCGTGCCGGTCTCACACTCAGGATGCAGCTGCAGGGTCCCCAGGGCACATGGGAGTTGCGGGCACGAGTTCCTTTGGGAAGGGTGCCTGGGATGAGGGCTGGCGCTGGGCATTGGGGGTGCCTGCTTTTAGGCCATAGTCTGGTGGACCTGTCCCGCTCCTGGGCTGAGGGGGACATCCCAGTGCTGTGCGCTGTCCTCCACTGGGATGGGTTCTTGCTGTAAGACCTGGAGTCTTGGTCAAGCCTTCCTGCCTCTGACTCCGTTTCCCTCCGTGAACAGGAGGCCTGTACGCTGAGGGGGGTCTCAGTGCTAAGGGCTCAGCCCTTGCCCCCAGCTGCAGCCGTGGCTCACTCAGTCTCTATGGTAAAAGAGATCTGTGTCCTAATCCTAAGAGACTGTCTCCTTAGATAGCACAGCAGGATGGAAGCTGCAGATGGAATCAGGTTCCCAGTCACTGACCTGAGGACGGGGAGGTTATCTGGATGGGCCCAGTGTTGTCAGGAGAGCCAAGGCACTGAGCAGGGAGGCAGTGGAGGAAGACAGCGCGGCGTGGGAAGGGCCTGAATCAGCAGTGCAGGCAGCTCCTAGAAGCTGGGAAAGGAAGGCACCCAGAAAGAACCGGCGCTGCTGACTAGCCCAGTGAGGTCTGTTTGAGGTAAGTTCGTTTTGCCTCCAGCCACGAAGTTCATGGCAACTGCAGCAACAGATGAAGGCAGATTTTGGTTCTAGGCATGAGGTGCTGCTGTAGCAAACACCTAGAAAGGTGGAAGTGGCTTTGGAATTGGGCTGAAAGAATTTTGAGGGTGATAGAAAAAGCCTGTGATGTTGTTAAACAGGTGGTAGAAGGATGGAGGCGTGTGGGGCTCGAGGGGCTCGGAGGAACCAGCCTGGGCTTTGAGAAGAGTCAGAGCTGCTGTGACCCGCCCGTCCTTGGACATGTGGGGTTAAAGGTGCAGGTGGGAGCTCAGAGGGAAAGGAAGGAACGGGAGCCAGGGAGAGCCCTGTCCATGGGGGCAGAGGTGCAGCTGCACTCTCCCGTCGCCATGTGCGGGCAGCACTCGCGGGTGGTCAGCCTGGCCCCCTTGCGCTGCTCAGGTTGGCCGCCGAGTGAGGGAAGGACATTAGCAGAGGGGTGAGCACCCTGCCGTCGGGAATTCTCAGCTGAAGATGCTGATGTCAGGAGATTCACTGTTAGGAATGTGTGCTTGGAGTAACGGCCACACCAAGAGCTCCTGGAGGAGGGCGAGCCTGTGGCTGGTGGATACCCCGGGTCACCCAAGCAGATGCTGAAAGCAAGGACAGCTGTGGGAGGTCTGTGGACGAGCCTTGGGTCTTATGGATCCAGTGAAGCCCCATGAGAAGCACGAGGGGCTCTTACACCATCAGAAACTTGGCTGGCTTGGACTGAGGCAGAGGGGATGTGATGAAAGGCTCTAGGGCCCCCAAAAATCAGCAGGCAGGAAGCAGACTAAACTGTTCAGCTGCGAATACTTGCCACATTTCATAAAAAGAGAGTGTGGCCCTGAGGGTGGAGGTGTCAGCACAGAGGCAGAGTCGGGACCCCCAGGAGTTCCCAGGCCTTGCTGGGACGGAGGAAGTGTGCCCAGCTGGATTTTGGATTTCTTGGGAGCAGCGACACAGGCACCTTGCAGCTTTCTGTGTGTCACGTGTGTATGTATGCACGTATAAATGACTGGGTTTCACCATCACCCAAACTGGAGTACTGGGTAATCCTAGCTCACTGCAGCCTCAGACTTATGGGCTCAAGTGATCCTCCCCCTTCAGCCTCCTGAGTTGCCAGGACCACAAGTGCGAGCCACCATGCCTGGCTGATTTTGAAATATTTTGTAGAGTTGAAGTTTCACTACCCAGGCTGGTCTTGAACCCCTGGGCTCAGGTGATCCCTTCTGCCTCAGCCTCCCAAAGTGTTGGACCATCACACCCAGCCAGACTTTCCTTGAAAACAGGAATGTCTGTGACTGGCATTCCACGTCTGTTCTCTGGTTGTATTTTGGGAGCAGGTAACTGGTTTTCCAGCTTTGGGGGTCCACAGATGGAGAGGAAACTGCCCCAAGGTGGAATGCCCAGAGTGTCACCCATACCTGATTGGGGTAGCTTAGAGGGTACAACTTGCGACTTGTGAGCTGATGAGCTGTACGTGAGGTTTGGGACTGGACTGGGTGCTGTGTTTGGTGGAGACTGTTGGGGCCGCGAGGGGAGGGATGCATTTGCACACGGGATGGGTGTGAAGCAGCGGGAGCGGGAGGGTACTGTGGTCGGCCTGAGACATCCCTCACCACCGGTGATATCCACATCTAGTCCCATGGAAATGAACGTGCCACCCAGCAGCAAAGGGGAATGAAAGCAGCGATGAGATTAAGGCAATCAGCTGACCTTGAGAGGCAGAGATGATCTGGGCCCAGTGAGAGCACGAGGCCTTCATCGTGGAAGCTGGATGCAGGCTGGGATGCGCAGGACACAGCTGTGAGGAGGCTCCACCCACACTCCTGGCTGCAAAGGTGGAGACCCCAGGCCACAGGATGCAGGCGGCCACAGGTCCTCCCCTGGAGCCTCCAGGAGGAGCACACCTTGATTCTAGACCAGGGAGACCCCCTTGAGTGAGACGTGCCCAGTCCTTGACTCTGGGACTGTGAGGTATTGGTGTTTTAAACTTCTTAGTTTGTGGTAACTTAACTATGGCGGTGATAGGAAACCATAGGAGACAATGCATCTACCAAGCAGGCCAAGGCGTTCTTACATGGTCCTGGGGGCAGGTGCACAAGAGGGCCCAACTCCCTGGCATGAGACCCACAGTGTAGACTGTAGTCTTCCAGGTCCGGCTGGCACGAACATGGCTCCCTGGGTACTGTTCCCTGCACGTCTGTCAGCCCTGCCCACTCTCCAGCAGGCCTCGCTGCCTGGAAGGTCGCCACTGGGTTCTTCCTCCTGTTGCCGGCCTTCTCCTCTCTGGCTCTCTGCTGACCCTGACCCCTTGCCAAATCACACTAAGAGACTTGGGTTGGTGGTGGGGAGTTGGGGTGGGATGGGGAGAAGTCACTGGAGTGAGTGGGGTGGCACTGGACTTAGGGCAGAGGGCCTGGGCACAACACCACTGGAGGGCAGGAGGCAGGCAGGACGGGGAGGCAGGGCCAGGCCACCTGTGGTGAGCTCCCTGGCAGGGGATGGGAGCAGGGGAGCTGGAACACCCCACCCTGAAGCCAGCACACGGGCGTCAGCCTCCTGGAAGCTCTGAGGCTTTGTGACACCAGGAATTGTTCCATCTTACAGCTTAGGAGGCTGGGGCTCTGTGCCTCTGCCCTCAGCTGATGGAAAAGCCCAGGGCAGGCTCCCCACGGAGCAGAGCTAGACCTGGACTGCTATGTGCAGGGCCCCTCCCTGGAGCACCCACCTCCCGCCTGCATCCTGTGCAGGAGGTGGGTCAGACTGTCGCCCCCTGCCACCCACCTGCCATCCCATGGGTGGGCTCACCAGTTGGCTCGTTCACCAGGGCCCCAGCTCTCAGGCCAGGCCATGGCAGGCTCTGAGCCCAGATGCACCCGTCAGATTAGCCACCTGGGAACTGAGGACCAGGACTGTGAAGCTGTCCTCTAGGTGGGCAGACCGGCCACCACATCCTTTTTCAATCTCCATTTTAATTTCTTCATAGAAATGATGTGAGGACTGACTGGTGTAAAGTGAGACTAGTGTCTGCCACATCAGAAGTCCTGCCATATTTGTTTTCATTTTTTATATAAACCAGCAGATTCTGGCTTAGCTCGCTTTGGGTTCTGTTACTTACAACCAAGAGAGCTTGGTGTCAGAAGTGGGACTGCAGGACACAGCCCCTTCCTGAGCAGTGGGGAGCTGGCAGGGCTCTTGACACACAGTTTCCTTTTGGGCCTCCAGTCATGTGCCTGAGAAGTCTGACTTCTCACCGTGAATGTGTAGAGGAGGACCAGGAGTGTATCAGCCACTCTCAGAGAAGCAGGTGCAGGACCGTGGGTCAGGAAGGCTTCCGGTCCAGGGCCAGTAGCCTGTGACCCCACAGACTGTCCTGTGCCTCACTGAACTGTAGCAGCCAAATTTCCTTTCCTCAGCCTGTTTCTTAAGGTAAAATGAATGGGGAAACTGTAATCCAGGGATTGGAATGGATCCTAATTCCCTGGTCCCCTCCCAAGTGCCTTCTTTTCAGGGTACCAACCTCCTGTGAGCTCAGCCACTTGGCAGTCCAGAGTCAAACGGAGGACGGCTCAGCTTCCCTGTGTCCTGGGCTCTGAGTGGAACCCTGAGCTAACTAAGCTTGACAAACATGGTGACCCCCTGGCTCCCTCCAGAGAGATGGGTACAGGCACAGCTTGAAGTTCAGGGCAGTGGCTCTCACCTGGGGGTGATTCTGTCCCCTACCAGGAGACTCATGGCAATGTCTGGGAACGTTTTGTCACAATGGAGGTGGGACAGCTACTAGCTTCTGTTGGACTGAGACTGGGGATGTGGCCCCCACCGCATCGTCATCCCCCCCCCACCCCAGCCACCGTGTGCTTAGCACCTGCTCCAATGATAGACAGCTGGGTGCAGTCCGGCCGCATCTGAGTCCTTCACATGGGAGGGGAGTGTGGGCGTGCGCCTCCCAGGGCAGCTCTGCGGACGCCGCAGTCTGCCTGGACCCTGCTGAGGCCTGCTCCTGGCCTCCTCCAGGCTGCGGTGGACTCCCAGCCGCTGGCCTCACACAGCATTGGCCTGGACTCGCCCTTCTGCTGCGGCGGCAGAGGGGCAGCTGGGCCAAGGCGTCGTGCCAGTGGAGCCCACGGCCCTGGCTGCCCTCTGTGGCAGGCATGGCTGGGACCATCCCCGCTCTAGCTCCAGGGGCTGTGCTCAGCCTGGGCCCCTCACTCCCAAGGCTGGGTCATGGCACCCTATCCGGACCCTTCCCAAGTAAGGAGTGGGAAAAAGGCTCATTCTCCAGGAAAAGGCCCAGGCCCTGGGTGGCCCATGCAGGCCTTGTGGGGTGGCAGAGGTGCCGTGCAAAGAGTGCTCCGCCCAGGCCCTGGCCCTCAATGGGAGCCCGCCTCAGGCTGGGGCAGCCTCGGGGGATGGCCCCACACATCGGAAGTGACCTCTGACCCTGGCCGCCTGGAATCTCGCCCTCTTCAGCTGGGCAGAGGGTAGCTGCGTTCACACTGGCGCAGCCCAGGGGCTGCAAGTGGGGAACGAGAAGCTGTCCCGGGCTGTCACAGAGCCCTGCGCGCCCGCCCTGCCCAGATGAAGACCTTCGTCGCTGTCTTTGTGGAAGGGATTTATTGTTCTGGAGCTGCAGTTGCTCACAGTTATGACAGGGGTACACTGCAGGGGCTTGCCCATTTCCATGGCGCCTGCTGGAGTCCGCGTGTGTCCGAAGAAGCACAAAAGGGGAAGGCGAGCAAGAGGCAGTTTGCTTCATGTCCTCGATCTCCGTGGAGAGCCCCTTCCCGCCTGTACCGCCTGGCGTTTGCTGTCCTAGGTGTTTGCTTTTGTTCTTATGTATAGAAATCCCAGCCTGTGGCAGAGGTCTAATGTTAACAGAAGCGTTAAAATCTATACACGAGGTGGGTGGGAGGCAGGGACAGGCACCAAAGCAGACAGACTCCACGGCAGAGGCATGCATCAGATCCGCCGCCCCCCCATGGCCGCTGCACCCGGGCTGTGCCCACCTGGGAGGGCCGGGCACATGGGCGGAAGGGAACAAGAAGCTGGAGCTGGGGTGAAGCATGGCGGCGGGCACTGGGCAGGGTGGGCCTGCAGCCCTCTCAGGGCTGCGCCCTGAGCCTCGCTCTGCACAGAATGCCCTGCGGAGGAGCGCCACCGACTCTTTTTTTCAACTTTTTTTCATTTTAATAAGAAAAGCCCCACAGTGCCCCTGCCATTCTGTGTGTGGGGAGGGCCAGCTGAGGGCCTTCCTCTTACCCCTTCACCTTTGGACACAAAACCAAGATTGCCCCAGCCTGGGTCTTGACAGAGGGGCGCTGGCGCTGCTGCCCGCTACGGGACACTGCTCCTCTGCCCTGAGCCCCCACAGAGGCGGAGCTGCTTCTCCACAGAGAGAGACCGAACCCATGACAGAGCGAACCGCACCGTCTTTAGATGTGTGTGTAGAAAGAATCGGGAGCAAGGGACTAAAACACAAAACCTGGCCCTGCCCCAGCGGCGCCCCCAACCCCACACCCTTTTCCAAAAACCACCAAGAAAAAAAAGTTTATAAAAATATCTTGCAGGAATTCTTTAAAGTTTACAGTAGCTTGCCAGCCCCCCCGCGCCCCACCAGCTGTCCTCAGAGGGCGCCCTGGCCCCAGACCCCCTGCCTGAGATGCACAGACCGCAGGGGATGTGGCCGCCACCCTTCCCTGAACAGAGGTGCAGAGAATCCATAAATTAAAACAGCAAATAAATAACACTGATCCCAGCCCAGTGGCCTGGCCTGCTGGGAAGGCTCTGGTGCCCCAGGGTCTCTCTGTTTCCACCTCAGCCAGAGAGGAGCGCCAGAGCCCACAGCCGCCCCAGATGAGGCAAGGGAGGCGCGGGTGAGACGAGAGGACGGGAGGCAGCCTGAGGAGGCCAAGACTACACGGAGGCGGCGCGGCCAGGGAGGCAGCGCGGCCAGGGAGGCGGGGCATGGGCCTGCGAGGAGGCCTCCAGGTGCGGCGTGGAGGCGGTGGACGGGGTGGACAGGGTCTGTTCCTGTGGCTACTTTGCCCACCGGGGGTCCCGGCCCCAGGCGGCCAGGCAGGCTGTTCTTGCCGAGGGGTCAGGTGACCGGGAGTCCGGGTCGGCCGGGCTGGAGGAGGCTCCCCCAAGCCTGGCCCTCCTCCCATGGGCCGTGCGGAGCTGAGGCGAGGAGCTGCCGCGGGGTGGATGGGGCGCTGGGCTGGGCCTCACTGCCCGGCAGCAACAGCAGGAGCGGAGGGAGGGCGGGTCCGCAGCAGCTGCCTTCGGTCACAGAGGATGGCCTCGTGGAGGTGACATGTTAACTTTTCGGGATAATTCCTGGTATCAGAGTGGAAACAAGCGATGCTGTCAGAGACAGGCAGAGACAGAGACAGGAGAGAGAAAAGAGAGCGGGCGCGGGTGGCGCAGCCTGCAGGCCGGCCCCGGCGCCCCTTTCCTTTCCTCCCAGGCTCTGAGAACAGTCTGCACGGACGGGCGGCGCGGCCGCGGGTCCACTCGGGGCAGGGCGGGCGGCGGGCAGCAAGGCAGCCGCTGTCAGTGCTGTGCTGGGGGGGGCTAGTGTGTCTAAGGCTGCTCGCGGCGGGCGGCGGGCGGGCCCATCTTGGCCGTGTCCTTGCCCGTTGGGTACTCGGCGTCCCCTCCGGGGCCAGGGCCAGCGGCCGCGGAGTCACCGAGTGGGCCGTGGGCACTCCGCTTGGCGGGCGTGCTGGGGGCCTGGGCCGCCTGCCCGTTCTTCTCGTCTGAAAAAAGTTGTTTAATTACGTCAAAGAAGTTACTCAATGGGCTGCCTGGGTACACAGAACAGAGACAAAAAAAAAAAAAAAGAAAGAAAAAAGGGGAGAGAAAGAGGAAGGGAGGGAAGGAGAGAGAAAGAGAACAAACAAACAAATGAACAAAGGGGCCTCGACGAGGGAAAGAACCCAGAGATGAGGCTGAGATGGGGCGGAGCGGGGACCAATGGGCGGCAAGCAGGGTGGGCAGGCAGTGGCCAGCAGGGGCCCTGTACACTGGGGGGCTGTGCGGTTGAGGAGCTGTGCGCCGTGGGGCCAGGAGCTTAGGACCCCAGCGCCTCCGAGCTGTTGCACGGGACCCAGCGCTCCTTTCGCGAAGTAAGGCTCGGGGCAGGTGGTGAGACCTCTCCCTCCCCACCAAGGCCTGGCCCGGAAGGCCCTGCCCCACCCCCCCTTCCCTCCCCACCTCGCAGCCGTGAGGGCCGACCCACCCCAACTCCGGAGATGATAGCGTAAAGAAAAGGGCCTGCTGGGAGCTCTGAAGCCTCGCAGGACCCTGGGGGCAGCTGCTGGGCCCAGTGGATGATAGGCAGAGGGTGTGCCCACCACACCTCTCCAGAGAGGCCTGAAGCCCGACCCCCTGGCCAGCTTGGACACAGTTTAGCAGCAGACAGACAGATGGACAGATGGGTGGACAGGCATGGAGGAGTGGGTGTGGGAGGCAGGCTGGGGGGCTCGGGACAGGCAGCTAGAGTCATGTCCTGGGTCCCTGGGATGGGGCAGTCCTGAGAGGAGCGGAAATGGGGAGCCCACCCTTCTTGGGGCCCTGTGCTCACTGCCCAGGTGTGTCGATGGAGACCCCTCAATCCCACTTCCTAAGCCTAACCCCCACCTGAGTCCTGAGCTGTGGGCCCCTCCGCTCCCTGCCAGGCACAGCCTCCAGTGGACAGAGGGATGGGCACCGGCCCCTGCCCTAGGCCACAGCCTGCACCAGCGGGACCAGTGGGACCAGTGGGACCCTCACTGGCTTCAGGCCTTGGGAGCCCCTTCCTGGGCCTGCCCTGATCCTAGGGCCTGCCAGAGGTGAGTCTGGCCAGGAACCCTCCTGGGCTTGCTGTGGTAGGGGAGCGACCTGGGCTGTTTGTGGTAGAGGATGGGGCCGGGGACATCTGGGCTGCCAGGTGCCTACATCTACACAGGAAGGCCGGGACAGCCCGGGCGGCGGGTGGCAGCCACAGCGGGCTGAGGGTGAGCAGTGGAGTGGCAGGCAGAAGTGCCAGGTGAGCGTGGGGGATTCTTACCACATTTGGAAAGCCGCCCCGTCATCATTTCCATACAGTTAGTGGTGTCTGGAGCACAGAATGGAGAGAGGAGGGAGGGAGTGAGTGAAAGGCTGCCCTGGGCCTTCTGGCTGGACACCCACAGCCTCCATGGGGAAGGGGCGGAACCAGGAGTGGGTGGGGCCCCAGAGGCATGGGTGGGGAAGATTGGGCGGGGCCAGAGCCAGAGGCGGCAGGGCCTATAAGGGGCAGTGCAGGGGCAGGGCCTGGAGTGAGGCAGGGCTGCGGAGGCAGGGAACAAAGTGGAGCCACCTGGGCAGCAGCCGGACCTCCTGGGCAGCAGCCTGAGCCTGAGCCTGAGCCTGGATATGGCCGGCGCCCTGGGTGGGCCTGGCCCCTCCCCTGGGCCGACAACCCTGCCCTGGCCGTGGCCTGCGTCAGTCACTATGCATCCTCACTGTGCCACTCGACAGCTCCAGGGCCCTGTGGCTTCCAGCTGCCCCTCAAACTCAAGGCAGGCACCCTCTTCCTTGGCCCTCTCCCCTTCTGCTGGGCCTGGGGATGTTGGTGCTGCCAGGCCAGGACTGGGGTGGGAGCAAGGCCCTGGGAGGGGCTACTCCCTCGAGGCCCTCACTGGTGCCTGCACAGGGTGGACACATGCCCTGGTCTGCCTGTGCCTGCTCACTGGGGGCTCTCAGCCTCCCCTCCCTCGGCCAGGCTGGGGTCTCTGGGAGAGTGGGCAGTGCCTGAGGAGGCCCCCTGCTGGCTAGCCACCTTCCACACGTCCTTGGAGCTGGGCTTACTAGACAAAAGTGTCCAGTGTGGGAGGGGGGCAGGGCTGGGAAGGGCTGGGTGTAGCGAGATCACAGGGACAGGCTGGGCTCCCCAAGTCCAAAGGGAGACAGATGGGGCCCAGAATAGGCCCCAAGAGCCTCTGCAATGGGCTCCACTGAGGTCAGAGTCCAGGGCAGGAATGGAGAGGGGCTTGGAGTTGGCTCCGGGAAAGTGGTGCGTGCTGACAGCCGGGACCACACTTTGCAGGGCCAGGCTGGGGGAGTTCTGCCCACAGCCCACACAGGGGCAGACTGAGGCACCCAGGTGGCTGCTCAGGTGCGGGGACACCCTGGGCAGCACCCCGGGGCCCGTTTCTGCTTGCCCTACCGGGCAATCCCTGTCCATCCCTGGCCTTGGTGGCTGCCCTGTCGTTCTCTGGCCTCGGTTTCCCTTCCTAAGATGATGGCTTTCAAGGCTGAGAGAGCCAGAAGCTGCTGCCGGCCGACGGCATGGCCTCCGCTGTAGGGCAGCACCACATGTACCTGCGGGGCCGAGCACCTGGAACCCTGCCCCTCCTTGCCCGCTGTGCTAGCCTAGCTCCCAAAATCAGGAGAAGGGGGCCACTTCTCCACCCACTGGGGCATCGGTTAGGGCCAGGGCTGTTGGGGACCTCAGCCCCCAGCCCGCAGCAGGGTGAAGCACACTCTGGGAGGGCTCCCACAGGTGATGGAATGATGATGGAATGAGGATGTCACGGGGAGGGGCAAGGGGGGGCCCTCTTTGGCCTCCAGGACCCCACACGGAAACACAGGAGGTGACCCTAGCATGCCACAGAGCTGCGGAGATGCAGGCTGGGAGAGGGGCCCCCCAGGGTCCAGCCAGGTGCTCCTCCCACATGACGCCCAGCGCCCCCACGCCGCACCGCCATTCAGAGGCACGCCCACACCCTTGCTGACAGACCAGGCCCATGCATGTGCCCAGTGCTCCGCCCTGCTCCCACTGCACGTGGGCTCAGGGGAGTCAGGGGAGCCCTCCGTGCCAGATGCCAAGTGGCACGGACCCTCGGGCTCCTAGACCCTGGTGGTTCCAGGCCGGGGCAACCTCCCCTGCACGAGCCCATGAGGCTGTGATGAAGTCCCCGCTCTGGCTGGGCTCAAGCCCCTCTGCCCTGCTGGAGGCATGGCCCTGGGCTGTCAGGAAGTATGGAGAGATGAGAAGTCACAGCCCGTCAGGCAGCCCGTGGCCCTCCTAGGGTGCCATGGCGGGGAGCCCCGAAGGCAGGGCCTTGTCACTGCTCTCCCAGGGCCTGTGCGGGCTGCCCTGTGCCTGACTCCCTAGCAGATGGGCCGCCCGGGGCATGCTTGGCCTGTCCAGGGCCGAGACCTGTGGGTGGGCACGGAGGGCCCTGCTCAGGGCCAGCCTGGCTCCGCCGAGGACCTGCCCGCAGCCCCTCCCCGCCCCAGCACAGGCCGGGCGCCTTACCTGCCAGCGTCAGAGGCTACTCTCGTAGCTGGTGGCCACCTTCTGGCCCTTAAGCCCAGCACCCCAGCTTAGTCCTGGCGCTGGTGGGGGGGGTTCTACGGTGGACAAGAGGCGCCTTTCAGTGTGGTGCGGCTGCGCCCTATGTCCCTGGCGTGCAGAGGCGAGGCGGGTGGTCCCGCCGGGCCAGGGAGGGGCCCTGCTCCCTGAGGGGTGCAGCCACAGCTCGGGGCAGGGAGGTGGGAGCTTCCATCAAGAGGGGCCAGGAGGCTGCGCCTGGGTCCTCACGCCTCCCGTCCGCGCAGCACCAGCTGGCCACGCCCCACTCGCAGGCCGCAGGTTGGCCGGAGCTGAGCCTGCCTCACCTGACAAGTGCTGGGCCGCAGGCGGGTCGTGTGTGCTCAGCAACTGGGCCTGGATGGTCTCCACCACCCTCTTGAAGCGGCGGCTGGGGCCTAGGGGAGACAGGGGGTTATGCCCTGGACGGGCCTGGGCCCGGAGCCACCCCGGGGGCGCCAGCTCACCTGAGAGCAGAGTGAAGGTGACGGAGTAGATGCCGTTCTCCTTCTGCGCCTCCCCACCCTCTGTGTAGGTGATATCCACCTGGAACTTGACTGGCTTCTGGAACACGGCTGGCCCCCCCGTGGCCTTGTACTCGGCCCGGAAGCTCGTTTGGGAGATGACGCTGTGGCTGAGGCTGGGAATCTGTGGAGAGGGAGCAGCGTGAGCGTGGCTGGCCTGGCTGGTCCCACCCTGGCCCTCTGGGGAGGCAGCCCTGGGGCGAGCCAGCCCCACCGTGCGCACATTGTGAGCACCCAGGCACCTCTGCTTCTGTGGGGGGGGGCACAGTGCAGTTGGAGACAGTTGGGGCAGGGGGAGGGGCGTTTCCAGCCCCCACCCTCCAAAGCTTTGGTCTACTCAGCGGGGACAGCTAAGCCCCTGCTGGGCTTTTCTCACGCAGCCACAGCACAGGACGACCAGGACCTTACAGAGGAGCCTTAAGGGCAAAGATGGAGGTGGGAGGTGACCCCTGCAGCCTGAGGTGGGGGTCCAGGGTGGAGCTGAGTGGGAGGTGGGGGATCTGGGAGCTGCCACTGAGAGGGAGGTGCAAGGGCGGGGCTGGAGCCGTGCCCTCCTGCTGGGGCTTCCTGGGCTCCCACTGCTTGCGGGACCTATGGTGCTGGGCACTGGCTCGGTGGGCTCCACAGTACCGAGGGGGCAGCTGCAGGAAGCGGAACTCAGGGCCACCCAGCGCACAGGGCCCAGGCTGGCACACAGCCACCTCACTGGGGCCGGCATGGGGAGGGGCTGAGGCCACTGCTGAGTCTGAGGTTGGCCGTGGCAACCAGGGGCAGCATGAAGGGATGTGGTGAGGAAGGAGGACGAGGAAGTGAGCAGCCTGTGGGGACGGGGACGCTGAGTGCCCCTGAGGCCAGGGTCCAAGTGCAGCCTGAGGCCTGCCCAGCCCTGCCCAGCGCTGGGCTCTCCTGGCCCCGGAGCCTTCTGCAGGTGCTCCAAGCTGTCCCCACGGCGCTAAGGGAACCTCAGCTGCAGCCAGGGCAGCAGTGGCCTGAGGGCCTGGGGGGCAGAGTGTCCGGTGGGGTGGAGGCCAGCCCCTAGCTAGAGAGGCCGCCGCAGCGAGCCACGGCCTGATCTTGCCAAGATCCTGGGGCTAGGGAGGGCACCTGGGTGGTGGTGAGCACGGGGCAGGACAGCAGCCCTGGGGAGGCAGGCTGGGGGTGGTGGGGGAGGCGGGTGGGGAGCAGCCCCTGCAATGCCTGGGCGCTGGGTGCAGCACAGGGTGGGGCAGGGCCGGCAAGGAAGGGGCGTCCTGATGGGACTGGGTGCTGGAGTCCTGGCAATAAAATTTCTCCATTTGAGGCTTTTAGGGGCTTTCTGCTCCTCCTAACCCAAAAATGCCCAGCAAAGACAAATGAAGCCCACCCAAGACCCTGAGCGCGACCACTCTGTGGAGAGCCACCCGGCCTCTGAGGGCAAGGTGAGACCAGGGAAACTGGGACACCTGAGGGCTGGGGGTGTCCACTGAGGGCCAGCAGAGTCCCATGGGTCCCTGGGGCCACGGCCTCACGAGGGCTTCTCCCTGTGTCTCATGGAAATGTCCCCCTCTGAGACCCACCCAGCCGGAGCCTTCCTTCTGCCCCATGTGCCAGCTGCCAGGCCTGCCCAGCACACACCTAGGGCTGCTGGGGACCAGTGAGCAAGGTCCTGACTCCCTCTGCAGGCCAAGCGCCCCAGATGGGCAGTGACCCCTCCCTCATGAGGGCGGGCAGGAGAGAGCGCCTGTCCAGTGAAGGCGGCCAGGCAGGCCCACGGGTGAGCGGACGTCCATGCTGTGTGCGTGGACATGTCCTGTCTAAGTGAGGAGCCTGTATTCTTGGGGCTGGGCGGTGTGGGGTTGGGAGGGCTGCCCGCCTCCCCCGGCGCCCTGTGGCCTCACCGACAGGAAGGCGTGCACGATGTCAGCCTTGATGGAGCTCAGAGGTTTGTCTTTGATAACCACGAAGATCTGCTCCTCCTTCTCTAGGCTGATGAAGTTCCCAAACCAGGACTTCTTGGCCAGCCTGGGCAGTGGGAGACAGGCTGTGAGGATTGAGGCGTGGTAGTGTCCACACCCCTGCCTCCCTCAAATCGGGGGTTGGAACAGTGGAATCCTCAATTCCTGCGTGATAGAAACGGCCATCTCCACAGTGCTAGCAGAACCCATAGCCCTGACCCCAACGCCCTAACCCTAGCCCATATGCCCTGACCATCACTGTGGCTCCAACCCTAACCCTAACCATAACCTTTATCCAAGCCCTAATGCCCTCACCCGGCCCCATGGCCCAACCAGGTTCCACAGCCCTAACTGGCCCCTCTTGGCTCCCTAGAGTTGTTCCCGGGCAGCACTCGCAGGAGACCCCATTGGGAAGGAAAGGAGAGGGAGTCGGGCGACCCCTGCTCCCGGCCTTGCTCCTCCGTTTCTGGCTAAGCCCTAGTCAGGTGCCCAGTGGCAGGACAGGTATGGTACAGACACTGGGAGCTGCGTGCCCTCCTACCCGACAGGGCAGCCTCAGCAGACACCAGGGGCTGCAAGTCCTCCCACCAGACAGGGCAGCCTCAGCACCCCTGGGGCCGCCCTCCTGTGTTTCCGGACGTGTGGCCATGTGGCTTCCCTGTGGCTCCAGCCTGGTAGGGCTGGTCCCTACCCTGTAGAGTAGAGATCGCTTCCAGATCTCTGAGGCTGGCTGGGGCAGGGCGGTTCAGGGCTTGCAACAGCCACGCAGACCCTGGCTCCCAGATGCCACCACAGTGGGTGGTCCCCATCCCAGGCTGGGGCAGTGATGCCAACCTCATGACTGGCAGGCCTGACTGACATCACTTCCTCTGCTGGATGCAGGGCCCAGTGACAACAGCTGGCACCACCTACCTGCCCAGCCCGCCTAGGCACCCCACACCCCTTCCTACCCCTGGCCCGCCTGCGACCTGCCACCTGCTCCCAAGTCTGGGGATGTCCCTCCACAGGTGAGCCCTCCACAGGGGAGCCCCCCCTCACCAAGGCCGCTGTGAGAGGTGGCTAAAGCTGGGCTCCTGAAGTCACCTGTGCCCCCCACCCCCAGGAGCAGGCGGGGCCTGCAACTCGCTTCCAACAGGAGATGGGGAGGCGCTTCTGAGGCCACAGGAGGCTACTCCTGTCTTGCTGGCAGGCTCACCCCAACTTGCAGAGGCCCTCTGCTCTCCAGCTCAAGAGCACCCGAACCCCACCCACCAGCGCGGGGGCTGGGAAGCCCAACTGTGAGAGGACCACGGCCCGAGGCGCCTCTAGCACAGCCCCTGAGACTCTCAGGCAGAGCATGCCTGGGTGGCTGTTCACAGTGGTGGCGCGCGCTGCCGGCTTCCCATGCCGCGGAGGCGGAACCAGGTGCACTGAGAGGCAGAGGCAGGGACCTGGAGGAGGGGCCGGCGGGGCTGGGGCTGTGGTGCCCTCTCCCGACTGATTCTGAGGCCCCTCCCAGCGGCCTCACAACTCCCCTTTCCCTTGCCCATTCCTGGAGTTGCCTCCTCGGCCACTGTGTGGCCTGGGAGTCCTGCCAGACAAGCACGGGGACCGGGTCCAACCATCGCTCAGCCCCTTGACGCCTCCTCAGTGTCCTGCCGGTCTCGGCGGCTGTCTGTTCTGGGTTCAAAGCTCCGAGGGCCACCTCTGGCCCTGACCTTACCCCAGCCCCATGCCAGGGCCTGGAGCCAGGAAGTGCACGGGGCAGCCGGGCAGTTCTGGAAACACAGGTGAGTTTCTGCATGGTCGATGTTCTGCCCGACGAAGAGACAGGAAAGATGGTACAAACGTGACTCTCTGCTTTGAGGCCCGGGGTGCAGCATTTGGCAAAAATAGTCCCATGTGTGAAAGATGCTGGAGGGCCCAGGGAGGCCAGGCCGACGAGGGGTGAGGGGCCTGCGCTGTGACTCCAGCACCCACGTGGCGGACAGTGCACAGCCTGGCCGGACGCTAGTCTGGGTGTTGCTGTGAAGCTATTTTTAGATGAGATGAACTTAAATCAGTCGCCTGTTGTCTGGCAGGAGGCCCTTCCTCACAGGGTGGGTGCATCCACCAGGTTCGGTCTTCCTGGGGAAAAAACGCCCCTCAAGGCTGCAACCTGGAAACTGCCTGGGCTTCTAGCCAGGGCTTCAGACTCAAGGACGTCAGCCCTGAGTGTCCAGCCTGCAGCCCTGCGTGTCCCAGACAACCGCATGCGCCCCTTCCTGAAGCCAGCTGCCTCCCTTGGTGCTATTCCTCTGGGGCGTCTGGTTGACATGGGGCTGGCAGCAGCTGGGGCTGGCAGCAGCTGGGGCTGGCGGTTATCTCAGGTCCCCAGCAAGTGAGTCGTCACCAAAGAGGGACTGTGGGAGGCATCCGTGCTGGACCCTCGTCCAAGGCGTCTGTGCAGGACCCTTGAGAAGGGCTGTCCCAGGCATCTGTGCCAGGCCCTTGGGCGGGGCCGTGGGAGGCGTCCGTGCTGGACCCTCAGGAAGGGTCAGGGCCTCCAGGCCGTCTCAAGATAGGGAAGGGGAGAAGCGCAGGCAGCGGCAGTGGCATCAAAGCCACCTTCGCGGCTTTGATGTTTTCCACCTTCTCTGAGGAAGATAATTATGAGTCTGTTCGTGAAAGCTTTTGGTAGCAGCAGAAACGGCAATGTCAGGGCCTAGGCGGAGGGTTCCCAAGTCTGCTGAGCCCTGTGCATCTGGGCTTGAGACGATGCCTACACACCTCCGACCTGGGCACCCAGCTGGAAGGGCCACCTGACTGGCGCAGAAAGGCCACTGGGGTGGGATCCCGGCACAGACTGCAGATGCTGCTCCTGGGGCTTAGCACTGAGCAGTTTCCACAGGGGCCCCTGCTTTAAAGCCAGCAGCAGGATGAAGGTTCTTCTCTTACTCAGTCCACAGTTGGCCACACCTCCATTTCCCGGGGTCTCCTGTGAAGTGACTCAGGCCTAGCCGCCGCTCTCTGCAGCTGCCTGGCCTGGGGTCACGCTGCAGGCTCATATGTGTACACCAGCAGTCGCCTGGTCTCCGAGACACTGCCCAGTGACTAAGGCCATCGTCAAGGGGAGGGAGAGGGCCTGGGCGCTGGGAAGGGGTCTCTCTGGGGACATCTTTGCCTAGACACCGGTCACAGCAGCCCCCAGAGCATCTCGGTACTCGGGCGCTGTCGTCTCTGCAGTGGCACCTCTTACGGCTCAGAAAGGCGGCGGGGCCAGGCCTCAGCTTGGCTGCTCTGCTCCGCCCCTGCACACATGTTCCCACCAGGCCTGCTGCCCCTCTGTTCTTAACATGGGCTGTTTTCTCCTTGAGACCTGACTGACCCCGAGTCTCTGCCCTTGGCGAGCTCAGGCCCTGGGGAGACTCTGCCCAGTGTACCCCCTGCTCGCCTCCAGCCAACCCCAGGCTCTCCCGAAGTCTGAAGCTTCTCAGCAGGGCTGGGGGCTCCTCCCCTGGCTGGCCTTCCCCTCACAGCCGGGCATTTGAACTTCAGAGACTCCGTGGCCGAGACAGGCCTGCCTGCGGTGGGAGGTGGGGCCACGTGGAGAAGGAGCCCCCGTTGGCCATAGGGGAAGGGTTCCATGCCCCTCCCCAAGCCAGCCTGGTGTCAGGTACCAGGAGGCCTCCAGCAGGGGCCACTTACTCTGGGGACGACTCTGGGGTCAGGTTGGACATCTCCTCTGGCGTCGGAACTGTGCACACAGGATGAACAGGAGGGAAGGCGTGGTGACCGCTCCATCCTTCCCCTGCCCCGGCCACCTTGCGCTGAGGTCAGGGTCATCAGGAGTCCACCCACACACACTAGGACAGCCCCCCAGGGGCACTGGTCACCCCAGCTCCCGGCCACCTTAGAGGACCCACTGGCTGTGGCGCCCCCGGGCTAAGGGGAGCTGTCCCCGCCTCTGGTGCTGAAGTCGGCTGTGTCTTCTCCAGCAGCACTGGCTGGCCCTCAGTGCCCCACACATGGGGCCTCCTGACTGGCAGTGCCCCCTCGGTGGCCAGCTCTCCTTGCTGTGTGCCTGGCCCCAGGACACAGAGTGGGTAGACTCGGGAACATAGAATGTCTGGAGGGGATACCAGCCTGTGCGACAGGTAGGACACAGGCTGCTGCTGGGCGCTTTCGGGACAGTGAGCCGTGGGCAGGCCCAGGCCACCCCTGCAGCTGCAGGCCCTGTGGACTGGTCTGGCACTGCCGGGCAGGGCCCTCCCCAAGGCAGCCTCTGCTCTCTCCACTCTGGCGCCTCTGGGCAGACACTCACCTTGCAGTTTCCGGCGGTGGAAACGGGGTGAGCCCAGAAAGCTGTTCTTGATGGAGTTGAGCCGTGCCCTCCAGGGCACCCCTCCGACGCTGGGGCTGGACGGGGGTGTGGGGTTGGGCGTGCCGGCCGGGCTCTCCTTTGGCGTGTGGACAGGCGTCCCCTTGGGGGTGGGGAGGGGACTGCCCCTTGGTGAGGGGTGAGGGGTCACCTGTATGGTGGGGACAGATTTGGTGTTTGGTTCAATCCTGGCGGGTGGGGGCCGGGGGGGCACCCGCAGGGCAGGCGGGCCCAGGGGTGGTGCCAGCTGGGGACAAAGGCTGGTGGCGGGAGGCCGGGCTGGGGTGCTGGCCGGGAAGGGGTTGGACTTGGTGCCCTGCAGAGGCTTGTCAGTCAGCTTGGCCTTGCACGGCAAGGTCTGGGTCTTGGGGTCGGGCCGCGGGGCGGCCTGTGGAGGGAGGACGTGTCCAGGCCTCGAGGCGCTCCCGCAAGCTTCGGGCTCCGTGGAGGTGGCCAGGGGGTGGGCCACGAAGGGCAGCTCGGGGGGCGGTGGGGGCAGGACAAGCTTCCTAATAGGCTACAGGGAGGTGCAGGGAGCGAGCGGGGTGAGGGCAGCCGCGCGGCACATGCACCCCAGTCCCCCGCATGCACACGGCACAGGAGGACCAGAAAGAAGCAGGCGGGAGTGGGAGGGTGGGGAGGCAGGCAGGCAGGGATGGGCAGGAAGGTTCGCCACAAAAGAAAACAAGTGACACACAAGAAAACAAACAAAACAAAACAAAAGAGCGTGCAGTTAGCAGAGCAGCCTGCACACAGAGCAGCAGCCGCCACAGGAGCTCGGGCATGGGGGGTGCCTGGGGCTGCTTCCCAGGGTCCGCGGAGGCTGCCCCCACCCTGGCACACGCTGACTGGGAGGGTTGGGGTCTCTGTGCATCCGAGCTGGGTGGGGGTGGGGGGTCACTCACCCGGGGGCTGCTGAGTGGGCTGGTGGAAAGGCCTGAAGAGGCACCGCTGATGGACCGAGACCTGGAGGTCACAAGGTACAGGGCCACGGCTCAGCCAGGGGGCAGCGGAGCAGCAGGCGCTGGGCTCTGCTCCCCCCAGGTAAACCCTCCAGGAGGCCTGGAGCCTGGGCCAAGAGCCTTGAGGCCCTGGGTCCTGCTGCACACCCTGTCAATTCAGGAGGGCCCAGGGTGCCTGGCTGTGCCCAGAGGGCCCACATGTGGGGGCCACCCCATGCCAGCAGCCCAGGCACAGCACAGGATACGGCATCAGACAGCCGCAGCAAGGGACCATCCAGCGTGGGGGTGGATGGAGGGACGAGGGGACAGACGGGGGCTTCCTGTGAGCTTCCTGTATCCAGCCCCTTCTGCTCCAGGCCTTGTGCTGGCTCCAGCCTCCCATGTGCCAAGCCCCCCCACAGCTGAGCTCTCACAGGGCCTGCAGCCTGGTCCTCCATGTCCCTAGATGCCCGTGAGGGATGCCTGGGTCAGTGGCCGGCCCTTCCCTTGTCCACAACCAGGAGGGCCTGGGCAGGGCCAGGCTGGGGCAGCCGCTGGCAGGGACAGTGGGGCCTTGTCCCACCACTGCCTTACTTGGCCTGAGACCTGCACACAGCAGGAGGGAGGCCCTGGCCCAGCATGCCCGGCTGAGACTCCAGTGTGCGGCCGCCACCCCCGTGCAGGGACCAGGACGGCTGTGCGTCGTTCCACCACACTGCACGGACGAGCCGGTGCCCACGCGCCCAGACAGTGGCAGCTGCCATCTTTGGAGGAAGGAAATGCAGGGAGGGGCCGAGGCAGCCACCGAAGAGAAGAGGACAGAGAAGAGTAAAAGCCCGGCCTGCGTTGCCCACCAGGCCTGCCCACTGCCAGCCGGCCACGAGGGGCCTCGCTGGTCCACACCACGGCCCAGGTCCTGGACCGTGGAGAGCGCCACGCTGGCCACACACCTGGCTCCCGGACACCCGGGGGCTGGGCCCCACAGCGACGACCCTCCAACTCCCTCACCAGACACAGCCAAGGGGCAGGGAGGCGGCGGGGACCCCATGCCCAACCCAGCCTGTCTGGGCCAGGATGACACCCAGGGCTGGGACTGGACCCAGAGCTTTCAGGGCTGAGCTGGGAGTGCGGACAGCTCTCATGGGGGCAGCAGCCACCAGTGAGGCCCTGGACCTGCGGTTCCTGTCAAGCCCACCCAGAGCTCGTGACTGGGCACGAGGAAGACAGAAGAGGCGCTGGAAGCCCCGGGGTGGAGGGGCCGAGCCCTGGTCCTGTCCGGCCAGGCAGCCGCTGGGAACGCTGAGCTACAATTGCTGGGGCAGGGGCAGGAGAGACGGCGCCAGCCTTGAGGGCAGCCAGGGCACGCAGGGTGAGGGCACACGGGTGAGAGTCACAGGTAGGCGCAGGGCCAGGGCTCAAAGAGAAGGGGCCTGATCGGCAGCCAGCACAGTGCAGCCTTGGGAGGGTGGCGCCACCCGCCCAGGCTCCCAAGACTGGCCCCGGGTAGAGGCCCCTCTGACGGCGGCACCTCCTGCCCTCCTCAGTTCCTGCAGGTGGGCACAGGACGGCTGCTCGGCTTCAATTCTGGCCGGCCCCAGGGGCAACAGGGCCACCGAGGCCCACTGGACACAGCACAGGGGCTGGCAGGAGGAGCGGCTCGGCCTGTAGCCATGCCGGGCTCTAGCCCCAGGCCCTGTGAGCCACGGCGCTCGGTCCCTCGCAGGCAGGCGTGGGCCACGCCTCAGCAGCCCCACCCCTCCTCCTTGGCCTCTGCCTAGCCCTCGGGCCCTTGCCTGGCTTGCTGGCCAGCTTCACCGCTGCAGGAGCGCTGCAGCCCAGCCCGCCACCAGACCCGCCCATATGCCTGCCCGGCCTGAGGCAGGACAGCGTGTCTGGGGCTGGGAGGTGCGGGGATGGGTGGTCGGGGTGTATACCTGTCTTCTTTGCTGAATTGGGGATGGGCCTCAGCGATATCCAGGCTTTTACTGAACATTGCTTTACTACAGCAGAACAGAGCGAGAAAACACAGTTACTGACGGCCACACGCGGGCACAGGTTGGCCCCCAGGGCCCGGGCCACACCAGGTAAGAACTCCACGCGGCTCTGAGGCCGGTGCACAAAGATGGCGAGAGAGAAGGCTGGGCCAGACAGCACACTCCACACCGTGTGACTGCTGGGCAGGGTGGCCTGGTCGTCCCCACCCCAGCCCCCAGGACCCCTGCGTCCCCCAGCACCAAGCAGCTGGGTCTCTGCTGGCTGCACAGGTGGCCCCGCCAGAAGTGGAGTCTGGCTGGGACATGCCAGGACTAGTGGCCTTCCAGAGGCCCCGGAATGGTCCACACCCTGGCCCATCCCACACCTGCCCCAGGCAGCCAGGCCTGGGAGCTGCAGCAGAGGCCAAGAGGGCGGCCTCCCACACCGCTGACCGGAGGGGCCAGGCAGTGGGGTGGTGGGGCCTGCCCTGCAGGGTCAGGGGAGCCCAGGGAGGTGGCCACGCAGGCAGGAGGCAGGCACCTGGGCTGCAGGTTGAGGTGCCCCCATGACATGCAGGCCACTGAAGGTCAGGGCAGTAGAATGTAGATAGGAGGGCCCCTTGCTGCCCCCTAGTACTGGGGTCAGGGCTGCAGCTGACTGGGCCCTGGGAAGGAGGTTCTGGGGGCTGGGACCCCAGGTTGGAGGCTGGGCCAGCCAGAAACCCCAGGGAGGGCCTAGGACTCCCAGGGGGCCATGGACTGGGAGCCCCCAGAACTGGGACCACCAGTACTCTGGCCAGGGCTGGGGCTGGAACAGGTTTAGCCTGATGGCTGCCAAGCTACCTTGCAGTTCCCCACAGCTTCCGCCAAGTTCCCGAGGAACAGGCCTCGCCTGTCCCACCCCCGCAATCGCCAGTACAAGGAGGGGGCCCTGGGGTGCTGAGGCCCAGACCACAGGGCAGACCAGAGACTGCTGCCTGGGCTCCTGGACCTCCTGGTGTGCTCCTGGGCCCAAGAGCTGTCCCCAAGTGTTGGAAGGCGCCACCTGGTGAGGGACGTTTGAGCTCATCCCTAAGAGGCCACACTGGCTCCAAGGATTTGCTGAGGGCCTCGTGCGGGCAGCCCAGCCCTGCCCCCACCCAGCAGAGGCTCCAGAGGGGCTGGGTGCCCTTCCTCCGGCCACGGGTCTGCTCATCACTGCTGAGTTCTGTGATGTCCCTGGCCACACACACCACACTTGCCACCCGGAGCCGGGCCCAGCATTGCCGGGGCCAGGGGGACAGGCTTGCTGAGCTGATGGCTCTGAGCATGGTGTGACCACATCACAGCTCAGCCCAGCCAAGCTTGGGTCAAGCCAGCCCTGCCCTGCCCTGCCCAGCCCAGCTCAGCCCTGCCCAGCCTGGCTCGGCTCAGCCAAATACAGTTCAGCCCAGCTCAGCCCAGCTCAACCCAGCCCAGCCCAGCCCAGCCCTGCCCAGCTCAGCCCAGCCCAGCCCTGCCCAGCTCAGCCCAGTCAAATCCGTCTCAGCCCATTCTAGTCCAGCCTAGTCCAGCCTAGCCCAGCTCAGCCCAGCCGAACTAAGTCCAGCCCAGCCCAGCCCTGCCCAGCTCAGCCCAGTCAAATCCGTCTCAGCCCACTCTAGTCTAGCCTAGTCCAGCCTAGCCCAGCTCAGCCCAGACCTGCCCAGCCTAATTCAGTTCAGCCCTGCTCAGCCGTGTAGTTCAGTACAGCCCAGCTTGGCTCAACCAAGTCCAGTCTAGCCCAGCCCAAACCAGCCCAGCCCAGCTTAGTCTAGTCTAGACCAGCCCAGCCCAGCTCAGCCCTGTCTAGTCCGGTTTAGTCCAGCCCAGCCCAGCCCAGCTTAGCCTAGCCCAGTCCAGTCCAGCCCAGCACAGCACAGCCCAGCTCAGCCCAGCTCAGCTCAGCTCAGCTCCCAGCCCAGTCCAGCTCAGCTAAGCCCAGTTTAGCCCATGCAGCCCCACCCAATTGCCTCAGCCGAGACCCCAGGCCAATGGGCAGCAATGAGCCAGGCAGCAGTGCCGTGCAGCCAGGGCCCAAGGAGGGAGGCCCAGCAGCCTCGGGGCACACACACCTCTGGCCGTGCTGGGCCATCTCAATGGCCCGCCGCGCAGGCACCGGGGAGCCGCCGTCCGTCACGCTGAGCACCTCCATGGACTTGCGCTCCGGCCGCCGCTTGCCGTGCCGGTTCAGCATCGGGGAGTCCACACGCTTCCGGGGAGGGTCTGAGTACACATGAGGGTCAGGCCAGACAGCCCCTGGACCCCAGTGGGGCAGTGCAGCCTGGGCTGGAGGCCACCCCTGGACCCGTACCTATCTCATTCCGGGGGGGCAGGTCCTCGTCCTCCTGGCTCGGGTACCTTTCTTTCCGGTCCAGGAGGAGGAAGTAAATCATCTTCTCCTGGTTCTCCCTACAGCAGGCGAGAGGCGCGAGACGCGCTGGCACACGGGGCCACCGGCTCCTCCGTGGCGGCGCTCCCACCCCAGGCCCCGTGCCCCACCCAGGAGCAGCCCCAGACGCACTCCTCGGACAGCAGGTCCTGCAGCAGCTTGTTGCGGTCTCGGAAGCAGCCCAGTGAGTGCATGCTGTCCAGCACGTCAGGGTCGATGTCCTCCAGGCTGGGCAGCGAACGGATCTGCACCTTGCGAGGAATGGGCTGCTCTGGTTCCGGCTCATTCTTGCCCCCTCTGTGGACACAGGGCAGGCCGCCCGGTCATCAGCTCTAGCCGGGCCTGGGCGGCTGGGAGGGTGGGAGGCCCGCCCTCACCTGGGGCCCTGCATCCTGCCACTCTCCCTGTGCCCAGCCCGGGGAGGCCTCCTGCGTCCTGCCCGCACCCCGCACCCAGCGCAGGCCACAGAGGGCCAAAGGCCAAGGCGGGGCAGGGCTTGCGCTGGGCCGGCGCCCTCCCCCCGGCCTTTCCTAGCAGGGCCTCCAGGCCACAGCAACAGGCAAAGCAGGCGATTAGTGGGTGGAAAAGCTACTTACATATACCATATGTGTTTCTGAATGTGCTCTAGCTACAAGGAAAGAGAAACAGGGAGTTAGTACGGACGAGGGACGGAAAGAGCCCACATTAGGAGGTGAGGGGGAAGGCGGGAGCACTGGGGCCATGGAGAGAGCAGGAGGGTGAGGGCAAGTGAGTGGGGGGAAGGTGGGGGGGAGGATGGGGAGGGGGCTGCATTCCTAGAGGCTCAAGGCCAGCACCCCTGCCCCTGCCTCTCCCAAGTGGAGAAGAAAACAAACCTCAAGGAGGAGAGAAGCCAGGGGGGAGCCGGGGTCGGGGGGGTGCTCCAGGTAGGGACAGGGGCCTGGGGAGCGGAGGGACGGGGAGGGAGGGAAGCTGGAGCCAGGGCGGCCCCAGGTGCCTGTGCTGCCTGGGCTGGGCCCCTCCGTGGCTCTAGAAGGAACCAAGGCAGGAGAGCAGGGAGCAGCCAGGAGGGAGCTGAAGCCAGGAGAACCCGGCCCACCTGTGCGGCGGGGCGGGGCTGGGTGCAGGTACGGGCAGGAGGCTGGGAGGGCCGGCCAGCCGCACGGCCCCTTCTTTCCACCCTGACTCAGGGACAGCTCGTGGGGTGTGAGGCGGTGGCCACTTGGGAACAGGGCAAGGCTACCCTGGCAGGGCCAGCCCAGAGGGTGACCTGCTTCTGTCAAGTGGACATGTGCGGTCCCCACACCAGGCAGCCCTGGAGGAGGCCGGGACCAGCAGCTGGAGGCTACTTGCCGGCCCCCACAGCTGCCGGAGGCACTCAGTGGAACTATTCACGCTGCCTGGAGCTTGCCCCAGCAGCATCTGGAGGCAGGATGGCCGTGATGGGGAAGCACCAGTGCTTCTGTGTGTAACTTACAGCCAGGTCTCACCTACCTGTGCACACAGCCCCCCACACCTGTGCACACCCCACACTGGTACAAGTGCTCATATGCACCTGGACACACCTCCCCACACGTGCACATGCCACACCTACGCCCCCACCCAATCACATGAACCTGGGCATGTGTCCACACCTGGGTACCCCCACACCCTTGAACACACACCTGGGCATGTGCCTACATTTGTGCACCCACACACCTGAACACGAGCCCACACACGCCTGGGCACTCCCACACCTGGGCGCGCACACACACACTTGAACACTCACCTGGGCGTGCACACACACACCTGTGCACACACGGACACACGCCCGCCCCCACGCCCCCCGCCACGCTCTGGGGCCGCCCCGCTCCGAGGGCACGCACCGTGAGGCGGCGCGCGGCGTCCACCTCGATCATGCCCCGCAGCAGACTCTGGCAGTCGGGCGGGATAAAGTGCGGCATGTGGAACACGCCCCGCTTCACCTTCTCCAGCAGCTGCCGCAAGTTGTCATCGTCGAAGGGCAGAGCCCCCTGCGGGTGGCCGGGTGGGGGTCAGCGTGGGCGGGCAGGTTGGGGGAGAGGCCAGGGCAGGGTAGAGGGGGGCCAGGGTCTCACCACCAGCAGGGCGAAAAGGATGACGCCGCAGCTCCACACGTCCGCCTTCCGGCCGTCGTACTTCTCCCCCTGTGGACAGCAGTGCCCAGGCTGTTGGGGGGTGCAGGGCAGGGCGGGGGCCTTGGCGGGCCTGGGCTCAGAGGGAGTCGGCCCGGGGACAGGCAGCCTAGCAGCACCTGGGGGTGCGGCAGGCTGGGGTCCCACCAGGGTCAAGTCCCCGCCACCCTGGGACCCACAGAGCTGCAAGCGGCGGCGCGGACTCACCCGGATCACCTCGGGGCACGCGTAGTGGGGGGACCTGCGGGCAAGGGCAGAGGTCAGCGGCGGGGCTCCGGGCGCTGCCAGGCCCTCCCCCCAGGGTGACAGTGCACTGCAGGGCCCTCAAGGAGGCTTCCAGGGCTGTGGTGCCAGACGCCCCCACGTTCCCTGAATCCCCAGGCAGGCTTTTGGGAGGAGACCAAGGTGGGGTGCTGGGTCTCTGCTGCGCCCAAAGCTGTCTGCCCACTTGGCTGGGCAGGGGCCAGGGGGTCCCCAGGAGAGGGTCATGTAAGTGGGTCCCAGCCTCACTCCCAGGCAGGCCAGGGCCAGGACTGTACCCCTACCCTTACTGTGCCGGGAGGCCTGTCTCCCCACCACCACCAGGCTGTAGGGTACTGGGAGGCTCAGGCACATTGTGGGGGGCCTGTCTGTGGGGTGCTGGGAGGCTCAGGCAGACTGGGGGCCTCTCAGCCCACTGGCTCCTCTTCCCCAAGCCCAGCCCGTCCCCCAGCCTCTCCCCTGGGCAGAGGGCCACATACCCACAGCTGGTCTCCAATAGGCTGTCGCCAACCTGCAGGGACGCCATGCCGAAGTCTGCGATCCGGATGTTGTTCTTCTCGTCCAGCAGGAGGTTTTCAGGTTTCAGATCCCTGTGGCTGGGGAGGAGGGCGGCGAGGCTGAACAGGGCCAGTCTCTGCCTTGAGTGCCTCCCCGCCCTGGAGACCCCCTGCCCAAAGCCCACTGCCTCTCCAAACGCCAATCACACAGAAGGGCCAATGGCAGCCCAGCCTGGTGATGTCATAGGCAGCCAATCAGAAGTCGCCTGCCTGGTCCGTTTGGCTCTGGCCTTTAGTCAGGCATCCCTGTTTCTCCTGCCATGCCCTCCTGCACCCTGGCAGGCTCCTTCCTGCCCCCTCCTGCTCCCTAGCACACCTCTCTGGCCTAGGCCAACCTAGGGCCCCCAGGCGCATAGGGATGCAAGCAATGGTCCCTGGAAAGGCTGAGGGGCTCCCAGAGCCCTTGGGTGGGCGCCAGGCAGAAACCTTCCCGACACACTGCCCACTCGGGAAAGGGGAGGTGCCGGGGGTTGATGCTCCTCCGGGGAGAAGGGGAGCACCTAGTGCGCATGGTGCACTTGAGAGGCAGCTAATGGCGGGGGACAGTGCACTTGAGAGGTACCTCCTGGGAGGGGACAGTGCACTCGAGGAGTACCTAATGAGGAGGGGACGGTGCACTAGTGGGGCACCTAATGGGGGGGAGGAGATGGTGCACTTGAGGGGCAGCTAATGGGGACGGTGCGCTTGAGGGGGCCGCTAATCGGGGGGAGGGGATGGTGCACTTGAGGGGCAGCTAATAGGGGGGATGGTGCACTTGAGGGGCAGCTAATGAGGAGGGGGACGGTGCACTTGAGGGACAGTTAATGGGGGGCATGGTGTACCTCGGAATAGCACCATAGGGGGTGTAGTAGTTGGGGCACAGGGGGCGTCTGTGGTAGCACACTGGGTGTGGGGGTCCCTGGGGAGTGGGGGGCACCAGGGGTGGGGCTCACCATATGGAGTGGCTGTGGCAGAAGTCCAGTGCGGAGATGATCTGCCGGAAGAACTTCCGAGCCTCCTTAGGCGTCAGCCTCCCCTTCTTCACCAGGTAGTCGAAGAGCTCACCACCTGACACGTGTTCTAGCACCAGGTACCTGCAGGAGATGGGGCCACCATGCGCCCAGCTGCAGCTGCCCGCTGCCCCTCCTCATCCCAGGGCCTCCCACAGCCGCCTCCTGGCCCAGCCTCTCTGCACGCCACCCCCATCCTCCCGCTGGCTGGGGGGACAGCTGAGAGGAGCCCTGACTATGGCGGATCTCAAACCATCTGGGCTCCTGGGGGTGGACCTCAAATGAGTCTGCAAGGACCCTGGGGTGGGGTGGGGTGAGGGTGGAGGGGCGGGTGAAGGGATGGTTCTGGGGGCACAGCTGCCAGGGAGGGTTTGGAACCCGCAGACTGAGTGTGGCAGGTGCTGGGGCCAAGGCTCGGTGCATGGGGTGGCCTCAGGGCTCTGCCCTGCCTGCTGTGGCTCTCACACCCTGTGGTCCTCAGTGGCACGGGCACCGAGCAGGGAGACCACACAGCCACATCCAGGGACCCAGAGATGGTCTGGGCCTCTGTGGGGGCAACAGGAGGTGTGAAGGCCAGGGGGAGGGGATGAGGAAAAGGTTGGCATGGCCCTCCCCTTCCTGCCCTGGTGGGCTCCCAGCACCACCCGCATGGGGTCTCAGCCACATGGAGGGTCCTGAGGAGCTGGTTCCTGGTGAGAGGCCCGTGGGACGCTGGATGCAGCTGCCTGGGGGCCACTCCACCCAGGCTGAACCAGCTCCAGGGGGAGGCCTGTGAGGGTGGTGGCCCTGGGTGTGGCTATGGTGATATAGGGGGGCTGTACAGGCCAAGGGGGTGGCGCCTTGGTACATGCTCAGAGCTGCCACGGGGACTGGGGTGACCGGCTGTCCCAGGAGCTGGTTTTGGCAGGAGTCAAGGGCCCAGTGTGGGGATGGGAGCAGAGGTTGTGGTGAAGCCCCCAGGGCAGGGGGAAAGGTGTGAAGCCCCCAGGGCAGGGGAAGGTGGTAGGTGAAGCCCCCAGGGCAGAGGAGAAGGTGTGAAGCCCCCAGGGCTGGGGAAGGTGGTGGGTGAAGCCCCCAGGGCAGAGGAGAAGGTGTGAAGCCCCCAGGGCAGGGGAAGGTGGTGGGTGAAGCCCCCAGGTCAGAGGGGAAGGTGTGAAGCCCCCAGGGCTGGGGAAGGTGGTGGGTGAAGCCCCCAGGGCAGAGGGGAAGGTGTGAAGCCCCCAGGGCTGGGGAAGGTGGTGGGTGAAGTCCCCAGGGCAGAGGGGAAGGCGGTGAAGCCCCCAGGGCAGGGGAAGGTGGTGGGGGCCACAGGGTGGGAGTCCGGACAGGGGGGCGGCCAGGCCCAAGGCTCAGCATAGGCCACACGGTGTCCAGAGGGGGTGGGACAACACCCAGGGCCAGACCTCAGGAGAAGTCGTGAGCACAGCCGTGCCTACTTCCTGGGCTCTTTCCTGTCCTTGGGCCTTGGCCTGCTGTGCCCATCCCCCCCGCACCTCCCCTCCAAGAAGGCCTCCCCAGGACCCCACTGCACCAGCACCGTGTCACCATGAGGAAGCCGTGCCCCTCATCACAGTCCACCTCGCCAGCACCAGGGCCAGGACCACCCCTGCCCCCCCAAGTCTCTGATGACAGTTTCTGAGCCCCTGCTCATGGTGGGGCAGGCGGGCTCCCCACACCCCACCCCTGGGTTTCCTCTCCCCAGCTACACACGAGCTGGCCACCTGCACATGCTCCCCACGAGAATGCAGAAACCCAGGCCAGAGCGAGCATGGACGTCGCTGCTGGAGGAAGGGGAGCTGCTGGGTTTGGCCAGGCTCTCAGCCAGCTCACACTAAGGGCAGCCCCCAGCCCAGCCCTGTATGTTCCCTGCTCCCTCAGTGCCTGATGCCTCAGAGATGCCCGGCTGGGATCACCTGGCAGGTCACGACGCCACCCTGGGACCAGCGAGGGTCAGATGGGGCTCAAAGCCAGACAGCCCTCGGGCAGCAGCCCCTCATCTGTCAGAAAGCCCCATCAGAGTACACAGAGGAGACTGCCATGAGTTACCACTGTGCCCACTCCCAGGAGCTCCCTGAGGCTGGGTCTGGGGGGATGGGGTTCACAGCCAGGCATGCCTGGGACAGGGTGGGGATTTCTGCTGGCCTCGACAGCTGTGGGGGTGACAGGGTCAGCCACACTCGGGAGCCTGGTGGCTGTGCCTCCTGTGAAGGAGCCTCAGGGATGGAGACACGGCTCAGTTGGGCTGGGCAAGTCCTGGGCAGAGGCCAGGAGGCTCAGCGTGGCCATGTGGGGAGGGCCAGGTGCTTCTGCCCCTTACCCTGAAACTCCTGTCCCCCCCCAGAAGGCCCTGTTCCCCCTTGCCGTCCTCAGGCTGGTGGCTCTGCAAGCCCCCCCAGAGCAGGTCTCTGATCTGGTCAAGAAGCAGAGACCACAGCAGCCTGGGCTGAGACCCTACCCAGGCAGGTGTTCATGCTGGCAGGGCCAGGGCTGCTGGGATGCAGCAGGCGCCCCTGGCCTCCAGCCCCTGTGCTCCCCAAGCCCCGGACACCCACCCCTGCAGCGACAGCTGCCACCTCTGCCACCCCAGCTCTTCAGACCCAGCAATACCTACAAATATTTTTTGTTTTCATAAACGTCGTGCAGCTTTAGGACATGGGGGTGCTCGATGAGCTTCAGGATCGCGATCTCCCGCTCCACCTGCGTGGGAGAGACCAGAGCACGTCACGCTCACAGGGCTGGGGCACGCATCGCTCCCCACAGACACTGCCTTTGGTGCCAGCTGTGGGGGACGCAGGGGCCTTTGGAGCCATCCTGTGGGATGTGCAGGAACGTGGGCTGCTCAGCCGGGGCCCTGGCTGGTGGAGAGGGCAGAGGGCAGGGGCCTCAGTGGAGGGAGCCCAGGCCCCTGGGCTGACACCAGCCTGTAGAGCTGAGGACTGGGGACCCCTGGAGCAGGAGGGCCCCTCCCCACCCTGCCCAGGAAGGCAGGCAGCCTGGGCCTCTCTTTGAGCCCAGCCTCAGGAATGGGGCCTGGAGCTGCCGGAGAGAAGGCTCCCAGCCAGTCGGATGGAGGGCCCTTCCAGGCAGGCTATGCCTGGGCTCTGTCCTTTCTCACGGCGGCAGCCTCACAGGAGGAGGGGCTGGGACAGGCCTCTGTGGGCTCAGGACTAGCATGAGGTGGGGGCAGGCATCCTGTGTGTGTGGGACACAGAGTGGGTATGCAGGCCGTGGGCAGGGCACATGCCCCCCATCCACAGGCTCCCAGCTGGTACTGTCCCACAAGTGGGGAGGGCCCCAGGGAGGGGCAGAAGTGACCCTGGAGGGCACCTGACTCAGGACACCCAGTCCTGCTCTGAGGTAAGGGCAGGGCACCCTCCCTCAGACATGCAAGCCTGGCCACGGGCAGCCGGTGCTCCGCCCAGCACAGAGGAGTCGCCATGTCAGTGGTGGGGCCAGCCGAGGCCACGGCCTGGGGTACCCAGCACTCAGGAGCCAGCGTGGATGAGGCTTTGGAGCTGGGCGAGTCTTGTGATGGGGTCCCAGCCCTGGCGAGTTGGTCAGCCTGTCCCCAAGCCCTTCCCTCCCAGGCGGGCATCTGTGCACGATGCCTGCAGGTGACAGGGACACCTCCCCTCCCCCGCATCCCCAGGCCCTCCTTTATTCGGGGCTCACAGGCACCTCCCAAATTCAGCATGGGACTCTCCCCAGCTATGCCCCGCACTGGATCTCTCTGCCAGGCACTGTCCTGGCCCCGTCACTCCCAGGGCCTCTGTTTCTCCTCCAAGGCAGGGTGGGACCCTGCTAGCCCCATCCAAGGCAGCCCTTAATGCCGCCCCCACCTCCCCGTAGGGTCCCCAGGCCTCCCCAGTTTAGTCTGGTTAATTCCTCCACACCCCCAGCAGCTGGGGGGTGCTGAACATGTCACAGTGCCCAACCGTCAGCAGCTTCCACAAGCCTCTCCTCTCTCGGCTACTCCCACTGGCCCCATCCCCGTGTCCTGCCCCACTCGCAGCCTTGCATGCGAAGGAGCAAATGGAGAGGAAGGGAGGGCAGGGGGCTCGGCTGGCCCCGGTGCTGGGAGGGTCCCACAGTACCAGCCCAGGTCCCACTGTGCGCAAGACCCGGAGCAGCTAGGAGCCACAGCCTCTTTCTCTACACCCAGTGTCAGGCTTCCCAGCAGCCGGGGCAGCCCCCTCCCCACTGAGAGGTGGGTCAGAGCCCAGGAGTCCTCCACCCAGGGGGCCTGCCCGGTCCCCACGGTGACCAGACACCACCGCATGGAGCCGATGGAGGCCAGGCCCCAGTGGAGGAGGAAGGTGGGGCTCCCCTCTGCCAAGCTGGGCCCTGGTAGAGAGGGGTGCTCTGAGGCAAGGGCCTCCTCTCCATTCTAGCTGGGGACACTGAGGCCCTGCCTGCTAGCACAGCAGGTCCGTGCAGCAACTGAACTGCCCAGCTGCAGCCTGTCCCCTCACGGGTGCCCACTCTGCTTGGAGGCTAGAGAAAGGTGGGCAGGGCTGGAGGAGAGGAGCAAGGGCAAAGGCACCCTGCCAGGGGACCAGCAGGGGTGTGGCAGCCCAGGAGCCTGCAGGACCCCCCTGCACTCAGCTCCGCAGGACACTGCAACCTTGGCTCCCACCCCTGTGCTATTCCCCGCCCCACCCCACTGCCGGCCCCGCCTCCCCCCCAGCCCCACCCACCTTCATCAGCACAGACTCACTGAGCTTCTCACGGTTGACTATCTTGATGGCCACCTTCTGGCAGGTGACACAGTGAACCCCCAGCTTCACCAGGCCTGCAGGAGAGAAGCAGCCACGCTCAGACCCGCCCAGGGTGCCTGCAGCGAGCACCCGGCCGGACAGTGCAGGTTGGGGGCCTCCTCCCACGTCCTGGACAGCAGGGGCCCCACCCGCTCCAGGGCCGGACTTGGCCCCTGCCCGCCTGGGTCGCTGTCCAGAACAGCTCAGTGCTGGCGTCATGCTGCCCCTACAAAGCTGTGTCTTCCCTCCACGCCGGCCCTTTGGGTTTCTCAGGTCTCTGTGGCCACACTTGCCCTCTCCTCTGTCCCAAGGCACCCAAATCCCTTCCCTCCAGCCTTCAGCCACCCTCAGCTGGGAGCCAGGGTGCCCTCAAGGCACCTGCCTGGCCCAAGAAGGCTGTCCCCTGAACACCCCGCCCTGAGACCCCCACCTGCAGCCTTCTGCAGAGATACCTCACCTGCAGCCCTCCGCTGAGACCCCCACCGGCACCCCATCTCTGCTGAGACCCCCCACTGGCACCCCTCCTCTGCTGAGATGCTGCTCTGCACCTGAGCCCCGGCCCTGTGTTCACCCCAGGACACCAGGACGGGCCCCGGGTGCCTCCCCAGGGAGCACTGCCCTAGACCTCCGTGGCCCTGCAGCACTTTCCTTCCCAGACCCACCTAAAAGGCAGGCAGGGTGCTCTGGGAATGTGCCTTGGCTGGGCACACAGTCCTGGTCCCCCTCCCTGCCTCGGCCCACCCTCCCTTTCTCCCCTCCCCACTCTTTTCACAGCCAGGTACTTGCCCCTGCCCAGGACAGCCTGGCCACACCCCCGAGCCCCACCTGGCCCGAGCTGTGGCCTTGACACTGGAGATGCCCCCGGGCGCCCACAACCCATGCCCTCTCCCACCATCAAAGGTCCCCAGGTGCACTCATGGGCCACTCCATGTTGGGGCATGTTGGAACCATGGGGGGGCTCACGTTCTCACAGGGGACCCCACTCCTAGGTGCGCCCAGACACCCAGAGCCGGCCCAGATTATCACAAGGGACCCCACCTCCTAGGAGTGCCCAGACACCTAGAGCCTGGCTGGCGTTCCCACTGGACTTCAGTGGACGCCATCCTTCCGTGCATGCACTGTGCTCAAATTTCACCAAGACTCGGCCTCGCCCTGGTGACCCGCGGGATGTCACCGGTGTTTACTGACTGTGTGAGTTTGCTCTGGGCTCCTTTCCTTTTCCCGTTTTTATCCTGGTCCACACACGTGTGCATTTTCTTACCAATTTGCAAGAGCCCTTTGGGAAATTAATCCTTTATTCATCTCACGCGTCAAGCCTCCATTCCCCCGGTCCCATCGGCTTTTAGCTTTATTTTGCCCTTTCGGTCAGTTTCATTTGTGTGGCGTCGTGCCTGGATCTGGGTGAGCCCAGGCCAAGTGGGGGACCCAGGACCTTGCCGAAGACGTGGGCTTCCCCAGAGGCAGGGGGAGCTGCAGGCCCGGCGGGGACACAGGCTGGGCGCAGAGGGGAACCCAGTGCCAGGGGTGGGGGGTGGCCTCGGCAGAGTGTGCTCACGGAGAAGAGCTGCCACTCCCTGAAGGCCTTTGATCCAGCACAAGGCTTGTGATTCGCTCAGCCAGCGGAGCACTCACGAGGGCCTGGCGCCCTTCATCCACAATCCAGGGCAGCTGGAGGTGCCCACAGCACACCCCTCCCCAGGCACAAGGCTGGCCTGCACCCCAGGGCAGGGGTCCCTGCAGGAAGGACTCAGCCCCACACATGGAAAGGAACGAGAGCTCAATGTCCCCCAAACGTGGCTGCAAGGCTAAGTCGTGGTCCCTGACAAAAGCCTCTGGTCCGAAGGCCATCGAGCTCCTAAAAACCCTCAGGACAAACTCCCAGGAGGATGCAACCAAAGGCCAGGACACAGGCTCCCAAAGGAGGGAAGAAATGACCCAGAAATGCCCAGCACGAGGCACCCTCAGGAGACCCCAAAGGATGAAGAGCCCACACCCTGCCCCAGGGCATCATGAGGGTGCAGGGGTGAAGCACGAGGGAGGCTGTGGTCAAAGCCCCCAAGGGCACCGGGACAGCATTCCCAGGGTGGGTGACGAAGCCCTGGTGGCTCTGCATTTTCACAAAAGATGGCCTCACACGGAAAGGAAGTCATTAGGGCACAGCCACCAAGGGCGTGGGGCAGCTGTTAAACAGTAGCAAAACCTGATCAGACCGCAGAAGACACTCACCGCTGAGCGCGGCGGGATGCTGGTTAGAGCAGCATGGCCCTGGGCAGGGACGGCACGTGTGGCCACACGCACAGACACGCACCTGTGTACACCCCTAGGTGTGTGCATACCTCTATGCGTGCACACACACACCAGTGCACACACCAAGTGCACATGTGCACACGCACCCAGGACACACCCAGTGCACATGCACCTGTACTCAGACACCCATGCACACACACCTGTGCACACGCCCACATGCTGAGTGCACACACCCTGTGCACACATGCACACGTGCATGCACCCAGGACACACCCATGCACACACGCCCACACCTAGTGCACACACACCCGTGAACACACGCATGCACCCAGGACACACCCATGCACACACCCAGGATACATACCCAGTGCACACGCCCACACACGGAGTGCACACGCCCACACACTGCACACACCCTGTGCACACATGTGCACACGTGCATGCACCCAGGACACACCCATGCACACACCCGTGCGCACACACCTGTGCACACATGCATGCACCCAGGACACACACACGTGCACACACCCAGGACACCCGTGCACACACACCCATGCACACACACACACCCAGGACACACCCAGTGCACATGCCCACATGCCAAGGGCACACACACCCATGCACACATGCCCACGCACCCAGGACACACACCTCCAGTGCACACAAGCACCCAGTGCACACTCCCAGTAACCCGTGTGCACACACCCATGCACACACACTATGCACGCCTGTACACACACCCATGCATGTATACACGATTGCACACATACACCCCAGTGCACATGCACACAACCTGCAGTGCACACTCGTGCGCATACCATCATGCACACATACGGACAAACATGCAGGCACACTCCCAGTGTGCGCACACATCCTTGAATGACAGGAGCCAAAAGGTGTGGAGAGCACAGTCCTGCCTCCAGAAAAGGAAAGAAGTGGGGACTGAAAATGGGAAGGAGCCTGACAGCCACCTGGCCCAACTTCCCAGAAGCCGATATTGAAAGGACACTGCTGGGCCCACCACAAATCAGGACAGCCAAGTCTCGGAGCACTGGCCTTGCTCCAGGCGCTGCTTTGAGTGGGGCCCCTTCACCCCCATTTCACAGATGAGGAAACAGTGGTTCCATCCCCTGCCAGCACATGTAGCTCAAAAGGGCTGTGAGGACAGCTGACCATGTGGAGAAAGGTATTCCTGGCAAGCCTCCACCTTCCCAGAGGAGGTTACAGAGGGGATGGAGCCACTGGGGGTGGGCCTGCCGCATCCATTGAGCCTGCCCGCGTGCTTGAGGCTGGAGTCTGGGGGCTGCAGGTGGCCTCTCGAATAGCAACAGTCACATAGGAGCCACAGCCACCGAGAGCCTCCTGCCTATGCTCAGGAGCCTCACAGTGGCTCAGGTAAAGGCAGCCACGACGCAGCAGGCTGGGGTGCAGGAGAGCCATCCCCAGCTGCGTCCTGGAGCTCTGCCCACTCCTCCTGCCTCCATCTTCTTTCATTTGCTGCCCCTATGCCTAGAAAGTCCTTTCCCATTACTGTACTCTGATGACTCCTACACACTCCTCAGAGCCCAGCATGGAGGTGTCCCTCCTAGGTAAAGCTTCCCTGAGGCCCTAGGCAGCAGTGCAGGCCTCTGCGTCCTGGTATCCCTCAGCTCCAAGGTTCTCTGAGCAGAATGTTTGGGTTATGAGCAGTTTTGCCACTTTCTGGAGGCAGGGAGTGGGGAGTGTGCTGTGAGAGGCCCTCCTGACTGGGCCGTAGCCCGGAGGATGGGCGACGGGAAGCTGGAGCGGGGAAGCCCAGAGCCACTCTTCATCGTCTCCCCCTGCAACTCATTGTGGCTTATTTTCCAATTGAGAGTCCATCTCTAATTACTGTCTTTACACAAACACAGGCTTGGCTGTCGAGAGGGAAGGCACGCAGTGCCACAGATCACTGCCCAGGGCCCTGAGGGGGCAGGCGGCGCACAGCAGCTGGGGCCAGCAGCTCACGCCAGGCCCCATTTCTGTGGGAGTGTGCGCCAGCGGGTGCCCAAGAGTGCTGGGTCTCCCTGTGTCCCTGGGCATGTGGAGCCCCAGGGCATCCCAGGGAAGCCACAGGTATGCCATGAGGATGCTGGGCCTCAGAGAGCAGACTAGCACGTTAATACGGGTGCCCCCAGGTGCTCCTGAGCCAGCCAGGACAGTCAAAGGGAGCCCCAGGACTACCCTGCACGTGGTATCTGAGAGCAGACCCTGACTCAAGTCCCAGGCTGGCCAAGAAGTGAGGGGCCTTCTCCTGCCTGGGCCGGGCAGGGCAGCAGGACAGCCCCTGCCCCTGCACTCAGCTACCCAGAAGGGCTGGCAGGCAGGGTTGTGCCAGGAGGGCTGGCACTTTCTGGAGGGGCAGTAAGGGCTCAGTTCTGCAGCTCTGCCGGCAGCGCCCTGCCCCCAGGAAGCCAGTGGGGCTGTGGGGAGAGAGGGGATGGGGGGCTGCAGGTCCAGGAGCCAAGCCAGCTTAGGGCTGGACCGGCTGCTCTTTAGTTTGGGTAGGGGTCCCTGGGGCAGGTGGCAGTGTTGGCACTGGGGAAGGACCCTGCACAGCCTCCTCACCGCCCCGGCACGCACCAGACTAAAGTTGCGCGGCAGGTATGGGGACAGCCTGGGGTGCCGCCCCCCCCATCCCCCGCATGCAGATCCAGGGGGCTTCCCACCAGGCGGAGTGGTCCCGTTTCATGGATTTGCCTGCTGCTGGCCACTCCAGGGCCCTCCCCACCTGCACTTGGCTGAGGGATCCTGAGCTCCTCCCCAGCGGCCCCGCCACATCCTGACTGTGTCTGCACCCCCAGGCCCTCTCAACTCCTCACCATGTGGTCCATCCGTTGCCCCCACCCCCGTTGCCAGTAACCACCTCCTGGAGGGAGGACACCTCACAGGTGAGAGTCACACAGAAAAGACACGAGGCGCCTTCACCCAGGGCCTCTGCGAGTTCCCGGCACCCCAGGGCCTTCCCTGCACACCCTAGATTTGCTGGGACAGACCCAGGCTCGAGACCGAGATTTGCCAGGACTGGGCACCCCCCGAGGGCTACATGCATCGTCCCCAGCGTGTCCTGTCTCCTGCGGAGTCTGAAAGGAATAAAGTGACAGTTCAAGCCTCTTCTTTCCCCTGGAGGGACCGTCTCAGGTATTTACACCCCACAGACCCAAGCCCAGCCACCAGCAGAGCATGCCCCGCACACATCCCCAGTGCCCGCTGCGTGCCAGGCCCCCATCCAGGCCCTGATGGCCACGTGGCCCTGCCCGTCCCACGCAGCTGGGTGCCCAGAGCACCCAAGGCCCCACAGGGACTGGTGTGTGCTGGTGTTTGCTTTCCTGAATGGGCGCGCACAGGCTAGGAGCCAGCGGCCGGCCCACCGTCTGGAGCACTGGGTTTAGGGGGAAGGCTGGACAGGTGAGGTGTGCTTCCCATGGCACCACACAGGCAGCAGAACCTCAGCCCTCCCCAGCCATGAGGCTGCAAATCCGCCCTCCAGAGGCCTGAGGCACCAGCCCCGGGGCAGGTGTACCCAGGAAGCTCAGTGTCCCCCCCACGCCCTCCCCCACCCCACGCCTCTTCCCATCTCTACAGTGCACATCCAGTGCCACGGCCTGGAGTGCCACCTGGGGACCCTGTCGGGTATCTGCTACCCACCCTCACCCAGAAGGGGGTGGGTTCCAAGAGAAAGGACGGGGGCAGCTCATCTACCCCAAGGCCAGGGGAGAGGACGCAGGGCGGGAGAAGAGCGGGGTGTGGGGGGCTCGGGATGGGCTGCTGACCTCGGTGCTCAATGCGTCCCCTGTAGGTGAAGAGCCTCCTGTGGCCCCTGGCCCAGGCTGCACGGAGGAAATGTCCTGAGGGGGTGGGGTCACTGGACAGGCCTGCCCGGCCTCCACCCCACCGAGGCGGCTCCCAGAGACCAGGACAGGTGACAATCTGCCCTGTCGTTGTCACCAACCTGCACCTCTGGGACCAAGTGGGCCTCATCCACAGACCACAAGGACACCACAGCTTCCACCTCGACTCTGGGGAGCTCAGGGGAGCCCAGTGGCCATGTCTTGCAGCAGTGCCCCGCAGGGTGTCCACGTGATGAGGACCCGAGGCCCCCACACAGCCTGTAGGACCCCCCAGGAAGTAGCCCCTCCAGCCCAGCCTGCAGATCAGGCAGCCCTGGGTGACGCCTTCACCAGAGCCACCTGAGAGGCCTTAAGCCAAAGCCACCTGCTGAGTGGCTTGGACTGATGACCTGGGGAGCTGAGACTCCAAGCGCTGAGAGTGTCGGGACCGACCGGCCACGCAGCGCAGGACGATGCAGACATCAGGCTTTCCATCCCAGGCCTCGGGGCAGCACTCAGGACCGGGGTCCGAGTCCCCATGCCTGGCAGGAACAGCCTCGCTGAGTGGGAAACACGTGGCCTCGAAGTAGGGCCTGGGCGCCAATCCCACCAACCCCACGGTCTCTGGCAACGGCCCCAGATTCTTCGCCCATGGAGGCGAGGAGAACACCTCTCCCACCAGCACTCTGGGCCCACGAGGTGCTGTGTGCGAGCCCCAGGAAGGGGAAGCATGAAGGCCAGGGGGTCCTGCTCCACCCCCGCATCCCACCCCCCTGCCAGCTGATCCCAGGGAGCCCACCTGGCAGAGGCCCAGGTCCAGAGTCCCCATCTGGCTGAACAGATGCCAGCAGGCTCCACAGGGCCCTGCCTGGCCCCCAGGACTCCCTCCATTCAACCAGTCCCAACAGGTCCTGAGCCTGGGCCTCCCAGGCCAGGATGGATGGTGAAGCGTGGGAGGAACGGCCTGTTGGCTGGATGCAGATGGAGGGCGGGGCAGCAGGTGTGTAGCTGTCCCAGGGCACAAAGCAGCCCAGGTCCTGGCAAAGGGTCCTGGACCCTTCTCCTTTAAATGTTGGGGTAGTTCCTGCTGCTTGGCCCCACCCCAGTGAAGGGGGTCCCTCACCTATTCCCAACTCCCACACTGGCCACACAGCCCCCACTGTCTGCCTGGAGGGATTCTGAGGGCAGGTGGGGGCCACCCCGGCAGGACATCTTGTCCCCACCTGGCTAGCCCTGTCCTTCTTCCTCTTGCCCCCACACTCTGACCCACCCAGTGCTGGGGCACCCCCTACATGAGGCAGTGGGGGGTGAGGGGCTGGCAGGTGGACACCCAGCAGAGACTTCCCTCCACCTGGCCGGCAGGACCTGCTGTCACTCCAGGGGAACGGTGGGGCTCCCTGGGGCTCACAGAGCAGCTCCGGAGGCCACAGAGGTGCCGAGGGGTCCACCATGGCCCCACATCACAGCTGGAGGATGCGGAGGTGGAATGGTGGCCCCCAAAAGATGTGTGTCCCAATGCCTGGGGTGCATGAATGTGACCCGACTTGGAAAAACAGCCTCTGCAGAGGCATTTCTCAGTTATGGATCTCAATATAACACAGCCCCGGATTCAGGGTGGACGCTAAACCCAACTACCAGCCTTCCTATCAGAGAGAGGCCGAGGAAAGTGTGGCTGGGGACACACGGGGTGGGGTGGGGGCGCCACGTGAGGGTGAAAGCAAGATGGGGGTGGGGGAGCGCTTCTGCAGGCCCAGGGGCACCAGGAACACCCGGGGGGCAGGCCTGGGGCACCGGGAACGCCCAGCGGGGGAGGCCTGGGGCACCGAGAATGCCCAGAGGGGGAGGCCTGGGGCACCAGGAACGCCCAGGGCGGAGGCCTGGGGCACGGGGAACGCCCAGGGGGGAGGCTTGGGGCAGGGCTTCCTTGAGGCCTCCGAAGAGCCAGCCCACCCTGGACCTTGCACTTCCTGCCTCCAGAATGTGAAAGAGCACGTCTCTGCTGTTCAGTGATCGGGTATGGGGAGCCCCAAGGAGCTCACAAGTGCCGTCCTCTACTCACACGACTGTCCATGGGCAGCGTCCCTCATCATGAACCTCCTAAGGCACCTCGAATTCCAGGACCACTGTGGCCGCAGCACACCCCTACCCCTCCCACAGTCTCAGAACTCCCCCCACACACTCTCCATGTGCCTGAACCCGGCCAGAGGCCTCGGCTCCTAACTGAAGGCTCTGCACTGAAGTATTTACGAGGTCTTGAACCCACCCCTAGCCTCAAGACACTAAGGACAGGACATGGGGGAGGGTCCCTGGTTCTGCCGTCTCTGAAGCCTGGACAGCCATGGCTCCACCGTCTCCACCACGTCCCCCACAAGGCACCATGTCTCCCATGAGGCACTGCGTCCCCCACGAGGCACCGCTCTGGGGGAGGCCCTGGGGTACCTGGAGGCACAGCTCTTGGGGAGGTCCTGGGTGCATGGGCCCTGGAGGTACCTGGACATCAACCCTCCGGGCTGCTCTCTGGCCAAGCTAAGGCTCCCAAGCTGCATTGCCCTCGCCTTGATCTTCGCAAAGCTCTGTTCCCTTTCCCAGGAGGGGACACAGACACCTGAGGAGCTCAGAAACCCAGGTCTGTGAGACCTCAAGGTCCATCCTCCAGACACCACATCACCAGGCTGGGGCTGGCTGTGGGGCTTGTTAGGCGGGCAGTGGCCCGCAGCTGGGGCCGGCACCAGCTTCATCTCCATCACCCCCTCAGTCCTGGCTTGGGGAGTGGACATGGCGCTGGGCAAAGAGCTGGCAAAACTGAGACTCTGGAGGGAGTGTGTCGAGTTCCCCATAGGCAGCCGGGCCTTGGGCGGTCAGGCCTGCCTGCCCGTGGGGTCGCCGGAGCTCTTCCAGCACCATGGACAGGACTGTCAGGGAGGAGTGCCCTCAGAAGCAGGTCTTCAGCACCTCGGAGGCCCCGCCCTGGCCACACCCTTGTTGAGGCCACCCAGTGGAGACTGTCAGCCATGCATCCTGGGGGTGTGGGCACCATAGCAACTGCAAACTCAGGAGGCGCACAGGCCCCTCTGCACCGTCCCCACAGCTCCTCACTCGCCAGAGCCCACCATAGAGCCTCCTGCATCCTGAGCCAGCCTCGGCCCCATAAGCTGCTCCCCTTGTTGTCAGCACACCTCCCTCAACGATACAGGGACCCCCACCCCTCCCCAGAGCAGCCCATGGGTGGCACATGGCAGACACGGTGGAGGAGAGGCTGGAGGAGGGCAGGCCCCACCTGGGACTCTGTGCACACACAGGGCACCAAACAGCTCAGGAGGGGACTGGGGGCTGCGAGCTGCGATGAGGCCTGGCCAGCCCCCGCCCCCCAATCTACTTGGCTCACCCCTGATCATCCACCTGCATGCTCCTGTGAGGGGCTCATGGGGGGGCCCACGGCTGGGGCTGGGCTGGGTTCTCACCCAACACACAGTTGGCTCTGACCCCGCCTCGAATACACCCGATGATGTGGCACAGGCACAGGCACCACCCTCCCCCAACGGGGCACCCCAACCTCAGGCTAGACCCCCAGCAGGACCAGTGACACCCCAGCCTGCCCCACCCCCACCTGCCCCCTCCTTTCCCGGGCCCTGGTCAGGCCACCATGCTCACATCTCAGGCAGAGACCCCAGTGCAGGGCCGGCAGGTTTGCTCCCCAGGCTGGGGGTCCTCCCACCTGCCCCAAGAGGGGCCTCTGGAATTGCTGCAGACATTGAAACCTTGTTCCTTCATTAGCGCCCAGGCCCTTGCTCCCCGACCCTTCGGTCTCCTCAGTCTGGGGACACCCAGGCTCTATGCACCCCCACCCCGCACACCCACGGTAACAGCCCCGACAAAGGAACTGGGGCAGGGGACAGGAAGGAGTGAGGCCCTCAGCATACTCTCAGAACATCAATAGATCCCATGGCCTCCACTGCCCACCAGCTCCAGGCGCAGAAGGAAGGGCGGCACATCTCTTGGGAGACAACTGCTCATGTTGGAAAAGAACCTCTCTAGTTAAATTCATGCCACCCTGAAGCATTTCACATGCACTGCAGCCACTCCGCTGCCTCTGCCTGGCTCACGCCTCCTAACCCAGCACCCAAACAAAGGTGGGATGCAGCTCCCACTGGGGACCAGAGTGGAGGAGGAAGCAGCTTCCCAGCCCTAGGCTGTTCCAGGACCCAGGTCCCTTCTAAGCAGAGATGGGCATTTCTGCAGCTGGAGATGGGCAAGGGTGGGCCTGAGCCAGGGCCAGACTGCAGACGCCTGCCTCCCTCCTGGGTGTGACCCCGGACGTGCCCAGCCTCAGGGGTCTCCTGACACCCTGTCCTGGGGGGTAAAGATTAAATGAGAGCCCCCACACTGTCCCTCCTCTCCAAAGCACAGCCTGGGATCCAAAGCACAGCCTGGGACGGCACCAGGAAGAGGTCCAGGGTCGGCCAAGCCAGGAGCCCACAGGCAGCCCAAAGACCTGAATCCTGAAGATCTGAGGGTATCGCTGTGAGCGTCCCAAAGCCCCTGTCTGCTCTGCACCCAAATGAAAGATGCTGGTGGGAGATCCCAGTCAGGCTCCAGGGTTGAGACCTACTTGCCAGCACCCAGCCGGAGGGCTGAGGGGGCCCTGGGAGGCACAGGCCCCTCCCCATGAGAGGCTCAGGCCAGGATCTTAAGGTCAGGCGGAAAAACAGGGAGTTGCTGGGCACCTGCTGGATGCCACACAGAGGCTGAGCCCCCAGGACTGCCAGCCCCACCTAGAGCTGAGGACAGGAGCAACCGGAGGAGTCCCCAGGCAGGCCACGAAGAGGGTGACAGCCAGGGAGGAGGCTGCAGGGAGGAGGTGTGTCCTGAGGGGAGGGCCCAGGCAGTGGAGGAAGAGGCTAGAGCTGGGGACCAAGGGGGTGGAGACAGGACTTGGGGGAGTCACAGGGGGTCCAGGCAGGGCCTGCATGGAGCGGCCCAGGCCCAGGCTGGCGGACCTCATACTCACCTGTCAAACCTTCCTGAATTAAACAAGAGGGAGCCTGGCTGTGACGGGGGAAACTCAAAACATTCAAGAACCTTCTAGAGGCAGGCAGGCAGAGGAGGCGGGGGGGGGCCTAGGCCTGCCTGTCTCTAGGGGACCTGGGAAACTGAAAATGTCTGTGTCAGCCAGAGCGCAGGGCAGGCCTCAGGTGGGGCTGCAGACACCCTGGAGCATCTGCCAAGGGCGTGCACAGGTGTGGGGCAGCCCCAGCCGGCCTCTCCCCTGTCGGGGCCAACAAGAGGGGTAGTTGGGGTCACACCCAGCAGAGTGGGGGCCAGCCCTGTGGCAAAATCTTGTCTCATCCTAACAAGGCTGCCCCACTTCCTGCCCATTAGGCCGTCACACATGCATGCACGCACACACACACACACACACACTCGCATGCATGCATGGACACCAAGCCTCCGGGCAGAGGCCCTGCCTTCCAGAGACTCAGACAAGACAACATTCCCTCTTATCCAAGAGAGAGGAGGCTCTGCACTCAACCAGGCTTCCTTGGAGACGAACGACCACGTGCCCGGGTGTGGGAGGAGGCGCGGAGCCTGGAGCAGAATCAGGAGCACTAGCCCTCAGGAAATTGGGATTTCAAACATTCTTGTTTCTGTTTTTTTTTTGAGATGGAATCTGACTCTGTCACCCAGGCTGGAGTGCAGGGGTGCCATCTCGGCTCACTGCAACCTCCGCCTCCCAGGTTCAAGTGATTCTCCCACCTCAGCCTCCTGAGCAGCTGGGATTACAGGCGCATGCCACCACCACACACACAGCTAATTTTTGTATTTTTAGTAGAGACAGGGTTTCACCACGTTGGCCAGGCTGGTCTCGAACCACTGACCTCAAGTGAGGCACCTGCCATGGCCCCCCAAAGTGCTGGGATTACAGGCGTGAGCCACCATGTCTGGCCAGAAATGAGTATTTCAAAAATTCTGTTGATTGCACCACTGTGCTAGGATTTAGTGAGTGGCTGCATCTATAAACAAGGTCTACAAAAATGACTAAGAAACAAAAAAAAAGTGCTCTAAGACATGAAAAATAATAATAACTGCTAGAATAAGAAACTATTTAAATAAGGACTGAAAAAATGAGAAAATTCCCAGCAAAGCAGAACAAGATAACAGAAAGACGTGGAGAGACCACCGACCCAACGGCTCAATGCTCGGAGCTGCCCGTGCAGCCAGCGGCTGGAAACACCACCCAAGAGGGAATCACATCCCAGGGCCCACAAACACAGCTGAGCAAAGGCCCCCCGGTGCCCAGACTCACACCTGACATGCACCTGCAGAGCCCACAAACACAGCTGAGCAAAGGCCCACCCCAGTGCCCAGACTCACACCTGATATGCACTGCAGTGCCCACAAACACAGCTGAGCAAAGGCCCCCCAGTGCTCAGACTCACACCTGACATGCACCTGCAGAGCCCACAAACACAGCTGAGCAAAGGCCCACCCCGGTGCCAAGACTCACACCTGACACACGCCTGTAACCGGAAGCTCCCAGACACTTGCTGCATTCAATCAATCAACCCATCAATCAATTAATCAATCAGGTATTCACTGAGCTTCCATTAGTGACAGGCACTTATGGCACTACAGAAAAAAAAAAGAAAAAACTTCCCCACCCAGGGGTTCAGTCCTTTGGATATGTGTTAGAGCTGAACAGAAATTTGCTGGAGGGACCCCCAGTCCCAGCCCAGCTGAAGTCCTGTTTGGATCTGGCTGAGCAGCCCCCCACATGCCCGACACAGGCAGGGAGCCCCTCCAGGATGATGGCTCCTACTTCAGTCTGAACTCCTGCTCTAAATAAACAACATGCAGTCTCCAACAAAACATTACAGTGTATGCAAAGAGGTAAGGAAATGGGACCCCCTCTCAAGAGAAGAAACAGCCAACAGAAGCAGGACACAGTGTGACCCACTCTCAAGAGAAGAAACAGCCAACAGAAGCAGGACACAGGTGATCCACTCTCAAGAGAAGAAACAGCCAACAGAAGCAGGACACAGGTGATCTAAATGCTAGAATTTTCAGAAAAGGGTAAGATAATATCACACATATATGTATTTCATTGGAGAAAAAGACGAACGAAAGTAATTCAGTGGATTGGCTGAACAGCAGCGTGGGTACAATAGAACAGTGACCTCAATGACCGGCAGCAGAAACTATCCTGACAAGCACCAAAGCAAAAGAGAGAGGTGGAGACCTCACAGCATGTCAGGCACCTATGGGCCCCCCTCATAGTCTAAGGCATTTGTTTCTGGAGTCCCTCAATACAGGAAAGAGCAAATAGGGAAGAGGGCACATTTTATTTTTATTTCTTTCTGAGATGGAGTCTTGCTTTATCCCCCAGGCTGGAGTGCAGTGGTGCAATCTCAGCTCACTGCAACCTCCGTCTCCCAGGCTCAAGTGATTCTCCTGCCTCAGCCTCCCAAGTGGCTGGGATTACAGGTGCCTGCCACTACACCTGGCTAATTTTTGTATTTTTGGTAGAGATGAGGTTTCACCATGTTGGCCAGGCTGGTCTCAAACTCCTGACCTTGTGATCCGCCCTCCTTGACCTCCCAAAGTGTTGGGATTACAGGCATGAGCCACCGCACCTGGCTGAAGAGGCCACATTTTAAGAGACAGCAATGAAGAATTTCCCCAAATGTACTAAATACATCAGCCCGTGGATCCACAGGGCTCACTGAACCTCAAGCAGGACAGACACCTGGAGGAACACACCAAGGCGGGTCACTGCAAAACTCACAAAGCCGAAGGATAAAAAGAAAACCTCAAAAGCAGCCAGAGACGCACATCACACCTAGGGCCTCAGTGGCAGCTGCCTCTCACCAGCAGAGGACCATGGTGTAGCACCTGCTAAGCACTCAAAGGAAACCCAGAATTCTACATTCAGCAAAAGTATCCTCCAAAACTGAGGCTAAATACAGCCATCAGCAGTTAAATGAAAGCTGGGGGAACATGTTGGACACAGACGTGTGGGAAGCCCTTTGGTCCGAGGGAGGTGAGCCCAGGCCACAGCCTCAGCGAGGGGTGACGGGCACTGGGAAGGGGGCACATGCGCCTAAAAACCTGTTCTTACAAGAGCATCTCTCTAAGACTGACTCTGCAAAACAGCAGATTTTGCGGACGTGCCACCCAGGAAACAGAACACTCAATGCTGCAGTCCACGGGCTGCGTGGCTAGAAGGACGTCCTCACGGGCATCATACTCTGTGCCCATGAGACCCCCCGGCCTCAGGACCCTCCATACTCTTAAGAGTTACTGACAAAATCAAAGTGCTGTGGTTTGTGTGTTTTTATCTACCAACATTATTGTACTTGAAATTAAAACAGAAATTTTATTAACACATCACTCCCCCTCCCCTTGCCCTAGCTCAGGTGGCCCCAGGCCCTGGCCATTGCAAAGGTCCCCATGCACCAGGTGAGCCCTGAGGTTGCCGAGAGCACCAATGAACTTGGTTCAACTTGCCTGGTTCCAGTTCCCACTGGCAATGGACTTGGAAACTCTCAACTTTTCCCAATCTGAAAAACCTACATCACAGAACACAACTGCCAGGGGCACTCACCTGCCCAAAGCTGGGAGCTCCGGACTTTACCACAGCTGCCCTCCCAGGGGACAGCGGCCGAGGAGGCTGTGGTGGAGCCCGTGCAACAGAAGGGGCAGCTACTCCAAGTCTTCTGCCGGGACCACCCTGTGGGCAGCGAGCAGGTAACGGGTTCCTCCAAGCCAATGAATTCTATGAAGGAAAGTGAGGGACCTGAGGGGGTGGAGCAGGCCCTGGGCAGGCAGGGGTGCCAGCCGTCCAGCAGGGACCAGGGCTGCCTTTTCTGTGGGGCCTTAAAAAACCCAAATGAGGCTGACTAAAACTGGGTCCAATGAGAAAGTCTGGCAGCTCCTCAAAGTTAAATACAAGCCAGGTGCAGTGGCTCAAGCCTGTAATCTTAGCATGTTGGGAGGCCAAGGCTGCAGTGAGCCAGAATCAAATCGCTGCACTCCAGCTGGGCAACAGAGTGAGACCCTGTCTCAAAAAAATAAATGAACTAATTTTTTAAAAAAGGTAAAGACAAGGCCAGGCGCAGTGGCTCATGCCTGTAATCTCAGCACTATGGGAGGCCGAGACGGGCGGATCACGAGGTCAGGAGATCAAGACCATCCTGGCTAACATTGTGAAACCCCCTCTCTACTAAAAATACAAAAAATTAGCCAGGCGTGGTGGTGGACACCTGTAGTCCCAGCTACTCAGGAGGCTGAGGCAGGAGAATGGCGTGAACTCGGGAGGCAGAGCTTGCAGTGAGCCAAGATCACACCACCGCACTCCATCCTGGGCAACACCGCGAGACTCCATTTCAAAAAAAAAAAAAAAATGGTAAAGACAGAATTACCACTCCCAGGTCTATGCTCCCAGGAACTGAGCTCGGGGACCCAAGCGGGTACTCACACACAGGTCCACAGCGCGCCACTCCTGAGAGCCACAAGGTGGAGGCAGCCACGTGTCCATGGCAGACGACGGGCAAACAACATGGTCTGTCCACAAAGGGAAGCACATTCAGCCTCAAAAGGAAGGAAACCCCAACAGGGATGACAACAGGGATGGCCCTGAGGACGTTCTGCTGCGTGAAGGAAGCCAGACGCAGACGGATGCATGGCGTGGGACCCGTGTCTGTGACACGTCCAGAAATGGAAGGCAGGCCACGCTCCCACGGATGGAGGAGGGGCAAGAGGACGTGTGGCGTAGGGTCCCTTGGGGTGGAACGTTCTGGAACTAGACGGTGGTGGCCGCATAGCACCGTGAATGCGCCAACTACCCCTGAATTGTATGGTTAATTTCATATTTTGCGAATTTCATTTTAATTAAAAAAATTCAGTCTACTTCTTATCACCCTACACTAAACAATGTCAGTGATAAAATATACGCCATTTCCAAAACACAAACCTTCCTTGGCCTAAGTTCCAAACAATTGCTGCCTTTGAAGCTCCTTAGCTTCTAATGAACACTGCATTCCACACACAAGTTCATCCTGGGGATCCCAGTGAGGTGAACTCTCTGCAGAGGGACGTTCCTAGCGCCCTGACATCCCCGGAGCACACTGTGGGGCAGTGGCATCCCCAGCCTCAAACTGCCACAGGGGCATGGAGACAGCTGTCCAGGCGGAGAAGCAGCCTGGACACTCCCAGGCTGTCCTCCTCCTGCCCGGCCTCTGGAGATTCTGTTTGCACGTAGAATTTTAAACAACAGAACAATGGCAACTTTGGGGTGTGGTATTTTTGACCAGTGCAAATCTTAGTTCATACAGAAAAATTTGAGTATCTTTAATTTGAATATCTTTATGTCTGAAGGTAAACTCTTCCTTTTAAATTAATGAACAGTTGTTTTTAAACTAAGGACAGATGGAGAAAACACAGTTATTTAATCCCTGGGGATCATGTGACTATTTCCAAGTCTGGCTACAGTAAAGTGTGTGAGGAAGTGGCCGGCGCTGCGTGTCCAGTGTGGGAGGCAGCCCATTTTCCTCGGGGCGGAAGGCGGAGCCAGGCGCTGTGGCTGCCCACCACTGTGCAGCAGCAGCCCCTTACCCATCCGTCCTCGCCTGAGCTCCAGCCCCTGGGGCTGCTCCTTGGCTCTGGGGCCACTGATGCCCCCACAGATGGCAGGAGGGGCTGATGGGGTGGGGGTGCCAGGCCCCACCACCCCGGGCTCAGCTCAGGCCCCTCCTCTTGGTTCCCCCGTTCTGCCCAGGCCTCGCAGTGGACCTGTGTGGTCAGGGTCAGTGGGTGGCGGGAAGTGCAGGGAGCTCAGGCCACATGGCTCAGCTCCAGGCACACAGACCCCAGATGCCCATGCCCACTTCCTTCCTGGCTTGGGGAAGTTCTACTGGGGAGCTGGATGCCAGGGCCCATGTGGGCTGTAGGGCTCCCAGGGCAGAAGGCCAGGGCAGAGCCTGGGCACAGGGTCCCTCCACCCGCAGAGATACCACTGCCAGGGCCCTCAGGGCTGGACAGAGACAGCTCAGGCCCTGCAGAAGCCCCTGGCCTCCGAGAGGGATGAGTCTCCTACCATGGTCGTGGGGCACTGCCTCTGTGAGTCTCCCCATGGCCCCCGCAAGGGGCTGCAGGGGTGGCAGGGGTGGGACAGAGGCAGGGTCTCCTGGGCTGACCCCAGTGGACAGTGGGGTCAGGGCACACCACACCCCAGGAGCCGTCCCCAGGGGCCATCTGGGAGGCAGAAGCCCTCAGGGGAGCTCATGGCAGCTAGACATCTGGCTGACTCCAGCCAGAGATCCTGGCTTAGATCTGAGCTGGTGCCATGAGATGGGGAGAGACCCACCCCAGTCCCTGCCCAGCCCCATCCTCCCCAGGAATGGGGGTTCTGAACGTGGGCTCCTAACATGGGAAGAAGGAGGCCAGGGCCTGGGGTGCTGGGGGCAGCGCCTGCAGTGAGCCCCACCCGTCCACCCCTCAGGCCTACAGCAGTCAGGGAGGCCGTGCATGGTGGGAGGCCATGGGCGGTCCCATCCCTCGGGAGTGACTGCCACTACTGTGCCCTGGGCCCAAGACCCGATGGGCCTGGGACGCGGGGTGGCCTGGGACGCGGGGTTGCTGTGTGCGGCCAGGGCAAAGACCCGACAGGCCTGGGACACGGGGTTGCCTGGGACGCGGGGCTGCTGTGTGCGGCCAGGGCTAGGGACCCGACGGGCCTGGGTTGATCTGTACAGCCAGGGCACCGTTGCCCACTCCCAGCAGGCAGGAGGATCCCATCTGGGCTGGGGCTGCCCTATCTGACCCCTCAGCCACTGTCCCTGGCTCAGTAAAGGTTTTCCCACAGACACCCCAGCTCCACTGGGCCCCTCCCACCACTGGACGCCCTCCCCGAAACCCGACCCTGTCTTGCATTTTCCGAGGGCGCCTGCTCCCTCGGCCCTGCCCACCAGACAGCTCAGACTTCACCGACCAGAGGACAGAGCAGCACAGCTCAGAGTCCACCCACCACAGGACAGGGCAGCATAGCTCAGACTCCACCAACCACAGGACGGGGCAGCACAGCTCAGAGTCCACCCACCACAGGACGGGGCAGCACAGCTCAGAGTCCACCAACCACAGGACGGGGCAGCACAGCTCAGAGTCCACCCACCACAGGACGGGGCAGCACAGCTCAGAGTCCACCAACCACAGGACGGGGCAGCACAGCTCAGAGTCCACCAACCACAGGACGGGGCAGCACAGCTGAGAGTTCACCAACCACAGGACGGGGCGGCACAGCTGAGAGTGCACCAACCACAGGACGGGGCAGCACAGCTCAGAGTCCACCAACCACAGGACGGGGCGGCACAGCTGAGACTCCACCCACCACAGGACGGGGCAGCACAGCTGAGACTCCACCCACGACAGGACGGGGCAGCACAGCTGAGACTCCACCCACCACAGGACGGGGCAGCACAGCTCAGAGTCCACCAACCACAGGACGGGGCAGCACAGCTGAGACTCCACCCACCACAGGACGGGGCAGCACAGCTCAGAGTCCACCAACCACAGGACGGGGCAGCACAGCTGAGAGTCCACCAACCACAGGACGGGGCAGCACAGCTCAGAGTCCACCCACCACAGGATGGGGCAGCACAGCTGAGACTCCACCAACCACAGGACAGGGCAGCACAGCGCAGACTCCACCAACCACAGGACCAGGCAGCAGAGCTCAGACTTCACCCACCACACGGCTGCTGTTAAGGCCGGTGACCAAGGCCACGTTCCCTACAGGACGGGGCAGCACAGGGGCAGAGCTCTTTTGAGGAGGGCAAGACGAGGGCCCGGATGCCAGGCCAGGCCAGTGGGCAGGAGCCTCCCCACATAGGGGCAGGCAGCGCCAGTGTAGGAACCCGCACAGGTGGCCCTCCCAGCAGGTGCAGCCCACCAGGTGCTGGCGACGTCCCCCCTCCCTGCTGCAGGGGCTGCATCCCTCACGTGTGAACACACTCCTCCCCCGAGGGGCCCTGGCCAGCCAGGGGGCGTAGCACGCACCTACTGGGCTGGGCTGCAGGCAGAGCCAGGTCTGGCCTTGAGGAAGGTGGCGGTGCGGCTGGAGCAGCTGTGGGCCGGGAGTGTGGCCAGCTGGCACTCTGTGATGTGCGGCCCCTCCCCTGCCCACTGCTGGGCCAGACCTGGGCTCTGATGGGGAGCAGAGGAAGGAAGGGCGGGGTGCAGGGCCGGCGGGGACATGCCCATCGGCTGGGGTGGCCCTCAGGGCTCACAGGGTGAGGCTGGTGCCCTGCCAGGCTCCCTCCCCAAACTCGGGCCAGATGGGGCAGAACTGTGCCCCCTCCTCCGGCCCCAGCTTCGGGACCCCACCCAGGCAGGCCATGGTGGGGCACTGGCTGCTTTCCTGCTGATCTGGCCCAAGAGCAAGGCTGTGAGGAAGGAAGCTCAGAGCACGTCCAGAGCCCACTCTCCCCTCAGCAAGGCTGGCTCAGTGACTGGGGAGGAGGAACCAGCCAGCCTGAGGCTGGAGCCCCCACCCTAGGCCCCTGAGGATCCCCAGCTGGTCTTCAAACCTGGGCTGCCTCCTCCAAAGCCCGCCCCCTCCTCCTTCCTGCCAAATCTCCATCTGTTGCCATGGTGATGGGAGCAGAAAAGGCAGACGCACTGCTGCTGTCTCCGCCCCTGCTCCTGCCCGCCTCAGTGGGGCCCTGGGCTGGAGCCCCCACCCCAGCCAGCAAGGGCCCTGGCCTCTGAGACCGGGGAACACCCACCTTCTGCAGAAAAGGGCCATCGAAGGCCCTCCTACCAAGTGGCTGCCGAAGCTCCTCCTCAGGCCACGGTGGTCTGGGTGGTGCCCTGCTGTGCCTGCCTGGGGAGGCCCCACTTGTGGCCTTCTCAACCAGAAGGGGTGTCCCCCAGCCCCTGAGAATGGAGGACAAGCCTCCCCCGTGGCCCCACCCTAAGCAGGCGGGGGCTCCTGAGGGCGGGTGTCAGGCAGTGCTGGCTCAGGGCCACAGGTGTGCCTGGGTGGGTGACCAGCCCTCGGAGACACAGTGTGCGCCCCTGCACTCGCAGCCCCCAAGTCCACTCCCGGGGACCAGAGAGCCTGATGACAACAAAAGTGGCATCTCATGCTCAGCAGTGGGGCCTTCGAAGCACCGAGGTCTGCAGGCCCAGCACCCATCACACACAGCAGCATGACTCCGCTGGGTGCTTTCACAGCACCCCCAAACACGGACTCTGCATCCATCACCGCTCTGCGAGGCCGACGTCATAAACCCCCAAACACGGACTCTGTGACCATCACCGCTCTGCGAGGCCGACGTCACAAACCCCCCCAAACACGGACTCTGCATCCATCACCGCTCTGCGAGGCCGACGTCACAAACCCCCCCAAACACGGACTCTGCATCCATCACCGCTCTGCGAGGCCGACGTCACAAACCCCCCCAAACACGGACTCTGCATCCATCACCGCTCTGCGAGGCCGACGTCACAAACCCCCCCAAACACGGACTCTGTGACCATCACCGCTCTGCGAGGCCGACGTCACAAACCCCCCCAAACACGGACTCTGCATCCATCACCGCTCTGCGAGGCCGACGTCACAAACCCCCCCAAACACGGACTCTGTGACCATCACCGCTCTGCGAGGCCGACGTCACAAACCCCCCCAAACACGGACTCTGTGACCATCACCGCTCTGCGAGGCCGACACCATGAGCGCCCCACCTGCACGCAGGGCTCTTCCCTCTGCTTTTGGAGCCGCCAGTGTGCTCAGAAAACCTGTGTCTCCGGCAGGCTCCCCATCTCGGCGGTTCCTGAAGCTCTGTGAAGGCATGACTGACACGTGACGGCCAGCACGCATTTAAAGCACACACGTGTGAAACCACGACCTGGGGGCCGACACACCTGACACCCCCAAAGCGTCCTTGTGCCCTTCATACACCCCCCACCTGCCTCAGCAGCAGCTCTGTCTCTGGACGGCGCCTTCTCTACAACACCCATAAACAGAACCACACGGCACAGACGCCAACTTCCGCGGATGCCACGCAGCCTCCAAGGAGACACGTAAGTGACTCAAAACCCCCGGCACACCCTGAGCAGGGGAGCCCCGGTGAACTGGGGGAAAAGGCCCTTCTCATGGAAGGTGCTCTGACCAGTTCGTTACAAAACCACCAACACTACAACTGTTTTAAATGAGCCAAGGATAGGTAAATCTCTAAGGAAACACAGATGACTAACACCTGTGCAGAGGAGCTCCACTCCCACGGCCCAAGCAGCACGACTGAACACAGGGAGAACAGGCGGGCACGGGAGCATGAGGATGCCAGCTGCCCTGTCTGCAGCCCCAGCCTCTCCCTGACTCCCCCAGCTCCAGGCTGCAAGGGGTGAAGGGGATGGCTGGGGCGGGGCAGAGAACCAGAGTGGGAACTGCAGGCCCTGAGGAAAGCCAGGCCCATGCCTCCGGGGTCAGACGGCACACACAGATGTGTGTATACACACCCTTGCGCAGGCAGACACATACACACACACCCGCACAGGCAAACGTGCACACACATCCCTGCACAGGCAGACACATACACCACACACCCCTGCACAGGCAGACACACATACATCCCTGCATAGGCAGACACATAAACACACCCCTGCACAGACACACACACACACCCCTGCACAGGCAAACACCTGAATACAGACACATACACACACACATACCCTTGCACAGGCAGACACACATACACCTCCATGCAGGCAGACATACACACCCCTGTACAAGCAGATATGCACACACACCCCAGCACAGCCACACACACACACACCCCCCAGCACAGGCAAACACACACACACCCCTGCAAGCCACACACAAACACACCCCAGCACAGGCAAACACACACACACTCCCGCACAGCCAAACACACCAACACACCCCAGCACAGGCAAACACACACACAACCCTGCAGAGCCAAACACACACACACCCCCCGCACACACACACACCCATGCACAGGCAAACACCTGAATACAGACACACACACACATACCCTTGCAAAGGCAGACACACATACACCTCCACGCAGGCAGACATACACACCCCTGTACAAGCAGATATGCACACATACCCCAGCACAGCCAAACACACAAACACACCCCAGCACAGGCAACCACACACACACACACCCCTGCACAGGCAGACGTGCACACACATACCCCTGCACAGGCAGATGTGCACACATACCACTGCACACACACAGATGTACACACACACACACCCCACCTGACTCACTCTCAGATCTAGGAAGGACCAGCGGGGAGGGTTCTGACGTGAACCCTGACTTGTGCCATCAGGTTGAGGGTCTGCGGTGAATTCCGCCTGTCAGGATGGCAGCCACAGGGGTGTCCTTGAGGGTCCAGGCCCTGGACCTGACAAGGAGTGGCCGCAGCACTTAGGTGTCTCCTGGGAAGACGGGACTTGGCACAGGCTTTGACCTCAGGATACCCCCAGCCTGGGGGCCGCTGTGTGAAGACCCCCACCCCATATAGCCTTCTCCCCAGTTCTCCCATGGCTGCTGCCCTGGGGCTGGACGCTGGACTCCTAAGGTGGATGGTGACCTGGGACCCTGGACTCCACCCTCCCCAAAGCCAGGGGCTATGAGAGGATCAGCAGTTGGATGGACCCCAGGGGCATGAGTGTGAGGCTGCAGAGGGCTGCTGGACACAGGGAGGGGAACTGGCCAGGTGGCCAAGAGAAAGCCCCAGCAGTGGAACTGTGGGCTCTAGGAACAGGTGGAGGGAGGCTGGGGCCGGGGGCCAGGCCTGCCCTGTGCTCCCCACGCCATGAGCCTCACAGTTCGCCCGAGGGAGGCCAGAGGATGGGCTACAGAGAGTATGGGGCTCAAAGGTGGATTCTGGAGTGGAAGGACCTGGGACCAGGAACCCCTCCACCAGGAGGTGATGGAAGAGGTGCCCGGGCAGCCCCTGCCCCCTCTAGCTGCAGGACAGGTGGGCTCAGCTCCAGGGTGGGCAGGAGACCCAGGCGGCCTTCCCTAGAGGGCACAGGTGCCCTGAGGCTGTGGATCTGAGGGCACACTGGGCAAATGGAGCAGCAAACAGCCCCTCCCTGCTGGGCCCACCCCACACTCTGGGAAAGCCCTCCTGGAGGCGGCACCTGCCTGGAGGCAGCGGGACCCAATCCCAGAGGAGCCAGACGATCACGTTAGGCTTCTATTAACTGGTTTTCACAATTCAATATTGTAAGATTAGCCCGATGAAACATTTTGATTGACTCCTGTAACTATTTGGTGATTCAGTCTCTGAAGCTAGTGTCCTAGTTTAGGGGCTGCGTCGAGGCCCCAGAGGGTCTAGAACCCCTGCAGAGCTGCCAGAACCAGGCTGCTAGAACCCCTGCAGAAGTGGGGCCTGAGGCACCCCATGAAGGAGGGGGTCTCCTGGGGGTCAGCAATTTCCTTGAAGGTCATACAGGGCAGGCGGCAGAAATAAGCGCCTCGGAGAGGAGGCTCGTGCAGGAAGACGAGGGTGACACTGTGGCCAAGGGTCCAATGTGAGAAGCCCCCCAAGTGGACCAGGAACACACTTCCTGTGTGGACACCACGGTGTAGCCAGAGGGCACAGGGGGCAGCAGGGCCCTCTGCAGGCAGTGGGGCTGTAGTGGACACAGCAGAGGTGGCCAGCGGGAGCCAGTCAGAGCCGGTGACCCACACCACACTCAGAGAGGGCTGGGGTGGGAAGGAGACAGCAGATGTGGGGGGCCCACACAGACACCGCAGCCACCACAGCAGCCTCCTCCAGGGCCTCCAGCTCCCTCCACTCTGCACCTGCCAGGCCCCACCCTCAGCAGCCCAGGGTACTGCTACCAAGTTGCTGTGGTGACGTTGGGACCCCCTTCCCTGGGAAACCCCAGGAGCCTCCACCTGTCATCCTAGGTGCAGGCAGACAAGGATGCACAGACCTGCACACACATGCATGTGCACACGTTTGCATGCACAGGTAGGCACACACGCACACACTTGCACATGCAGACACGCCACACACACACAGACGCACACAGACACACACACACACAGACGCAGACACACACACACACACAGACGCAGACACACACACACACACACACAGATGCACACACACACAAAGGTATGCAGGCGCACACAAACCTGCACAGAGACATGCACACACATGCGTGCACCTTGTGGAGGGAGCAGATGCCTGGACTCCTCTTTTCCAAGCTGCAGGCTGACACTCCGCCAGCCCCTCCCCAGGCCCTAGGATGTGGCCCAGGGACAGGCCCACCCCCGCACCCTCCAGCAGCACAGCCAGCAGGGGGCCAAGTGCTGGACACACAGCTGTCCTGGCCTCTGCAGGCCTCCTCATGCCAGCCCCGTATGGCCCATCCTGAGAGCCTGGGGCTTGCTGGCATCCTCTGTAGGGGTTTGGGCCCTGCCCTCCTGTGTCGCCAAATACCAGCTCCGCTCCCCACCCCATGCAATTTGCTGAGCTCTCTGGGGTCCTGAGTGACAGGGACAGCCCAGGTGTGGCTCAGTTTATCTTTTTTTTTTTTTTTTTTTGAGACAGAGTCTAGCTCTATCACCCAGGCTGGAGTGCAGTGGCAAGATCTCAGCTCACTGCAAGCTCCGCCTCCCGGGTTCACACCACTCTCCCGCCTCAGCCTCCCCAGTAGCTGGGACTGCAGGCACTCGCCACCATGCCCGGCTAATTTTTGTTTTTGTTTTGTATTTTTAGTAGAGACAGGGTTTCACCGTGTTAGCCAGGATGGTCTCCATCTCCTGACCTTGTGATCCGCTGCCTCGGCCTCCCAAAGTGCTGGGATTACAGGCATGAGCCATCGCACCCAGCCCAGTTTATCTCCGAAGAAGGGGCCTCTGGTGGCTGGGCAGGGAGAGGAAGGCCAGGCAGGAGGAGGAGAAGGCCAGGCAGGAGGAGCTGCTGGCCGAGGGACACCGTGACCTTGGCAGGGGTGTGGGCAACAAAGAGGGTGAGGAGCTGGGACAGAGTCGGGAGGGTCCTGTCTCCGTATCTTGGGTGGGTTTAGGAGCCTGTGGGGGCTTGTGGGGGTCTGGGAAGGCTGGGGATGGAATGGCACAGGTACGGACCAGGGTCTGACACGGACAGAAGGGGCGCCTGGGGCTGGGCCGGTCACTCTGCAAAGGGTGTGGGGCCTGCGGGGCCAAGGAGCAGGGGCTGGATGGGGTCACTGCCACACAGGCAGTTGGGAAGGACCAGGCGCTGGAGATGCGGGCCGCTGGCTGGGGCCACACTCAGGAAAGGATGGACCTCACCACCTCGGCACAGAGCACAATCTTCAGGCTGCCCCGAGCCCAACAGCTCCGCACCCATCTTCCTGGCTCAACCCTGGCTCCTCAAAGCTGGGGAGCAAAGGTCAATGGCCAAGCCTGTGCCCTTGGGGGCAGCTGGCGCCGCTGGTCAGTCCCCCATCCCAGACCCCTGGGCAGGACAGGGCGTGTTTTCCTAGATGAAGGGGCTGGGGCTGGCAGCTCGCTGCCTGTAACTGTGGGGTGCTGGCTGCAGGCAAGCCCTAGGATCCCAACTTCTCATCTATCACAAGGTGGAGCTGCCACCAGCTCCCCCAGCCATCCTGAGCTTCACGAGCCACCGGGGGAAGGCTGGGCAAGGCTGGCACCTGCACACACAGGTGGGCACGCACGCACACACCTGCAAATGCAGACACACCACACACACATACACACACAGATGCACACACTTCCCACCCCAGCTGGCACGCAGGGCTCCAGGAGCAACGTCAGCTCCTGTCCCGAGTGGGGAGAGGTGGAGGGTCCTGGGCATAGGGCTAGGAGGGCAGTGTCCATACTCCCTGCCCCACTGACTGGCCCAGGGCTGTGGATGAGGCAGCCTGGCCCGGGCCGCTCCCAAGCCCCCTCCCAGGGCGACTGACCTCCCTGGGGAGGGGCTGGAGGCTGCTCAGGCCCCTCAGAGAGCACCCCCCACAACCCCCTAGACCACCAGAGATGGAGGCCCACACCCCTCAGAGAGCCCCCTCCACAACCCCCTAGACCACCAGAGACGGAGGCCTGCACGCCCGCCTGCCTGCCACACCTTGGGGGCTTTGTGCCAGGACACAGGAGCAGCGAGGGCTGGGGAGGGACTCCACGCAGGGCCCTGCGGCCACCCTCCCACAGGGCAGGAGTGCTGAGCCCTGCCCCCAACCCGGCAAGCCTGCCTGTCCCAGAGGAGCCGCTGCAGCAGTAATCTCCAGGGCACGGTAAGAATAGAGCTGCTTAGCGGGCAGTGGGTAGCAGGCGGCTTGCGGGAAGGGCAGAGATGGGAGAGGCAGGGGCTGCACGCCCACATCTGTTGCTCCTGCCCTCCCAAACATTAGCATCTGTCCCTGAGTGCCTTGTGGTCTTGGAGGCAGGGGCCACATCAGGAACCAGGGCAGGGCATCCACCTCCGGGGTGCCCCCTCTGCCCTCCCGAGGCCGGTGCTCTGTGGCATCCAGGGAGGGGCCATGCAGATGGTCTCCCCCGAGGACCCTTCCCCACCCCAACCTTCTCTGGGTGCTCGGACAGGGACGGAGGGGAAGACAGAGCAAGGGCAAGGATCAGAGGCAGGTGCAACTCTTGGCCAAAGGGACGTCTGTCCTGGGAGGCTGAGGCAGGGGGAGGGCTGGCTGGACGACGGCCTCCTCCCGTGGCCACTCCCCTGAAGAGGGGACGTGACAGGAAAGCAGGGTCAGGAAAAGGGGCGGCATCAAGGACACGGGGCCCAGAGACAGGAGGGGAACACAGAGGAGTGAGGCCCTGGGCAGGGAGCCAGCTCTCCGCGCCCGGATCCCGTGGCACCTGCAGGCAGCTGGGGCAGGGAGCAATCAAAGGATGGCCGCAGGGCTGAGTCTCCAACCTCTCGGGGCCAGGCTGGAGGCACTGTGTACCCACACTGGCTTCTGTGGGACAGGGGAGAGGGTGCTGGCTCTGAAAGCTTTCACCCAGACAGATGTGAATTCTGCTCACACTTCACTGGTCAAAGCGAGTCAGTCCCTGACCTGCAGCTGCCACCTGACTTGGAGGGGTAGGAAAACGGGTGGGAGGGAGCCGGGACACCCATCACAGCCCCAGAATCCAAGCGGAGCTAGGCAGGCCCCTCTAAGGAAAGCCCAGACAGACCTAAAGAGGCCAAGCGCCCTGGAAGGTCTCCCAGCAGGTGAACGAATCCCAGGAGAGGGGTAGGGGCTTGGGTACAACTCCAAGCCAGGCTTACCCCGTTCGCCCCACCTGACGAAGTCCGCTGCCCGCCTCCTATCCCAACTCCCGTGATGCCACCGCCCCAAGCTGGGCAGTGAGGCCTGGAGCCCGGCCGCCTTCCCACGTGGGTAAGCGCTCAACGTGTTTCCCCCAGAGAAGCCTGGACGCTCCCAGGTCACCCTCAGCACAGGCCCTGTGGGGGCCTGGTTTATCCAACGCCACCAGGAGCCACACAGCCCAGAACAGAGCCCACTTCTGTCTCACCAGCATGGGGTCCACAGGCGACCATCAGTGCACCAGGTGCCACAACAGGACTGTCACCCAGCACCAGCAGGTGAGGGACCTAAGAGCATTGCCAGACGCCACCGAACTGGAGTGACGGGAGCTCAGGACACACTGTCAGAGGTGGGGTGTCAATTATCCCCCTTTCACACAAATAGCTCCAACCGCCTGGGCCCCTCCTCCACTGCCCCTGCCCATCCCATGAGCCTGCCAGTTTCGTGGCCTCCTGAGTGGAAGGAGCAGAGAGGGGGCTGAGGCCAGGAGAGCAGGGCCCCTGGGCCCGAGAGCAGCCTTCAGCTCCAACCCCCAGCACCAGCAGGGGCACCAGCAGGGTAGCCCTGGTGGGGAGGACCCCACAGTGACTGGTGAGCCAGTGATGCCGTGGCCTGGGGTGAGGGGTGGCCGCCTCACATGCTCTGCCACACACAGCAGCCTCCATCCTGGGCTGGGGGACGACTGCCACGTTCCCTCCAGCAGGAAAGGCTGGCTGGTCTGGTCACAGCAGGCAGTGACAAGGGCACTGCCCCAGGGGAAGGGTAGCGTGACACAGGCTCCCTGAGGATGAGGCCCCATGCCAGCTGACCCCACAGGCAAGCTGTGGGATGGGGGACTCAACACCCCCTGGGTGAGGGGCCCGGCAGAGGCCTGCAGCCAGGCACCTCCCCCGTGGTGGCCCTGGCGGGCCCCGCCCATCCTCCCACCCACACCATCTGCAAACGCCCTCGGCCGCTCTGGCTTTTGCTGGAGATGGCGCTCATCTGTGCACTTTACGATTAGTCACAAATCCCCAGGGATTTGGGGTTTAGGGTCAACAAACCTCCAAGCTGATCTGAGCCCTCTGTCTCCTCAGAGGCAATCGCAGTCCCTCACTCTGCCAAGCTCAGCACCCCTCCCGCCTCCTCTCCTGGGGGCTGGGCTCCCGAGGCCTGTTCCCTCCCTAGGCGTCAGCTGCCCCCCACTCCACTCCCTCTCCCTTTGGCAGGAGACCCTCTGTCCCTGAGTGACAGGCTGTGGGCCTGAGTGGCATTTTCTGTCCTGGTCTCCTGAGTCCTGGCCCTCCACCAGTGCCCAGGCAGGATCAGAGGAGGCCCTAGAGGACCCTCTCCTGTGTGTGGGGACCTCCAGGGAGACGCTGCCCCTCACCCGCCAGGAAGAGTCAGGAAGGCTGGCTGGGCTGGCCTGAGGGGCAAGTCCGCGGAGGAGGATGGGGCAGCCAGAGAGTTACATACACCCTCCGTGATGCTCCTCCCAGGAGGCGGGGCTCAGGCATGGACAAAGCTCAGGTGGGGGCAGCCTGGAGCTGGGTTTGCAGCAGTAGCTCCTCCGCCCACGCCCATCTGCCCCCAAGGCCACCTCAAACTCCTGCAAGTCACCTACCCTCAGGCCACATGAGCCCTGAAACAAGGTGACTTGGAGGAGTTTGTCACAAAGGGCTCCCAGGAGTGAGCTCCAGGGGACATGGACCAGACCCCACCACAGCCTGTTGTGCCTGCCCCGCCTCGGGGAGCCCTGACACCCACCACCTCTGGAGAGCGCAAGGCCAGGCCCCCCAGCCTTCCCCAGGCTGCTCTATGCCTGCTCTCCGGCACCCACACGCAGGGGCACCCTCAGCTCTGCCGGGCCCTGGCCCTCCCTCTCCCCTGCAAGTTAAAGACAGCGAGGCCCTGGCGGGGCACGAGGGGTGGGGCCTGCGGGTCTGCTCAGGGCACAGGGCTGGGGGACTGGCCAGCAGGAGGCACCGAGCACATTTGGTTTCCTCCTGCCCCTCCTCAGCACAGAACCAGAGACCCACAGCTGAGGACAAGTTTGGGATCTTGCCAAAAATCACCGGGCCTCACACATCTCTTTCCAGCTGCAGCTGGGCTGTGAGGACCCAGCGCCAAGGCAGGCGCCCTCGCAGGAGGCGGAAGCTGCAGACTTCAGCACGGCTGGCGCTGGACAGCTCCCTGGGGCCTCTCCGCCTCCCCAACAGGGCGCAAGGTCCTTTCCTCCTCCTCAAAGTCGGCGAACTCCCTGCTGTGTCCCCACAGTCCGCAGCAGAGCAGGAGCTTCCATACCACCCACGGCCACTGCCGCCTTCCCTGGAGACCAGAGAGGACGGGCAGGGGCTGCACCGGTGGTTGCCGTGGGCCCAAAGGGGCTCTGTGCAGCCTGCAGGAGGCGGGGCTGCTGGCCCAGGAGTGACGTCTCCCTGCTCCAGGAACATACTCCGGGGTACGATGGTCCCAGGGGCTCCTGAGCGCCCCGGACAGTGCAGGAAGGTGGGGGACTGGAAGAGCGACCTATTCTTCCAGGTTGTGACAATCCCGGGCAGACAGACTCACCGTGAGACATAGACACATCCGGGAGAGCACCCATACCCTGGGCGTGAGCCCTGACTCACAGACACCGGGCAGGAAATCCCAAAATACAGACACGTAAGGGTAGCCGTGCATCAGCTGCTCACGGGTGAGGTGTGATTCGGGGGGCGGGTGCTGAGGACACAGGCCAGGTGCCTCGGCAGGGGAACTCCGTGAAGACAGGAGCCTAGAGGCCTGCGGAGTGGACAGGGCGTCCCCTGCCCCATGCAGCTCTGTGACCGGCTCCGCCACTGTTTTGTCTGCTCGTCCTCCCTGCTGCCCGACGGTGGCTGTCCTGACACTCATGTGGCCTGAATGAAATAAGCCCTCATGCCCCGCATTGAGGCCAGGCTGGGAGCTGGGCACCAGCAGGGATGGAAGGGAGGAGGGTCACACAGCCCCGCTGCCGGCAGCCGCTGAGCCAGAGGAGCAGATGCCACAGGAGCAGGTCCCAGCACGAGGAGCCTGGAGAGGGCCATGGCTAGACGGGAAGGGCCCCAGTCCTGGGCCGGCTCCTCAACTGCACCCCTCCCAGGGCCAGAGCGTCGGGGGTGGGTGGCCGCAGGGCCCAGGCAGAGCCAGCAGGTCCTCCACTACCTGCCCCCCGCTGACCACAACGGAGAACAGAGCTGATGGGGGCCTACTCCTCCCACGTGGCATCTGCCCCCCCGAGACCACCTGCACATGTGTGACACACAGTGAACGTTCCAGAATGCGTGTCCCGAGGTGGGCAGGGTGTTTTGCTGGCTCCATGCCTGGCTTGGTGCTGGCGGTGCCCAGGAAGGATGTGGACGGGTGGAAGATGGTACCCACGGCCGCCATACAGGGTCAGGGGTTATGGAAGAGGAGGCCACCGCCCAGGGTCAGGGGTTATGGAAGAGGAGGCCACTGCCCAGGGTCAGGGGTTATGGAAGAGGAGGCCACCGCCACCCCAGCTCTCCAAGTGGGGTCCCCCAACCAGCGTCAGCATCACCTGGAAACTCCTGAGAGATGCAGAGCCCAGGCCCACCCCATGCCCAGCCTCCGGGGAAAGCTGAGGCTCGGGGCGCCTGGGAACAGCCCCCAGCCATGGAGGGGGCAGGAGACTGAGTCCACGGCCCCACGCAGAGCCCAGCACCTGCCCACTCCCTCCTGCAGGGAGACTGGGCTGGGAAATGTTCTTTTAAAGTTAAAATCCCAGCATCTGACTGGCTTCCTGCCGGTTTCTAGAAATCAGTGCTAATTTCTCAGGGTGATAACGGCCCTTTGGTTTTCAAGAGTTTCTCTGTTATATGTGCAGACCAAATGTTGACAATAAACGGTGCCTGGGACTATTTCTGCGTAACGGAGGCGGGGGATATTGCTGGCGGCTACGAGCGGTGCTCGCCAGGCTTGAGGCATTCTCCTCTGCTCCCGTGTGAAAACGCCAGGACCTGCAGCGAGGCCTCCACCCCAGAAAAGCCTCGGGAACCACAGAGCTGGGGCTCAGCCACCACACACCCCAGGGTGCCAAGGAAGAAGGAGGCTGGGACCGACGGCACCGGGGAATTTGGTCAGGCCCAGAACTCACTGCTCCCCTGCACCCCAAATCCCCCATGCCCACCAGGCAGAAGGCAGGGCCACAGCAGGCGACATGGGATGTGTCCGGGGTCACTGTGGCAGCAGAGGGACGGGCAGGACAAGCTCCTCACTAGCTCAGAGCCCTGGGGGGGCAGCCGCCAGTTTGAGCCCCGAGGGACTGTGCAGCCCTGGCATTCCCAGCTGACCGGCCCGGCCTTGCCACAATCCCTATCACAGCTCACAGCTCACGGCTCCCCTCATTGTCCCCAGCAGAAAGAGCTCCACAAAAATCTCATCAGCTGGGGGAGGGCAACACAGTGATGCCGTCTGAGCTGCTTCTCCCCACCCTCGGGCATCCTGGCCCACAAGCCATCTCCCCTCCTCAGCTCTGTCCTGAGGCTGACGCTGGCCCCAGCGGCAGGGCCAGGCCCTGGGCTCAGTCCCAGCAGGCGCAACCCCCTGGCACCATCCCACCATCCTGTCCAAGCCACTTCACAGATAGGGAAACTGCAGTGTGGACACAAGTGACCACTCAGCCAGCGTCTGGAACCAAGTACCCTGGAGGTGGCCCTGCCCTGGGGGGCCTGCCCACAACAGACAGCACAGGAACGTCCTGGCCAGAGACCGCCAGTCACAACAGCTCTATGGCCCTGGCCTGGGGTGGGGCTGCCTTCCCAGCTCCTTGGTGGCTAGAGGTACCTGTGTGCTGTGGAAGGGACGGAGTCATTCCGCAGCCCCCCTGCAAACTCTGTGTGCAAGAAGTCACCATGGGGCTGGCAGAGGGACCCAAAGACCCAGGACGGCGCAGCATGAAAGCCAGGGACGGCCGCGGGTGCCAAGGGCCAGTCTCCGCCCCAGATACCAAAGGCAGGCGGAGGGGCTGGGGGGCTCCAGGCTCCAGGGGACCCCATGCATCTCCTGGTGCCTACCAAGGACATAGGTACACTCAGGCCCCATCACAGATGAGCAGGGGGGAAGCTTGAGCGTGGGGACCAGGGCTCCTGAAGCCACCACAGCAGGGCCTGCAGCCTAACCCTGGGGAAGGGGCTGCCCTGGCCTCTGTGGACTGGGGCCACCGCCTCCTGCCTAGACCCCTCGGAGCTTGTGTGGGAGGGCAACCTCTGGCCCCCGGCCGGGCTGGCCGTCTGTGCTGCCCTGCACTCTGCAGGAAGTTAATGGCACCAAGGGGCTGCACAGGGGGCAGCTGCATGAGCCCCCATCTGACCACCCCAGGTCTCTGAGAACCCAGCTTTGGGGCTGCCTCTCCACCCCCTGTACCCCCAGGGGGCAGGGCCAAGGCACCTGACATGGCCACCCTGGCCACCACCCTTCCCGGGGCGGGTACCACACCTATTACCTCCGTCCGCACAAGATAACTCTCGGACCCAGGGCAGCGACGTCACTCCCGCCCAGTGAAGCAGCCAATCAGGGGCCCAGGCCAGTCCCAACCAGGCAGCTCAGGCAGCAGCTGGCCCTGCAGCTGATTCAGGGTGCCGAGGACACAGGGCCTGATGCCAGCTGTGAAGAGGGGCTTTCCCTCAGCATGGAGGGCCACCAGGCACTGCCCCTCAGCCCCTATCCTGACCCCTTCTCCCATACAAGGGGTTCCCCAGGGGCTCCCAGGCCAAGCCACCCGCAGAGGCCACATTCCTGGCCAGGCAGGCTCCCTGTGCCCCCGCAAACCACCCACAGCTGGACTCAGCCCGATGTACAGCCATCCCCGCTGTATCACGGGGATCATGCAGGCGGCCGTCCAGGTGCCCTCCCACCTCTGCCCGGGGCCGGGAAGGCCAGCCTGCCCTCCAGGGCCCTGGGCTCCAGCTTAAGCCAAGTGGGCAATGATGGCGCGAATGCCCTGGGCACCTCCATCCCCCTCAGGCCAAGGTGCCTGGGACTCCCACCGGCCCTACCCAGCCCCACCCCAGCCCAGCTCCAGCCCAGGAGTGTCCATTCCCCTCAGCCAGTGCCACCAGGCTGCCATGGCCACCCAGGAAAGGCAGCTCTGTCCTCACAAGATGGCACCCCCAGGGCAGACAGGACCCAAGCTCAGCCCAACGACGTGGCACCCAACGAGGAGCACAGTGCCCAGAGAGACACATGCCAACCGATGGGACCTTGCCATCTGCTGGGGGTGGTGCTGTCACTCTCCAGGGTCCAGGGAGGAAGCCAGGCCCAGCCTGCAGCCCAGGCACCTGGGGCAAAGCAGCGCAGGGCAGCCACAGCCTCCGTGGGTCCCGGGACTGAAGGCAGAACGAGCCTGGGAAGCCGGAGGCATCCAGGAAAACGAGGAGTTTCTCTTTAACAGCGGGACTTTCGGGAGCACTACTCTGTGGGTGGGGCCTGGCTCCCAGCTGCTGGGCCCAGAACACTGGCCCCTCACAGGCGGTGGAACAAGGCCTGGACCTGGCGGGCCGGGCCCTGAAAGGCAGCCGGCCTGGCACAATCCCTGCTTTGTCCCTGCAGCCTCTGCCCCAGCCCAGCCTCCATCTTGTCCAGAGCCCCAGGCAGCTGGCTCAGGGCAGCCTGGCCCGGCGGACATCCCTGGGGCGGGGCCTTGGGGAGGCCTGCGGGCCGCTCGGTCAGCCTGGGCTAGGACCTGGGGCTTGGGCCTGACACAGGCACCAGCCCTACAGGTGAAAGCGGGGCTGCCCTGCACAGAGGAGGTGGCGGGGTGCCGTTAACTTCCTGCAGAGCGCAGGGGAGCACAGAGGACCAGCCATGTGAGCCCCAAGGGGCCTGACATGCTGGTCTGCCGTCCTCCTGCCCAGTATGGTGTTTCCAGCCATTGGAACCTCGCACAAGCTTCAGGGAAACCCCATTCTACACACAGAGGCCCTGAGGTCCCGATCCTTCTACTTCCGAGGGGCCAAGGTCCAGGTGGGCTGTCCAGAGCTGAGGGCAGGGCCCAGAACTGCACGGTGACACCCCACAGTGCCACCATCTAGGCACAGCCCTGCACAGGTGGATGCCGGCGGCCGGCAGTCATGGGGACCAGCCCGCCTCCTCTCCTGGTGCCGGCTGCCCAGCAGGGCTGCTGACTTCAGAGACAGCCTGACTCTCCCCAGGTGCCCAAAGAAGCTAGTATGTGCCCAGTGAGGACTGGAAGGCACAGAAACCCTCAAGCAAGTGCCACCAGATGATGGCGAAGGGACCTTCCCGAGGGCTCCTCCTGAACGCCAGTGGCCGACGGGGAGGCGCAGCCCACTCAGGCTGTTCCCAGGGACTGGGGTCTGACCTGCCCTCAGGCCAGCCTGGAGGGGGTCTCCTGTCTGCTGCAAGGCACCCAGAGCGCCGGATCAGGGTGAGGCCATGATGAGAGGGCCCGGGGTCACTCCACAGATGACTCTGGGAGTGAGAACCAGGAAAGCTCGCTCAGGCCCAGGTCCGGGAGCCGGTCCGAGCAACCCTGGTGTCCTGGAGTACAGGCCTTGCTGGCCCCACGCAGTCCTCGAGGCAGCTGGAAGGGAAGGCGGACCAGGAGTGGGGGACGTGAGTGGAAGGGAAGAGGGACCAGGAGCGGGGGACACAGGGGTCCACACACACCTGGCACAGAGACAACCTTAAGACACTCCCAGCCACCCTCAGAGCAAGGAAGGGGCCTGGCCACCTCGGCAGCCAACAATGGTGGAGACCCAGAGGCCCTGGAACTTTGGTCGTGGGCAGGAGCCACGACCCTTGATAGTAGCCCCAGCTGGGCCTGCATGAGATCTGCCAGAAACAGATCCCCTTGAAGCCTAGGGGCCAACCTCGCATCACAGCCCAGGCCCTGCATTCCCCAGTGGTTCTGGACACGACTCCCTGGTCGGGCAGATGGTGGAGCAGGCGGGGCGGCCGCCAGCCACGGTGACTCTGGAAAGCCCTCCCTGGCACAGCTGGGGGCGGGCGCACAGCCTGGCCTTGAGGCTTCCACATCCAGGAAATCCACGACGTGCACGCACCTCAGCAGAGCCGGGCCAGCACGGTCAGGGCCGGGCAGTGCCCTCTGCCCAGTGTGTCTTTTCCAGCCATTGCCAGTGACAAGGCAGGGAGACCCATGTCAACAGGGACAAACACACCTGAGGTGCCCAGGGCCACAGTGGGTGGGGACAGGACAGGGGCCTAGGGCTCCCACCTCCAACGACCCTCCCACCCCTGCCTAGGGGAACTGCCGTTCTCACCACCCGGAACCTCTGCGCCAAGGGCCCTGACAGGGACACTCAAGGCCAGCTCTCAGCTGGAAAGGGGGCTCCCTGCGGAGGGCATGCAGGGCGGGAAGACACCAGGGGCAGCATCTTGAGGCCTCCACCCTGGCGCAGTCACTGACATGGCGCCCAGCGACACCAAATGGGCCTTTCCAGGGACTTCAGGGGAGCAGGGAGACTTCAGACGGGAGGACTGCCCACCACGCTGGCTCCCCGGGCTCTGTGCACGGCGCCCCTGAGAACAGCGTCCTGAGACCTGAGCTTGTGGAAACCCGTGCAGGGCAGATGAAGGGTTCAGCCCAGCCCCAGGCGGCTGCTGCCCTGACAAAACAGCTGGGGTCAGATGGCCAGGGCCTGATGCGGGGAGGGCCACAGAATCCCCGGGGTCTTGCAGCAGACACCCCACGCTGAGTCCACCTTCACAGCTGGAGAGGCTGCCAGGTCCGGTCTGCCCATGCGCTCCCCAGGCTCGGCCCTGCACAGCCCATCTCCAGGGCCCATCTCCAGGGGCCTGCACACCACAGCCAATCACTGCCCATCCTGCTCAACTTTCTAAACAGACCCTATCTCAGGCCAGCTTCCTTCCCCTCCACGTCTGCCTCCAGCTTCTGGGCCTGGGGTCACCCCCAGGGCCTCCCAGGCACAGGCTCTCCCTCCCCTCACCTGTTCCATCTTCAATGGCTCCTCCCATCCCAGGACCCCTCTCCACCCTGGCAGCCGCCAGGGCTCAACCTTCCTAAAGGCCACTGAGAACGTGGAGGGGATGTCCCAGGTCCCTGGCAGCCTAGGGACCTCCCCCATGCCATAGAAAGTGAACACTGCCAGGTGAGCTGCAGGGCAGCCCCTCATCCTATCTCCTTCACTCCCTCGCAGGGAGCCCTATCCCGGCCACGTTCCTTTCTCCCGCCCCCCAGACAGAGGATTCCCGAAGGCAGGCCCCTCATTGTCCCATGCAGCCCACCCGCCTGCCCCCAAGAACAGCTCCAAGGGCCTGAGGTTCTCCAGCTCCTCCCACAGGGCCCTCCCAGGCCTCCCAGGTTTCAGGAGCTGAGCCGAGGTTTGGGCAAGAAGGTGCCCTGTTCCGTGTACTGACGGGGCACAGGGACAAAGGTGCGCAGGGACAAAGGCGCGCAGGGACAAGGGCCATTCAGCCCGTGCCACACACCCTCCTGGCCCCGCATGCCCCAAACTCGGAGTATCTGTGCCCTCCAACCTCCATGGTTGCCCTTGCTGGCAGGGACTGTGTCTCGGCATCTCTGCAGGAGTCAAGCTCAGATGAGGCTACACAAGCCTTTCTCAGCCCCGAGAAAAGCTGGGGCAGCACCTTTGCAGGTGGGTTCCTACCCCGACCCCAGCCTACATCCCCCCAAGTCTTGGCCAGAAATCACCGAGCAGCCAGCGAGGAGGCTTCCACAGCTGCTCAGCGCTCTGACGGCTTCACCTGGTGCCTGGCACCGGCAGTGGGACCACTGGAGGCGACCCCCACGGCCACCGAGGGGAGCTGTGCAGAGGACGCCCCATGCAGAAGGATGACCCTACAGCCACACCGGCCCTGCAGGAGGCACACACCCAACAAGACAGGCAGGCGCCATACAAGTGAGACCATGGGGTGCTCCCGCTGAAAGGCACAAGAAGACAGCCGACCGGACCCTGCGGTGTCTAGAAGGGGCGTCCTCCAGGCCCCGGGGTGGGGGGCTGTGTGGTCTCCCCTCCCCACATGGCCAGACTCCCCAAGGGCAGGTTTCAGACCACATATTTGGCCCACCGTCCAACAGGCCCCAGCTTGGGTCAGCCGGGTGGAAGGGCTCTCGTGGCACCACAAGGCTCACTGCCACTGCCACTGACCACCTCCCTCTCAGTGGCCACCTCGAGTCGGGCAGCTCCTACTTCCAAGGACTCAGGCAGAGACAGAAGATGAACAGAGAGAGGGCCAAACCAAGCTGCCAGCCACAGACACGGGGAAGGGGCTGGGGTCACGTCCACACCAATGCCCCCCCAAGCAAGGCCTCCACAGCTCCCTGTGGCCAGGTCCCGGTAGGAGAAGCATTCTCAACGGCAGGATCAGACCGTCCTCGGGTGGTGGCTGCCAGAAGCCCAGCCTCCTGTTTTCCCACGGAGGTCTCCTGGCAGGAAGCCTATCTCCCTCTTGAGCTTGGGACCTGGCAGCTCTCCTGGCATCTGGTGCCAAGTGGCCCAGCACACACACTCCGGGCCCCACGTCCACCCAACTCCTGGTGACCCTTCAGCAGCAGCAACGGGAAGACGCACAGAAATGGTGGCCTTCTCCAGGGCCCTCCCGGCGACACGCTTGCGCTGTGCCCATCAGAACTTGGGAGAGAGGTGCCGCTTTGTGCCCCCCCTCGAGCTGTTTTCTAAATATCTCTCTCAGCACGTTGTAGACACACACAGCCCATCCTTTTGTATTCATTACTGTTAATTACAGTGGAAACCTCCCGTAATTAACTGCCGCCAGCAAAACTCCATGAAGAGTGGGGACCAGCCCCTACCCACCGAGGCCGCGCACAGCACATAACTCATCGTGTCTTCACTTACACGCGGATGTTTCCTTATAATAACATTTTATTGGAACCGTAATTGGATTATCTCACTGACTCCTGCATCCTGCTGCCCTGGGCCCCTCCTTCACCACGGATTTCACAAACTAGTTTTTCTTTCCGGGAAAGACAAGAATTTTGAACTCAGGTGACATGGGCTGAATGCCACCTCTTTCTCCAACCCAGACCGCACCACCCCACCTGCCCAGGCCTTGCCCTGTGGCCAGGGGCCCCTCTGTGCCGTGGCGGGTGCCGGAAGGCTGTGTACCCAAGGCAAGGCCGCTCCCCTGAACCCCTCGGTCCAAACCCCTTCCTGCAGCTCTGCCATAGTTACATCACAGCCACGGCCCTCCCCCAAGAGCCTGGGCCTGGCCCACTTTCTTTCCCCAACGCCACCTCCCAGCTCCTCCTCTCTGCAGCCGTGAGGGGCTGAGCCTCCACCCTGCACCAGCGCCCTCCTCCTCCTTCCCTCCACCCCTGCCTGCCCGGGTCTAAGGAACTTCTCGGATTGGAAGGCAGAGGCAGTGCCGTGGGACCTCGGGGACACCAAGAGACAGGCCGGTCCTGGGAGAAGAAAGAAAATGGCTGAGCCCCAGCCTCCACAAAGGCGACTCTGTGAATGCGCCTGACCAGATGAAGGGCTAGCCAAGCCCAGCGGGACGGGGAGAGTTGGCCACATGCGAGGGTAGCCGGGCTTGCCTCTGGCCTGGGTCCGGCCCCGCAGGGACCCGGCCTGTTCCCTAGAACGACAGCCAGGCCCCACCGGGAAGCCCCCTCCACCGGCAGGCCGCGGGGCCGCTCCACGGGTCAGGTCCCACGCACTTCTGGTCCCAACACCAATGGCCTCTCCCTGCCCCGGGGGAATGCTGGTCACAGACGCTCCGCCCGCCCGAGCCCGAGCCAGAGCAGCGCAAGGCGCTGTCCAGCCCTCTGCAGGTCCCCGCAATCTCACGCCCCCACCGCGGAGGGAGATCCGGCCTGCCCGGAGGCCCCGGTGGCCGGCGCGCGGAGGTGGAAGGCCCGCCGGGGGCGCAGCTGCTCAGGCAGCACGCCTATTAGCGCGGCCGCGGCAGACGGCAGATGGGCGCCCGCGCGGCCCCCTCCTCCCGCGGCACAATGGGCCCGGTCGCTGGGGCGCACAATGCGGCCCGGGCCGCGCACCTGCAGCGGGGCCCGAGGGGCGCCGGCCCGGCCCGGCCCGTGCGCCCCTGTCCGCCTGCGCGCCCCGCCGCGTGTCCTTGGGCCGCGCCCGGCCGACCGCAGCCAAGCGGCCTGCGGGGTCCGCGGCGGAACCGGGGCGCACGAGCGGACGGGGGCGCACGGGCCGCCCATTGTTCGCGGCCGGGGCCAGGGCTGGGCCTGCGGCTTGGCGGCCGGGGCCTCCCTCGGGCGCCCCCCACCCAGCGCGCTGCCAGCGCGGCCTCCCCGGCCCCGGCCCCGGCCCCCGCCCCGGCCGCACGCACCTGTCTGCCCCTTGCCCAGCGTCTTCTCCAGCCGGTAGGGCCCAACATACTGCGCGTGCTGCGCGCCGCCGTCCTTCCCCGTCGATGTCATCGCTCCGGGGCCCGGCGCCGGCCAGGGGCGCCCGGGCGCGCGGGCAGGAAGGGGCCGCCCAGCGTCCGCCCGCGTCCGCCAAGCACCGTGCGCGCCGACCGGGCCGGGGCGCCCCCGCGGGCCCCGCTGCTCCGCGCCGCCGGCGTCCGCCCGCGCCGCCGCCCCCCGCGTCCACTCCCACGCGGCAGTCCGAGGCCTGGCCCGCGGCGACGCCTCCGCCTCGTCGAGAGGACAGGGCGGGCGGGGGCACCTGGCTTCCGCCGCCGCCGCCGCCGCCGAGGCCCGCGCCCCGCGTCCCGCGCCCCGCGCCCCCAGCGCACGCCCGTCCGCGGCCGCGCAGTCGAGCCGAGCCGAGCCGAGCCGAGCCGTGCAGCTGAGCCGAACAGCCGAGCCCAGCAGCCGAGTCGAGCCGAACAGAGCCGAGCCGAGCCGAGCCGAACAGCCGAGCCCAGCAGCCGAGCCGAGCCGAACAGAGCCGAGCCGCGCAGCCGAGCAGTGTAGCCAAGCCGAACAGCCGAGCCGAACAGCGGAGTCGAGCGGAGCTGAGGGGAGCGGAGCTGAGCCGGGCCGCGCAATGGAGCCGAGCCGACACGAGCCTGTACGAACGCAGCGGGATGCGGCGGCGGCTGCAAACGGTGCCCGCGTCGGCCAATCAGCGCCTCCCCACCCCGCCCCGCCGCTACGAGCGTTCGGGGAGACTCGAGGGGGCGAGGCGAGGCCAGGGCGAGGCCGGGACCTGGGAGCCTCCAGCCCGCCGCCTGCCACGTACTGTCCCACCAGGCAGCAGAGCTCCCGCTACCGCCCGACCCGCCCTTAAGGCGCGGGGGCAGTGGGCCCATGGCGAGGGGGTGCAGATGGCTGCCCTGGACGGAGGTTTTACCCTGCAGGGCGTTACCCCGGGTGTCCCAAAGAGTTTCCTGCCCCTCGAGGGGGTGCTGCACGCGCGGGGGATGGGGATGCTGCGCTGGAGGGGCGCGAGTGTTGCATGCGGGGCGGGAGTGCTGTACTGGGGACAGGTGCTGTATTCGGGGCAGAGGTGCTGCACACATGGGGGGTGCTGCACGCCAGCGAGGGGCATGCTGCGCTGGAGGGGGCGGGTGTTGCATGCGGGGCGGGGATGCGGCACACGTGTCGGGGGAGGCTGCATGGGAGTCTGTGGGGCTGCTGCACGCGGGCGTTGTCCAAGCAGTGATTGTGCACCCCCAAGGAGGACGTGGCCCTCCGCCTCCGCTCCCGAGGGAGAAGCCGCGGTTTTCCCAGTTATGGCACAGTGACCTGCGCGGCGCCGAGTCAAGGAACTCACCTGGGATCCGGCCGCAGCGCCCTGGCGCCTCCCGGCCCTTGCTACCGACCCCTCTTTCAGGTTGAGCAGCTGGGCAGGGGCTGCCGGGAGCAGCCTTTGGAGATCTAAAGACAGGCAGCCGAAGAGGCAGCCAGACCTGGACGGACCCTCTGTTTCTTTGCAGAAAAACACTGGTATTTCCTTAAGCCCGTGCTGCAGAAGGTGGTGGGAGGGGAGAGGTGAGGGAGACCCGGAACGCTGCAGGAGTGGGGGTCCCAGATCTTGCCCGTGTATGGTCTGCGGGCAACGTTTCCCCTGCGGGCTCTGCCACACACTGCTGCTGGCCGTGGCCCGCTCCCCACCCTGGTAAGCCGGTATGAGCTCAGGAAACTGCGGGGTCTTCCCAGTGCGCCCTCCTGCTCTTTGGGCTGTCTGCATTTCCAGCTGGGGAAAGGGAGTGGGCCCCAAAGTGCCTGTCCACTCTCGGCCTGCACCCCCGCGCCCTGCTTCCCTTCAAATGCTGTGGACTAAGGGTCCTCCCTACTCAATTCTGGGGCCTCTTGAGCATGAGCAGTCAGGGCCCCGCCAGTGGGGGCAGGGGAGGGGGACTGAGAACGTGGGACAGAGGCAGAGGGCACCCCCCCCGCCCCCGCTGCTGCTGCCGTGAGTGGGGACAGCAGGCATTTTTAGCTGAATGTAGACTGTTTGGGACCTCCAGCTGGAGAAACTGTCAAGCAGTGAGGTCTGGCTGGAGGCTGACTGGGAGTGGTCTGGTCCAGGTGCCAACAGAGGCCGAGGGTGTGCAGGAGACCAGGAGAAGGTGTCAGGCCACAGCCAGAGGGCAGGGGCACTTGACCCGAGATGCTCTCTCTCTGCTGCCACGGTCACCTGACCTCCCAGCCTGCAGCAGAGTCAGACGCGCCTTTGTGACATCCTCAGCAGCATTTTGCCCTATTGACCGTTTGCATCCGGCTGCTCCAGTGGCCAAAATTCTTGCTTTCTTCCTTCCCACTTCCTTGCCAGCCTGCATCCCTCTCCCACCCCTCGCTGCAGCCCTGAGGCCTTTTCTTCCCTGTCTGTGTCTGAGCAGCCTACGCCATCAGTAGCCTCTGGGGCTCAGTCTGGGGCCTCTCTTCTGGCCCCCTGCCTGTCCTCCAGGCGCGAGAGGCTACTCAGCCTTCAGCCTCTGAGTGCCTATCCTCAAATCGTCCTCCCAGCCTCCCTTGGCCCTGCTGTCGCCTCTTGAACGTGCTGCACAAACCCCTAGACTCAACACCTTCTCGATAGCACGCCGCACCCTCCCTGCTTCCATCTTTGTGGGGGTCAGCAGGACGACTGCCCTTCCTTCCAGTGGGCCTGGTGCTGGGGTGCCCCAGGAGAGGGTGTACCAGGGTGTGGCCAGCCAGGAGGTGCTCACGACTGTGATGCCACAGCCCTCGGTCCCCCTCTGTCGCGTGTAAGGTGGGAGCAGGAGCCCCAAGGGAGCCAGGGCTCTTGAGCACGAAGGTCTGTTGCCGGAGTTAGGAAAGGGCCCAGTCTCACAAAGACATCCAGGCCAGGCCAGGCACGGTGGCTCATGTCTGTAATCCCAGCACTTTGGGAGGCCGAGGCAGGCGGATCACAAGGTCAGGAGATTGAGACCAGCCTGGCTAACACGGTGAAACCCCCTCTCTACTAAAAATACAAAAAATCAGGTGGGCGTGATGGCGGGCCCCTATAATCCCAGCTACTCAGGAGGCTGAGGCAGGAGAAGGGCGTGAACCCAGAAGGCGGAGCTTGCAGTGAGCCGAGATCGCACCACTGCACTCCAGCCTGGGCGACAGAGCGAGACTCTGCCCCCCAAAAAAAAAATTAAAAAAGGAAGTCCAGGCCAGGCCAAGACTCACCGGTGGAGCCCACCAAACACTAATGGAGGAAAAGCACCCCGCTACACAGACGCTTCCAAGACACAGAAGAAGACAGGCCACTTCCCAGCTCCTGTGTGAAACCGCCATCACCCTGGTGCCAAAACCATACAAGGACATGACAAGAAAATTAAAGTCCACTCAGGAGCCTAGACACAAAAATCCCTTAACGAAACATCAAATCAATTCCAGCAATATGTAAAGAGAACACATATGACCTTGTGGAACGTACCCGGGAATGCAAAGTTAGTTTTACATTTCAAAATCAATTTGTCATTCACTATTAGCAGACTGACACAGAAAAACCACACGGTCATTTCCACAGACACAAGGAAAGCATTCAACAAAATTCAACACTCATTTACAACAAAAGCTCTCAGTAAACCAGGAGGAGAAGATTCGAATCTATTCTAACCCTGCACTCCCAACCCAACAAAGGGAAACTACAAAAACCCACACAGCTAACGTCAGGCTCAGTGGTGAGAAACTGAAAGCTCTTCCTTGGGTCAGGGACGGGGCAAGGTTGTCCATCATCATCACTTATTTCAGTGTTGTGCCAGAGGACATGCCGAAGTAATGAGGCAAGGAAGACACAATTTGTACCAGTTGAAAAGGAAATTTATTATTATTAATATTATTTTTGAGACGGAGTCTTGCTCTGTCACCCAGGCTGGAGTGCAGTGGCCCGATCTCGGCTCACTGCAAGCTCTACCTCCCAGGTTCACGTCATTCTCCTGCCTTAGCCTCCCAAATAGCTGGGACTACAGGCGCCCGTCACCATGTCTGGCTAATTTTTTTTATTTTTAGTAGAGATGGGGTTTCACCGTGTTAGCCAGGATGGTCTCGATCTCCTGACCTCGTGATCTGCCCGCCCCGGCCTACCAAAGTGCTGGGATTACAGGCGTGAGCCACTGTGCCCAGCTGAAAAGGAAATTTTAGGTGATCTTCATTAGAAGATAACATTAATGGCCAGGCAAGGTGGCTCACGTCTGTAATCCCAGCACTTTGGGAGGCCAAGGCGGGCAGATCACCTGAGGTCAGGAGTTCGAGACCAGCCTGGCCAACCTGGTGAAACCCTGTCTCTACTAAAAATACAAAAATTAGCTGGGCTTGGCGATGGGCACCTGTAATCCTAGCTACTCAGGAGGCTCAGGCAGGTGAATCGCTTGAACCCACGAGGCAGAGGTTTCAGTGAGCCGAGATCGTGCCATTGCACTCCAGCCTGGGCAACAAGAGTGAAACTCTGTCTCAAAAAGAAAAACAAGAAGATAACATTATTGTCTGCAGAAAATTCTAAGCTACAAACTGGTACTAAAACGAATAAACAAGTTTACCAAAGCCACAGGGTACAAAGCCAAAAAAAGGTCAATTCTATTTGAGTGCTAACAATCAATTAGAAATTGAAATTATGAAAACAGTACCACTTACAAAGAGAATTTAAAAACCACGAAATACTAGGGGTAAATTTATCAGAATTTGCATGAGACCTGAACACAGAAAACTATTATACATTTCTCAATATATTGAGTGAGACTTAACAAGGCCTAAGTAATTAGTTTAATTTTAATTTGATTTTTTTAATTTTCTCTCTCTCTTTTTTTTTTAGAAGTTGACAAGCTGCCAGGTGCAGTGGCTCATGCTTGTACTCCCTGCACTTTGGAAGGCCAAGGTGGCAGGATAGCTTGAGCCCGGGAATTTGAGACCAACCTGGGCAGCTTAGCAAGACTCCATCTGATATAGTTTGGGTATTTGTCCCCGCCCAGACATTATGTTGAAATGGAATCTTCAGTGTTGGAGATGGGGCCTACTGGGAGATGTTTTGGTCATGCGGGGGATTCCTCATGGCTTGGTGCTGTCCTTGCAATGGTGAGTATTTGTGAGATCTGGTTAAGTGTGTGGCACCTCCCCTCCCAGTCTCTGTTGCTCCCGCAACAGACCCCTGCTCCCCCTTTGCCTTCCGTCATGGTTGGAAGCTTCCGGATGCCATGCTTCCTCTACAGCCTGCAGAACCATAAGCCAATTAAACCTCTTTTTAAAATAAACTACCCAGTCTCAGGTATTTATAGCAACACAAGAACAGCCTAACACACTATCTCTATGAAAAATTAAAATAGCCAGGCATGGCTACACACCAGGACTCCACACTTGTAGTCCCAGCTCCTTGGGAAGCTGAGGTGGGAGAATTGCTTGAACCAGAGAGATGGAGGCTGCAGTGAGCCACCATAGAGCCACTACACTCTAGCCTGGGCAACAGAGTGAGACCCTGCCTCAAAAAAAAAATGACAAAAATTTGGAAGATGCACAGCACCTCGAACTCTCAGACGTTGCAGATGGGAGTGCAAAATGATGCTTTGGGAACCAGTCTGTCAGTTTCTTATAAAATTAAACACACCATTACCATACAATCCAACAACCCCGCTTACAGGTATTTTCCCAAGAAAAATGAAAACTTACAGCCACACACAACTTGCATGCAAATGTTCATAGCCACTTTATTTGTAACAGCCAAGAAGTGGAAAGAACCCCGTTGTCCTTGGGTGATGACTGGACAGACAGGCTGTGGTGCACTCACACGGGGAACACGACTCAGCCGTGACCACAGCGGGCCGGGGAGCGTGGCTGAGATGTGGGCGAATCTCAAACACATTAGGCCAAGTGAAAGAATCTGGCCTCAGAAAGCCATGTGCTGTATGATTCTATGAGGATGTAAGTGCAGGCCAGTGGACAAGTGGGTCATTGAGGCCAGGCGTGGTGGCTCACACCTGTAATCCCAGCACTGTGGGAGGCCAAGGCAGGCGGATCACCTGAGGTCAGGAGTTCAAGACCAGCCTGGCCAACATGGTGAAACCCTGACTCTATTAAAAATACAAAAATTGGCCTGGAACGGTGGCTCACGCCTGTAATCCCAGCACTTTGGGAGGCTGAGGTGGGCGAATCACAAGGTCAGGAGATCAAGACCATCCTGGCTAACAGAGTGAAAACCCATCTCTACTAAAAAAACAAAATACAAAAAAAAAAAATTAACCAGGCATGGTGGAGTGCGCCTGTAGTCCCAGCTACTGGGGAAGAGAATGGCATGAACCAGGGAGGCAGCGCTTGCAGTGAGCCAAGATAGCGCCACTGCACTCCAGCCTGGGCAACAGAGCGAGACCCTGTCTCAAAAAAAAAAAAAAAAATTAGCCACACGTGGTGGCGCGCACCTGCAGTCCCAGCTATGCGGGAGGCTAGGGCAGGAGAATCGCTTGAACCCAGGAGGCGGAGGTTGCAGTGAACCGAGGTCGCACCACTGCACCCCAGCCTGGGAGACAGAACAAGAGGCCATCTCAAAAACAAAGCAAAACAAAGTGGGTCATTGATCACGCAGGCCTTCCTGGAGGACCCCAGGGGAGAGGAGGATACAGAGGGGGTCACCGGATGTCCCATCTCCATTGCCAGCCTAGAAGTTTCCGGCCGGCGGGGGTGGCCTTTGTTTCCAGGCACCGGCCCTCGGGAGAATGTGTGTCCAGAGGTTGTGAGGCTCTGGGCGTCAGCTGGTGTCTCACGTCCCGGCCGCGGCCTCCGCTGCTGCGGAACTGGAACCACTGACGTCATCAACCTTCTCTCCCTCCCCTCCCCGCCACCCCCGCTCCTGGCGCCCCGGCCCGGCGTGTGTCTCCCCGCGCTGAGGGCTCACGGCGCCATCCCTTCACTCACTCCACGTTGCCCTAATGCCCGCACTGCACCGGCACCAGGGATTAAAGACGCTGTCCCAGCCCCTGCCCCAGACTGAGCAGGCGCACGACCAATGACGAGGCGCCCCGCTAAGCAGCATCTCCGAGCTACGGGACAAGCTCACGGCCACCAGGAGCTGGGCCGAGGGCCCGGGGGGAGAGGGCAGGTGGCACGGGTGGGCAGCCGGCCTGCCGTCGCGCGCATTCCCGGGGCCTCCCAGCCAGCCTCACACCCCCTCCTGGACCCGCCCCCTTCACCTGCCTGAGAGCTGGGCTTCCTGCGCTCGCCTCATCCCTGACCCGTCCCGTCTCCCTCACCAAGGTAGCTGTGTGGAGGAGGAAGAGCAGCCGCTTTCTTGGTTCCCAGGACCATCCACGGACATCAGGGACACCTCTGGCCCAGCCGTCGGAGCAGCCACCTCCTTCCCCACTGGCAGGGCCTCCCTGGCTGGCCCAGGCTGCCCATGACTCCGTCCTGCAAACAGATCCCCCACTACCCGTGGGGACCTTAGAGAGGCCACCCTGCCCACGGCCACACCTGCCTCTGTCCTCTCTGCTCACGCCTCGCACCCACCTGTCCCAAGACAGTGGTCAGAGAGCTGGGTCAGGGCGGCTCAGGTTAGGGTCTCTGTTGCTGCTGTCCCCATCCCACTCCCGCCCTGCTTTCGTCTTCGCCTCTGGTCCTCCCGCTGCTCTCTCATCAGCCCCTTCCCAGAGGCTTACCCCACGCCCCACCAGCCTGGCGCCCACCAGCTCCGTGCCCGACAGCTATTGGCCTCTTACCTCGACAATGGGTTGCTCTTGGCCAGCCTGTCCTGCTGCAGAAAGGAATGGGGTGCAGTTCTAGAGAGGGTGGCCACAGTCTAATTCCCCCTCTGTTGTACATAGGTGGCTAGAGTCCCCCATAGGGACAGGCAGGAGGTCAGTGTGCAGGTGGGAGCAGGTGTGGGGATCTCCCACCCGGGCCCCTCTGGGTGTCCCCACCACCAGGTGCTCCCAGACACACTGGTGGAAAGCAGCACCTGTCACAGTGGGGACATTAGCTGCTGAACTGCCTGTCTCTATCTGAGCTCCTGTCCCTGCCCTAACCCGGGGGCTTCCTGCTGCGCCCAATGGAGGTGACCAGGAAGCCTGGAGGGGCACATTGGGGCCTCTGATGCTCAGAAGCCCAGCACAGATCCAGCATCTGCTGAACATGTGTGCTCAGACCCCCACTGAGGGACAAGGAGGGAAGCCTGGGAAGGGCAGTGCCCAGGTGGCCCCTGTTGGGGGTGGCAGGGGGGTCAGCTCCACACTGCACACATTGTTCTGGAAGCTCTGCAGGTCACCAGCACACAGAGGTAAGCGTTGCCCACGTAGGAGCCAGACACCCAAGGAGGGCTTGCGGAGTGAGAAGACAGGCCAGAGGGTGGGAGGGTGACAGGGAGGGATGGTGCAGTAAGGGAAGGCCCCGGGAGAGAAGGAGCAGAGCAGCGGGAGGAAAGCGGGGGAGAGAGTGTCATGGAAGTAAGGTACAGCTCCCACGGTGGGGAAGAGGATTCTGAGGGTCAGAGTGGTGACCTGACTTACCCAAAGCCGGCCTTTGATGCAGAAGCCCCCTGCTACTCCTCCTGTTGAGAGAAGCCAGGAATGGGGAGGGATAGGCAGCAGGATGAGCTAATAGCCAAGATTTAGACAGGAGGGTGGGACCAATGTGTCTGAAAAGATGGTTGAGAAAGTGATGCTATGTGCCTCTAAACTGACAAATACATGTATGGGTATTGAAGAAATTTTGAAAAATGTAGCCAAATGAAAAGGCAATAAAAATCACCTCTGGTCCCACCACCCAGAGCAAACCACTAGTTCACCTCTAGCTCTGTGTCTGCCAGCTGTCTTCTGCTAAATGTGATGTTTGTAACATCCTCCTTTCCATTAAAAATGTTTAATAGCTTTATTAAAATATAATTCACGTATCATACAATTCACCAATTCGCACTGCACAACTCAATGCTGTGTATTTTTTAGTGTATTCACAGAACTGTGTAGTCATCACCACAATCAATTTTGCAATAAGTTCATTATCCCCCCCCAAAAACCCACATCCATTAAACACACTCCCCATTCCCTGCCCCTGCAATTTCAGGCAACCACAGATCTACTTCCTTCTACTTTCTTTCTTTCTTTTTTTTTTGAGACGGAGTCTCCCTCTGTCACCCAGGCTGGAGTGCAGTGGTACGACCTGGGCTCACTGCAACCTCCGCCTTCTGAGTTCATGCGATTCTCCTGCCTCAGCCTCCCGAGTAGCTGGGATTACAGGCGTGCACTAATTTTTGCCTTTTTAGTAGAGACGGGGTGTTGCAATGTTGGCCAGGCTGGTCTTGAACGCCTGACCTCAGGTGATCCACCCGCCTCAGCCTCCCAAAGTACTGGGATTACAGGCATGAGCCACTGCGCCCAGCCCATTCACCAATTTAAATTGCTCAATTCAGTGATTTGTATTTTTTAGTGTATTCACAGAACCGTGCAGCCATCACTGCAATCAATTTTGGAACATTTTCATCATCCCCGCAGAAACCCCACATCCATTAAACACACTCCCCACTCCCTGCCCATGCGATTTCAGGCAACCACAGATCTGTTTCCTCACTCAGTGGATTTGCCTGTTCTGGACATTTTACACAGGATCACACAATATGTGTGGACAGGATCACACAATATGTAGCTTTTTGTGTCTGGCTTCTTTCCCTAAGCACAGCGTCTTTGAGGCTCATCCACATTGTGGAATGTGTCGGAATTTCCTTCCTTCTGTGGCTGAATAATGTTCCGTCACACAGACACTATAGACCATGCCTTACTTATCCATGTAACTGTAGACCGTGCCCAGCCCATATGAATTTTAGACTCAGCTTGTCAATTTCTGTAAAAAAGGCAGCTGAGATTTTAACAGCAATTGCATTGAAGGTGTAGATCAATTTGGGGAATATTGTCATCTTAACAATAGTAAGACTTCCAGTCCATGAACATGGGATATCTTACCATTTATTTAGGTCTTCTTTAATTTCTTTCAATAGTGTTTTGTAGTTTTTAGAGAACAAGCTTTGCACTTCTTTTATTAAACTTATTTTTAAGTATTTTATTCCTTTTGATGCTATTGTAAATGGAATTGTTATCTTAGTTTCCTTTTCAGAATGTTCATGGCTAGTACATAGAAATAGAATTGATTTTTGCATATTGATCTGCACCCTGCAATGTTGCTGAACTTGTTTATTAGAACTTGTTCTAATAGCTTTTCAGTGGATTCATCAGGATTTTCTATATACCAGTTCATGTCACCTACAAATAGAGATAGTTTTACCTCTTCCTTTCCAATCTGGATGCATTTCCTTTCTTTTCCTTGACTGATTACCTGTCTAGAATCTCCAGTACAATGTCAAACAGAAGTGGTGAAAGCAAACATCATTTTCTTTTCCTGATCTTAGGGGAGAAGCAGCAGTCCTTCATCATTAAGAGTAACATTAGCTGGCTGGGCACGGTGGTTCACGCCTGTAATCCCAGCACTTTGGGAGGCCGAGGCAGGCGGATCACAAGGTCAGGAGTTCGAGATCATCCTGGCTAAAATGGTGAAACCCCATCTCTACTAAAAATACAAAAAATTAGCCAGGTGTGGTGGTGGGTGCCTGTAGTCCCAGCTACTCGGGAGGCTGAGGCAGGAGAATGGCATGAACCTAGGAGGTGGAGCTTGCAGTTAGCTGAGATTGCACCACTGCACTCCAGCCTGGGTGACAGAGCGAGACTCTGTCTCAATAAAAAAATAAATAAATAAAAGAATGACATTAGCCTTGGCTTTTTTAAAAAGTGCTCTTTATCAGCTAGGTGCGGTGGCTTACACCTATAATCTCAGCACTTTGGGGGCTGAGGCAGGTGGATCACGAGGTCAGGAGTTCAAGACCAGCCTGGTCAACATGGTGAAACTCCATCTCTACTAAAAATACAAAAAATTAGCTGGTCACAGTGGCAGGTGCCTGTAATCCCAGCTACTTGGGAGGCTGAGGCAGGAGAATCACTTGAACTCAGAGGGCAGAAGTTGCAATGAGCTGGGATCATGCCACTGCACTCCAGCCTGGGTGACGGAGTAAGACTCCGTCTCAGAAAAAAAAAACCAAAAACCAAAAAACAAACAAAAAAAATGCTCTTTATCAGGTGGGAGACATTCACTTCTATTCCTAGTTTGTTGATTTTTTTTTTATTATTACAAAAGCATGTTGGATGTTGTCAAATGTGTTTACTGCATCAGTTAAGATGATCATGTGGCTTTGTTTTTTTATCCTATTCATATGGTGTATCTCATTAATTGATATTTGAATTTAAACCAGCCTTGCACTCCTGGGATAGACTCCAGAAATTGGTCATGATATATAATCCTTTTCTGTGTCTCTGTATTCAGTTTGCTAATATTTTGTAGAAGGATTTTTGTGTGTATATTCAGAAAGGATATTGGTCTATAGCTGCATAGCTGCCTTTTCTTTTCTTTTTCTTTTCCTTTTTTTTTTTTTGAGACAGTCTCACTCTTTGCCCAGGCTGGAGGGTTGGAGGGCAGTGGCGTGATCTCAGCTCACTGCAACCTCCGCCCCCTGGGTTCAAGCAATTCTCCTGCCTCAGCCTCCCTCGTAGCTGGGATTACAGGCATGTGCTACCATGTCCAGCTAATTTTTGTATTTTTAGTAGAGATGGGGTTTCACCAAGTTGGCCAGGCTGATCTCGAACTCTTGACCTCAAGTGATCTGCCTGCTTCGGCCTCCCGAAGTGCTGGGATTACAGGCGTGAGCCGCCGCCCTGGGCCTATAACTGTCTTTTCTTGTGATATTGTTGTCTGGTTTGGGTGTCAGGATGGTTCTGCCCTCATGGAATGAATTAGGACGTGTCCCCTCCTCTTTGATTTCCTGGAAGAGTCTGTGAAGGATTGGTATTAATTCTTTCTTAGGTGTTTGGTAGAATTCACCAGTGAAGCCATCTGGTCCAGAGTTTGTTCTTATGGGAAATTTTTAAATTATTCCTTTAATCTTGTTTATTCAGTTTCTGTTTCTTCTTAAGTCCGTTTTGGTAGATTGTGTCTTTCTAGGAATTTGTCCATTTCAAGTAACTTATCTAATTTATCCAGTTAAATGATCTAATTTGTTCAACTAAGTGATCTAATTTGTTGGTGTAACGTGTATATTCATATTGATGAGTTCTCTGTGGTCTTTGGCTTTTACCCTTGGCCCCTTATGAGGTAAATACAGGCTCCGAGGGACCCTCTAAGAACATAAGGCAGAGTCCATCCCCCATCTGCTTGCAACTCTTTTTTTTTTTTTTTTTGAGATGGAGTCTTGCTGTGTGCTTGCAACTCTTCCGTGAGCCCTTCTTACTCAGGGTCAAAGCCAAAATGCCCCCGATCCATCTCTCTGACCTCGTCTCCCACTCACTCACCTGCCGTGCACTGCTCCAGCTGGTCGGCTCCTCCTCACGGTGCTGTGTGGTGGGCACACGCTTGCCTCAGGCCACCGCCCTGGACTTGGCCCAGAGGGCCTTCCCTTCGCATGCACTTGACTCACTCCCTCAGAGCCTTCCAGTTTTTCACCAAACATCAGTGCACTCATCTGCTATGGCTGCCAAGACAAAGCACCCAGGACTGGGCGGCTTGGACAACAGACACTGATTGTCCCACAGTCCTGGAGACTGGAGCTGGAGATCAAGGTGTCAGGGCTGGTTCCTCCCAAGGCCTCTCGGTTTGCAGACACCACCTTCTCCCTGCGTCCTCACGTGGTCATCCTTCTGTGTGTGTCTGCGTCCTCATCTACTCCTCTTATAACACACCAGTCCTATTGGATTAGGGCCCGCCCCAGGGACCTCATTTTAAATCAGTTAACTTTTTAAAGGCCCTCTCCTCAGATACAGATACATTCTGAGGCCCTGGGGGCTAGGATTTTGACCTCTGAATTTTGGGGGGATGCAGTTGACCCCATAACGGTCAGCATGGTGACTGTCACCCAGGCTGGAGTGCAGTGGTGCAATCTCAGGTCACTGCAGCTTCCTGGGCTCAAGCAACCCTCCTACCCCAGCCTCCCGAGTAGCTGAGGCTATAGGCATGTACCACCACTCCTGGCTAATTTTTGTATTTCTTGTAGAGATGGGGTTTCACCATGTTGCCCAAGCTGGTCTTGAATTCCTGAGCTCAAGAAATCCTCCCTCCTTGGCCTCTCAAAGTGCTGGGATTGCAGGCATGAGCCACCACGCCGGGCCGAGTTGCACTGATTTTACGGCCATGGGCTCACGCCCGTTCCTTCCTCCGTCAGCTGTGGATGTGAACCAGCTGCCCTGGTGTGCCCTCATGGGCTGAGCTCTGACACTTGTTACCCGGCACATTTTCATTCACTGCTGAGACTCCGCATTTTTTCCATGTATTTAGTAGCCATTTGCCTTTTTCTTTTGTGAGTTGTTCATGTCCTTGCCGGTTTTTAATACTGATTTATAAAGCCCTTTGTAAACGGAGATATTAGCATTCTCTGTGGCGTGCATGTAGCAATGTTTCTTTCCCAGCTCGTTTGGCTTTCGGTTTCACTGTGGTATTTTCGGGGCTGGGGACATTTTCCCATCTGTGTTTTTTTAATTTTATTTTTTATTTTTTTGAGATAGAGTCTCACTCTGTCACCCAGGCTGGAATACAGTGGCGAGATCTCAGCTCTCTGCAACTTCTGCCTCCTGGATTCAAGTGATTCTCCTGCTTCAGCCTCCCAAGTAGCTGGGATTACAGGGATCTGCCACCATGCCTGGCTAATTTTTGTGTTTTTAGTAGAGATGGGGTTTCGTCATGTTGGCCAGGATGGTCTCGAACTCCTGACCTCAGGCGACCCACCGACCTCAGGCAATCCGCCCGCTACGGCCTCCCACAGTGCTGGGATTCCAGGCGTGAGCTACCGCGCTCAGCCTTCCGTCTGTGTTGTCGGAGCTCATGGCCTCCCTCTCTGCAGCTCAAGTGCAGTAGGGGCCTCGGGCTGTCGCTCCAGGTCAGGGCTCTCCTCGCTGTTGAGCTCGCATCTAGGGCTGGGCCCCGAGTGGTTCTGTTTGGGTCCCGGCTGTGGCTCTGTGGACCATCTGCCTATGTGCGGCCTGCCAGGTCCTCCTGATGATTTGACAGAGGAGCCCAGAGGTGCCCCAGGCTGCTGCTTGTGTAACCTGAGGTCACATAAGCTGGGGTGCTACGAAGGTGCCGTAGGGGCCCTGAGAGGCGAGGAGGGAGGGGTGTGGGAGCAGAGGCTTGGGGGGATGGGGAGGTGCACAGTGGACGGAGGCCAAGAACCCAGCAGGACCCGGAGGCTCCTCAGGCTAGGCCCTGCCTCAGAGGTGCGGGTCCCATATCCCCAAGGACACGATCCTGTCTGCCGGGTTCACCAGGTGGGTCACTGGCCACCCACCATCGAGGGGACCAGAGCAGATCCCAGAGCTGTGTCTGGCAGCCTTACTCTCTGCTGTGAAAATGACAACCTTCGTGAGGGCCAAGTGCTGCCCACCTGCGTCACCCCTTCAACACCCCCAGCTCACCCTGGGGCACCCCGAGTGAAAGCTCCACTCTCTTCCCAGCTGGGCTGCCCGCTACCCCATCCCCTGGACTCAGGGTGCAGGAAGGAGAGGTGAGGGGGTGGGAAGGCTGGGAGCAGGTGCTGAGATGCATAGCACCCCATGGCCAGTCCCTGTTGCCCACCCTTGCTGGGTCGTGCTGAGGCGGCTCCCAGAACCTCTGTCTGCTGGGGTTGGGGGGCCCAGCCTCTGTAGCTGAAGGGTGATGGTTCCTGCCCACTCTTTGGGCAGCTGGAGAAGCATTGAGGAGGGAAACAGGGGTGCGAGGGGGCTCGGAGTCTGTGTCTGCCTCTCTTTAGCACGGGCTATGCTGGAGAAAGATGGGGGCCTTGTTCCTGGGTGACTCCGAGACCAAAGAGCCCAAGTCCCAGGGGGCAGGACCCAGCCGCAGGATGTAGAAAGACCTCCAGGGACTCAGAGGTGGGCACACCACCCTGGGGCCCCAGGAGGCTCAGCCCAGCCTGGGTGGGGCTTCAATACATAGGTGGGAGGGAGTGGAGGGGTCAGATGGCTGGGAACGTAGGAACCTTCAGACCCGGCCTCGGATGAAGGCCTACGGCCCTGCTTGCTGCCCGCGACCCAGCAGAAAAGTGTGAGCCCCTGCCGGTCCCCTCCTCGCTAGGTATCCATCAGCCGTGAGCAAGGAGGAGGTGGGGGATATAGAAAGCCCGAGAGCATGCTGCGGGGGCCGGGGGGAGGGCTGTGCAACAGAGTATGGATTCGCCCATTCTCACACCACTATAAAGAATCACCTGAGACTGGGTACTTGATACAGAAAAGAGGCTGAATTGGCTCACGGTTCCTCATGCTGCAGGGGAAGCCTGATGCTGGTGTCTGCTTGGCTTCTGGGGAGGCCTCAGGAGACTTTCAATCATGGCAGAAGGCGAGGGGAAGCAGGCTCATCTAACCTGACAGGAGCAGCCAAAGAGTGAGCGGGAGCTGCTGCATCCTTAAACACCCACAGCTAAAGAGAACTCAGGCCTGCTCGGGAGGACAGCACCCAGGGACAGCGCTAAACCATTCGCGAGGAATTGCCCCCCACCAGGCCCCACCCACAACCCTGGGGATTACAATTCCACCTGAGATTTGGGCGGGGACACAGAGCCAAACTGTATCAGTGCAAACGTACTGAATGCTCCCAAACTGTATACGCTTAGAGTGTGTCAGGTGGCGCATTTTATGTATATTTCAGAACAATTTTTAAAATGCTTAAACAAGCTGGGAAAAGCACAGGGGTCACATTCTTAAAAGTGGGATTTTTCCCACTTTCCCCTCCATGGACTTCTGGGGGCTACACCAGGCTGTCTCTGGCTGGTGCTGGGTGCAGGGTGGGAGAGGCAGGAAGGAGGGCGTCATCTCCGAGGGGCTCCCAGGTGCAGGCTGGATACTTTTGGAGCATGAATCCCATTCCTCGAGAGGAACAGGCCGAGTCCACACAACCAGCATCGTGGTGGTTAACCGGAGCAGAGTGAGGAGGCACAATGGGCCCCACCCGAAAAGGAGGAGAGAGGGGAGGCCACACCTGACATCGCGCTTACTAACAAAGCACGGCATGCCGAGGCCGCAGGAGCCCAGGAGGCCACTCTCCTCCCTCCTTTCCCTTCCTGAGATAGCCACGAAGAAGTGATGTAGAAAGAAACTGTGTCCAAAGCAATTGAGCAGAAAATGCACCTTGAGGAGCCTCCCCCTCTGACTGATAACAGGAATATCAAGACGTAATGATGTTTATAGTCTGGTGAATTGTGACTTAACATTCCACGAATTTTTAGCATGACTGTCTTTGTATTTACTTGTTTAGTGAAATATGGCTCTCGAGACCATGGCAAGGTCCCCGCTGGGGAACAGTCACCACGGCTGTAGGGGTGCCCCAGCCCTGCCTTCCCAGCCGTCTGCACGTCGCCTGTAATGAGACCATTTATTTATGATTTCAATTTTTTTTATCATTACTATTATTTGTTTTTCAGATTTAGGAGAAGTACATCAGACATTCTCTCACCCCCAGAACAGGGCCACACAGCCCCACTGCACAGGAACAGAGCTTTCCTTGGATGCAAGGAGAAAGACAGCTCATAATTACATTGAATGTTAACAATTAAAGTTAATATGTCTCGATGGGTTGAGCCCGTATTTCTTGAAATGTGCCTGTCCATCGCTAGGCAACCCTGCGTGACAATTCCTCATGCCTAAAAGGCTGGTAGATTTCGTTTTGTAAAGTTAGTGTTTTCTGTGAAATCTGCGTTTAATAAGAGATTTTCTCTTGGTTCTCCAGACCCTCTCAATACCAGGACTGGTCGCCTGATCTTTTTACTGAGACAGGGTCTCTCTGTCACCCAGGCTGCAGTGCCGTGGTGCGATCTTAGCTCACTGCAGCCTCGACTTCCTAGGCTCAAGCCATCCTCCCACCTCAGCCTCCCAAGCAGCTGGGATCACAGGTGCATGCCACCACGCCCTGCTAATTATTATTTATTTTTATTTTTATTATTTTTTTTGTAGAGATGAGGTCTCCCTATGTTGCCCAGGCTGGTCCCTACATCCTGGGCTCAAGCGATCCTCTTTCCTCGGCCTCTGAAAGTGCTGGGACTGCAGGTGTGAGTCACCGCGCCCAGCTCCATCACTTGACCTTGACCTGTCTCTGGTGTGAGGCCATCTGTGGCTGGGGTCGTGGCCATCTGGCATACGTTGTGCTGGCTCCCCGGAGAAACCCTTGTCCTATCCATCATCCCAAAGAGCCATGGCTCTTGGGTCTCCAGCCCCTTCTGTGAATGAGCCCCACAAAAGGTCCCTGCCTCCCTGTAGGGGAACGGGGTCTATGGCTGTCACCCCACCCCGAAGGCAGCTCTGCAGCAGCCCTGAAGCCGGGCACTTTTGGACAGAGACTCCCTGTAGCCAGACCCCCATGGGGGAGCCTGGGATTAGGGTGAGCTCAGGTATGGGGGAGCCTGGGATTAGGGTGAGCTCAGGGTAGGATTAGTCATCTTTTCTGGTCACCTGAAGGTGAAGCCTCCCACAGTTGGGTGCAGTCGCTGGGACCCTGTGTAAAATCCTGGAGGCCCCTTTGCTGAGGGAGGCCATGGCTGGGTCTCAGTGCAGTGGCTGGGACAGGGCGGCGGCTGTCACTGAGGGGCTGATCCCAGAGGGCCCTGTTCCCACAGGGGAGGGAGGAAGGCCCATCCCGGCACAGCAACTGCAGGTGCAGTGGCGCTAGGGAAGACTCCCTCCATGGGCCCGTTGGCCCTCAAAGGGTTGAGTCCTTCGTCCTTCCCTGACGCTCCCTGGCCAGGAGCCTGTCCTCCTCTGTTCCTCAGCTGGCGCCATCCCGGCGTGGAGCCACAGCAGGGCGGGTGCAGAGCCTGATGCGCCAGCCCAACCCGAGGGGAGGCCAAGGGCACTGCAGGTCGCCAAGCTCGGATACTTCCTCTGTCTCTCCCGCACCTGCCGCACCTCTGCTCCCGGGACTCCTGTGGTCCCCGAGGCCCCATTGGCCCCTGTGCACAGAGCTCCCTGCTCTGTGTCCCGTGGCCACCCCTCAGGCTCGGGGTCCCCAGGTCCCCCCACCATCCCTTCTCCTTGCTCCCTCCTGGGCTCCTCCATGACTCCTCCCACCCGGCCCCCTCCCACGGGTGTTCTGGGGTCTCTGGTCCGCAGCCCCTCTCCACTCTCCCGTCTCCCGCACGAGGTCCCCGTCCACAAGCTCTTGGTGAAGTTCCCAGCCCCACCTGGCTCCTCCCAGTGAGCCCAGCGGTCCCGGCCCCTGCTGAGGGGAACAGCCCCCGTCACTGGCTCCTTGGCCTCAGCGTTGGCCTTTTATGTCTCCCTGCTCAGGACCCTCTGGGACGGAAACCACAGCTGGGGTTAGAGGGGACAGGGGACAAATGCTCAGGTTGGGGAGCAGGGGCCTCCCGGGAGGACGGCCAGAGCCAGGGGTGGCCCCAACTATGCAGGTGAAACACACGGAGGGCGGGTGTCACCGATGCCGTCCTGCATCGGCTACATCGTGTCACCCAGATTCATGCATCAAAGTCCTGACCCCCAGGACCTCCATGTGGCTGCATTTGGAGGTAGGGCCTTTCAAAGGGGAATTTTGTTAAAATGAGGCCTTTGGGGCAGGCCCTGTTCCAGTCTTCTCCCCGTAAGAAGAGGAGACTGGGACATCTCCCTGCTGCCCGCCCTCCGGGAAGCCTGTGCACAGATGGACAGCGCCCTGTGAGGAGGGAGGGAGAGGTGGTGTCTGCAGGCCTACAAGAGAGGCCCCGGGGAGCCCTGTGGCCCTGTGGTCTCCACTTTCCTGACTGTCCGAGCAGGCAACAGCATCCTCAGCACCTTCCTGCTGCTGCCCAGCCCTGGGTGTGCTGCTGTCTAGTGAGGGCAAGAACGCCTGGTGCCACCCTCAGAGGCTCACAAGCCTCCAGGGCAGGCTGCATCCAGCTGTCAAGCAAGGCCAGGGCGCAGGGCCAGGGATGTGGGGGTGGGTTGCTGTCCCCGGCTCCCTCCAGCCCCACCGGCCCCCGCCAGCCTCCCTCCAGTCCCCAGTGGTGTCTTCCACGGACACAGGTGCGTGCGTCAGAGGTGGCCACAGGCCTGGTGTAGGCCAGTGGGACGGGCAGAGCGGTGAGGCCCCGGTTCCCAGCTGGACCCGAGAGGTGCTGTGTGCCCCACCATCACCTGGGGATGGCCGGTCTCGGTGCTTCCCCAGATGGGACTCGGAGCGGAACGATCCCCAGCCCTGGCCATTGCCGTCCTTGCGCCTGCTCCATTGCCCTGTGTGGCACCAGGTGACCAAGGCTCTGGCAGTGCTCCCTCCCCTCGGCGCCGCCCATGACAGCACACAGGGTCTAGCTGCCGAACGCCTTGGTCCAAGTTTTGTACGCCTTGGTCCCCGACACATGCAGGGACTGCTGGCTTCATTGCCACCGCCTGGCCGAACCCGAAATGCACAATGACCCCAGCCAACGTTGGCTTCGACCAGCCCCCCAGGGCCGGGCAGTGGGATCCACGCCTGGGACTCCTGTGCCTCGGGGGAGCCAGGACGCCCCAAGGCCCCAGGCCGAGCTCCTGACTGCCTGCACAGCCCTGCTGCCCCACGGGCTACCCTAGGACCTTGGGTGTGGGTCTGGGGACAGATTCAAGTCCATCTCTGCTGCAAGTGTCTGTGCTGCCCAAACGAATGGGAAGATGGACTTAGGGCACAGAGGGGACCCTGCTGGGTGTTTGTGGGCCTGAAGGTGCTGCAGCGCCCGTCGTCCAGCGTGGAGGGCAGCGGGCGGTGGGGGATCGGCGAGAGGTCATGGGAGGTCAGGGCCCCCGACCAAGCCCCAGTGTCTGCCTGGCAGAGTCCCCCACACACTCAGGGTGGCCAAGGGGGACTCCTGGCCAGGATGAGCCTCACCGCCCCTCCCCCTCCTCCTCCCCCTCCCCCTCCCCCTCTCCCCTCCCCGTCTCCCCTTCCCCCTCCTCCTCCCCCTCCTCCCCTTCCTCCTCCTCCCCCTCCCCTTCCTCCTCCTCCCCCTCCCCTTCCTCCTCCTCCCCCTCCCCCTCCTCCCCCTCCCTCTCCTCCCCCTCCCTTTCCTCCCCCTCCCTCTCCTCCCCCTCCCCCTCCTCCTCCTCCTCTTCCTCCCTCTCCTCCCCCTCCTCTTCCTCCCTCTTCTCCCCCTCGTTGCTTGTCCCTGGAGAACTTAGCTGGGCTGGGCCACAGGTGACATGTGGCTCCTCCAAGGGGCTCATGTGGGCAGGGGGGCCCCAACTCTTGCTGGGTGGCAGGGCTGGGAGGAGCAGGTGGGACCAGAAGTGTCACTGAGGCCACTCTGGGAACACATGAAGGGCCACACCAGCACCATCCCCTGCTGGCCTGAGTTCCCCTTGCACCTGCTTCCAGGGCTGTCTTGAGTCCCTTTCTCGCCACAGGCCTCCCACCCCTGTCCAGAGCACAGCCAGCTTTCTCCCATCCCAATAGCTTTGGGGACCTCAGGCAGGAAGCTCCTGGAGCCTGGCCCTGCCTCACCCACCCAGCCACCCCACGCTGGACTGCTGGGTCCTCAACCCCAACCCCACTCCACCATTGCCTCCCTTCCTGCAGCCATGGAGGGTACAGCGCCCAGACCCTGGTACGCAGCTGGGGCCTGAGCCGCGAAACCTCGTGCTACAGCGGCTCTGAGACACCTCCTGCCTCCTTCTGGTCCTCCATGAAATGACCAGAGCAGCAGGTGTGGGAAGTTCCAGCCAGTTCACCCCTCACTGATCTGTTGCTGAGTTCCCTGGTTGAGGGCTGGGACCTTCTGCTCTGGCTCCCCTGACCTCTCCACCCCAGGGTCTGCACTCCACTGGCCAGTAGGTCCCCATTCAACCCTTCCCTGGATGCCGCCTCCTCTCCCTTCCCTTCCCTGTCCTCCACAGCACACACACACGTGCCCTCACACACATCTCCACCCTCCCTGGCACGCACACAGGTTCCCTCACACACCTCTGTCCTGTTCTCCTCGGCACACACAGGTGCCCACACACGCCTCTGAGGTCTGGCCAGGGGGCATGGGCTCCCCTCCTCTGGGAAGCCCCTGGGACTCCTACAGGGCGACACGTCCACCCCGGACTCCTAGGAGCTGCACGTGCCCAGTGAGTGTCGGCTCCACTCAGGGCTGAGTCGATGAACTTGGCCAGGAGCTCCTCAGTGACCCCCACCTCCCACCAGGAGGGCAGCCCCTGGGTTGAGCTGGAGCCCACGTCAGCTCCCAGCAGGTGGGCTTGGAGGCCGTGGGTGCAGGAAGGTGACTGCTCACCCAGCTCCCGTCCCCGACACACGCGCATGATTTATTTTGCAATTACGTCGTCTGTCAAGTTGATTTCGTGTGGGTCCCTGCTGCTCCCCCAACTCGACTGTAAACCCCGTGACACCAGGGACCTGGCACCTCCGCCATTCGCAAAGTTAATAACGATGATTTGTATTTGAACCAAGCTCTGAGTTTCCTAAAACCATTCGCAAAGTTAATAACGATTATTTGTGTCTGAACCAAGCTCTGAGTTTCCTAAAACCCGTTCAGCCGAATTATTCCACTCACCAAAACAGACTTGCGCAAGGGGCTTAGTGTCCCCAAGGTCACAGGTGAGAAGTGTGGGGCTCAGGGTCACTCAGCATCTAGGCCATGGCTGCAGGAGGAGAGACGGAGAGGCGGGCACTGCTTACCCGGAGGGCAGCCCCAGAGGCCGGCCTGGCCGGGGAGGCAGATGCAAGGCAGGGGTGGCCCTGCAGCAAGAGGTCATGTCCAGTCCCGCCAGGGCCCAAGGCCACTTTCCAACAGGGTGGAGGGGGCTCCAGGTGGCTTTGGGTCAACAGAACACAGGCGCATTTGGGGCAGGGTGAAATCGGTGTCGCGGGTGGGTGAGCAGAGACCCAGTGCAGCCCTGAGCGCCACGTGGAGCTGAGGTAGGGGCAGGACTTGGCTACAGAGTCCAGGCTCTGACACCAGACCAGATTGAGGACTAGGTAAAACAGGGCAGGGCGAAAGCGGCTTTCCAATCAGACCTGCCCTCCGCTGTGCCAGGTCAGTTTACCATTGACGTGGCAACACCCAGGCCTTGCTGCCCTTTCCACAGCAGTGACCTGATGGCCCAGAAGTTACTACCGCTTCCCTAGAAATTTCTGCATGAACCACTCTTTAAACTGCATGCAATTACAAGTGGGTATAAATGTGATGCAAACTGCCCTGAGCAGCTGCTCTCTGCCTGCTTGCCCTTGGATTCTTTCCTGGGCAAAGCCAAGAATCCCCAAGGGCCAAGCTCCACTCTGAGGCTCACCTGCCCTGCATCAGAAGGGCTGGGACATGCCCATCACACACAGCCTGGCTGGGAGCGGGGTCTCCATCTCCCAGGGTGGGGGGATGTCCTGGTACCCCCACCCCTGGGTTCTGGTGGAGGTCCACTGTGCCCAGAGAACACTGTCCAATGCCAACCTTTCAACCATGTGGACATCTGTGTTGTGGCCACGACACGACGTGTGCTCCCGTGTTCCATTTACACCCGGAAAGAGGGGGCAGGGTTCCACAGGTGGTGTTTCTGAGAGCAAGTCTGTTTATCATGGGTCCAGAACGCCTGTCAAGTTATTGATCCTTTTCCTTCTTGTTTTGTTGTCTACCGGAGGAAGTGGGTTAAGATTTCCAATGACAAATGTGGCTTTATCGACTTCATTTAGTTCACAGGTTTGTCTTAAAATCAAGAGGGAAAACATCACAGACAGTGAGATGCAAAGGTTTTCAGTGCATACGATTGCGTGAGTTGTGGTGGAGCCACACCCCCATGTGCCCAACGCATCCCTTGAGGGAACCAGGAATGTGGTTGCCGCCAGCCCCGATGCCCCCTCACCTGCTCCAGCCTCCCCTCCGTAGGCAAACGCGCCCCTGACTTCTATTACCCTGGGTCCGTTTTGCTGGCTCTTGGATTCCACAAAAGTGAAATCAAACTGTGTGTTGTCTTTTGTGTCTGGCTTCTTTCACATGTGGTAATGCCTTTAAAATGTGGATTAAGGATATTTTGCAGCTTTATGTAGCTACAATGGAAATCCATGCTATTAACACAGAATCAGTGGTTACCACACGAATTCATTTCAGGTGAAGTTAACTCTTTTTCACTACGGTGGAATGCACATAACATAAAATTTACCATGGTAAATGCACGCAATTTTAAAGTGTACAGTTTAGTGCCATTAGATACGTTCATGTTGGTGTGCACCCGTCACCACCATCATTATCTCCAGAACTTCTTCAGCTTCCCAAACCGAAGCCGTCCCTGACACATTCACATTGGTGTGCACCTGTCACCACCATCATCATCTCCAGAACTTCTTCTGCTTCCCAAACCGAAGCCGTCCCTGATACATTCACATTGGTGTGCACCTGTCACCACCATCATCATCTCCAGAACTTCTTCTGCTTCCCAAACTGAAGCCGTCCCTGATACATTCACGTTGGTGTGCACCTGTCACCACCATCATCATCTCCAGAACTTCTTCAGCTTCCCAAACTGAAGCTGTCCCGGTTCCCATGAAAGACCAACTCCCATCCCCTCCGCCAGCCCCTGGCGCCCACCATCCACTTCCTGTCACGGGGGATTTCACTGCTCTGGGTTCCTCGTTTATGGGGAACCTTATAGGATTTGTCCTTTGCCGAGTGGCTTCTTTGATTCAGCATAATATCCTCAAGGTTCATCCATTTTGTAGCCTGTGTGAGAATTTAATTTCTTTCCTTTTTTTTTTTTTTTTTTTTTTTTAGAGACAGGAGAGATCATGGCTCACTGCAGCCTCGACTTACTGGGCTCAAGCTATCCTCCTGCTTCAGTCTCCCGGGTAGCGGGGACTACAGCGAATTTTTAAAATTGTTTTTTGTAGAGACGGGGTCTCATTATATTACCCAGGCTGGTCTCAAACTCCTGGCCTCAAGCCATTCTCCTGCCTCAGCCTCCCAAAGAGCTGGGATGACAGGTGTGAGCTGCAGGATTTCCTTCCTTTTCAGGGCTGAATAACATTCCCCGCTATGGGTAGAACATACTTTGTTTCATTCATCAACGTCCATTCTGCAGAGGCCCCTGCAGTCATTGGCGGCAGTGTACCTGGGCTTCTGGAGTCAGTTTGAGAATCACCCTGAGGTGCTGCAGGCACCTGGGATCACTGGGGCGGTTTCTAACCATGTCAGTGGTACAGTTATCAGGGGGCAATGGATGCTCCCCTTCTATCCCTGCACTTCCAGATCTCCTGAAATAACCTTCAATCCCCAAAGTTCTCAACATTTGTGTAAGCCTAAAGTTCCCTGCAATGAATCTCTTTCTACCCAAAGTACCTACAGTGACTTTAGTGTTCCCGACCAACCATTCCTGGTACCAGCAGTGTTTCCAGGAAGACAGAACCTCAAAGATGGGAATCTGGGGTTAGTAATTGGACAGATCAGATTTCATCTGATGTCAGTGATGACCACGTGACGAGTGGGAAGCAGGATGCAGATAATCCATGAACATTGTCACTGGTAAAATCATTACCTTGAGGTCTCTGCAATGCAGTGCCCATCACAAGCCTGGGTTTCAGACACCAGGGGGCTCTTGCAATAGGACATTAGGATGGGGATGGAAACCATGCATACAAGGATGTGGCATGGGGTGGCTGCTTCTGACTGCACTGGGGAACTGACAAAGAAAATGACAAGCTGTGGCCTTAAGTGCTCAGCTCAAGGTATAGACAGAGAACCAGAGCCCTTCTATGGCTGTCCTAAAAAAAAACCATTTTAGTTCTTGTAGCTGCAGAGCCAACTTTTTTTTTTTTTTTAATGCAGAGCACAAATTTGATCTTGCAGGCTAATGAATTACAACTAAATAATAATTCAATGTCTTACTAAATCTCTTAAGTCAAAGTTAAGGCATTTATTTATTTATTTGGAAAGAATGAGACCTCGAGAACTGGAGAGGGTGGATTTCTCTGACTCTGAGTCCCCTGAACATTAGACCTTCCCGACTCTCCCTGTAAGCAGAAGTGACCCTTCCTTAGAGTCTGAGGTGAGTCAAACTGTGCCCAAAGATCTGCGATGGCTTCACTTGAGGGAACAGCCTTGCAAGATGACAGATCTCCGTTGAGATCCACATCCACCTACCCTCATTATTCCCAGAGCCACGACTAGAGTTGGGTCAGACCCAAGAGGAGCCACATACATACACAATGAATGCAAGTTTTTTCCAATTTACATCAGCAGAAACCCGGGGCCTCTGAGGCTGTGGACTCTTGGAGTGTTGGACCACAAAGGAGGTAAAAGAATGTTGGATCAGGGTAGATTTACCAATGAGGACTCACATAGCAGAGACTCACTTAGCAGAGAAGTGTGCAGAAGCAGTGGCTGGGAGTGGTTCTCATAGTTTGTTCTGTTGTTTGACAGAAGCTTGCACACCACACGAAATGAAGTGAGCTGTCAGAACTTCCTCCATACAACAGAGAGGAAAGAAGGCAAAAGCGCAGATGTGGCAACGTTAGAGGATTTATCGCATGACCCTGTTCAACCATCCCAGCAATGCATCCTGGGAGAGAAAGGTGTTGGGCAATGTGCTGATGGAGGGTATCACATCTTGGAAGGCTCTGTGGACCGAGATAATGGTGGAAGTTGCTCTCATTGAACAGACTGTCTGAGTGTTGGCAACCAGGTAGCAGCTCCAGCACAATGGGGTGTCCTGGTCTCAACGGGTGACAGGGCCAGGGCAGCACCTGTGTCATTCACCGTGTAGTTCTTTGGGGGATGTCTAACTGATCGAAGTGTCCCCAGGACTAAAACATGTAAGTAGCCTGCCAAAGTGTTCACTGGTCTCTGTCTTAGTCTGTTTGGGCTACCATAACAAAAATATCATCAAAGAACTGGGTGGCTTATAAATGATGGAAACACATCTCACAGTTCTGGAGGCTGGAAGTGCAAGACCAAGGTGCCAGCTGTGTTTGGTGAAGGCCAGTTTCCTCTCAGACAGCGACTTCTGGCTGCACCCGTACATGGGGCAAACAAGGCTCCCGTGGGCCCCTTTCATAAGGGCACTAATCCATTCATGAGGGCTCTGCCCCCATGACCTTGCCACCTCCTGAAGGTCCCACCTCCCAACACCATCACCTTGGTGATTAGGTTTCAATACCTGCCTTTTGAGGGGGACACAAGCATTTAGACCACGGCAATCACCGTAAGTGACAAAACCCTGTAGGTCTGGTGAACAGAGAAATGGCGTCAGCCAGCGTGGGGACAATCCTGGCTTTTCCCCATATCCCAGAACTGAGCAGCTCAGAACCCCTGAATGCCGGGGGACCAGACCTCCTTACAGAAGGGCTCTGAGATACCAGTGGCCCCATGACTGTGGGCCAATCAGAGCAGGTGGGATGCTCGGCTCAGAGGTGCTGCCTAGCCATTCTCCATGATGAACTGTTTCCTGCCTTCCGTCTGCAGCCACGCTGCCAAAGGGTTGCAGACTCCTTCAGAGAAATCTAGGAGAAAGATTTACAGTGCATACTGGCAACAGTATCCTGGATTCCTTTTTTTTTTTTTTTTTTTTTGTTTGAGACAGAGTCTTGCTCTGTTGCCCAGGCTGGAGTGCAGTGGTGTGATCTTGGCTCATCACAGCCTCTGTCCCCCAGGTTCAAACAATTATCCAGTCTCAGCCTCCCGAGTAGCTGTGACTGCAGGCATGTGCCACCATGCCTGGCTAATTTTGTATTTTTAGTAGAGACAGGATTTCACCATGTTGGCCAGGCTGGTCTCAAACTCCCAACCTCAGGTGATCCACCCACCTCAGCCTCCCAAAGTGCTGGTATTACAGGTGTGAGCCACTGTGCCCGGCTGATATCTCAGATTCCTATCACATCCTCTTACTTCACCTCCTTGGCCTCTGAAGGACAGAGGTGGATTTTGGAGAGTGACCGTGGATGGTTGCAAACACAATCAGGTAGGGACTCCAGTTGCAGCTGCTCTTCCAGATGTGACCGGTATGATGGAACAGCCAGCTATGGCTTCCAGGAGGAAACTCATCTGACCAGCGTTTTCTTCCACACTCAAGAGCTGAACCACAGGGGAAGGCTGCTTTCGCCTGGCAGGGACAGCAATACACCCCGGCTCATGCTTCTCAGACCTATGCCCATCGTCCATCCCTTTGTCAAAATATAGTCCTCAGGGCCCTTGCTCATCTCAGTCCTGGCCATCCCACAGAACAAAGTGCCAGTTCACTCTGCTGATGGTGTAATGGAGATCAGACCTGGTGGCAGGAAGTAGTAAATACTCTAATTGTCTTAGTAAGGCCCTTTCGTGCCTCCATAGTAGGAGACACACCCCACAAAATTAAGGATTCTTCCATTTCAGTGAAATTTCTAGACATCCTGTGGTCTGGGGTGTATGAAGATATGTGCCCCCAGCCAGACGCAGTGGCTCACACCTGTCATCCCAGCACTTTGGGAGGCCGAGGCAGGAGGATTGCTTGAGCCCAGGAGTTCAAGGTTGCAGTGAGCTGTGATGGCACCACCACACTCCAGCCTGGGCAACAGAGTGAGACCTTGTCTCAACCATAATGATAATAATAACAATAAGATACCTGCCCCAAGTTCCTGTTCTTTGCACTAAGAAGGTGGCACAATGCTGCTTGGTAGGCCTTTTTAGACTCCAGAGAGCTCATGCACCATATTGAAGCAGACTGCTTTGACCATATGGAAGCCTCTGAGGCTGTCAGTTTTGAAGGGGCCTACAGCAGCAGAAGGCTCTGCAGCAGGTCCAGGCTGCCATTAGGCACCTCTGCACGGGTGTCTCAGCAAATCAGATGGTGACAACGGGTCTGTGTCAGACAGGGATGCCATGTGGAGCTTCCGACAAACCCTGCAGAAGAATCCCAGCTCAGCCACCCAGCATTTTGGAGAAAAATCATGCCCTCTTCTGAAAGTAACCATTTTCCTTTGGAGACCCAGCTCCTGGCTTTCCACTGGGCCTCGGAAGAGATGGAAGTGTCAGATGACCACGTGACCTACCGGTCATGAATGAGGCAATGCAAGATCCACCAAGCATTAAAGCTTACCGTTCCCAGCATCCCTCCACCATCACTCAGGGTGGAGGCTATGGCACAGTCTCTGGGAGGGCCTGGGACTGCACCCTTCCCACTCATTCAGGTGGCCACCTGTCTGTGCCATGCACCCACATCCACGGCACCCAGGCCCACAGCACCCACGTCCACGGCACCCACGCCCACAGCACCCACACCCACAGCACCCACACCCACAACATTGCCATTTCTCCCTCCACAAGCACCAGTGGCCTCCCAGGGCAACTCCTAGCCACCAGGGGACTGAGGAATCAAACACTCACACTCAGTTTCCAGGTAGGTCCAGACAGTTCCAGACAACACTGGCACCAGCTGAGAGCGGACAGGGCAATGCTGCAGCCTCATCTGGGGATGGCCCTGGAGGGAGGCAGGACAGGGACATCATCCTAGCAGGCAGCGCTTGGGGCGGCCTCACTGGCTGTGTCCTGTGCCTGGACAAGAGGACAGGACCAGACCTCTTCAGGGGATGTGGCTAACGGTTTGCTGGATGGTCCAGGACTTGGAAGCCGTCCGTTTGGGAGGTTGATGACAAGGAGGTTGCGGAGAGACTTGTGGATGAACCTTTCCAGAGGGGCACAGGGTGTGGGGTATTTGCGTGTCCACGGAGGAGGCTCGTCACAGCCAGCTGGACACACGGCTTGTCTTGGGGATGTCACCAGCCACCCCAGGCATGCTTGGTGGCTCCTGGGCAGGGCCCACAGCAGTGGGCATGGAAGCTGTGCCCAGCCTCAGACATGGGCCCCCACCATGGCCAAAAGCCCAAAAACCAGCAGCAAAGAGCCAGAGCTGTGGGCCTGAAATGGCACTGTTCCACACGGGATGAGCCAGTCACGGGGGGAGGTTGGTTTCACTGGACCCCTCCATCAGGGAGGGTGCAACGATGTGTCCCGGTTGGAATGGACGCTTCCTCTGGACATGAGTTTCTGTCCCTGGCCAAGGCGCTTCTGCCGACACCACATGCAGGGTCTGAGCAGCTGTCATGGTCCTCCACAAAGCATTAGCTGTGACCCAGGGCCCCATTCCACAGAAGAAAGGGAGAGAAAGGGCTCAGGCCCATGGGTTCCCTTGCTTTACCTGGGCCACGTCACCCCCATCATGGGCTGTTGAAGGCTCACTTATGTGACAGTGTGTGACAGCTGTCTATAGGATGAGGCTTCTGGAGGGTGCAGTCCCACAAGATGGGCCAGGTCCATGTGTGATGTTCTCCCAGAGCTGGGACACACAGGCCCAGGGTGGTTCCCTGCACCATGGCCCTAGTGACGCACCAGCTAAGCCCATGCTCCCCACATCAGCACGTCTGGGTTTTGCTGGTGCTGAGGCAGTGTGGAGTACTCATGTCACACACACACTTCCCCTGAAGGGAATGCCTGGACAGCCACGGGCCCGGGAGTCCTCGTGCCACCAGAGCAGTAGACCTCCTGCCGGGGCAGCAGACTCAGGTGGCCAAGGGGAGTCAGGACGGCTCCTTCACGAGAGCAGCGGGAGGAGGCTGAACCTGGAGCCTCCCCAAGACCACCTGGCAGCCAAAGTTCATGGACGACATTTTGTTTTTTTTGTTTTGCTATTTTTTTTTCCAGACAGTCTTGTCTCTGTTGCCCAGGCTGGAGTGCAGTGGTGTGATCTCGGCTCACTGCAACCTCCGCCTCCTGGATTCAGGTGATTCTCCTGCCTCAGCCTCCTGAGCAGCTGGGATTACAGGCGCCCGCCACCTAGCCCGGCTAATTTTTGTATTTTTAGTAGAGACAGGGTTTCACCATGTTGGCCAGGATGGTCTCAAACTCCTGACCTCAGGTGATCCGTCTGCCTTGGCCTCCCAAAATGCAGGGATTACAGGCGTGAGCCACCACGCCCGACCGTGGATGGCATTTTGGAACAACTTCAAAGAACAGGACGAATGACGGCTCAGCCCCTTTGAGAACACAATGGCTATGCAGCCACGGAAAGGACACTGTGCCGTGCAGAGGCGGTGGCGGGACTGGGGCAGCCATGCACGTTTTGCCCCCCAACCACTTCCCCTCCCTGGGCCCTTCCCTGCTGTTTTACATGGGGTGTGTTCAACATTTATTTATTTACTTATTTATTTATTTTATTTTTCCATAAGTTATTGGGGTACACGTGGTATTTGGTTCCAGGAGTGAGTTCTTTAGTGCTGATCTGCGAGATCCTCGTGCACTCATTACCTGAGCAGTATACACTGCACCCTATTTGTTGTCTTTTATCCCTCGCCCCCTCCCACGCTTCCGCCCAAGTCCCCAAAGTCCACTGTATCATTCTTATGCCTTTGCGTCCTCACAGCTTAGCTCCCACATATCAGTGAGAACATACGATGTTGGGTTTTCTGTGGTCAGCTTTTAATCTTGGTATCTGATTTACAGGATGGCAAGAGAGGACCAGTGTTGACCTAGAAAAGCAGCTCGCCTGGCCCGGAGGTTGCCACACCGACTCACAGGCCTGTTTTCCCTTGTTGGGGGATGGCAGGTGGGCCTCACTGGAGAGTCATCACCAAGGGGCAGCAGCCGGGTGGCATGGGCCTCACTGGAGAGCCGTCGCCGGGAGGTAGCAGCCGGGTGGCATGGGCCTCACTGGAGAGTCATCACCAGCCGGGTGGCGTGGGCCTCACTGGAGAGTCATCACCAGCCGGGTGGCGTGGGCCTCACTGGAGAGCCGTCGCCGGGGGGCAGCAGCCGGGTGGTGTGGGCCTCACTGGAGAGCTGTTGCTGGGAGGGAGCAGCCAGGTGGCCTTGCAGGAAGTCTGCAGCAGGGCGGGCCTGGCCAGTGACCAGAAGCAGGCCTTGCTGGCCTGTTTGCTGGCCTGTTTGTCACAGCCCTGCACACCCCCACCCTCATGCGCTTTCCTCCCACAGCACAGGAGAAGCTTGGACTACACCACCTAGGATGTCTTTCCTGAATGGTTCTGGGTCAGCCTCTGCCTGTGGCATCATCCAGCAGCCCCGAGTGTGGTGGCAGCATCTTCTGAGCCTGTGCCTGGTGCTGCACAAAGCAGGGACCGGGCAGCAACTCCCCTGCCTCTCCCGTCCAGAGCCCACCTTCCCAGGTCTCCTGAAAGCCTCAACCTCTGTGCTCCCTACAATCCAACAGTTGAGTTCCTCAGGGAAGTGCAGAAGGAATCGGAAGACTGAGGAGTGCAGAAGGTTGGGTGGAGCTCAGGCATGACCAGCTCACCCGCCCGAGTCTCCCAGGAGATAGTCACTCCATGGCCCAGCCTTGTGATTTGCCACACAAACAGTGCAAAAAGAAAAACCACATGTCAATTTCAATAGATGCAAGATAAATGCTTGATATAATTCAATAGTATTTTAAGATAAAACTCTTGCCAAACTAGGAATAAAATAAATTTTTTAAACTTTATAAAAGGAATACACACACAAAAAAAACAAAGCACAGCAACCATCACAATTACACTTTTTTTTTTGAGACGGAGTCTCGCTCTGTTGCTCAGGCTGGAGTGCAGTGGCACAATCTTGGCTCACTGCAAGCTCTGCCTCCCGGGTTCACGCCATTCTCCTGCCTCAGCCTCTCTGAGTAGCTGGGACTACAGGCGCCCGTCACCACGCCCGGCTAATTTTTTGTATTTTTTTTTTTTTTTTTTTTGAGACGGAGTCTAACTCTGTCACCCAGGCTGGAGTGCAGTGGCGCAATCTTGGCTCACTGCAAGCTCCGCCTCCCGGGTTCATGCCATTCTCCTGCCTCAGCCTCTCCGAGTAGCTGGGACTACAGGCGCCCGCCACCACGCCCGGCTAATTTTTTTGTATTTTTTTAGTAGAGACGGGGTTTCACCGTGGTCTCGATCTCCTGACCTTGTGATCCGCCCGCCTCGGCCTCCCAAAGTGCTGGGATTACAAGCGTGAGCCACCGCGCCCGGCCTTTTTTGTATTTTTAGTATAGACGGGGTTTCGCCGTGGTCTCGATCTCCTGACCTTGTGATCCGCCCGCCTCGGCCTCCCAAAGTGCTGGGATTACAAGCGTGAGACACTGTGCCTGGCCACAATTACACATTTTTTAATAAAATCAGGAATGAGACAAGTCACTCTCACTGCCTCTAACCCACGAAGAACTTGAGGACCCACTCAAAACCAGACAAGAAAAAGCAACAACAGGCCGATCACGCCTGTAATCCCAGCACTTTGCGAGGCCGAGGCGGGAGGATCACGAGGTCAGGAGATCGAGACCATCCTGGCTAACACAGTGAAACCCCGTCTCTACTAAAAATACAAAGAATTAGCCGGGCGTGGTGGCGGGCGCCTGTAGTCCCAGCTACTCGGGAGGCTGAAGCAGGAGAATGGTGTGAACCCAGTAGGCCGAGCTTGCAGTGAGCCGAGATTGAGCCACTGCACTCCAGCCTGGGAAACAGAGTGAGACTCTGTCTCAAAATAAATGAATAAATAAATAAATAAAATAAATTTTAAAAAGAAACAATGGATATTAAAAATTGGAAACAAAGAAACTAAACTATGTGTTGATGAAATGATTACTTACAAAAAATATTGCAATCCACAAATTATGAGAATTAAAATAGTTTAACAAGATGCTCCAATCTAGAAATCAACATTCTAAAGTCATTCGCAGTTTTCTATATGGGCATCAAACACAAATGTTAAAATTCAAACCCCAAAATAAAAAATACTTAGGAATAAACCTAGCAAAATACATATAAGATCTGTGAGCACAAAATTATTAAAGTTTAATGAAAGACTTCAAAGAAGACCAGAGAGAGAGAGAGTGAGAGAGAGAGCGAGAAAGACAGAGAGAGCGAGAGAGAGAGAGACAGAGAGGGCGTGAAAGAGCGAGAGAGAGCGAGAGACAGAGAGAGCAAGAGAGAGCGAGAGAGAGAGAACGAGAGAGAGAGAGAGACAGAGAGAAAGCGAGAGAGAGCGAGAGTGTGAGAGCGTGAGCGACTGAGCGACAGAGAGAGCGAGAGACAGAGAACGAGAGAGAGAGCGAGAGAGAGTGAGAGAGACAGAGACACAGCGAGAGAGAGCGAGAGGCAGCGAGAGCAAGTGAGAGAGAGACAGAGAGTGCGAGACAGACAGAGAGCGAGAGAGAGACAGAGAGAGCGAGAGAGACAGAGTGAGAGACAGAGCGAGAGACAGCGAGAGACAGAGAGTGCGAGACAGACAGAGAGTGAGCGAGAGAGACAGAAAGAGCGAGAGACAGAGAGAGCAAGAGAGAGAGAGAGTGAGAGAGAGCGAGAGCGAGAGTGAGACAGCGAGAGAGCGAGAGAGAGCGAGAGCGAGAGAGAGTGAGAGAGAGGGAGAGCAGGAGACAGAGAACAAGAGAGAGCATGAGAGCGAGAGAGAGCGAGAGAGTGAGAGAGAGCGAGAGAGCAAGAGAGTGAGAGAGACAGAGAGAAAGAGAGAGCGAGTGAGAGAGAGACAGAGAGCGAAAGAGACAGAGAGAGAGCGAGAGAGAGTGAGAGAGACAGAGAGCGAGAGTGACAGAGAGAGCGAGAGAGAGACAGAGAGCGAGAGAGAGCGACAGAGAGCGAGAGTGAGAGAGACAGAGGGAGTGAGAGAGATAGAGAGAGCGAGAGCGACAGACAGCGAGAGACAGAGAGCGAGAGAGACAGAGAGAGAGTGAGAGAGAACAACAGAGAGAGCGAGAGACAGAGAGAGAGCGACAGAGACAGCGAGAGAGACAGAGAGTGAGACAGAGAGTGAGAGAGCGACAGCGAGAGACAGAGAGAGTGACAGAGAGAGTGAGAGACAGAGAGCGAGACAGACAGAGAGCAAGAGAGACAGAGAGTGAGAGAGAGACAGAGAGAGCGAGAGAGAGCGACAGACAGAGAGAGAGACAGAGTGAGAGACAGAGAGAGAGACACAGACAGTGAGAGAGACAGAGAGCAAGAGAGAACGACAGAGAGCGAGAGAGACAGAGAGAGCGAGAGACAGAGTGAGAGACAGAGCGAGAGAGACACAGAGAGACAGCGAGAGCAAGAGAGAGCGACAGAGAGTGAGACAGACAGAGAGTGAGAAAGACAGAGAGAGCGAGAGAGACAGAGAGAGGGCGAGACAGAGAGAGAGTGAGAGAGACAGAGAGCAAGAGAGACCAAGAGTGAGAGAGACAGAGTGAGAGCGACAGAGAGAGAGCAAGAGAGACAGAGTGAGAGAGACAGAGAGAGACAGAGAGTGAGAGAGACAGAGTGAGAGAGACAGAGAGAGAGAGACAGAGTGAGAGAGAGACAGAGTGAGAGAGACAGAGAGCGACAGAGTGAGAGCGAGAGAGACAGAGAGAGAGTGAGAGAGACAGAGAGAGAGAGACAAAGAGAGTGAGAGAGACAGAGTGAGAGACCGAGAGAGACAGAGAGAGAGCAACAGAGACAGAGAGACAGAGAGTGAGAGAGACAGAGAGTGAGAGAGACAGAGAGTGAGAGAGACAGAGAGAGAGAGCGAGACAGAGAGAGAGCGAGAGACAGAGAGAGAGCGAGACAGAGAAAGCGAGAGTGAGAGACAGAGAGCGAGCGAGAGAGAGCGAGACAGAGAGCGAGAGAGACAGAGAGCGAGAGAGACAGAGTGAGAACGAGAGACAGAGAGAGAGACAGTGAGAGAGAGAGCGAGACAGACAGAGAGCGAGAGAGACAGAGAGTGAGAGAGACAGAGAGAGAGCGAGAGAGTGAGAGAGAGAGAGAGAGAGAGAGGTTTGTGTGTTGGAGTCAATGTTGTAACAATGTCATTCCTTCCCTCTGTAATATCTGTGTACAATGCAACTCCTGCCTAAATTTCACCAGCATTGTTTGCAGAGGCAGGGAAAGGGGGTTGATAAGCAAGCAGAAAAGGGCCACAAAGATAAAGTAGTCAAAGCTCCAGGAGCTCCGAGTGCTGTGGTGACAGCGCGGCAGTGTGGGTGGACGGCCAGTACTGGGGCTGGGTAGAAAGTTGATATTCTGAAAAAATCACATCTGCCTTTTCTCCTGTCCTATTCTCAGTGGGTCCCTAACCCAGGCAAGGAAGAGAGGGGCTGTTTGTGGTGGCTCACACCTGTAATCCCAGCACTTTGTGAGGCCAAGGTGGGAGGATCGCTTGAGCCCAGGAGTTTGAGACCAGCCTGGGCAACATAGTGAGACTCCCCCCGTATCTAAAAAATAAAAATAAAAAATTAGCTGGGCATGGTGGCACGAGCCTGTGGTCCCAGCTACTCAGGAGGCTGAGGTGGGAGGATGGTTTGAGCCTGGGAGGTTAAGGCTGCAGTGAGCCATGATCATGCCTCTGCACTCCAGCCTGGGTGATGGAGCAAGACCCTGTCTCAAAACAAACCAAAAAACCCCCACGTAAAACCATGCTATAGGCCAGGCTCGGTGGCTGACACCTGTAATCCCAACACTTTGGGAGGCCAAGGCGGGTGGATCATGAGGTCAGGAGATCGAGACCATCCTGGTTAACACGGTGAAACCCCATCTCTACTAAAAATACAAAAAAATTAGCCGGGCGTGGTGGCGGGCACCTGTAGTCCCAGCTACGCAGGAGGCTGAGGCAGGAGAATGGCGTGAACCCAGAAGGAGGAGCCTGCAGTGAGCTGAGATCACACCACTGCACTCTAGCCTGGGCAACAGAGCAAGACTCTGTCTCAAAAAAAAAAAAAAAAGAAAGCACCTGTATAGTGTTGAGGGTCACATGTGTGCCGTGAGGTCTACAAACATACCCCGGCACAACACTCCGGATGTGGGATCGGCCCCAGGAGGGAGAGCAATGGCACCGGGGGCTTTGGGTGGATTGGATGGGTTGAATCCATTTAAAATCATGGCACAGACACAGCCAAATGTCAGGGAGTCTTAGAGCTGGGAGGGGCTGATGGTGCTTATCATATCATTCTCTGTGGTTTTCCGTATGTTAGAAACATCCCATAACAAAACAGAACAGAGGAAGAGGAAGGCCAATCTGTGCTACACTGATTTAGCAAGGAGCAACTCAAGAGGGAAACAAAACCTTGGCTGGAGGCACTGGCCAATTTCCGTGGTGTAAACATTCCCACCACGGCCGACGCCCAAGCCACCCACCTGAGGGGGCTGACAGAGCAGACGCATAGCACCGGCCTCCCAGCTGGCAGGGGCCGGCCCCCAGCATACATCGCAAAGGACACACAGCACTGGCCTCCCAGCTGGCAGGGGCCGGCCCCCAGCACACATCACGAAGGACACACAGCATCAGCCCCCAGCGCACATCACGAAGGACACACAGCACTGGCCTCCCAGCTGGCAGGGGTCGGCCCCCAGCGCACATAGTGAAGGACACACAGCACGCCTCCCTGAGCGGGAGCCAGCAGGCAAGGGTCACGTCTCTACAATCAGGGAAAAGAACAGAGAGGCTGCTGTGGGAACCTAGCAGGCATCCAGCTCACCGGCACACCAGGGAGCTCGTGTGGAGCAGGGCCGGGCACACGCAGGCCATCCCCGCCCTCGCCCTCACGTTCAAGTCTGGAAGGCAGAAAACGGACCAGCAGGGCAGCGGGCAGGTGGTGAAGGATGCACCTATGGTAATGGCTTAGACAGGAACTGGAAGGGCAGGCCCTGCCACTTTTGTGGCCAGGATCTCCCCGGAGGCTCTGCCACTCTGTCCGCCACGGCAAAACACCCCAGGCGGTGGCTTCAAGCGACCGACATTTAGCTCACAGCTCTGGAGGCTGTGAGTCTAACAGGCCCTGGCAGACTGTGGTTCACAGCCAGCGCCTCCTGGCCACGTCCGCACGTGATGAAGGGGTGAGGGGCTCTCTGAGGTCCCTTTTGTCTGGGCACTAATCCATCCACGAGGCCGACCCTCATGGCCAGACCCCCCCCAAAGGCCTCTCCGCCCAACAGCATCAGCTTGGGAGTGAAAGTTTCAACAGAAGAATTTCTGGGGATAGACATTCGGGCCATGGTGACCTCTCTGGGGGTGCCCCTCAGTGTGAGAAGGACGGAGAGAAGGAACCGGCTCCACAGGTGCCTGCGGATTCACATTCCAGGCGGAGGTGCCGGGGCAGAGGCAGGGATGGGTGTCTGGGTGTGATCTAGATCCTGAAGGGAGGCCCGGGGGCCAAGCAAGGGGGCTGGAGTGGCCCCAGCACCTCGGAGGCCACTCACTCACAGGCTCTGAGGTGTGGGGCTTGATGCCCCCCAGGCTGTCCTGTGGGTCGGGCACCGCAGTAGGGCTGGGAAGACCAGGCCTGGCCCCGGCCGGCCAGAAGCAAGAAAATGGGTCGGCAGGTGGAACGTTTGCCCTTTGAGGGGACTAGGGCTGAGGGTGGGCAGGGAGGTGGCGCTCTGCTCCATGGGCTGGAAAGAGCCCGGGGAAAGGGGGAGAAGAGCCACGTGCAGCCACGGCCATGCTGAGTCCAGGCCCAGGACCGGCTGGGGTGGCTGAGGAAATGAGATGCAGAGAGGTGATGTTCACATAGTGACTAGAGGAGAGGGTGGTCTTGGATGGGGGGTCTTGGATGGGGGGTCTTGGATGCAGGGTCTTGGATGGGGGGTATAGACACATTTTTTGAGACAATTTGCTATGAATAGAAGAAAATTAGGGAGTTGCTAGAGGGGCTGCATGTTCCAGGAGGCACTGGGACAGGCAAGAGGGGGTGGGGGACCTGGTGTAGACCTGGGAGGGGAGTTGGCGGGGGTGGGGGGTAGGGGTCCAGGTGTGAGGCCTGGGAGGGGAGTCGGTGGGGGGTGGGGGATCTGGTGTAGGCCTGGGAGGGGAGTTGGCAAGGGTGGGGCGTGGGGGTCCAGGTATCAGGTCCGGGAGGGGAGTCGGTGGGGGTGGAGCTCTAGGTGTGAGGCCTGGAAGGGGAGTCGGTGGGGGTCCAGGTATCAGGCCTGGGAGGGGAAGTCGGTGGGGGGTGGGGGTCCAGGCGTGAGGCCTGGGAGGGAGGTGGTGGGGGTGGGATAGGTGAGGATCCAGGGAAACTCAGAAGAGGAGTCAGTGGGGGGATAGCAGTTCAGGTATCAAGCCTGAGAGGGGGGTAATAGTACAGGTATGAGGCCAGGGGAAGGGGACCAGGGGGGAAGGGGAAACGGGAAGTCAGCAAGGGTGGGGTCAAGCATGGGAGACTAAAGCTAGCAGAGACAGGAACGAACAAGGGATTTATCCACCCCCCCCTACATGGGTATATAAGAACAACAGGCTGTTTCTGGAAGGGCAGGGAGGCATGAGGTTAGGGATCAGACCTCACATCACACTGAGGGTGTTCCAGGTAATTACAAATTACATTTGCAACAGATCAGTAGACAGGGAACATTTAAAAGGAACATAATTAGTAAGCTCAGAAAAATTGGTAAAACGCATAATTAGTAAGCTCAGAAAAATGGTAAAACACAGAAATACTAATGAAAACAAGCACATCTGCATAATCCAGTGCAGCCGAGCTTCTGCGAGACAGACCCGGCCGAGTTTCTGCAAGAGACCCGTTGCCGTTCGCAAGTCCGAGGTGATTCAACCTTTTAAAGTCAAGGTCAGGGTGATTCTTCCAGGATAATGAGAACATCAACACCCTTTGACTCAGGATTATAGTTTTTAGGCCAAATTTTAAGGAAATAATCCCTAAGGAGAAACAATTGTTTTTCTCCTTTCCATGTTAGAGTGTTAGCTCTAAGAGTCAAGTCAATATTACTAGCCTGGGCGCGGTGGCTCACACCTGTAATCCCAGCACTTTGGGAGGCCGAGGCAGGCGGATCACCTGAGGTTGGGAGTTTGAGACCAGCCTGGACAACATGGTGAAAGCCCGTATCCACTAAAAGTTAAAAAAAAAATTAGCTGTGTGCGTTGGCGTGCGCCTGTAGTCCCAGCTACATGGGAGGTTGAGACAGGAGAATCACTTGAACCCAGGAGGCAGAGGTTGCAGTGAGCTGAGATCGCACACTGCACTCCAGCCTGGGCAACAGAGCAAGACTATCTCAAAAAAAAAAAAAAAAGAAAAAGAAAAAAAATGAGAGTAAACATGATTGGAAATCACTCAAGTGTCCACAGTAAAAGAATGGTTGGGCAGATTACGGTACATTTACTTAAAATCCTATGCCATTGGGGATATATTGTGATAATGCTGAAGGGAAAATGAAAAATTACAGTGGCCAGCGTTTTACGATACTCACCTGGGTCAGGAGTGCTCCGTGTTGAACTCATTTAATCTTCACAAAGGTCCAAGGAGTAGCTTTGATCATGTCCCCACCTTTATGAATCAGGAAATGAGGTCTCGTGCCCACAGTCACACAGCCCCTGAGCAGCAGATCCCAGGCCCCACCCTCCCTGGCCTCTTATGGCCCCAGCCTTGGGGTCAACTCTCTCCCACACAGCTGGAAGGCTCGAGAATGGATAACTCTTCAGAAAACCGTTTCCTGGGCAGAGAAGGGCCGGCTGGAGGGTGAGGAGCCCAGGGGAGCTGACCAAGGCCACACGTCTGGGGTGTCGCTGCCTGGTTTACACCTGGTCCTATGGTTAGGGTGGGTACCAGAGGGTTTGAGCCTGACCGGTCAGGTGGGCCTGGCTGGGTGGTGTCCACTGCTGTGGGGGCCTCCACGTGCGAGGAGAAATTCCCAGAGCCAAAGAGGAGTGTGGTCCCAGAGCACGGCTCCCGGGTGCCAACCCCCAGGGAAGCGGAGGAGGTTCCCAGGCGCCAACCCCAGGGAAAGCGGAGGAGGCATGGGGAGAGGGTTGGGCAGCAGCGCAGGGAGGGTTGTCAGAGCCAGGGCAGGGGCGGCCTTGCCCTCCCAGATCAGCCTCACTGCCTGCCGGGGGTCAGGGTGCCAGGGCCTCTCCTGGGGCTGCAACTGCACCTGGAGCAGTTAGATTCTCCCAGGCAGAGGAGCCGGGTCCAGGACCCTCTCATTCTGCAGGGCTCTGCGGAGCGTGGGGGCAGGTGGGGAGGGCAGCAGGACCCTCAGAAGTGGACTGACTCGGGCTGGACCTGTAAGATGTGGCCGCATGCAGGCTGAAGCCAGCTGTGCTCTGGGAACAGCTGGGGAAAGGGGCTGTGTCCCCTGGGGCCATCGTTCCCTCTGTCAGGGGCTTTGACGGCCTGAGAAGAGGGAAGGGAGGAGTTATCCGGCAGGACCAGGGTGGGCGCAGGCTGTGTCTGAGACCCTGTCTGTGTGCGTTGCTCTCCATGCAGCGACGTGGCTGGAAAACCAGAGCCCTCGCCAGGAGCAGGAGCGAGTGAGGCTTGGCAGACAGCGCCTCTCCCTCTGCAGGGCACCGGCCCTGAGATGGTGCAGGAGCAAATCTACCCACTGGGCCCCAGGCTGGCTGCCGCATAGGAGGGGCTGGGTTGGCCGAGACGTCTCAGGGGGAAGCTCGAGTCCCTGGAAGGTTCCAGTCCAGAGGCCCAATGGAGGGACACACAGACCCACCTCCAAGAGCACTGAATTTGGGTCAGCGCCTGGGCCATCTGCAGCCCCGAAGCCCACACCCTGGGGTCTCCAAGCCCTCCCAGCACAGGCTGGCGGCTCCAGGCAGAGGCTTTTCTTCCTGAGGGGTGTCCACCCAGCCCCCTGGCCTGCAGGGCAGAGCCACAGTGCAGGGCTGGCAGGCCTGGCAGGGAGGACAAAGGGACAGAGGCCGAGTCAAGACGTTGTGCCTCCTGAGCAGATGGAGCAGGTGGGGCCTCAAGCCTCCAGGGCCGCAGGAGTTGTCCATCAAGCTGAGTGCCCCTCATTGAAATTCTAATGGCAACGCAGCCACAGGCAGGGCTCCTCCGGGGCGTGCCCTCCTTGCCTGCCTGGTGCTCCTGAGAGCCAGACCCAGGTCACAAGGTCACGAGGCTGCACGCAGGCAGAGGCCGTCCCGGGAGAGCTCGGGGTGGGGCACCTGCAGGGCCTTCCTGAGGACTGCACGCCCCTCCCCCAGATGCTGGACGGACGCGCTTCTCATGGGGAGCTGGGTTTTCCTCAGGGTTCTCTGTCCCCATGTGGCTCTGCCATATATGATAAAGCATGTCCTTTGCCACCAGCTAGTGCTTTGTGTGCGTGATTTAATCTCCCCTCTCGGGTGGAAGGATGCAGCCGTCCTCAAGCACTCCACACGGGGCCGCATCTGTACACCCATGACCAGGGTCGGCCGCCCAGCCTGATCCACATGCAGGACCCGGATTGGCCCCCTGTGCTCATGCAGGGTCTTGCTTTTCATTTAGTTCAGAAGGTGGGTAGGGAAGAGAGGGCTGGGGTTGATCCCTCCACCCCCCACAGTGTCTGAGGACCAGAGGGGGCCCTGTGATACGGAGAGAGGGTGACGTGGAAAGGGGTGCGGTTTGCAGAACAGGCTCCTGCCAGCTGTGGCAAGGACTTGGAGTTTTATTCCAAAGGAACTTCCAACTAATCATTAGCCAGAAATACAGAATCTGGGTCATGACCCCTGCTTGGTCCCCAGCATTGTTTGGAAGTGGAGGTGAGGGTGGGGGAAAGTCACAAGCGTTCCTGGCACTCTTTCTGCTTAAGCAATGGGTGGCTGGTGGTTCTATTTACAGAGATGGTGGGGTTGAGTCTGGGGCCCTGGGGGTAGATGGGGCTGAAGACCCGGTGTGGGAAGCGAACCACAGACATGAGTGACTGTGACGGCACTACTGACAGCCAGCATCTGGAGTGTAACATGCCAGGTATCGTCCCCGCACTTACATGGATTGCTCATGAATCCTGCTCTGCAAGTTTCTCCCTCCTATTTGAGGGAATCTCCTCAAACGAGGCCCTTCCTGTAACTAAGGAGGGTTGACCAGGCCCCTGAGGAGGCCGCAAGACCTCTGGAGAGGCCACAAGACCCCTGAGGAGGCCAGGAACTCAGAAGAGAAAGGGAGTGCCAGTTGAGCATGGAAAACTCAGCAAAGATGTCTTTCAAAACGGTTTCTTTGCAGTGAGGCCAGCATGCGTCAGTGGGGTCTTCCAGACCAGCCGAGTCAGCAGTTTCGTAGGTATGCAGCACCTGAAGGAATTTTTTTTGAGATGGAGTCTCCCTCTGTCACCCAGACTGGAGTGCAATGGTGCGATCTTGGCTCACTGCAGCCTCCACCTCCTGGGTTCATGCAATTCTCCTGCCTCAGCCTCCTGACTAGCTGGGATCGCAGGCGCCCGCCACCACGCCTGGCTAATGTTTGTATTTTTAGTAGAGATGGGTGGTTTTGGCCAGGCTGGTCTCAAACTCCTGACCTCAAGTGATCCACCAGTCTCAGCCTCCCAAAGTGCTGGGATGACAGGCGTGAGCCACCACGCCCGGTCCGTACCCACCTTCTGAACCAAATGAAAACCAAGACACAGCTGCCACCCCATGAGGCCAAGCCGGGTCCCGTGTGCATATTGGCTGGGTGACTGCCCCGGTCCTGGGCACACATGCAGATGATCAATGACGTGCTGTACACTGACAGAGCCACGGACAAACGTCACATTTATTCCATCCCGGCGGACATGGAAAAGCACTGGACAAAACCCATCACCCACTTGTGATAAAAGTTCTCCCACCAGGGCCAGGAAGGAGAAAGGGCAGCTCCGTGTACGCTGACTTCTTCACGCAGCGAGTTGTTCATGTGCATCACTGTAGGCTCACGGCTTGGATTCTGTGGGTTACAATCCAGTAAACTGCTACCCGGCGCCTGGGGGCTTTCATCTTGACTCCCAGGTCCCCTCCCCACAAGCCCTGCTCCTGTTCACGCATTTCCTCACATTCCGGGACTGTGAGTGCTCCAGGCTCAGCCTGACGTTTCCCTGCCCCGGCCTTGGCACCAGCTGAGACTCCGAGGCCTGTGGGGTCCTCTCACTGGAGGGTGACGTTGGGGACCGAGACCTGCACCCTGTGCTTCCTTTGGTACTGGGGCATCCCAGTGTCTAGGCCCTCTTGGTGGACAGAGCCAGAAGATGCATGCCTGTGTACTCACCCCAATGCACAAACAATCTACATGTGTGTAGACTGACGGCATGAGCTCATGCTGCTGCCACCCACCCTAGGGCACACATCCATCCTCGCCCACCCCAGTGGCATGGGCCCCTCCTCACCCACCCCAGGGGCATGGGCCCTGTCCTCACCCACCCCAGCAGCACACGCCCCGTCCTCACCCACCCTAGGGCACGAGCCCATCCTCACCCACCCCAGGGGCATGGGCCCTGTCCTCACCCACCACAGGGCATGTGCCCATCCTCACCCACCCCAGGGCACACGCCCCATCCTTGCCCATCCAAGTGGCACACGCCCATCCTCACCCACCCCAGCAGCGCGGGTCCCTCCTTGCCCACCCCAGCAGCGCAGGCCTGTTCTCATCCACCACTTTACCTGTTGCGTCTCTTGTCGGAAGAAACCTGGCTTTCACACCTTCACCTGCTTGTCTAGTCCCAGCTGCAGGTGAACTGACTCCAGACTTGCTGACACACCCCCATGAGGGACAGACCCACCACCCAGAGCCTGGCATCCATGCACAGCGCGTCTTGTCTTCAGCCTCACCTTCAGCGTCCCGTCAACACTGTCCCTGCGGTGACTTCAGGTGTTCCTTTACTTCTCAGCTTCCTTCAGTGTGACTGTGTCATTCCTCTGCAATATGGTTACATTCATCTGTTTGGTGGGTGTGGTTAACCCTTGAACAATGCAGGCTGAGGGGCAATGATGCTTGCACAGAGAAAACCCACACAGAACATTTTTTGACAGGGTCTTGTTCTGTCACCCAGGCTGGAGTGTAATGGTGCAATCTCAGCTCACTGTAGCCCGAAATCCTGGGCCCAGGGGATCCTTCCTCCTCAGTCTCCCAAGTAGCTGGGACCACAGGTGCACGCCACCACACCTGGCTAATGTTTGTGTTTTGTAGAGATAAGGTCTCCTTACGTTGCCCCGGCTGGTCTCGAACTCCTGGGCTTAAGTGGTCCTCCTGCCCTGGCCTCCAAAAGTGCTGGGATTACAGGCATGAGCCACCACGCCCGGCCTGATTCCCTAAAACTTAACTATTAGTAGCTTATTGTTGACCAGAAGCCTTCCCAATAATATAAACAGTTGATGAATAGATATTTTGTATGTTATACATGTTATCTACTGTATTCTTACAATCAAGTAAACTGGAAAAAAGAACATGTTATTAAAAAACTCATAAGGAAGATAAAATATATTCACTAAGTGGAAGTGGATCATCATCAATGCCCTCATCCGTGTCGGCTTCACATTGAGTGGGCTGAGGAGGAGGAGCAGGGGCTGGTCTTGCTGTCTCAGGGGTGGCAGAGGCGGAACAGTCTTTGTCCAAATGGACACTGGGTTATTAGCCAGAACCATTTATTCAAAATTCCAGCCTTGCCCCTGTGGCTTGTGCAGCTATCCGTGTCCTGGGGTCTCCTGTCTGCAGGCCTGGGACGTCTGCACCTGCACCAGACACAGTTTCTTTCTTTTTTGCGGGGTGGGGGGTGGGGGCCAGAGTCTTGCTCTGTCGCCCAGGCTGGAGTGCAGTGGTGGGATCTCGGCTCACTGCAAGCTCTGCCTCCCGGGTTCACGCCACTCTCCTGCCTCAGCCTCCCGAGGAGCTGGGACTACAGGTGCCCGCCACCACGCCTGGCTAATTTTTTTGTATTTTTAGTAGAGACAGGGTTTCACCATGTTAGCCAGGATGGTCTCCATCTCCTGACCTCATGATCCGCCCACCTTGTCCTCCCAAAATGCTGGGATTACAGGCATGAGCCACCCCGCTCGGCCTACACTATCCACAGTTTCTGCTTTGAGGTTTAAAGGAGTGTTCTGTCTGCTAGTGTGTTCCCACCTCTTCTTACCTGAGTGCTTTCCTGTAAAAACATTGCTATCAACCCGTCTAACTCCAAAAAACTGCAAAAAAGGTGTGGGGACCTTTGCAGCATTGCACTGACCTCGCCCGATGCTTGGCCCCACATACATCTGCTCGGGACCACTCTTGCCTCCTTTGGGGATCTTAAGGTTTTCCCTAGACACGTTTCAGCATTTCTCAAAACGGTGGCCCACTGACACCGCCGGGGTTTTCTTCTGAGCAGCTGCTGACAATTTTGCAAATTCTAATGCTGGCACTTAAGAAAAAATCTCACTGAAAGGTGTTAAGCCAGGCTCCAGCCAGGGGCAGGACTCATGCTCCTTCTCCAAATCGTCCTGAAAGGCATTTTGCAAGACACCTGCCGAGGGCCGCTGCTGTCCAGCCTCGCCCAGCGAGGAGCCGCCCGGGTGGAAACTGCCGACCATGCCCGTGTCAGCTGTCCCAGGCAGTGCGATGACAGTCGTTAGGAGACGGCGCCCACAGCAAGGTGGAAAATCCATGCCTGAGGAGTCACCGACCCAGGACCCTGTGAGCACGCGACCCGTAGGAATGGCATCCATGCGTGCACCACGCTAGCAAAGGAAGGAAGAAAATCGCACGCTCGTCTCCACAGACGCCAAAAGCGCTTTTGATAAAATCCAACATTCATTCATGGTTTTTTTAAAAAACAACAAGAAACCCTAGCAGACTAGGAATAGCAGGAAACATCCCCAGTGCGACTGTGGGTGAGTCACAGGAGCTGTCCCTGACAGCAGGAACAAGGCTGGGGGCCTGGTGTTGCGCTGTGTGCGGCGCTGGGCTGAATTCCAGTGCCCAAAAGAAGAGAGATTAGAGGAGAAAGCAAGGTGATGGAGTCACACAGGACGTGGTTGGGTGCGTAGAAGACGCAGAAGAACCTCACGTCTCGGGCTGAACTGTGGCCCCCGCCCTGCGCTCGGATGTTACAGCCCTGACCCACCGGACCTCAGAGGTGACCCCCGCCCTGCACTCTGATGTTGCAGTTCTGACCCCCGGGACCTCAGAGGTGACCCCCGCCCTGCACTCTGATGTTGCAGTTCTGACCCCCGGGACCTCAGAGGTGACCCCCGCCCTGCACTCTGATGTTGCAGTTCTGACCCCCGGGACCTCAGAGGTGACCCCCGCCCTGCACTCTGATGTTGCAGTTCTGACCCCCGGGACCTCAGACGTGACCCCCGCCCTGCACTCTGATGTTGCAGTTCTGACCCCCGGGACCTCAGACGTGACCCCCGCCCTGCACTCTGATGTTGCAGTTCTGACCCCTGGGACCTCAGAGGTGACCCCCGCCCTGCACTCTGATGTTGCAGTTCTGACCCCTGGGACCTCAGAGGTGACCCCCGCCCTGCACTCTGATGTTGCAGTTCTGACCCCCGGGACCTCAGAGGTGACCCCCGCCCTGCACTCGGACGCTACAGCCCTGACCCCAGGACTTCAGAGGTGATCCCCGTCCTGCACTCGGACGCTACAGCCCTGACCCCAGGACCTCAGAGGTGACCCCCGCCCTGCACTCTGACGTTGCAGTCCTGACCCCAGGACTTCAGAGGTGATCCCCGTCCTGCACTCGGACGCTACAGCCCTGACCCCAGGACTTCAGAGGTGACCCCCGCCCTGCTTTCGGACGCTACAGCCTTGACTCCCAGGACTTCAGAGGTGACCTTATTTGGAGATAGGGCCTTGCAGATGTAATGAAGTTAAAGTGAAGCCATCAGGGTGGGTCCTAATCCAACGTGGACCAGTGTCCTAGTAGAAGGAGGACATTTAGACAGAGCTGTGCATGAGGGGGACGCTGTCTACAAGCCAAGGTGAGAGGCTTCAGAAGAACCCAGCCCTGTTCGGGTCCAAGAAGAAACCCTGATCTTGGGCTCCAGCCTCCAGGACTGTAAGAGTAACCATCTGCTGTTCACGCTGCCCGCCCATGAGGCTTTGATTTTTTAGAGACGGAGTCTTGCTGTGTCACCCAGGCTGGAGTGCAGTGATGTGATCTCGGCTCACTGCAACCTCCGTCTCCCAGGCAAGTGATTCTCCTGCCTCAGCTTCCCAAGTGGCTGGGATTACAGGCATGTGCCACCATGCCCAGCTAATTTTTGTTTTTTTAGTACAGACGGGGTTTCACTATATATTGGCCAGGCTGGTCTTGAACTCCTGACCTCAAGTGGTTTGCCTGCCTCGGCCTCCCAAAGTGCTGGGATTACAGGCGTGAGCCACCGCACCCGGCCAACTGTGGGGCTTTGTTAAGGCAGCCCTAGCCAGCTACTTAATACCACCCACAGGAAAAATCAAGCACTGGGAACATGCTTAATGCTGCTGAACTACACACTGAAACATATTTAATATGAAAACATTAGCCGGACATGGTGGTTCGCACCTGGGGTCCCAGCTACTTGGGAGGCTGAGGCGGGTGGTCGGCTTGAGCCAGGAGGTGGAGGCTGTAGTGAGCTGTGATTATATCACTGCACTCAGCCTGGGAGAGAGTGACACCCTGTCTCAAATTTTTAAAAAAAGTTTAATACAGTAAATTGTATGTTATGTGTATTTTAACATAATAAAGAAATTAATATATAAAAATTTACACATCAGTAACAAACCACTAAAAATCAAATTTGGAAGCTATTATTTATAATAGCACCCAAAATATCAAGTGTCTATAAATAAATTTAACAGAAGATGTGGAAGAACACGGTGGTGGAAATTATGACATTTCAAGAGAAATTAAAGATTGTCACAGAAGATGGAGAAATAGACCCTATTTAGGGACCAGAAGACTCGGTGTTGTTAGGCATGTCAATTCTCTGCAAATCCCCACCCGCATCTTATTCCAGAGCTTCATGGATGCCTCTGAGGTTTTAGAATACATAAGACAGACACTGTATGTTTTAGTAGACACCCTGGATGGAATGCAGGAAGTGCTTTTCCATTCCCGATTTCCTGAGACTGCACCCAAGCTCCGGGTGTACTGAATTGCATTAATAGACTTCCTAATGTCAGAACGCCCTCGCATGCTGAGATAAACTTGCTTCTGACTATGATGAGGTGCTATTTCCATCCCTTGCTGGCTTCTGTCTGCTCGTTTTATTTAGGCAAGAAAGAAAGCAGCACTGTGTGTTTCCATAAGCAGCAAAGACGCCATCCTAAACCATGTGGACAGTGGTCACACTGTGTGTTTCCATATGCAGCAGAGACCCCATCCTAAACCATGTGGACAGTGGTCACACTGTGTATTTCCATAAGCAGCAGAGACCCCACCCTAAACCATGTAGACAGTGGTCACACTGTGTGTTTCCATATGCAGCAGAGACCCCACCCTAAACCATGTAGACAGTGGTCACACTGTGTGTTTCCATATGCAGCAGAGACCCCACCCTAAACCATGCAGACAGTGGTCACACTGTGTGTTTCCATATGCAGCAGAGACCCCACCCTAAACCATGCAGACAGTGGTCACACTGTGTGTTTCCATATGCAGCAGAGACCCCACCCTAACCCATGCAGACAGTGGTCACACTGTGTGTTTCCATATGCAGCAGAGACCCCACCCTAAACCATGCAGACAGTGGTCACACTGTGTGTTTCCATATGCAGCAGAGACCCCACCCTAACCCATGCAGACAATGGTCACACTGTGTGTTTCCATATGCAGCAGAGACCCCACCCTAAACCATGTAGACAGTGGTCACACTGTGTTTCCATATGCAGCAGAGACCCCACCCTAAACCATGTGGACGGCAGTCACACTGTGTGTTTCCGTATGCAGCAGAGACCCCACCCTAAACCATGCTGACAGCGGTCACACTGTGTGTTTCCGTATGCAGCAGAGACCCCACCCTAACCCATGCAGACAGCGTCAGCTCTGGGGAGGCGAAGGGGCTGGGCCATGGGACAGCCATGGGGGATCTAGGCACTATCTGTGTCATATCATCTATGTGTGGCTTATGCAATTAAAACTGTAAAATGGAAATTTATAGAATGTTTGCATCCATATTTTTGTGTGATATTGTCCTGTGGTTTTCTCTTTTCCATTTTTTTCTTGCTATATGTTTCTGGCTGTGTCTATGTGTATTACTGGGTGTCTGCCTCTGCGTATTCGTGTGTGTGTCTCTATGTGTCTGTGTCACTGGATGTGTGTGCACCTGTGTGTTTTTCTGTGTCAGTGTGTGTGTGTTACTGTGGGTGTGTCTGTTTTTCTAGATGTGTGTCTCTGTGTGTGTCTGGATGTGTTTGTGTGTGTGTATCTCTAGGTGAGTGTGTGTTTGTATCACTAGGTGTGCGTCTCTGTGTGTGTCTGCATGTGGGTGTGTTTGTATCACTAGGTGTGCATCTCTGTGTGTGTCTGGATGTGGGTGTGTCTGTGTGTATTTCTAGGTGAGTGTGTGTCTGTGTGTGTCTGGATGTGGGTGTGTCTGTGTGTATTTCTAGGGTAGTGTGTCTCTGTGTGTCTGGATGTGTGTGTGTCACATTTCGAGGTGAGTGTGTATGTATGTCTGAATCAGTGTGCGTGCGCGTATTTCTGGGCAAGTGTCGTGTCTGCCTCTGTGTGTGTCGTGTCTGTCCATGGGTGGGCCACAGTAGGAGGTCCGGGGGTGCCCAGCTCTGGCCCCACGGCCGTGGGAGCTGTCCATCTGTCGCTGGACGCTGTGTCCATGTAACGCAGGCCAAGCCTGCTTCTTGGAGATTTGTGGGGCTGGCTCTGCAGGTCTCCCGGCTGCTGGTGGGGGTACGGGCACCATCTTACATCTTCCTGGTCATGGCTTGTTGTGGTTTTCTGCCTCGCTTGAGTCCTGTGAGAAGGTCAGCGCCTCAAGGGCGGGGGTCCCTGTCTGTCTGTCTGTCTGCCTCCTGCGGTCTCAGCAGCCTGGCTCCTGGGAGGGCCTCCAAATATCTAGGAATGAATGAGTTAAAGAACAAGTCCGTTTTTCCCATGTTGCCTTAGAAATGATCCATTTCATCAAGGTCTTCAAATGTATCAGTTTCAATGTGTGTGACGCGTTCTCTCTTAATTTTCAAACGTCTTCAGAATCTATCCTCGATCCCTTTCCTCTTTCCCATGGTTGTTGGTTTTTCTCTCTCTCTCTCTCTCTTTCTTTTTTGGAGTCTTGCTCTGTCGCCCAGGCTGCAGCGCAATGGTGTCAACTTGGCTCATTGCAACCTCCACCTCCCAGGTTTAAGTGATTCTACTGCCTCAGCCTCCTGAGTAGCTGGGACTACAGGCACCTGCCACCACGCCCAGCTAATTTTTGTATTTTTAGTAGAGACAGGGTTTCGCCATGTTGGTCAGGCTGGTCTTGAACTCCTGACCTCAAGTGATCCACCTGCCTCAGCCTCCCAAAGTGCTGGGATGACAGGCGTGAGCCACTGCACCTGGCCGGTTTTGTCTTTCTACTGATTCATTTCTATTTACCTTGGTCAAATACATTCTTTTCCAAGTCTAGCTTTGGGTTTTATTCAGCAAGTTTGCTTTTTTTCTATTTTATCACTTTCTATTTTGCTTTCAATAATTCCTTTTCTCTACTTTCCTGGAGTGTGTTTTACTGCCTTACTCCAGCCTAATTGGCCTGTTTTCTGCCTTTCCTGTTTCATACTCAAGGTCTTTAAGTTGCCCTCAGAGCTCCCTTTGGCGACCTCGTGGAGGTTTTGCTTCGAGAACTCAAGAGGCCCTTCTTCTCTAAACAGCTTGTAATCTAAGTTTTCATTTCCTCTACAACCAGAAAGTTATTTAACAAAGGTATTTGCTTAATGTCAAGGGTACTGATTTCAAAATCTTATTTCATGGCGTGCACGTGCACACTCACGGACACGCCACATCCATGCAGTGTGGAGGTGACATCCTTACACATGCACATGTACACTCACAGGTGCACACGTATGATCCCATCAGTTGCATCCCCCATGCCCAGAGCAGTGCAGGATCCCAGTGGATGCCCTGACAGATAAGCAGCTGAGAAACGCCAAAGCTGCTCGCCAGGCGCAGGCGCAGCACAGTGAGAAGGTTCGTCCTTTCGGGAAGTGGCGTGGGAGTTCCCGCAGACACTCAAGTGCAGAAGAGGAAGGATTCCTGATGGAGGCCGGGCAGTTCCAGAACCATCCACAGTGGCCCGGCCCCCGCACCCCTGCAAGCCTCACTGCCAGCGATCACGACCGGAGTCTTGGTGCTGGGGATGCTTCCAGGACTTGGACAACCTCCAGCCTGGGACACACCTTGTATGAGCCCATTCTCATGCTGCTATCAAGAAAACCCGAGACTGGGTAATTTATAAAGAAAGAGGTTTAATTGACTCGCAGTTCTGCACGGCTGGGGAGGCCTCAGGAAACTTACAATCATGACAGAAGGCACCTCCTCACAGGGTGGCAGGACAAAGAATGCGTGCTGAGGGGAGGGAGAAGGCCCCACCGGGATACTCACTCATTATCACGAGAACAGCATGGGGGACCCGACCGCATGATCCAGTCACCTCCACCTGGTCCTGAGATTGACACGTGGGGATTATGGGGATTACAATTCAACGTGAGATTCAGGTGGGGACCCAGAGCCAAACCATATCACGCCTGAAACAGGGGCGAGGAACTGAAAGGGGGTCTCTGGAGGACCAGCAGTTGGAGGATGCAGAGGGGTGGAGGAGATGGAGATGGGGGACCAGAAAGGATGGAGGACGGGGAGGGGTGCAGGAGACGGGCCTCCTACAGGCTGAGCTGGGGAAGAGGCGGGGGCCTCCTGCAGGCTGAGCTGGGGAAGAGGCGGGGGCCCGGGCAAGGACAAGAGAGCCAGAGATGAGCAGCACGTGGGGTGAGGGGTTGGAGGGGCCCAGGCCCAGGGGAGAGAGCCCGGGGGAGGTGGAGACAGAGAGACAGAGGACAGAGAGAGACAGAGAACAGAGAGAGACAGAGAACAGAGACAGAGAACAGAGATGAGACAGAGAACAGAGAGAGACAGAGGGCAGAGAGAGACAGAGGGCAGAGAAAGACAGAGAACAGAGATGAGACATGAGAGACAGAGGCAGAGAGATAGAAGCAGAGATAGAGACAGAAAGAAACAGAAGAGTAATGAGAGAAAGAGGCAGAGATGAGAGAGGGAGACACAGAGGCAGAAATAGAGAGAGACAAAAGATAGAGAGATAGAGATGGAGAGACAAAGAAGAGACAGAGAGAGACCAGGAGGAGAGGAGAGATTGGCAGAGGAGACTCACGGGCTGGCAGGTGAACCTGGGAGGGGCGGCTCTGGTGAAGAAGGGGGTGAGGAGGTCTGAAGTCGGTTGCCCCGTGAATCTGAATTTCGCGAGTGTCCCGGGAGCCCCTCCGTGGCCGCCTCTGTCCCCGAGAGGCGCCCCCCAGGCCCTGGGGTCCCTCCCGCGGTGGCTCCGGAGACAGGACCGCGCCCTCCACGGGGCCACCATGTAGCCGCCAGGGCTTCCAGGGGGCGGCGGCCCCGCGGGGGCTCGGGTGGGACTTCGGGACCTCCCACCCTCGCTCTTTTTAACGTTTGTCAGATAAGATGACGCGGAATGAAAAGCGCGCTTGGAACGGAGCGGCCGTGGCCGGTGGGCTGGGAAGACCCCCGCGAGGGGAAGAAGCGAGCGCGCCCCCCGCCCCCGGGAAGGCGGCACAGCCACTGGGGAGTCTCAGCGCCAGGCGGCTCCGTTCCGCGTCTCTGTCCCGCGTTTCTGAGGCTCGAAGCTGCCGGGGGAGCTGGGGGAGCTTCTGAACACGCTGAGCCGAGCCTCGCGGCCTCCGAGGGACCCCGTGCGAGGCGCCATTCCCAGCCAGGGACAGGGGGCTGCGCGGGCCTGGGAGGTCCGAGGCCGCGCGTCCACGGGAGTGCCAGGCGGTGGTGGGGCCGCGGCTCCGGGGGTTCTGGCTAGGGAGGGACGGGGACCCCCGGGCGGCCGCGACACCTCTTCCTGGAGAAGCGGGAGCGCGAGGCGGGGGCCAGGCAGGTCTCACCTTCTCCATCCCGCTGTCCGCGCGTCTCACTCGCACCTGGAGGGCGCGTCTCCCACCGCGGGCGGGGCGGGCTGGACGCGGGGCCTGGGCAGGGGGAAGACGCAGGATCAGCGGCAGCGCGAACCCACAGCCCTGCAGGGTCCCCGCGCCTGGGCACGGACGCGTTTCGCACAGTAGGAGGCTCCGGCGTAAGCGCCGGGAGCGCGGGGAACCCGGGCCGTCTCGAGACACCTGCGGGCCTGGGGTGAGCCCAGCGCCTCCCGACCCCCACCTTGTCCCCACCCTCCTCGTCCCCCCCGCCCCCCCTCGCCGGGCGCCCGCGTGGCAGGAACTCAGGAACGCGCCGCCGTCCCGCTGCTTCTCAGGGCTGCGCCAGGGACGCTTTGTCTTCGCGTCTGAATGACTGGTTGACGGCCGTTTGCAGCGGCTCTGAAGCGAGCGAGTGGGGACGGCCTTAGGACGGTCTCCCGGACGGACGCGCTTCCAGGGGAGAAGTGAGGAGGACACCGGGCGGTACTGGGGGCCCAGGGCCAAAGACGGGGAAGCAAGCGGCCTCTGGGGAGTGGTGGGCGGTGAGCAGCGGGGCGGGGGAGGGGGGTGCACGTGGGTGGGAGAGGGCGGGGGAGGTGGGAGGAGGGAGGAGGGTGGGAGAGAGGGCGGGGGAGGAGGGAAGAGGGTGGGAGAGAGGGCGGGGGAGGTGGGAGGAGGGAGGAGGGTGGGAGAGAGGGCGGGGGAGGTGGGAGGACGGCGGGGGAGGACCCAGGGATGGGAGTCGTCACCCACAAGCCCCAGGCCCCTGGCCCAGCCTCACCCCAGGCGTCCATTCGTCCACAGCCTGGAGAGACACACAACATCGCCTGGGGCCACCTGCCCGAAGGTGCCCGGGAACACCCACGAAAGCACAGAAACCTGGGCTTCGTTATGCAGGAGTTTTGTTCCTGAAGATGGTATTGTTTGCAACCTCCCTCCCCACTCCACTCCTTTCTCCGTGAACATGAACGTCTCTGGATTTCTCAATCTCTGAATTTGCCAACACCACGAAAATTCACACCCGATGCTTTGCAAGAGCTGCTATTTATAGCAGCGCTGGGTTTCAGTGGATTCTCTCCAGAGTTGCAAAGTCACTCTCTAATGCAGCTGTTTCATCAGGCACCGCCCCGTGTCCTGGGCATCTGGTCTTTTTATATTCCTTTGGGTGCACCCATAATATTCTACTGGGGGCTGGAAGAGAAAATTTTGGTCTCCAGTTTAGCTTCATCATGCAGAATCCACCTTCCTTTTACCAACTCATCCAGCCATCCACTCACTGTTTGTGTGAACTCAGCAAGTTACTGAACCCCCCAGCCTCAGTTTCCCCATTTGTAACATGGGGCTGAGCAGCCCTTATGACGAGTTCAGGGAATTGTGAAGTCCCCGATGCATGAATGTCACCGCGACTGTTGGCTGTATGATCATCAGTCACTCAGCAACACTTGTGTGCACCTGCATGGGGGCCCTGGGCCCACCAGACTCGGAGGTGACCAATCTCAGTGCTGGTGAGAAGGGGTATGACAGGGGCCCTGCAGGGCACTGGCCCTGAGCCCACATCCCAGGCAGCAGGTAAAGCTGCCAAGGAGTTTGAAAAAAACCACCCAGGAGCAACCGAGGGCTGGGTCTTCATGGGATGAATAGGAGTTTTCCAGGCAGAAGGTGGGGGAGTGGGACTCGTATGCAGTGGAGTCAGGAGTCATTCTTGGGGACAGGTGGAGTGCAGTGATCACTAGGAAGAGACAGGTGCCTCACACCACATAGAACAATTAGTTCAAAGCAGGTTAAAGACCTAGACGTAGTAACTCAAAACTATAAATCACCGAGAAGACATAGGGGTGAATCTTTGTGAGCTTGGTTTTCTTAGATATGACCCAAAAAGCGCAGAAACAAAAGAAAAAGATAGATAAACTGAATTCCTCAAAATCAAAAAAGTTCGTGCTTCAAAGGACACCATCAAGAAAACCAAAAAACAATCTGCAAAATGGGAGAAAATATTTGCAAATCACTTGTCTATAAGAGACTTGTATCTGGCGTATATAAAGGGGGTTATATTACACAAAGAACAACTGCAACTTGACAATGAAAAGACAAACAGCTCAATTAAAAAATGGCAAAGGGGCCGGGCGCGGCGGCTCACGCCTGTAATCCCAGCACTTTGGGAGGCTGAGGTGGGCGAATCATGAGGTCAGGAGATCGAGACCATCCTGGCTAACACGGTGAAACCCTGTCTCAACTAAAAATACAAAAAAATTAGCCATATATGGTGGTGGGCGCCTGTAGTCCCAGCTATTCGGGAGGCCGAGGCAGGAGAATGGCGTGAACCTGGGAGGCGGAGCTCGCAGTGAGCCAAGATCGCGCCACTGCACTCCGGCCTGGGTGACAGAGCGAGACTCTGTCAAAAAAAAAAAAAAAAAAAGGCAAAGGATGCGAATAGACATTTCTCCAAGAAGATGCACAAATGACCGATCAACACAAAAACATGCTCCACGTCAGTAGCCATCAGGGAAATGCACCCACTAGGGTGGCTACAATCTCTATTAATAATTTTGTTTAACTGGAAAACAGCAAGTGTTGGTGGGGATGTGGAGAAATTGGAAACATCATTCATCACTGGAGGGAATGTAAAGTGGTGCGGACACCGTGGAAAACAGTCGGGCAGTTGTTCCAAACGTACACACGGAGTTGTCACAAGACCCAGCAATTCCGCTCACACATATGTGCTCAAGAGAACTGAACGTGTGTCCACATAAAAACCTGTCCACAAATGTTCATAGCAGCATTATTTATAATACCCCAATGTGAAATTAACCTACATGTCCATCAACTGATGAAACATGGGCTGCATCCATACAACGGAATATTATCCAGCCATAAAAAGGAATGACATCAAATTGAAGGCAGGGTCTCGAGGACATATTTGCACACCCATGTTGCATGTTCATTGCAGCATCATTCATGAGCGCTGAGAGGTGGAGGAACCCTGTGTGCTGAAATTGGGGCTGGCCGAACCAGGTAAGACGTGGACAGGCTCTCTGGTGGCACTCCAGGGACATCCTTCAGGGACAGCTTTGAGGACGTCCCATGAGCAGTGCCCATGTGGTCAAGGGCTTCAGTGCCCGGCAGCAGCTCTCAGCCACCTTGACCATGAGCAAGGAGAGGACATATCTGGTGCCTCAAAAGAACATCTTTGCCTAAAGCTCATCTGGGAGAGAGAGCAAGCAGACTGCAACTTTCTGAAACTGCTTGAACCAAGTGCATGAATTTGGTGCATCCTGAAGTCCCTCTGCCCAGAGAGGGCTGCTAGTCTGTGCATGGCAGGATGGACTGCTGCTCTGAGTCACCTCTGCTGAGCAGCCAAGGCTGGGCTTCCCTTGGAATTGCTTCCAGAATGAGATATTCAGGGCCAGTCCTTGGCTGTGCTTTCTAAACTTCTCCTCGACGGGGCAGCTCCTTGGTGCAGCTCCTGCTGCACTGCTGGCCCCGGTCTGGCTCTCTTGGTGGCTGTGGCCACCCGTGCCATTGCATGGTCCTAACGGTCTCTGTGTATATTCAGCTTGCTTCCTGCTGTGGGGCCCCACTCCTGCTGCAGATCTCAGCCCCTGGTTCAGTGCTGACATTTGTACCCCAGTCCCTTAACTACGCAGGCATCTTCCTGTGTGTGTGTGTGGTGTTTTGTAGGTATACATCTCTCTTTCAGCAGCTAGCTGAAGAACGATTTGCATACAACAAGCCACATTTATCTAAGGTGTTATCAGTTGATATGTTTTGCCTTTTGCAAATGACACCAAAAGCATCACCACAATTGAGACAATGAACAGACCCCCCCAAGCCTCCAGTGCCACTTAGCTTCCTCTCGCCCTCTCCCTCCACTCTCTCTCTGCAGCCCACTGACCTGCCTTCTGTTTTCATAGGTGATATAGTTTGGATCTGTGTCCCCACCCAAATCTCATGTCAAATTGTAATCCCCAATGCTGGAGGTGGGGCCTGGTGGGAGGTGATTAGATCGTGGGGGTGGTTTCTCATGGTTTAGCACCATCACCACTGGGAACTCTCATCATCATAGTGAGTTATCATGAGATCTACTTGTTTAAAAGTATGTGGCACCTCCCTTCCCCCTCTCTTGCTTCTGCTCCAGCCATGTGACCTGACCTGCCGGGTCCCCCTTTGCCTTCCACCATGATGGTAAGTTTCTTGAGGCCTCCCAAGAAGCAGAAGCTGCCATGCTTCCTGTATAGCCTACAATTAAGCCTCTTTTTTTTTTTTAATAAATTACCCAGTCTCAGGTATTTCTTTATAGCAATGCAAGAACCAACTAACATGATAGGTCAGTTTATATCTCCTTATGTTTTGAACACATGGAATCTCTTACAGTGTTTACTCTGTCATGTCGTGCCTGCTTCTTTCATTCGGCAAAGTTATTTTGAGATTCTTTCATGTTGTGTGTGTGGATAATTCACCCCTTTTCATGACCGATTGGACCTCCACTGGTTGGATATAGCACGGATTATCTGTTTCCACATCGATGGACATTGGGGTTGTTCCCAGTTTGAGACCATTACAAATAAAGCAGCCATGGGCGTCTTCATAGGGACAGGCACTTTCATACTTCCCAGTGAAAGGCCTAGGAGAAGAATCATACAGCAGGTGTGTGTTAACCTTTTCAGAAACTCAGTAACAAGAATACAAAATCTCTTCAGAAACTACAAAACTGTCTTCCAAAGCAGCTGCACCATTTTGCTTTCCCAGCATCAGTGATGGGAGATCCAGTTCCTCCATGTCCCCAGCAGCCATTGGTGTAGCCAGTGTTTTTAATGTAGTGCTGGAATAGGTGTGCAGTGGCAACTTGCTGTGCTTTTAGTTTGCATTTCTCTGATGATGGACGTGCTGAGCGTGCTTTCAGGTGCTTCTTTCCCATTTTTTTTTTTTGAGATAGAGTCTCACTCTGTCGCCTAGGCTGGAGTGCAGTGGCGTGATCTCGGCTCACTGCAATCTCCACCTCCTAGGTTGAAGCGATTCTCCTGCCTCAGCCTCCTGAGTAGCTGGGATTACAGGTGTCCACCACCACACCTGGCTAATTTTTTTGTATTTTTAGTAGAGACAGGGTTTCACCATGTTGGTCAGGCTCATCTCAAACTCCTGACCTCAGGTGATCCACCTGCCTCAGCCTTCCAAAGTGCTGGGATTACCGCCATGAGCCACCACGCCCGACCTCTTTGCCACTTCTATGTCTTCCTTGAAGTGTGTGTTCCAATCTTTTGCCCGTTTTTAGTAGGGTTGTTGGTTTTCCTGCTGTTGAGTTTAAAGAGTTCTTGATATATTCTACTTACACATCCTTTATTGGATATACAATTTGCAAATATTTAGTTGGTCTATGGCTTGTCTTTTTATTTTCTTAGCATCTTTAGAAGAACAAAAGTTTATTCTACTTAATGAAGTACGATTTATCATTTTTTATCTTATAGATTGTGCTTTTCCTATTGTATCTAGAAAATCTTTACTTTGAGAGTACAAAGATTTTCTATTTTCTTCACTAATATTTATATTTTTACATTTTATACCTAGATCTATGATTAATTTTCAGTTAATTTTTTTCATGATGTGAAATACTGATCAAAGTTATTGTTTTGCATGTGGATATACAATTGTCATAGCACCATTTGTTGAAAAGACCATCTTTTCTCTGCTGAATTGCCTTGACACTTTTGTTAAAAATTAATTCATCTAGAATTATTCACAACAGCCAAGAGGTTAAACCAACCCAAATGTCCATCAACTGGTGGGCAGAAAAATAAATGTGAAACATGCTTACAGTGGGACATTATTCAGGCTTAAAAAGGAAGGAAATTCTCACACATGTTACAGTGTGAATGAATCTAGGGGTTCATCTTCATGAAATAAGTCAGTCACTAAAAGACAAATACTGTATCAATCCACTAACATGAGCAGGAAATTCTCACACGTTATAGCGTGAATGAATCTAGGGGTTCATCTTCATAAAATGAGTCAGTCACTAAAAGACAAATACTATCTGACTCCACTAACATGAGGTTTTCTAAGTGGTCGAATTCATAGGAACAGAGAGTAGAATGCTGGTTACCAGCGACTAGGGGAGGGAAAATGGGGACTTGTTGTTTAATGGTACAGAGTTGCAGCTTTGCAAGATGAAAAAGTTTTGGAGATTGGTTGCACAACAATGTGAATATATTTAACACTACTTAAATATACGCTTAAAAATGATTAAGGCCTGGTGCAGTGGCTCACACCACTTTGGGAGGCCGAGGCAGGAAGATCACTTGAGCCCAGGAGTTCAAGACCAGCCTGGGCATCATAGTGAGACATCATCTCTACTAAAAGAAAAAAGAAAAAAAAACAATTAGCCAAGCACAGCGGTTCCAGCTACTCGGGAGGCAGAAGTGGGAGGATCACGTGAGCCCAGAAGGTTGAGGCTGCAGTGAGCCGTGATTATGCCACCACACTCCAGCCTAGGTAACAGAGTAAGACTGTGTCTCAAAAAAAATGATTAAGGTGGTACATTTTATGCTATGCATTTTTAAGCCACAATTAACCATGTTTAAACAATTAACCACGTATCTGTGAATTGGCTTCTGTACTCTATGTTGTCCTGCTGACCTACTGCTGATATTGACATCATCAGTGCCACAGTAGCTTGATGACTGTAATTTTATAAGATCTCTTGAAATAAATTAGCATAACTCTTCCAATGGTATCCTTCTTTTTTTCTTTTTTTTTTTTTTTTTGAGACAGAGTCTCACTCTGTCACCCAGGCTGGAGTGCAATGACGCGATCTCAGCTCACAGCAACCTCCACCTCCCTGGTTCAAGCAATTCCCATGCCTCAGCCTCCCAAGTAGCTGGGATTACAGGCACACGCCACCACGCCTGGCTAATTTTTTTGTATTTTTTAGTGCAGGCAGAGTTTCACCATGTTGGCCAGACTGGTCTCGAACTCCTGACCTCAAGTGATCCACATGCTTCGGCCTCCCAAAGTGCTGGGATTACAGGTGTGAGCCACGGCACCCGGCCATTCTTCTTTTTCAAAGTTGTTTTGGATTTTCTAGATCTGTTGCATTTTCATATGAATTTTAGTAACAATTTATCAATTCCTTAAAAAGAGCCACTGGGATTTTGGTTGGAGTTTTATTGACTCTCTAGACCAGTAAGGGGAGAATTAACATCTTAAAGATATTGAGTCTTAACATAAACAAAATGTATCTTTCCATTTATTTAGTTATTCTTTAATCCCTCAGACACATTTTGCAAAAAAATTTTTTTTTTTTTTTTTTTTTTTGAGATGGAGTCCTGCTCTCTGTCACCCAGGCTGGAGTGCAGTGGTGCCATCTCGGCTCACTGCAACCTCCACCTCCGGGGCTCAAGGGACTCTTGTGCCTCAGCCTCCTGGGTAGCTGGGATTACAGGCATGCGCCACCATGCCTGGCTAATTTTTTTGTATTTTAATAGAGACAGGGTTTCACCACGTTGCCCTGGGTGGTCTCAAGCTCCTGAGCTCAGGTGATCTGCCCGCCTCCACCTCCCAAAGTGCTGGGATTACAGGCGTGAGCCACCACTTCCAGCCTATAATTTTCAATATATAAGTTTTGCACATTTTGGTCAGATTTATTTCTAAGTATTTAAGTTTTTGATGTTACTGTTAATAGAATTGCTTTTTATTTAATGTATGATTGTTTATTACTGTAGAAATACAACAGATTTTTTTTTTACTTCCCTTAAAGTCTGCAAATTTGCTAAACTCACTAATTACTTCTAGTAGCTACTGCATTCTACAGATTTTGTAGGATTTTCTACATAGGAAATCATTTGTCTGTGAATGAAAACAGTTTTACTTATTTTTCAATTGGACACCTTTTTTTTTCTTTTTCTTGCCTGATTGGCCTGTTTCTAGCCTGCACTGCAATGTTTAGTAGAAGTAATTAAAGTGCACATCCCTGCCTTGTTCCTGATCTTAGGGGAAATCATTCCTTCTTTCACGATTGGGTACAATGTCAGCTGTATGTTTTTTGCAGATGCCCTCTATCAGGTTGAGGGAATTCCCTTCTATTCCTGTTTTGCAGAAAGCTAATATCTGGAATGGATTTTGGATTTTGTCAAATGCTTTTTCTGCCTCTATTCCAATGATCATCTGATTTTTCTATTAATGTGTTAAATTACATTGCAAGATAATTTTCAAGTGTTAAACCACTCTTGCATTCCTGAAATACATGCCATTTCATCATGATGTATTATCCTTACTATACACTGATAAATTCAATTTGCTCAAATTTTTGTTGAGAATTTTGCGTATGGGTTTGTGAAGGCTATTGGTTTGCTCTTTTCTTTTCTTACCATGTGTTTGTCTGATGATAGTACCAGCATATGCTGTGGTCTCATGGAATGAGTTGGAAAGTATTTCCTCCTACCCTATTTTCTGGAAGAGTCTCTGAAAAATTGGTGTTATTTCTTTCTCAAATATTTGTATATGTTTGAGATTTATTATTTGGGACTTACCAGTGAAGACTTTGAGTCTGGAGTTTTGTTTGCAGAAAGGTTTTTTTTTTTTTAACTTCTTTAATAGATAAATGAATATTTTTTCTATTTTTTCTTGAGTGAGTTTTGATAATTTATGTCATTCAAGAAATGTGTCTATTTCATTTCATTATGTTTAACTTAAGTAAAGCTGTTCATAACATTCCCTTATTATTCTTTTAATGTCTGTAGAATCTGTAATGATGCCTCCTTTCTCATTCCTGGTACTGGTAATTTGTGTTTTCTGTCTTTTTTTTCCTGGTCAGTCTACCCGGAGGTTTATCAATTTTATTGACCTTCTCAAAAATGAGCTTTTGTTTTTACTGGTTTTCTCTGTGGTCTTTCTGTTTTCTAGTTCATTAGATTTCTGCTATGACCTTTATGTATCACTTTCTGCTTCCTTAGAACTTAATTTTCTCTTCTTTTTCTAATGTCCAAAGAAAAATGCTAATATCAGTTATTTAAGACCTTCCCTCTTTTTTAATGTAGATATTTAATGCTATAAATTCCCCCTTAAATACAGCATTAGCTGCATCCCACAAAACATAATATATGTTTTTATCTTCATTCAATTCAAAATACTACCTAATTTTCCTTTTGATTTCTTCTTTGATGCATGGGATATTTAGTAGTATGTTAGTTTCCAAATATAATGGGAATTTTGCAGATAACTTTTTACTGTTGATTTCTAATTTAATTCCATTTTGGCTAGAGAACGTACTCATTTTAGACTTGTTTTCTGGCCCAGAATGTAGTCTATCTTGATACACATTCAGTGTATTCTGCTGGTCTTGGGTGGAGTTTTCTATAAATGTCAGCTGGATCAAGGTGTTTGATAATGCTGTTCAAATCTTTTCTACCTGCACTAAGGTTCTCTATTTGTTTTATAGAATGCTGAAAAAAGATTGTTGAAATCTCCAGTTACAGTTGTGAATTTGCCTGCTTCTCCTTGCAGTTCTATCAGGTTTTGCTCTTTTGAAGCAAAACTTCAAAAGTATTTTGAAGCTCTATAACTAGGTGTACAAATGTTTAGGATTTATACGTCTTCTTGATTTGTTTATCCCATTATCATTATAAAATGGCCCACTTATCCCTGGCAACATGAAGGCAAAACAGTTTTGTTTTTTTTTGAGACGGAGTCTCGCTCTGTCGCCCAGGCTGGAGTGCAGTGGCACAATCTCGGCTCACTGCAAGCTCTGCCTCCCGGGTTCACGCCATTCTCCTGCCTCAGCCTCTCTGAGTAGCTGGGACTACAGGGGCCCGCCACCACGCCCGGCTAATTTTTTTGTGTGTGTGTATTTTTAGTAGGGACGGGGTTTCACCGTGGTCTCGATCTCCTGACCTCGTGATCCGCCCGCCTCGGCCTCCCAAAGTGCTGGGATTACAAGCGTGAGCCACTGCACCCGGCCAGGCAAAACACTTTTGAGTACTCTACTAGGTATCCTGTCAATTCTGTGGTTTTTCACTCTCAATGGTGGGAATAGGAACTATTCCTGGCCCTGTATTAGCTAACAATGTTATTTCTGAAATTCTTTCCTTGGCTGGCTTCATCAGATGCATGTACTCATCAGTACTGAGCTGAAGACACAAGGAGGAGCCTGTGTAGGCCTCTGTTCCTCTTTCACTGTGCAGCTCTCTCCTCCCTGGCACTCTGCCCTGAGAACTCCGGCTTTCCTGTCCTCCCTGGACTCCCAGCAAAGTCTCCTCAGCTCAAGGAGACCATGTGTCTTTGCCTATGTTACGCATCCCTGTGCTGCAGCCTGGAAACTCTAGGTGGTGCACAGAGGCAATCACAGGGCTTACCTCATTTGCTTTCTCTCTCGGGGGTTGCTGAGCTTTACTGCCTTTTACATCTGATGTCTTGAAAACTGCTGCTTAAGATATTTTCCTGGATTTTATAAACGTATGCAAGTGGTTCTGTGAACACCAACTTTATTGTCTCTCTGCACTGCACAGTGTCGCAGAGTGCATATTTACCACATTTTGTTTATTCGTTCTTCTAAAGACGAATAATTAGGCTACCAATTTCTGCTACATAAACAGCTGTGCAAAAACAGCCTTGAATGCATTCCCCGGTGAGTCAGTGTGAGCATGTTTACAGGATATGCTCTCGAGAGACAGCGCTCACAGGGCACATTTACTTTCACTAAGCACGTCCATATTACTTCTCAGAGATCCTCTGCCAGTTCCTACTCAGGGATGCAAGAGCCTCCCATCTCCTCAATTCTCACCCAAACTTGATTTCCAACCCCTTTCTAATTTTTACTATTCTGAGGGATGTAAAGTGGTATGTCAGTGTTGTTTTCTTTATCATATTGTGAGAAAACATTTTAAATGGTCCATTTTCAAGGCAAGATAAATCTAAGCACTGGCAGCCAGCCTGAGGATGTAACAAACCATATGGCTCATGCGCCTGGAAGGTCACGATAAGCGAACAGAATGTAGAGGAGGGGTCAGCCCATAAAAGGGAAGAAAGTTTCATTATTGGGAAATCGAAACTTAAGTGGGGAAGGGGACGGGGTATAACCTTATAAGGGGGAAAATGAAACTCAGGTGACGTCGGGGAAGGTTGTAACCCCACAGTACTCGACCAATGAGGACCTGGGGGAGGGTTTGTGTGCTAGGAGGTCAATTAACCTGCTGTAACTGCCCTGGGTGTGCCTGCCTACCGGACACCCGGTCTTGCAAGACTGCCATTAAAAGTCTTGCTGGCCAGCGCGGTGGCTCATGCCTGTAATCCCAGCGCTTTGGGAGGCCGAGGCTGGCGGATCACGAGGTCAGAAGATCGAGACCATCCTGGCACACGGTGAAAACCCGTCTCTATTAAAAATACAAAAGAACTAGCAGGGCGTGGTGGTGGCACATATTAAACACTCGAAGGTGTTTTGTATCATTATTACTCAAGAATCCCACTAACGTTATGCAGAAAACTTGTCTGGGGCTCTTGGTACATTAGAATGTTCCATGACTACTCAGAACCATGTGTGCCATTATGAGTTGAAATCTAGAAATAGGAAGACCAAGGGGAGTGGAACGCCCATGACAACGTGGAACGGGGCTGGAAGCAATGATGGTTCCACAGGCAGATGACCTCACTCAGGTGATTCACAGGGTCAGGGTCCATGCATATCAAACTCTGGATGTTGGCATCAGCTATCTAAGGGAATGGGAACAATTACTTGGAGCATCTAACATTTAAGTCAGAATTTCCTTTACAGTCTACACTTAGAATATTCACTTAACTCATTCACTTAACTCTGCCCCTCCTTTGTAAAGAGTCCATTCATTACAATTTTTCCAGTCATCTTTTCCAGCTATCTTCATATTTTTGATTTCTAATTTTAACGTAACTGTGGTCTGAGAGTACAACAGAAATATATATGGCTGGACCCCAGGCCTCCAGAATTGCCCCTTCTTCTTTTTTTTTTTTTTTGAGATGAAATCTCGCTCTGTAGCCCAGGCTGGAGTGCAGTGGCACGATCTCAGCTCACTGCAACTTTTGCCTCCTGGGTTCAAGCAATTCTCCTACCTCAGCCTCCTGAGTAGCTGGGATTACAGGCATCTGCCACCCCGCCCAGCTAATTTTTGTATTTTTAGTAGAGACAGGGTTTCACCATGTTGGTCAGGTTGGTCTTGAACTCCTGACCTCGTGATCCGCCCGCCTCGGCCTCCCAAAGTGCTGGGATTATAGGCGTGAGCCACCGCACCCAGCCGCACCTTCTTTAATTCTCTTGACAAAGATGTCATCTTTGCTTACCTCTAAGGCCACACCACTCCACTCCTTAAAGCCCCATGACGATGGCTCACTGTTATACATTGTGATGGTTTCTAATGCTCCATGCTAGCATTGAAAACCCTCTTTCTGGCCTATCTCACTCTTATTCTTCTACCCATTCGCTCCCCTACCCTTCTCAGGTATATTTCATGACTGATTGTCAGGTAGCCTTGGTCTGCTGAACACCTTTCTCCCACGTTTGGTCTGCTGAACGCCTTTCTCCCACGTTTGCTCTGCTGAACGCCTTTCTCCCATGTTTGGTCCGCCAAGTGGCTCTCCTTTCATCATGGAGGGTATCTCCTGACACCTCAATGGCTGCTCAAACTTTCCAAGGTGGATCAGAGGACAGGCAACAGTTTTTCCTGATTTTATCCTTTCTAAACATGATGTAGACACTGAATTCATCAAATATTTATTGGGTTAATTCCATTAGGAATTGCTTTTTTGTTTGGCATAAGGTAGAGGTCCAAATGGATTTTTTTCATACATACAGTTAATTGTTGTGGCCCATGTATTGAAAAAAAAAATTTCTTTCCAAACTTCTCAACAGTGACAGTACTCTCATAAATCAAATTTTCATGTTCTGTTGCACTAGTGAAATGTGTCTATCCCCATATCACAGTCTTAATTATTATAGTTTTATAATACATTTTTATATCTCCTCTGACATTTTCCTTCCACCGCCACCACCTTCTTCTTCTTCTTCTTCCTCTTCTTCCTCTTCTTCTTCTTCTTCTTCTTCTTCTTCTTCTTCTTCTTCTTCTTCTTCTTCTTCTTCTTCCTTCTTCTTCTTCCTTCTTCTTCTTCTTTTTCTCCTTCTCCTTCTCCTCCTCCTCCTTCTTCTTCTTCTCCTCCTCCTCCTCCTCCTTCTCCTCCTCCTCCTCCTTCTTCTTCTTCTCCTTTTCTTTCTTTTATGTTTTGGCTATTCAGCCTTTGATTTTTTTGTATGAATTTTAGAATCCATTTGTTAAATTCCTTTTAAAAACATTTATGGAGTTTGAATGGAAATTGCTTTTTGCAGAACGATTTAGGGGAGAATTGACAAATTTTTAATACTGACCCTTTCTATCCATGAATATGGTTTATAGTCCTCAATTTATTCAGGTCTTCATTAATGTCTTTCAATAAAGTTTTATAATTTTTCCTGCACACTTTTGCCCACTTTAAAATATCTTATTTTCTATGTTCCCTCCTTATTTGTGTTGCTTTTTTCAGTGATACGTTACAAAATTGTATCTTCTGGTTATGGCTGATATTTGGATGCATGTGTAGTATAGTTTCTCAATTCACTCTCTGTCTTTCTCTGCCTTTCTTTGTGACCCAGGAAGCTGGTGTCTAACAAACTACATCACCTGGTTGGGCTAATGAGAGGCACCTGCAGGAGATGAGCGGCGAGGAGAAAGGTCAGAGTTATCTATTTCCTGAGATCCCTCCTTGTAGGCTTGTGGTTTGGCAGTGACTTTATTCCTCTACATAAGACCACAACTTCTGCCCAATAAGTCCCTTTCTCTGGTAACTATGACCTTCCTTTGTCCTTTCAAGGTCAGCAGTGCTAGCAGCTTCCTAAAGCTAAAAATGTCTTGAGGCTTCACTACACCTTGTTCATTCACTGAACTCTGCCCCTCCTTTGTAAAGAGTCCATTTATTACAATCTTCCCAGTCATCTTTTCCAGCTCTCTTTATATTATTGATTTCTCATTTAACTGTGGTCTGATCATACTGTATGATCGCTATGATTTTAAATTTGTGAAGATGTGCTTCATGGCCCACAATATGGTCTACCTTAGTAAATATTCCATGAGAGCTTGAGAAAAATGTGCATTTTGCTGTTATTGGGTGATTTAATCTATAGGAGTCCATTATATTCAGCTGATTGGTGGTCCTGTGGAGTTCAGCTATGTCCTTACTTATTTTCTGCTTGCTGTATCTATCCATTTCTGATAAAGGGTATTGACGTCTCTAAAGTGTATTCCTCAGTTTTAATTAGATTTTTTTGTTGTTGTTTTTGTTTGTTTGTTTTTTGAGACCGAGTCTCACTGTGTTGTCAAGGCTGGAGTGCAGTGGCCTGATCTCGGCTCACTGCAACCTCCACCCACCAAGTTCAAGCAATTCTCCTGCCTCAGCCTCCCAAGTAGCTGGGATCACATGTGACTGCCATCGTGCCTAGCTAATTTTTGTATTTTTAGTAGGGATGGGCTTTCACCATCTTGGCCAGGCTGGTCTTGATCTCCTGACCTCGGGATCCACCTGCCTTGGCCTCCCAAAGTGCTGGGATTACAGGTGTGAGCCACCGCGCCTGGCCAGTTAGTTTTTTCCTCATGTATTTTGATGTACTGTTTTTAGACAGATATGTTTTAAGGATTGTTATGTCTTCTTGGAAAAGTGATTCCTTTATCATCACGTAATATCCTTCTTTATCCCTTATAATTTTCCTTGCTCTGAAGTTTGCTCTGTCTGAAATTAGTATAGCTACTCTAGTTTTCTTTTTCATCATGGCATATCTTTCTCTTCCCATTTACCTTTAATCTATATATGTCTTTTTATTTATTATTTATTTATTTATTTTGAGACAGTTTCATTCTTGTTGCCCAGGCTGGAGTGCAATGGCGTGATCTTGGCTCACCGCAACCTCCACCTCCCGGGTTCAAGCGGTTCTCCTGCCTCAGCCTCCCGAGTAGCTGGGATTACAGGCATGCACCACCATGCGTGGCTAATTTTGTATTTTTAGTAGAGACTGGGTTTCTCCATGTTGGTCAGGCTGGTCTCAAACTCTCGACCTCAGGTGATCCACCACCTTGGCCTCCCAAAGTGCTGAGATTACAGGAGTGAGCCACCATGCCCGACCTATATATGTCTTTATATTTAAAGTGAGTTTCTTGTAGTCACCATATAGTTGGGTCTTATTTTTTAATCCACTTTGGCAATCTCTGTCTTTAATTGGTATTTTTAGACTATGGATTTTAAAATGATTATTGCTATAGTTGGATTAATATCTGCCATGTTTGTTGCTATTTTCTATTTGTTGCCTGATATGGTTTGGCTGTGTCCCCACCCAAATCTCATCTTGAATTGTAGCTCCCATAATTCTCACCTGTTGTGGGAGGGACCCGGTGGAGTTAATTGACTCATGGGGGTAGTTTTGCCCACACTGTTCTCATGGTAGTGAATAAGTTTTATGAGATCTGATGGTTTTATAAGTGGAAACCCCTCTCACTTGGTTTTCCTTCTCTCTCTTGCCTGCCACCATGTAAGACATGCCTTTTGTCCCCACCCAAATCGCATCTTGAATTGTAGCTCCCATAATTCCCACATGTTGTAGGAGGGACCCAGTGGAGTTAATTGACTCGTGGGGGTGGTTTCACCCACACTGTTCTCGTGGTAGTGAATAAGTTTTATGAGATCTGATGGTTTTTTAGTGGAAACCCCTTTCACTTGGTTTTCCTTCTCTCTCTCGCCTGCCACCATGTAAGACATACCTTTTGCCTTCTGCCATGATTGTGAGGCCTCCCCAGCCATGTGGAAATGTGAGTCCATTAAACCTCTTTTTGTTTATAAATCACCCAGTCTCAGGTATGTCTTCATCAGCAGCGTAAAATCAAACTAATACATTGCCCTTGTTCTTTGTTACTATTTTTGTCTCTACTCTTTTTCTGCCCTTTGTGGTTTTTACCAAGAATTTTATATGATTCCATTTTCTCTCCTTTCTTAGCATATCAATTATACTTCTTTTTAAAATACTTTTTTTAATGGTTGCTCTAGAGTTCACAATACACATTTACAACTAACATAAAAGTCCTGTTTCAAATAAAACTATACTGCTTCATGAATAGTGCAAGTATGTTATAATAACAACATAATTCTAATTATTCTCTCCCAGCCCTGCATTATTGCTTTATTTTGTGTAATTACTGTGTATTTACACTTACACTTAAACTATAATCATCAAATATATTGTTGCTATTATTTTGAACAAGCTATTATCTGTTAGATGAACTAAGAATAAGAAAAAACTATTTTACCCTCAATTATTTCTTCTCAGATGCTCTTCCTTTCTTTATGTGGATCTGAGTTTCTGACCTGTATTATTTTCCTTCTGTCCGATGAACTTCTTTTAGCATTTCTAGCAAGGCAAGTGTACTGGCAACAAATTCTCCCGATTTCTGTTTGCCTGAGAAAGTCTGTGTTTCTGCTTTACTTGTGAAGGATTTTCACAGGATACAGAATTCTAGCTTGGTTCAGTTTTATTTTCCTTTCAACACTTTAAATATTTCACTCCACTTTTCTCTTACTTGCATGGTTTCTGAGGAAAAGTCAGATGGAATCATTATCTTTGCCCCTCTATAGGTGTATTACTCTGGCTTCCTTCAGGGATCTTTCACTTTCTGTAGGTTGAATATGATATAACTAGGTATAGTTATTTTGTGTTGTTTTTGTTTTTTGTTTATCCTTCTTGGTGTTCTCTTATCTTCCTGAATCTGTTGTTTGGTGTGTGACAATTAGTTAGGAGAAATTCTCAGTCATAATTGCCTCAAATGTTGCTTCTGTTCTTTTTTTTTTTTTTTTTTTTTGAGATGGAGTCTTGATCGTGTTGCCCAGGCTGGAGTGCAGTGGTGCGATCTTGGCTCACTGAAACCTCCACCTCCCATGTTCAAGTGATTCTCCTGCCTCAGCCTCCCAAGTAGCTGGGATCACAGGTGTCCACCACCAAGCCTGGCTAATTTTTGTATTTGTATTTGTATTTTTTTTTTTTGAGATGGAGTCTCGCTCTGTTGCCCAGGCTGGAGGGCAGTGGCACAATCTCAGCTCACTGCAAGCTCCACCTCCTGGGTTCACGTCATTCTCCTGCTTCAGCCTCCTGAGTAACTGGGACTATAGGCGCCCACCATTACACCTGGCTAGTTTTCTTGTGTGTGTGTATTTTTAGTAGAGACGGGGTTTCACCACATTAGCCAGGATGGTCTCGATCTCCTGACCTTGTGATCCGCCCACCTCAGCCTCCCAAAGTGCTGGGATTACAGGCGTGAGCCACTGCACCCAGCCCTCTTCCTTTCTTTCTTCTCCTTCTGGTATTCCCATTCCCATTACACATATTTACACCTCTGTAGTTGTCCCACAGTTCTTGGATATACTGTCTTGTTTTTTTCAGGCTTTATTAATGTAGTCTCAAGTTCAGAGATTCTTTCCTCAGCCATGTCTAGCCTACTAATAAGCTCATCAAAGGGAATTTTAATTTTTATAGCAATATTCTTACCTTTAGTATTTCTTTTTTATTCTTTCTTAGAATTTTCATCTCTCTGCCTTCATTTTCCATCTGTTCTTGCACATTGTCTACTTTTTCCACTAGGGCCCTTAGCATATTAATCATAGTTGTTTTAGATTCATGATCTGATAATTCCAACATTGCTGTCATACCAGGGTCCAGCTTAGTTCTGGTGCTCAGTCCATCTCTTCAAATGGCATTTTTGTTTCTTTGTTTTTGTTTTGTTTTTGCCTTTTAGTATGCCTTGTAATTCTTTGTTGAAAGGCAGACATAATTTACTGAGTCAAAGGAACTGCAGTAAATAGGCCTTTAGTAATGTGGTGGTGAGGTGTGAAGAGAAGGAAAGCATTTTACAGGCCTGTGATTAGGTCTCCTGGTGAGTCTGTCCTGCTGGGTTGTGAGCCTCATAAGTGCTTCTCAGGTTTGTTTTTTTACACTCCTTTAGGCGGCACAGTGTGCATAAAGGGGGCTGGAGTTGAGGACTTCCCTCCTCCAACATGGAAAGCTAGAGGGAGCTGGAGCTGGGCATTTTCTTTCCCCCAGGTCAGTTAGGTTCTGATAAAACCCCAGTAGGGTAGGCTCTGGTAAACTAGTTTCTGTTGAGGTGAAGCCTTTTTAAAAAGAGCAGAATGCTTTAACTTATTTCAAAATGGTTCCTTTTCCTCTCTGCCTGCTGTAAACCCCAGGAGATTTTTCTCTGCTCTTCACCGTGAGAATCTGGTAGAACTCCTGGAGGTAAAACTCACAGAAGCAGAAGATGGGGGGTGCCTGATGACTGTGGGGTGCTGAAGACTGACTCGATCCTCCTGAAAGAGCAGGGTTGGGGGGGCTGATGACTGTGGGGAGGCTGATGACTGCCTAGGTCCTCCTGAAAGAGCAGGGTCGGGGGGGCTGATGACTGTGGGGGTGCTGATGACTGACTCAGTCCTCCTGAAAGAGCAGGGTGGGGGAGCTGATGACTGTGGGGGTGCTGATGACTGCCTGGGTCCTCCTGAAAGAGCAGGGTTGGGGGGACTGATGACTGTAGGGGGGCTGATGACTGCCTGGGTCCTCCTGAAAGAGCAGGGTTGAGGGGGGCTGATGACTGTGGGGGGGCTGATGACTGCCTGGGTCCTCCTGAAAGAGCAGGGTTGGGGGGAGCTGATGACTGTGGGGGGGCTGATGACTGCCTGGGTCCTCCTGAAAGTCTTCCCTCTCAGACCTGTGGACCCTGAGCCTCCAGAAATTTACCAACTACAGTTGAGGTTTTCCTCCTCCAGTGCTGGTTCTTGCAGAGGCAGATCTCTGCTTTGGTAAGTTGTGATTTTCTGTATCTACCTGTTTATCTCTCTAATTCTGGGGGCAGCAGTTTGCCCAGAGATCTCACTTCTCTGATGGTTCTAAGAAGAGTTGTTGATTTTTCAGGTTTTTTGTTTTTTTTTTTTTTCAGCTGTTTGCTTGTTGTTAGGTCAGAGCATCAACTTTTTTTTTTTTTTTTTTGAGACAGAGTCTCACTGTGTTGCCCAGGCTACGGTGCAGTGGTGCAATCTTGGCTCACTGCAAGCTCCACCTCGAGGGTTCACGCCATTCTCCTGCCTCAGCCTCCCGAGTAGCTAGAACTACAGGTGCCCGCCACCACGCCCAGCTAATTTTTTTGTATTTTAGTAGAGACAGGGTTTCACCATGTTAGCCAGGACGGTCTTGATCTCCTGACCTCGTGATCCACCCTCCTCGGCCTCCCAAAGTGCTGGGATTACAGGCGTGAGCCACTGTGCCTGGCCCAGAGCATCAACTTTCAATCTCCTTACATGATGGACCTAATTAATTATCTTTCTGAGTATGCCACCGGTTTCATAATGGGATCTTGACTGATACAGTCATTGGTATCAGAATTGGTCCCAAGAAACGGACTCTCAGAATGGGATTCTAGGACTGGATTGCTCATACATTTGATGAACACGGGGATAAATCCTTGCTGGGGAAAACAGAACACTGGGAGCTCACGTCACACAGTGGCACCTCAGTTCCTCACATACTCATCAACAGCAGCATGGGACACCATGCACGTGGAGGGAAAATAGATGGGGAATCACATGGCTGAGACACGCAGTTGCTTCAGCAAAAATGGGGATTACAAAGACTGTGGAATGGGCTGGCTGCCTCTGACGGCTCCAGAAAGTGTTCACAAAGGAACAGGACAATTCAAGCCTCAGATATGCCAATGCCTCCAGCGAAAGACCACCGGGAACACACCTGTAATGGAGCAAGCTGCGTTTATCACTCGTTGCAGTGAAGGAGAGCAAACACACACCCTGGAGAACTACAGGTTAACTTCATAAGAGGGCACCGGAAAGGACTTACAGTGGCATTGGGGCTTGTGGAGGTATTCTGGGGAGGGTTTAAGGAAGTGGGGTTTTGTTCTGGGTTTGATGCAGTCAGGAAGCAGGGTTAGTTCCATGACTAGGCTTCTTTTTCTTTTTCCTTTTTTTTTTTTTTTTTTTTGTGAAGGAGTTTTGCTCTTGTTACCCAGGCTGGTGTGCAATTGCGCCATCTCGGCTCACTGCAACCTCCGCCTCCCGGGTTCAAGCAATTCTCCTGCCTCAGCCTCCCGAGTAGTGGGATTACAGGCACCTACCACAACGCCTGGCTAATTTTTTGTATTTTTAGTAGAGACTGGGTTTCACCATGTCGGCCAGGCTGGTCACAAACTCCTGACCTCAGGTGATCCACCCACCTCGGCCTCCCAAAGTGCTGGGATCACAGGTGTGAGCCACTGCACCTGGCTGATTAGGCTTCTTAGTAATTCTTCTCTAGAAGGAGGGAAGAATAGGTGGAGGCTAAAGTTCTAGTTGGTAAAGCAGCAGCTGTCAGACTGGCCAGGGTAGGTGATCTGGTCATTTGTCTTGGACAGTATTCAGACGTGATTAGAGAGTGGTGTGTTTTTGTACTGAGGCATCATGACCACAGAGTGGCCTTGTATAATGCGACTCTCCAGCGAAGATGATATGTTTAACAGAACACCACGCCCTAACTGGGAGTGCCAGGCCAGCTCATAGCAACACCAAGGCCTCACTAAAAGAGAGGCTTTTAACCTCTTTCTCTGATGGAAATTGAGAAAGCCTCAGTGGAGACTTGACAGGAACTTCTTATCTACACCAGCTTCAGGGCAGATATGGCTGAGGCACTTAGCAAAGAAAAGGAGAACGTGAAATGAATGGTGGACTAAGGAAGCTATGAGTATCACCACAGGTCTCATCACAGATACAGAAATGGAGAATATAACAGTTGTATATTCTGTTTCTGGTTATCGTTTTCCCTAACAAGTCACAGTTGGTAGCTAATGCTTCAATTCTTGCTGTAGGTCGTAATACATCTTAGTTGACCCACCCATGAAAATATGGTGGCGAATGGCACCTTGTATTTCTCCTATGCTGGGAACACAGGGCTTTTTGTCCAGAACAAAGAATAAGAATCTAAGTAAAAAACAGTATAAAGAGACAAAGAAGGTGGCTGGGTGCAGGGGCTCACGCCTGTAATCCTAGCACTTTGGGAGGAGGCAGGTGGATCACTTAAGGTCAGGAGTTCGAGACCAGTTTGGCCAACAGGGTTTGGTGAAACCCTGTCTCTGCTAAAAACACAAAAATTAGCCAGGCATGGCAGCATGCACCTGTAGTCCCAGCTACTTGGGAGGCTGAGGCAGGAGAATCGCTTGAACCCAGGGGATGGAGGTTGCAGTGAGCCGAGATTGTGCCACTGCACTCCAGCCTGGGCGACAGAGTGAGACTCTGTCAAAAAAAAAAAAAAAAAATGAGAGAGAGGGAGACAAAGAGGGTTATTATATGATGATAAAGGGATCAACTCAGCAAAAGGATGTAGCAATTCTACACATATGTGCACCCAACACCAGAGCACCCAGATATATAAAATCAACACCATTCAATTTAAAGGGAGATGTAGACTCCAATACAATAATAGGAGCATCAATCACCCACTCTCAGCATTAGACAGATCATCTAGACAGAAAATTAACAAAGAAACGTTGGACCAAATGTAAATTACACACTAGACCAAATAGACCTGACAGATGTTTACAGAACATTCCGTGCAGCAGCTACAGAATACACATTCTTCTCATCAGCTACATAGAACATTCTCCAGGTTCAACCCTATGTAGGACACAAAACAAGCCTCAACAAGTTTTTAAAAATCAAAATAATATCAAGAACCTTCTCAGACTACAATAGAATAAAAACTAGAAATCAATAATGAGAACTTTGGAAACTGTACAAATACATGGAAATTAAACAATGTGCTCCTGCTGGGCGCAGTGGCTCATGCCTGTAATCCCAGCACTTTGGGAGGCCAAGGCAGGTGGATCACCTGAGGTCAGGAGTCTAAGACCAGCCTGGCCAACATGGTGAAACCATGTTCTACAAAAATACAAATATTAGCCACACGTGGTGGTGGGCACCTATAATCCCAGGTACTTGGGAGGCTGAGGCAGAAGAATCGCTTGAACCTGGGAGGTGGAGGTTGGGTTGCAGTGAGCCAAGACCATGTCATTGCACTCCAGCCTGGGCGACAGAGTAAGACTCCATCTCAAAAAAAGAAAAAAAACAAAAACAAAAACAAAAAACAATGTGCTCTTGAACAACCACTGGATCAGGAAGGAATTTAGGAGCAAACCAAAAAATTGACTGGAAATAAATGAAAATAAAAGTACAACATAGAAAAACCTATACAGCAAAAGCAGTGCTAAGAGGGAAGTTCATAGCAATAAATGCTTACCTCAAAAAATAGAAATATTTTAAATAAATCATCAAATGATGTACCTCAAGGCAATCCAAATCCAAAATTAGTAGAAAGAAAGAAATAATAAAGATCAGAGCAGAACTAAACAAAATAAGAGAGTAAAAAGATGCAAAGGATCAACAAAACAAAATGTTGGTTATTTTGAAAAAATAAAGAAAATCAATAAACTTCTTGTTAGACTAACAAAGAAAAAAGAAAAGAGACTCAAATAAGCACAATCAGAAATTAGAAAGGAGACCGTTACATCTGATACCACAGAATACAAAAGATCATCAGAAACTATTATGAACAACTATACACACTAACAAACTGGAAAACCTAAAGAAAATGGTTAAATTCCTAGGCACATACAACCTACCAAGATTGAATCAGGAAGAAACAGAAAACCTGAACAGACCAATGATGAGTAATGGGATTGAATCTATAATAAAAAGTCTCCTAATGCAGAAAAGTTCAGGACCAGATGGTTTCACTACCAAATTCGACCAAACATTTGAAGAAAAACTAATACCAATTCTCCTCAAGCTATTCCTAAAAAATTAAGAGGAGGGAATTCTCCCTAACTCATTCTACAAGGCCAGCATCACCCTGATACCCAGACAAGTATGTAAGGAAAAAATAAGACTATAGGCCAATGTCCCTGGTGAACATAGACACAAAAATTCTCAGTAAAATATTAGCAAACTGAATCCAACAGCACATGAAAAAGATAATACACCATGACCAAGTGGGAGTTATCCCAGGGATGCAAGGATGGTTCAACATATGTAAATCAATAAACATGATACATCACATCAACAGAATGAAGGACAAAAATCATATGATCATCTCAATAGATACAGAAAAAAGCATTTAATAAAATTCTACATACCTTTATGATGAAAACTCTCAACAAACTTGCATAGAAGGAACATACCTCAATATAGTAAGGACCATATATGGCAAACCCACAGCTAACATCATGCCGAATGGGGAAAAGTTGAAAGCCCTTCCTTTAAGATCTGGAACAAGACAAGGATGCTTACTTTCACCACTTCTATTCAACATAATACTGGAAGTCCTAGCCAGAGCAATCAGGCAAGAGAAAGAAATAAAAGGCAAAAAAGAAGAGGAAAATAATAATTCAAATTGTTCCTCTTTGAAGATGATATAATCTTATATTTGGAAAAACCTAAGGACTGAACCAAAAGATTATTAGATCTGGTAAATAAATTCAGTAAGGTTGAGTGATATAAAATCAACATACAAAAATCAGTAGTGCTTCTATACACCAACAATGAAATAGCTGACCAAGAAATCAAGAAGATAATTCCATTTACTACAGCTACAAAAAAATAGGAATAAATTTAACCAAGTAGTTGAAAGACTTCCACAAGTAAAACTACAAAACACTGATGAAAAAAATTGAAGATGATGCAAACAAATGGAAAGATGTCCCATGCTCACCGACTGGAAAAATTAATATTATTAAAATGACTATACTGCCCAAAACAATCTACAGATTAAATACAATGCCTATCAAAATACCAACATCATTTTTCACAGCAATAGAAAAAACAATCCTAAAATATTTATGGAACAGAAAAAGAGCCCAAATAGCCAAAGCAATCCTGAGCAGAAAGAACAAAGCTGGAGGCATCACATTATCCAACTTCAAAATATACTACAAAAGTATCATAACCCAAACAGCATTGTATTCATATAAAAACAGACACATAGACCAATGGAACAGAAGAGAGAATCCAGAAATAAATCCACATACTTATAGCCAACTGATTTCTGACAAAGGCACCAAAAACACACAGTGGGGAAAGGACACCCTCTTCAATAAATGGTACTTGGAAGATTAGACATCCATATGAAGAAGAATGAAACTGGACTCCTATCTCCCACCATCTGCAAAAGTCAACTCAAGATGAATTAAAGACTTAAAGTAAGACCTGAAAGTATAAAACTACTAGAAGAAAATACAGGAAAAACACTTAAGGACACTGGTCTAGGCAAAGATTTTATGGCTAAGATCTTAAAAGCACAGGCAATAAAAACAAAAATAGACAAATGGGACTATATTAAACTAAAAAGCTTCTGCACCGCAAAGGGAATTATCAACAGAGTGAGGAGACAACCTGCTGCATGGGAGAAAATAGTTGCAAAGTATTCATCCAACAAGGGACTAATATCCAGAATATACAAACAACAGTAAAAAATCAAAAAATCCCACTTAAAAGTGGGCAAAGGACATGAACAGACATGTTTTTTTTTGAGAAGGAGTCTTGCTTTGTTGCCCAGGCTGGAGTGCAGTGGCATGATCTCAGCTCACTGCAACCTCTGTCTCCCAGGTTCAAGCAATTCTCCTGCCTCAGCCTCCCAAGTAGCTGGGATTACAGGCATGTGCCACCATGCCAGGCTAATTTTTTTTTTTTTTTGTATTTTTAGAAGAGACAGGGTTTCACTATGTTGGCCAGGCTGGTCTTGAACTCCTGACCTCAAGTGATCCACCCACCTTTGGCCTCCCAAAGTGTTGGGATCACAGGCGTGAGCCACCACGCTCAGCCTGTATGTCTTCTTTTAAGAAATTTGTAGGTACTCTTAATACGTTTAGACTAACTCTGTCACATATATTGAAAATGTTTTCTTTTTGTCATTAACTTTTTGTTATTGAGATAAAACTTACATACATACATCAAAATGCACAAATCACAAGTTTACAATCATATGAGTTTTGATACATTTACACATCGGTATAACCACTCCATCCCAATCAAGATATATAATCTTTCTACCACCCCAGAAAGTTCCCTCATGGTCCTGTCTAGTCAATCTCCAGTCCCTCACCTCCAACACACATAGATAACCACTGTTCTGAAATACATCGCCATATCATTTTGCAAGATATTTCAATTAACATATAATTTTTTTTCTTTTAGCACTTTAAAGATGTCACTCCATTCACATGACTTGCATTCTTTCTAATGAGAAGTCCGCTATTATTCTAATCTTTATTCTTCTGGATGTAATGTGTCATTTTCCTCTGTCTGCTTTTAAGAGTTTCTCCTTGCTTTCTGTTATCAGCAGTGTGAATATGATATGACCAAGTGTTTTGTTTATTTGTTTGGAATCCATTGCTTCCTAAATATTTTGTTTGGTGCCTACCATTAATTTGGAGAATTATTGGCCATTATTTCTTCAGATTTTCTGTCTCATTTTCCTTTTTTCTTCTGGAATTCTTATAATGCTTAAGTCAGATCACGTGGCTGTAAGCTTAGTGGCCTAAAACAACACGCACTTATCTCAGAGTTTCTGTGGGGCAGGGTTTCAGGCACAGTTTAGCTGGCTTATTGTTGGGTCTTACGAGGCTATAATTAAGGTGTCAGCTGGGTTGCATTCTCATCTGGAGGCTTGACTGGGGAAGGACCAAAGCCCCCTCAGATTCTTGGCAGAATTTGTTTCCTTGAAGTTGTAGGAATTATGGCACCTTGCTTCCTCAAAGCCAGCAACTGAGAGACCCTTGAGAATGAGTCTGTGAGCAAGATGGAGTCTTTTATAACATCAGGTAATCATGGAAGGGACATCCCATCACCACTGCCATATTCTCTTGTTTAAAAGCAAGCCACCGGCTCTGTCCACCCTCAAGAGGAGAGGATTATTCAAGGATGTGAACACCAGGAGGCAGGGATCATGCATCTACCTTAAAACCTGTCCACCCCATAGGGGAAGAATATTAAGGAAAGAGCTGAATCTAGTGTCTAGCGGAGGTCCTGGTGGGAGATATAGATTTTAGGATCATCAGCATATGGATAGCATTTAAAGGAATGCAACTGGATGAGCTCACTGAGGATGCAGATAGAAAAGATGTGCAAGGACTGAGCCCTGAGGTGAGGCACTCTGATATTAAGGAGGCAAAGTGTTACCAGTGCGCCCTGGCATCTTGTAATCTCCCAGGATGGAAATAAAGAGAGATCAGCAGACATAGCAGCGAGGAGAAAGAGAAAGCTTTATTTAGCTTGTGCACAAGGAAGTCAGCACCATGAAAGGAAAACGGTGGGCTGCCCCCCCTCCCCCGGGGGGTGGCACGTGGGTTAGTTTCACAGGGAAGGGATTGGTCCAGGCATGAATAGGAGGGGTTTGTCTAGCGCTTCTCAGTAGCTTTGCATGCTTCTTCATGCATCGCATGCAACATTCACATTTTAAATCTCTACCCCAGGTGTGATTTTTAGCGTGAAAATGAGGAAGGGGTAACTATAGTTGAAGTATAAGACTAACTGCACATATGGGGCCCGGGGAAGTCCCTAGGCCCCTAAAGCAGGAACTTGTGGTTAATAGCTTCTTGGGTCTTGTGCTGTGGATTGACTGGAAGTTAAGCTACAACTTGAGGAGGGGCTTTCGTTCTGTTTCTCTAAACTCCATCAAAACAGGCAAGCGGCCAGGCTGCCCGTTTGAAAAGGAGAGACTGGTAACCGAGACCTGAAGATGTGGTCTTTGGGATAAGAGGAAAGTGACAGCACATGGTGTCCTGGATGGGGAGTGAAGAAAGCATGTGTAGCAAGAATGACTATCGATTCTGCTGTAGTTCCCGGAGGACAAGGACTGAGAACTGACCACTAACAATATAGAGATCACTGACAAGAGTTTTAGTGGAGTGGCTGTGTTACCGGAAAAGGGTCCTGATCCAGACCCCAAAAGAGGATTCTTGGATCTTGTGCAAGAAAGAATTCCAGGCCAGTCCACAGAGTAAAGTAAAAGCAAGTTTATTAAGGCAGTGAAGGAATAAAAGAATGGCTACTCCATAGAGCAGGGTGTTCCCAAAAGCACGAGAAGGAAGGCGTCCACCTGGGTACGCTTGTTTATATTTAAGATAAAAGCCAAAAAACATCACGGGAGAGACATGCTGTACTACCTGGGCTCGTCAAACAAAGGATTGCTAATCTTTGCGTAACGCCTGTCCTCCGCAAGCATCCATATCATCTTTAAAGCGAAACTTCAACTAAGAATGCTTTTTGTTCTCAAGATACCCAGACATCAGGACCTAAGTCCCGGGTCTGCTGGGTAAACGTTTATTAACCTGTTCCCGTGACCGTAAACGCCCGACTCCTGGGGATGCAGCCAGCGGGGTTCAGCCTCAGTTTACCCAGCACTGTTAGAGTTGGAGTCGCTCTGACTGGAGCGCCTGACGCGGGGGGCGAGGTCAGGCCGGACTGGGGTTCTCCGGAGCGAGCAGTAGGGGAGCGGGGCCCCTGCAGAGCGGCGCGGCGGGGAGGCCGAGGGCAGGGCGGGCTCGAGCTCGGGCTCTTCTGACAGCGCCTCCATCCCCGTTCCGTTCACCCGGCAGCCGCCCCGTGGAGGAACTGCACCCCATCTTTAGCCCTTTGAAACAGAAAGGCCCTTCCTCCCGCAGGCAGCTGAGGGAAAGATCGCGCTAGAGGGGATGTCGGACCTGCCACTGTTTTGTTCCGGGCCACAGTTCCCTCCCTTCTCCGAGCGGGTCGCACGTCCGCAGGTCACCCCCGCCAGGTGGCCAGGCCCTGCCGCCACCCGACAGAGGGCCGAGGAGGAACCAACCCGCTGCCCAGACTGCAGCGCCGCCACGCTTGGGCCCGCGCCGACAGCCGTCGTGACTGGGCATGCGCAGACGGCCCAGCCGGGAGCCATTTCGCCGGGCTGCCGGGCTCGAGGAGAGAGCGGGTGCGCAGGCGCCGGGCGAGAGGCTGCGTCTGCCCGACCCTGGAGCGCGCGTGCGCGCGAGAGCCGGAAGGGGCGGTGCCTGGCGCGGCGCCTGCGCAGTGGGGCGGTGCCGGGGGCGGGGCGCGGCGCCTGTCAGCTGACTGTGGCGGCGGCCTCGAGGTGACAACTGTCTCCGTCGCAGGCTCCGGCGGGGGCGCAGGAGGTCGTCCGGCGCGTTACTGTCGGGTCGGCGAGCCGCGGGGGCCGCCGCAGCACCATGGCGACCACCGTCAGCACTCAGCGCGGGCCGGTGAGGCAGCCGGGCGAGGGTCGGGCGGGGGCGGCGACCTGCGGCTGCGGGCGGGGCCTCGGGCCACGGCTACTGCTCAGCTGCGGCTGGCGGGCCGGCTCCTCTGCTCTCCCGGGGCACGCGGGGCGCCCGGCCGGCCGGAGGGGAGCGGCGGCGTCCACACCTTGGGGCGGGGCAGGCCGGACGAACGCGCCCACGCTGCGGGAGGCTTGAGCTTCTCGCCGCGCCCGGGCAGAGCTTTGGGGAGGCGGCCCCGCGGGAGGGGGCCTGCGCCCGTGGTGAGCCTCAGATGGAGGCGGGCCCCGTGCCCCATGGTCCCCCAGAGGGAGGCAGGCGCCGCTCCCTAATGGTCTCCAGTTGGAGGAGGGCCCCGTGCCTCACGGTGCCCAGATGGAGGCGGCCCCGAGCTCTGATGGTCTCCCGAATGGAGGAGGGCCCTGCACCCTAATGGTCCCCTAGATGGATGCGGGCCCTGCACCCTGATGGCACCCCAGGTGGAGGCGGGCCCTGCATCCTGATGGCCCCCCCCAGGTGGAGGCTGATCCCGCACCCTGATGGTCCCCCAGGTGGAGGCGGGCCTACACTCTAGTTGGTCCCATAGATGGAGGCTATTTCCTCTTTCTCCTTTACACAGAATTAGGACAGTGGTGACCACTTCTTGGGCCCAATTGTGTCCCCAGTTAGTGACCACCATGCAAAGCTTCAGTTTCTTCATTTGCAAATGAGAGGATAGGCGCCAAGAATTTCAGAGAACCTTTCCTGCTCTGAATTCTCTCCTGAGGGTTGCCTGTCAGTTTCTTCTATAGCATTAATATTGCAGGAGAGCTGGTGTAGACTGACTTAGAGATGATGGGCTCCTGGCATGAGTGGCCTCCTGGCTCACTGTTAGGGCCTTCTTGCATTGCTGTAAAGGAATACCGAGACTGGGTAGTTTGTAAGAAAAGAGATTTAATTGGCTCCCGGTTCTGCAGGCTGTACAGGTAGCATGGTGCCGGCATTTGCTCCTGGGGAGGCCTCTGGAAGCTTCCAGTCATGGCGGAAGGCCAAGTGGGAGCTTACACGTCACATGGCGAAAGCAGCAAGAGAGTTGGGGGTGGGGAGGTGCCACACAACTTTAATGACCAGATCTTGTGAGAACTCACTATCACCGGGACAGCACCAAGCCATGAGGGATCTGTCCCTGTGACCCATACACCCACCCTGCCAGGCCCCACCTCCAACATTGGGAATCATAATTCAGCGTGAGATTTGGCGGGGACACAGATTCAAACTGTGTCACTCACTGAGGCTGGGCTGGGGCAGGCTGTCGTGAGCGGTACAGTTTTTATCAACAGTGGCTCTGAACATGCCGTGGGTGGAAAAAAGTCCTTTTTCACGATGCTCCAAGGTCCCTGCACTCGCGCAGCCCAGTGCTGGACGTGGTGGAGGGGTCACCAGGGCTCCCCACCCTTAGCACTGCATCCACAAGTCCTGGTGTTTCTCCTGAGGAGATAATTCTTCAGGTAGAACATTTTTTCTGAGTTTAGAGTGAAGCCCCAGGTTTTGGGCATAGCTGCCTTTTCTGAGGACTTTGAAGGAAATCTCCTGACACTTATGAGACTCAGGTGTGGAGCCTGCGGGTCGGCAGAGGTCCTGGACGGCCTCTGATGTCAGCGTCTCTACCTCTTCATCTTCACTCCACCACAGTGAGTCCCCACAAGTTGCTGTGGCAGCCAAGTGCTCCTTTCTGACTAACCGGAGGCTCACAGCAACAAGGGAACCAGCACCCTGCCTTTGTGTCCTCCCGGAGAGCAGGGGGGCTTGGTGGCCAGGCAGGATGGCCCCTTCCTTGCTGTGTGGTCTGGGAGACATCCTCAGTCTCCTGGGAACTTGTCCCTCATCTGGAACCCCACTGGGGTGTAGGACTGGGTTTGAATGCATCAGGTGCTGAGCACGCAGGGAGCAGTGGGAGGCAGGCCCTTGCTGTTCTGAGGGGCACTGGTGTGCAGCGCTGTTACACCTGCGATGAGGAAGTGGGAGCGGCAGATTTTCTCACACGCAGGGCCTGTGCTGGCAAGTGCTGAGGCGTCGTTAGAATCTCCTCTTGCCCGGTGCCTCCTGGGCTGTTTCCATCATGTAGACAAGCAGCTATTTCAGGGGCACCCCCGTTCACCAGTAAACGCACAGTAACATCAAGTCTGGCTCGGAGCTGCCAGGGTCTCCAAGAAGGTGTTATCAGTGATGGGGGTCTCAAGTGCTGCTTGGAGTACATGTGACTTAATCAACCAGCCTTACCGACTGTGGCGTTTAGGATGGCCACGATACAGGGGACAACCAGCTGGTTCCTGCCACCGGGATCTTCCAGGGCAGCACGGGAGACGTGGCAGCACATAAGGACAGCTGAGCCATGTGGTGATGGCCCGGTGGGTCTGCGATCTTAAGGGTCAGGTGCTGGGAGAGTTTGTAAATGGTGGCTTCACCAGGGCTGGGTGTTGGGCTGAGGACGTGACATCTCTTGGAGGAGGAATGGGAGTAGGGGGGTGGGCTGGGAGGAGAGGGCACAGAAAGCAGAGGCGTGAGGTCTGGAGGTAGAGAGGAGGGAGCCCCAGGGGCCGAGGATGGAGGGAGGCAGGAGCTGGAGGCCGCCAGAGGGTCCTGGGCACAGGAGGACTGGACTTGCCCTGGAGTTTACCACATCAGCGCAGCACTCTGTAAAGTGTTGCCTGGCACACACAAGATAGGGCCCGCCTTGGCAGTGGCCTGCTTCGCTGAGCATGACCCACCCCAGCCCCTCTGAATTAACTCATAGTGGGCCTTTAGCCAGTTATTAGCGCCTAGAGGAGCCCTGCTTTTGCAGGATGTCTTGACGCAGTATTTATCGTGTCCTCTTTCTGTTACACTTGTGGTGTGGGAGAGGCAGGAGGTTAAGCAGGGCGCTCCCACTCCTTGTCCTGCTTTTGGAGGTGCTGGTTGACCATGGAGTCCAGCTGGAGGCGGCCTGGCCCCTCCACTCCTCCTTGAGAGGCCTGTGCCTCTCCAGGTCCCCTCACTCTTTACATCGTTGATAATTCCTGCCGAATCGATGACTTCATTAGGGATGACAGAGGGTAGTTTCTGAACTTTATCACTTATTCGGTGTTTATTAACTGGGATTGTTTGTAAAGATTAGCTTTCCCCATCAACCAGTGTCGGCCAGTTGTCCTGAGATACAGTTTGTGAAGGAAAGGCAAGCGAGATGCTTTTCCCTCACCTTCCTGTACCTCAAGGAGAGAGTTGCTTTTCTTTGTAGATGTGTGTGGGCTTTCTCTTCCCCGAGTGTTGTGAGGAGCCCATGGATTTTCCTGCATCCTGTGTGTCTGAGCCAGTGGCACTTACCCGTCTCCGCTGGCTCCGGTGGGCTGTTCCTGGGCGGGCGTCCGTTCCTGCCGAGCGCACCTGAGCCAGTGGGGAACGTACTCACCACCTCCTCACGAGTCCACTCTCTGGGTCCCTGTGAACGTTTGCACTGGATTTTTTAGGCCGGGTTGTGAGTGTGTACAGGTGTAGAATTGCTGTGCTTGCCCAGAAATCACATCTTTTCACTGTGTGGGGACCCACGGGCCTCTTGGAAGATAAAGGCCTCTTGCCTTTAATTATTTTGTCTGATACTGGCACGGCCACTCCAGCTATCTTTTAGAGAGTATTCACCTAGTACTTTTTCCTTCTTTGATTTTACATTTTTCTGAAAACTTTTGTTTAAGATAGGTGCACTATCGATAGCATGTAGCTGGATTTTTAAAAAGTCAAATCTAAGAAGACTAAGTCTTTTGATGGGAACATGCTAGTTTCATATTTCTAGTTACAGACGCCTAGATGGATACACAGATCTACAGATTTTTTAAATGTTTTCTTTTGTGCTTTTATTTGTCCTACATTTTCTTGTTTCTTTTTCTCTTATTGCCTTCTTTTGGATTTATTAAATGGAGTTTTAAAAAATTGAGTTGTTTATCTCAAGTACATACACACTGTGCTGGGAAAGTACAGGGGCTCTCCTGGAAATGGGAACGTGCACTTATCAGCTTCTGCCGTGAGGTAGTCTCTGAGTGAACTCTGGCTCCGGAGGCTGCCCGGCTAAAGGATAATTAAAGAAGAAGTTAATCATTGTCTGTGCCACCTCCTGATCCACGCGAAGACCTCGGCCTCCCCGTCCCGGTGTGGGTGCTGCTGTGCCTTGTGTGGGTGCCGCCCCCCTTTGGGGCTCCCCCAGGAACGTGTTACTTCTCTCGAGTCAGCGCTTGTTTAGATTTCCTTGTATGTTTCTCTTTTCTTATCCCTTCTGGTGTCTCAGACCTTCCATTTGGGTCACTTTCCTTTAGGTTCAGGTTCATCTTTTAGAATTTTCTTTGCTGGCAAACTTGATTTTTGCTTGTATATGCCTTTTCTCCGTGTTCTGACAGCTATTTTTGTGTGTGTGGAACTCCGGGTGGACAGTACTCCAGGTGGACGGTACTCCAGGTGGATGGTCACTTGTCCTCAGTGCCTCGAAGGTGGGACCCCGCCCTCTCCTGGCTCCTGGAGTGGCTGCTGAGCAGTCCGGGAGTGGACATCCCTTCCTCTGGCTTTCCTTCGTTTTTACCCCTCTCTTTGCTGCCTTCTGAATACGCTGCTTCTGGCCTGCCTCCCAGTTCACTTGAGGTCTTTTTTTTTTTTTACTCGGAGTCTTGCTCTGTTGCCCAGGCTGGAGTGCGGTGGCACAATCTCAACTCACTGCAACCTCTTCCTCCCAGGTTCAAGCGATTTTCCTGCCTCAGACTCCTGAGTAGCTGGGATTGCAGGCGTCTGCCACCACGCCCAGCTAATTTTTGTATTTTTAGTAGAGATGGGGTTTCACCATGTTGGCCAGGCTGTTCTCGAACTCCTGGTCTCAAGTGGTCCGCCTGCCTCGGCCTCCCAAAGTGCTGGGATTACAGGTGTGAGCCACTGCACCTGGCCCCAACCCCTGTTCATCTGGGCCTCTAACACCGTCCCTTGACCTGCCCGACAGGCCGCTGGTTAGGCCTGCTGTGCAAGCGTTTCCTGTCCCTGAGTCACTGTCTCCAGATCCTGCGGGCCCTGCCCTGGCACCGTGCTGGTGAGGCCTGCCTTGCTGCCCTATGGGAAGTGCAGCATGCCCCTGCCACCCGGCCTTGCCCTGTTTCTGTGCACAGCACCTCCTGCCATTAGCATACAGCGTAACTCATGGTGCTTCCCGTTTGTCTTCTTCCACTCAAGTGTAAGTACCACAGGAGGAGGGGTCCCCCAGCACCTTACCACGGAAGCCTCAGGCACACAGTGACACGCAGAGGCCACCGCAGTGCACACCCCGTGCCTGGCGCCCAGGGCCTGCCACATCACACGCCGTCCGTCTCTGGATCTCTGTCCGCCCTTGGCCCTGCTGCTTGACTGGCTTTTGTTCCATCTGAATGAGAACGGGTTTTCTGCCTCTGCCTTGCTTGACCGTCCCAGCACTTAGGATGCAAGGCTGCGTGCAGTGGAGTTCCTGGCAGAGACCCCATTTAAAGTCGCTTGTTCTAGTCAGCTTTTATAATCTATGCTTATTCTCATTCCGTCCTGTACTCTTCCCTTTCACCACTCTTCAGCTTACATGGGTTCGTTTCAATACTGTCATCTCCCAGCTTCCCTTACACAAATTCTAGTGTTTGCTTCGAGACTTCAGCAGAGCCGGGGAACCTCCCGGCATGTTGGCTTTGAAGTGCCTATTGTGTTTTGTATAATTAAAGGAAGAGGGGAGCGGGTGATAGGAAGAGGGAAGGAAAGCCCTGTCTGAGGAAGGCTCCAGAAGGGGAGACAAGGCACAGCAAATGAGTGCTCAGCGAGGGCTCCTGGGAGGGGGCTGCTGAGTGGCTGTGGGAGGAGGATGTGGGAACTGGGGACACAGTCACCACTGCCTGTCCACACTGGCGTGGGAGCTGCCTTGCCAAGAGCAGATGCGTGAAATGCCACTTGTTTGCTCAAGGGTTGTTTATTGAACATGCCAGTGCCAGGAGACTGGCATGGAGCATGAGGCCGAGGCTGACTGGAGTGGGTTTTGGGGAGTGCCAGGAGGCTGGCGTGGAGCGTGAGGCCAAGGCTGGCTGGAGTGCCAGGGGCTACAGGGTCAGGGACTGGTCCAGCTTTTGGATGCTGGTGCTGTGAAGGGTGGTGGGCTAGGGAGCCAGCAGCTGGGTGGGCATGGGGATTTGCAGTTTTCCTTCCAGCCTTAGTTTGGAAAATGCTAAACTTATAGGGCAATGGCAGTGGCCACCAGTGAACGTTGGTGAGTCCTTCACCTCTGCAGGGCTCCCATCTTGGCCATGAGTGTGCAGGCCAGGGGCATGTGCAGGCTGGCACTTCAGTCTCTGAAACCCTGTGCACTGAGGGGTCAGTCAGCCGGGCAGAAGGACCGCCAGGGCCACCCAGGGTCTGTCCTGACTGCCCACGGCCCTGTGTCTCAGCCCTGGTGCGCGTTCCCGCCCTCTCGCACCCCCGGGTCTGGATATGAATCACACAGTTGTGTGGGCGTCCGGTGGACGGGCCACTTCTCCTGGGCCAGACTGAGCTCTGACCTGGATGTGAACTTAGCAGCAGACATCCGCTGTAGGACAGTGGCCTGGAGCAGGCCCCTTGCAGGGCCTTCAAGGCAGGGCCGGCCCCTCAGACACAGCAGGGAGGCTGGTGATGACCTGGGCTCCAGGTTCTCGGCTTCATCTGAGCCAGCAGTGCTGTTCTATGTGAGTCCTGGGGTCCTGACCGAGTCTGGGGCTCCCTTCCTAGCAGACACTCAGACCTCGCCCAAGAGGCTTGTGAGACTGACTTCCGCCCATATCCCCAGGTGTTCCTACTATGGGGGATTTATTTCTCTCTGTTTCATTAGCTTCCTCTGTCCCTTTAGCTACGAGCCCAGCCCAGGTCTTCCTGCTGTGAGTCCCAGCTCTGAAAGTCATGTCGAATCATGGCCATGTTAGGAACTGGAGCAACCCAGGGCTTGGGGTACAGAGTTTCACTAGTTGGGCTTCTGTGTTGGGGCCTCCGTGGGCTGGCTTTGTGGCTTCAGGAGCCCTTGACGCTTGTTCTCAATGTGGGGGTGATATTGACCCTGAGAGGGCACAAGGGGTTCTTGGGGGAGGAAACTCCTGGGATTTGATGGCTGTGTGTGTCTCCCCAGCCCAGCTCCTGGATTTCTTGTGCCTGGGTTTTCTGGGTGTCCCAGCATGTGGATGCGGAGTTCTTGGAAGCCCACGACACGTGTGCGAGCTCAGGCCTGCCGTGAGGTGGGCAGGGAGGGTGGGCAGGTGCCCGTGGATGCCGTTTGTGTGGGATCCTCAGTGCTGGTTGAGACTCTGGCTTGGAGAATTGAATGAGAATCGTCGACATTTTGTGATTTAATTGCACAAAACGTATTTAGCCCATCGCTAATGATGTCAGTTTGCTGAAAGAATACCAGGCAGCCAGTTAAAAGGTACTTTCTCACATCAAGCAAAAGCTTCAGTTCACTAAGGATATTTTTTACTGTGTTTATATAAGTTGTTTATTTGTATGTGTGATTTGATACATTACAATTTATGTAAATAAATTACACTCAATGCTGCTCAGCACATAGTCATGAAGTGTTAGAAGCGTTTTAGTTTTTAATTGAACTTAATTTGACTTAGACCTGGCATTAGCGCCGAAACTCGTTAGAGCCTTGCTTGCAGTTTTGACGTGCCAAGTGCAAGTGCACACATGGCACACAAACACAAACAGCACCTCCACAGCCTCGCAGCGTCATGGGGTGGTAACAGTGAGAAGGTCTAAAAAGGCTCCGCAGAGGGCCAGTCATGGAAGTGGCCAGGAAACCCTGGTCTCCTGCCGCCCGCATGTGGCCAGCCGTGCTCCCGGGGCATCTGTGGTGCAGCTCCTTGGGGTGATGTCTCCTGGCAGGCCTGAGGCCAGGACTGCGTGTGTTCAGGACTCCACGTCCTGGACTGAGCTGGGCTCTTCCTGGGCTCTGTCAGGCAGAAAGTGTGGCCCAAGGAAGCAGCGGCTCTCTCAGTCGGAAACGTATTCCTAACAGGTGTCGGGCAGAAAGTGTGGCCCAAGGAAGCAGCGGCTGTCTCCGTTGGAAACGTGTCACCAACAGGAATATTCACAGTGGGTGTTTAATTTGTGTGCTTAAAAAGAAAAATTAGCTTTGGGTTGACTACACGCATTGCATGACAAAAAAGAAGAATTAAGACTTTATTTCTGTGCCAAAACTAAAACTTAGACTTGAAGAGAAGTTGTTTTAAATAGAAGTGAATTTTGGAGATCTCTTTTCTTTCGTGTGGAAAGGTGCGCTGCAGTGGTTTAGAGCTCTGGCGTCAGTGAGGGAGGAATGGTCGTCAGTCACAGGCTTGCGTCGTGATCCTCTGAGAGCACCACATGGGGGAGGAGAATCAGCAATTCCAAGAAATATGAAGTTACATTTTTAAACTATATTAAAAGGGATAATATTTATAAAAGTAGCTTTTATTTTCAGAGCAGACAAAACGCAGAGAGCTGTGGGATGAGAGCCCGACCCTGTCCTTCTTATATTAAAAGTAATTGACGAATGTTTTTAAAAAGTTTCTAAAAATAACTAGCAGGATATAAAAGTATAAATAAAATAGAATCTTCCCTGCCCGTTTCCCTCGAGTTCCGTTCTTGAATGCTCCTCCAGAGTTGGTGTCGACAGAGGCCTCCTTATGGCTCCCTGCAGCAGTTCGTGCCGCACCTCCGCCTCCTCCCCCGCCCCCGAGTCTCCCTGTGTTCGCAGCAGGGACCACCGGCTCTAGTGTGCTGGGTGGCTGTGCCTGGCTGGTGGACGGGGCGTTTTGACGGCACAGGTGACGCAGCCGCAGGCATCCTGTGCTCACGTGCCCGAGTGAGCGCTGACATGGGACTGGCTCCTGAAGTGGAATCGTTGGCCTTCACACAGGCATTTAGACTTACTTGTTAATGTTGGACTCTGTGTGCATCTCGTACATGGAAGCAAAATTCTAGAAAAATATCCATTATGTATCAGGAGTAATCATTTTTGTTTTCATATTTCCAAGCCTTTGAACCAGGGTAAAGCATATATTTTTATGTGACCATTGAAATATTTCCTCCATCATAATATGGCAAAAATAAATTTTAGGATTAGCACTGAATTTAAAAAATAAATTCAAAATAGACATTTATTGAAGGACCGGGTGTCGTCACTGAAACAATAGGGTTTACTTCAGCGCCTGGACTCCCTCCCCTGTGACTCGTGGAGCATGAACTGGTAGAACTCCCTCCTCGTTTGAAGGGCTTTGCTCTAAGTTGAGAAACGAGGGCATTGCAGCAGCAGGCGAACCGCCTCTCCCTGGTAGGCGGGGCAGCAGGTTGCGTAACCAGTGTTTGTACTGGGAGGACTGAAGCCCGGTCTCTGTCTCCTCTCTTGCTGTCTTCAGGTTAAATGGAATATTTTTCTGAAAAAGCTTGAATTTTGTAGTGTTCAGTTTTATGACGAATTGAAAAGCTGGCACGAAGAGGTCCTGTGTGTCTCACCCGTGTTCCCTGGCCGACGCTCCCATCACCGGGAACAGCTCTCACAGCTGTGGCGCTGAGCTGGGGGCGTGACTGTTGGCTCCAGGTTTTATTTGGATGTCCTGGTTTTTCAATGACTGTCCCCTGCTGTCTCAGGACCCCGCCTTGCGTTTAGCCATCATGTCTCCGTCTCCAATCTGGGGCCGTCTCTCAGGCTTTCCTTGTGTTTTTGGGACCTTGACGGTTTGAGGAGGACTGACTGGTCAGGGATTCTGTCAGATGTCTCTTAATCGGGGTGTGGGTTTTTGGGAAGAAAACCCAGAGGTGAGGTGTGCATCATCTCGGGGAGCTGGATGCGTGCGCACCTGCCCCGCCACGTGGTGCTGGCAGCTGTCCCCGGGCTGCGTGGGGCTGACGAGCTCCATCCATGGGGAGCTGCTTCTCCCCTTTTCGTGTTCTGTCCACACGGTTTATGTTTAAAAACCCTTGTTTCCTATTTGCCATTTTATGGTTAAATCCTTGTTGAAAAATGACACTTGATCATTAGGCCTTTGGATATAATTTTATTTTCTCCCAGTAATGAGCAGTCCCATTGTCTTTAACGGACACCTAAAGAGTGCAGAGCAAGGAGACGGAGCGCTGGACGCCTTCAAATACTGGGACAACCAGGAGGCAGAACAGCGAGGGACCCACAGTGCACCCTCAGAGGCCTCTGAACCCTACATCCACACATCCCTGTGACCACCCACACCCTCCCCCGACCAGCTTCTCCATGCTGCTATCTCTGGGACATGAGTCGCCTGTCTGTCCCCCACATGTGCCCAGGAGGACACGAGCCGCCTGTCTGTATCCCACATGTGCCCAGGAGGCGCGAGCCACCTGTCTGTCCCCCACGTGTGCCCAGGAGGACACGAGCCACCTGTCTGTCCGGCACGTGTGCCCAGGAGGGCACGAGCTGCCTGTCTGTCCCCCACGTGCACCCAGGAGGGCACGAGCCGCCTTTCTGTCCCCCACGTGTGCCCAGGCGGGCACGAGCCGCCTGTCTGTCCCCCACGTGCGCCCAGGCGGGCACGAGCCGCCTGTCTGTCCCCCACGTGCGCCCAGGCGGGCATGAGCCGCCTGTCTGTCCCCCACGTGCGCCCAGGCGGGCACGAGCCGCCTCTCTGTCCCCCACGTGCGCCCAGGAGGGCACGAGCCACCTGTCTGTCCCCCACATGTGCCCAGGAGGACACGAGCCGCCTGTCTGTCCACCACGTGTGCCCAGGAGATACGGTGCTTTTCCTGCCGTGTCCTCAGAGCTGTGCGTGTGGCACGCAGGAAGCAGTTGTCACAAACAAACAGGAATTTGGCCTGTGTATGTTAATCCCAAGAACTTGGTTAGCACGAGTCTGTTTCTGCAAGATAACCCATTCCTAGTGAGCAGACAGAGCTAGTGATAGAGCCTGCTGGCATGGGCTGTGCCAGGGCCCTGTGGGGTTGGCAGGGAAGCGCGTCATGTGTGGCCAGGTGTCCCCCGGGGAGAGAGCTCTGGGCTGTGAATCCTTCTGGGAGGCAGGCGAAGGGCCCTGGCCTTCTGTACCCCAGTGTTTCATGTGTGCCAACAGGAACAGGTGCTTAGCATCTCGTGCCATGGGGCCTCTCAGCGCCCTCCTGAGCCAGAGCTTGCTGGTGAGCTGTACAGCGCCTCGAGAGAGGCTGCCTGGGGGAGGCTGGCCTGGGACTCCTGGCATGGGCCCACTCCCCTCAGGCACCTCTGCACCCTCCTCAATTGTCCATAAGGGCGCAGGGGGTCCCTCTGGGCCCTGGCCTATGCCACACCCTCCGGAGGTGAAGCTGGGGTGCTCTGCTGTTCTCACAGGATGGCTTCTCTCACAGGGCAAAGGTCACTCGTGACGTGTCCCGGTCAAAAACGGGGTAAAGTGTGGGGAAAGGCACAAAATGTGTTTTGCTTTTTAGAGAAGAGAGGTTGAGCACACACCGTGCTGGCTGCTCAGGTTGGGGTGCAGCCTGCAGAGAGCTTCCTGGACTGGGGGGGTCCTGAGTCCGTAACCGCTCGAATCGGTGCCTGGATCATCCGGGTCCCTTCTGTTTGCTCCTGTTGGTCGTGGAGCGCTGACTGCTTGTGCTCTCCAGGCCTTAGATGGGGACACGGGTGAGGAGCTAGACCCTCTCGGGGTCCTTTGAAGTGCCAGGCAGCCAGAGCACAGCACGTGCAGGGCTTAACTCAGAACCTCCTGGAGCCCTGCCTGGCTCCATGTCATTGGGAGTCCATGGCACAGGCAGGTATGGGTTTCTGGTCTGCACGGCAGAGGAGTTCTGGCAGCCTCAGCACGTGCACCCTTCCTATGCTCACGTCCGACACGCCCAGGGTTCCAGGTTTCCACTTGGTATTTCCTGAGAACAGCTGCGCAGGGCACTGGCGCTGGCCGGGGCCCGTGCAGATGGCTGGGCCTCCACCCCACTCCACCAGCAACCAGGCCTCCACCCCACTCCACCAGCAACCAGGCCCACCCTCAGGGCCTCATCAGCCACCTTTCACCTCTGGAGCGTGGTTCTTACCCCAGCCCCCTTCAGCCGCTGCAGGTGTGCAGGTGGTTTCGGAATGGCATTGTCCTGCCTGGGCCCGTCCTCTCTCTTCCCCTCAGGGGTGGCAGCGGTGGACAGAGGGTCGAGGAGACACAGGATGCAGAGTGGGGAGGTCTTTCTTGGTTGTTTGGAATCGATTTACTTCCTGTGTTCTTGTAGGATACTTCTGAATTTCAGCTGTTTCACGTGGAAACATTTGAAGTATATCAGCAGGGGGTTTTCCAAATCACTTTAGACCTGAGGCTCAGCTTTTGTCTCATTCATTTGTTTGACCAAGTGACCTGAAGTTCAGTGGCCCTGCCTTTAGCTGTGGACAAGGTGAAAGAAGCCATGGGCACACATGGTGCAAGGGAGACCCTTTAAAATGACCTGAAAACCCAGCTGAGCAGGCTTTGAGGACGGGAGCCCGTTTTTAGCGGCAGAAACCTGCATTTGGGGATCTCCTGAGTGAGGGCTGCACCTGTACCGCTGGGGGCCAGGCCCCAGGCTGGACACCCTTGACCCCTCGGTTTAGAGATGAGGAAACTGAGGCTGAGCACAGTCCAGGACTTGATTAGGACATGGGTGGGGGCGGGGCCGTGGGAATGCTGGGGCAGCTGCTGTCGGGCTGCTTTGTGTCCCCGCCCTGACTCACTGGCCTCTCTGGTCCCCGGCCCCGCAGGTGTACATCGGTGAGCTCCCACAAGACTTCCTCCGCATCACGCCCACACAGCAGCAGCGGCAGGTCCAGCTGGACGCCCAGGCGGCCCAGCAGCTGCAGTACGGAGGCGCAGTGGGCACCGTGGGCCGACTGAACATCACGGTGGTACAGGTGGGCCTTGGGGCACCCTCCTGCCTGCCTGGGGCTGGTGCGCTCAGGTGGGGTGGGATTGAGGATTTCGGCGTTTATACTGCATTTCCTAAGCGGGCAAACAGAACTTCTGATTCCCACTTTTCCTGAAAACGTGTGTGATGTTGAAGACGATCTGTGTGAAAGATATTCGCATTGACCCCAGGTTCTACCAAACATAACTCAAGTGATAAGTAGTGGGTATAGGTGGGCGTCTGCTCCGTGTAGGGCCTGGCTCTTCCACCAGGCCTAAGTACGCCCAAGGACATCTCCTGGACCCCTGCTGGCAGCTGGAGGAGGCGCAGCCGGCCCCCCCCCCCGCCACCCGGCGTGTGCTGTGTGAGTGGCTTCCTGTTGGCCCCAGTGCCGGTGCCTGCACCCTCCCCTCCCCACAGAGCAGCCCTCGGTCAGCCTTGGGGCTGGCCCGTGGTCGCTTAGTGGTCTTTCAAGTGAAAACCAAAATCGGCAGATTGAACGCCGATTTTGATCACACGAAAACCTTCTGTAAGACCGCAGGAAAAGGAAACACATTGTGAGCCACACAGGCTTTTGTAGACATGCACAAATATAGCAGGCAGAAGAGTCGCTGTGGACCTCACAAATAAGACTTGGTTTCAGGGGCTTCATGGTGTGGTGAGCACAGCGGCGCCGTCATCCCTTCCTCGCAGCGTGTCTTAGACCCTTGCTTGTGCAGCTGTTTCTGTGCTGGTGTGGCCGATCCCTCTGTCCACCCAGTGAACTCCTGTAAGCCCATGTATTCCTGCGCCAGCTGCCACCAGGCCAGCCAGTGCCATCACCCGTCCTCAGCTGCCACCTCCTGGCAGGGCCTGGTGACCGCAGGGCACTCCACCTCACACAGTTCAAGCTCCAGAGCTGGCTGGGCCTTGGAGGTGGCCCTGGCATTGCCCACGCCTCCGGCCCGCCTTGGTCCTCTCCCGCACCCTGGAGCCCACTGCAGGCAGCCCGTTTCCTCCACGCGAGCTCACCCAGCCTTCTGTGGTGCGGCTCCAGTGCTGGGAAACATTCCTGCCTCCTCACTGGGCCACGTAGCTCAGCCCCTGCTTCCTGCTTCTCTTGGCTTCCGGGCGGCCACACATGTGGTTCCCTGTTTGCCTCCCCTGGCTGCTTCCCCTCATTGTCTCCTGGGGCCCCAGTGGGATGCCAAGGGGTCTGGTCCTCAGCCCTCCTCCCCTTTCTGCCCACACACCCCAGTGACTTCTGCATCCCTGTGGGTCTAAACACCCATGTGCTGGCCCCAGCCTGAGCCGACCACTCAGCCCCACCCCAGATTCCTAGGTACGGACCATGGCCACATGGCCTCCCCCGGTGTTCTGTGGGCACTCCAGACTCCATGTGCCCAAGGTGGAGCTCTCGGGCCACCCTGCTGGCCTTTCCCCCGTGTCTGCAGGTGGCTGCCCCACATTCCGGAAGCTGAGGCCCAAAGCCCTAGTGCTCCACGGTTCATCTCTGCCTCTTGCCCTTCAGGCCTGACCCTCGGCACAGGTGCCACCTTCAGCCTGTCCAGGCGTGGAGCCCCCTGCTCCCACCCACTGCCTCTGCGCAGCCACTGGAGTGTGGCCAGAGCAGGTCACGTCCTGCGCGGGCCTTTCTCATGGGCACTGTCCTGCCGAGCCTTCTCAAGCTGGAGCCCATGTTTTGCCTCACCCTAGTCACTCCTGACCTTCCTGTTCCCTGGCTGTTCTCCTCCCACTTCCTGCAGCTCTTCCTCCAGATCCTACAGCCCACACACTCAGTCCTCCTAGCTGGTCACTCCCTGCAGTGGTAAGTGCCGTCTGCTGCGCCGTGTGTCTGCCGCGCATCTCTTGCCTGTTGTGGGGAAAGCAGCCGTGCCTGTGTGTCCCCACAGTGTCTGCTGTCTGATGTGCGTCTCTTGCCCGTTGCGGGGGAGGCAGCGGTGCCTGTGTGTCCCCACGGTGTCCACAGTGTCTGCTGCACCAGAACAACATGTGGTTGTGGGCAGTCATCGTGAATGGGCAGATGCTTCTGTAAACATCGAGGAGGTCACTTCAGCAGAGCAGTTGATGTCACAGGACGCTCCTCCTAGAGTTTTCTAGCCACAGTGCAGAGGGCAATGGGAGGAGACAGGAATGACAGGATGAGGCCGAGTGTGGCAGAAGCGGGCAGGATCCATTGTGCACAGGCATCGGTGACGGGCACGGGGACGCTGGCGGGGGAGTCCCATGTGCCACCCAGAAAGCTGGCTTTGCTCAAAGCCTTTAAAGTTATTAATAAAAAAAAAGTCATAGCAGCTAGGCAGAAATAGCACAGTTACCTGAAAGCTTTGGAAAATGATGCTGGTCTCAGACTTTCCTGCTACATACTTTCTAGAAAATAGGGCAATTTCTAAGGAGTTTAGAGGGGCAGAGTTTCGAGTGTAAGAGCTGATCTAGCAGATCTGTGGGTGTGCAGCAGAAGGGAATCAGAAGCTGTTAGAGGCTGAGCATGCCTGTCGCCCAGGAGCTTCCGTAAAACTGTGACTCCATAGTATTCCAGAGTACGCTCTGGCCACCCAAGAAACACGCTAAAATTAAGGACCCAAGAATGGGGCAGTTTTGACATAAAAGGACCGGCCACAGCTTTGGTTAGAAGTGAAAGGAGGGAACTTACATGTGGACGAGAATAGAAAACAGAGGACCTGGCAGTCCAGAGATGTGAGCACAGGAGGGGAGAGTTCAGCTGTGCGGCGAGGGATGGCGAGGACAGGGCGGCCGTGCCCTCAGAGGTGGGTCAGTGAGGATGGGACGGCCGTGCCCTCAGAGGTGGGTCAGTGAGGACGGGGCGGCCGTGCCCTCGGGGGCGGTGAGGACGGGGCGGCCGTGCCCTCGGGGGCGGTGAGGATAGGGCGGCGGTGCCCTCAGAGAGGGTTCAGTGAGGACGGGGTGGCTGTGCCCTCAGAGGGGCATCAGTGAGGATGGGGCAGCCGTGCCCTCGGGGCGGGTGATGAGGACAGGGTGGCGGTACTCTCAGAGGGGGGTTGGTAAGGACAGGGCGGCCATGCCCTCAGAGGGGGTCAGGGGGCAGTGTCTGGACTCTATTCCACTGTGAAGGAGGAACTGGTGGGCTCCATGTGGGTGGGAGGGCCGGGATGGCTCTCGGGGTCTCTATCACCAGCTCCTGGGGGTGAGCCGGGTTCGCCGCAGGAGAGCAGGTGGCGGCGGTGCAGGGAGGCCGTCCGTGTTCCAGGCAGGATGCTTTATAGGTAGCCAGAGCTGCAGGGCTGAACCCAACAACCCAGCTCACGAGGGCCTTTCTCCTGATTTTTTCTTGTAAAGGTTTTACAGTTTTAGGTTTTATATTTGAACCTGCCATCCACGTTGAGTTTGTTTGCTGAACAATCGTCTTACTTGCCAGTCTTCTGTCTTATTCTGAATATTCATTCCCTGTAACACACGTTCACTCCACCCCGAGGACCTCAACTGTCTCTGCCCAGCCGAGCACCTGGCCTGAAGTCGGATCTCATGGTCTACATGTGATGTGGCTCCTTGTGATTGGGAGACACAAGAAAGACAAGTTCCTGTCCCCAAAACCCCACGTACTACGATAGCACAGGCAGGGCTGCTGCCTTCATGAGGGAGGAAAGCAGCCACGTGATGTCTGAATTACGCGCAGCAGGTGTCCTCACTCCCACCTAGAGCAATGATGCACCTCTCCCGGGTCATCATGCTCCAGGGGCAGGTTCACACTCCCTGTCGTGCTCTGGCTCTCAGCTCTGTCCCGGGACCTCCTCCTCTTTCCCTCCTCAGCCGCTTCTGAGGAGGGCATTAGAGAGCGCGCCCTTTACGGTGGCCGAGTGGCAGTCTCAGCTGTGTCTGTGAGCGTTGCAGGTTTCTTTTTTTTTTTTTTTTTTTTTTTTTTGGGACGGAGTCTCGCTCTGTCGCCCAGGCTGGAGTGCAGTGGCGCCCTCTCGGCTCACTGCAAGCTCCGCCTCCCGGGTTCACGCCATTCTCCTGCCTCAGCCTCTCCGAGTAGCTGGGACTACAGGTGCCCGCCACTACGCCCGGCTAATTTTTTTGTATTTTTAGTAGAGACGGGGTTTCACCGTGGTCTCGATCTCCTGACCTCGTGATCCGCCCGCCTCGGCCTCCCAAAGTGCTGGGATTACAAGCGTGAGCCACCGCGCCCGGCGAGCGTTGCAGGTTTCTGCTGTCAAGGACGAGCCATGTGCTTTGTCTCAGAATTGCACGATCATATGTGGCTCACTCTTCTTGCTCCTGGCCTCCTGGGAAGCAGGTCACAGCCGTGTTCAGGCGACTCTGAGTGGCTGTAGTCTATATGTTAGGGAAAGGCCTCATGGAAGGGTTCAGGGAGGCAGACGGCCTAGAGAACCCACCCTTTCCTGATGGTTGGCACCTCCTTTTCCTGACATTCGCTTCATTCCAGGCAAAGTTGGCCAAGAATTACGGCATGACCCGCATGGACCCCTACTGCCGACTGCGCCTGGGCTATGCGGTGTACGAGACGCCCACGGCACACAATGGCGCCAAGAATCCCCGCTGGAATAAGGTCATCCACTGCACGGTGCCCCCAGGCGTGGACTCGTTCTATCTTGAGATCTTCGATGAGGTGAGAGGGACGTGCCAGCTATTATGGAGGCTGCACGTGGCTGAGCATGGCTGCCGTGGGAACACGCCTGCCGACACAGCCTCGTTCCTGGCTGGCTTCGAGGCATGGCTCCCCATCTGGTGTTTCATTGGGTGCATGACAGGGTCCTGCTCTCCCCAAGGAATGTTAAAAAGAGATTGTTTCCAGCTCCTTGAACACCCTTACATCTGGAAACATCCCCAGTGACAAGCATGACCAGGGACAGAGCGTGCACGTGTCCCCTCCGCTGGGCGCACAGGGTCTGGCTGCTCACCAGCAGGTGGGATTTCCACCGAGTGCGGCTGCCTGCTGGGTGGGAAAGCTGTTCTTGGTGGTGCGAGCGGCCGTGACCCTTGAGGGTCCTGAGTCCCATCCGTGGCTGCACCTGCAGCGCTTCTGAAGCAGAGTCAGAAGGTCAGAGGGGATGTGGCGAGGCTGCTGCTCAGTGTGGTCCCGGCACCTCGCACCTGTGGCATTGTGAGGCTAGAGCCTGGGTGGGGGCCGGGGATCAGTGTGGGGCAGTCAGGCCAGCAGACGGCCAGCCCTCCCTGCCTGGGCCCTGCCTTTTCCTCCCGGCTTTTCTCTCCCGGTCCCTACCTGCTTTCCCCTCCCTGGCACTCAGAAGAGTAGAGAGCGCATGGGAAGTGCAGAGTGAGCTGCGGGAGGCAGACCCCATGTCCTTTCCAGTCTGCACCCCGGCTGCTCTGGGGCTTGAGAGGTGGCAGCTGGTGGAGCAAGGATGGGGCCCCGAGGGCTGGGGAGGAGCAGCCAGTGTCCCTGAAGCGGAACTGGAGGAGGACAGCAGCCCAGGGCCCTCGCTTTCCCCAGTCCCAGACCTGGCCCTGGCCCATCCTGGTGGAGAGAGGGAAGGAGAAGCCCCCTACGGAGGCTGATAAACTATCGTGAAGCCTGCGCTGCCCAAGGGGTCTCATCGATGGGGTGCTGGTGCAGGTGGGAGCCCTGTTCCACAGATGAGACAGGGACTCGAGGCAGGCCCACGATGGTGCGGCCTCAGGGGCAGGGCGGCCCCTTCCCTGATGCCAGGGGCCTCTCCCTCTTGTCTCCCCCAGAGAGCCTTCTCCATGGACGACCGCATTGCCTGGACCCACATCACCATCCCGGAGTCCCTGAGGCAGGGCAAGGTGGAGGACAAGTGGTACAGCCTGAGTGGGAGGCAGGGGGACGACAAGGAGGGCATGATCAACCTCGTCATGTCCTATGCGGTGAGCTGCGGGCCTGGGCGGGGCGGGGCGCATCGGGGTATGTTGGAGTACGTCGGGACTGTGCCGCCCCGCAGGCACCCTCGTCTCTTTCCTGTGGGCACTGAGCCCGTAAAACAGCAGGGCTCACGTTCTGAGGACAGAGGGCAGGAGCCCTGGGTGGTTTGGTGGCGGAGAGGGGCTGCCCCGCCCACTGCTCCTGCCCATGTTGTCTGTCTGGAGAAACAGCATCGGGATTGTTTGTGTTCCTAAGATGGGCCCACCCTTTGTGGTGGTCTCCACTGTAGGCCCCTGTGTCCTTGGAGGCCCACCACAGCCCTTCCAAGCTCTTCCCTTAGCGTCCAGCTGAGCAGCCCTCCAGGGTCTGAGATACAGCCCTGGGCCCTGCAGGACACCAGGCTCCTCCCCACAGGGCAGGCACTGGCTGGGGTGTGGCAGGGCATGCCTGGAGATGTGGGGGAAGCCTGGGGGCTGCTGTGCTCGGGGTCAGGAAGTCGAGGCCTGGCTGTGGGGCCAGCACGTCAGCGCCCTGGCTCCCAGCTGTCTCCATCCTCAGGGCACCTGCAGCTCCTGGGGGTGTCAGGAGGGCCAGTTAGAGGCTCCAGGACGTGCAGAGCTCCTGCTCTCTCGTCTGTATTATCAACCACGGGATTTTTTAGGTTGTTGTTGCTGAAAAATGATGCTGTGGGAAATGCCAGGCAGATGTGACAGCAGAGAGGGTGCAGCAGGGAGCTGCTTTTCTGGGCTATCTTGGCTCCTCCCACCCCCTTTTTGTTAACGCTGGGATATTTTAAAGCATGTCCCGGCCATGAGTGACCATGTGTAAATGTCGCATGACACATCTTTAACAGACGCTTTCATACAAACACAGAACCATCATGATGCTCCAGTGACTTTACCTGCAGTTGACAGTTTTGAACTCAGAGGAGACAGCAGTGCAGTGACTTATCCGCAGTTGACAGTTTTGAACTCAGAGCACACAGCAGTGCAGTGACTTATCCACAGTTGACAGTTTTGAACTCAGAGGAGACAGCAGTGCAGTGACTTACCTGCAGTTGACAGTTTTGAACTCAGAGGAGACAGCAGTGCAGTGACTTATCCGCAGTTGACAGTTTTGAACTCAGAGGCAGCAGCGGTGCAGTGACTTATCCGCAGTTGACAGTTTTGAACTCAGAGGCGGCAGCGGTGCAGTGACCTATCCACAGTTGACAGTTTTAGACTCAGAGGAGACAGCAGTGCAGTGACTTATCTGCAGTTGACAGTTTTGAACTCAGAGACAACAGCAGTGCAGTGACTTATCCGCAGTTGACAGTTTTAAACTCAGAGACGACAGCAGTGCAGTGACTTACCTGCAGTTGACAGTTTTGAACTAAACTCAGAGACAGCAGCAGTGCAGTGACTTATCCGCAGTGGACAGTTTTGAACTCAGAGTTGACAGCAGTGCAGTGACTTACGTGAAGTTGACACTTTCGAACTCAGACACCACAGCAGTGCAGTGTGGTTCCCCCCAGGCCGACTCGACACCTACACTGGGATGTCCCTCCTGTCACCATCCTCTCTCGGTCACATCTCAGTGAGAGGGGGGTCTGTAAGCCCGAGCCATGTCACCTCCTGGATTTTAGGAGGTGGTGCGGGGGTGGGAGCGGGGCGCGGCATCCCCTGTGCCCTCGGCGCTCACATCTGCTCTCAGGGCTGGTGTGGGGAGGGCGATTCTGGGCTGCCGTGGGGAGGGCGATCGTGGGGAGGGCGATTCCCGAGGTTCTGATGGGTGGATGTTCCTCCTTGACCCCGGGACCATCTCTGCTGCATTTCAGCTGCTGCCAGCTGCCATGGTGATGCCACCCCAGCCCGTGGTCCTGATGCCAACGGTGTACCAGCAGGGCGTCGGCTACGTGCCCATCACAGGTGCGTGTGCCCCCTCCCCAGGTGCCTCTCCCCTGGTAGAAACCCCAGGGCCTAGGGCAGGTGCAGGAGGAGGGAACGGGGCTTAGAGCGCCGGGGTGGGGACGTCATCCATTCTAGAATCCTGCAGACATGCTGACTGCACGCAGATCCTTTCAGGCCAGGGAGCCAAGGGTTATGTTGGAATTTTGTTTGCATATCTAGAAGATAGAATTTTTTTTTTTTTCTAATTGTTGGCAGAAATGAGGTGAGTTGAAATTTTCAGAGATGTGGAAATGTGACTTTGAAACCCCATTGTGCCCAGCTCTGTGCAGGAGAACCTCACGCCCCTGTCAGGTTATGCATGCTCTGCACTGCGCCGCTGTGTCCAAACCTCACACCCGTCGGGTGACGCGTGCCCTGCACTGCCCCGTTGTGTCCGAACCTCATGCTCCTGTCGGGTGACGCGTGCTCTCTACTGCACCGTTGGGTCCGTTGTCGTGTGTCACTGTTATGAGTGAGCAGCCTGTGGCTGCAGCAACACCAAGCTGGGATGTCGCTTTTTCATGCTGTTGCGTTTTCAGTCCAGCTGTGGCTGTTGCAGCAGCTGGTGCAAAGCTGGCCCCCACCATGGACGGGCCCAGCCGTCTTTAGCAGGAGAGGAGACCGTAGCCTCGGAGAGGAGGTGCTCCCCTGGTTCTTCTCCTGAGGTAGCCTCTGTCTTGTTCCGGGGAGCTGGTGTCCAGGCAGAGCACTGGTCCCTCTGCACGGAGGGGTGGAGGCCAGAGGCCCAGGCCATGGAAGTGGCCAAGTTGCGGGCAGGGCACTGGGGATGCGTGGTGGTGGTGGGGGAGGTGGTGTTGGGGGAGGTGGTGTTAGGGGAGGGTCTTGGGGCTGCTTGTGCTCAGGGGCTGCTTTGGGGTTGGGGCGGGACAGAGCTGCTGGCAGGGGAGAGTGCTGTGAGGCCGGTGCTGGTGTCCAGCCCAGCTGGAGTGGACAGGCCTGGTCAGCACCCCAGTCCCGCCAGCATCCCGCACAGATGCAGAAAGGCCACCTTGGGAGTCAGGACCTCGCCCTAGACCCACCTGATGTGGCCTGAAACCCAGCCTGATGATGGGAAGGAGGAGACGGCGCTGGGAGACTCTGGGCTGTCCACTGGTGTTCAGGACATTCTCTGACAAAACTGCTTGTGAGAACAGCATGGCCTCGCCCTCACTTGCTCACATTACAGACTCTGTTTCCATGTAAAGCCGCCTGCGCAGGTGCCAGGGCTGCCTTTCTCCAGAGCAAAGAGCAGAGCCTATGTCTGAGCAGGGCCTCTGTGGTGTCCAGTGTCTTAGAAAACCATCAGCCCGGGGCCGGGCGCGGTGGCTCACGCCTGTAATCCCAGCACTTTGGGAGGCCGAGGTGGGCGGATCATGAGGTCAGGAGATCAAGACCATCCTGGCCAACACGGTGAAACCCCGTCTCTACTAAAAATACAAACAAATTAGCTGGGCGTGGTGGTGGGCACCTGTAGTCCCAGCTGCTCGGGAGGCTGAGGCAGGAGAATGGTGTGAACCCGGGAGGTGGAGCTTGCAGTGAGCCAAGATTGCACCATTGCACTCCAGCCTGGGCGACAGAACGAGACTCCATCTCAAAAAAAAAAAAGAAAACCACCAGCTCAGCAGAGGCAGCACCTGCGCCCCGTCACCAAGGAAAGAATGCTTCATAGGAAGTGACCAGAGGTGAGCCAGGAACACAGAAGCAGCCTTGAGGCGTTCAGAGTTAGAGGAGGGCGGGCATCTGGGTAAGCAGAAGAGCCATCACCTTGGCAGAGAAATGGGGGCGAGCATGGGAGCCCCGCAGCTGTTCCTGAGCCTGGAGCCTGGCCAGGGGAGCTCTGCTGCCCTGGGGGCCCTGATGCACCCTGGGTGCCCCACAGAGTGGCTCCCGGGGGGTTCTGGTTTGTAACTGGGACAGCCCAGAGCCGCCGTCGTGGGGTCGGAGTGCCTTCTGTGGTGTGCAGTTCATGGGGCTGGTGAAGTTCCGTCTGGTTGTCCTGAGTTGGAGGCAGATGGGCAACATGAAAGAACAGAGACCCAGGCCCTCCAGCATCCTGAGGCTGGAAGTCTAAGCCCCGGTAGGCAGGGCCACTCACTCGCCAAGGCTGTGGGGAGGATCCTTCTTGTCTCCTCCAGCTTCTGGGCCGGGCGCTCTGTGGCTGTCTCCTCCTCCTCCTGTGAGGACCCCCGTCCGTGGATCGAGGGCCCACCCACCCTAGCATGCCCTCGTCCTCACCTGCTCACATCTGCAGAGACTCTGTCTAAGACCCCCCACGAAGGCTGGGGTTAGGACTCGGCCTGTCTCTTTGGGGGGTGCAGTTCCATCAACTGGATACAGCACCAGGGTGTATCTGGCTGAAAGAGCATTCAGATGACAGATAACATTGATTGACTTACCTCTTTCTGGTTCCTATCCCTAATTCTCTTTGTAGATGCCTTTCAAGTTTGCTCTAAAAGGTTTATTTTAGGAAAGGCTAGACAAACTTTGAAATTTTCTTTTGATAGACATTGTAAATTTTGAAACAGCCCCACACTTCATAGAAAAGTTCCCAAGGAGATGCAGGAACATCTGCCAGAGCCTGTGAGGACTCGTCCACCTGACGCCCCACCGGAGCCCCCAGCCCCATGCTCAGGCATGCGTTTCCCATAAGCAGGGGCGTCCCTGGCACAGGACGGCCATCTAGATGAAGCTGACACTGACACGTTGGGGCTGTCCCCTGCTTGGAGCCCATCTGAGTCCACAGCATCCAGGCCGGGGTCACTGGCCCTCCATGGCCTTGCCTCCCTTGGCCTGGAGGGGTCCCCATCTTGCTCCTAGGGTGTGCTCTGGTCAGGGACCTGGTGGGGCTGCTGACGTAGCCTTGCAGGGTAGGGCTGAGTTTCCCGGGGGCTGCTGGCAGGGCCCCCGCATTTTACCCAGGCAGATTCCACCACCGCAGATTCCACCCAGCGCAGGTTTACCCAGCGCAGGGCTAGTGGTGTGACTTGCTCACCCCTCACGGTGGGCTCTGCCTGGCTGCTCCCTGGGAACTAAAATATGTCCTGTGTGGGAGGCACCCCAGGACCACGTGAAGATCCCGCCCTTGTCAGCCCCTGAGTTTATCTGACTTCCCCAGCAATGTGGATTTACAATTTCCTATTTTATTTTATTTATTTATTTTAATTATACTTTAAGTTCTAGGGTACATGTGCACAACGTGCAGGTTTGTTACATATGTATCCATGTGCCATGTTGGTGTGCTGCACCCATTAACTCGTCATTTAACATTAGATATTTCTAAACAATTTCCTGTTTTATTTATTTATTTATTTTAATTATACTTTAAGTTCTAGGGTACATGTGCACAACTTGCAGGTTTGTTACATATGTATCCATGTGCCACTTTGGTGTGCTGCACCCATTAACTCGTCATTTAACATTAGGTATTTCTCCTAAACAATTTGCTATTTTTTTCCTTGGGTCAGAATCCCTTACGAATGTTATTTTTTCACTCAAATTATTCCAGATTGGCCAGAGGGAGCCCCCTCAGGCGGGATCTTTGTTCCTTGGCCTCCTCCGATCCTTCCCTGGGCCCCTCCCCGCTTCCTGGCACTGCAGGAAGCCCCAGGCTGTCTGCATTTCCGGCCTTAGCCCTGGCATTAGCTGTTTCTCCCAGGAGTCCTGGTTCCCATTAGGAGAGCATTGCTTTTTAGGAGCCTTTGAAGTATTTTTTAATTATCCTAACAGTACTGTAGAGTGTGAATAAGGCACCCTTCTTCACTGGAAGCCGATGCCCTAATTTTCCTCTGAGTACCTGTGATCACAGCCCATCCTCCCGGCAGCCACTGCCATCTGAAGGGTGAAGTCTGCGGAGACTTGGAGAGGCTGGCGGCTGCGTGCTCAGGGCGTCTTGGGCTGACTGGGCAAGCACGGTGGATTCACACCAGGGTTTTCTTCTCAGAAGTGTAATCTCAAAGTGCATCTTGGCCAGAGCATGTGTGTCGCCCACAGCTTCAACTGTTTATGACTCACATAGTGCAGAAGCCTGTGCCGCGTGCTCTGCCTGGCTGTGCGGTGCTGGCTGCGTGGCTTCGGGCCTGTGTGCATGCACAATGGCCTGGCCAAGCCCTCTGGTGAGACAGGGCTGCTGGAGCAGGCCAGGAAAGGAGAGCCCGGCTTCTCAGGGCCCTGCTTCTCACCAGCCCCTTCAGCCACTCGTTCATGCAGCTGTCGCCTGCTGAGCGCTGCCCAGAGACCCCCGCACAGGGTGCAGGTCTCAGGGGCTTACTGTGCACAGTGAGGCCCTGAGAGCCTCCCGTGGTGTCTGAGCCCAGCTGCCACCTCTATGGAGAGTGCAAGCTGGAGACTGAGGGCTGAACGCTGGCTGAGCCCTCACAAGGACCGTCCACTTTCCTCAGTGAAAAACCAGAGTCCCCCACAAAGCAACTCAGAAGCCGGGGGCGCTGAGGTCAGACTGTCTCCTTCACAAAAATAAAGTGTGACCACAACAGTGAGGAAGGGAGGCTGGGACACAAAGCACAGCTTGATTATTAAAGCTTTTATGCCACGATCATGGCCCGAAGAGAACAGTTTAAGTTTCGATTTTTTTAAAACAAAGTATTATTTTGATTACCAAGTTAGATACTTTACAGATTTCAAATAATTAATGGTAGGCATCATGTGGTTATAGGGGGATTTTTAGCCTCAATTTTAAGGAAACATCTAGGCGTGAAGCATCTGGAGACCGCGTGGCCTCATGAAGCACGTTCTCTTCCATGGAGCTGCAGAGTGGACAGAGACTGCCAGGCTGGCAACAGCAGCCAACTGCTCAATTTTCCGTGCGTTCTTCGTGCGTGAGAGACCAGCGTGGGCGCCACTGGGCCTCAGCCCTGCCTGCACTGTCCCTCCAGCTGTCCCTGGCACAGAGGGGCACTCGGGCTGCAGCCACTGCCAGGGGTCTGCCCTGAGGGTCCCCACGAGACTGACAGGCGCTGAGGTGGAAGGTGGTGCCGGCTGCGCTGTCCTCTGGGGACCTCCTCGCTTTCCGTCCTCCTGTTGCTTTCCACCTCCTTCTGCCTGGTGGTGGGAGGATAATCGGCGTGGAAAGTGGGGTGTCCAGCACCTCCCCAGCCCGGCCCTGGACAGGCAGCCTCAGGGTGTGCATCAGCTCATTCTGCGCTCACCGTGGCTGCAGCTGCCAGTTGACACTGTTTCCATCTGTTCCCTTGTGCGCCTCCATTTCACACGGGCCTGGAGTACTTTTCTCTGCTGCCCCTACGTCCTCACCGGCGCAATCCCTCCCGTCATCCTGGCCTGCGTCTCTGTGGGCACAACCCCCACTGGTTTCTGTGGAGCCGACCAGACTGTGACATGAATGCCTGTCCACAAAGTATGAAAGCAAAGCTAAACATGCAGGTGGATGCCTGCTGCTGGGATGGACAAGAGGGAGGTCCATAGAGAACGTGCACGCAGTGGCACCATGCACGGGAACAGCCAGCGTTCACAGCACTTGTGAGTTCCAGAGAGGGCCAGCCAAGGCCTCACCCAGTGGCCCAGGCATGCTTCTCCTCACACATGGAATTCCAGGGAACAGGGAACAGCCAGCGTTCACAGCGCCTGTGAGTTCCAGAGAGGGCCAGCCAAGGGCTCACCCGACCGCCCAAGCCTGCTTCCCCTCGCACGTGGAATTCCAGCAAACGGGGAGTTTGCAGCTGAGCAGCACATGCCATTTAAAATACAAAATGGTTCCATTCAAAATGAGAATTGATGCTTAAAAGTTTCCCAAACTGTCACATGGAACTCTCTGCTGTTGTGTTTATTAACCCGCTAACTTGGTCGCTTTGAAACAAAGAATCATGTAGGTTTTCTTGTTTGTGATACACTCTGTGGAGTGAGAAGCAGCAACAAGCCTTGGGAGTTCCGGAACAGTCTCTGAGCTGGATGGTCGTCCCCACCTGCTCTTTGGATGTCTTTCCACTGTCGTGCGAGACGTCTGGGGCCCAGGGCCACATGCCTTCAGCTTGAGCAGGGCCGATGCTCCCCTTCCCACCGGCAGCCGGGAGTTACCATGCTGCGTAGTCTGAGGTCAGGGCCTTCTCGGAGCAATTTTTCCTGAATGGAAAAGGGACAGGTTTTGGTTTTCCCGGGTACCGTTGTGTTTGTCAGTAGAGAATTTGATTTTGCCGAGATATGACAGCAGATTCATGCAGCGTGAAGAATGTGAGGTGGGGCCTGTCCTGTGCTGCACATCCGTCCGCGTGGGTGCAGGTGGCTGGTGGGGCTGAGCGCGGCAGACGGCAGGGACACAGCAAAGCCGCCCATCACTCCTCCCAGGGCCACTACAGGTGGGGTCTGGGCTGCCCCGGGCTCCCATGGCGTCCTCTCTGCCCACGTTTTGGGGACTTTGCTCTCCGCCAGGCCCGAGAGCTCCTGGTCTGTCCTCCTGAAGTCCCCAGGCAGCCCTGACACGGTACACTCACCGTTCCTGGAGGGCTGGATGGACACATCCACGCTTGGTAACCAGGATGGGTCAGGCTCAGGCCAGGCACACGGCCTCTGCCTTGCAGGAAGGAGGGGAGTGAGCCAGGCCACTGCCCCTCAGCCCACACTGTGGAAGCACTCACCTCTTCCCCTGGGGGTGCCTGGTCCCCGAGCGAGTGTGTTGGGGCCGTGCTGTCGGGACTCACTTGAGGGCCAGTCAGCACCGCATCCCCTCATTGTCAGCAGAGCAGGTTTCTCGGGCACCCCAGGCCGTGACGTCACAGCATCGCAGTCACCGTCGTCGATTTTGCAGCAATTCCCCTCCTCCCATCCCTTTTCCATCAGACTGGTAAAGGCTGGAGAGAGTGGGAGTGTGATGCCTCCGTTCCTCATGTTGCCACACTATGGGGAGCCGTGTGGGCAGGGACAGGTGACAGCTGAGCTCCGTTCCTCATGTTGCCATGCTGTGGGGAGCCGTGTGGGCAGGGACAGGTGATGGCCGAGCTCCTGCCCGCCTGCCGGCCGGGGTGCCTAGAAAGCCACGGGGGTCCCAGGGGTCCCTCCAGGACAGGCAGCGCCCGAGCCTTTGTCCTGTTTGAGGAAGAAGAAAGGGTGGTGAGGGTGGCCACGTCCCCACCTGGCCATGGTTCGGTTCATTTTCCCTCATTGCCGAAAGGCTGATCAGCGTGGGGTTGATGCTTCCCCAGTGAGGTGAGGTGTCCAGTGGCCAGGACAAGAGGCAGGTGTGGGTGTGGAGGAAAGGTGGGCCTGGCCCTGAGAGAGCCGAGAAGTGGAGGAGGCAGGGGTGAATGTGGAGGAAGAGTTGGCCTGGCCTGGAAGGAGCCGGGAAGTGGAGGAGGTAAGGGTGGGTGTGGAGGAAGAGTTGGCCTGGCCTGGAAGGAGCTGGGAAGCGGCGGCCTTCTTTGCTGAGGAGCCCTGGCCTTTGCAGCAGGTGCTGGGGGCTCGGCAGCAAGCCCCGTCCGCTCCGTTTCCACCCCTGCAGGTCCTTGTTGCTGGTGTTGGTTCAGGCCAGGGTTGAAGTGGCTTCTGCTGCCTTTAGGATCCTCCAAGTATAGAAAGGAACAAAAGTCCTATCCTAAGATTGGGGCTCTAGTGCTCCAGTGAGCCTAGCTGGGAGATCATTTGTGCTTTTAAAGGTGAATGAACGGGTGAGCGGTGAGCCCTTGAACTGCTGCAGCTGCTGCTGCAGCTGCTGCTGCAGGAGGAGCTCTGTGCCTCGCTGGTCGCCAAGCCCCGCGTACATTGCCTGTGCTCTGTGCCTCGCTGATCACCGAGCCCTGCGTGCGCTGCCTGTGCTCAGGGTTGCTCGTGGTTTTAGGGAGCGGCCACCAGGCTGGGAGGCGAGTCTTAAGTCCGGCCACACCGTGCCTTCAGGGGTGCGTGCGCTGCAGTGGCTGAACCGCTGTGCAGCTCCTGCTCGATAGATTGCATCTCAGTGTGTCCTGCCGCATCAGACACGGGGCGAGGGGCCTGCGTAGCTGTGGGGTGGAGATGCCAGGAACCCTGGACGGTGGCCCCAGTGCACTGAGGGTCCGCTGTGCACCGCACCTGCTTCCCGACTTGTTTGAGTTTTGTGAGCATTTACTTGGTGTAGTTGGTATGTGTGTGTGTGGTTGTCATTCTGGGCATCGGCTGCAGCTTTGCTGAGGTCTTCAGTGCCTGTGGTGATTGTTCCCCACCAGCACACAGTTTAGTGACACACTTGCCACGCTGCAAAAGCATCTTCTAGAATGCCTGATAAAGGAAGAGGCTCAGACCCTGCAGTGTTTGGATCAGCGGGCGTGACATTCCGTGTAGTCCGTCCCCAGATGAAGAGGACTCTGTGAGCCCACTGGTCAGTGAAGATGAGCGCGTGCAGTGCAAATTTACGAGTTCTGAAGGGATCAAAACACTACCCCCAGCCTGCTAGTTATAAAACAGACTCAGGTGAGATTTGAAAGAAAGATCAAACTTTGATTTTTGTACGGAAGGAAGATGAGTTAGTGAAGGAGGCGTCACAGAGGGCCCTGCCCACCTGCCCCGTGGCTGTGCCTGGGGTTGCTGTTTGGAGGTTTGCGTTTCCAGGGTGTCTTGCGGGACTGGTGTTTGCTGAGACCCGAGGTGGCCCCTCCCTCAGGGAGGCCGGTGGGATGCGTTGTTTTCTTCCTTCAGCAGGAGCTAGTGTGGTACTTCTGGAACCTTCCGACATTTTTACCAAACTTGATCTTTGCTTCCAGGGATGCCCGCTGTCTGCAGCCCCGGCATGGTGCCCGTGGCCCTGCCCCCGGCTGCCGTGAACGCCCAGCCCCGCTGTAGCGAGGAGGACCTGAAAGCCATCCAGGACATGTTCCCCAACATGGACCAGGAGGTGATCCGCTCCGTGCTGGAAGCCCAGCGAGGGAACAAGGACGCCGCCATCAACTCCCTGCTGCAGATGGGGGAGGAGCCGTAGAGCCTCTGCCTCGCTGCCATGTCGCCCCAGCTCTTTGGACACGCCGACCCGGCGCTCCCCAAGGAATGCTGTCCAACAAGATTCCCGTAAAAGAGCACCCGTGTCGCCCCCTCCCGTGGACATCTGTGCCGCTGCGTCCACACCTGTTCTTGGGTGCATGTGGGTTTTCGGTTCCTGGCGGCCCAGGATGGGGCGGGGGCTCCCCTCGCATCTCGTGTTGGGAGGTCTCAGCGCGCTCTCCTGTCCCTGGGACGTGCGTCTTCCCTGCTCATGCCGTTCTGGAAAATGTTGTTGCTATAGAGAGCAGCTGCTTCTGCCAGGGTGTTGGAGGTGGTGGAGCGCCTTCTGATTCCATTCATGGCATTTTGTGATGTGATGTAATTGGAATAGAGCTGTTGATTTAAGGCACACACAATCCCTCACACTGATTTGTGGGTTTTTTTTAGAACTTCCCAGCTGAAAACTCATGCCCTTGCCCTAATGCGCTTTGCTGTGAGCCTGGCCCCTGCCCAGGGCTTGGGTCTGGTGAGCTGAGCCGCTTCCTATGGATGTTGTGGGGCCAGCCTCTGGCCTGGCTCACCTGGCCACTGTCCAGCCAGCCTTGTGACAGACTCTGGCGTGAAGGCAGAATGAACCCACACCTGGCGTGAGGAAGGGAGCCTGGCACGGTTGGCCGGGCTCTGCCTGATTGCCAGCCAGCAGGCATCTGAAGCTGGGTCCTTCGCCCGCCGGAGGCTGCCGTCTGTCTCCTGCTGCGCTCGTGCCAGCTCCGTGGGTGTCCTCCCAGGGGGCTTCTCTTCTCAACAGGCCTTGCAAGGCTGGAGTGGGGGGCAATAGAGGCAGCACCGTGCATGATTCTGAGAGGGTGTGGCGGCACGGCCAGCCAACTGCTGACAGCTTGGGAGCTGCTGTGCCCGGGACCTGGGTGCAGCGTGGGCGAGGAAAGCCTGGCAAGTGTGGCCCTGTAAAAGCTTTCTGAGGTGGGAGGCGCTTGCTCACCTCTGACTGCCTGGTCGCCGTGTGCAGCATCGTGGCTCACAGGACAGATTTTAGGTGACACCTGGTTATGAAAGTCAGAAATTTGAGAAGCTTCTTAGAAATGATGCACTTTAAATAATCCGCATGCCATCAAGACTCCTGCATGTCTGGTGTTTGTGGTTCAAATGTCTGCCCCCAGCCTTCGGATGTAAACCCACTGATACGGACAGAGAGAGAATGCCCACAAGTGGGTCTTCTGTGGAAGATGCAGGAGGAGGAAGTGAGTGCTTACATTTTAGTCTTTTTCTCCCTCGAAAAAATAGGTTAAGTTTCAGTGCCAGCTAGAAAATACTGCTTTCTGCCACCGATTGGGGGTGGTTTTTGTCAAATATACTGTTGATAAATATTTATTTTTGTAAACTTGAAGTGTGTGGTGGCCGTGGGGGAGGGACATGCTGGCAGCAGGTGCCTTCTTCAGCCGTGGGTCCTAAAGGCCTTTGATCCCGTGAAGAAGAAAGACATGGTATTTGTTCAGCAGACGCCGACCACTCAGACGGAGGGGCCCCTGGGATTCCCTGTCTCAGATGGCTTGGTCTTATGCCTGTGTAGATTTCTTCTCCATTGGGAATGAAGGTGTCAGGTGGGACTGGAACGTTCTAGATGATATGTTTCGTGATACTAACAACTCTAACCCAGGACAGACCACAAGCCACACTTGGAGGCCTCACTGTGCTGGGGCTTCAGCATCCAGGCGCCCAGGTGTGGCCACCAGCACCGGTTTCTGCCTTCGCGTTGCTGGGGTGCAGTGAGACTGCAACATGCATGCCCATGTGGCTCTGTGGGTGTCTCCTAGAGAGGACGTGGCCCCTGCTGCCAGCCCCTGAGCAGCCCGTGTGGGGGCCCGCCTCACTGGAGGGAGAGCAACCCTTTGCCGATGACCACGCTTGCTGCCATCTCTTAGTTTTCTTTTTCACGAGCGCTTTATTTTTTTAATAGACAAATCACATTTTGTAAGGCCTTTAATAAGATTCTTCTTTCCTTCATTTTATGCTTTATTTCCTGTTTGAAGGCTTACTGTAGAAGCGGCTTACTGTAGAAGCAGCTTGCTGAGCCCCTCCGAGCGGTCCCCAGAATTAGCTGGTTCACACCCCCCACCCTCCCCCACCCCTGACCCTGCCTGTGTCAGGTGTGGATGAGGTCGTCAGACTCAGAAGGACAGGCTTGTCCACCAGCTCACAAGGGGAGGCTGCAGCGGGTTTGGGAGCTGGGTTTAGGCCCCTGGTGTCTGAGAGCCGGGGCCTTGCCAGGCCTCTGCTGCTCCTGCTCCTGGGTTTGAAGATGCAGGCCGATCGCCAGCTCCGTGGCAGCAGTCACTAAGGACAGCCTGCCTGTGCTATCTCGGAGCCTAAGGCGGGGCTCCGGAGATAGAAGACAGGTCGCCGGAGGTTCCCCCCTCCTCTCCTCTCCCCTCTGCAGATGCTCCCTGGGCGTTGCCCTGCAGGGTGCCGGCAGGAGTGGTCTCAGAACGTGCGCTTCTGATTATTTTACTGGGGTCCATTGTCCAGATTTTTCTTTGATTGTAAAACATATTTTTACTTTTTAGCCTTCTAATTTAATAAATGATCCATATAAAAATAGAGAAATAAAGTCCTTTAAGGGAAGGTTTACCATGTTTGTTCCCGAGTATTTTTTAACTTAATTCACAATATGCAGGAGTAACGAATCAGTCAGAAGCGGAGTTCAGTCGTTAGGAACCATACACCTTCAGACCTAGCCTGGCCTTTGTTTCCCAGATTGAATTAGAGGAGGGAAGTCCCGGGTACTCCTCCCTCAACAGTAGCAGTGGTTGTGGGTCTGCTCTTCCCATCCAGGCACCCTCTCCCCGCTGGGTGGTTCTGTTGTGCCTTTCCATTTCCAGGCCATTTCCATCTGGGAGTGAGCGTGGAACACAACCCCATTCTGAGAGAACCCGCTGGGACCGTGGCACCCCCAACTCAGGAGTCTGAGCCCCTAGTGATGAGCTCATGCTTAGGGAGCAAAGCGCTCATAAATGTGAGCAGCACTCCAGAGACCCCGAGCCACCCTCACACCCAGGCACGGACCCCGAGCCACCCTCGCGCCCGGGCACAGACGCATTACTGGAGCGTCCATGGGCACGGTGGGGTGTCTGCCCCCTCTCTACTGCCCAACCCCCAAGGCATGCCCGCTGGTTCTCTGCCTCCACCTGAATGTGGCCTTTCTGCAGTGTTGACTCCACAGCAAACTTCCAGCCATTACCTCTGTGATTCTGTGAATATTTTTTGCCCAAAACAGCTGAGCCTGTGTTAGTGCTGGACACGAAGCGAAGAAATGGCACCTCTAAAAGCCTGCGACAGAACACCAAGATTGCTGGGAAACCACAGTACCTCAGGGCACAGCCGGGCTCGCAGGAATGCGGGGAGGGGCCCGAGGTGGGGATGGGGAGTGGGCGCGACGGGGAGTGGGCCAGTGATACCAGCAGGCCAGGGCCCAGGGGCCCACATGGGAAGTTCCAGCGCATTTGCCGAGGGAGCACAGGGTGCCATGTCCCGGGTGTCCTGGGCATTCGCAGCCGGTGGGTCTAGAACCTGTGCTTTGGCAGCCAGGAGACGTGGCTGAGTCCAAGAATGGGGCCCCTCTCATGCCAGGAGGTTGGGAAGGCCGTTCCCTGGTTGAAAGGTGGAGCTAGGAAGAAGCCCACGTGCTGGGACCCAGAGGCCCTCAGAGCCCTGGGAAGCCATGACCATGCCCCCTATTCCCCAGTAGGCTTTGGGTTTGGTCTGCACCGAGTGGTCCAGGAAACCTCCAGGGGCCAAGTGCATTCATGTGTTTCTTTCTGAAGGCGCCCTGTCCACACAGGCTGCTCAGGGACCCAGCACTCAGAACCACCCAACATGCACTTACCATTCAAAGAGCAAAATGGGCTGGGTGCAGCGGCTCACGCCAGGAATGCCAGCACCGTGGGAGGCCAAGGTGGGCGGATCACCTGAGGTCAGGAGTTCGAGACCAGCCTGGCCAACATGGTGAAACCCCATCTCTACTAAAAATACAAAAATTAGCCGAGTGTGGTGGTGAGTGCCTGTAACCCCAGCTACTCGGAAGGCTGAGGCGGGAGAATCGCTTGAACCCGGGAGCGGAGGTTGCAGTGAGCTGAGATCGTGCCACTGCACTCCAGCCTGGGCGAAAGAGTGAGACCCTGTCTAAAATTTTTAAAGAGACAAAGCACTGGGATTTTGTTCTATGATATATAAAATATTTTATGGTCCAGAGTCAAAACACAAAACAAGGTGAATTCATAGAGACCACATTTTCCTCGCCTGTGCTTCTGTCCCCGTCTGCTCTCCTCCCTGTAGGCGAGTGTGTCTGTTCCCCTTCGCGTGGCCTTCCTTGGCCTGGTGTGTATTTGATGCAAGCAAATCACACATGCACGGAAAAGTGGAGATATCTCCACTGTCACAGGGACCCTTCCTTTCCGCAGCAGCCTGGCCTGTGGTGTGTCCCTTCCATGGACGTCTGGGTCGCTCTCATTTGTGGCTGTGACTGATGGCACCGGTTCTTCTGTGGAAAAGACCCCTGGGCGTGGGACTCCTGAGCAAAGATGGACCTGCCTCCCCTGCCCAAATCCCAACCCACTTCCTGGTGCCCTGTCCCCATCACCTGGCATCCCCATCGCCGGGCGTCCCCATCACCAGGCGTCCCCATCGCCGGGCTGGCCTCTCCGTCCCAGTGCTGTCTTGGTGCAGCTGCAGTTAGGATCTCTTTTATTTAGTTTTTATTTTTTGTATTTATTTTTATTTTTAGATTTTATTTATTTATTTATTTATTTTTTGCTGTGCGGCGGGTTCGCAGCCCCCGGATCCCCTGGGCCCGGCCTGGCCTTCCCGGCACCCCTGCCTCCTGCATCCTCGCAGGGCTGGCCCGCGCCCGGCTTCTCCTTCTAGAGGCTTCCTGGCTGTTCGTGTTGGGACTTACCAAGGAACTTCTTCCGGATAAGCTTGCTCAGAGCTCATTTAATGAACTCGGGGAAAGTAGCTTCCCACGCGCCCATCCATCGTGCGGACCCCCGGGGGCCGCTGCGCTGAGGGGTGAGGGGGTCGCTGGCCGCCTGTTGGCCTCGCAGCTGCGCCGCCTGAGGGTCCCTGAATTCCGGGGGTTTCCAGCCTTCTCGAGGTTTCCATGGTTACCTGGCTCCGAAAGAGACGACTTCTCTTTCCCTCCACGCCGGGTTCCTGCTGCTGCATCCCAGGCCCCGGCAGGGGGATGAGATTGGGGAGGGGCGGGGGGTTCCAGGGCGGGAGGTGCAGGGTGGGGGGTGCAGGGCGGGGGTTCCAGGGCGTGGGGCGGGGCGGGGCGGGGCGGGGGGGCGGGGGGTTCCAGGGCCCGCTGCTGAGAGGAGTAGGGCCGGTCCTGGGGACCCGCGGTGGGTGGGGAGGAAATGCGAGGCAGAGTCCTGCTCCCTCCCAGCGGAAGGCGCCCCGGGACCCACTCAGACCGCGGTGCATCCCAAACGTCCCAGCGACCCTTAGTTGGGGAAACGGGCAGAGACCCTGCAGGGGGTGGCCCGGGCCCTGCGTGTCCTCTGGGGCCTTTGCCGCGGCCCCTCCTGTGCCCCGCACCACCCTGGACGTGCTCTGTGTGGGCGGGCGGCTCAGCCCTGCCCGGTGGCCCCAGGAAGTGCTGAAATGAACGAGGTCCCCTGGTCCCCGCCCCCGGGGCATCCAAGAGTAAAGGGACACGCAGCACCAGCAAGGTGCCCCAGGCTGGGGGGGTCCCAAACGCCGCTCCCAGATCCCTCCTTCCCAGCTGGAGTGGAGAAGAGCCCACTCAGCCTGGTTCCTGCCGCTGAGCAAAGGGCAGACACTTCTCTTGGATTTTAGTTTTGAAAACAGTGTTCAAAGCGTCTCTTTGAACTGTAGATTTCTGCAGAGAAACGTTTTTGGAAGCAAAACCCTGACACCAAGTTTTACTCAAAATGGAAAGTGCCAGGTAGGGAACAGAAAAGGAAGGCCTGCAGGTGCGCGGCCTTCCCCAGAGCTTGGCAAAGTCCCTGTTACCTTAAATTTCTAGCCTCAAAAATAAAATGCTGGTGCCACACTCCCCGACACAGAGCCGGCCTCACTGCTCAGCATGAGAGTCAGGCTTTAAACATCCGCCTTCCCTTGAACGTGCTGGCGGGCATCGCTGTGCAAAGCATGACACCTGACCCCGTAGGAAACCCCTTCTTACTCATTTGCAGTGTCACTGAAAGAAACTTATCTCCTGTGCCTGTTAACTGTCAGGTATCACTAAAGTTAAAGCAATAAAGCTCACTTAAGAGAAGATGGAAAAGTGAGAAACAGTGAAAATGACAGTACAGACATCACAAACTCAGCATGAGTTTCCTCAAGGCGTGACACCGGTTTGTGATTATGACTGGCAGGCTGAGCAGTGCCGAGTGTGAGGTATTTGCCCCAGTGCAGGCAGGAGGGGCTGCGGTGGGCTCTGCCTCTCGGAGGACCTGAGGCTGCCCCAGGGCCCTCCCCGCTGCCCCCGCTCGCTTTGGGGAGTGGGTGAGACTTGGCCTTCTTTGCTGACTCACCATACACCACTCCAGGCCCCGCTGCCCCAGGCCAGCTCCCTCTGCCTCCTCAGAGCCTGTTCTGGGCCCCAAAAGAGGCTGGAAGGGTCCTCAAGACCTCGATGGCCTCTATTCAGCTAGGGAGCAGATTCGGGGGGAAATGAGGAGGAGGCCCCCAGGGTCACCCAGAACCGGGGAAAAGTGGCCAGAGAGCTGCTTGCTTCCCACAAACACCACAATCACCCCTTGCAGGGTAAAGTTTCGCACAAGTCGCTGAGTGCAGAGAGCCTGGGCCAGAAGGCCAGGCCCTGAGTTCTGGAACAGGCGAGGACCCACCCAGGCTGCCCCATCCCTCCACCCTCAGTGAATGGCAACAGCCTCTGGGCTTTCTACTGCCTCTTGGCCCCCAGCCCAGACCAAGCCCCTTCCCTCTGGTGAGCCTGGCCATGGAGATGGGTTCACCCCAACGGCTGCGTCCAGGCATCAGCAGGGCTGGAGGAGCCCTGACAGAACGCACATGGCCCACCAGGCCGGGCATGTGGTGATGGGTCAGGGTCCTTTCTGGTGGGCCAAGGACTCCCAAGGCCTAGGACCAGGGTTCCAGAGGGAAGGACAGCAGGGCCCCAGCTGGATCCCGCATTCAGGGCTGTGGCATGGGAAGAGAAAAGTTTCAGGAGCCGAGACTTGGCCTTTGGCCCCTGGCCCCAGAGTCCCAGAGGGCAGGGCCAAGGGCCAGGTAAGGACCCACAGAGGCAGGATGGTCTTCAGCACAGACACCTCATCGTTAAGCTCTTTCTCATGACGCTGTGGGGCTTTGGACATGTTCTCTTGACCATGGAGAGGAAATGGAGCCAGGGGGATGCAGCTGGTCCCAGCTGAGAGAGTGAGCTCAGAGAGAGTGTGTCCAGTCACAGGCTCCAGGGATGCAGCTGGTCCCAGCCGAGAGAGTGAGCTCGGAGTGTGTCCAGTCACAGGCTCCAGGGATGTGGCTGGTCCCAGCCGAGAGAGTGAGCTTGGAGAGAGAGTGTCCGGGCAGAGGCTCCAGGGGGAGCAGGACTGAACCTTCCTCTGCCCGCTGAGCCTCAGTCCTCTCAGTGGGGACCACAGGACCTGGGCACATCAACCAGTGCTGGCAGAGTCCTGAGGCCTCTCCCAGGAGAGCTTTGGCCAGAGGTCATTAGAAGCCAAGGGGTGTCTCTGTGTTGCAGACACTCACTGGAGCAAATGCACAGCCCCCAGGGGCGGGTTTACAGCAGCTCGGGCGGCCCCCTCACAGGAGCTTCCAGAGCCCCTTGATGTGGCCACAGTGCAGCTGGCCCCTTGCAGGGTGTGTGTGAGCAGAACTGATAGGTACTGCTATACCTCTGAGGCCTGTATCCTCTCTTGAAAGGGGACACCTCATCCCAGAAATCCAGCAAGGTGGGTTTATTGAGACTGTCCCACTGAAAACAGCCCAAAATGATGGATACCATATGTTTTTAAATTCTTCCTGGAGTTTTTGAAAAGATGACAAAGGAAAGGCGAACCCAGAGAGGCGATTGCAGCAAACTTAAGCTTCAGTCCAGGTGGTCTTCTGGGGATGGAGGATGGAGATGTACAATGTTCATGGATTGAAATAGTCAATATGTAAAGATGTCAGCTTCTCTCAAAGTAATTTAGTCAGTATAATCCCAAATTCCCAGCAAGCCCTATTTTGTTGTACTGTTTTTTTTGTAAATCTTGATAAGTTAATTCTAAATAGCCAGGAAGAGTCCAGACATTCTTGTAAAAGAAGCACAAAATGTGAAAGCTTGCTCAAATAGATATCAAGGCCGAGTGCAGTGGCTCACACCTGTAATCCCAGCACTTTGGGAGGCCGAGGCAGGTTGGTCACTTGATTTCAGGAGTTTGAGACAGCCTAACATGGCAAAACCCCACCTCTACTAAAAAGGCAAAATTAGCTGGGCATGGTGGCGGGCACCTGCAATCTCAGTTACTCAGGAGGCTGAGGCAGGGGAATCACTAGAACCCGGGAGGTGGAGGTCTCAGTGAGCTGAGATCGCACCATTGCACTTTAGCCTGGGCAACAGAGTGAGACTCTGTCTCAAAAAAAAAAAAAAAAAAAAAAGGCCGGGCGCAGTGGCTCGTGCCTGTAATCCCAGCACTTTGGGAGGCTGAGGCAGGTGGATCAAGAGGTCAGGAGTTTGAGACCAGCTTGGCCAACACAGTGAAACCCTGTCTCTACTAAAAATACAAAAAATTAGCTGGGCGTGATGGCGGGTGCTTGTAATCCCAGCTATTTGGGAGGCTAAGGCAGGAGAATTGCTTGAAGCCGGGAGGCGGAGGTTGCAGCAAGCTGACATCGTGCCACTGCACTCCAGCCCGGGCGACAGTGCGAGACTCCGTCTCAAAAAAAAAAAAAAAATATCAGGACTATCAGTACTGTTGTCTACAGTAAGAGAATAAAGAGTCCAGGGAACAACACAGACTGTAGAGATGACAGGGTGGGGAACAGATGGCCTTTTTAGCACATGATATTGGGCCAAGCAGCAAGAGCTGTAAAATAAAATGGAGTCAGACCCCCTACTTCATGCCACTGTCATAAACCATTTCTGGGTGGATTCAAAATTTAAAGGCAGAAGGCAAAATTGCAGAGCGTTTAGGAAATAATTCAGAAGACAGTGTTCCTGATCCCAAGGCAGAGAAGGGTTTTCTTAAATAAGACCAACAGGCACTAATTACGAAGGATTGAGTCGTTAAAGTTAGCAACTTCTGTATTGTGACCTGTGGATTTCTGTTAGGTGCGTTTCTTATTCGGATATAACAGGTCATGTAGGCCGGGCACGGTGGCTCACACCTGTAATCCCAGCACTTTGGGAGGTCAGGAGTGGGCGGATCACCTGAGGTCAGGAGTTCGAGACCTGCCTGGCCAACATGATGAAACCCCGTCTCTACTAAAAATACAAAAATTAGCTGGGTTTGGTGGCGCATGCCTGTCATCCCAGCTACTCGGAAGACTGAGGCCGGAGAATCACTTGAACCCGGGAGGCGGAGGTTGCAGTGAGCCGAGATCATGCCACTGCACTCCAGCCTATGCAACACAGCAAGACTCCATCTTAAAAAAACAAAAAACAAAAAACAAAACAAAAAAACCAGGGCAAGTCACCCATTTCTTTGCTCACCATTATGGCATGCGTGTGACTGCACTTGGCCACTGGTCACCTCTGTTAGTAGCTCATTCACAGAGGATCTGTGGGAAGTGACCTTCTCAGTCCTTGTATGTCAAAAATGTCCTTGTCACTCTTAAATGACAGTCTAGTTGGAATAGAATAGAATTCTGTGTTGATTTACCTTCCCTCAGCGCTTTGAAAAATATCATGGCACCATCTTGCTGCATCCAGTGTTACTAATGAGAAACCAGATACCTGTCTGGTTCTCATGCCTTTGTAGGTGAACTGCCTTGTCTTTCTGGTAGCTTTGAGGTTTTCTCTTTCTCTTGGGCATATTTTTGCTTGGTCTGTCTTGGCATTCATTGAAAGCTTTGAGTCTAAGACTTCATGTTTTCAGTTCTGAAAATATGGCCTCTCTTCCACTCTTTCTATTCTTTCCTTTTGGCGTTCACTAGAAAAAGTGTCGAGATTTCCAGATCTGTCCTCCAAATCCTCTATTAAACCTGACAGCTTGAGCGCATGGCCTTTGTCTTTCTCTACTGACGGAGCATTTGCTCTCTTTCAGGATGTTAGCATCTCTGAGCTGCTTGGTGGTTTCAGGCTGAATGCCCATTTTCTGTAAAGAAAAGTGATGTCAGGCTCTGTGTCCCCACCCAAATCTCACCTTGAATTGTGTCTCCCAGAATTCCCATGTGTTGTGGGATGGACCCAGGCAGAGGTAATTGAATCATGGGGGCCAGTCTTTCCCACATTATTCTCGTGATAGTGACTAAGTCTCACAAGATCTGATGGGTTTATCGGGGTTTCCACTTGTGGTTCTTCCTCATTTTTCTCTTGCTGCCACCATGTAAGAAGTGGCATGATTCTGAGGCCTCCCCCGCCATGTGGAACTGTAAGTTCAATTAAACCTTTTTTTTCTTCTCAGTCTTGGGTATGTCTTTATCAGCAGTGTGAAAATGGACTAATACAATAAATTGGTACCGAGAGTGGGGCATTGCTGAAAAGATACCTGAAAATGTGGAAGTAATTTTGAAACTGGGTAACAGGCAGAGATTGGAACAGTTTGAAGAGCTCAGAAGAAGATAGGAAAATGTGGGAAAGTTTAGAACCTCCTAGAGACTTGTTGAATGGCTTTGACAAAAATGCTGATAGTGATATGAACAATAAGGTCCAGGCTGAGGTGGTCTCAGATGAAGATGAGGAACTTATTGGGAACTGGAGCAAAGGTGACACTTGTTATGTTTTAGCAAAGAAACTGGCGGCATTTTGCCCCTGCCCTAGAGATATGTGGAACTTTGAACTTGAGAAAGATGATTTAGGGTATCTGGCAGAAGAAATTTTTAAGCAACAAAGCATTAAAAAGGTGACTTGGATACTGTTAAACATTCCATTTTAAAAGGAAAATAGGCTGGGCACAGTGGCTCACACCTGTAATCCCAGCACTTTGGGAGGCTGAGGCGGGTGGATCACCTGAGGTCAGGAGTTCGAGACCAGCCTGGCCAACATGGAGAAACCCCATCTCTACTAAAATGCAAAAATTAGTCGGGCATAATGGTTCATGCCTGTAATCCCAGCTAGGGAGGCTGAGGCAGGAGAATCACTTGAACCTGGGAGGTGAAGGTTGCAGTGAGCCAAGATTGCACCACTGCACTCCAGCCTGGGTGACAGAGCGAGACTCCATCTCAAAAAAAATTTTTTTTTTTGTTAAAGGGGAAAACAGAGCGTAAAAGTTCAGAAAATTTGCAGCCTGATGATGCAGTAGAAAAGAAAAACCCATTTTTTGAGGAGAAATTTAAGCCGACTGCAGAAATTTGCTTAAGTAGCAAGGAGCCTAATGTTAATCCCCAAGACCATGGGGAAAATATCTCCAGGCCATGTCAGAGACCTTCACAGCACCCCATCCCATCAGAAACCTGGAGGCCCAGGAGGAAAAAATGGTTTTGTGGGCTGGGCCCAGGGTCCCCATTCTGTGTGCAACCTAGGAACTTGGTGCCCTGCATCCCAGCCTCTCCAACTGTGGCCGAAAGGGGCCCAATGTGGAGTTCAGGCTGTGGCTTCAGAGGGTAGAAGCTCCAAGCCTTAGCAACTTCCACGTGGTGTTGAGTCTGTGGGTGCACAGAAGTCAAGAACTGAGGTTTGGGAACCTCTGCCTCAATTTCAGAACATTTATGGAAACATCTGAATGTCCAGGCAGAAGCTTGCTGTAGGGGCGGGGCCCTCATGGACAACCTCTGCTAGGGCAGTGCAGAAGGGAAATGTGGGGTTGGAGCCTCCACACAGAGTCCCTACTGGGCCACCACCTAGTGGAGCTGTGAAAAGAGGGCCACTGTCTTCCGGACCCCAGAAAGGTAGATCCACCAACAGCTTGCACCATGTGCCTGGAAAAGCCACAGACACTCAACACCAGCCCATGAAAGCAGCCAGGAGGGAGGCTGTATCCTGCAAAGCCACAGGGGTGGTGCTGCCCAAGACCATGGGAACCCACCTCTTGCATCAGCATGAACTGGACATGACACCTGGAGTCAAAAGAGATCATTTTAGAGCTTTAAAATTTTACAGCCCCGCTGGATTTTGGACTTGCATGGGCCCTGTAGCCCCTTTGTTTTGGCCAATTTCTCCCATTTGGAACAGCTGTATTTACCCAATACATGTACCCTCGTTGTATCTAGGAAGTAACTAGCTTGCTTTTGATTTTACAGGTTCATAGGCAGAAGGGACTTGCCTTGTCTCAGATGAGATGTTGAACTGTGGACATTTGGGTTAATGCTGAAATGAATTAAGACTTTTGGGGACTTTTAGGAAGGCATGATTGGTTTTGAAATGTGAGGACATGAGATTTGGAGGTATCAGGGGCAGAATGATATGGTTTGGCTGTGTCCCCACCCAAATCTCACCTTGAATTGTATCTTCCAGAATTCCCACATGTTGTGGGAGGGACCCAGGCAGAGGTAATTGAATCATGGGGGCCAGTCTTTCATGTGCTATTTTTGTGATGGTTATTAAGTCTCACGAGATCTGGTGGGTTTATCAGGGGCTTCCACTTTTGCTTCTTCCTCATTTTCTCTTGCTGCTACCATGTAAGAAGTGCCTTTCACCTCCCACCATGATCCTGAGGCCTCCCCCAGCCATGTGGAACTGTAAGTCCAATTAAACCTCTTTTTCTTCCCAGTCTTGGGTATGAAGACAGTGTGAAAACGGACTAATACATCCCTGTGATCCCCACATGTCATGGGAGGGACACTGTGGGAGTGACTGGATTATGGGGGTGGTTTCCCCCATGCTGTTCTCGTGATAGTGAGTGAATTCTCACGAGATCTGATGGTTTCCTAAGCATCTGGCATCTCCCCTGCTAGGTCTCATTCTCTCTCCTGCCAGCTTGTGAAGAAAGTGCCTGCTTCTGCTTCACCCTCCACCACGATTGTAAGTTTCCTGAGGCCTCCTCAGCCAGGCAGAATTGTGAGTCAGTTAAACCTCTTTTCTTTATAAATTACCCAGTCTCAGGTATTTCTTTATAGCAGTGTGAGAATGGCCTCATACAAAAAGCTTTGGGCCCCCCTCTCAGCACTTCCCAAATGTTTCCTTTTTGGGATATCTGCTGGCTTTGCGGATGATTTACTTTCTTGTTTTCAACTGCTGCTATTTTAAAGTTTCTTTCTATCATTGTCATAGTTTTTGTGTCTGTGGGGGAAGACAGGCCCACTTTTCCATCTGGAAACCAGAAATCCCTTTTAAAACGTCTTTAAAGTCTAAGTAACATTGGTTTATATTCACTGTGTTTGTTTATTTATTTATTTATTTATTTTTCTTTTTCTTTTTATTTTTTGAGACAGAGTCTCGCTCTGTCGCCCAGGCTGGAGTGCAGTGGCGCGATCTCAGCTCACTGCAAGCTCGACCTCCCGGATTCACGCCATTCTCCGGCCTCAGCCTCCCGAGTAGCTGGGACCACAGGTGCCCACCAACATGCCTGGCTAATTTTTTGTATTTTTAGTAGAGATGGGGTTTCACCACGTTAGCCAGGATGGTCTCGATCTCGTGACCTCATAATCCGCCCGTCTCGGCCTCCCAAAGTGCTGGGATTACAGGCGTGAGCCACCGCGCCCGGCCCACTGTGTTTATTTTTATAGTTCGTTGCTCTGGGGCATTGCAGAGCCCTGTGGTTTTGAGTGTGGCCTCGATTCAGGCTGCCTGGGTGTGAGCCCAGCTTTCCCCCTGACAGAACCACACCTTTTCATTGCTTTGTGCCTCAGTGTTCCCATCTGTGGAGTGGGAGACACAATAGCAGACACCACACAGGGTATTGTCAGGATTGAATGATACAGTTCTGGGGCATAGAGACAGCACAGCATGGGCCTCTGAGAGGGGTGCTTGTACCCACACACTGACATAAATGGGTCTAAGGAAACCATCGCGCCGTGGGAATGACTGAGGTTCAGGAAACCATTTGTTTACACGTGGCGGAATGCAGACCCAGGTCAGGCAGTGAGCTGGCGCAACCTCCAGACAATCAGCCTCAGAGATGCAGGGTAAAGCTATAGAAGCTCACCCCAGTGGTGACCATCCTAGTACACCACCCACCAGAGCCCACCTGCAACCTTGTCAGGCCCCTGATTATCTCCAGCCCAGTCCTGGGGTGGCTGGCCCTGCTGGGCCTTGGCAAGGAGGGCAGGAGAGGCTGGAGCTCTGGAGTGCTGGCAGGGGCCTGGCCGGGCCCCCAGAAGCTGGGAGCTCTGTAAATGTACAGTATGATGGCATCACTTCCTGGGCAGGGCAGGACCCGCCCAAGGGCAGAGGGCAAAGGCAGTCCCCGGTGTGGGGAAGGCCCCACTCTGCACCCACACTAGAGGCTTCCACAGCCAGGCACGAGCATTGCTTTTGTCTCCCCAGGCCACGGTCTGCCTGTAGCCACCCCCTGCCCAGTAGGAGGTCATTTTGTGTCCAAAGCTCCCTGCATCCCACTGTGTCGAGGTCCTGGCTGGCACCACCTTCACTGTCTTCCCTACCCACACCTGCAGCCCCAGCTGCCAACCCCACCCATCCCACAGGCTCCCCGATACCCTGCTGTCTGCACCAGGTGCTCTCTGCTCTGGACAGAGCAACAGAAAGGAAGGGCAGACCCCACAGGCTCCCCGATACCCTGCTGTCTGCACCAGGTGCTCTCTGCTCTGGACAGAGCAACAGAAAGGAAGGGCAGACGCAGTGGCTCACGCTTGTAATCCCAGCACTTTGGGAGGCCGAGGCGGGCAGATCACGAGGTCAGGAGATCGAGACCACGATGAAACCCTGTCTCTACTAAAAAAAAAAATACAAAAAATTAGTCAGGCGTGGTGGCGGGCGCCTGTAGTCTCAGCTACTTGGAGAGGCTGAGGCAGGAGAATGGCGTGAACCCGGGAGGCGGAGCTTGCAGTGAGCCGAGATTGCGCCACTGCATTCCAGCCTGGGCGACAGAGCAAGACTCCGTCTCAAAAAAAAAAAAAAAAAAAAAAAGAAAGGAAGGGCAGAAAGCCCTGCCCGTGCGTGTGGAGGCGGGACAGGAGGCGAGCAAGCTCACGTGTGGCTCGTGTAGCAAGTGCCCCAAGGAAAGCATTCCCGGGGAGGTGTGCATGGCACGGGGTGAAAGGCGGCCCCGCAGGGCCCAGCACCAGCTTGGGAGCATTGCACCCGGCTCCGTGCACCTGCCCTGGGGGGCGGCTGCCTTCCCGCTGACCGGGCCTGGTTGCCTGCTTGCCCCACTGACTGCCTCCATCTTCCTACATGAGCTGGTTTCCTCACACAATCCACTATGCTGGAAATAACAGCCGGGGTGACCTCTGGGTCCTGGTGGCCCCCTGCCCCCTGTCCCCTGGGCAGTGCTCCCACAGCCCAAGACTGACTCTCGGGGTGCCCACAGGGGCATGTGGATGACCAAGCGGCTCCTTGTCCCCCACCCTGCCTGGCCTTCCCAGAGGCTTCCTGGCCCTTCAGTGGCTGCTGGGGGTCCTGCACCATCCCCCGCATGTGTCCTCCAGCCTGCAGGCCCCAGGCAAGCAGCCCACAGAGGACCTGGACAGCCTGAGAGAGACGGTAGGCAAGAAAAGACGTCAGGACAGGAAACGTACTCGATGCTCAGGGTTTATTTGCAAAACTGGGCTGGGTTGAGCAGAGGGGGCTTTGGGATGCTGACCCCTCTCTGACCTGGCGGTTGTGACCTCAGCCCTGAGGTACCCTGCAGCAGGCATGGACAGGCGGCCGCCTTGCCTATCGCAGCTTCCTGGCAGCAGCTGGCCTTGCCTGGACCAGCCTATCTGTGCCCCAGCGGCCGGATGTGGCCAGCCGGAATCCGTGCTGCACGGGGGTTCCGGCCGTGGCAGGGACACATAGGCCCGCACATGTTTAGTTTGTTCCAGGGCGTCCCAGTGACATCAGGGAGGGGCAAGACCAAGGTGGGCCACAGGCTTTCCCAGGGCAGGACTCCTGAGTGGCGCCCTCCTGAAAGGGGTCCTGCTGGCCCCTCACCCTTCCAGGGCTGGTTTCACCCATGGGGTGGGCAGCAGGAGCACGGAGCACGGGGTGCCACACACAGAGGCCGGGGGGCTCCGAGGAGCAGGCCCAAGGTTTTCATGATTGGACAATGCACGTCCTGGCTCCAGGTGGACAGAGCATGGGGATGGAGGCAGAACGTCCTCAGACAGCAGTGGCCTCCTGGGCCAGGAAGCCAGGGGTGTGTGGGGGAGCCCTGGGAGCAGGGACACAGAAGGGCGTGCAGCCACACTCATCCACGTGCGTGTAGGTGTGCAGGATGGCCGAGCCGTCGGGACAGCGCAAGGGTACCGTCTCCTCATGGACCCGCCTCTCCTGGCAGCAGGTGCACTGGTGCTGCATGGCCTGGGCCTCTGCCAAGTACCTGTGGACGCAGAGTGGCCCTCACATCAGCCACCTTGGCCCCGCCATTTCTCTGCCCAGCTATGGTGACACGTCGGCCTCTGGGGTCCTGGGCCAGACGGCCGCCCCCTTCTGTCCACAGTGGCCTACTCTGTGGGCACGTGAGGCTTCACCTCAGGATGGGGCAGCTCTGGGCCCCCAGGGTCCCTTGGCTCCCAGCTCTGTCTTCTGTGGCCTGCACTTCCCCTGTCTGAACCAGCTCCTCCAATCCTGCTGACCCTGATCAGCCCTTGACCCTTCCTCCTGCCTCTTCTAGCTAAGGGTCAACCCTGCTGGCCCCTCCTGTTGACAGCCAGAGTGGCAAGCCATGGGGGGCTTCACAGAAGGCTCTGGTTCTGCCCACCCTTCCCAGGGGGACACCTGGACCTGGGTTCGCAGCCGGGAGCTCTGTGCCATGTGGCTCAGCTCAGCCGGGCCCTGGCCTGGCTAGGAGAGTGGCCCCAGGCTTTCTGCCAATGGACTTGGAGAGGGGGAGCCCTGCTGGGGAGCCCCTTCCCTCCTTCCTGGAGCTGGCGTAGGCCCTCCTGACCCAGAGCAGGCTGCCAGCCAGCTGACGGGCCAGGGCAGACCCACCACACACAGGTGCTCTTGGCACAGGGCCAGGAGCCCACTCACTTGGACACTCCGGGGCAGGAGCCCTCGCAGAAGGTGATGTTGACCTCAGTCTCGCAGCCCTCATGCCACAGGACGGTCATGTTGACGCGGACTTGACAGGAGTCTGGGAGGAGGAAAGGCAGATTCGGAGCCCCACTGGACCCTCACTCTGAGGGCCTGGACCTGCTGGGCCGACCATCCCCATGGGACCACCCCTCCCATGGCCCTCCAGGACCGAGGGTGGAGTCTGGACGCGGGCATCCCACTGCTGCCCAGTGCAGATGTCTGGGCAGGAATGGATGGGTGGCAACGGGCTGGAGCTGGAGGGCTGGTATGGGAAGGTGGCTTCCACTTACCCTCCTCACAGGAGTAGCAGCAGCCGGTTTTCCTGAGGCTCCCCTGGGGGGCCAAAGACAGGGGCAGGGCTGTGGGTGGGGCCTCCCTGGTGGGTGTGGCCTCCTGGGGAGGGGTGGGGCCTCCCAGGCAGGGGCAGGGCCTCCCAGGCAGGGGCGGGGCCTCCCTGCTGTGCGGGGCATCCTAGACGGGTTGGGCCTCCCTGGTGGACAAGGACTCCCAGGCAGGGGTAGGGCCTCCAGCACACACCCTGCAGCTGGACACATCTGGGCAGGATGCAGGCTGTGGGGTCAGCAAATGGACTCCACCCTCAACCTCACAGAGGTACACAGTGCAGTTGTCCACACGGCTGTTGACCCAGGTTTCGTTCAGCTGAAATGCAAGGGTGAGAGTGGAAGCCGAGTAGGGATTATTTCTTGTGCGGAGCCCCATTGGGGGTGAGGGTCTCCAGGGAGGGAGCTGAGAACTGCCCCCACATGCCTCTGCTGTTACCTGGACTGGCTGGCCATCGGGCGTGAGGCAGGCAGTCTGCATGCACTCCCCACAGCACTGCCCGGCCACTGTCTTGTACTCAAAGCCCTGTGGGGACATGAGGGGCATCAGGCCCTAACCCTCTCCTCCAGCGCCTGCCCCGGCCCAGCCTGCCCTCCTGCCTACACCCCAGTGGTCCAGGGTCCCTTAGCCCTGTCCCTGCCTGGGCCTATACCCGAAGAAGTTGCCCCCAGTCAGTTATCCTGGCTCAGCCTCACCCCAGTTTCCAGCACCTTCTCTCTGCCTACCCCTGCCTTCCTGGAACCTGACCCCAGCCCCTGTCCCCAGCAGCCTGCAGGTCCTGTCCCACCCCCAGACCCCCTCAGTCATCCTCCTACTTCATACCCTCCCTTTGCAAACAAACAAGACCCCAGCAGTGGCTGAGCTAGAGAACCCCAGGGAGCCAGGATAAGTGACTCAGGGCTGGGTCTGCCCAGCAGCTGTGGGCTCACCTGGGGGCAGGTGCCTCGGGGGCTCACCTGGGGGCAGGTGCCTCGGGGGCTCAGCTGAGGGCAGGTTACTCAGGTCTCACCTGGGGGCAGGTAGTATTGTTGCAGGCATCCTCCTGACATTGCACCGTTGGGTCCTGGGTGTCCCCAGAGAGGCAGGTACATGTGTGGCAGGGAAGGGCCCCTGGGAAGGTTGCACCAACCTGCAATGGGTAGGAGGGTGGCACTGAGGGCACTGGTGGGGCACCAGGGCCAGGACCCCTCCCCGTGACCCACTGGGGCCTGCAAGGAGTTGTTCCTTCCTCAGATGGAGCATGGATGCACCCCTGGCTGAGCATGGACCCGGGCAGGCAGGGAGCTGATGCACACAGGGACCACAGGTGGGCAGGGAATCCCGGCAGGCAGAGACCCCATGTAGGCAGGAATCTGGGTGGGCAGAGACCCCATGGGGGCAGGAATCCGGTGGGCAGGAATCCAGGCGGGTAGGAATCTGGGTGGGCAGGAATCCGGGCGGGCAGGGACCCCAGGCAGGTGTGTGCTGCCCCCAGGCTGTTGCTGGGAGCCCCTGAAAGGACCTTTCAGAGGCAGCAGGTGTGGAGCTCATGCGGTCGACGTAAGGTGCCCCCGAGTCCCAAGCACGTCCCAGCTCTGACGTGCCCAGGGCCCCTGTGCGGATCTGCCCTCATGGCAGGAATGTCAAGACAAGGAGTGGGGCTCAGAGGGCCCCGGGGCATCCCACACACATGTTCAGGTCCCAGGGCCACACCCGCCCACTGCTGTGCCCTTACCCCGTAGAAGGTGCCGTTGTATGAACACAGCTGAGGTCCTGGAAGGAAAGGGAGCTAAGCCCACGACAGGTGGTGGGGAGCATGTGCTCCAGCGCTCCCACCGTCCTGCACCTCCCACCCAGGCGAGAGGCCACCCAGGAGCCCGGCCCCAGCCCCGCCCCAGCCCCGCTCACTGCAGCGGAAGGTGGGACAGCAGTCGCCCTCCTCCTGGGTGCAGATCAACTCCTGCCCTGGCGGGCACACGGGCAGGCTCTGGGGGCAGGTGGTTGTGTTGCACACTGTGGGAGGACGGAGGCCACTGTCCGGGTGCTGCTCACTCCTCCTCCAGACCGCTTGTTCCCAGAGTAAGTTGCAGGCATGCTTTTCCCCGAGGACCTGACCGTTTCACAGCCCCTGGGGACTCCCTCCAGGCCCCTTGCTTGGCCACCTCCCTGCTGCTTCCCACGTCCCTGGGACACTCCTGGGCAGGCCAGAGGTCACCAGCCTCATCTTTAGGAGGAGAATGAAGCACCTGGAGGCCATCTCTGCCGAGTGGTCCTGCCGCGGTCACACCAGGACACAGTGGCTCTCCTCTGCTCTCCTGTGCCCAACCCGCAGGACCCTGGTGGGTGCCGGCTCTGTCCCCCCTCACCCTACGCAGGGCACCTCTGCTCTGCAGGGTCTTACCGCACACCGTCTCGGGGCAGCAGGGGTTGTCGGCCCGGGGCCTGGTCACGGTCACGAAGCCGGGACGGCTGCACGGCAGGGGCTGACCCTGGGCCTCACAGGGCAGGGGCTTGCACTGCACCGACACTGAACCCTCGTCACACACGCAGGACTGGCAGTTGCTGACCCACCGCTCCCCGGGCTGGAATGGATCAAGAGGGTCCCTGAGGGCTCCTGGACAGGCACAGGTCAACTCTGGGCATCTGTCCGGCCACCCCCTCCCCCCTCGGGCTGGTACCCGAGTGGCCCAGAGTGATGGGGCAGGAAGCCCACACCAGCCACCGGCACGTCCACGTCACATCGGGTGCCCCACAGCTGCCCTGTGTGATGGGGATGATCCTTCCCTCCCTCCCTCAGCTCGCGAGAGGGTGGGGTAGGGCAGGTGGGGGTGGAGCAACTCACGAATTTGGGAAACCCATCGGGTCCCACGCAGGCTGGAAAGAAAACAGCATGGCGTCACTGAGAGTGCTGAGGTTGCAGGCGGAGGGGCCTCTGGCCATGAGAGGTGCTATCAGGCCTGGAGCCTGCTTCCCCCTGGGATGGAAGGCCCTGGAGAACTTTTGGGGTGTCAGATGTGGCTGGAGCTCAGGCCAGGGCACCGTGAGCCCAGCTGTCAGTGCACAGAAGCCTCGTCCATGGTGGTGGGAGGCAGGGCTCAGGGGAGGGACCACCACAGCATCACACAAGGGCAGAGCCTCCCTGTGGGGCTTCAGGGGACCGTGGGGGCTCTGCAGGGCTCAGGGCCACTCTGGGGCCATCCTGTGCTCTGGTGGGGCAGAACAGGTCACAGGGGTCAGCTGGGGAGAGGGGAGAGCACATCACGGTCCTGGGCGGCTCCTCCCACCCTGTGTGTGCTTGGGTCGAGCCCAAGGTGGTGTCCCGCAGCAGGTGGCGGAGCTTACGGCAGGCCTGCACGCAGATGCCTGTGTGTGCGTTGAAGAGGATCTGGTCCTCAGGGCAGAAGCAGCCCTCCGCCAGACCCTCCAGCTGTGGATTCTGGTTCCTGCAGGACGACAAGAGAGGCCCTGAGACCTAGAGATCCAGGAGGCCTCCACTGTCATCCATGTGAGTCCCCAGGATGGGCAGTGGGGAGCGGGGAAGGAGATGAATGGGTGGACTGCAGGGCTCAGGGTGGGCGGGGCTGGGGGCGGGGATGTGTGGGGCTGGGGTGGGGATGGGCAGGGCTGAATGGATGGGGATGGGTGGGGCTTGGGGGCGGGGCCAGGTGGGGATGGGGGGCTAGGCGTGGCCAGGGATGCGCCCACTGCCCGACTCTGTCTCTAAGGCATCTGGGAGCAGCAGGGGATGTTTTCCAAGGAGTCCTGGGCTCGGGCACCCCAGAGATCTGTGGCTCACAGTGGGACACCCTCTGGCCTTCTCCTGCTCCCCCAGATGGGTCAGGCAGGCCTGGGTGGCAGAGAAGGCACCAGCCATCCCTGTACTCACCTGGAGTTGCAGGTGGCAGGCTGTATGTGGCCGCATGGCTTGTACACTTTGGTGGGCGGGCAGGTGAGGTCTGTGGGCACAGAGAGGTGTCAGACAAGCCAAGGGGTCTGGGGGGCCCAGGGCCACCCCCACTCACCACACAGGCCACTCAGGCTGAGGGGTCTGGGGGGGCCCAGGGCCGCCCCCACTCACCGCACAGGACACTCAGAGAGGCCGAGGAGTCTGGGGGACCCAGGGCCGCCCCCACTCACCGCACAGGCCGCCGGTTGCACCTCGCCAGTCACTGCACACTCCCCGGGTGCGGCAGAGTGCTGCGTAGGCCTCCAGGCTCTGGCAGGGCACCTCGGGGCGGCCCCCGCAGTGGTCACTGATGCAGGCGTTGAAGAATGGGCCCGGGGGCACAAGGTCGTGGCACTCAGCAAAGACCCTGTGGGGCAAAGCAATCAGGACGGAGGGCACCCAGCCCCAGGGAGCTGCGTGCGTGCGTGCGGGTGGGGGCGCCCCAGGGCCTGCAACCCCCGAGGGGAGGACTCACTGGCTCAGCATCAGATCACAGAGCGGCTGCGGTGGGCACGGGCTGGGGGTGGGTGTGCTAGACACCGGGGCCGGGGGGCTGGCAGTAGGGGGTGTGCCAGTCGGGGCCCAGCAGCCATCCTTTCTGCTGTCGGGGACCAGCCAAGTCTTGGCCATGTCCTTGCAGCTGGCGGCAGTGGTTCCATCCCGCTGGAGACAGTCGTCCCTCTGGTTGTTGGTGCAGGTGCCTGGGGGTGGGGGTGTCACCGCGGGGCTGGAATCCGGGGAGACTTTCACAGCCCCCACCCCCCTCCCCCACTCATTCCCCTCCCCAGGCTTCCCCTATGCTCACTGGGTTGTCAGGCCCAGCAGCAGCCCTGGCCCGGACAGGACCCGCCGCCCACTCACCGCACTGGCCCTCGGTGTTGTTGTGGAAGAGGCTGTAGGGCAGCCGGGCCTGGAAGACGTGGCCATCGAAGGTGACGCTCACGCCCAGGGCAGGAATGTCCACACGCATGGTGGTGGTCCCCGTCACAGACACCAGCACGCCGTTCTTGCTGAAACCGCTGCTCACCGGAATTTTGTCAAACAGGGTCTGGGGGAATCCGGGGGAACCCTGAGCCGGGAGGCAGTGCCAGGCGGGCTCGGGGAGCGGGGCTTCCCTTTGGGGCTCTGCTTTGATGTGCAGAGACCGCCCTGTGTATCCCCCACCCCAAAGCCCAGATCTTCCCCAGGGGCCTGGAGTCTCCAGTTGGCTGCATTTAGGCCACGGGGTGTGCTCGGCCTTAGGCAGCCCCACAGGCCTTCCCTGCCCCCTGGGAGCTGTCTTGGGCACCGGGCCATCGCTGTGGCACCTGGGTCACCCCGGCCTGCAGTCGGCCTGCCCAGGTTCAGTTGGGACTGGGCCAACACTGTGCCACCTGCAGCCTGGACTCACCAGGCCCTCCTCCTTCCCATGCACCATGGTGACGGTGAGGACGATGTCCATGGACTTGTAGTGGATGCTGAGGGCGCGGGGGCAGCTGGCGGCAGTGGCAGAGGCCGTGCAGTAATGGTTGTCCAGGTAGAGGCTGAGATTCCCAAAGCGTGCGTGGATCTCTCTCATGAGGACATAGGTGCAGTTGCCCCGGAAGGTGTAAGAGGTGCCATCAAAGGTGGAATAGTGGGAGCCGCCCCACATGCTGCAGATGCCTGCGGGACACAGACGGACGGGCTGGCAGGCTCCGTGGTGGTGCCCTCGTTCCCAGGCGTCATGGCAGCCAACATCACCACTGTGACTGCCGCCTCGGGGAGCCACTGAAGCCCTGGGGCCTCAGCTGCCTCATCTATAAAAATGGGTCCAGTGTGTGGAATGGGGTCCCCCAAAATCTATGGCCACCCCAGAACCTCTGCATGTGGCTTTGCCGGGAGAAAGCGTCTTTGCAGATGGGATTAAGGGAAGCATCTTGAAATGACTTCATCCTGGGCTAGCTGGGTGGGCCCTCAATCCAATGACCAGTGTCCTTACGGGAGACAGAAGAGACACAGACACAGAGAGGGGAGGCCACAGAGAGGCATAGGCAGAGATCAGAGGGATGCAGCCACAGCCAAAGGACACCTGGAGTCCCCAAAGCTCGGAGAGGCAGGAAGGACCTCCCCAGACCCTCAGCGGGGAGTGTAGCCCCTGCCCGCCTGGATCTCAGACTTCCAGCTCCAGGACGGAGAGTGTGTTTCTGTTGTATAAGCTCCCCAGCTTGTGGCGGTTTGGAACAGCAGCCCTGGGCCAAGGACAAGGGGAGGAGTGAGAAGGCCGTCACCTCTTAGCGGTGGGTCCCGCACGGTGATGGAAGCTACTATTAGGACCCAGGAGACAAAAGCTCCTCTGGGCTCCCGCTTCCATCCTGAGCTTCTCCTGGCCCCAGAAGCCCCTGGACAGGGTCCCTTTCAAACCACACAGGCTGATGCACAGAGAAGCTCAGCAAACCGGCCTCTGCTGCCTCTCCCTTGGGCTGTGTCAGCATTTTCAGCCCTGTGGACACAGAGCCTGCACACTAAAGGCTCTCAGAACGTGCACCACTGAGGCCCGAGACAGCATGGTACGTGATGGTTTCCTGAAGGTATGCTAGCGATCTTCCAAACACCACCACCATGCCCCACCATGCCCCACTGCACCCCACCACGTGCCACCATGCCCCACCATGCCCCACTGCACCCCACCATTCCCCACCGCACCCCACCATGCCCCACTGCGCCCCACCGTGCCCCACCATGACCCACCATGCCCCACTGCACCCCACCACACCCACACACTCACACTCGCACTCATAGTGGAAGTCACAGGGCTGGATCGGGTCCAACACTTTGATGGGCAGGTGCTTGTTCACGCAGGTGACGTTGGCCACAGGCTTTGGATCCAGCAGGATGACACGGTTGTCACCCATGCACCTGGCCACCATGCAGTTCTCCAGGGTCCAGGTCTCATTCACCTGGGGCAGGGAACATGCATGTCCTCACCTGGACTGGCTCACGGGACCCATCCCCAGCTCATCCCACCCCTCATGGCCCAAAGCCCCAGGTGGCCACAAGAGCCTACGTGGGGAGGGCAGCCCCTGTGCTATCCTGGCCCCTAGACCCTGTGTGCCTCCTCCAACTGGAGATACTGGCGGCAGGGTCACTGAGACGGGCCTTGGGGGCTGGGCCGTGGCTGTGCCTCCAGCCAACCCAGACCCTGTGCACACAGCAGGGGAGGTAGAGGGCAGGCGGGGCCCACCTGCCGGGGAGGAATGGCATTGTCACAGCCAGGGACAGGGGAGGGCGAGGACAGCGGGGTGGAGGACACTGGTGCTGGGGAGGTGGGGCAGGCGCCCTGGAAGCGGTCAATGTCACAGTGCTGGTTGCACACTGCGTAGAAATGGCAGCCGGCTCGGTCGGTCTTATTGTAGATGACTTCCCCTGTGAAGGACAACACCATAGGAAGATAAGCCACTCCCAGAGATGGGCAAGCCAGAGTCCTGGGAGAGCGAACGCAGAGGTCAGTGCAGGAGGGAGCAGCTGTTCCAGGGAGGGGAGTGCGGAAGGCTGAGGCTGAGTGTGTCCAGTGGGGACTGACTGTGGCCAATGGGGACGCACTGTGGCCAGGGGAGACCGAATGTGGCCAGTGGGGATGCACTGTGGCCAGTGGGGAGGCATTGTGGCCAGGGGAGACCGAATGTGGCCACTGGGGATGCATTGTGGCCAGGGGAGACCGAATGTGGCCAGTGGGGATGCACTGTGGCCAGTGGGGACTGAATGTGGCCAGTGGGGACTGAATGTGGCCACTGGGGATGCATTGTGGCCAGGGGAGACCGAATGTGGCCACTGGGGATGCATTGTGGCCAGTGGGGACCGAATGTGGCCAGTGGGGACCGAGTGTGGCCGGTGGGGACTGAATGTGGCCAGTGGGGACCGAATGTGGCCAGTGGGGACTGAATGTGGCCAGTGGGGACCGAGTGTGGCCGGGAGGGGCCAAGTGAGTCCAGTGGGGAACAAGCATGGCCAGCAGGGAGAAAGCAGGTGGCTCCCAGGACAGGCAGACCCAGGTTGGCATAGCATGTGGGGAAAGGGTATGGCAGCATTTTCCATGATCACTCACCAGGCGAGAAGAGCTGTCCAAATGCCCTGCAGAAGCAGGGAGTAGAGAAGTGGGAGCTGGGCAAGCCAGTGGGTCTCAGGGTGGTGAGGACTGAGGAGGACACAGTGGACATGCTGAAGGTTGGCAGGCTGCTGGGGAGCACTACAGGGGTGTGGGTGGTCCCCAGGGTGGACAAGCTGGGAACTGTGGAGCCAGTGGCTGTGGGCATGGTGGCCATGGTGGTCACCACCTTGGGGCTGTAAGCTGTTCCTGGAGTGGAGGAGGCGGTGGCCGTGGAGCCGCTGGGCACGGTCATGGTGGCTGTAGTGGTTGGCTCTGTGAGGATCCAGGTGGTCCCTGGGGTGGAGGACGGGGTGCCCGTGGAGCCAGTGGCTGCAGTTGTAGTGGCTGCTGTGGTCAGCTCTGTGAGGACCCAGGTTGTCCCCAGAGTGGAGGAGGGTGTGGCTGTGGAACTGGTGGCCCTTGTCGTGGTGGCAGTGGTGGTCAGCACTGTGGAGGTGTGGGTGGTCTCTGGAGTGGAGGAGGTGTGGATTGTGGACATGGTGGCCACGGGTGTGGTGGTCTGTGCTGCGAGGGTCCAGGTGGTCCACAGGGTGGAGGAGGGGATGGGTGTAAAGCTGGTAGCTGTGGATTTTGTGGCTGTGCTTGTCAGCACTGGAAGGGTGGTTGCAGTCCTTGCACTGGAGGAGGGAGTGGCTTTGGAGCTGCTGGCTATGGGTGTGGTGGCCGTGCTGGTCAGCACTTTGGGAGGGTGAGCTGTTACCGGGGTGGAGGTCAGGGTGGCCGTGGAGCCCGCGGCCACAGTCGTGATGGCTGTAGTGGTTGGCTCTGTAAGGATCCAGGTTGTCCCTGGAGTGGAGGACGGTGTGGCTGTGGAGCTGGTGGGCACCATCATGGTGGCTGTAGTGGCTGGCTCTGTGAGGATCCAGGTGGTCCCCGGGGTGGAGAAGGGGGTGGCGGTGGAGCCAGTGGCTGCAGTCGTAGTGGCTGTTGTGGACAGCTCTGTGAGGAGCCAGGTCGTCCCCGGAGTGGAGGAGGGCGTGGCCGTGGAGCTGGAGGCAGGGGTGCTGGGACAGAGGCTGTAGTTGCAGCAGAACACACGGATTTCATAGTTGAAGCACATCTTGAACTTCCCCACCTGCTCACGGTTCCTGCAGACCAGGCCAAAGTCCAGGCTGCATTCCACGATCTGGCCCAACTCCCGCAGGGGGACAGCAGGCTGGGCCTGGGCGCGGCACTCGAGGCCCAGGGGCTGCTCACAGACGGCCCCTCCGGCCGCGCGGATGTTGGAGTAGGTGTCAAAGTCCCCGCCAGAGGGCCCCGGCATGGGGTAGCTGTAGTCCAGCCAGTCCGACCAGGCACACTGGGGCTCACAGCCCGTGGTCACCGCCGGGGTTGTGGGGGCCGATGTGGGGCTGCTGGGCAGCAGGGTCGAGGCGGGGGTCTCACTGGGTGTGGCTGTGGTCCTGGAGGTGGCCGTGGTGAGGCCCAGGGTGGTCTTCCCTGGAGAAGGGGGTGACTCGGTGGCCCTGCTGCTAGGATGAGGGCTGGACAGGGCTGGAGTCGAGTGCAGGGTGGTACCTGTGGTTCCTGCTGGGGTGTGGGAAGTCACCGTGGATGGCTCTGTGATGTGGGTGGTGCCCGACGTGGCCACGGAAGTCCAGGCTGTGGGCACCGTGTGGGGACTGCTGGGGGGCAGGGATCGTCCATGTGTGGTGGCCGTGGTGATCGGCACCGGGGGGATGGGAGTTGTCCCTGGAGTGGAGGAGGGGGTGGTGGTGGAGCCGGTGGCGGTGATCGTAGTGACCCTGGTGGTCAGTGGTGGGGGAGTACCAGTGGTCTGTGTGCTGGAGGAGGGTGTTGCCATAGAACCAGTGGCCACAGTAGTGGTGGTGGTGGTCAGCACTGCGGGGGTGTGGGTGGTCCCTGGGATGGAGGAGGGGGTCACCGTGGAGCCCCTGGTTGTGGGTGTGGTGGTTGTGCTGATCTGCACTGGACGCGTGGGTGCCGTCCCTGGGATGGAGGAGGCGGTGGCTGTGAAGCCCGTGGTTGCGGTAGTCAGCACTTTGGTAGTGTGAGCTGTTCCTGGGGTGGAGGGCGGGGTGGCCGCAGAGCCGGTGGTCCCGGTTGTGGTGGCCGTGGTGGCAAGCACTGTGGAGGTGTGGGCGGTCTCTGGAGTGGAGGAGGGTCTGGCTGTGGACATGGTGGCCGTGGGTGTGGTGGTCTGTGATAGGCGGGTCCAGGTGGAGCCCAGGGAGGAAGAGGGGATGGCTGTAATGCTGGTAGCTGTGGGTGTGGTGGCTGTGCTTGTCAGTGCTGGAAGGGTGGTTGCAGTCCCCGGACTGGAGGAGGGAGTGGCTTTGGAGCCGGTGACTGTGGGTGTCCTGGCCGTGGTGGTCACCTTTGGGGTGCCAGCAGTTGCCGAGGTGGAGGAGGCGGTGGCCGTGGAGCCGGTGGCCACGGTTGTGATGGCTGTGGTGGTCCCATTTGGGGTGCCAGCAGTTGCCAGGGTGGAGGAGGCGGTGGCCGTGGAGCCGGTGGCCACGGTTGTGGTGGCTGTAGTAGTTGGCTCTGTGAGGATCCAGGTGGTCCCTGGGGTGGAGGCGGGGGTGGCTGTGGAGCCAGTGGCTGCAATCGTAGTGGCTGTTGTGGTCAGCTCTGTGAGGAGCCAGGTTGTCCCCGGAGTGGAGGAGGGCGTGGCCGTGGAGCTGGAGGCAGGGGTGCTGGGGCAGAGGCTGTAGTTGCAGCAGAACACACGGATTTCATAGTTGAAGCACATCTTGAACTTCCCCACCTGCTCACGGTTCCTGCAGACCAGGCCAAAGTCCAGGCTGCATTCCACGATCTGGCCCAACTCCCGCAGGGGGACAGCAGGCTGGGCCTGGGCGCGGCACTCGAGGCCCAGGGGCTGCTCACAGACGGCCCCTCCGGCCGCGCGGATGTTGGAGTAGGTGTCAAAGTCCCCGCCAGAGGGCCCCGGCATGGGGTAGCTGTAGTCCAGCCAGTCCGACCAGGCACACTGGGGCTCACAGCCCGTGGTCACCGCCGGGGTTGTGGGGGCCGATGTGGGGCTGCTGGGCAGCAGGGTCGAGGCGGGGGTCTCACTGGGTGTGGCTGTGGTCCTGGAGGTGGCCGTGGTGAGGCCCAGGGTGGTCTTCCCTGGAGAAGGGGGTGACTCGGTGGCCCTGCTGCTAGGATGAGGGCTGGACAGGGCTGGAGTCGAGTGCAGGGTGGTACCTGTGGTTCCTGCTGGGGTGTGGGAAGTCACCGTGGATGGCTCTGTGATGTGGGTGGTGCCCGACGTGGCCACGGAAGTCCAGGCTGTGGGCACCGTGTGGGGACTGCTGGGGGGCAGGGATCGTCCATGTGTGGTGGCCGTGGTGATCGGCACCGGGGGGATGGGAGTTGTCCCTGGAGTGGAGGAGGGGGTGGTGGTGGAGCCGGTGGCGGTGATCGTAGTGACCCTGGTGGTCAGTGGTGGGGGAGTACCAGTGGTCTGTGTGCTGGAGGAGGGTGTTGCCATAGAACCAGTGGCCACAGTAGTGGTGGTGGTGGTCAGCACTGCGGGGGTGTGGGTGGTCCCTGGGATGGAGGAGGGGGTCACCGTGGAGCCCCTGGTTGTGGGTGTGGTGGTTGTGCTGATCTGCACTGGAAGCGTGGGTGCCGTCCCTGGGATGGAGGAGGCGGTGGCTGTGAAGCCCGTGGTTGCGGTAGTCAGCACTTTGGTAGTGTGAGCTGTTCCTGGGGTGGAGGACGGGGTGGCCGCAGAGCCGGTGGTCCCGGTTGTGGTGGCCGTGGTGGCAAGCACTGTGGAGGTGTGGGCGGTCTCTGGAGTGGAGGAGGGTCTGGCTGTGGACATGGTGGCCGTGGGTGTGGTGGTCTGTGATAGGCGGGTCCAGGTGGAGCCCAGGGAGGAAGAGGGGATGGCTGTAATGCTGGTAGCTGTGGGTGTGGTGGCTGTGCTTGTCAGTGCTGGAAGGGTGGTTGCAGTCCCCGGACTGGAGGAGGGAGTGGCTTTGGAGCCGGTGACTGTGGGTGTCCTGGCCGTGGTGGTCACCTTTGGGGTGCCAGCAGTTGCCGAGGTGGAGGAGGCGGTGGCCGTGGAGCCGGTGGCCACGGTTGTGATGGCTGTGGTGGTCCCATTTGGGGTGCCAGCAGTTGCCAGGGTGGAGGAGGCGGTGGCCGTGGAGCCGGTGGCCACGGTTGTGGTGGCTGTAGTAGTTGGCTCTGTGAGGATCCAGGTGGTCCCTGGGGTGGAGGCGGGGGTGGCTGTGGAGCCAGTGGCTGCAATCGTAGTGGCTGTTGTGGTCAGCTCTGTGAGGAGCCAGGTTGTCCCCGGAGTGGAGGAGGGCGTGGCCGTGGAGCTGGAGGCAGGGGTGCTGGGGCAGAGGCTGTAGTTGCAGCAGAACACACGGATTTCATAGTTGAAGCACATCTTGAACTTCCCCACCTGCTCACGGTTCCTGCAGACCAGGCCAAAGTCCAGGCTGCATTCCACGATCTGGCCCAACTCCCGCAGGGGGACAGCAGGCTGGGCCTGGGCGCGGCACTCGAGGCCCAGGGGCTGCTCACAGACGGCCCCTCCGGCCGCGCGGATGTTGGAGTAGGTGTCAAAGTCCCCGCCAGAGGGCCCCGGCATGGGGTAGCTGTAGTCCAGCCAGTCCGACCAGGCACACTGGGGCTCACAGCCCGTGGTCACCGCCGGGGTTGTGGGGGCCGATGTGGGGCTGCTGGGCAGCAGGGTCGAGGCGGGGGTCTCACTGGGTGTGGCTGTGGTCCTGGAGGTGGCCGTGGTGAGGCCCAGGGTGGTCTTCCCTGGAGAAGGGGGTGACTCGGTGGCCCTGCTGCTAGGATGAGGGCTGGACAGGGCTGGAGTCGAGTGCAGGGTGGTACCTGTGGTTCCTGCTGGGGTGTGGGAAGTCACCGTGGATGGCTCTGTGATGTGGGTGGTGCCCGACGTGGCCACGGAAGTCCAGGCTGTGGGCACCGTGTGGGGACTGCTGGGGGGCAGGGATCGTCCATGTGTGGTGGCCGTGGTGATCGGCACCGGGGGGATGGGAGTTGTCCCTGGAGTGGAGGAGGGGGTGGTGGTGGAGCCGGTGGCGGTGATCGTAGTGACCCTGGTGGTCAGTGGTGGGGGAGTACCAGTGGTCTGTGTGCTGGAGGAGGGTGTTGCCATAGAACCAGTGGCCACAGTAGTGGTGGTGGTGGTCAGCACTGCGGGGGTGTGGGTGGTCCCTGGGATGGAGGAGGGGGTCACCGTGGAGCCCCTGGTTGTGGGTGTGGTGGTTGTGCTGATCTGCACTGGACGCGTGGGTGCCGTCCCTGGGATGGAGGAGGCGGTGGCTGTGAAGCCCGTGGTTGCGGTAGTCAGCACTTTGGTAGTGTGAGCTGTTCCTGGGGTGGAGGGCGGGGTGGCCGCAGAGCCGGTGGTCCCGGTTGTGGTGGCCGTGGTGGCAAGCACTGTGGAGGTGTGGGCGGTCTCTGGAGTGGAGGAGGGTCTGGCTGTGGACATGGTGGCCGTGGGTGTGGTGGTCTGTGATAGGCGGGTCCAGGTGGAGCCCAGGGAGGAAGAGGGGATGGCTGTAATGCTGGTAGCTGTGGGTGTGGTGGCTGTGCTTGTCAGTGCTGGAAGGGTGGTTGCAGTCCCCGGACTGGAGGAGGGAGTGGCTTTGGAGCCGGTGACTGTGGGTGTCCTGGCCGTGGTGGTCACCTTTGGGGTGCCAGCAGTTGCCGAGGTGGAGGAGGCGGTGGCCGTGGAGCCGGTGGCCACGGTTGTGATGGCTGTGGTGGTCCCATTTGGGGTGCCAGCAGTTGCCAGGGTGGAGGAGGCGGTGGCCGTGGAGCCGGTGGCCACGGTTGTGGTGGCTGTAGTAGTTGGCTCTGTGAGGATCCAGGTGGTCCCTGGGGTGGAGGCGGGGGTGGCTGTGGAGCCAGTGGCTGCAATCGTAGTGGCTGTTGTGGTCAGCTCTGTGAGGAGCCAGGTTGTCCCCGGAGTGGAGGAGGGCGTGGCCGTGGAGCTGGAGGCAGGGGTGCTGGGGCAGAGGCTGTAGTTGCAGCAGAACACACGGATTTCATAGTTGAAGCACATCTTGAACTTCCCCACCTGCTCACGGTTCCTGCAGACCAGGCCAAAGTCCAGGCTGCATTCCACGATCTGGCCCAACTCCCGCAGGGGGACAGCAGGCTGGGCCTGGGCGCGGCACTCGAGGCCCAGGGGCTGCTCACAGACGGCCCCTCCGGCCGCGCGGATGTTGGAGTAGGTGTCAAAGTCCCCGCCAGAGGGCCCCGGCATGGGGTAGCTGTAGTCCAGCCAGTCCGACCAGGCACACTGGGGCTCACAGCCCGTGGTCACCACCGGAGTCGTGGAGGCTGATGTGGGGCTGCTCGGCAGCAGGGTCGAGATGCGAGTCTCGCTGGGTGTGGTCGTGGCCGTGGTCCTGGAGGTGGCCGTGGTGAGGCCCAGGGTGGTCTTCCCTGGAGAAGGAGGTGACTCGGTGGCCGTGCTGCTAGGGTGAGGGCTGGACAGGGCTGGAGTCGAGTGCAGGGTGGTACCTGTGGTTCCTGCTGGGGTGTGGGAAGTCACCGTGGATGGCTCTGTGGTGTGGGTGGTGCCCAAGGTGGCCATGGAAGTCCAGACCGTGGGCACTGTGTGGGGACTACTGGGGGGCAGGGATTGCCCATGTGTGGTGGATGTTGTGGTCAGCACTGGAAATGTATTAGTTGTCCCTGCAGTGCTGGGGGCTGCAGGTGTGATGGCTGTGGTGTTCAACACTAGAGGAATGAGAGTTGTCCTTGGAGTGGAAGAGGGGGTGGTGGTGGAGCCAGTGGCCGTGATCTTGGTGGCCGTGGTGGTCAGTTCTGTTGGAGTACCAGCTGTCTGTGGGCTAGAGGTGGGTGTTGCCATAGAACCAGTGCCCACAGTTGTCATGGTGGTGCTGATCAGCCCTGCAGGGGTGTGGGTGGTCCCTGGGATGGAGGAGGGGGTCACCATGGAGATGGTAGTTTTGGGTGTGGTGGTTGTGGTGATAAGTGCTGGAAGGGTGCTTGCCGTCCCTGGGCTGGAGGAGGGGATAACTGTGGAGCCCGTGGTGGTTGCTGTGGTGGTCAGCACTTTGGGGGTGTGAGCTGTCTGCACGGTGGCGAAGGGGGTGGCAGTGGAGCTGGCAACCACAGTTGTGGTGGTAGTGGTGGTCAACATTTTAGGGGTCTCAGCAGTCCTTTGGGTGGAGTAGGGGGTGGCTGTGGAGCTGGTGGCCTGGGTCGTGATGCCTGTGGTGGTCAGTACTTTCGTGGTGTGAGCTGTTCCTGGGGTGGTGGTGCGTCTGGCTGTGGCGCCTGTGCTCCTAGGCGTGGCAGCCGTGGAACCAGCACTCGTGGATGTGGCAGCCATGGATCCGGTCCTCGTGGGAGTGGTAGTGATGGATCTGGTGCTCGTGGGAGTTGTGGCACAGTGGCTGTCGTCGCAGCACAACAGGCGCACATGAAAGTTGTGGCAGTACCACAGGGGCCCAAGTTGGTCACGGTTCCTACACACCAGCCCAATGCTCACGTCACATTGCACCACCTGTCCCAGGGCCTCCAGTGGCTGGTCGGGCTCCATCTCAGAGCGGCACTCAATGTCCTGTGGATGCTCACAGAAGGTGTGGCCAGCCGAGCGGATGACCCCAAAGGTCTCAAAGTCCCCGCCGTCAGGGCCGGGGCTGGGGTAGTCCTCATCAAACCAGTCTGTCCAGGTGCAGCGAGGCACACAGCCCGTGCTGGGAGATGGGGGGCCGGAGGGCAGGGTCGTCCTGATGGTGGGCCCAGAGCTGGAAGTCTGCAGGGTTGTGTGCACACGGGCGGTCACCGTGGGGGACGTTGTGGGGGTGCTGGTCACAGTTGGACTGGTGGGCATGGACAGAGCCTGGGAGGTCTGCTGCCCCCTGGTAGGGAGGAGGCTGGTGGTGGAAGCTGGAGGGGCAGAGGGACTGGGGAGGGACACCCTCTCTGTGGTCTTGGAGAAGCTGGGGCCAGTTTGAGTGGTGGCCAGAGTTGAGGGTCCTGTTACTGCTGGTGACTTGGTGCTCCAGGTTGCAGTGGCTGTGGGAGTGGTGGCCACCATGGCAGTGGTGGCTGTGGAGGCAGTCACTGTGGGGCTGGTGGCCGCTGTGGTGGCCTCCGTGGAGGTGAGTTTGGGTGCCTGTGTGTAGGAGGTGGGCGTGGGGGCGGCTGTGCTGGGGCAGTGGCTGTAGTCGTCACAGCAAAGCACACGCACATTGTAGTTGAAGCACATGTTGAACCTGCCCGTCTGGTCCTCATTCTTGCAGGTCAGCCCCGTCTCCAGGCTGCAGGTCAGCACCTGCCCGACCTGGTCGATGCTTACCTCGGGGTAGTTCTCCGCCCGGCACTCTATGCTCTTTGGTGCCCAGCACATCTTGCCCCCAGCAGCCTTGATGTTTTCAAAAGTTTCCATGTCCCCTCCTGCAACCCCTGAGGTTGGGAAGTCCACGTCAAACCACTCTGTCCACTCACACTTCGGCTGACAGCGGGTTGTGCCCTGGCTGGTGGTGGCCTCAATCAAGGGGGTTGGTGTCGTCTCTGCCCTGGGCGTGCTGGTGTTGGCCCGAGAGGTGGACAGCTTGCTCGTGAGTGTTGGCGCCAGGCTTGTGGTCAGCGGCTCTTTGGAGCTGGTGCTGGCTGTGCCTGTCGGGTGAGCTCTGGAGGTTGCCATTGTTGTTGTGGCCAGTGTGGATGGCTGTGAGGGGCGCCATGTGCCCGAGCTCCCCGTGGTCGCTGGAAGGGCTGAGTGTGTTGGAAGGCTGGATGTGGCCACCCCTGGGACAGTGGGTTCTGTGGAAGCTGCAGGAACCGTGGGGCCTCTTGTGGTGGCTGTACCAAGGGTGCTTGTGTATCTGGGGGATGTCAGTCCTTTTGAGAGAGTGGGGACTGCTGTGGTGCTGGGCAGGGGAGCCCTGGTCACCCCTGGGCTACTCGTACGCTGCAGCGTTGAGAACAGGGCCTGGGTGGTGGTGGTGGTGGCTGTCTCCGGCTCTGTGGCTGGTGGCGGGGTTGTGGCACGTCCCCTACAGTGGTCGGTGCTGCAGCACAGGACCCGGATCCTGTAGTTGTAGCACATCTTGAACACGCCCTCCTGTTCCCGGTTCCTGCACACCAGGCCGAAGCGGACGTCACAGTGCACCTTCTGCCCCACCTGTGCCAGGGTCCAGTTGGGGAAGCTCTCGGCCTGGCACTCTATGTCTTTAGGCTGCTGGCATAAGTGCCCTCCCGCGGCCTTGATCTTATCGTAGGACTCAATGTCCCCCCCAAGTTGTTCAGACTTGGGGTAGTCCTCATCAAACCACTCTGTCCACTGACACCGGGGCTGGCAGGTGGTGGTACCTGGGGCCGGGGGGGTGACCGTCACTGGGCCTGAGCTGGACCCAGCCTGTGAGGTGAGGGCCGCCGTCGACTGGACGCTCGGGGTCACCCATAGGGTGGTCTTTTCGGTTGCTGTGGTCTGGGTGGGGGTAGGCACAGCAGGCTCCGTGCTGGCACTGAAGGAGGGCTGGGGGCTGCTGCCTGGGGCCGGGGAGGGGCCACAGGGCACGTATTCACAGCAGAGAACCCGCAGCTCATAGTCGTGACAGAGCGGGGGGCTCTGCTGGCTGTTGGCGCACATCAGCCCCCGCATGCGGTCACAGTCCACCTGCTGGCCCAGCTCCTCCAGCGGCATGTCGGGAAGCTGCCCCGCCCGGCACTCGATGTCAGCCGGCATGGGGCACACCTGGTACCCTCTCTGCCTCAGGTTTTCAAATGTCTCGAAGTCTCCACCTCCCAGGCCGGGCTCTGGGCGGTGCCCATTGTACCAGCTGGACCAGTGGCAGAACTCGCGGACACACACGGTGGAGACCGGGAGGGCCGGGCCTGCAAGGGGGGTGGGAGAGGGGTCCTGGCTCAGCATCCTCCAGTCCTGGCCTCACAAGGTGGAGGGGCCCCCGAGGACCCTTTTCCCAGGGCTGGCCCTGCCCCTGTGGGATACTGGGGACCCTAGTGCCTGCCTCAGCCTTGGTTAGAGCCGTTTCTGCGTGAGGGACTGGGGCCTGGCAGCCTGGCCTTGAGGGAGCCGGCTGGCTGGGACAGGCCATGCTGAAGGATGGGACGGAGTCTGGGAAAGCTTTATTGTCCCCTTGGGGTATCCCATCAGTCATTGTGCTGAGGCTTCATGGGGAGCCCCTGGAGACATGCAGGGTGTTGGGGGGCCGTGTACCCCAAGACAGAGCCCGGCAGGTCAGTGGATTGGGACTGTCACTACCATCCAGGGCACCTGCACCAAGAGCCCAGGGGGTTCCTCCTTGTCACCCAGGTGTGACCGGGCCTCAGGAGAGCCAGGTAGGGCTTACTTGTCGTGGAGTGGGGGACCCAGGTGGTGGTGAAGGTGAATGGCGTTGTGGCTGGAGTTCCAGGACATGCCACAGCCTTCCTGATGATGGTGCCGTTGCTTCCGCAGATGGCGATCAAGCAGGCGCCAAGCCCATCGGTGGTGTTGTAGATGACGTCCTGGTAGCTGTAGGTCCTGTCCTCATAGGTGCAGGTGCAGGCTGGGGATGGAACCGACAGAGTCACCCAGTGCCTCTAAGCCCCTGGCTGCAGCCCTCACCGGCCCGCTAACCCCCCGACCCTTCCTTACCCTCAAGGCTGTGAGCGCACTGGATGCCACTGGGTGTGCAGTTACTGGGGGTGGGGGAGAGGCGAGCTGAGGGCCTGGGGGGCAGCCTGTGGGGCCTGCTCCCCAGCCCTGCTCCCCCAGCGCCACCCGCTCCCCACCCCCTCACCAGCTCTGGCAGTTCTCCGCTGTGGGGACCCTTGCACCGACATCATAGTAGTTTCCGTCCTTGTCGTAGCAGCCACACTGGGCCACGCACTTCATCTGGTCCTCATTGAAGAAGGGCTGACTGGGTGGGCACTTTGGGTAGCAGCCTAGGGCCGGCAGGGTGAGCAGAAAACTCACCAGGGCCCTTTAGTCTCTCCAGCCAGGGGCTCCGTGCTGCAGGGAGTAGCTGCCCCCCACCAGCCAGCAGGGGCCTGCCCTCAAGGCTTGCATTGTGCAGTTTACGGGAGCCTACACTGCACCCCTGGGGATCCCTAGCCCCCCACATACACTCGGGAACCCAAGGATAGGAGGCTCCATCCAAGAAAGGCTGCCCCTCACCTTCCAGGCCAGGCAGGTCCACCAGGCAGTGCCCACTGGGGTTCCGGCAGGTTTTCAGGCAGGGTGCCCCGCAGGGCTGGTAGTGCCACTCACAGCCCCCGTGTGGGTTGTAGAAGTCACAGAACAAGGCTGGGGCACAGAGGGCAGAGGCTAAGGAGGCGCCCACTGGCCCTCAACCCTGTTGTGCAGGGCAGCCCCCACCCCGGGTGTGGGGGCCGATGTCCCCAGGGCCAGACCCGGGCTTGTCCCAGACATGCAGGGCCTTGGGCCGGGTGGTGCCTCACCTTCCCCTCCACTCCCCAGCCCTGCTCTTGGAACTCCTGTCCAAGAGCCGTCTTGTACTGGGGCGACCTGTCTGGTGGTTTTGCACAGGTCTTCCTCTGTGCATAGGAAAGTGTGCACTCACGTGGAGGCACATGCGTGTTGGATGTCTGTGTGCAGCTCAGGCCCAGGCCAATGCACCTATGGAGGCCGCCACACCTCCTCCCCTGCCCCGGCTGCTCCACCCTTCAGCACCACGGACAGAGCCCGACTCACGGCAGGTGTCCGGAGTCCGCCAGGACACACACAGGCCCGCGTCGTGGCAAGCCTGGGCGTAGGCGGCCACAGCCGTGCAGAAACACTCGCAGTCGCCACCCGAGTCACAGGCACACGCGTCGTTCACGCAGGCCTCGTAGTACTTGGTGGAGTCAACCTGGGGGCGAGGCCAAGATGCAGCTCAGCCAGGCCAATGTGCCCCCCAGCCAGGGGGTGGCTGGCCCAGGGCCAGTTGCTGGAACCATTTGTATTTCAACACCCCCCATAGCAGCTCTCTGAGCTCCGGGGCCTGGAATACCTCAGAGCGTGCCCCAAATGGGAGCTGCCCAGCACTTCTCCAGCCCACCTGTGCCCTCGTCCAGCTATATCCCTGCCCACCCACCCACCTGTACACCTGCCCATCTGCCCACCTGTCCATCTGCCCACCTATGCACCTGCCCACCTATGTGCCTGCCCATCTGCCTGCCTTCACATGTGCTCTTTGGATTCTTCTATCACGTGGATCCGGTCATGTGGCCCACAGGTTTCAAACCCATGTAGAGCATAGCACCCTTGCTCACCCTCTGCCCTCACCCCTACCTCCCTCTGCTGCAGTCGTACTGGCCTCCTTTCCACCTGGGGGCCTTCCCTCCAGCCGACCCAACCCCTGCCCAGGGCCCTCCACATCCGAGCATCTGACCACCCAGTGCCCGCCGCCTTGCTGCCTCCTCTGGAAGCTCTGTGAGAGTCAGCCTCGTCCCCTGATCACTGGGGTGAGCCCAGAACATGCCAGGCTGTTCCAGGCACCCAGTGAATGTGCACTAAGGAAGGAGTGGTCACTTCCTTTCCAGACCAGCCACGTGGGGAGCCGAGCTGTGAACCCGTTCTGACCATGGGAAGCTGCCTACTTCCTCCACACAGCCCACACCCCTCCCAGGCCCCATCTGAACCTGGGCTCAGCTTTGTCAGGCCACAGGACCTTCCAAGTGGTCACCAGCTGCCTTCTCAAGAAGGCAAGCGGCAACCAACATGAGAGTGCTTCAGGGCCTCCCACGAGCGAGTATGCCCACTGCTGCCCCTACGACAGCCCCTCATCTCAGCTCCTGAGCCACCATGCTGTGTGCCTAAGTGGGCACTCAAGTCTTCCTTAAGATGACAGGAAACTGCTTTTTGGTTTTTTGTTTTTTTGTTTTGAGACAGAGTCTCAACTCTTTTTGCTCAGGCTGGAGTGCAATGGCGCGATCTTGGCTCACTGCAACTTCCTCTTCCCAGGTTCAAGTGATTCTCCTGCCTCAGCCTCCCGAGTAGCTGGGATTACAGGCACGCACCACCACACCCGGCTAATTTTTGTATTTTTAGTAGAGACAGGGTTTCACCATGTTGATCAGGCTGGTCTTGAACTCCTGACCTCAGGTGATCCACCTGCCTCAGCGTCCCAAAGTGCTGGGATTACAGGCATGAGCCACCGCGCCCAGTCAGGAAACTGCTTTTTGGATGTGTCTGCTTAAGGCTGATCTCTGATTCCTCCCTGGCTGGGTGGGGAGCCAGGCTGGCGTTCCAGTTTGTGCTGAGGACTGGGCAGGTCTGGGGATCATAGAGGAGGGTGGCTGGGGCCACATCGAGGGCTGCCCCTCCCTGTGAGTCTCTGGGTGTGACTGAGGCTGTGGTCAAAGGAGTGGCTGGGAAACAGCCAAGATGGCTTTGTGCCAGGGGCAAGAGGCACAGGTGTGGGGCTAACGGGAGATCCAGACTTGGGACCTGACATCCAGGACCGTGTGCCGTGGGACATGGTCAGACCCTCCTTGGAGCCCTGCTGTGTGCCCAGAAGACCCAGTTCTCAGCGGGAAGGAAGCAGCCGCCATCCCCACCAGACCTTGCCTGCCAAGACCAGAGCCCCACCTGGGAGCGGCAGGCGGCGAAGGTGGGGCCGTGAAGGATGCTGCACTGCTTCTGGGCCCAGGACTTGCGGAAGGGGTTGGCTGTGCAGGGGTCCTTGGGCACCAGGGCATCCGGGCAGGAGGGTGAGAGCTTCCAGCTGTTCCCGAACTCCAGCGCGTCCCCCACCACGGACCGGCTACGTGTGGCAAAGTCATTGATGGCATTGTCATCGAAGTTCCCGCACAGGCCGCAGACCCTGCCCTGCAGAGGCAGCGAGAGAGTGGGGCCCTGGAGCTGGGGCCACAGGCATCCGTGGGAGGCAGTGCAGAGCCCGCCCTGGGGTCCAGAGCCCTCGGGGGATGGAGGGATGGCAGCCGGTTCCCCAGGCAGTGCCTGGTGAACTTGCAGGGGACAGGTGTGCAGTGGGTCCCTGGGTGGGCCGCTGGGTGGCATCTGCTTCCCTGCAAATCCCTCTGCCCACTGTGGAGACCACAGGCAGGGCCCTCGCCAGCCAGGCTCACGCACTCATGGGTCAACGAGTCCCACCCGGCACCAGGGTTTCTGTCACTGTGAGAGGGTCCTGCAGGGCCTAGAAGTGCACGGTCCGAGCTCACCTTGTAGTCCTGGTGCAGTCGGATGAACACGCTGGTCTTCCGGTCCCAGGACACGGCCATCCCGCGGGTCTCAATGACCAAGAAGATCCCCATGTAGCGGATCTTGTAGGGTGGGTCCCCACCTGGCCCTCGCACCACCGCCTTAAAGGTCCCCTCCTGGAGGATCAGCTCGTAGCTCTGCAGGGGAGGCAGATGCCGCCGGAAGCTGACCCTGTGGCCCCCGGGTAGGGGCCTGAGACCCCGGGATGCCCCACCCAGTACTCTGCAGGTGCACAGGGGTCCTCAGCCCCTCCCACCATCTGCAGGGAGCATCCCGGCCAGCGGCACTGCTCTCTCCCCTGGGAGCTCCAGCCCCCCTTTGTTGGAGTGGGTGTTTCTGGGTGTGGCAGGGTGAATGGTGGCTCCTGAAAATGTCTGTCCACATGCGAACTCCCAGAACCTCGGCGTGGGCCCTCATGGGGAGAAAGCATCTCTGCAGATGGGATTAAGTGAAGCATCTTGAAATGAGATCATCCTGGACTACCTGGGTGGGCCCTAAATCCAATGACCAGTGTCCTTACAAGAGACAGAAGAGAAAAACAAAAACAAGAAGAGAGAAGACAGACGCAGACAGCGGGAGGCCACAGGCAGCCACAGCCCAGGGACGCCTGCCGCCCGTGAAGCTGGAAGAGGCAGGAAGGACCTCCCCAGACCCTGGACAGGGAGTGTGGCCCTGCCTGCCTGGATCTCTGACTTCCGGCTCCAGGACTGAGAATGCATGCCTGTTGTCTAAGCCCCCTAGTTTGTGGCTGTTTGGAACAGCAGCCCCCAGCCAGGACACTGCTGAGAACCTGTGGGTGCAGCTAAAACCTCACGAAGCTTCCCTGCGGGCCGGCTCGTTGGCTGCAGGGTCGGGGGGCCGCTCTCACCTCCACGAAGAGCTTGATGGCCTTGGAGCAGGTGGTGCCGGTGGTCCCACAGGGGATGTTCTCGGTGACGATGCGGAAGGTCCCGTGGGTGGTGTTGTCCCCACAGTAGTCCTGGGCCAGAAAAAGACAAGCTGCTGGCTGCGGGCTGGAGTGTGTCCGGCCTGCAGGATCGGGCGAGGGGGCGGCGTACCTGGGCCAAGATGTACTCGCAGCTGCCTTCAAAGCTGTAGCGCTCGCCATCAAAGGTGATGAAGTGGCCGTCCCCGTAGGCCACACAGGTGCCCAGGCAGAGCCGGTGGCTGCACTCCCACCTCCGGTTCCTGCAGGTGCTGTGAGGGGCCACAACGGTGCCTGCTCACAGGGGCCTGCCCTCCCGGCCTTCCTGAGACCCGGCACCCAGGCCTGTGCAGGTCAGCATGGGGCCTCAGCCTCCCCAGGCCCAGCCTGACCTCTCCTCCATGGAAGGAGTGGTGTCCCCCACTGTGAATGCAGGGCACGCAGCCCCACCAGGCTTCTGGTAGCACCACGGCCCCTGGGCCACCTTCCAGAGGACGCACAGGACAGCCCATGGCTTTCCTAGCAACTCTCTCTCCTGCCACGGCCCCACCTCACCCTGGCCAGCTGGCCCCCTGCCCTCCCTGGCCCACTGCACTTCCCGCAGGCTGCCCCCGCCCGCTGCCCTCCCTGCTTCCTGCCCTCCCCGCCCCCGCCCGCTACCCTCCCCGCCCCTGCCCTCCCCGCCCGCTGCCCTCCCCGCCTGCTGCCTCCGAGGGACTCACGACCCACCAGGTGTTGCAGTCGACCCTGATGGTCTCTCCAGGCTTGTAGGTGGCCTCGTTGTGCACGCAGGGGCAGTCCTCCTCGGCAATGCAGCCCCCACTCCCGTCCGACACCAGCCCCGGGGGACAGACACAGCCGGACACGCAGTGTGTGCTGAACTGTGGGGCCCAGGCAGGTACCGGTCAGGGCCGGACACCAGAGTGGGCAGATGTTACTCACCCTCTGGGACAGGCGCACCCAGCTGCCCCCAGGGCAATGCATGGGCCAGGGCAGAGCTTCCGGGGGGGTGTCTCCAGGACCACCAGATCCCTGGGCTCGGGAGCTGGGAAAGCTGGGACCCCTTCCCTGCCCACCCCTCCCTGAAGCATGGAACTCACACAGCCCACGTCCAGCGTGTGGCAGCTCCGGAGGCACTCGGCCCCAGGGGTGCCCGCCGAGCTGTTGCTGCAGTCCAGGTACACCATGGGGGCGGTACACCCTGGGGGCAGAGCTTGGTGGGAGGGGTCCTGGGGAAGGGCAGCCGCGGCCCTCGACTGACCCCAGGCAGCCCTGAGCCTGTCCTGCTGATCAAACTAACGGCGCCCGAGCCAAAGCTTCCATGACACCTGCAGCCCCCAACCCCAGGACACCCTAGCCACTCTGTGGGGCAGAGACCCACTGGCCCCTCCATCCCTGGCATGTCGGGGCATGGGTGCCTGTGGCAGAGCCCAGGTGAGGACTGACCTGGCCCAGCAGGGCTCAGGAGGGGTGGGGCGGGTTGGGGCGTGTTGGGGCTGGGCCAGGCGGGGTGGTGCGGTGCAGGGCCGGGCAGGGCCAGGCAGGGCGGGGAGGGGCGGGGCGGGGCAGGGCAGGGCCGGGCAGGGAGGGGCCGGGCAGGGCAGGGTGGCACTTACCTGTGCTTTTCTGCAGAGAGGCTCCCAGGCAACTCAGCTTCCCACCCGTACATGAACTACAAGAGATGGACGGCACGGCCTGGACCTGTGGCCCTCACCCCACAGACCCCACCCCCGGGCTTCCAAGCCCCCGCCGAACACTGGGCCTCCCCAGCCTGGCCACCTCCTTGTAAGGCCAGACGGTGCCTGCTGCTGTGTTTGCTGGGAGCCCCCAAATCCCCTGGAGAAGCATGGGTAAATACACACAGGTGGGCAGCAAAGCAGCCAGGACCCTGGGCTTAGGAGCGGCCTTTGAGCCCAGGGTGGGAGTAGGGGCCACCCACCTTTCCTGGCGGGGGCTGCCGTGTGGACCCAGCTGAGAACAGCCAGCAGGCGTCCTCCCAGGGCCACCTCCACTCCTGGCCTCTTTCCCGGCTGAGAATTTTCTCTTCAGAATGTGCTGGGTCCACCCTGCGCCCCCCTCCCCAGCCTGGCCCCTCGTGTCTCAGAACCCTCGGAGGGAGGCACAGAAGCCTTTGGGGAGGGCGGGAAGTGGCTTTGAGGAGCACCCAGGGACCTGCTTTCCCCCCCTGCCCCTTACCACACGGCGCCTTCGTCGTGCACAACCTCTCCAGGAGCCAGCACGGTGCCATGAACGTAGCAGGGGCACTCCTGGGCGGGCACACAGGTGCCCGCGTCATTGAGGAAGGTGCCCGCAGGGCAGGTGCAGCCGTCCACAGGCACGAAGGAAACGCTGCAGGTGACGTCGGCCTCACTCAGGCCGCGGCAAGTGGGCTGGCAGGCATCCACCACGTAGGCGTAGCGCTGGGACTTGGGGCAGTTCTGCATGTACTTGGCTATGGTCGGTGGGGCCAGGGGGGACAGGTCAGCGGCCGAGCAGCCTGGCCAGCCCCCATCTTCAACTCAGCATCCCCGTCTGTGACGTGGGGATCGCAAGGGCATGAGGTTCTTGCGAGGCTGGGATGAGGAGGTGCAAAGCTCTGGGCTGAGAACCGTGTGAGTGACGGCTGCTGCTGGCCAGGGTCCCCCGCACCCCCACGCAGCGTGGACACATCCCACCCCCAGCACGGGCACTCACTGCAGACGCCGTCCCTCCAGCCGCTGAGCTGCACGCCCTTGGCAGCGCAGGCGTGCACATAGGAGGACAGCGCGGCACACAGGCAGTCCTCGCTCCGCTCACAGTTGCAGGTGTCAAACATGCAGTTCTGCAGAGGTGGGGGGCGTCGGGGCGTCAGGGACCCCAGCCTGCCAGGGCTCCCCCACCCATCCTGCCCAGGCGTGGGGGTCTGGCCTCATGGCCTCTCACCGAGTGGAAGGGCTTGGGGTTGATGACGGAGTGGCAGCGTGAGAAGGCACCGTTCGGGTCGGTCAGGCGCGAGCACCAGTGCCGGGCGTAGTTCTCTGCGGGGAAGACCCAGCCTCATCTCCATGCCCTGCCCCGAAGCCCACACCCCTGACACGCAGGCCTGTGCCCCCCTCAGCCCGGGGAACAGTGAGTTGGAATTTGCAGCTCACCTGCTGCACTTTGGGGGGTTCTGGCCACCTGGCCCCAAGCACCTCCTCCTGATGCCTCCCACCTGCCTCCATGGGGTCCCCAATCCCACCCAGGGATCCCCGTGGCCCAGGGGACAGGAAGGTGCTGGGTGGAACTTGAGCCTGGGGTGACTGTGGGGGTGGGGGCGAGGAGTACCATTCTCCACACTGAGGGAGCAGGGGTCCTCAAAGCTGTTCCTGGCATTGGCACAGGCGGCCTGGGCCTTCCAGGTGTTGGCGAAGGCTGCGCCAGTGGCCTCCACCACCCCACTGAGGGCCGTGAAGTCGTCAGCCTGGTTCTGGTTGAAGTTCCCACACAGGCCTGGGGGCCAGGGTTGGGGGATGTCAGTGGCCGCTGTTGGGCCCACCCAGCTCCTGGCCCCTGCCATCCCTCCAGGCACCATACGGGGTGGAACGGCTGGGAGCCCTGTCCCAGGATTCTGCTCCCAGACCCTCTGCAGATAAGCCCCAGCGGGGGGCAGTCCCTGTGCAAAGTCAGCCCCTGTGCGAAGCCTGCCCCTGTGCAAAGCCAGCCCCTGTGCAAAGTTGGCCCCTGTGCAAAGCCGGCCCCTGTGCAAAGCCGGCCCCTGTGCAAAGTTGGCCTGAGCCAGGGCAGGGCTGCCGGCTCCATCCTCCCGGCTGGCTGCTTCATGGCTGCCAGTCCGATGCTGGTGTCCTGCGCTGACACCAGGGTCTCCGCCATGCCCTGGGAGCAGCCCCCTCCCCAGTCCCCTGCCTGCCTCTGCCTGCCCCTCCCTGCAGCGTGGCGCTAGTCCAGGCCCCGTCCCCACTGGACCTGTCCCCGAGGGCCCCTACCCAGCCTCACCGCACATCTGGCCCTGGTGGGCGGAGTCCAGCCTGACAAACACCTGCATGAGCGGCACCAGCTGCACCAGCAACTGCAGCCCGAGGCCTGTCTGCACCACGATGAAGAAGCTCGAGGGTGTGAACAGGGTGATGTTGGCTGCCGGGAGTGTGGGAGAGAGGCTGGTCAGGGGTGCAGGGTCAGATCTGGCCAGACTGGAGGGGCAGGGCATCCAGTGGGCCAGGCCACCCTGCTGAGACCCGGGAGTGAGACCCAGGCGTGGCCAGGAGCCCTCAGGCTCCCTGTCCTGCGCCTGTGGCTGCCAAGCCGGCTCAGGAGGAGACTGGGCTCCCCAAGAGAGTGGGGATGAGCAAGCTGGATGTGGGGTCCCTGCTGCTGCCGGGGTGGGATCCTGGCATTCCCACTCTGCAGATGAGAAACCGAGCACAGGAAGCTCCTGGAGCTGCCCGAGGCCACAGAAAGCTAGCAGGGGATGGAGCCGACACTGCCCAGGCTGTGGGAGCTGCCCCTGCTAGGAAGCGCCACCCGGCCCAGCCGTCCTGGGAGAGCCACGTACCTGCCGACAGGGGCAGCTGCGTGTAGATGGAGTTGAGGAACACGCCTCCATCTGCTTGGACCCGGATGGCCTGCGGGAGGAGGTGGGCGGGAAGTCAGCTGTGGGGAGGAACCCATTCCTGAGTCTCAAATGAGGGAGTGGCCTGCCCAGGGGCCCCCACCGGGGACAGAGCCCACAGAGAAGCTCAGGACCGGACCTGCGGTGCGCTCTGCTATTGCCCCCGGGGGAGGACCTGACCTCAGGGCTGGAGGGGGACCTGACCTCGGGGCTGGAGGGGGGACCTGACCTCGGGGCTGGAGGGGGACCTGACCTTGGGGCTGGAGGGGGACCTGACCTCGGGGCTGGAGGGGGGACCTGACCTCGGGGCTGGAGGGGGGACCTGGCCTCGGGGCTGGAGGGCGACCTGGCCTCAGGGCTGGAGGGGGGACCTGGCCTCGGGGCTGGAGGGGGGATATGACCTCAGGGCGGGAGGGGTGACATGACCTCGGGGCTGGAGGGGGGACCTGATCTGGGGGCTGGAGGGGGGACCTGGCCTCAGGGCTGGAGGGGGACCTGACCTTGGGGCTGGAGGGGGGACCTGGCCTTGGGGCTGGAGGGGGACCTGACTGTGTTTGCTCCCTGCACACCTTTGCATGCCCCTTCCTGTCCCAGCCCAGGGCCCCAGCCAGGTCCTCACCGTGTCCCCGCCATCCAGGCTGAGCGTCACTGCTTTCAGGCAGTTCTCGTTGTCCGTCAGGCCGCACTTCCGCAGCTCGGCCAGCACGGTGAAGCTGCTGTCAGCACATTTCTAGGGAGAAGGACCCACGCATGCATTGGGCCTGGCTCGATGATGTGGGGTGCCCCCCAGAAGGGTGCTGGGGATGCCCATGTGGGGGATGTGGCTCTGTGGGGAGGTGGCCCTTGGCACCTCTGGTCACCTCCCAGCAGCTTGTCTCAGGGCCTGGGGGCTCCTTGGCCCTGTGCCGCTCAGCAGGGAGAGCCATCCCTCTATGACCATCATGGGGACCCAGGGCTCCCTCTTCAGGCAGGGACATCCACCCCTCTATGACCATCGTGGGGGCCTTCCCTGGGTGGAAGGGGCGTGAGGGTCCCGAGAGGGTCTAGGTGTCTGAAGACCCGGCCCCACGCCCAGACCTTGGACAGAACGTAGCTGCAGTCACCATGCAGGTCGTAGAGTTTCTCATCGTAGGTGGAGATGTGGGCCCCGCCCTGCACAGAGCAGGTGCCAGGGCACGGCAGGTCCTGGCACTGCCATAGCCCCCCGGAGCAGGTGCTGGGGAGGGAGGCCGTGAGCAGAATCGGCATGTCAGGAGGAGGTGGGCCCCACCCCCCACACCCCCACCGCAGGTGGAGGCTGGTGGGTGTATACCAGGAGCTCCACACCCCCACCCCAGGCAGAGGCTGGCAGGTTCATAAATACCAGGAGCTGCAGGTGGTGTTGAAGGAGGTGCCAGGGCTGTAGGTGCGGCCGCTGTGGGTGCAGGGGCACTGCCCGAGGGGCAGGCAGCCAGAGTGCGTGATGTCATCCAGCACCGTGCCTGTGGGGGGGTGTGTGAGGCAGGGCCGGCCCATGCACGGGGGACACCAAGGTCAGAAGACACCAGCCTTGGAGACAAGCTGCCTCCCTTGGGGAGGAACTCCTGCTCCAGGACACTGCCCCCGCCCTGAGCTGCACCCGCTTGGATGAACACCAAGCACCTCTGGGCCTTGATTTCCCCACCATGCACAGCTGGCTCATGGCACTGCTCTGCCTCCCTCCACGCATCGTCTTCCGGCACCCTCCCAGCCAGTGCCCTTCCCACCCTGGGCCCTCTCGGGGGACCTTCTGGCATGAGGGGCTCTGCTTCAGGGCCTGATGAGGCTGGGGGTGGGGTTGGGAGCCGGGACCTGAAAGCCCCCTTTGGGGTCCAGGGCATGCAAGACCTGCCTGGGGGGCAGAAGCAGCCATCCACACAGTGGTCCTCGCAGAGCTGCGCGCGCTGGGGGTTGGAGCAGGTGTCTGCGCAGGGTGAGCCACACTCCTGGTGCTGCATGTTGAGGGGGCAGGTCCGGGCTGCACAAAAGGAGGCGGGGCTGGGCCAGGGGAAGCGCCCTGTACTGCCCGTGTGGTCAACCCCAGCCGCCTTCCACCACCTTCCACATGCCATCAAGTCCACAGAAGCCAGAGCTGGGCCCCAGGGTGGCCTTGACACCCCTCATCGTGGGCAGCTCCACCCTCCAGCCCCAGCCCCCGCCACCTCCTGCACAGCCTCTCCACAGCCTCTCCTTCTCCTGCAGCCCCCGGAGGCCCCAACCCCTCCTGGGGTCCTGGGGTGGCCTCTGCCCACTACGCCTGGGGTGGGTCCTCTGCCCTCCACCCCTGTCCCCCAGGCCTCCCCACCCCCCAATGGCCCCCAAGGCGCTCCCCCTGCCCCTTCTCTCCAGCACAATCCCTGGCGAAGGCCCTGGGAGCACTCACGGCAGAGCTCAGGGCGCCTCCAGTTCCGCGGCTGGCCCCCCGCGTGGGCGCACTGGCGTGAGTATTCCACAAAGGTGGCACACGGGCAGGTGGGGCAGCGGCACAGGTCCTGGGCGCAGGCGGCCAGGTACGCGGCGCTGTCCACCAGTGCGTGGCACTCCGCAAAGGCCGGCCCCAGCAGGGTGCGGTGGCAGATTCCCTCCTGGGGGGAGCACAGTGGGCCAGGCTGGGCACCCCTGCCATCCATGGGGGCTGCCACGGTGCTGGAACAGGACCCATGGCAGGCCAGGCCGGGAAGCCCTCTCCCTGTCGGGGTTCCTTGTACCCAGCCCCACCCCTTCCACCCACTGTGGCCGTGCAGAGCTCTGCTTGGCCCTTGGGAGTGGCCCATGACCCGGGATCCCCCACCCGGGATGTGCCTGCCTGTGGAGTAAGCGCCCAAGAAAGGTGCAGACCCCGCCCCAGGAGGCAGAGCCAAGGAGGGGAGGTGGAGGCCCCGCCCCAGGAGGCAGAGCCAAGGAGGGGAGGCGGAGGCCCCGCCCCAGGAGGCAGAGCCAAGGAGGGGAGGTGGAGGCCCCGCCCCAGGAGGCAGAGCCAAGGAGGGAAGGCAGAGGCCCCGCCCCGGGAGGCGGAGCCAAGGAGAGGTGGAGGCCCCGCCTCTCTGGGCAGCCCGGCAGGTTCAGGGCAGTCCAGTGCTGAGTGTCCTCCGTCCAGAGGCCCAGGGCTGCCGGCTGCGGCTGCGGGGCCCAGCTCCCACGGGGGCTGGTGCTGTCATTTACGGCACAATTTAAGGCTCAGAGATCCTGCTGATTTGGGGATCCTAGAGCCTCCAGGCCCCTTCTGAGTCCCCCTGCTGGTGGGAAGGGCTGGCTCCAGGCTCCCCGAGTGCCCAGCCTGTGCACCGTGGGCCTGTATTTGCTCACACAGATGGGCACACGCGTGGCCTGAGGAACACGCACATCACCACACTCAGACAGTGTGTACCGTGGAATTGAGCACACAGAGGGTGGCTGCCCGGCCTCCCTCCAATGTCACCATCTCTCCTCCAGCTGGGAACGTTCCTCAGACCTCGGCCCAGCTCCCCCTGGACCTGGAGGCCGTCCCTGCCCAGGAGCTGGGGGTAGGGGGGAACTCACCTCGTCCGTGCAGTTGCCGGCTGGCAAGGGCAGCGGGTCCGGGCACTGCTCCGTGGGCCCGTCCAACTTCTGCAGGTTCCCAAACTGGAGCGGGGTCAGCCTGGCGTCTGCCGGGAAGAAAGCAGGGGTGTGGTGGCTCTGAGGGGCACCTGGGGACAAGATATGGGCTCCCACTTCCTGAGCCCAGGCCAGAGGACTCCCACTCCTGCCTAGGGCCCAACGCCCCCGAGGGGCGCTCCTCCCACCATGTAGGGCAGAGTCCTCGTGGCCCCTCCCTGCCTGGTGCCCGGTCCGCACTCCGCACCCTCCTGGCCTCCCCGGGATTGTGGCTCTTGGTTGGCCGACATAATCGGTCACTGCCCCCTCACCCAGGTGGCACTCACTGTGGGCGTAGAACTCGTTGAAGGTCGGGAGGCCATTGAAGTCCCCACACAGGCCACAGGTCTGGTTGGCGTATTTGGGGTCCAGCTCCAGCTGAGAGTGGGGGAGGGACAGCTCCAGCCTCAGGACCTCTGATCCCCCCACCGGCAACATGCCCCAAGCCCCGCGACCCCAAGCCCAGGGAGGTATCCCTTGACTCCCGGTGGGGGTTTTGTGGCCAGGCCCGAAGGGGCAAGGGGCGAGGGGGCTTCCTCACCAGGGCACTGTCCTCTCCGTTCCACAGGAATGTCAGGACCAGCCGGATGCTGACCTTGACATAGTCCCCGCTCTGCTCCACGAGGAGGCCAGTGCGGCTGTAAGGCAGCTCCTCCCTGCGCAGACAGCGGGGTCTTTCCCTGGGCCCCGCCCTCCTGGCTGCCTGCCTGCCCAACCCCACCCCAGCCCTGGCCCAGGTCAGACACGGCCATGTGGGGAGGTCACACCGCATGGCCTGGCCCTCGCCCCTCCCCAGGGTGGCCGGCTCACCGCTGCCCGTTGATGAGGACAGAGCCGTTGGACGCCTCCAGCACCAGCCCCTGGGCCTTGATGACAACACGGGTGACCACAGGCCTGGAGCCCAACAGGCCTCGGCGCAGCTGGACGTTGAAGTCCTCATAGGCGGCGCCGCAGTGCTCGGAGAACACGTAGTTGCAGAGGCCGGGGAAGTGGAAGACGTCGCCGTCGAAGGTCTTGTAGTGGAAGTCGCCCCAGGTGCTGCACACCCGCCCGTTGTGCGCCGGGTTCAGGGCTGCGGGGAGCGCGGGATGAGGCCCATCCCCATGCCAGCCCCCCACGGGGTAGCCTCCCCTAAGCCGAGGCACCCTGGTTTTTGGAACGGAAAAGCCCATGGTCCTGGCTGTGCCCTGCCTGGCTCACCCTGGACTGCCTCTGTTTTGCTCCAAGACCCCTGACCCATCCCCATCCCCCAGGGTGGCCCGTGACCAGGAGACCGCCCACACGGAGGACTCTGGGTCTGGCCCAACGGCCCCACCTGGTGGCAGCTGCACCCCTAGATCTGGGCCCCCACCTTTGGGACTGGCAAACACCCCTTTCCCGGCTGGCAGGGGCAGCATCTGCTTACGGCTCAGGCTGGGGAAGACAGTGACGGGTGGAACAAAGCTCACGCGCCGGGTGGGCGAGGACGTCGGGGCACCTGTGGGTGAAGGCTGGTCACCCCAGGAACGTGGCCAGGAAAGGGAAGCAGAGACACCTTCCCCGGGGCCCACCCTCCTCGCCGGCCATCAGAGTTGAAGTGGAGCCCAAAACTGATGGGCTGGGGGCAAGGCAGACCCTTTACCCTTGGCCCTGTCTGCCCCACAAACACTGCTGCCCTTGTGTTTTGGCCTGTGTGTGCACACATGTGTGTGCCGGTGCAAGTGTGGGCACGCATGTGCCCTGTCCACGTGTGTGCATGTGTGTGCATGTCTCCTGCTCTGCACTTTCCTCTTCTTTGGAGCGCCAAGCTCCGCCTCAGGTGACGGGCATTGTCCTGGGCAGGGGACCCAGGGTGGGTCTCTGTCGGACGCATGGCTGCTCAGAGAGCCGTCTGCCTGCCCCAGCCCAAATTCCAGCCCCTCCAGCCTGGTCAGGAACCTCCCCGCCGCCCGAACCTGGCCACGTACCGCCGTCTGTGGTGTGCCCTGCACTCCCCCAGCTCGGTTCCGCAGGGCCCTGGGTCTCTGTGGGAAGAGAGGATGGGAGTCAGTGAGGAACCAGATGTGGCTGCCAGCCACAAACCTGACCATGGACCTGGCCACATCCCTGGTGCGGCAACCTCATGTGGGGTCCACGGTGGCGGTCTCCACGCCCTGCAGGTTCACCCGCACGGCACACTCTGGCCAAGGCCAGGACTCCTCAGCCGCTCAGGCCACCCCAACCGTCAGCCGCAGACTCCTTCCCTGCCACTCAATGCTATGGAAAGCCTGCAGGATGGAAGCTTCCAGCAGGGAGCCCTGAGCTGCCCCTGGCACGGCCTGCCCTGCCGAGGGACCCCAGCCCTCCCCGACTGACACGAGGGGATGGTGCCTCCTTCTCAAGTGATGGGGGAGAAAATGGAATCAGGAAAAGGCGTTGGCCGCCCCAAGGGGGGATTTCGCCCCATCCCACACATCCCTTGGAGAAGGACAAAGACCAGCTTTGTTAGGAGGACACACTTGGAGCCTTCCAGGCGTGACTTGGCAGAAACCTAAACACAGAACCAGTTTCGAACTCGATCCTAAGTCAGGGTGAGTGGGGCAGGCTGGTGGCAGGCCTCTGGGCCGCGCAAGGTGTGTGGCCGTTGATACTGGGATGGCTGCCCAAGGTCCCCCAGGCTGACCAGCGCCTCCAGGCAAGGCCTCACCCACCAACCCCATGGAGGCTGGACTCTGGGCTGAGAGCCTGAGAGGAGGCAGCTCCAACCCACAGGACTCTGAGGCCCCCCAGCCCCCCGGCCATAGTCTGCCCAGTTTGGGTTGGGGCGCCCCCTTCACAGGACCCCAGAGCTCCTCCCTGGAGCCTGATCTGAGTCGGCCCAGCCCAAGCCTGTGCACTGTGGGGAGGCGGGAGGTAAGGCCCCAGCCCCTACAGCACGGGCAGGGCTCAGCGAAGGGCCGGCCCCTGTGGTTCTCGCTCTGGCCTGGCCCTGCCTGGCTTTTCCAGCCAGGTCCTGCTGACATCTGGGAACCACCGCAGGGGCCGCCTCCAGAGGTCCAGGTTGACTGCCTTTTCCAGAAGGCCAGCCGCTCCCTGTGTCCTCCACCCCGACCCCCAGCCCACAGCCCTGCCCTTGTGTGCCGGCCCAACCAGCCACTCCCACGTCCTGGCTCCGGCCACAGACAGCCCCTCCCCACCCCAGCAGCCCCTCCCCAGCCCCAGGCAGCCCCTCACCCGCCCCAGGAAGCCCCTGCCCGGCCCGACGGCCCCTCCCCCACCCCAGTCAGCTCCTCCCCTGCCCCAGACAGCCCCTCTCCCACCCTGGCAGCCCCTCCCCACCCAAGCAGCCCCTCCCCTGCCCCAGACAGCTCCTCCCCCGCCCCAGGCAGCCCCTCCCCACCCAGGGAGCCCCTCGCCACCCAGGCAGCTCCTCCTCAACCCCAGGCAGCCCCTCCCCCCCCAGGCAGCCCCTCCCGCCCCCCAGGCAGCCCCTCCCCCGCCCTTGGTCGTCTGCTCCATGCGGTGCCCTCCTTGGGCTGGACCACCTGGGCCTCCATCTTGCAGCCAGAGAAGTGCCCACCACCAGCCACCCCATCACCTTGGGTTGTGTCCCCTAACATGAAGCCGCTCTGTGCAGGGCCTGCCCTCCCTGGCCACAGGACGTGCATCTCATGACTAAAGCACAGTCCCTGCCAGGGGCTTGATCTCCCCAACTTGGACGTGCGTGGAGGACAGGAGGACGGGTGGGCTGACAGTCCCTGGGCCCTGCCTGCTCGGGTGAGGGAAGCCAAGGCTGCATGGCCCAGAAGAATCAGATGCAAGGATTGGCTGTTCTGGTCAAACCAGCACCCAAACCTTGCAGCCAGAGGCAGCTCCCCCCGAGCCCAGGTTGGGAGCCACTGGGGGAAGCCCCCTGCCTCCAGCCCTGCTGACCACCCAGCCTCCCTTCCACAGATGGAGAGAGACCCCGGGGAGCCTCGCCTTCCCAGCCCAGACCCCAAGCTTGGGAGGGGGCAGAGGGCGGGGCAGGAAGGGGCTGCGGAGCCCGGCTGGGTGTCTCCCGGTGGCCCCTGGGGCTGCATCTTTCTCTGTTGACAGTAAGTATTAATGCTGCGGCTCTGGCCAAGAGACGGCAGACGAGGGAAAACGCTTGGCTGAGAGCCAGGCCGCCCGTGCAGCCTGAGATGCCCGCAGACGGCCCATGGGAGTCGGGCGTGGGTTGAGGCCTGGGCTCTCGCGGCTGGCTGTGCAACCCTTGAGGGTGGTACCCTCACCTGCCCTGCCAGCTATGATCCCCAGGCAGGTCGTGAAGGGTAGAGCCAGTCCTGGACAGGGGTCCACGCTAAGCCTGCCCCTGCTCACTCTGATGCCTGGGCCTCACGGGGCTCCAGAGAGATCCCCAGCTGCGACCCCCTCCCCCGTTGCCCATTCCTGTCCCACCCCCAAGACCAAGACCCTTTCGGTGGTCTCCCAGGGGCCTTGCCCTGCGGTCAGGGGCCCGACTTCTCCGGGACACCCCATCCAAGCCAGCCCCTGAGTTTCCTGACACTGTGAGCCCGTGGGGCCCGGGAGCCCTGTGTTGGGGACGGGTAGGGTCCCATACAGGACACTCAGGGGGTCGTAGGGGGATCTGCCCATCCACTCTGCAGGAGAAGCTCCCAGGCAAGCGACCCGCAGAGACCCCCGCCGTGAAGATGACATCGAGAGGGGGCGGAGTGGGGGACTCTTACCTGCCTGCGGCACCACGAGCACGGCCACCAGAGCCAACACCAGCGTCCGGCACGCATTCGGGCCACCCATCCTGGGGGCTGGCACGGGTGGGGGGATGGGGACGGGCAGGGAGGGAGCCAGGCCGGGTGCTTGCTCCCCTGGGGGCCCCAGCTTATGTAGCAGGGAGCCTTGGTCCCAAGCCAGGCCAGGCCACGCAGGGCACCGTGCTCTTCCCCGCTCTAGCCACGTGTGTTTGCTCTCGGGGAGGGGCTGTGGCAGGGGAGACGCCTGGATCAGGAAGGATTTGCAGCTCTGTGCCCTGAGGCCCAGGACGCCCCCACCCCCAGCAGCTTCTGAGAATCAGAAGGGAGAGGAGAAGGAAGGGCCTATCCCGCCTGGCACCCGTCCTAGATGGCAAAGCTGCTGGAAGGCAGGGCTGGCCTTGGACGCAGGGTCCGTGGAAACAGTGGTTAGCCAGCCTGCCTCACACTCATCCCCACTCCAGCTCCTGCTGGAAGGGAACCCCAGCCTCTGGGCAGCTCCCCCAGCCAGGGGAGGGCCCACGAGGCTGGAGCTCCTTTCCCACCACTGCTCAGCCTGAGCTCAGGCATGCACGTGGCCAGGATGCTCAGTCTGGGTGGCTTGTGGGGGTCCTTGGAGGAGGCCCTATTTCCAGAGACCCCAGCCCAGCTGACCAGACCCTTGGAGTCCGTGGGAGGTCTCTGGGCTGATCTGTTTCAAGGTTCACGTTCAAGGGGAAACTGAGGCCCAGAGTGTCTCCTGGCCATGCACATCGAGAGTCAGCTATGCTTGTCCAACGCCAGCCCTGATCCAGCCAGGCCAGAGGCTCCAGCCCTGAGTCCCATCTGGCCTCCACCTCACTCTGGGGCCTCCTCGTTAACCCTGGCAGGCTTGAGGAAGCAGCTGCTCCGGGGGGTCCCGGACCTGCCCGGGGTCCTCAGCCTGCCCCAGGTGGGAGCCGCAGAAGCCTAGCACCTCCCACTGGTGTCGGGTGGGCTTCCCAGGGGCCACGTGGTAAACGTCCCCGACGAGCGTCATCTACAGGACAGACAGCGTCATCTGCAGGACACTCCGTCTACGCTGCAAACACCTCTTGCAAACACCTCCTGCCTGTGTGACCCGTACCTCAGGTGTTCCCACCTCCTGGCTCCCTGGCCACCAGCGTCCTGAACGCTCCGTGGCGCAGACCCCAGGCGGGAAGCACCAGGTCGGGTAGTGTGGCCTCGTCCAGCCCCATGGGGACCCTAGGGTGGTTTCCAGGTCTGTTGTTTTGTTTGCGTCACAGTCGCCGTCACAGGGGCCCTGCACCAGTTCCCCCGCATTTGTCTTTCTGAAGTTAAATTCTTAGAGGTGGAGTTTCTGGGGCAAGAAGAAAACCCGTCTTCAAAGCTTCTGAGCTGCCTCACACTCAATAGGATGGCGGGGATCAAGAAACACAGGAAGTAAGAAATGTTGGCAGAGACGTGGGGACCCGGAGCCCTGTGCCCTGCTGGTGGGGGTGACTAGCAACTCCACTCTGGGTCTGTCCCCAGAAGAACTAAAGACGGGTCATGAGGGACATTTGCACACCCATGTCCACAGCAGCATCACTGAGAAAGGGCAGAAGCTGCCCACGTGTCCCTGGACGGAGAACTGGGTCAGCATCGTGAGGCCGATCCGTGCGGTGGAATACGGTTCAGCTGTGAAAAGGAGAGGCTGGCCCAGGCTGCTCCATGGGGGAAGCTGGGGACACTGTGCAGAGTGAGGCAGGTGGACACAGAGGACAAAGGCAGGAGGGGCCACTCGTGTGCTGCCCCTGGAGTCATGAAACCCGCAGAGACGGAGCGTGGACGGTGGGCGCCAGGGGCTGGCAGAGGGGATGGGGATCTGGTGTTTCATGGGGACAGGGTTTCAGCTTGGGAAGATGAGAACATTCTGGAGATGGAAGGCGGAGACAGCTGCACAGCAACATGAATGGACCTGGCCCGTTTTGCCATCTGTCACCCCTCATGGCTGAGGCCCCCAGGTAGCTCCTCAGAGCGAGAGGGCTGTGGTGGAGGCTGGGACCTGCCTTCTTCCTTTGTTCTTTGTGGCGGTTTCTCTAACTCAGGGCACACCTTAGGCTTCTGCCTGGCCCTGTACCTGGGTGGGGGGAGGGGGTCTCCCAGATCTCAGCACAGCGCAGACCCCTGCTCCCCGCTCATTTCTGGGACTCCAGAGCCTGTGCTCCCCCCACCCCACCGATGTCACTTCCAAAGCTGAAGGTTCCGAGGTCTCTGGGGTCTTCAAGCTCTCTTTCATATCCAGGCCCACAGATCCGCTGCAGCACGGCACGGCGGGAGGGGCAGGCGGGGATGCCTGGGCCAGTGGGCCTTGAGGATGGTCTGGAAGGTGGGCCAGAATCCCCACCCCTGGGCTCATGACTGTGACTGCACCCAGGCCCCGGCCAGACCCCTCTCCCCGGCCTTCCTGACTTCTCCAGGCCAGGCTGGGCAAATGGGGGGCTCCCGAACGCTGTGGCGCCTCATCCCTCGCACCGGCGGGAGGGGTGTGCCTGCTGCCCAGGCCTCTGCCGCGGACATCCCCCCGACGCACCCACCCAGATCTCCCACCTTGGCCACAAGCCCTCGTGGCCTCCCGCCTCCCTGCCCGCGGCTCCAACTCACAAGCCAATGCCCACCTGGGTGGTGGGGACAAGCCTGGTGTCTCCCCTGCTGGCCCCCACTGCCTGTCCCCTGCCCTCCCTGACCACGGCCAGTGCCTGCAGCCTTCATGGGGGCTGGTGGCCTACTGGGGAGCAGCCCCCTCACCCCCAGCTCAAGTGGGCCGGGCACCTTGGCATCAGCAAGATAGCGTTTTCTCCGTGGCAGAGCTGCAACCCTCAGGCAGCTCCTCTGTCCCTGCTCAGTGCCTGTGGTCCAACCCTCCCCGCCTCCACCCTGGAACAGCCTCGCCCGCCTGTGGCTGCTGGCACGCAGTGACACCAAACAAGTGGGGGCCCCGACTTTGCCCTCGTCCCTCCCGCTATGCACCTCCCCGGGCAGAGGGCCCCTTGGGAACTGGGCTGGGTCCGGGGCAGGGGTCCGAGGTGGACGTCAAGGCCACAGCTATTGAGACATCCCGGATGTGGCCCCGGGAGTCCGGCCTGTTTGCTCAGCGTGTTTGAAGAGTTCGCCTCTTCACAGTTGAAGGCCCTGAAAACAAGATAAAGGAAGGAAAGGGACGCAGCCGGTTCCTGCCGGGAAGGGGGGCCAGGCACAGCCTACCGGAGTGCAGAGGAGCCTCCCGCCTCGGACGTGCCAGGAACCTGCCCTGCGGCTCTGACGGGGTCTGAGCCAGGCCCAGCCCTGGGTGGGTCACTGTCCGTCATACTGGCCAGGGGGCAGTGGGGACAAAGAGGCGGCCTGGGCCACACAGAACCCAAGGGGGGTTAATCCTGCCATGAATGAGGACCCATCCAGGACCCCACAGACTCCTCCAGAGGCCGTCCAGGCACCAGTGATCAGGGCCACCATCTGCTGTCACCAGCTGCCCCAAGCTCAGACCCTCATCCCTGGGGTCCACCTGGAGGGCTTGGCCACTGCAAAGAGTCGTCACTGGGGCTGGGGTCCCCACGTGGCTCAGCCCTCCCGTCCCCTGACCACAGTGGTGCAGGTTTGAGCCGGGGCCCAGGGTTCATCAGCCCCCAGGCACTAAGCTGGGCCCAGTGTCCATCAGCCCCCAGGCACTGAGCCGGGCCCCAGGGTCCATCAGCCCCCAGGCACTGAGCTGGGCCCCAGCTCCACGCTGGACACCTGGGGTGTCAGGCACAGCCCAGGGGGGTCACAAAGCGGGGATGGGCTCTTGGTCTGCTCAGAGCCAGGCCCCAGGCTGTGCTGAGGACAGGGGGTGGTGGCTGTGTGGGACCCTCCACCTTGGCAGCCTCCTGCTCCCTGGCACGGGGGCCCCCCACCTCCTGGGGTGGAGGCCTCACCAGGCCACACGCACGCTCCTGGGGGCTCACCTGCTGATGGGCCGAGGGTCCCAGTGTGTGACCAAGCGGGACAGGTCCAGGGCTGGGTGGGCCCAGCAGGAAGGTGTTCCAGGCCTCGGGGCCCTGGGCAGGTGACGGGCTGCTTGCTCCTGGGTGTTGGGATGGCCAGGCCCCTGTCCCCTGGTCCAGTACACCTGGGGAGGTGTCCAGCAAGGCCCGGGGGTCTCCGAGCCAGTGCCTGGTGTCCAGAAGCAGCAGGTGGGGGCATGTTGGGTCTTCATGGCCCTTAGAGCCCAGCCCACTGAGCGACAGGCACAACTAGGGGCGTCGAATCACCCGGCAGGAAGTGAAGCTGTGGGATGGCAGGTCACCTTCCACCTGTGCGTCCCGGTGCCCTGAGCTGCTCTGAGGATGCCCTGCACAGGGGCTGCAAGACAAGGAGACCCCCCTGGGATGGCCCCTGCCCTGTGTGAAGGCTTCAGCCCCCAACGACCTGTCTCTGGTTTCTCCTGATCTTTGCACAGACCCCCTTCTCTGCCTCTCTCCCCACCCTCTTCCTTCCTGCCAGTTCCAAGGAGCCCCAGCTGGGTCCTGGTGCTGCCCTGGGCAGTGGGATTTGACAAAGACTAGAACAGAGTCCCCCCTACTTTGAGGCTTCCAATAGCGAGGACTTTGCAGCAGCAGCACCAGCTTCCAAGGAACAAAAGACGATGATCCTCTGGGTGGGGTGGGAGGATGACGGCTGAGCTGCAAACCAGGGAACAGCAGGTGCAGAGACGCTGAGGCAGGGATGAACTTGGCCCCCTGGAGGGTCCAAATGCACCTGGTGTGGCTGGGGCTGGGGCACAGGGGGCTGAGGGGAGCCAGAGGTGAGGGCAGGGTCAGGTGTGGGGAGGAGCCTGGGGGAGTGGGGCGAATTGATTGGATCATTTAAAGCAGGAAAACTATAGGGCATTTTTTCTAAAACAGTGGCGAAATGTATGTGACATAACATTGATCATTTTAGCTTTGTTTGTTTATTTTTGTAGAGACGAGGTCTCACTCTGTTGCCCAGGCTGTCATGAAATCCCAGCCTCAAGCAATCCTCCCACCTCAGCCTACCAAAGTGCTGGGATGAGAGGAGTCAGCCACCGCACCACCCAATTTGCAATTTTTTTTTTTTTTTTTTGAGATGGAGTCTTGTTCTGTCGCCAGGTTGGAGTGGAGTGGCTCAATCTCAGCTCACTGCAACCTCCACTTCCTCAGTTCAAGCGAGTCTCCTGCCTCAGCTCCCAAGTAGCTAGGACTACAGGTGTGCACCACCACACCCGGCTAATTTTTGTATTTTTAGTAGAGATGGGGTTTCGCCATGTTGGCCAGGATGGTCTCAATCTCTTGACCTCGTGATCCGCCTGCCTCAGCCTTCCAAAGTGCTGGGATGACAGGAGTGAGCCACCACGCTGCCCATTTTGCCATTTTTAAATGAATATAGGAGCATTAAGTCCACTTATACTGTTGTCCAACCATCCCCAGAGCTTTCCCATCGTCCTGCACTGAAACTCTGTCCCCATGAAACACCAGCTCCCACTCCCCTCCCCAAGCCCCATGCATCCACCAACCTCACCTCTCTCCCTAAGTTTGGTCCTCTAGAGGACCTCGTATAAATGGACTCATACAATACCCGTTCTGACGTGACTGGCTTGTTTCACGGAGCACCATGTCCTCAAGTTTCGTCCGTGTTGTTGCCTGTGTCCGGGTCTCCTTCCTTGTTTAAGGCAGAGTCATTTTCCACTGCATGGATGGGCCCTGCTGGGTTCATCGATTCGCCCGTTGATGGACCCTCGGGCTGCTTCTGCCTTTTGGCTTCGTGAATGAGGCTGCGATGGACATTGCGATGTGCCCATGAGTCCGCGTCCCTGTTTCCAGTTCCTCAGGTAGGAGTCCCTCTGGCTGGGAGCAGAATGGCTGGGTCACACGGTAAGTCTATGTTTGGCTTTCTGAGCAGCTGCTAGACTGCTCCACAGCGGCTGTGCTGTTTTACGCTCCCGCCAGCCGTGCACGGCATTTCCAATTTCTCTATATCTTCACCAACACTTGTTATCTTTTAAAAACAAATCACCTCGTGATATTTCCCTGTGGTCTGGACTTGCATTTCCCTAATAGTGATGTCCAGTGTCTTTGTATGTGCTCATGGGCCATTCACACATTTCCTTTGGAAAAATGTCCATTCAGGCCGGGCGCAGTGGCTCACACCTGTCATCCCAGCACTTTGGGAGGCTGAGGCGGGTGGATCACTTGAGGTCAGGAGTTCGAGACCAGCCTGGTCAACATGGCAAAACCCCATCTCTACTAAAAATATAGAAATTAGCCAGGCGTAGCGATGAGCACCTGTAATCCCAGCTACTCGGGAGGCTGAGGCAGGAGAATCACTTGAACTCGGGAGGCAGAGGTTGCAGGGAGCTGAGATCATGCCACTGCACTCCAGCCTGGGTGACAGAACAAGACTTCCTCTCAAAAAAAAAAAAAAAAAAGAAAAGAAAAGAAAAAGAAAAAAGAAAAATGTCCATTCATGTCCTTTGTCAATTTTTTAGTTGGATCTATTGGGTTTTCTTGTTGTTGCTACGTTTTAGGAGCTCTTTGTATGTTCTAGATATTGATTCTTTATCAGATATATTATTGGCAAATATTTTCTCCTGGGCTTGTCTTTTCACTCTTTTGATGCACAAGAGGTTTTAATTTTGATGAAGTCTTATTTATCTATTTTACTGCCTGTGCTTTTGCTGCATGTTCAAGAAATCATTGCCAAATTCAATGTCATAAGATTTTCTCCTATGTTTTCTTCTAGGGTTTTATAATTTTAGCTCCTATGTTTAGGTGTTTGATCTATTTCGAGAATTTTTAAAATCTCTCGTAAGGTAAGTGTTCAACTGCACTCTTTTACATGTGGATATACAGTTTTCCCAGAGCCATTTGTCAAAAAGATTGCCCTTTCTCTATTAAGTGGTCTCGGCACACAAGTTGAAAATCAACTGACCAGGCCAGGCACGGTGGCTCACATCCATCATCCCAGGGCCAGGCACGGTGGCTCACGCCTGTCATCCCAGCACTTTGGGAGGCTGAGGCCAGTGGATCACCTGAGCTCAGGAGTTCGAGACCACCCTGGGTAACATTGTGAAACCCCATCTCTACTAAAATACAAAAAATTAGCAGGCGTGGTGGCAGGTGCCTGTAATCCCAATTACTCAGGAGGCTGAGGCATGAGAATCACTTGAGCCTAGCAGGTGGAGGTTGCAGTGAACCAAGATTGTGCCACTGCACTCCAGCCTGGCAACTGAGCGAAACTCTGTCTCCAAAAAAAAAAAAAAAAGAAAGAAAATCAGTTGATTATATATGCCAAGGTTTATTCCTGGCCCTCTGTTCCAGTCTATTGGTCCATATAGCTGTCCTTATGCCAGTACAGTGACTTGATTACTGTAGTGTTGTCATGCGTTTTAAAAATAAGAAGTATGAGTCCTCCAATTTTGTTCTTTTGAAAGACTATTTTGGCTATTCAGGGTCCCTTGAGATTCTATACAAAGTTTAGCATGAGTTTTCCTATTTCTACAAAAGTACCATGAGAATTTTGATAAGGATTGCATGGAATCTGTACTACCTTTGGGTAGTATTGTTATCTTATCAATATTGTCTTCAAAGCCATGAACACAAGATGTCTTTCCAATTTATGTCTTTAAATATTTTTTTCAACAATGTTCTGTAGTTTTCAGTGTACAGATGTTTTGCCTCTTTGATTATGTTTATTTCCTAAGCATTTTATTCTTTTGGATGCTATGTAAATGGAATTGTTTTCTTAATATCCTTTTCTCATTGTTCATGGCTAGTGTATAGCAATTGCTGAATGCTTTAATCAGCTTCAATGGTTTTGGGGTGGAATTTTGGGTGATTTCTATATATAACATCATGTCTTCTGTGAACATAGTAATGTTACATTGTCCTTACCAATTTTTGCTTCTGTTATTTCTCTTTCTTGCCTTATTGCTCTGGCTAGAACTTCGAACCCTATGTTGAATACAAATGGTGAATACAAGCCTTGTTGTCTTTTTCCCAATCTTAGAGGAAAAGGTTTCATCTTTCATCACTGAGTATGAGGTTGGCTGTGGGCTTTTTACATACCCCCCTTATCATGTTGAAGTAGTTTCCTCCTATTTCTAGTTGGTTGTTTTGTTTTGGTTTGGTTTATTTTTAACCATGAAATGGTGTTGAATTTTGGCAAATGCTTCTTCTGCATCAATGGAAATGATCATGGGTTTTTTTCCTGCTTCATTCTATTAATGTGGTGTATTTCAATGGTTGATTTTCATATCTTGAACCACCCTTGCAGCCCAGGAAGAAAACCCATTTGATCATGGTGTAGAATCCTTTTAAGAAGCTGCCGAGTTCAGTTTGCTAGTATTTTGTGGAGGATTTTTTTCATCAATATTTTTAAGGGATATTGGTCTTTAGTTTTCTTGACTTGTTTTGTCTTTGTCTCCTCGGTATCAGTGTAATGCTAGCTTCATAGAATGAGTTAGGAAGTTGATATGGGTGCTGTTCTCAGAACAGTGAAAAAGTCTCAAGAGAGCTGGTGGTTTTATAAAGGGCAGTTCCCCTGCACACACTCTCTCCCCTGCTGCCATATAAGATGTGCCTTTGCTCCTTCTTTGCCTTCTACCATGATTGTGAGGCCTCCCCAGCCATGTGGAACCGTGAGTCCATTAAACCTCTTTTTCTTTTTCTTTTTTCTTTTTTTTTTCTTTTTGAGACGGAGTCTCACTCTGTCGCCCAGGCTAGAGTGCAGTGGTGCAATCTCAGCTCACTGCAAGCTATGCCTCCTGGGTTCACGCCATTCTCCTGCCTCAGCCACCCGAGTATCTGGGACTACAGGCACCCGCCACCACGCCCGGCTAATTTTTTGTATTTTTAGTAGAGATGGGGTTTCACCATGTTAGCCAGGATAGTCTCGATCTCCTGACCTTGTGATCTGCCCGCCTCGACCTCCCAAAGTGCTGGGATTACAGGCATGAGCCACCGTGCCCGGCAAACCTCTTTTTCTTTATACATTACTCAGTCATGGGTATTTCTTTAGCAATATGAAAATGGACTAATACAGAACTGTTGCCCTTTTTTTCCAATCTTTTGGAAGAATTTGATACATATTGGTGTTAATTCTTCTTTAAATGTCTGTTAAAATTAACCAGTAAAGCCGTCAGGCCCTGTGATTTTCTTTGTGTAGGAGGGTTTTGATTACTGACTTAATCTCCTTTTCTACATCTACTCAGTTTGCCTCTTTCTTCATGAGGCAGTTTTGCTAGATAGAGTGCTTTTGAGGAATTTGCCTATTTCTTCTAAGTTATCAAATTTGCTTGCGGATAATTGTTCATAGCATTCTTTTATGATCGTTTTTGTTCCTGTAAAATTTGTAGTAATATCCTTTTCATTTCTGATTTTAGTAAATTGAATCTCCTCTGTTTTCTTAGCCAATCTAGCTAAAAGTTTGTCAATTTGGTTGATCTTTTTAAAGAACCAACTTTTGGTTTCATTGAAGGCTTTCTTTTTTCCTATTATTTTTTAAAATTCCTTATTTTATTTATTTTTACTGTAACCTTTATTATGTCCTCCCTTTTGGTAGCTTTGGGTTTAGTTTTCTCTTCTTTTTCTAGTTCCTTAAGGTATGCAATTAGGTTATTGATTTAAGATATTTCTTCTTTTTTGATTTAGTTGTTTCTAGCTATACATTTCCCTCTCATTACTACTCTTGTGTGTCTTAAAAGTTTGGATACATTGTGGTTTTGTTTTCGTTCAAGCTTTAAGAATGCCTAATATCTTTGGTGATTTCTTCTTTGACCTGTTTGTTATTTAAGGGTGTGATATTCAATTTCCTCATATTTGTACATTTTGGTTTTTCTCTTATTATTGATTTTTAGCTCCATTCCTTTGTGTAATACTTAGTGTGATTTCAATCTTTTAAAATCTATTAAGACTTATACATTTTAGTTTTTCTTTTATTATTGATTTTTAGCTTCATTCCTTTGTATAATACTTTGTGTGATTTCAATCTTTTAAAATTTATTAAGACTTATTTTGGATCCTATCATATAGTTTATCCTGGAGAATGTTTCATGTGCACTTGGAAAAAAATGTATCTTCTGCCGTTGGTAGGTGAAGTGTTCTGTGCATATACATTATGTCTAATTGGTCTATGGTGTTGCCCAAGTCCTCTGTTTCCTTATTGATCTGTCTGGTTGTTGCATTGATTATTGAAAGTGTGGTACTTAAGTCTTCAGCTATTGTTATAGAACAATTTATTTCTCCCTTCATTCTGTCAAAGTTTGCTTCATATATCTGGAGGCTCTGTTGTTTGGTTCATATATATTTATAGTTGTTATATCTTCTTGTTGAATTGACTTTTTTTTTTTTTTTTTGAGACAGAGTCTCACTCTGTTGCCCAGGCTGGAGTGCAGTGGCATAATCTTGGTTCACTGGAACCTCCGCCTCCCGGGTTTATGCCATTCTCCTGCCTCAGCCTCCCGAGTAGCTGGGACTGCAGGCGCCCACCACCATGCCGGGCTAATTTTTTGTATTTTTAGTAGAGATGGGGTTTCACCATGTTAGCCAGGATAGTCTCGATCTCCTGACCTCATGATCTGCCTGCCTCAGCCTCCCAAAGTGCTGGGATTACAGGCGTGAGCCACCATGCCCAGCCAATCATGGTTTTTAAAAAATTGATTTTAACCAGTCTCTGCATTTTAAATGGAGAGTCTAAGTCTATTTGCATTTAAAGTAATTACTAATAAGGACTCACTTACCACTGCCATTTTACTATTTTTGTGTGTGTGCCTTCTAATTTTTTTGTTCCTCATTGTCTCCATCACTGCCTTCTTTTGTGTTCAGTTGATTTTTTGAAGTGACAAATTTTTATTCCCTTCTCATTTCTTTTTGTGTATATTCTATAGCATTTTCTTTGTGGTTACCCTGGGGATGACATATAACATCCTAAAGTTATAACAGTCTAGTTTGAATTGATACCAACATAACTTTAACTGCACACAAAACCCTCCTTCTACACAGCTCCACCCCTCCCTTTATTCTATTGATGTCACAAATTACATCTTTATACCTTGTGTGTTTAATAACATAGATTTATAGTTATTTTTATGCATTTGCCTTTTATATCCTGTAGAAAAGAAGAAGTGGAGTAAAATCAAATTTACAGTAATACTGGATTTTTATATTTGTCCATGTATATAGTTTCAGTGAGGATCTATTTCTTTTTACAACTTTGAGTTACTGTCTAGTGTCCTTTCATTTCAACCTGAAGGACTTCATGCAACATTTCTTGCAGGGCTTGGCTAGTGGCAACAAATCTCTCACCTTTTGTTTATCTAGTAATGTCCTAATTTCACCCTAAGTTTTAAAGGACAGTTTTGCCAGATATAGAATTCTTGGTTGACAGTGTTGTTGTTGTTTTTTAATTTCAGCACTTTAAATATTATCATCCACTACCTTGCTGGCCATTAAGGTTTCTGATGGTAAATATGCTGCCAATCTTACTGAAGATCTCTTGAATATGACAAGTCACGTCTCTTGTTGCTTTTGAGATTCTTTCTTTACTTTTGTCTTTCAACTGTTTGATTATAATGTGTCTCAGTGTGGATCTCTTTTGAGTTTATCCTACTTGGAGTTTCTTGAACTCCTTGGATTTGTAGATTCATGTTTTTCATCAATTTTAGGAAGCTTTTGGCCATTTTTGTTCCTTTGAATTTTTTTGAGTTTCTTTGAATAATTTCCCCCTTTCTCTCCTCCTGTAAGACCCACTTTGTGGTCAACAAGTACCTCAGACTCTATTCACTTTTCTTCAATCTTTTTTTCTTTCTGCTCCTCAGGCTTGATCATTTCAATTGCCTTGTCTTCAAGTTTGGCTGAGCCTTTCTTATGACTGCTTAAATATGCTGTTGAACCCCTCTAGTGATTTTTTTCATTTCAGTTATTATAATTTCCAAGTACAGAATATCTGTCTGGTTCTTTTTAAAAATGATTTCTGTCTCTTCGTGGGTGTTCTCATTTTGTACATGCATTGTCTTACTGACCTCCTTTGGTTCTTTGTCCATCCTTTGCTTTAGTTCTTTGAGCAACTTAAGACAGTTGCTTTAAAATCATTGGCTAGTAAGACTGATGTCTGAATTTACTCAGGGATGACTTCTCCCAGTTTATTTTGTTCCTCTGAATGGGCTATATTGTTTCTTTGTAAGTCTTGTGATTTTTTTATTGAAAATTGGGGATTTAACTATTATAATGTGGTAACTCTGGAAATCAGATTTCCCCCTTTTTCTAGTGTTGGCTGGGTTTTTTTTTCTTCTTTTTTTATTATTGAAGGCTGTAGTGATCCATTTGAGATGTTTTTAAGTGAATTTTGCAAAGGCTATTTCTTGGTGTTTTTTTTTTTTTCTTGACAGAGTCTTGCTCTGTTGCCCAGGCTGGAGTGCAATGGCACGCTCACTGCAACCTCTGCCTCCTGGGTTCAAGCAATTCTCCTGCCTCAGCCTCCCAAATATCTGGGATTACAGGCACCCACCACCACGCCTGACTAAATTTTTGTATTTTTAGTAGAGACTGTTTTTGCTATGTTGGTCAGGCTGGTCTTGAGCTCCTTACATCAGGTGATCTGCCCTCCTTGGCATCCCACAGTGCTGGGACTACAGGTGTGAGCCACCACGCCTGGCTGCCAAAGACTATTTCTTGTCATGTGTGATCATGAAGTCTGTGTTCCTTTAGCTCATGTTCAGCTGATGTTTTGACAGAGATTTCCTTGAATGCCTGGAGCTCTCCCAGTTTTTAGAGAGAAAGACTAAGAAAAGTGGGAGGAATTAGAGTCACTGATGGATATTGACACTAGTTAAGGCACAGCAGCTAGGGAGGAATAGAGTAACTATGTGGTCCTAAAGCACCTCCCACAAGAGACTCCTTAGCTCCAAGGGAGGAGATGGCAACTTTCTGCCGAGACCAACTCGGTCGGGGAGACCCTAACCCAGTGGCGCTAGAAGAATTAAAGACACACACACAGAAATATAGAGGTGTGGAGTGGGAAATCAGGGGTCTCACAGCCTTCAGAGCTGAGAGCCTCAAACAGAGATTTACCCACATATGTATTAACAGCAAGCCAGTGATAAGCATTGTTTCTATAGATCATAGATAAACTAAAAGTATTCCTTATGGGAAATGAAAGGATGGGCCGAAATAAAGGGATGGGTTTGGCTAGTTATCTGCAGCAGGAGCATGTCCTTAAGGCACAGATTGCTCATGCTATTGTTTGTGGCTTAGGAACGCCTTTAAGCGGTTTTCCACCCTGGGTGGGCCAGGTGTTCCTTGCCCTCATTCCGGTAAACCCACAACCTTCAGCGTGGGTGTCATGACCATCACGAACATGTCACAGTGCTGCAGAGATTTTATTTATGGCCAGTTTTGGGGCCAGTTTATGGGCAGATTTTGGGAGGCCTGTTCCCAACAACTTTCCAGTGGAGAAAACTGGCAGACATCCCTGAACCAAGTGATGAAGGCTGGCGTCCCAGTGCTGGGTCCAGTCAACATCACATCCTCTGGAGACACGCACAGCTTCCCTGTGGTGACCTTGCCAGGGTACAGCCCAGCCGGAGTACGAGCAAACCTCAGACAGACTTAGCGGTGTCACACAACATAACCAGCCTGCTCTCCTCAAAAGACCATGGTCAAGAAACAGAAAAGCTGAGGACAGATTCCAGATACAAGGAGACTGAGGAGCAGGCAGTGGTGGGACAGGTGGTCCTATGCCAAATCCTGGGGTGGGAAAGATGAAAGCTGTGATGGATGTGGGCAGGACAGCGGAGGGGTCTGCCTCTGGGCTGTGATGTCACGTCATCGACCCGTCTAGGTGGGACCCCTGCTGTTTCTAGGCGACACGTCTGCGTATATAAGGGTGAAGGGACGTGCTTCTCAAACACCAGAGGTTCAGAAAAATATGTAGCTACAGACAGCAAATAGCAAAGTCCCTGGAACAAAATGCAAGCCCCAGAGCCTGGGGAAGGGCATGGAGGAGGTCTATGTTCCACTCATTCAACTTACCTGCGAGTTCAGAACCACAGTGAAGGAGGACTTTCCCCAGAGGCGTGACGCTGCCAGAGTGCGTCCCCTGCAGTAGCCTAGTGGGGCCTGGATGCAGGGGTGTGGTAGTGAAGGGGGACAAAGGGAGAAGTGGAGGGGACACGTGTGGGAGGAGGAGGAGAGGGACATGGCAGAGCCAGCCTGAGCAGGCAACAGGGATGCAAGGGGCTGGTGCGCCGTGGCCAGGGGCTAAGGCCAGTGTTGGGGGTGACCTGGCCCCAGCACTGTGGATGCTTAGTGGCTCCCCAGCCCTGTGAGTCTCCTGGGGAAGCAGCACCCCGATGCAGGGCCAAGGTCTTGGGGTGGCTCACAGTGGCGGGCAGGCTTGACCTCAGTGTGGCGGGCAGGCGAGGATGCGGGCAGGGTGTGGACAGAGGACAAGGCCGAGGCAGGCGCCTTGGCCGCATTTGCTCAGGATTAAGACGACTCGAGTCAGAGCAAATAGGAGTGGGGCGCACGTTGTCCGGTTCCCTGCCAAGTGTCAGCAGCAAACAAGCCCTCCCTTCCCTCCAGGAACCCCGATGTTGACTTAGTGCCTGCGGGGTTGGCAGAGGGGCCGATGTGGCCCCGTGTGGCCGAGGCCACCTTCCCCAGTGGCCTGGTGCTGTGTGAGGCACCTGATACCAAGGCCAGCACCCACACCCAAGCTGTATAGGCTCCTGCTACCGCCGGCTCCTGTCCCACCTGGCCCCAGGGCCCCTGCAGGAACTGGGAGAGGGAGATCCAGGCCCAGCGCAAGGGACTCACCACGATCCTGACTCTGGCGCCAGGATGGGGCAGGCCGAGCAGCAGAGGGGCAGCCTACTTGCAGGGCCTGACCCTCACGGGACACAGGCCCAGGCGTGATCCCCGTCCCTTGCACCTTTGGGCCTGGCCGCCATGTCTGTGCACTCAGCCTCACCAGGGCCCTGCCTGCCCCACATCTGGGATGTGGCTGACGTTCCAAAAGCCTGTGTGGTCTGAGCAGATGGTGGCGAATGTGCCCACACCCCTGTGGGGTACAGAGTCAGAGCTGCTCCAAGGACAGTGGTGAGTGAACTCTGAACTCCGACCTACTACCCCATTCAGAGGTCAGGGTGGTCAGAAAGGCTCAAGGGGCACAATGAGGACTTGTTTGTTGGGGGGAGGTTGGCGACCAGACCAAGGCCTCACGCCCAGTTCTGTCCAGCCGCAGGGACACGAGGGGCAGCCTCACCCATGGCCGGCCTGAGGCTTTGGCAGAGCTTGGCTGAGAGCTGCTGCCAGGCCCCTTTCTCAGAACTTAAGTGCACTCAGCACCGACCCTTTATCACCCAGGAGGATGGTGGGACTAGCTTGGGGTCGGCAGGGGCCCTGCCCTGGAGTTGCTGAGCCTCTGGATGGATGGGCGTCTGCCCAGCTGAGCAGCCCCACTCTCTGCTTCCAGGGAAGGGGGCAGAGCCCCAGGCCCAGCTCTTAGCAGGGCTGAAGAGGCATTTCCAAGCCTCTTTGTATTGACGTCCATATATCCACACATCCGCCCAGGGCCTTGCAGCTCTGTCCATGCAGCACACATGTAGGCAAACAGGAGCCGCCGCCCACGATTCTCCAGAGGCAGAGTCTGCAAACCAGCTCGGCCAGCGCTGCTGTGGAGACCCAAGTGGAGGGGGGACATGGCCCCGGGGACAGCTGAGACACCCCGGGAGAGGAGGCTGGTCTCAGTGGAGCTACCAGTGGCTTCCTGAGCTGCGCACGCACAGGTGAACGGGTCCAAGGCAGGGGGGGCGGGGTGCTGGGAGCAAGGCCATGGTGCCTCTTGGCTTTGGGGACCTAAGGCACATCCTGCCACCAGGGTGTGGCCTGGTGACCTCCCTGCCCCCAGGGGCTTCTTCCTGGACCCTGTGAGCTGGAGCCAGCCTGCCAGGGCCCCTCCTGGCAGGACGTGGATTCTCAGTTTTCACTAAATTCTGAACCATCCTTTCATGGGAGGGTGGAAGCTTGAGAGCCATCGACTGGGGACATCAGCTTGGGGGCCTTTCCCTGGCACCCTCCTGCCAGCCCCCGCCCAGGCATCTGAGGCCTCCAGGGTGGGTGCTGGGCGAGGCAGCCTGAGCCCCGGGTCCCTGCAGGGGTGGTGCATCAAGGCTGGTCTCCCTCTGGGTAGGACAATCAGAAGAGCAGCCCCCCAACCCTGCCCGGGTGGGAATGAGCCTCTGGCTCAGCCCAGCCAGAGAGGAGCCAGTGGGGTGCTGGCCTGGGATGGGTGTGGATGGTTTGGGGTGCAGGACCCCTGCCTCTGGTTTGGTAAGCACTGCTCTCGGGGCCCCTGCAGGGTCTGGGACTAGGGTGGCACGTGGTGGCTGATGAGCAGGGCGAGCTCCTGGAGGTGACAGAGCTGCCTCCACCACTGGCAGGGGCCCAGCCAGCGGCCTCTGAGTCCCCCAGGCCCCATAGCTCAGGTGGCCCGGTCTTCATTGTCTATCTTCATCTGGTGAGGGCGGGGCCAGCACAGGAGCCCCCACCCCACAGTCCCAGCTAAGGCACCAAGGCTGGGGGACCCCAGGGGTGGGCTTCGAGGGCTGAGGAGCCCCACATTTGGAGAAGTGGGCGGGCCGGGCAGGGATGGTTGTGGGATGCAGGGAGTGGGGTGAGATTGCGGTGAGGGGTGCATGTTGCCTTCGAATAAACAGTCGGTCCGGACGATGATGGCGGATGAGAGCAGAGAGTGCGGCGCCAGCGCGTCCTTCCCACTGGGCCTGTGTCGGGGCCGCCGGACGGACACACCTCGGCCTCCCAGCCACGCAGTCCTGCCTGCAGGCGCCTTCTTTCTGACCTGAACTTGCTGCTCTCCATGTCCTCCGGGCTGCCGTGTCTACGCCTCGTCGTAAAGTGTCTTTCTCCAGGGCCCAGGATGCACATACTGTGTCATAGTCACCCTCTGACAAGTTTTATTTTTTATTCTATTCTGTAAAAATACAGCAGCCTGGGTGTGACCTCCGGGTGGGTTTTGTGAGCATTGAGAAAGCCTCAGGGTGAGTGAGAAGCAGCAGGATTTGAGGCAGACTTCGAGGTGCCTCTGCTGGGACCTCCAAAGCCCACCTCACTCGGCCTGGCCTGGCCACTTCTGTATCCACCCCTCCTGGCCCACCTTGGTCCAGCCACCTTGGCCGGGGGCTCTCTCGCAGCCCTGCTCCCAGCGGGGCTCTCTGTCCCACCACCCCCGACCCCACACGCACCCCGGGCTCCCGCAGGTTCTGGTCAGCACACCCACAGTTCTAGCCCCAGTATCTAGAATTCTCCTTTTCTGCTTTATGTTGCCCTGTAGCTCCAGTGTGGGGTGCCTTCCACCAGGTAATCTCATCTGCTCTGCTCACTGTGAGGGCCAGGCTCCATCCCTGGGCTCTGGGCTGTGAGCGCTCAGCGACCAAACGCTGCAGGCCTCCCAGCAGATGCTCAGGTGCTGACAGCCCTGCACACTGCTCCTGCAACACGGCGAGGCCCCAGGGACACGGGCACCTCACCAGGCCCTCAGTGGGTCCCTTTGGCCTGCGTGGGGCGGTTCACACAGCACGGCTGCTGGAAGCCACTGTGACCCGGGGGGAGGAGCGCTTTCCCTGCGATGATTGCCAGGGAGCCCTCCTGGGTGGCAGGGCACTGTACTCTTTGCTCACGTCTTTCCAAATCCACCTGGATATTTGAGGACCTTTTTTCAGTCCGGGTAGATTCTACAATGAGTTTGCCAACTTCCTCCAAAGCTCTCACCAGCCGCTGTCGGCCTGGGGGAGCCACGCCTGTGTGTGCAATGCCCCTTCCCTCTCTGAGTCCTCCTCTGCATCCCTCCAGCCCGCTGCTGGAGACATGGACATTCACCACGCAGCTTCACACAGCCAGAGACGTGGTCGTTTTCCGGTGGTGGTCCAGGGTGTGGGAGAACCACGCTGACTTCGGGCCGCTCTAGCCAAGGCTCTGCGGGGCTGTCCCCGTCGGCACCCATGGCTCCTCTGTTGGTTCAGTCGGGTTCTCTACATAGGTGGTCATCTCTTCTGCAGTCTTTTGTCCCCCATGAGGCTGTCCCCGGGTCAAACACGTTCCAGGTCCTGCCTAGGGACATTCGAGCACACAGTCGGTGCCTGTCCTGAACACAGGCACACCTAGGGGCAGGAGCTGTGCCCAGGGTGAGTGGCCAGCCCGGGGCAGCTGCCCTGCTTCCCCACACTGGCCCCAGCCTCCTTAAAATCATCCTCCGGTCTCTCTGCTCCCAGAGCTTCAGCTGGCATCTGTGCCACCGCAGCGTCCGTCTCTCTGCGCCTGGGCCAGGCAGGTGCCCTGGATCTCTGATTGCTCTGAGAAGTCACCCTGCTGCCCCGGAGCTCAAAGCTGCTGCCTGTTCACACCCCAAGATGTGGCCGACCATGGGGACCCACCCTGCTGCCTGAAGCTCAGAGCTGCTGCCTGTGCACACCCCAAGATGTGGCCGACTGCGGGGACCCACCCAGCTGCCCGGGAGCTCAGAGCTGCTGCCTGTGCACACCCCAAGACGTGGCCGACCGTGGGGACCCACTCTGCTGCCCAGAGCTCAGAGCTGCTGCCGGGGACACCCCAAGACGTGGCCAACCGCGGGGACCCACCCTGCTGCCCGGGAGCTCAGAGCTGCTGCCTGTGCACCCCCCAAGATGTGGCCGACTACGGGGACCCAGCTCCCCAGGAGCCCTGGGTGCTGCCATGCTGCGGAGAGCTGGGAGGGGGCTGAGAGCACAGCCCACCCTTCACGGTCACAGACCCCTGAGCCCTGCGTCTCTGTCCATCTTGCTCCCCATGGCCGGGAGCTTCCCAGGTCCCCTTATCTGGGACCTGGCCCCAGTATGGGCCCCAATATGGATCCCCCGGGCACGTGACGGGACACCGCTTCTCCATCAGCCTGGGAGAAGTTTTGGCTCCTGGAGGGGTCCCAGAATCACGAGTGTCCAGCCTCGACGTGACGCCTCCGCCAAGGCCATACTCCAGGCGGCCTCCTGGCACGGGAGTGTGGGGGGTGGGGCAGGGGCCACCCAGGCCAGCCCTGGCCTCTTACCGCTCATGTCCTGGAGGAGTGGGGAGCAGGGGCAGGCTGGCAGCTGCCAAGGTGTTTGGGGCCACACCCAGCTCTGTGGCTCTTTCCGGAATGGCGACTTGCATAACCGGGGCCAGGGGCTGTGGCGACCCAGGTGGGCGGCAGGGAGGCGGCTGCTCCCTCCCAGGGACCTGCTATCCGGTTACCTCTGGCCACTCTGCCGTGTTCCAGGCAGGGAGGGCTGGGCGGGAGGCCATGGGGCCAAGCTCACCCCAGGGGGTGGGGGATTAGTCAGCAGTTCCCACCCTACCCTGAGAGGAATTGGCAGCTTTCTAGGATACCTGATCCACCCCGGGCACAGTGGTGCTGGTTAGGGTGCCCTGAGGCTGTGAGGTCAGGTGGTCAGCCGAGCACTGGAGCCGACAGTTCTTAGAGCGGGAGCTCCCGGCTGTGCTTCTGCCTGGCCGCCAAGGGGACATGGGTCGAGGCTGGGGAGCCCCCTCTGCCCCACCCGTTCACCCCAGGAGTCAGGCTCGGAGGCAGCCCCACTGCCCAGGTGTCTGGGAGCACACACTGGGACAGGGCGTGCGGGCAGGCAGCTGGGGAACTGGACCTGGGGGTTCCTGGGCACCCCAGCCCTGAGACCTGTCAGAGCAACCCCCAGATGTGAGCCAAGACTGGAGCCACAGAGGCCTCGCTGCCCGCCATTGGGTCAAAAATCCTGGTGTAGGGACTGGGCCGGCCTTGCCCTCTGACCTCCCAGTACCTGCAGACGTGGCCCTCGGGCAAGAGGGACTCTGGGACTGGCTGGGCCACCTCACAGGGCTAGGCACATAGTGGTGGGAGGGGCCGAGGCCCTCCAGCCCAGCCCAAGCCCTCCAGGCTGCCATGTGCCTGTAAGCCATGAGGGGTGTCCTCAGCCTCCCAGGGCCATGGGCAGGCCTTGAGGGATGTGGATCGAGACCCGGGACTCCCCTGGTTCTTCGGTGCCTGGAGCCCAGGCCTGAGCTGACAGGTGCCGGGCCTGACTGTGCTGCCACCTCGTGGCAGCTGCAGGGAGCGCGGCTGCACTCCTGAGAATGGAAGGTCGGTTCCCCAGACCCCACCCCGCTGGGCCTGGCACCTGAAACGGAGGCTGGGGGAGGTTGGAGCAATGGGCGCAGCCAAAGTCCAGGAGGGCTGGGAAGAGCGCTCACCCAGACAGGCACACAAGGCCGGGCCCCTACATCCACCTTGCTGATGGTGAATCCCCCTGCCAGCCCCTCAACCACTTCACACCACGCCCAGGATGCACAGGTCCCTGAGATCCTCTCTGGCCCAGAGGGACACTGGGGCCACCTGAAGCCATGGGAGGCCCAGGCAGGACCCTGAGCCCCAGAAAGTCACCCGGGAGCTGGTGCCCGCCACGTCACTGCCTCTACTCTGGGTGCAGCTTCCCACCCACCTGTCCAACCATCAGGCGTGGGGAGCTCCAGACGTTCCTGGGCCTTCCTGTGTGGGCCACAGGCCTGACCAGGGCTGACCGCAGCCCTCCCTGTCTTTCCCCCGCCCTGCACTGGCCGTGTCTAGGCAGTGGGCTCCCCAGCCCCACCCGGTTCTGCCTGGGCTCCTCCAGACCCCTCTGCCCACTCCTGGGATGCCGGACCAGTGCCGCCCGTTCTCCTGGTGCTGCTGTGTGGCTGAGGCAGGGCCCAGCCTGAGGCCGGTGTGTCCTGGGGGATCTGCGGACTCCCTGGAGCCCTCCAAGAAGAGAACACTGGGCATCAGGAACATGGAGGCTCCGGGGAGGGGTGGCGGTGGTCAGAGAGGACTAAGAGAGTGACAAGCTTCCAGGGCCCAGCCCACCCTCTGCAGAGCATCTGGCAGATGCTCCGTGGGGTTGCCGACCTCCCGCTTGCCTGCAGATACACTCAGGATGTGCGCACCCGAAGCTCAGCCCCGGTAACGGCGCGTCTAGGAACTGCACAGAGATGAAACCCCCATCCCAGAACGCCTCCATCACCAGGGGCAGCCCTCCCATGTCAGAGACCCTTGCCTGGGCCATGAGGTGCCCTGGATGCCTGGGCTGGCCCCATTCCCTGCTGACTCCCTCACGCATTCATTCATCACTCATTCACTTACTCATTCACTCATTCGCTTGCTCACTCATTCATTCATTCACTCACTCATTCACTTATTCACTCACTCATTCAGTCATTCACTTATTCACTCACTCATTCGCTCACTCATTCACTCACTCGTTCATTCACTCATTCACTCACTCATTCACTTATTCACTCATTCATTCTCTCACTCATTCGCTCACTCATTCACTTATTCACTCATTCATTCTCTCACTCATTCGCTCACTCATTCACTTACCCATTCGCTCACTCACTCACTCATTTGCTCACTCACTCAATCACTCATTCATTAATTCACTCATTCACTCAGTCTCTCACTCATTCACTCACATACTTATTCATTCACTCACATTCACTAATTCACTCACATGCATTCATTCACACATTCACTTATTCATTCGCTCACTCATGCACTCACTTATTCACTCACCCATTTATTCACTCACACATTCACTTATTCATTCGCTCACTCATGCACTCACTTATTCACTCACTCATTTATTCACTCATTCATTCTCTCACTCTCATTCACTCACTCTCTGTGTTCTGAACAGATGCATCCTGGACTCTAGACTGCAGCCAAGCCCTCAATGACCTCTGCAGGGTGGTGGTCTCTTCTTGGGGCAGATCCAAGCTCTGGCCTCTCCTCGCTGAGCAGATGGACACTGTCCCACCCAGCCCCCAGAGGCAGCAGGGCTGCCCAGTACTGGGCGTCTGGCCTGAGGTGTGCACCCCATGGGGCCTGGGTCTGCCCCCACCCTATTCCTGGGTTTTATGAACAATCTCAAAAAATGCACAGTCCACAAATTGCAAAATGCTCAAGTGTATTTCTGCAACAGATTGGCCATGTCCTGAGGAGGGTAGCGCAGGCTGAGGGCTGAGGTAGGAGTGAGGTTCTTCCTCCTGCAGCCACTAGGCAGCCGATCACCATGTCCAGGCGTCATTCCTGAGACCCTCAGGTGATGCTCAAGTCCCCAGAACAGCAGGCTGGATGCATGGCCAGAGGAGCCTGGCTGGCCCCAGGGCTGGTCCTGAGAGGTGGCTGCAGGCGGGGTGGGTAAGGGCCCCTCCTCCAGGCAGCGGGAGGCCCACAGCCCACACCCTCCACAAGAAAGCGGGTGTGGACAGTGTGTTCAAAGCTGCAGCCGCCTGGACGAGGGCACAAGTTCCACTGGCCTTGGAAGCCGAGCTCGGAGGACATATGGGAGGTTCTCCTTGGGGGTCAGGAGGACGGCGGTGCTGGTCAGTGGAGGGGGGACACTGGGACGCCTCTCTCCCAGCTCCCACTCTCTGCCTCCTGGCTGTGCTCGGGTTCCACCTCCTCCGAGTGCTGGGTGTCACCCGGCGCAGGGCACCGCCGGCCCATGCAGCTGCATTCTTCCACCTCGGTGTAGCTGAAGGCCCAGCTGGAGCCGTCCGTGCAGTACAGGGTCACGTTCCTCAGCGAGGTCCGCAGCTCCTGGCAGCACTGGCACCTGTGCTCCACCACGTTGCCCTCGAGTGGGTACCTGTGGACAGGGGCTGCTCAGCACCAGCTGCTGTGCTGGGGCCGCCCCAGCCTCCTGCCGCAAGCCGGCACCATGCGGAGCTCTGGGCGGCCTCATCGTGTTCCCTGCTCCTGGAGGCGTACTGCCAGTGTCTGACAACCAGCTCTCGTTTGCCAGTTCCCCAGGCGCCAACAGTCCCACCAGGGCCGACTCCAGCTCCGTGCTGATGGGAGGGAGGGAGACTCGGGGCGCCTGCGGCAAGTTCCTGGCGGAGCTCAGTAAACAGGAGAGCGTGATGCCGACACAGGCTCCGGGGCTGTAGTTACACCAGCCTCACCCTTGCCATCTCAGGACCCCTTTCCCGCCTCACCCTCAGAGCCCTTTGCCTGGCCCCTCATGGTCCTGCCCCTCATCTGTCTGGCACCCAGAGCCCTGGAGTCCCTGACTGCACCCCACAGCCGATCGTGTTTCCCTGCCCTCTGCCCAGGCACGTACATGGAAGAGCTGTCCCCACAGTTCCCCCAGCAGTAAGCCAGGCGCACGGGCTCTGAGGAGCTGCAGCCCTGCTGCTGGATGATCTGGCTCCTATGGTACACAGCACAGGTCGACTCTGGGGAGGAACACAGGGTTTAGGACCAGCCCAGCTGCTCCTGGACCACTGAGGGTGGAGCCCGCCCCGCCCAGCAGGCTCGGCACTTACAGTTCTGGTAGGGGGGCGGGGGCGGCGGGCAGAAGCGGCAGCAGCCGTCCTTACTCATGCGGGCCTCGTCCTGTGCCAACAGAGGGGCGCCCTCAGTGCCGAGGCACTTGGCCTCACAGAAGTGGGGGACAGGGACATGGGGCCAGGCTCAGGAGTGGATAGCCCCAAGCAGGAGGGGGTGTCTGCTGGCACCGCAGGGAGGATCACAGCCCCCCAAACCCGTCTGGGGGTAAAGCCCCCTTGGCTGGAGCGGGGATCCTGGACCTCACCAAAGAACAGCTGAGCGGGGGACACACCTTCTTCGTGGTGACCACCACGAGCCCGTCCCGGTGCTTCTCACACTCGTGGGTCACACAGTGGTTCCCCGGGGTCTGACCAGGTCTCGCCAGGCTGGAGGGAGGCCAGGCCCCGGGGTGAGTGACCCTCCCTCCATCTGTCCCTCTGTCTGCACCCCAGTCCGTGGGCTTCCAGAGAGTCCCCAGCCTCTGCCAGGCGCATGCCTGGCAACAACAGGTCCCCAAATGCCCCAGTGCTCCCAGACCCTGCCCTTCCGCTTTGTGGCAGCCGCTACTCACGTAGAAGAGGTGGGCGGGGCTCTTGCTGGTGTTGGTGACACAGGCGACCTGCACACAGGTGCCACAGCACTGCCCGCTCTGCTCCTGGTACTCAAAGCCCTGTGGGAGGGATGGACATGTGGCCAGAATCCAGGGGACCACTGTCCCCTGGGAGCCAGGGCAGGGGTGGGGGCAGGGCGGGGTGGGGGCGGGGCAGGGCAGGGGCACTTACCACAGGGCAGTGTGTGTTGCAGATCTGGGTCTCACAGCTGACCACAAACGCGTCCGACGGGGGACCGCCGGGCAGCTCACACCTGCAGGTTTCGCACAGGCTCAAGGAGACCACGGCGCCAGGCTGGGGAGAGCCAGGGCAGCAGAAGCTCATGAGCTTGGCCCGGGGGAGACCCGCCCCTTCCTCCCCACTGGCTTGCTGCCCCCACCTTCCCAGACATCCCCCTCCAGGCTGCTTCCTACCAGGCTGACCTGCACCCCTAGGGTGACTCCTGGTGGCACCTCTTGGTGCAGAGGCCACAGCCCAGGGTCCCCATCCCTAGGGCAGAGCCCCACGTTGCACCCCCATGGATGGGGTGCCCAACAAGGCCACACACTCTGCAGGGCCACATGCTCAGCCGGCTCAGGACAGAGCCATGGGATCCAGGCCTGGCTGCGCTGTGGTGCCAGGAGAGGCAAAGCCCCCCGGAACCCCCTGGAGCCCCCGGAGCCAGGCAGGGCAGGGTGTAGATGGCCATACTTCCAGGACCTGGGGCCGACCTCAGGCCTCAGCCACACTTGATAGTGGGCCGTGTCCGCAGAGACTCGAGTCCCTGGCCCCAGCCAGAGTTGGCAGATGCTCGAAAGTCTACCTGGGCCCCAGGGTCAGTGGGAAGCTCTGTCCCTGTGGCTGAGGGGGTCTGACTCCGCGGCTCTTACCTGGTACAGGGTCCCGTTGATGCTGCACACTGTCCAGCCTGCCGGGGAGAAGACAAGCAGCTGCAGCCCCCGCCACCCGCCCTCCCTCACCCTCACCCTCGGCATTCCCACCCCTGCAGCCTCCTGGGCACCTCATTCCCGGGCTCGCCACTGGGGTTTGTCCAGCCTCATCCCTGCGGAAGGCTCAGTCCAGAGTCACAGACCGGTGGTGGACAAGCCACAGTGGCATCTGGTTATGGCCCCCCAAAATCCCAGGTGGAGATGCCAGCCCACAGCCCCTGACAGGGCCTGGTCCAGGCCACTCACTGCAGTTTTGGACCGGGCAGCAGGCCCCCACCTCGTAGGTCGGGATTGCGCGGGCGCCCTCAGGACAGCCCGCGGGCGTGGGGCAGTGGCTGGTGTTGCAAGCTGCGGGGGCGGGAGGGAGGCAATTGGGAGTCTGTCCCCCGCCCCCGCCCGAAAGGCCCACCCCCAGGGGTCTCCAGGATTGCGGATTGCCTCGACAGCCCGCTGGGGGGTCTCCAGATGAGGCTGTTGCAGGAGCGGAGGAGGAGACGCCCTCGTAGGCACTGTCCCCAGGTGCACACCCCAAGGCAGCAGCAAAGGCCGGGCCGAGTGGGCTCCGGGTCACCTGCCTGCCAAGCCATGCCCCCCACCCAGCAAAGGGCTTACCGCAGCTGTACTGGGGGCAGCACTGGCCGGCCTGTGGGGCTGCAGGCACAGGCACAAAGCCGGGCAGGGGGCGGGCAGGGGGCAGCGGGCAGAGCTTGGGTCAGCAGGCCAGCGTCCACGTGGCCGCCTCACACGTGCACTCCTGGCAGTCCATGCTGACAGTGTGGCCCACTTGCAAGGGAGGGGACTGAGGTCCAGCGTCCACAGCGGCTCCACCCAGGGGTGCAGCAGCCAGGCCAGCTCATGCAGTGCCGGGCGGCCAGGTGTGGAGGCCGTGTGGCCCGCAGCTGAGGACCCCGCAGGAGTAGGGCTTCAAATTGCAGGGTAGGGCCCAGGGATGGGCACGAAGCTCTGCAAGGTGGGCAGGCTGTGGGGTGACTGGCAGGCTGTGGGGTGACCTCACACCTCCACAGTCTTGGATGGGCAGAAGGGGGTGTCCCAAGGAAGGGAGGAGCACAGCCAGCCTCAGGGCCGGCATCCACAGAGCAACACCAGGACAGAGGCCTTGGCACCGTCCCCGATGCGGACAGAGTGGGTACCTGGGAAGGGAGATCCCGAGTCTTTCTGGGAGCCCGGCTCCTCCCACGGCCCTTTCTCTGGGCCTCTGGCATGGAGAGGACACCCCGACCCCTGAGCCCCATCTGACCATTTCTGGGGCCAGTGTTTCAAGAGCCTCCCTCCTCGGGCTCTTGGACCCCAGTGCCCTCTTGGGTCATGCTTGCCGCTCACCTTCACCGGCTGTCCGTGGGGCCCCAGACACCCTGGAAGGAGAGAGATCTGAGGTCACTGGGGGTCAGCCGCCACAATAGGGGCGAGGGGCAGGGTCCGGTATTGGGGCCGGGGCAGACCCCAGGACCTGACCAACAGTCACAGGCCCAGTCCTGCCACACCCCCCAGCCCTGGCCTGGGGCACGCACTGGGGCAGCCCGTGGGCAGGCAGACTTAGGCATTGGTGCTGAAGAGGATCATGCCCTCCAGACAGAAGCAGCCTTCGGTGATGGGGCCGGCCTCTGGCAGAGCCCTGTGGAGAGCAGAGGGTTGGTGGGTCTCCTTTTTCCCTCCGGGTGGGAAGGGCCCCAGCCTGGGAGTGGGAGATGCAGTGGGAGGCTGGGGGCTGGGTGGCTCCAGCAGCCCACAGCAGGGCCAGGAGGGAGGGTGCCTACCCGAGGCTGGTGCTGTCATTCCCATAGCAGTAGGAGGGGTTGCTCGGGTCGCAGGGCTGCTACACCTTGTAGGCTGGGCAGGTGAATGCTGTGGGGAGGGAAAGCCACACCTGAGAGGGCAGGAGGGCGGGAGGGCGGGAGGGTGGGAGGGCACCCACCCAGAGCACCGCAGGCCACTGGGCACCCACATCTGCTCCAGAGCTGCCCGCAGCCACCCGTGGGCCTGGGCCTCGCTACAGCCTCCCACACCCCAGTGCCCCGCCATGGGCTCCCCGATGTGGACGCCCTCCTTTCTCTCCAGGGAACCGGGTGCACTCTGCCCTGGGGCTGCCCCCTCCTCCTCCAGGTCCCACCCTGACTGGCCGAGCCCACCCTGATGGTCCACCTGGCGTGCCTGTGCCCCTCACAAGCGACTTGGGACCCTGAGGACAGTGGTGGCACTCACAGCGCATGTGGTTGGTCTGGCCTCTCCAGTCGATGCAAATGTCTCGGGACGCGCAGAGCGCCACATACAGCTCCAGGCTGGAGCACACCACATCCAGGTCGGTCATGTGGCACTGGCCGAAGACACAGCCCTCATAGAACGGCAGTGGGGGGACCACGGCGTGGCACGGCTCAAAGACCCTGTGGGAGGGATGGGCGGGGTGCTGGGTGCAGCCTCTCCGGCCACCTGCCTGCTCTACGTCAGGCTCCCAGGCTTCAGGGCAGTCCCCAGGCGAGGCGAGTCCCAGAGCAGCCGCTGGTGTGCGGCCGCCCTCCTGTATCCCCGGACAGGCTCCTTCCGCACATTCTGTGTGCTTGGGGGCTGGGGGTGGGGGTCCAGATGGCATCATCCATTTATTTCTGCAAGTTCTTCTTCCTGGCCCCCCCACCCCCTGCCCTGCAAACCTGGGAGCTGCCTGGGGGCAGTGACCGATGCCCCCGTCCATACACCTGAGCCAACAGAGAGCCTCAGAGATGGCCCAGCCGGCCAGCCCTGGCGACCCCTTGGCAGCATTCCAGCCACGACCACCCCTCCCTGGTGCCCGTCCCTCCCCAGTGCCCACCCCTCTCCGGCACCCACTTGTCCCCAACACCCGCCCTGCTTGGCCTGTGGCACCAGCAGCTCTCATTTCCTCTCAGGAGCCCCCTGAAAATGCGCCTCTTCCCCTCCAGCCCTTGGAAGGGTGGGACGTGGGGTGGCCGCACTGACCCTCCCTCCCTTGCACCCAAGTCTCACTTGCTCAGAATCAGCTGGCAGATGGGTGATGGCAGGCACGGAGCAGGCGGTGTGGTGGGCCGGACCGTGGTGGGTGTCGGGCGAGGCCCGTGGCAGGCTGGCTGGTCGGGGATGCTCATGTTCCAGAGGCTGGACATCTCAGAGCAGGAAGCGACCACTGTCCCCCTAGGCGTGCGGCACTCATCCTTCCTGTCATTGGTGCAAGTGCCTGGGCAAACGCAGTGGGAGTCAGGCTGCTGGAGAGCAGAGCCGGCTGGCCCCACTGCCCATGGGGCTTGGCACCCCCAGCTGGGGGACAGGACCCTGGCGTCTCAGGGTCACACCTTGGTGGACTGCAGCGGGCCCTGCGTGTGTCTCACTGTCCCCCGAGAACAACCCTGGGGCAGTCCCCATGGTACCCGGGAGCTGCAGATACCGGCAGGCGTAAGCCTCATGCGTGTGGCCTGCACTCAGCAGAGCAGCCAGAAAGCAGAGACACCGGCACACGTGGCACACGGAGGCCATGTCCCTGCCCGGCACCCCCCACCCCCGTGAATGTGAGACGATGCCCAGGAGCCCTGTGGCCTCACCACACTGGCCCTCGGTGTTGTTGGCAAACTTGCTGAATGGCACCTCCACCGAGAAGATGAGGCCAGAGAACATGATCTGGACTCCCAGCTCCGGGATGGTCGCGTACATCTTGATGCCGATGTGCGAGACCACGATGCCGTTTTTCCAGAAGCTGGGGCTGACCACCTTATTGTTGAAGATGATCTGGACGCAGGGTGCAGTTGACGGAAAGTCAGAAGGCAGGCGGGTGGGCGGTCAGCCACTGCTCAGGCTCTTGCCAGGAAAGCCTCGTCCCCCATCCCCTCCCCGGCACACTGGGCGCGCCCCCACCTCGTTGGTCATCACCCTGTGGACTGGCTTGCGGGTCAGCACCACGCGGTCCTGGTGGTACTCCAGGATGATGGACCTCGGGCAGGAGAGCCCGTCCTCCACACCGCAGAAGTAGTTGACGAGCACGCAGAAGTGGCCATACACGGGCACAATCTGCTGCACCAGCACATATGTGCAGTTGTCCAGGAAGGTGTAGTAGGTGCCGTCAAAGGTGATGTAGTGGGGGTCACCCCAGCCGCTGCACACACCTGCCAGGCCCCAGGGGCAGCCTTACAGGTGGCTCGGGTGGTGGCACCATGGCCCTGGGGCTTCCTCCCAACAGGTCACATCTGTTCCTGACCCCCCACCGTCTCGCCTCACAGGGCGCATGAGACCCTCCACGTCATCAGAACACACGTGGCCAGTGCCTGCACAGAGGTCTGTGCAGCAGGCTCTTGACAAGGCTGGAGCGAGGCAGGGACAGACTCCTCCACCTTCTCCAGCCAGGCTGCTCCAAGGCTCACAGGGATTCACTCAGCACCTCTAAGTGGGGAGGCTCAGCCCAATGCACCCCTGCCTTGATGCTGGGAAGTCCTTCCTGCTGCCCCACCCAATTCTTTTCTGCTTCAGCCAAGCCCCCTTCTCTGCCCCACCCATTTCCACCTGGGTGGGGAGCGGCTGCCACGGCTGCCCCGGCTCCCGCCCGGCGCTCCACTCATACTGGCACTGGTAGTGATGGCAGCAGCCATCTTGGTCAGCCACCTTCACGGCCGGGTAGCCATTGGCACAGGTGGGCTTCTCCACCCTTGGGCACGTGTGCGGGCACAGGGAGATGACGTTGTTGCCCTCACAGGTGGGCTCGGAGCAGTTGGGCGTGGCCCAGGTCTCACCTTTCTGCAGAAGCACAGAGACCTGCAGGGTCTGCCCTCTCCCGATCTCCGGGGCACCCATTGGTTCTCGGGATCACAGTCCCGAGAGTCCCGTGTGGGGACAGGGGAGGGTGGCTGTGCCCCAGTCTCCTTCCCGCCCCACCCTCAGCACCCACCCCAGACACCGAGCTGGCCCGGGGCAGGGGCCTCTGGTGTGGGAGTTGCTCCTCCCTGGCTCTGCCACACTCCCTGGCTGTGCAGCCAGGGCCACAGCCTCATCCAGCTGCTCTGGCCCTGGCTGTCCTCAGCACAGCCCCAGGCTTGGGCCCCACACACTCAGTGTCTAGAAAGCACGTGCCTGGGAAGTCCAGGGGGATCAGAGACCCCGGGCTACAGCACGGCCCTCTCCTGACGGCCGGGCTGCCTCCACTAGGGCCAGTGACCTTCTCAAGACCTTGCAGCTGAAGACTAATTGCAAAGACATTCAAGTTCCCTGTAGGGGCCCCTGAGCCTTCAGAAGGGTGAGAAGTAGGGGGTTACCTTTCTGGGGGGAACCGCATTTGGGCATCCGAGCTCAGTGACGGGCTTGGAGGTGGATGTCGAAGGGGATGTGGCTGGGGCAGGAGGCAGTGTGGTGGACGGACAGTCACTGTCAACCCCTCTGACCACTTGGCAGTCCTGGCTACACAGTGGCCGGCGAGGTCTCTGTGGCGGTATATGGTGGATCCTACAAGAGGAGGGGACGTGGCAGCCTTTAGTGGAGTCCTGCACAAAGAAACAAAAACCTCTCAGTGAGCCACAGAGGCACTTTCTACCACCTGCGTAATGGGAAAAAATTTCAGATAATGCCAGCAGCCACTCTGTGACAATGAGCCTGTGCCACAAAGAGCAGAGACTCCTCTCATCTCCATCACAGCTTGGTGTTCCTGGATGAAAAACTGACCAGGGTGAGCTCAGAAACAATTGCACCAGCAACACTCACAAACCCGCAGGGTAGAGCCGGTCGGCTATGTTGCAGAAGCAGGTTTGGGTGGAGTAAGCCACGGAGCTGGATGCCACGGAGGTGGATGCCACGGAGGCGGATGCCACGGAGGTAGACAGGGAAGGATACAGGGCATTGGTAGGAGAAGTCCCATATGGGGTCACAGAGGTCACCGGGCAGCCTCTGGGGGTCTCGCAGCAGAGCACGCACACCTTGTAATCGAAGCACATCTTGAAGGGTCCCTGCTGGTCCTGGTTCCGGCACACCAGGCCCTCTTTGTGGCTGCACTGCACCACCTGGCCCAGGTGTTCGATGTTCACCTCCGGATGGCTCTCGGCTCGGCACTGGAGCCTGGTGATCTCCTCAGGTCGGCGGCAGATTTTTTCTCCACTCCTGATGATGTTGTTGTAGGTTTCCTTGTCTCCGCCATGGGGTCCAGGGGATGGGAAGTCCATGTCGAACCACTTTGTCCAGATGCACCGGGGATGACAGTCTCTGGAGACTGGTCTGGTGTGGGTGCCCTGTGTGACGCTGGTTGCTGTGGTCCTGCCCCTGGAGGTGGCCGTGGGTTGCTCTGTGGAGGCTGAGGGCATGTGTCTGGTGAAGGTGGTCAGGGTCTGAGCTGCGGTTGAGTGTGGAGTCGGCCGTGTCGTTGCGACGGTCTTTGGCGGTCTGGTGCCGTCTCTGCACACGTTCACGGTCTCACAACACTGGATGCGGATCTCATAGGTGTAGCAGATGGGTGGGAGCTGGTTCTTTTTCAGGCAAATCAGTCCCTCCGTGCGGCTGCAGATGACGTCCTACCCCAGGTCTGCCAACGGCGTGTTGGGGAAGCTCTCTGCCCGGCACTGCACGCTTCGAGGATTTCACAGAATGTGTATCCTTCGTCTCTCAAATTTTGAAATGTGTCAAAATCTCCGCCATTTATTCCGGGAGCAGGGTAGCTGCCATCGATCCACTCGGTCCAGGTGCAAAGCTTCTGTAGGCAGGAGGATGTGCTGGGCTCGGTGGGGGTGGGCTTGCTGGAGACCACGGAGGTCCCCGGGGCTGTGGTCGACATGGATGATGTTGATGTTGCCAGCACTGGCAGAGGGCTGGGAGGTGAGAAAGTTTTTTTGACAGATGTAGCGGTACCTGGGGCAGGTGTTGTCCTGGCTGTAGAGACAGCCACGGGGCCAGGTGTGCTACTGGGGGCTGAGGAGGCTGAGGCCCGGGTTTCAGTGGTCTTGGAGGTTGTTGGAGGAGTGGTCTGGGCTGGACTGCTAGAGGTGGAGCAGGCTAGGGGCGTGCAGCACAGGACCCTGATCTGGTAGTTGTAGCAGAGCCCCGATGCCTGCTCCCTGTTACAACAGGTCAGCCCCACGTCCGGGCTGCACTGCACATGCTGCCCCAGGACTCGGAGCAGCATTCAGGGGGCGTCCTCGGCTCAGCACTCCACCGACCTGGGTGATTCGCACACCCGGTACCCATGGGCGTGGAGGTTCTCCAGTGTGTTGAAGTCACCGCTGTCCTTGCCCCGTCCAGGGCGGCTGAGGTCCATCCATGGCGACCAAAGGCACTTTTCCCCACAGACCGGCGGCAGCGAGGCGGAGGCTGTGGGCGGCCTTGTCCTGGGAGAAGTGCCTGCTGTGGTGGGCCAGGCGCTGCTCGGAGGGCCTGTGTGTGCGCTGCTCGGGCCAGGGCTGGGGGCGTGCATGGAGCTCATGACTGTGGGTAGAAGAGAAGGCAGCTGAGCATGGGGGGCTGGCACTTGGGGGCCGACCCCGCCCCTCCCTGCAGCCCTGTCAGCGGTCTGGGGCTGTGCCAGTGGGCCTGTCTGCCTGTCCCCACCCACGGTCCCTGCTCAGAACCCACATGAGCGGCACAGGTGCTGAAGAGCCAGGCGAACTGACTTGAGTTTTAGGGAAGTGGCTCCCAGGCCATGCCCTGAGCAGGGTCCACACATCTGTGTCCCAGAACACCAGAGTTCCAGAGCTTTCTACCCTCAGAGAAGCTCAGATGATGCCTTGGGCCCTGAGACATTCCCCAGGAGAGGACGAGGACACGGGGGTACCTGAGCCCTGAGCAGTGTGAGGCAAGTGGCAGCCGTGCATCCCCGGGGCCAGCCTGGGCTGCCAGACCCCTGACACCCCCATGAGCCCAGGCCCGGGGACTGCTGAGGGCAGGACTTGGACGCCAGGCCTGCCGGGGTGACTTGGAGGCCAAGCCCTCCCCACTGCAGGTGGCTGGCGGGGAAACAGCAGGTAATCCCCGAGGCCGACTCCCTGCTCCTCGGTCCCTTCCTGATCCTCAGGGGCTGCCGCCCATGCCCAGAGCTGCTGTGACCTCAGCATCCAGCAAGGGCAGCTGTGCCAGGCAGTGGGAGGGGCTCACCCCGGGGCTCCTCGGCCGCATTTGCCTTACCGAGCGGGGGTGTGGAGAAGGAGAAGGTGGTTGGGGGGACAGGGGTGGTGGGGCTGCAGGGGTAGACCGTCCTCTCAATGGTGCCATTGACCCCGCAGCAGGCGGAGATGCAGCCGCCCGTGCAGTCCGTCGTGTGGTAGATGACGTCCCCTGGGTGGAAGTGCCGTCCATCGTAGGTGCAGACACAGGCTGTGGGGACAGAAGGGCCAGGCCCGTCAGAGGCTGGGCACAGACAGAGAACCCCAGACTCCAGCCCCAGGGGCTGCGGGCTGCTCACCCTCAGCTTTGTAGGTGCACTCCATGCCGCACTCGGTACAGAGGCTGGAGACAAGGAGGAAGGGCAGGCCGATGCGTGGGGGCAGCCGTGTGCCTTCCACGGGTATCCCATGCTACCAACGGTGGGCAGGGAGCAGCTCTGACGGGGTGGAGTTCCCTGGGCACTGCATTGTACCCCCGGACTGGGGGACAGGAGGCTGGCCCCACCTGGGTCCCAGCAGTTGTCTCTCCAGGGTCAGCCCAAGGTCCCTGCCTTGTGGGGCCCCTCCAGTCAGGTGCCGGGGGAGGTGGGTGCCAGAGTGGAGCCATTACTTTCCAGGGCTGATTTTAACAGGGACCCTGGGGCTCCATCTCGGCCCAGCTTTCCCCTGCCGCCCCATGAGCCCCTCGAGCCTGCTCCCCAGAGGTTGTGCTGGTTTTCTGCCCAGAGGAGTCCTACACCCAGTCCCGCCTCTGTGACTCAGGACATGGGGGTGCTGGTCCCTGAGAAGCTTATGTCATAGACACCTGGGCCAGGACAGGACCCACAGCTTCAACTCCAGTAATGGGGAGGTCCCCAGCCCTGCCGCTCCCAGCCCCACCCAAAGCCCAGGCCGTGGCCAAATTCCCCTGCATGCTGCAGGCTCCACATTCCTCCCCGCAAAGCACTCACCAGGACTGGCAGTTCTTGTCCGAAGGCACCACTGCGCGTGGCTGGTAGGACTTCCCATGGACGTGGCACCGTGGTGGCAGAGGCGGGGTCGGGCAGGTAGCCATACACTGCATCTTGTCCTCATCAAAGATGGGAGCCTCTGGTCGGCACTTGGGGTAGCAGCCTGCGGGCCAGAGAGGCCAGAGTCACAACCAGACCAAGTGTCGTCCTCCTCGCTCCGGAGGGCTCCGCCCAGCCCCCAAGCAATGGGCCTCGTGGACAGCACCGGAATGTGCTGGAAGCTGGGGCCACAGAGGCTCCTCAAGGGATCAGGAGAAGGCTGCAGGCGGCGGAGCCCAGGCCACCCCTCCTGGCCGGCCCCAGCCCACCTTCCAGGCCCCGGATGTCCCACAGGCAGTCTCCGCGGGGGTTCTGGCAGGTCCGCAGGCAGGGTGACCCACAGGGCTGGTAGTGCCACTCGCACTGGCCTTCGGGGTTGTAGTAGTCGCAGAACAGAGCTGCAGGGAGGAAGGAACAGAACAGAGCTGCAGGTTCGGTGGGGCCCCAGGCACCCACTCGCAGAGGCCCCGCACCCCAGGGCTGCTCTAAAGCCGCTTCCCTCCCCTGCACCTCCTGGCCATCGCAAGATGGGGACAGGGGAGGGTGGGCCAGATCGGGACCCCCCCAATTGTCAGGGTGCCACGGAGGCTGCCACCAGAGTGGGGTCTCCAGTCAGAGCAGCTCCAGCAGTGCCCGTTCCCGGCAAGGCTCTGAGTGGGCTAGAGCTGGGCAGCTCTGCTGACCCCTCTGCCCAGAACATTCTACTATGCCAGCGACCCCTCCTTCAGCCACGCCCTCCTCTCTAGAGCTGGGCAGCTCTGCTGACCCCTCTGCCCAGAACGTTCTACCATGCCAGCGACCCCTCCGTCAGCCACGCCCTCCTCTCTGGGCCCAGGTGTTTCTGTTTATTTGGAAACCTTCCCCATCCCCCCCCACCCCCACGCATCAGCGGCGAGTGTGGTGGGGCACACCCTGCTGGCGCTTCCTGTTCTGCCCCAGGCACCCACTCGCACTCACGGCAGATGCTCGGGGTCCGCCAGGACACACACAGGCCCACTTCATGACAGGCCTGGGCATAGGCGGCCACGGCCGTGCAGAAACACTCGCAGTCACCCCCTGAGTCGCAGGCACATGCGTCATTCACACAGGCCTCATAGTACCTGGCCGGCTCCACCTGAGGGAGATGGGGCTTTAGGTTCCAGGGACCCCCCACCCACCCCGCGGGCTCTTGGGGACCGGGCCCATGCTGGCACATTGACCGGGGCCGAATTCCAGTGGAGCTCAGGGAGGGCGAATGCCCATCCCCAAGTGGCCGGCTGGGCCCATCTGGATATCCACAGGTCCCAGGGCTTCCTCGGCAGCCCTCGGGGTTAACACCCCCCAGGGCCCCGAAACCACAGCTGACAGGTGTCAGAGCTGGAAGCCCAGCCCCTCTAGGCGAGGCCACACCAGCACCAGTCCCAGCAGCCCACACCCTTGGTTGCCAGCTGTCCCCCAGCGCCCATTCCCTTCTCCCTTCTGGGGCCTCCTTGGGTCACCATGACCCCCGGGGGCCCAGAGAAACACCCCCCCGGCCAGTGTACGTGTGCGTGGCAGGCGGCGAAGGTGGGGCCGTGGAGGATGCTGCACTGCTTCTGGGCCCAGGACTTGCAGAAGGGGTTGGCTGTGCAGGGGTCCTTTGGCTCCAGGGCGTCTGGTCAGGAAGGGGAGAGCTTCTAGCTGTTCCCGAACTCCAGCATGTCCCCCACCGCGGACCGGCTCCGTGTGGCAAAGTCATTGACGGCGATGTCGTCGAAGTTCCCACACAGGCCACAGACCCTGCCCTGCAGAGGCACCGGGAGAGGTGGAGGTGGGTGCAGCAAACCCAGAAGGCCAGAGCCCCCGTGCCCCACGGCCGCCTCCCCCCCACCTAGGGCCCCCTGCCTCGCGGCGGCCTCCTCCTCCCCAGAGTCACCCTGCCCCGCGGCCGCCTCCCCCCACCCAGGGCCCCCCTGCCCCCTGGCCGCCTCCTCCCACCCAGGGTCACCCTGCCCTGCGGCCGCCTCCCCCTACCCAGGGCCCCCCTGCCCCGAGGCCGCCTCCTCCTACCCAGGGTCACCCTGCCCTATAGCCGCCTCCTCCCACCCAGGTGGCCAACAGCGACCACAGGTGCTGCTTCCTCCTTCCCACCTCCAGCTACACCTGGGGAGGCCCCGGGCAGTGCAGCTGAGCACCGAGGGCTAGGGCCAGACGCAAGCCCCTCCTGGAGAAAAAGGAGCTGACGTGGCCTCAAAGGACCTGCCTAAGTCCTGACCCCGGCGCCTGTGAATGGCACCTCACTGGGAGATGGGGTCTTGCAGATTCAGGTAATGAGTGGGTCCTGAATCCAATGCCTGGTGTCCTTATAAAAGATGGAAACTTAGATCCAGTCACAGGGAGGAGGCCGCGTGAAGACGGGGCGGCGATCCAAGCCAAGGCGATCCAGCCAAGGAGCGCTGGGGTCCCCAGCAGATGCAAGGGGCCAAAAGGAGCCCCGAGAGCCTTCTGAAAGAGCTCGGCCCTGTGGATGCCCTGCTGGACTTCCAGTGTCCAGGCTGGGGGCAAATCCACCAGGGTGCGGGCCTTTGCTCTGGCCCCAGAACACTGACACCCAGCCAAGGAGTCTCCTGACCGCTGCCCTTGCCAAGGCTCCGTCACCCCCACTTCCCACCCCGCTTCCATCTCTGTGTCTCTGTGCCTCTCGTCTCTGCCCACCTGTTCCACGCACCCCACCTCCAGGTTTCCAGCTGGCCCTGGCCTGGATGAGGGGCGTGGTCTCACCTTGAACTCGGGGGCTGAGGTTGATGAAGATGCTGGTCTTCTTGTCCCACAGCAGCACCAGGCCGATGTCGGTGTCCACCACCAGGTAGATACCCATCTGCCGGATGGTGTATGGCACCTCCTGGCTCTCGTCCGTCCCAATCACCTCCACCTTCCCATGGCTCAGCCTCAGCTCGGAACCCTGCACAGCAAGGGGTCGCTCAGGGCCCCCAGTGAGAACCCCAGCCCACCTGACCAGATGCTGCCATGGGAGCCTCCCGCAGGGCACGCGACCACCTGGCCTCGCTCACCCCCAGGAAGATCTTGATGGCCTTGGAGCAGGTGGTCCCCGTGGTGCCGCAGGGGACATTCTCAGTGACGACATGGAAGGAGTCCTGGGCGCTGTCTTTCCCGCCACAGTGGTTCTGGGGAAGCAGAGGCCGTCAAGGACCAGGCAGGCCCTGCCCTTCTTCCCGCAAGAAGGATGAGGCGGGGACAATTTGTGTGCACCCTGGGGCAGCCGCAGAGAGGCAGTGAGCAGCTGCGGGCCACGGGGGACGCCATGAGGACCCCAAACACGCCGGCTCACCTGCACCAGCGTGTACTTGCAGTTTCCGTTGAAGCTGTAGCTCTGCCCGTTGAAGGTGAGGTAGTGGCCCTCCCCGTACACGGCACAGATGGCCAAGCAGGGGTCATCTGTGCACTGCCACATCCTGCTGTCACAGGTGCTGGGGGACATCTGGGGGTCAGGCTAGAGCACACACAGGGGTGCCTGCCTGGCTGGGTGCAGCCTTCCGACCCCCAGGGGGACCTGGCACCACAGACACGTGCCCACTGGGCCTCCCTGGCTGGGGCTGCTGGTGGCGTCCAGCCCTGAGTCTGTGCCTTGTGTTTTCCCGGGACCCCTGTGCTGGGGGCTCACCTGTCTTTAAGGAGGGCCTCTGGTTTCCTGGACCTGACACCCCCCATGGGCTTTCAGCCCCCGGCATACCAGGCGTTGCAGCCCACCCGGATGGTCTGGCCGGCCTGGTAGCTGGCCTCGTTGTGCACACAGAGGCAGTCCTCCGCAGTGATGCAGCCGCCCTCGCCATCCGCCACCAGCCCGTCGGGGCACACGCAGCCAGGCACACACTGGGGGCTGTACTGCAGGGCCAGCAGACACCACTGAGTGATGGGGCAGGGCACGGGGCCTGCCAGGTCCTCCCAGGGACAGCTCACCCGAACCACAGTGGAGGGACCACAGGACCAGGGAGCCCAGGAGCGCATGGGCAGGGGTCCTCCGGGACGTGGGGCAGCCCATGGCCTCATGTGTCGGAGGCTCACCGTTGCCCACCCTGGGGGCAGGCACCCTTAGCAGGCAGGGGCGGATGGAGGGTCTGTCATTGGGGAGTCCTCAGGGGCTTACACAGGTCATGTCCAGGGTGTGGCAGCTCTTCTGACAGCCGGCCCCTGCATCCCCAGGTGTGGCATTGCGGCAGTCGAAGAACACCATGGGTGCAGCACACACTGGGGAGGGAGGGGCCGTCAGGGGGCCCAGCCACAGGCTGCTGCAGCACCTCAACCATGTGTTCAGGGAGGACATGTCTGTGCCGTGTGCATGTGCATGAGTGGGTGTGTGTGCATGAGTGGGTGTGTGAGCATGTGCATGAGTGGGTGTGTGAGCGTGTGCATGAGTATGAGTGTGTGTGCATGAGTGGGTGCGTGTGCATGAGTGGGTGCGTGTGCATGAGTGGGTGCGTGTGCATGAGTGGGTGTGTATGCGTGAGTGGGTTTGAGTGCGTGTGTATGAGTGGGTGTGTGTGTTGCATAAGTGGGTGTGTGTGTGCATGAGGGTGTGAGTGCGTGTGCATGAGTGGGCGTGTGAGCATGTGCATGAGTGTGAGAGTGTGTGCATGAATGGGTGTGTGTGCATGAGTGGGCGTGTGTGCATGTGCATGAGTGTGAGAGTGTGTGCATGAATGGGTGTGTGTGCATGAGTGGGCATGTGAGCATGTGCATGAGTGTGAGAGTGTGTGCATGAATGGGTGTGTGTGCATGAGTGGGCGTGTGAGCATGTGCATGAGTGGGCATGAGTGAGTGTGAGTGTTATGTGTGCACACACACCCTCCTTTCTTCCCCCTTGCTGCCTAGAGGGCACAAACCATGCCTGACACTGAGCAACTGATCGACAACCACCAGCCCTGTTGACTTGCGGTGGGGCTAACCCTGAAGCCATTTTTCAGGATTTCTTATGGAGATGAGGAGGCTGGGGGCTGCAGTGCCTCCTTTCTGGCACTCACATGAGGTGGGGGCTTGGCCTCCGATGCAGCTCAGCTTCCCATGCGTGCAGGTGCTGTGAGGAGATGGTGGTCAGAGCCTCACCCTGGGCCAGGAGGTGCCAGGGACCCCCCAGTCCACAGCGGGAGCTCTTACCAGACAGCCCCGCTGTCGTGCACCGACTCCCCACTGGGGATCATGGAGCCCCTGTGGTAGCAGGGACAGTTGCTGGCCTGCACACACTTGCCCGTGTCGTCCAGAAGGTGCCCTCGGGACGGATGCAGCCATCCACAGGGATGAAGCCAACACTGCAGGTGATGTCCCCCTCGCTCAGGGAGCGGCAGGTGGGCTGGCAGGTGCTGACATGGTAGTGGTAGGTCATCGACTTGCGGCAAGTGGTCATGGGCTTTGCTGTGGGATGCCAGGAAGAGGGGATTCTCAGGACACACAGCCTGGCGGTGGGCAGCCAGCAGTGAGTGAGCCCAGCCCTCTCAGCTACCCTCCCCTCCCCTCCTTGGCCAGGTCCAAGGCCACACTGACCTGGGCACTCCTTGCCCTCAAGCCCAGCACAGAGGACGGGGGCCCTTAGAGCACCTGTGCACACCAGGGGCCCCCCAAGACCCGCGGCCACCCAGCGAGGGAAAGGGGCTGGGCTTGGCGGGCACTCACTGCAGACGCCGTCCCTCCAGCCGCTGAGCTGCACGCCCTTGGCGGCACAGGCGTGCACATAGGATGACAGCGCAGCGCACAGGCAGTCCTCACTCCGCTCACAGTTACAGGTGTCAAACATGCAGTTCTGCGGGGAAGGGGGTCATCGGGGCATCAGAGACCCCAGCCCACACCTGGTGGCCCCCCACATCCTGCAGGCCACACATCCAGCAGCCAGGGTCCTCCCATCCCAGGTCTTCCTGCCTCGACCCCTCCGTGAGTCCTCACAGGCATCCCACCCCCTCAGCAGAATTGCTTGGCATGTCATGGAGCAGAACCACTGTGCAGAGCAGGGGTTACTGGGAGGACCAGGTCCTTCATCTCTGTGACCCAACAGGTCCAGCCATGCCCAGCTTGCCTCAGACACAGCGCATCAGCTCAGCCTTGGCCTAATTCCCATTTGGCCCCTGGGGCCAGGTGGGCAACAAACCCCTAAAGTTTAGCCCCCGGGCCTAGTGTAGTGCTGCAGGTGCAAGAAAAACGCCATAAACATGGTTAATGAATGAGTGAAGGAATGAATGAGGAAATAAGTGAGTGGATGAGTAGGTGAAGGAATTAGTGAGTAAATGAGTGAATGAGTGAGTGAAGGAATGAATGAGGGAATGAGTGAGTGGATGAGTGAGTGGATGAGTGAGTGGATGAGTGAGCAAGTGGATGAGTGAGTGGGTGAATGAATGAGTAGGTGAAGGAATTAGTGAGTAAATGAGTGAATGAGTGAGTGAAGGAATGAATGAGGGAATGAGTGAGTGGATGAGTAATGAGTGGATGAGTGAGTGAGTGGATGAGTGAGTGGATGAATGAGTAGGTGAGGGAATTAGTGAGTCAGTAAATGAGTGAATGAGTGAGTGAAGGAATGAATGAGGGAATGAGTGAGTGGATGAGTGAGTGGATGAGTGAGCAAGTGGATGAGTGAGTGGGTGAATGAATGAGTAGGTGAAGGAATTAGTGAGTAAATGAGTGAATGAGTGAGTGAAGGAATGAATGAGGGAATGAGTGAGTGGATGAGTGAGTGGATGAGTGAGTGAATAAGTGAAGGAATTAGTGAGTGAGTAAATGAGTGAAGAAATTCGTGAATGAGTGAGTAAATGAGTGAGCGGATAGGTGAATAAGTAGATGAGTAGGTGAGGGAATTAGTGTGTGGGTAAATGAGTGAATGAGTCAGTGAAGAAACAAGTGAATGAATGAGTGAGTGAGTGAAAGGGCGAGTGGGTGAGTGAGTGAATGAGTAAGTGAATGAGTGAGTGAATGGGTGAGTGAGTGGGGGGGCGAACGGGTGAACAGGTGAGTGAGTGGGTGAATGGGTGGGTGAATGGGTGAGTGAGTGAATGGGTGAGTGGGTGAGTGAGTGAATGGGTGAGTGGGTAAATGGGTAATGGGTGAGTGAGTGGGTGAGTGAATGGGTGAATGGGTGAGTGAGTAGGTGAATGGGTGAGTGTGTGGGTGAGTGGTAAATGTGTGAATGAGTGAATGGGTGGGTGGGGATGTGGAGAATGGAGCTGGACAGACAGACTGGCTTCCAGCCCCTGGTGCCCATCACAGCCTAGAAAGGTTAGTCCTGCCTGCTGAGCCCCCCAGTGCCCTCCCAGCCCTCCTGGAGGCAGCCTTGAGGCTCAGTGGCTGGAGCCACACCGGGCCAAGAGGTGGCAGATGTTACCGGGTAGTAGGTGCCCGGCTTCACGGCAGCATGGCACTAGCTGAAGGGGCCATCAGCGTCGGTCAGTTGCGAGCACCAGTGCTGAGCATACTTCTCTGTGGACAGAGGAGGGATAGGGTTAGGATTAGGATCAGGCAGCACACTCATCCCACCCAGCTTGGCCCCTGGTGTGGGGTTTGGGGCACCAGCTTCTCTGGGCAGTCTGACGTTGGGCCCTTCATCCTGCTACACACTCAGCCCGGGTGGTGCGACGCCCTCCCCAAGGGAAAGCTCCCCCAAACGCAGGGTACAACGTCCAGAGCCGAGGCTTCTCTCGTTTCCTGCATGTCCCAACCAGCCCCTCACAGCCTCTCACAGTGCCGCCTTCCAGGGACGTTAGTGACCACCACTGTGGGCAGACAAACCGAGGCCCTTCTGGCCCCTCCACTGGGCTCAGTGGACCCTGGCTTCCCAGGCTGCAGGAAGGAGGACAGAACCAGCAAGATGGGATCCCACCTCCCCATGGCTGGCGCCCAAGCTCTGAAGGCGAAATGAATGACTGACTGAGTGAGTGAGTGAGTGGGTGGATGAGAGAGTGAGTGAGTGGGTGGGTGAGTGGGTGGATGAGTGGGTGGGTGAGTGGGTGGATGAGTGAGTGAGTGGGTGGATGAGTGAGTAGGTGAGTGGGTGAATGGGTGAGTGATTGAGTGAATGGTTGAGTGGGTGAGTGAGTGGGTGAATGGGTGAGTGAGTGGGTAAGTGGGTAGTTGAGTGGGTGAGTGGGTGAATGGGTGAGTGAGTGAATGGTTGAGTGGGTGAGTGAGTGGATGAGTGGGCGAATGGGTGAGTGAATGGTTGAGTGGGTGAGTGGGTGAGTGGGTGGTTGAGTGGGTGAGTGGGTGAATGGTTGCGTGGGTGAGTGGGTGAGTGAGTGGGTGAGTGGGTGAGTGAGTGGGTGAGTGGGTGAATGGGTGAGTGGTTGAGTGGGTGAGTGGGTGAATGGGTGAGTGAGTGAATGGTTGAGTGGGTGAGTGGGTGAGTGAGTGGGTGAGTAGGTGAGTGGGTGAGTGGGTGGTTGAGTGGGTGAGTGGGTGAATGGGTGAGTGGGTGAGTAGGTGAGTGGGTGAGTGAGTGGGTGAGTGGGTGGTTGAGTGGGTGAGTGGGTGAATGGGTGAGTGGGTGAGTGGGTGAATGGGTGAGTGGGTGAGTGGGTGAATGGGTGAGTAGGTGAGTGAGGTGAGTGAGTGGGTGAGTGGGTGAGTGAGTGGGTGAGTGGGTGAATGGGTGAGTGAGTGGGTGAGTGAGGCGAATGAGTGAGTGAGTGAGTGGGTAAGTAAGTGAGTGAGTAGTTGAGTGGGTGAGTGGGTGAGTGAGTGGTTGAGTGGTTGAGTGGGTGAGTGAGTGGTTGAGTGGGTGAGTGGGTGAGTGAGTGGTTGAGTGGGTGAGTGGGTGAGTGAGTGGTTGAGTGGGTGAGTGGTTGAGTGAGTGGTTGAGTGGGTGAATGGGTGAGTAGGTGAGTGAGTGAGTAGGTGAGTGGGTGAATGGGTGAGTGGGTGAGTGAGTGGATGAGTGGGTGAGTGAGTGGGTGAATGGGTGGGTGAGTGGGTGAGTGAGTGGGTGAATGAGTGGGTGAGTGGGTGGGTGGGTGAATGGGTGAGTGAGTGGGTGAATGGGTGGGTGAGTGGGTGAGTGAGTGGGTGAATGAGTGGGTGAGTGGGTGAATGGGTGAGTGGGTGAGTGAATGGGTGAATGGGTGAGTGGGTGAGTGAGTGAATGGGTGAATGGGTGAGTGAGTGAATGGGTGAATGGGTGGGTGAGTGGGTGGGTGGGTGAGTGGGTGAGTGGGTGAATGGGTGAGTGAATGGTTGAGTCGGTGAGTGGGTGAGTGAGTGAGTTAATGGGTGAATGGGTGAGTGAGTAGGTGAGTGGGTGAATGGGTGAGTGGGTGAGTGAGTGAATGGGTGAATGGGTGGGTGAGTGGGTGAGTGGGTGAATCCATTCCCCACGTCCCCACCACCCCACCTGTGCAGAGGTAGGTGGTCAGGGCCGATGTCGACCAACAGAGACTTGCACCCTTTCTTTGACCCTGAAGCAGGTGCGCCATATTCCTGAAGCTCCACATAAGCCGGGGTAGGCGCCCACCATGAGCCTGTCCTTGGGCCCCTTCGTGAGCCACCCCACCCGGCTCACAGGCACACACAGGGCCGGCCTCGCTGCCTGCAGCACCAAATGGAAGCAGGTGAACCAGTGCCAGGCGGCCAGCACAGAGGCGAGCCGTGGACAAACGTACCATTCTCCACGCTCAGGGAGCAGGGGTCCTCGAAGCTGTTCCTGATGTTGGGGCAGGCGGCCTGGGTCTTGAAGGTGTTGAAGAAGGCCGCTGCCGTGGCCTCCACCACCCCACTGAGGGTCCAGAAGTCATCGGCCTGGATGCTGTTGAAGTTCCCACAGAGACCTGGGGGCGGGTTAGGCAGGTTGAGGACCATGTGCCCCGGCCAGAGTGGGTGGGCTCCAGCCCCGAAGGCAGCACTCTTACCGCAGGTCTGCCCGCGGAGCTTGGGCGCCAGCCGCACAAACAGCTGCATGGTGGGCACCAGCTGCAGGTTCAGCTGCAGGCCCAGGTTGGTCTGGGCGATGATGAAGAAGGTTGAGGGTCTGAAGATGGTTACTGGCTGGGGACAGAAAGGACAAGGGTTTTGCTGGGGGGTGTGGGGCGGGACCCCAGGCAGCCCCAGGGTGGGGAAGAGGCCGCCGCCCTCACCTGCAGAGATGGGCAGCTGGGTGTAGATCTGGTTCAGGAACACTTCCCCGCTGGCCTTGATCACCACCACCTGAGGGCAGCCAGACAGACGTGTGAGTGCGGGGCAGGCTTGTGGCACCTCAGCCCCACGGAGGCTGTGAAATGTGCCTACAGGTGCCTGGGAGGCCTTTCCCTGTGGCTGCAGGTCCTACAAGGTGGCCTTGTGCTTGCCCTGATTTTCTGAATTTTCTGTGAGGACCATGCTTTTTATTCTTCAGTAAAAACCAAAGTTATTAACTAAAGATAAATTGACTTCAGTGGAGAAGCCATGCTGGCCGCAGATGCGCCGAGTCCCTCCTTCCTGGGGCCCCTCGGGTCAGGTATGGCGGCCCGGGCGGCCTGGCCCTGAGCTGCTCCCTTTACGGACAGTCACGTGGACCCATAAGTAATGGACACAGCCAATGTTGCTGGAGGGTCCCCACCTCTTGCTGTTCACCCCAGGGATGAAGGGCTTGGGCAGAGGTGACTTGCAGAAGATACAGGCCCCTCCCCCTTCCCAGGGTTTGCCCTGCCAGGCTCCACTCACCTTCTGTGCCCCGTCCAGGCTCAGTATCACGCTCTTCAGGCAGGTCTCGCTGTCCGTCAGCCCACACCTGCGCAGCTCAGCCAGTACAGTGAAGGCACTGCTGTCACAGGGCTGCAGAACAGGACACACCAGGGGTCCTCACACTCCATCCAATGCCCAGCCCGCCTGGCCCTGCCCCTCCACCCAGCTGTGCTCCTCTCTCTCACTAGAAACCCCCACTCCACCATCCCAGTCCCCGAGAGGGAGATGTGCTAGGAGGCCCCCAGGTGTGGACACCCAGGCACACAGAGAAATCTGCATGCACCCTGGGGAGGCCACACTCTGCAACACCAACTACAGGACCCTCTGGGAAAGACAGCACTCAGAAGGTGCAAATGCCAGCAGCTGCCAGGGGCTGGGCGAGAGAGGGGTGAGGAGGCCAAGCTCCAAGGGGTTTGAGGGCAGTGGAGCCGTCTGCGTGAAACTGCCTGGCAGGAACAAGACACTGCACATCTGTCCTAACCTGTGGAATTTCATCACCACGAGGGGCCCCATTGTCAACCATGACCTGGGAGGTGAGGGTGCCAGTGCAGCCTCCACCCCAGTGCAGGGTCTCATCTTGGGGAGACTGTGTGTTGGGTACAGGGTCTCATCTGGGAGAGACTGCGTATTGGGTGCAGGGTCTCATTGTGGGGAGACTGTGTGTTGGGTGCAGGGTCTCATCATAGGGAGACTGTGTATTGGCTGCAGGGTCTCATCTGATAGAGATTGTGTATTGGGTACTAGGTCTCATCTGAGAGATACTGTGTATTGGGTGCAGGGTCTCATTGTAGGGAGACTGTGTGTTGGGTGCAGGGTCTCATCCTGGGGAGACTGTGTATTGGGTGCAGGGCCTCATCTGGGAGAGACTGTGTTGGGCACAGGGTCTCATGTGGGAAAGACTATGTATTGGGTGCAGGGTCTCATCGTGGAGAGACTGTGTGTTGGGTGCAGTCTCATCTGGGAGAGACAGTGTGTGGGTGCAGGGTCTCATCGTGGAGAGACTGTGTGTTGGGTGCAGGGTCTCATCTGGGAGAGACAGTGTGTGGGTGCAGGGTCTCATCATGGAGAGACTGTGTGTTGGGTGCAGTCTCATCTGGGAGAGACAGTGTGTGGGTGTGGGGTCTCATCTGGGAGACTGTGTGCTGGGTGCAGGGTCTCATCGTGGAGAGACTGTGTGTTGGGTGCAGTCTCATCTGGGAGAGACAGTGTGTGGGTGTGGGGTCTCATCGTGGAGAGACTGTGTGTTGGGTGCAGTCTCATCTGGGAGAGACAGTGTGTGGGTGTGGGGGTCTCCTCTGGGAGACTGTGTTTTGGGTGCAGGGTCTCATCTGAGAGACTGTGTGTTGGGTGCGGGATCTCATCTGGGAGACTGTGTGTTGGGTGCAGGGTCTCATCTGGGAGACTGTGTGTTGGGTGCGGGGACTCATCTGGGAGACTGTGTGTTGGGTGCGGGGTCTCATCTGGGAGAGACTGTGTATTGGGTGCGGGGTCTCATTAGGGGAGACTGTGTGTTGGGGCAGGAGTACTTTGTGCTCAATTTCTTTGTAAACCTAACTATTCTCAACAGTAAAGTCTGTTAAATAAACAGCCCAAGGTGCAGAGGGCCCAGTGCTGGGTGGGGCCCAGTGCTGGGTGGGTGCTGGAGGCTCTGATCTGTAGCCTTCATGGCCCTGTGAGGACTAGCACTGGGGAGCTGGAGTGCTTCCTTGAGGGCTCACCATCGGGGACCCCCAAGGGTCACCCTAGGGGCAGCAATGACATGCAGCTGAGCTGGGGGAGCCTGTGGGAGGCTGGCCGTGGGCCCCCTCTGTCCGGTGAGCCCCCCAGGCAGTGAGGCCGTACCTTGGTCAACACATAGCTGCAGTCCCCGTGCACCATGTACTGCCTCTCGTCAAACGTCGAGAAGTGGGCACCTCCAAGCACAGAGCAGGTACCTGGGCACAGAACCTCCTGGCAGCTCCACCGGCCTCCGGAGCAGGTGCTGAGATCGAGAGACGGTGCCACATGGGTGCTGGACCCAGGAGACCAGCCTCCAACCTCCGTGTCTGGAGGCTGACTGGGTCTCACCCAGGCCTGCCTACACTGCAGCCCAGACGAGGGCACCTGCCAGCCTGGGTCGCAGCCCCCAGCGGGTCTGTCCCATAGCATAACCTGGGGGCCTGGAGGGGGGCCAGGACCTACCAGTTGGCGCAGTCTGTGGAGTAGGTGGCCCCCGGGGCATAGGCGGCCCCATTGTAGACATAGGCACACTTTGACGCAGGGACACAGCCGGTCTGGCCGATGTCATCAAGAACCATCCCTGCAGGGGTCAGGCAGGCCTATGACAGGCACCTGCTGTGTCCACGTGGTGGGTGTTGCAGGGAAACAACATGGCGGCCCTACAGCGAGCTGGGGCCTCAGCCAGCCTCAGGGGCCTGGGACAGGGGCCTCAGCCAGCCTCAGGGGCCCGGGACACCTCGGGCCAGGGGCATCAGCCAGCCTCAGGGGCCCAGGACAGGGTCCTCACCCAGCCTCAGGGGCCTGGGACACCTTGGGACCGGGGCCTCAGCCAGCCTCAGGGGGCCAGGACAGGGGCCTCAGCCAGCCTCAGGGGCCGGGACACTAGGACTGGGGTCCTTCTTTGGAGGCTTGGCCATGGGAGCACAGCCCCCTACTTCCCGGGGTGCACCTGTGTTTCCCAGGGGCGGGGGAGCCTTAACCCTCAGGGCAGAAGCAGCCGGCCACACAGCGGTCCTCGCAGGCCCGGGAGTGCTCCTGGTTGGTGCAGGTGTCTGTGCAGGGGGAGCGGCACTCGTGGTACTGCATGTTGTTGGGGCACTTCTGGGCTGCGGGAGGCAGAGAGACGGCTCACGTCCGCCCGCCCCTGCCCTCCCTGCCAGAGGGGTTGGGGGACAGGGGGCCAGGACACTCACGGCAGAGGTCAGGGCCCCACCAGTCCTGGGGCAGCCCCCCTGCGTGGGCGCACTGCAGGGAGTACTCAGCGAGGGTGTGGCAGACGCAGCTGAGCGGGTCGGTGTCTTCACAGAAGCAGAGGTCTTGCCTACAGGCCTCCAGGTAGCTGCCGACGTCCACCAGGGCCGCGCAGCCAGAGAACAGCTGGCTGTGCAGGAGCTCCTCGCAGATGCCCTGGGACAAAGGCCACAGCCTGTCTGAGTCCTCGTGGGGGGTCTGGACCGGTTCCCAGGCTCACAACCCCTCCTCCTCAACCTGCTGGGCCCTCTGTTCCCTCCAAGGCTTACAAAGCCAGTGGAGCAGTTCCTCGGGGGTTCAGGGACAGGGTCCTGACACTGCTCCGTGGGGTTGTCCATCTTCTGCAGGTTCCTGAACTCCATGGGTGTCAGCTTGGTGTCTGCGGCAAGCACAGAGGCGGGCTCTGCCTGAAGGTCCCGGTACCTGTCAGCCCAGCACCCGAGCAGCAGACCCCCAGGGCCGGGTCCCTGGGGTGGGGTTAGGAGGGCCATCAGTGGCTCCTGCCCCCTCTGGATGCCTGAGTTGTCCCGACTGCACACGCTTGGCCACCCCATGCATGCTGCTGGGACCCTCAGGAGGTCTGGAATGATGGGGAGAAACAGCCCAGGAGGTTGGTGTCCGGGCCACAGGGTGCTGCCAGCTGAGGCCTCAGCTGACCCAGGATCCTGGTCTTCTGCCAGGCTGGCTGGAGCCTGAGCACCTCCCAGTCCACAGAACCCAGCCAACCCAGCACTGGGCCTGCCTCACCAAGGGCTGCTGGACACCCAGGCAGACTCAGTTCCCCACAGAAGGACATCCCATACTCGGGGCTTGTATGGGGCTTCATGGGCCTGGCAGGCGGAGGCGGGGAGTGGGGTCTTGGCTGGTGCAGGTCACATTTGCAAGGCCACTGCCTGGTGGCAGAGACTCAAAGACCAAGGAGGCAGGTCTGTCATTTCAGGAGAGGGCGTGCAGTCAGGGGTCACCACCCAGAGCAGCCACATGGAGCAAGGGGCCCAATGGGTGATTTGCTCCCCGCTTGCACCCCTGGGACAGGCCAGCATTGCGGGATCACATGTGTGCACATGTGTGCTGTGCTGGGAGGGAGGGCAGCTGCATCTGTGCATCTGTGCATGTGTGTGCCCGCAGTGTCGGAAGGTGTGTGTGCACACAACACTGAGCCCCCAGGGGACACTGAAGAAGGGGCTGATGGCGCCGTGGGGCCTTACTGTGGGACAGGAGCTCGCTGACCACGGGCATCCCGTTGAAGTCCCCACAGAGCCCACAGGTCTTGTTGGCGTATTTGGCGTCCAACTCCAGCTGCAATGGGAGAGACATCAGACACCCATCCCCACCAGGCGCAGATGGACCGATGAGGCTCGAGCCTGAGATTTCCGAGGAGGAGCTGAGGCCCACAGAAGAGACACCCCTGAAAGCAGGCTCCATCCTGAGGGCACAGACCCCGGGACACCACTGGTGTCTGGGCACCTGTTCTTGCCTGCTGTGTGGGGTGGAGTCTGACCCTGAATGGGCCCAGGGCACCTTCTACCCTCTCTGGAAAGGCTGTGGGAGCAGGCTGGCCCTCGAGGGCTGGAGTTGCACACCGAGACACCCCCACCCAGCCTCACCAGCAGGCTGTCATCATGGTTCCACATGAGGACAAGGCCCAGCCTGGCCTCCACCTTGGTGTAGCTACTGCTCTGCTGAATGAGGACTCCAGACTGGCTGAAGGGCAGCAGGACCCTGCGGAGGAAGGCAGGGCTGAGGGGCTGGGAGCACAGTGAGGAGAGACCCCAGGCAGGGCAGATGCCTGCGGTCACAAATGTGACACGGTCATCGTGACCGTGAAGTTGCGTCTGGGATGGGGACATTGACCCCTGGAGTTCTGGGGTCACAAGGAGCTAGGAAGGGGCAGAATAAGAGCCTGGGGATCCCAGGAGGGGCAGGTGGGCCATTCAAGGGATGAGGGAGGGCCCACATCCAGCTCCACTCTCAGGGGCTTCCTGAGAAGTCCACATCCCTCCCAGGACTGCGAAGCCTCGTGACCACCCGGAAATGCCATCCCACACACTGCATGGCCCCCACCATCCCAGAGCCCAGACTCACGGGCAGCCGTTGACCAGGACGGAGCCCTTGGTCAGCTGGATGACCACGCCGTCCACCTTCATGAGGATCCTGCTCAGCGTGGGGGCCGCTGACTCCTGGCTGCGACGTAGCTGGACGTTGAAATCCTCGTAGGCGGCGCCACAGTGCTCGGAGAACACGTAGTTGCAGAGGCCGGGGAAGCAGAAGACGTCGCCGTCGAAGGTCTTGTAGTGGAAGTTGCCCCAGGTGCTGCACACCCGCCTGTTGTGCTCCGGGTTGGAGGCTGCGGTGGAAGCAGCGTGGCGTTTGGGGACGTCACCCTTGTCCTCACCCTGCACCCCCTGCCCCTGCCCTGTACCTCCTGCCGCTCCCCAGAGTCCTGCAGGAGGTGCTGCTGCCCTGGACGGGGCACCCAGGGGTCCTTCCTGCGTCTGGGAAGTCCCAGAAACATGTGCAGGGAGGTGCTGCTGGGCCCTCTGGCTCCAATACCCACCCAGTGGCCACCCGGAAAGCTGGGGCCCCTCTCCACCTGGCACCTCCAGGCCTGAGGGGGGAGCTCAGCAAAGCCATGCCCCTTCCCCACCCAGGCCTCCGGGCTCCACTCATCTCATACCACAGGGATAGTCCTCAGAGACGGGAAGACAGTCACCCCACAGAGCGGGACCCCTGCGGAGACAGGGGCTGGTAGGATGCACGCGCAGCCCCAGGTGGGGCGGGGGCTCCGCAGCCAGAGGAGACGTTCCAGAGTCAGCAGTTCCCGGCTCCTGGCTCCGAAGCCGAGTCTGGGTTCTGCTGCGTGTTGAGCCCCCTCCCACCCACCCACCGTCTGCACGTTGCGTGCTTGTGGCCACACACCCTGCGTTCGGTGACTTTCTAATTCCTCCCGGCTGTCACCAGGAAGAAGCCTCCAGGGGCTGCCAGCTCTCACACGCCCATGGGCCTCAGAACCTGAGTCTGCATCAGCAGCTCAAGACAATCTCTTAGGTGCTGAGATTAGGCATGTCTGGCCCGATTTGGAGAAATGCAATCTGAGAGTTTACCCGAAGCCCCCTGCCCTGGCTGCCCTCGCCTGCCCCGCCTCTGCCAGGGCTGCTGGGCCTCCACGGGCTCCCGCTAGCACGAGCCACATGGGGACGGCCGGCGCCAAGGGAGATGCCCCGTGTTGCTGAAGTGTCAGGAGGTGAATGGGGGGACACCGAGGCAGGACCCAGCTCCAGATCCCCTAGGCCACAGCTGAGGGTGGCACAGAGACACCGGGAGAGGGTTCTTCTTGCTCTGAGACTGCCTGGAAGAGGGCCAGAGGCTGGGGACAGGGCTGGGTGAGGGACCTGGTTGGGCCATGTGGCCGTCTCGGCAGTGCTGAGGTCCCTGTCCTGCTGTTCCAGGAGCGCCCACCCCCCTCCAACCCCAGGCATTACCCCATGGGGGCACATGGTCACCAGTGGACCCGGGCCCAGGTGTCCCTCAGAAGCAGAGGAAGGGACCTGCTGGCCCAGCAAGGGGTAGTCCAGAGCACAGGACCTGGAGCCTCCCCCATCACCCTCTTAGCCTCAGGCGGGGGGTGAGATGGTTCCCCTGTGGACCTCACCATCACATCCCCGCTCAGAGGCTGACATCCCCGCAGGAGACCCCCATTGAGGCCCAGACAGGCAACTGAGCTGGTGAACTGGGCACGTGTGGGGTGTGCAAGGGCAGGTGCCTGGGGCTGATGCCCTGACCAGGCCCAGCAGGGGCCATGAGCAGCTGGAGATACGGTGGGCCAGGCGCTGTCGGCTGCTGGGGACAGGTGCAGGGATCCAGGCCAGGAGGGAAAGCCCGAGACCTGAGCTCCTACTTCCCTGCCTCAGGGAATGGCCCAGCCTCAGAGGTCCCCAAAGCCCAGAGATCCCTTCCCAACCCCACGACGGGAAACTGCTCGTTGGTGGCCAGGCCACAGGCAGGGGCTATGCTGCTGGGAGCCGTTCATGGCACATGCAGGCTGCCCAGAACCCAGGGCAAAGCCTGAGCTGCCTGAGGCCCACTCAGTACCGCACCACCCAGGACCAGTAGAGCGGCCAGGGGCCGAGCCATACCTGTGTGCCGGGTGCCAGCCAGAGCAAGAGCCAGGGCCCAGAGCGGGGCCAGCTTCCTCCAGCCAACACTCATCGTGTGGACGGCGGGGAAGAGTGCCCTGTCCCTCGGCAGCCTCTGAGGAGGGACCCAAGGTGGCAGAAGCCTTTTGTAGCCCCAGAGCTGGCTCCGGCCCCGTGCTTCACGTGGGTGGGCAGGGCGGGGCCTGTGGTTCCCCCTCACCCAAGTAAACAGTGGGTGCTCACTGCGGGCTGGCCAGCGGCGGGTGGCAGGCGGAGATGGGTGTGTCGGCCGGGTAGAGCCCAGTTTCCGAGGGCCCCCCCAAGCCCTGGCCTACAGGGGTCCTCCCCACATACCCCACCCTAGACTCTCCCTGGGCACCGTGCCATGCCCAGCAGCTTGTGAGTTCCCGGTGCCGAGAAGTGAGTGCTCAGAACAGCCTTAAGGCACCTCTTTGACACTAATCCCTCTGCAGCAGGACGGGGGACCCAGCCCAGCCTTTCCCTTTCCTGCCATTCCTCCCATGGCTGACCTCCTGGTTGGACCCTCCACATGGGCAGTGGAGCTGCCGACCTTGGCTGGGGAATGTGTGGCTGCCTGGGAGGGAGAGGCCAGCCCCAGCCCTGTCCCAAGCTCCTCATGGTCACCTATTTCTCCATTTCTGTGCCTTTTCCTCCCCATGTCTTAGCCCAGGTGCCTGGAGAGAGAGCACATGCGGCAGGAGTGTGGTGAAAGGGAAAATGATTGAGTGAGTGAATGAATGAGTGAATGAGTGATTGAGTGAGTGAGCCAAGGTGTCCCTGAGGCCAGCCACATGCTGCCACTGAAGTAGTGCCAGCCAGCCTCACCCTCCCTGGAGAGGGGCTCCTGGCAGCAGCCTCCAGACAAGTGACAGAACCCCTCCCTCACCATGCAGCCCCTCCCAGCATTGCCCAGGAGTCCACCTGTGCTTCTATCTCCTGGCCCCAGGTGGGCAGGGCCAGTTCAATTCACATGATGATCTCTGGCCACCAAGATCCAGAAATGCTCAGTACCCTCCGGACAGGAAGCTGTTGACTGGTTGAGCAGTCCCAGCACAGAAAGGTCCCAGTGAGTCTTTGGCCTGAAGGGCTCTGGCTGAGTAGGTTCTGTTGTGTGATGAACACTTGCCCAGACCATGGGTGTGTGGCTGGACACTGGGGCTGGACTCTCCCTCCCAGGCAGCCACACACTCCCCAGCCAAGGTCGGCTGCTCCACTGCCCACATGGAGGGTCCAACCAGAAGGTCCCCCATGGGGGGAATGGCAGGAAAGGGAGAGGCTGGGCTGGGCCCTTTGCCCTGCTGCAGAGGGGTTAGGGTCGAAGAGGTGCCTCAAGGCTGTTCTGAGCACTTGCTTCCAGCTCTCCAGGGACCCGTCCCAAGCTCCTTATGATTGCCTGCTTTCCCATTTCTGTGCCTTTCTCTCCCCATGTCCTGTCTTAGCCCAGGTGCCTGGAAAAAGAGCACTTCACATGTGGCAGGAGTGTGGGGAAAGGGAAAATGATTGAGTGAGTGAATGAATGAGGTAGTGAATCAGTAAGTGGATAAATGAGTGAGTCTATGAGTAAATGAGTGAGTTAAAATGAATGAATGTGAATGAGTGAGCGAGTGGGTGAATGACTGAATGAACAGGTGAGTGAATGAGTAAATGAGTAAATGAGTAAGTGAATGAGTGAGAGTGAATGAGTGAGTGACTGACTGAGTTAATGAATGAATGTGAATGAGAGAGATAGTGAAAGAGTGAATAAGTGAGCAGTGAATGAGTGAATGAGTGAGTGAATGAGTCAGTGAGTGAGTGAATGAGTGAATAAGTGAATGAGTGAGTCAATAAGTGAGTGAAGGAGTGAGTGAATGAGTGAGTGAATGAGTGAGTGAATGAGAGAGTGAATGAGTTAATGAGTCAATGAATGAGTGAGTGAATGAGTGAGTAAATGAGTGTGTAAGTGAAGGGGGAATGAGTGAGTGAATGAGTCAGTGAGTCAGTGAGTGAGTGAATGAGTGAGTGAGTGAATGGGTGAATGAAAGAATGAGTGAGTGGGTGAATGAGTGAATGAGTGGGTAAATGAGTGAGTGAATGAGTGGATGCGTGAGTGAATGAGTGAGTGAGTGAATAAGTGAGTGAGTGAATGGGTGAATGAATGAGTGAGTGAGTGAGTGGGTGAGTGAGTGAGTGAATAAGTGAGTGGGTGAGTGAGTGAGCGAGTGAATGACTGACTGAGCGAGTGATCACATTGGAGGCTGAGCGGCTGACGGGGTTAGGTGGACCACCCCAGCCACTGGTGCTTCAGGAGGTCTGACCCAACCAGGTGTAGCCAGGGTTCCCCTGCTCTGGCCCACGACTGGACACCAGGTCGCCTGGTGCTGATGAAGGCAGAGGAGGGTCCTGGTAGTGGACAATGGGCCCCGTGGTGGGACCAGATCCCGGGTCCAGGTGGTTATGTCAGTGGGGCATAGGGAAGGGCTGGAGGATCTGCAGGTGTGACCGGGACCTTGGCCAGGGCCACATGTGAGTGCCCGCAGGCCTGCCCCTGTTATGCCCTCAGAGAGACAGGAGGCAGTGTGTGACTTAATGTCCAGCCCCCAGCAGAGGACAGGCCTAAGTCACTGGCCCAGTCCATACCGTGACCTCTGAACAGTCTGAGTCACCAGCCTGGCCCTCAGAAGGGAGTGCCCCCTGCGTGTCTGAGGCTGGGCCAAGCCCCAGGGCACCTGGCCAACTGGCCACCCAGGCCTTGCCGCCCCAGCCACAGCTTTCTCCTCCCTCAACCAGACGTCACCCAGGGCCGCTGCTGGGGTCCAGGCTGAAGTGACATCCCCCTGCCAGCGTTGGTGACCCCTGGCTGTGCTGGGCTTCCTCTTGGGGCCTGGGCTCAGGCACCCAAAACCTCTGGGCATGGGCCACGGGCTGACCGCCTGGTCCCATGAAAACCCCACCAGGCCGAGGCCTCAGGAGGCCTGAAGCCAGTGCCTACAGTTCCAGAGCCTACAGCCTTAGGCTCCAAACACCCAGAACTTTCCAGAAAACCCACTGGGCCTTGTTTCTGAGCCCTGTGGGGGTTTCCTGTGTGTCCCCAGGGGCAGTGAGGTCCTGGCCACGCCACAGGCCTCAGAGGGGAATCTGAGGTGGTCACTGCAGGCTTACTGGGGGCTCTCAGAGGGTGCAGGCAGGGCCGGCTGAGCCGCGGCGCAGCCACCTGGCTTCTGGTAACCCTCCCTGAGGCCTAAAGCTCTCATCATATGCCTGGGAGTCCCACCCACCGGAGGGCTCCAAACCATCTCCCGCCCCCTCAGCTCCCAGCCCCCCATCCGGCACAATAACTCCTCCTGCTGCATCCCAGCAGGGGCCCTGGCCAGGCCGGCTAGATACCTTCCCCCAGCCTGGGGCCGGTGTCAGCTCTGAGACCAGCAGCCAGGACAGGTGTAAGGCCAGCAACTTGGCCTCAAAATCAGGATCACTCTTCCCCCGTGAGCTCCCGACCTCCTGTGGTAGCCGAGCACAGCACTTGCATCTCGGAACTCTGATGCCCCGGCCACCCTGCCCGCAGCGCTGACCATTTAGTGGGCACGGCTGCACGTGCGGTCCGGGTGGGGCTGCGGCAGGGGCCTGGGGGCCGGTGTCTGAAAAGCAGGTGCATCCCTTAAAGCAGACCCTGCCTCAGACCCTGAGAAGGGTGATGACCCCACTGGGCAGGAATCCACTCTCCTGACTTGCACCTGCACCCTCAGGTGAGAGGCACCTTCAGGAAAGGTGTGTGCCTGGGACCAGCAGCTGCCTGTTATCTGGAAAATGCTTGCAGGAGGGTCCCCAGGGCGGGGACAGTGCCGGGCGGGTGGGAGCTTTTGCTTCTGTGGGATGTGCAGGAGGAAGGTTGTGTATGGGAGTGGCACGTGGGCTCCGCCGGGACTGCAGCCCACAAACCTTCACTCTACACTCTGGTGCGGGAGGTCCCACAGCTCTGGTCCTGGGCGGCCGCCAGTGCCCTTCTCTCCCCGGGATCTGACAGGCGAATGCAGACAGGAGGGCACTGGAGAAAGGGCGGGGGTCACGGCCCTGATAGGAGCTCCCAGCCAGGTGTTGCCACAGAGACAACAGGATTGGGAATGGAGGGAGGCCTGGCCACATCCCAGGGCAGCGCTGTCTCCTGCCGCCAGGTGCTGACCCTGCCTCTGGCCCCCCAGACTTGGGAGGAATCGCGTCGGATAGCCGTTTGTCCTGGGTGACTAACTCAAGTGAGATTAACCGCAGCCCGTGCCGCATCCGGTGGGGAAAGACCCCTGTGGATGGCTTCGGCCCCACAGAGCTGGGAGAACAGCCTGGGGTATCCCAGGGCCACTTCCCCTGAAGGAGAGAGTGAAGAGGGTCCTGCTCCCAAGGACCCCCCAGAACTCCCTGGGAGCCCCTTGGACACACCCACAGGTGTGTATGTTCCAGGTTTCTCAGCCCCACCAGGCCCAGCGCACAATGTTGGGGGCACCTGGCCCAGTTGGCCCTCCAGCAGCATCAGGAGAGGCCCCTAGCCCAGCCTGAGCCCAGCCACGACCCCCCAGCCCAGTGGTTACTGGCCAGGTGAGCAGGGGAGGGAAGCACTGGTTTCAACATCGCAAGCCCTGGGCTGGGCTCGCAGTCTGCCCCCAGCCTGTCGCTCCCAGTTTCCGGGCACAGCCCCTAGGAGGTGACCTGCAGGGCTGCTGGGGTCAGCCTGGCTCTGGCTGGCAGGACCTAGGGAGGCCATGCCCACCATAAGGCACCCAGGGCGGAGGGCGGGGGTCTGTCCTGGGGAGACCAGGGGAGGGCGACTCCACACACCCTGCCCACAGGGAACCCCAGGGCTCTGTGGAACAGCCATCTTCCCTTCCAGGCGGGGGGTGGCGTAGGACGCTGGCAGCGCCTGCTGTGGGGCCCTGAGCCCATGCATTACCCTCCTATACCATTTGTTAAATGGCTCATTTAGAGCCCACTGCTCAGAGCCCTGCTGCCCTAGGAGGAACCCAGCCATGCACCCCCACAGCGTCCAGGCATTCTGGGTCCAGAGGGGAGCTCAGTGCCAGCCCGCCCCACCCTCTTCCTAGACTTGGGGCCACTGGGGGCCTGCAAAGCGCCTGTGTCCTCATCTACAAAACGGGGTGGAGCCGCCATGTTCTGCCATTTCTGCCACTTCCACGCTCTGAACATAGCCTCTCTCGTGCCTGGTGGTTCAGAAAATGATGACAGCTTAGCACCTGTGACCCTCAGTCTCGCTGAGGCCAGGGTGGGCCGTGGGGCCCAGGACAGCCCCTGGCCGGGCCTCTGACAGCCCGTGTTCTGGGGGATGTGGCAGAATCAGGAAGCCTGATTAGGCTTCGTGTGGGAATTGGAGAATGATTTCACAGAAAGACAATAGAGTTTCTCAGCACTGGGACCAGGATACGCTCCAGCTTTGGAAGGGGAAGCGCCCTGGGCGGGGCTGGGAAACTGACATACGAATTATCAGAGGCTGTTGACAGAAAGAGCAGGCTTCGGTGGCGGATTTTTACCAAGCCAGGAACTTACACAATAAGGAGGAAGGAGTCTTAAATTTCTTCCCGGCTTTACCAGGAGGCCCGAGGGAGAGCTGTGGCGGATGTGCCCATGGCAGGGTTGGGTGGCCCTTGCCCAGAGGGAGCTGAGACCCTGCTGGGCCCTCTGGGCGGGGAGGGGGCAGAGTAAATTTGATTTTGTGCCGGGGCTGCATGATCTGGAGCCTTCCTACGTTTATTTATTTTCTCTGAATCACTGGACAAACAGAATTCCTCCCAAGATCTGGCCTGGGCTACTGAAGCTCTGGCCCCCAAGGCCCACGGTTCTGGCCAAAGCGTCAGTTCCCTGCACCCGTGTCCACAGCAAGGGCCACATTGACCCCCCAGGAGTGGCTGTCGGCTCCGTGGGCCTCCCATGTGGCAGAGACGCTCATCTGCACCCGCTTCCATCTTCATCTTCCCGGGCGGGCGGGCGGGTGGTGATGCTCCGTGCTGGGGGCCCTCCTGTGCCTGGGTCCAGCTCAGCTCCTGGGAGCCCCGGCCTCTTCAGCCCCCTCCCCCCACCCCTCGGCCCCCATGCCTCTGGCTCCCCTATTGCCTTCACATCTCCTGGATCCCAGGCACCTTCAGCAGGGCCCCTGAGTGCACATGCACCTGTGAGTAATTTGGGGCTGGGGACTCGGAGGATCACAGATTCTGGGGCAGATCTGTGGACCCCAAATCCCCTTCAGTCTATCACTCAGCCAGTTTCCTGGGCCCCTCCCTTGACCCCGTTAGCCCCAAAGGCCCATGAGAGTCAGGGGACGCTGCCGGCTAGTCCCCTGCCCCCCTGCTCCGCCGTGCACATGCTGCCCCTCCCGGGTGGGGGGCCCTACCAGGCCGTGCGCACCATGGATCCCCATCCGGGTCGGCCTCGGGGAGAGGACCAGCCAGAGCGTGCTGCCCTCGCTGTGGTTTCCAGGGTCCCAGACCAACCACGGCATTGGGGCACAGGTTAGCACCTCTGACCCCTGGGAGGACAGAGGGGCATCAACACAGGGTGGGGTGTCCACCAAATGCATACGCAGGGTGGGGCGTCCTCCACCAAATGCATACGCAGGGTGGGATGTTGTCCACCAAATGCTGACAGTGCATTTAAAAGGTATTTTTCTCAGTGCAAAGTCACAAAGACTTGAAAGCAGGGTCAGCAGTCTTGTTGACCAGAGCCAAGAGGCAGAAGCAGCCTGGTGTCTGTCCACAGATCTGGGGGAAACAAGGTGAGGCCCATTGTGCCAGGGAGCACCAGGCAGCCCCCAAAAGGATGGAGGCCCTGGCATAGGCGGCAGTGCAGGCGGATCCGAGGACATTGGCTCAGAGAGACAAGCCAGCCACAGAAGGGCAAACGCCACGCGGTTCCACTACACCAGGGGCTGGGGCCGCCAAATCCACAGACACAGAAAGCAGATGGTGGCCGCCAGGGCTGGGCAGGGGCTGGGCACGGGGAGTGGGGACCTGGTGTTTAACAAGACAGAGCTTCAGTTCTGCAAGACAAAGATGTTCTGGAGATGGTGGCTCTGCGGGCTGCGCGGCAGTGTGAATGTCCTAACAGCACTGCACTGTACACCCAGTAGTGGCAAAGATGGTCAACTTTATGTTATGTGTTTTTTACAACAATAGACAATTGGAACAAAATTTAAAGCGAAAATTGCCCCCCTCGTCTTGAGAAGACACCCGCTAATATTTTGATGGGGTCTTTTCAGATCTGCTGTGGACACGCCTGCTCCTCCTGTAAGGAGGCATTGGGTGCCTTTCTTCCTGGAGGCCCTGGGGAACTCGAGCTCAGCCTGGCCCCTTTGCCCAGGGGGGCCTCTTCAGGTCCAGCCTTCCGGATTCATATAAAATACAAATATACTGGCCATGTCTCCAGGGATGTCTTGAAATACATGTCTCGAAAGTATTGGCTGAGGGGAGCTGAGCCACGAGGCATGGGCTGGGCCCAGCATCCCCAAAATGCCCAGGGGAGGTTGTCTTCCCAGGGCCAGTGCAAGCCCAGCTCCAGGAGCAGGTGGGCCCAGAGACACCCACTTTTGGGGGCTGGAAACCCAGAGGTGCTGGGGGCCACCCCGCCCAGGGCCCCGCCTGGCAGACACACCCCTGGCGTGTTCACAGCCTCACACTCACATCTGGACTGTTTGAAGAATGCACAGGTGAATAAGCCCTGTGTGCACCTGCTCTGAGCCACGCCCCAGGTGGGTTCGGGCCGTGGGGCCAGCCAAGCTCTATCACCCTCAAAGGGCTCTGCTCGCTTCACCTCCCCTTGGCAGGCCTGGCCCACCCACCTGCATCTCAGAGCCCCCACAGTGTGCCCCAGGTGCCTCTCCCACAGTCTGGGGAGAGGGAGTAAGTAGGATGAGGGACACAGGATTAAAGGCCCTGGCACCTGAACGTGGTCCTGAGAGAGAGACAGAGGGTGGCACGTGCCAGGCTAAATGGTGCAAGAAAGGCCCCACACCCACCCCACGCACAGCCTGGGACTCGCCCAAGGAAACCACAATAGCCCATTCAGCTCTGCGGGCAGGATCATGTGATCACAACGCACAAACCCACTGAACTGCCACATGGCAGCAGTAGCAGTCCACACACACACACCATGAAAACACACACACACACCACGCACACACGCACACCATGCAAACACACACACACAAGCACACACACATGCCACGCAAACACATATACACACACCATGCAAACACACACACACCATGCAAGCACACACACACAAGCACACACACACAGGCACACACACATGCTATGCAAACACACACACACACCATGCAAACACACACACACCATGCAAGCACACACACAAAGCACACACACACACCATGCAAGCACACACACCATGCAAACACACACACGCACACACACGCATCATGCAAACACACACACACAAGCACACCCACACATACCATGCAAACACACACCATGAAAGCACACACATACACGCAAGCACACACACATGCCATGCACACACACACACAAGCGTGCACACACACCATGCAAACACACACACACCATGCAAACACACACACAAGTGCACACACACACGCCATGCAAATACACACACAAGCACATACAGCCTGCATACACACATGCAAACACACACACACCCTGCAAGCACACAAACACACAAGCATATAAAACCTGCATACACACACATACAACCATGCAAACACACAAACACACAAGCACATACAACCTGCATATGCACACATGCAAACACACACACAACAATGCAAACACACACAACCATGCAATCACACACACACAACCATGCAAACACACACACAAGCACTTATAACCTGCATACACATATATGCAAACACGCACACACAACCCTGCAAGCACACACACATGCAAACACACACAACCCTACAAACACATACACACATGCAAACACACACAACCATGCATACACCCAAACACACAAGCACATACAACCTGCATACACACACATACACAAACACACAACATGCAAACACACACACAACCCTGCAAGCACACACACATGCAAATACACACAACCCTATGAACACATACACCCATGTAAACACACATGCAAACACACTCACATGCAACACACACAACCATGCAAACACACAAGCCCATACACACCTGCATACACATACATGCAAACACACACAGAACCTTGCAAACACACGAACATGGAAACACACACAAATCAGCAAACACACACATGAAAACAGACACACACACAACCCTGCAAATACATACACATGCAAACACAAACACATGCAGAGACACAACCCTGCAAACACACACTCAAACAAGCAGATGTGCAAACACACACAGAACCCTACAAACACATGCACGTGCAAACGCATGCAACCATGCAAACACACAAACACGCAAGCACATACTCACAACCTGCATACACACACATGCAAACACATATAGAACCCTGCAAACACACAAGCACAGAAACACATACCCAAGCCTACAAATACATATACATACAAATAGACACATAACCCTGTGAACACACACACACACACACACACACACACACACACTGGCACTCTTGGTTTTCCTCGGTGTGTTTGCCTGGTATAGGTGACAGCCTATTTATATGCTCTCAGTTCGTCTCATTAATCTGAATGTCTAAGTTTATATCAATGTCACTCCGTCTCAACTAACAGCTTTATTCTAAGTCTTGAAAATGTTCTTTTCTGCTTCATCAAGATCGTCATGGCTATCCCAGGTCTTTTCCATGGCCTTATAAATTTTAGAATGCACTTGTCAATGTCCACCCAAAAAAAAACTGGATTTTTTATTGGGATTGAATTTACCCATCAGTTTGGGGGAAAATGACATTTTAACAATATTGAGTCTTCAACTCTATTAATACATCTCCACATATTTTGGTCTTTTTGAATTTCTGCAATTCTTTGCAGTTTCTAGTGTAGAGGTCGTGGGGACATTTTGTTAAATTTATTTCTAGGCAGTAGAAGTTTTTGATGCTCTTTTCTACTAGTTTGTTGCCAGCATGTAGAAATGCAGTTTTCAATATACTGACAGCATTCGCCTGCATAATGGCCCCAGAGATGCCCGCGTCCTAAACGCTGGAACCTGGAGCCATGGGGGAAGGGACCTGGTGGACAGAGTGATGGGCCTTGGGTGGGGAGATTGTCCTGGATCATCTGGATGGGCCCGAAGTAATCACAAGGGCCCTTGTGAAAGAGGCAAGAGGGTCAGAGAAAGAGGTCACGCAGACAGAGACAGCAGGAGGAGAGGGAGGCAGAGTCGGGGAGAGCAGAGGCTCCCGATGAAACCGCAGGTAGAGGACGGTCCGCCGGCGAAGAGACGTGGCCTCCAGAGCGGGAAGAGGCAAGGACGTGGACCCTCCCCTGGAGCCTCTAGAAGGAACACAGTCCTGCGAGCTCCCTGGAGGCTTCACACCCCCGGACCGCACGGCATGAGCGTGCTATGCTCAGCCACAGAGCTGTGATCCTTTGCCACGGCAGCAGCCCGGCTCCACGCAGCCAGGACGGTCTTGGTCGCAATTGCGGACCACACGTGACTGTAACAGGTTTACCACTATGCACCTTAACGGCAGCTTAAACACGTAGCACCCCTTAGGGAAAACCTAAGTGGCAAACAGTTCATGCAAAGTAACATCTCTCAAGGGGTCCTGGATCTGCATACACGGTTTGAGCAAAGTGACGTTTCCCAGAAAGTGCCCACGGCCCATTTTGAAGACTAAGGAGGGTCCAGGGGAGGGGAGAGGAGAGAGGCCAGAGACAGGAGATAGGCCAGAGACAGAACAGAGGCCAGCGACAGCCCTGCCGGGTCCACTCCCAGCCGCTTAGGCTCTTTTGTCTTATTCACATGTTTGTTATCAGTTTTCAGTTGTATTTTGTTAGAGACCATAGCCACAAAAATTAATCTCACATTAGGTCCCAGAGAAAACTGCAGCCAATTCCGTAGACAACAAATTGGACAGAATTATGCCCTAACAAGGGTGAATTTTACTGTATGCAAATTATACCTTCAAAATGAAAAATACATGTAAAAAAGATTAATTTTTGTAACTATTCTTTTTTTTTTTTTTTTTTGAGACGGAGTCTCGCTCTGTCACCCAGGCTGGAGTGCAGTGGCGCGATCTCGGCTCACTGCAAGCTCCACCTCCCGGGTTCACGCCATTCTCCTGCCTCAGCCTCTCTGAGTAGCTGGGACTACAGGCGCCCGCCACCACGCCCGGCTAATTTTTGTATTTTTAGTAGAGACGGGGTTTCACCGTGGTCTGGATCTCCTGACCTCGTGATCCGCCCGCCTTGGCCTCCCAAAGTGCTGGGATTACAAGCGTGAGCCACCGCTCCCAGCCAATTTTTGTAACTATTCTATGGATGCCTAAGATGAAGGAGTATTATCTGTATTAGAGAACAAAGTTTGAAATAAATGTGTAAATAAATCTTATTAATTACATAATTCAAATCTTCTCTCCACCTCTTGCCTATTGTATCTGTCATGGAGTAAGATACTATAAGTGAACTTTTAAAAATTTATCTGCAATTTTTCCTACATCAACTTTACATATATTTTTCATTTTTTATTAAGATGTAATTTGCATACAGTAAGATCCACTCCTGTTAGGGTTACAGTTCTGGGAGCTTTGATGAACACACAGTCAGGTAACCATCATCACACTCAGAGACAGTTGCTCGGTCACCCTACGAGGTCCCCCATGCCCTGTGCAGCCAACCCCAACCCTCTCCCAGTCTCCGGCCACTGCATATCTGTTTTGCACCCCTACAGGTTTACCTGCTCTGTGATGGGATATAGATATAGATATAGATATAGATATAGATATAGATATAGATCTGATGGAATACTACTCAGTCATAAAATGGAATGAATTAACAGCTTTTGCAGTGACCTGGATGAGATTGGAGACTATTATTCTAAGTGAAGTTACTCAGGAATGGAAAACCAAACATCGTATGTTCTCACTGGTATGTGGGAGCTAAGCTGTGAAGACGCAAAGGCATAAGAATGATACAATGGACTTTGGGGACTTGGGGGGAAGAGTGGGAGGGAGGCAAGGGATAAAAGACAACAAATATGGTGCAGTGTATACTGCTCAGGTAATGGGTGCACCAAAATCTCACAAATCACCACTAAAGAACTTACTCATGTACCCAAATACCACCCAGTAACTTATGGAAAAATAAAATGAAAATAATTATGTAAGCAAAAAAAAAAAGAAAGAAAAAAGGAAAATAAATGGGTTTTTTTTCCATTCATGGTAAACCTTTTGCCAATTCCAATATTTTTCAGAAGTGTTTGCGGGAATAAAAATGATTCTAAATGAAAATAAAAAGAAAGATTTCTTTCATCCGTGTTTTGTAGTTTTCAGCACACAAGTCCTCCACATGTTTGGTTAGATTTACGCCTATGTGTTTCATGTTATTTGTGTGATTGAGAATGGTAGTATATTTTTAAAGTTGATGAAGTCGTGGTCATTGCTAGTAAATAGAAATACTATTCATTGTTGTATGTTTATCCTGTATCCTTTGAAACTTTCTGCACAGACATTAGTCTTGGATTTTTTTTAATTTCAGTATCTTTGGAATTTTCTATATAGACAATCATGTCACTTAAAAATAGGGACAGCTTTATTTCTTCCAAATGAATTGCCTTTTATTTCCCTTTCTTGCTTTATTGCACTGGCGAGAACTCCCAGCAGTATGTTGAATAAGAGCGATGAGAGGGGACACCCTCACTGTGCTCCCAGTGTCAGACAGGAAGAACTCAGCCTTCGCCATTAGGTATAATGTTAGCAGGGGTGGTTTTTGCTTTTTGGTTTCCCTTTTTTGTAGCTGTTCTCTATCTCATTGAGGAAATTCCCTGTATTCTCATATTTTGAGAATGTATAAGAATGAAAGTTGAGTCTTTTCAAATGTTTTTGCTGCTCTGATTGATAGGCTTGTGCAATTTTTCTTCTTTGGCCTGTTAATATGGTGGGTTGCATTAATTTTTAAAATATTGACCCGGCCACCTTGCATTTCTGGAATAGATCCCTCTTGGTTAGGATGGATAATGCTCTTCATATAGCACTGAATTCTCTTTGCTGTTATTTTGTTAGAGTCTGTATCCATCTTCATGAGGGGTGTTGGTCTATAGTTCTGGTTTGGATTTGCTTTGTTTTTGTCCTGCCTGTATGATTTTAGTATCTGGGTCATACTGACACCCTCCTCTTCTACATTCTGGAAGAATTATGTATGATTGGTGTTAACTCTTCTTTAAAGTTTTTACAGAATTCACCCATCTCAGCCTGGAATTTCTTCTTTTGGAATTTAAAATTATAAATTCAATGTTCTCAACCATTTATTGGACTGCCCGGTTATCTATTTGTGTTAGCTGAGTTGTGATCACTTGTGCTTTTTGAGGAACTGGCATATTTCATCTAAGGTGCCAAAGTTCTGTGTGCAGAGTTGTGTGCCGCAGCCCCTTGTCACCCTCATGATATCTGCAGGGTCTGTAGTGATTGCTCCTATTTTAGTCCTGCCCTTGGTCATTTGTGTCTTTGCTCTTGTTTCTTGCTGTAATGCTAGAGCCTTGTCTGTGTTATTGGTATTTTTCTTTCTGTCACTGTCTCTCTGCTTTTGGTTTCACTGAGGTCTTTACTCTTTCCTTCCTTCAGCTTGCTCTGTGTGCAACCTATGCTTCTTTTTCTCATTTCTTCAGTGGGTGGCATAGATTACTGACTTGACTCATCCTTTTTTCTAGTGTGTTCCATTACTGCTACAAATTTCCCTCAGCACTGCTTTAGCTGTATCCCTCAATTTTTTTATATCTTTTTTTTTCAGAGATAGGGTCTTGCTATGTTGCCCAGGCTAGACTCAAACTCCTGGCCTCAAGGGATCCTCCTGCCTCAACCTCCTGAGAAGCTGACACCCCAGGTGCATGTCTCCACACCTGGCTATGTCCCTCAATTTTTGATACACTGCATTTTTGTTTTCATTGAGTTCAATGTTGTTGTTTTTCTAAACTTCCCTTGAGACTTCCTCATTGGCCCACAGATTATTTACAGGTCTGTTCTTTAGTTTCTGAATGTTTGGAGATTTTCCTGTTAACTTTCTGTTGTTCATTTCTAATTTGATGTCATTGTTGTCAGAGAACATGCTGGAGTGTGATGTCAGTATGTTAAATGTGCTAAAGTTTGTGTTCAGGCCCAGGACACGGCCTCTCCTGGAATGTGTTCCACGCACATTTGAAAAGAATGTGTGTTCTGTGGTTGGGTGCAGCACTCTACAAATGTTTGTCCTGTTGGTTGATGGTGTTAAGTTTTTCCACATCTTTGTTGATTTTCTGCCTAGTTGTTCTGTTAATTGTTTAGAGAGGGGTGTTGATGTCTCTAGCTATAACTAGAAATGGGTGCATTTCTCCTTTCAGTTTTATCAGATTTGGTTCAACTATTTTGAAGCTTTCAGGGTACATCTTCTGGTGGAAATTTCTCTTACTTTTCCTTCATCTGAAAATGCGTTAACTTCCTCTTCCTTCTTCGGGGATACTTTCACTGAATATAGCATTCTGGGCTGACAGTTCTTTTCTGTCAGCATTTGAAAAATGTTGTGCTCTTTTTGGCCTTTGGGGTTTCTGATGAGGAATCCAATGCCATCCAAATTGTCTTTCCCTTATATGTAAAACATTGTTTCTCTCCTGCTACTTCCAAAATTTTTTGTTTTTATAGTTTTCAAAAGTTTGACAATGAGATGTCTTGCTGTGGATTTTCTTGGGTTTATCCTGTTAGGGGTTCATCGAGCTTCTTGAATCTGTGGGTGTTTTGGAAAAGTTGGGGAGTTTTCAACCTTAGGTCTTTGAGCTCTTTTCCATCCCTGTCCTCTTTCTCTCCTCCCATGACCCCAACACCTGGAGTGTTGGGTCTCTTGTTCTAGCCCCACGGTTCCTGAGGCTCTGCACGTGTTTCTCTTGTCTGGTTCGGTCTGTTTTCTCTTTGCTGATGGGTCTGATAACGTCTATTATTGTACCTCCCTGCTCACTGTTTCTGCCTCTCACCAGACTCTCTATTCTGTGTTGAGCCCATTCATTGAAGTCTTGTTTTTGTTTTTTATCCCTTCAATTATTGTAATTTTGAGCTCTACAATTTCCATTCAGGTCGTCTTTGTGTATTCTGTTTCTGTGCTGGGATTTTCTATTATCTGTTGAGACTTTCTATTTTTAAATTGGTTTCAATTTGTTGACAAGTGAAGCACTTTATGGGCTGCTCAAAAACCCTTTCCAGATCATTCTAACACCTCTTTGTCTCAGGGTCTGCCTCTGCTGATTGTCCTTTTGAATTCAGTCTGAGATCTTGCTGGGTCTTGGGATGATGAGCAATTTGTTATTGAAACCTGGGCATTTTGGATATTGCCACGAGACTCTGGATCTTATTTAAGCCTTTCTTGTTGACTTCCTCTGGCACAGATTCATGAAGGGAAGGCGCAGCTGGTGGTGTGGAAGTGCTCATTCCCCACCAGCCCTCTCTTAACACCCCAGGGGTTCTGCCCATGCCTACCGGGCAGGGTGAGCCCTCACCGATGCCTTCTGGCTGGGAGGGGCAGGGCGCCTCGTTGCTGCTCCCATTCCCTCCATGGGCATGATGGAGGCGGCCCTGTTACACTGAGAAGTGGTCAAAGTCCTGACTCTCCACCCAGCCTCCTCTGACACTCCTCATGGGGAAGAGGAGAAGTGTTTCAACACAAGGGGTGGAGTGGAAATCCAGGCCCCCTAACCCTGTATGGTCTCCACCGTCCCCATCACTGGTCACAGGGAAAGCGGTTCAGAACCACCCGCTGGGATGACCCCAGCCTCCTGCTGTGCCCACTTGGACACCAGCCTTGGGGCCACCTGGGGCGCCTCATTCCAGTGACCAGGGTGGGTGCCCAGCCCCGCCCAGCCATGCCCAGACCTTGCTCCAATGGAGTGAAGGTTTTCCATGGTGTTCGGCTGGAGCAGGGCAGTTATCACCTAAAAGCCTTCTGCTTTGTCGAGCAACCACTTTCCTGATCACGCTGGCTCCAGGAAGCAAGGACTGGTGGGGCCTTTTTTTTGGTGTACATGTGTTGAAGTGTCCACACTGCCAGCTTCTCCAGCTCCAGGCCTGGGATCCATGAGGCAAAAGCAAAACCCAGGGAACTCGTAATGGGTCTTTCCTGGGGCCCGAGGTCCCCGGCTGGTCTGCCCTCTCCTCTCCACCTTCTGGAGCCTTCCTACATTTCTTTCGTGTCTAATGTTCAGGATTCTTCTTTGTACTTAGGAGGAAGAATAGGGAAAAGAAGATCTACGCCACCCTCTGGGAGCAACAGCATTATGTTTTTTAATGAGTAAAAATCAAAATAAATCATCATTGTTTCTTCTGCTTCTTCTATAAACTCAAACTGATCCTCTTTGTCATGTTTGGTGTTCATATTTTAACTCCATCTTTTGGCTTAATACTATGGCCACAGCTCTGCATCTGCTGGCTTTTGTCTCATATCCTGTTGCTTTTTTTTTTTTTATGGAGTTTTGCTCTTGTCACCCAAGCTGGAGTGCAGTGGCACGATCTCAGCTCACTGCAACCTCCACCTCCCGGGTTCAAGCAATTCTCCTGCCCGAGTAGCTGGGATTATAGGCACGTGCCACCACGCCCAGCTAATTTTTGTATTTTTAGTAGAGACGGAGTTTCACCATGTTGGCCAGGCTGGTCGCGAACTCCTGACCTCAAGTGATCCACCCGCCTCAGCCTCCCAAAGTATTGGAATTACAGGCGTGAGCCACCGCGCCTGGCCATGTTGCCTTTTGATTTTAACTTTGCTGGGGCATTCGTTTTAGATGTGTCTCTTATAAACAACGTGCAGTGAGACTGTGGGCCCTGCTCTTTTCTTTTCAGCCCCATCTCCATCCTCCTTTTCACAGCAGCATTCAGTCAGGCTTTATTGCCATGGCTGATCACTGGCTCCTCAGTCCCTGGCCTGAGAGTCTTGACCTTTCTCTGGTCTGTTCTTGTGCAACCGGGCTCGTGTTCCCTTTGCCGTTTCCTCTTGCAGGTCTTCACTCTGTTTTCATGACTATAGAGGTCATCCTTTTAACCCTGGGATCTGCGTTTCTATGAACGACCCTGATTTGCCTGTGCATGTGGAAGAGACGTCACTGCCCCTTCCCTTCCTCCTTCTGGCCCCTCCTTTCCAGGTCTCAGTTCTGGGCTGTGCACTCTGGATTGTAAACATGACACCTCCTCTTGTCCTCCTCCAAGAATTGACTGTGCTCTTTGCAATCTGTGGCAGCCATTGCAGCAAATTACCGGGATGAGCCCTAAACCCAGTCATTCCAGACCCTCTGAATGTACAACTTTGCCTTTCTTGAGGTTTGGTTTTGTTTGCCGCTTTTGTGTTTTTTTGCTGAGATTGTATCTTGATGGGCTGAAGTATGTCTTCCAGTCCTTTCTGTTTGCAGGAAAAATGCATAGGAAATACTCTTTCTAATTGATTGCCTTAGCAGTTTTCCAGGGCCTGTTCCCCCACCCCAGGGCTTCCCTGTAGCTGCTTCTGTCTGAGCACCGCTGCCTCCTCCCGCCACCCCCGCCTCCCCCAGCTACCCCCTGCCTCCCCCAGCCACCCTCCGCCTCCACCAGCCACCCCATGCAAGGCCACCTCCCCTGCCTACACCCCGCTCAGCTCCCCGTATTGAATTTCCCCACAGAAATGTATTCCCTTCTGCAGTTACCCATTGATTCATGAGATTATACAACTGAAATATTATGATCCCACTAAACTCTCATCCCAGTGACAGGAAGGATCTTGTCTAGTTTTGTGCACCTTGATGAATGACATGTGAGAGGTTCTCAACTAGCCAAATAAATGAAGTCTTGCTTTGACTCAGACATGTTTTATTTTATCATTGCTTCAATATTGCTGTTTTACAGGTAGGGCAGGTTCAGCCCACCGTCTTGCAATTTGCTTTATGTGTAACCCATGCGTTCTTTGTTCCTTTGACCTTCTTTGCCTGCTTTCTTTTCAGTGAATCGATATTCTTGTTTTCTTTTGAAATAAAATTTGTTGAGATGTAATTTACCCATAATAAAACCAATTCTTTTTTTTTTCTTGATAACAATGGACAATTACAAGAATAAAAGGCATGTATCTTTTTTCTTTTTTTTTTTCCTTCTCTCTTCTCCTACCTGAAATGCAGAAGAAATGTCTGGAAGTGCTACGGCCATTTTGCAACTGTGAAGGCAAAACTCACACTCTAAAGATATCAGGACAAGAACCTGGAAGTGTGGGTCCTCACTTCTTCCTTGAGCATCTATACTCACCCTGAACTACAGTTTCCAGAACACATTTCACATGAAAAGAATAAGCATCTTTTGTCTACAGATCCCAAAGCATCCTTGGACACAATTCAGAGTTTCATGAACTTGAGCGGAAAGAGATTACATTTTCATTTTCACACAGCACTAACGGAGATTTAGCATTCCCCTGCTTCATGAGTGTGGACAACAGACCAGGGTAGTATTGGCAATGCTTTTGGTTTTTGTGTGATGGTTTGCTCTCAGCTGGCAAGGCCGGCAATACACCTTCACCATCCTACCCTCAGGGATATATCAACCCTCCAGCCCTGTTATAATTTAGTTTGCAGGCATCTTGATTGCCTTTTCCTTCCACAAGAGGTCACACTGCTTCATTACACTGATGACATTACACTGATTGTATCTAGTGAGCCACAAGTAGCAACTACTCTTGACCGATTGATAAGACATTTGCATGTCAGAAGACAGGGGAATAACTGACTAAAATTTTATAGGCCTTTCATCTTAGTTAAATTTCTAGGGGTCCAGTGGTGTGGGGCACTTTACAAGGTCTAAAGCAAAAGATAAGTTGTTTCATCTGGCCACTCCTACAACCAAGAAAGAGGCAAAATGCCTAGTGAGCCTATTTGGATTTTGGAGGCGACATATGCCTTGTTTGGGTATGTTACTCTGGCCCTTTTCCTGAGTGACCTGAAAAGCTGCTAGCTTTGAGTGAGGCCCAGAACAGGAGGAGGATCCCCAGTAGGGAGTTGCTGTGCAAGCTTCTCTGCCACCTGAGCCATAGGATCCAGCAGACCCAATGGTACCTGAAATGTCAGTGGCAGATAGGGATGCTGCTTGGAACCTTTAGCAGACCCCCATAGGAGAATCACAGTGCAGGCCTTTAGGATTTTAGAGCAAGGCCTGCCATAATTTACAGATACTTTCCTTGTGAGACACCACTTTTTGCCTGCTACTGGGCCTTAATAGAAACTGAATGCTTGAACAGGCCATCATGTTATCATGCGATCTGAGCTGCCTGTCATGACCTGGGTGTTAAAAATTATCTGACTGCATTACTCCATTCTCATGCTGCTGTAAAGAACTGCCCAAGACTAGGTAATTTATTGAAGAAATTGATTCACAGTTCTGCATTGCTGGGGAAACCTCAGGAAACTTACAATCATGGTGGAAGGCAAAGAGGAAGCAGGCACTTTCTTCACAAGGCAGCACGAGGGAGAAGTGCCAGGAGGGGAAATGCCAGATGCTTATAAAATCGTCATATCTCATGAGAACTCACTCACTATCATGAGGACAGCATGGGGGAAACCTCACCCATGACTCAATCACTTCCCACCCCAGGTCTCTCCCATGACACATGGGGATTATGGGAACCATAATTCAAGACAAGATTTGGGTGGGGACACAGCCAAACCATATCACTGACCTACCAAGCCATAAAGTTGGGCATGCACAGCAGCACTCCATCACCAAATGAAAGTGGTGTATTCATGATCCAGTTTAGGCAGAAACTAAAGGCACAAATAAGTTCCATGAAGAGGAGGCCCAAATGCCAGTGGTCCACACTCCTGCTACACTGCCTTCTCTCTCCCAGCCTGCACCTATGGTGTCATGGAGAGATCTCCCTAATTAGTTGACAGCTCAGGCCTAGTTTATACATGGTGCTGCATGATATAAAGGCTGGTGCCACCTGAAAGTGGACAACTGTAGCACTACAGTTCCTCTCTGGGACATCCCTCTAAAGCACAGGGGTAAAGGGAAATCCTCCCAGTGGGCAATACTTCTGGCAGTACACCTGGTTTTGCACTTTTCTTAGAAGGAGAAATGGCCAGACATGCCATTATATACCAGTTTCCTGGGCTGTAGTCAATGGTTTGGCTGAATGGTCAGGGACTTCCTAAGAACATGTGTGATGACAGGTAAATGTAGGGGAAGGGGTATGTGGATGGTCCTCTCTGAACAGGCACAGGACATGAAGATATTTGTGTCCCACATGAATTCTCATCAAAGGGTGACTTTAGCAGAGGAGGATTCTGATGCCCAAGTGACTAGGATGAACCATTCTGTGGATACCACTCAGCCTCTTCCCCCAGCCACCCCCGTCATCACCCAATGGGCTCGTGAACAAAGTGGCCATGATAGCAGGGATGGAGGTTATGCATGGGCTCAGCAGCATGGACTTTTGCTCACCAAGGCCAACCTGGCTATGGCCACTGCTGAGTGCCCAGTCTGCCATAATCAGAGACCAATACTGACCCCCTGACATGGCTCAGCATTCCCCAGGCAGATCAGCCAGCTACCTGGAGGCAGGTTGATTACATTAGACCACTTCCACCATGGAAGTTGCCGTGTTTTGTCCTAACTGGAATATATACTTATTCTGGATATGAATTTGCCTTCCCTGCACACAATGTTTCATCCAAAACTACCATCCATGGATTTATGGAATGCCTTATCCACCATCATGATATTCCATGGCATTGCTTCTGACCCGGAAACTCACTTCACAGCCAAAGAAGTGCAGCAATGGACCCATGCTCGTGGAGTTCACTGGTCTTACCTTATTTCTTACCATCTTGAAGCAGCTGACTTGATAGAATAGTGGCATGAGCTTTCAAAGACTCAGTTACAACACGAGCTAGGTGGTAACACCTCACAGAGCTGGGGAAAGGTTCTCCAGAAGGCCATATATGCTCTGAATCAGGATCCAATATATGGTGCTGTTTCTTCCATGGTCAGAATTCATAGGTCCAGGAATCAAGGAATGGAAATGGAAGTAACACCACTCACCACTACCTCTAGTTGCCCACTAGCAAAATTTTTGCTTCCTATTCCCTTGACTTTGTGCCCTGCTGGTTTAGAGGTCTTAGTTCCTGAGGAGGAATGCTTCCAGTAGGAGACACAACAATGATTCCATTGAACTGAAAGTTAAGACTAACACCCAGCCACTTAGGGCTTCTCTTGCCTCTGAAGGGAGTTATAGTGTTGGCTGGAGTGGCTAATCCAGACTACCTAGGGGAACTTGGGCTACCACTTCACATGGAGGTAAGGAAGACTGTGTCTGGAATATAAGAGAACCCTTAGAGTATCTCAGTATTACCATACCCTGTGATTAAGGTCAATGAAAAACTACAAGAACCCAATCCAGACAGGACTACAAATGGCCCATACACTTCAGGAATGAAGGATTGGGTCACCCCACCCCAGGTAAAGAACCACGACCAGATGAGGCGTTTGCTGAAGGCAAAGGCATATAGAACAGGTAGTAGAAGAAGGTACAACCACGTGATGAGCTATGACCACATGACTGGTTACAGAAACAAAGACTGTAATTGTCATGAGTGTACCCTCCTTTTTTTATTAATATTTTTGTGTGTACATATAGTATATTAAACATATATCTTCTTTTTCTTTCTTCTCTTATTCCCCTATCATGTAAAATAAGATGTATTGACTTTATTACCAGCATTTAAGCATTATTAATTGTACATCATATATTTAAGCTATGGGATATCATTAGAAGAGTAAACATCACTCTTCCAGAAGGGATTAGTGTGTTTTCGGTTGTACACAGGACAGTTGTATCATGTCAGGCAGAATTATGACCTGGTTATTTGGAGATTACGTATGGCTTAAGGAGATGCATATGGGTGCCAACTTGACAAGGGGTGAAATTGCAATCGTTAATGTTATATGTCAACTTGACTGGGTTAAGAGATACCCAGGTAGCTGGTAGCACATTATTTCTGGGTGTGTCTGTGATGGTGTTAGTAAAAAAAATTCCACTCTCACCAGTGTGACAGGCAGCATCCAATCCATTGAGATCCTGGATAGAAAAAAATGGCAGAGGAAGGGCCAAATTGCTGTCTTTTCTGGAGGTGGAATATCCCCACGTTCTCCAAATCTCATGGTCATCACAAGTCCAGGTTCTTGGGCCTTTGGACCCCAGTGGCCCCCCACATTCTCAGGCCCTCAGTCTCAGACTGAATCACACCACCAGCTCCCCTGGTTCTTCAGCTTGCGGATAGTAGGTCATGGGACCTCTTGGCTCCCATGATTGCATCATAATATAGATACATAGATAGATAGATAGATAGATAGATAGATAGATAGATAGATAGATAGATAGATGATAGATGATAGATAATAGATAGATAGATAGATAGATAGATTTTGTTCCTGTGGCGAACCCTGACTAATCTAATACACTTTGTCAATAGAAATCACAGATGTTTTCCTAACATTACAGTTGTTGCCAATATCTCTGTTTATCACCTACAGTTAGTTGTCACTATTTTGAAGTGCCAGTGGTTGGTTATTAGACCCACTTCTTGACCTAGTTACTAATGCATTAATTAAAAAGCACATATACTACTATATCTCAAGCTTGGGTCTTAAAAATATTGTGAAAATGGTTTTAATGTGATTGGTTTCCTTCTTCATCAGGTGTACTTTATTTTATGCATATATAAACATTCTCTGAGAAGGAGTCCTCGGGCTTTGCAGACTGCCAAAGGAGGTCACGGCACAAAAATAATGGTTCAGAGCTTTTATTCCATTGCATTCAGCACTGTGATCAGGTTTTCTTTAATGCTGCACAACAGAATTTCTAACTGATCTTCCCACTTTTCCCACCTGAAACATTGACAACACTAAGGGAAGGGTAATTTCTGGAACCAAGGACAGAGACACTGATGAACTGAGAACAACCTTTGTAGCTCAAAGACCTTGACTTTTTCCTAACTCTAAGAGTCCTCCGTTGAAATTTCAGATATCCCTGGAAGATACTAGAGGAAGGTGGTCCATGGTGTTTTTCCTCCTTCACAATCTTCCCTTGGACTAAGCCTTCCTGCCATTCACAGGACAGTATCCAACCAATAAGATAGAAAATGGCTTCCTCCTTGTGAGTGTGTGGTCCCCTAGGACTCGAAACGTCTGGAAATTAACGGAGGCTTTCTCCTACCTGTGCTATCATCCTCAGGCATGCCGCTCTCATTCAAGCCTCCCTGGCAGTTTCCGGGCCGCATGCTTTATGGTGGCTGAGGTTATGTCTTCCTGCTGGGATGATTTGCACTCTGATGATTATCCAGCTCGGCATGCCCAACATTTGCACGACCTGCCCTTCATCACAGCTGCCAGCTTGCCCAGAGCCATTTGTCCAGACTGCAGCCTCTCAGGCTCCTGTGGCATAACTCCCACAGCCCCACCAGGGAGCCGACAGAAATAATATGTCACATCCACAGGGTGAGCATAGGTTACCCCTTGTCAGTGGCAATAGAACATCTGCCCCAGGGAGATGAATTGATGACCATTTCATCATTCCCAGCGATTAAAGCCAGTCAACTTTCTTTTCCTATTGTGTTTGGCCATAGAACAAAGCCAGAACCTGAGAAGGAAAAGCCAGATCTCAGACACCTGTGGGAGGCCTGGCGTTGGCTATGGCTGGGTGGCATGAGATTCCTGTAAGACTTAAGGTCATCTGCTACCCCTAGCCTCGAGTAAGGGTAGCAGATGCTTTCATGCTTCTTAAGAGCACTGAATTTACTGAGTATTATTCTCAGGAGGTGTGCAGTGATGCTTCCTGGGCTTTAACATGGTATTTTGCAAGTGGAAGTTGTTAGATTATGAGTGTATTAGTTACCTATTGCTATATAACAAATTACTCTAAAACTTGGGAATTCAAAACAATGAACATTCTTGTGGTCAGGAAACTGTTCATATTTCATCCATGCATTGCCTTCACAATTTGTCATGCTTCTATCTCCAGACTTCAAGTATACTGTCACTCAACACCAGAGGTTCTTAACCTGAGATCCATGGGCATTGAGAGAAGGTTCTAGGACTCTCTTAAAGATATGAATCAAACGCTTGGGGATGTGTGGATTTTGCTGGGAAGAGATCTGTGGTTTTCATTAGATTCCCAAATGGGTTCAAGACTCCAAAAAGATAAAGAGCACTTCTCATAATGTTTAGAAGACACCTGTCTCCTTTCCCAAAATGCTGTCAGATAGTAGCAGAGGACCAACAGAGGAAATGCTGAGCTGCAGAGCAGGTGGCAGCTGACAGGAGTGAGCTGGCCTGCTCAAAGGCCCTCTTTTCCAACAGGTAGAGGAACAGAGGCCTAGGGAGGAGAAAGGGGACATGTAAAAGCACTAGCCAGGGTCACAGGTCTCCTGATAGGGTTGGAAGCCAAGGCTTGTTTCATTTTTGCCATGCTGCTTTCATCACCACGTGATCTCACTAAATAATGACACCATGCATTTCCATTGCCATCCTGCAAACAGGAATCTTTGCTAGCAGAGCGGTATGAATGTTGCTTCAACACAGTGTCTTGATGGTGAAATCCATTCACAACATCTTCCTTTCACCTCAAATTTTTTCCCTTCAACTTGTTTGAAAAACCTTGCTCCATGCTTACAACAGCGCTTCACCATCCACAGGACAGGAAATGAACAGTAACCACTCAAAAACGCATGCTGTTTACTGCAAGAAAGGAGATGGGGTAGAGATGATGGCTGGTACCCTTGATGAAGCCACTTTTGTAAAGGCAGCCCCTCTAATCAAGCCAAGTGCATGACTGAGACACCCTGGTAAACAGTGTGTCTGGCCTTTACTATCCCCTCTGCACACGTAAGCTATGTGACCTTGGGTAAGTCACTTAACCTCTCTCAGCCTCAGTTTCCTCATCTGTAAAATGAGAATAACAACAGGACCCACTCCATAGAGTTGCAGGGAGTATTAAATCAGATACTAGGTATGAAGCACTTAGTCCAGCATCTGGCTTAGAGTAGGTCCTGGAAAAACAGGGAATGACAATATCCTTTCCCCTTCTGAATTTCTAAGGCTAAGAACTTGGCAACTTCATAGCTAGTGAGAAGTCAAGGATATCTGGTTTTTTCACTGCAGAGTCTGTTCTAGTTATCATTATGATATGTAAGAATATCAATGAAAAGTCCTAGAGTCTAGGGTCCTGAGTTTGAGTCTTTTCTCTAACTACACCCTGGTATCACCTTTAGCAACTCACTGCTCTCTCAAGGCCTCAAAGCGAGTTACCTTCAGCAACTCACTGCTCTCTCAAAGCCTGGTCAGGGTTGCTTAGAGGCACACACTTGCTCTCCTACCCTCCAACCCCCTCCACAACCAGCTATGGCAGACATTGCTACTCAATCATGGCACCTGGGGAGGACAGAGCCAGCAGTAGGCGTGCAATCCATTCTTTCCCTCTACAAGGAATGCTTTGGGAAAGAAAGGGAAGTACTTGATCAGATTGTCTTCTAAACATGCTAATAATGACAGACCTTCTGGGAAACACACTGATGATATTTACTAGGGGAGAGTTCTTACCCATGGAATGATTTTGGTAAGGTATACCTGAGTGTCTGAGTTACTCATGGAAACCAAATGTGGGATCCGTGGATTTTTGGGGCATGTCTTCCTGGAAAATGTCATATAACCTTTACAATTTTTGAAATATCAAATGGAGATGCCTCATGATCAAAATGTGTCTGGAATTGGTTCCTTCCGGTGGGTTCTTGGTTTCACTGACTTCAAGAATGAAGCCGCTGACTCTCGTGGTGAGTGTTACAGTTCTTAAAGATGGTGTACTGGGAGTTTGTTCCTTCAGATGTTCACATGTGCCCAAAGTTTCTTCCTTCTGGTGGGTTCGTGGTCTTGCTGACTTCAGAAGTGAAGCTGTAGACCTTCGCAGTGAGTGTCACAGCTCCTAAAGGTGGCACGTCCAGAGTAGCTCGCTCTACTCGGTGGGTTCGTGGTCTCACTGGCTTCGGGAATGACGCTGCAGACCTTCACTGTGAGTGTTACAGCTCATAAAGGTAGTGCAGATCCAATGAGTGAGCAGCAACAAGATTTATTGCAAAGAGCAAAAGAACAAAGCCACACAGCATGGAAGAGGACCGAGCAGGTTGCCGCTGCTGGCTCGGGTGGCCTGCTTTTATTCCCTTATTTGGCCCCACCCACATCCTGTTGATAGGTCCATTTTACAGAGAGCTGATTGGTCCATTTTACAGAGTGCTTATTGGTCCATTTTACAGAGGCTGACTGGTCCGTTTTTACAAAGTGCTGATTGGTGCATTTACAAACCTTTAGCTAGACACAGAGCACTGATTGGTGCATTTACAATCCTTTAGCTAGACAGAAAAGTTCTCCAAGTCCCCACCCAATTAGCTAGACACAGAGCACTGATTGGTGCATTTACAAACCTTTAGCTAGACACAGAGTGCTGATTCGTGCGTTTACAATCCTTTAGCTAGTTAGAAAAGTTCTCCAAGTCCACACCTGACCCAGAAGCCCACCCAGCTTCACTTCTCAAAAAGAGCTCTCTTTTGTGTGTTTCTCCCACTGCCATTGCTTCGATTTCACTTGTTAATGGAGGAGAGGGCATTCTAATGTGGCAAGAGAGAATCTGGGGAACTTCACTGGGCCCTCTCCATGCTTTGGCCTGTGCCTCACAATTACTGATACACTTAAAATTGTCAGTACAGTTTGATACTAGATGAAATCTGATTCTTGCCAGTCTGATTTGGCAATGCAGTCCTTTGTGTTATCTCAGCACCCTAGGGCTAAAGGTTAGAGCTGTACAGATTCTGAGAACACAGCTGGTGACCTCCTTGGGGCCAGGGTTCATATTGTACTCATGTGTCCCCATTTCTACACACTGGATGTGACCCATAGTAGGTACTCAGTAAACAATAGTTGAACGAGTGTTGGTTGTATTATCCTAGGAGTTGATTTTCGGGCCCCTGACTCTTCAGCAGAAGCATTCAGTGATAACAACTCAGACAGGAGAGCAGGGGCAGGAAGTGGGTGAGGGGGAAGCCATGAGTAAAGCTGTGCATGTCCTCAAACTCATTTTGAAAATTTTGACCCACACCCAGAGACTGCTGCCAATGTAATAGAGAGATCTGGCTAGTGTTGAATGCCCTTCTGAAACAGTTCCATCAGCTCAGCAGATCTATTTCCTGCCATTGGCATAAATAATCCATATAAGAAGGATTGACATTGGTGATAGAAGCCTTATAATCCATCAGGTTGAACTTGAGACTTTTGCGGAAACAGCCAATTTTTAAAGCTTATTAGCCCCACAAAAATACATTTCCACTAAGTTCACCAAGAATATCTTATTAAGGAATAGGAGAGCTACTGAATATCATTTATTTTCCTCAATGCAACTTAATAATTAACATGGGATTTTTTTTTAGAGTCAGAAGCAGGTAAAGAAAACACAGACAAATTCCATTCATCTGAAATCTGCACATCTTTAATGGAAAAGGCAAAAAGACCAAACATATGAAAAAGAGAAGTTTCAGAAAAAATGGAATTCGACATTTATTGGAGAATAATTTTTCACTGCACTATAGTAATTCATTAACCCCAGAGTAAACCTAAAGTTAATGATTATTATCATTGTGCAGCAACATCTCACATTTTCTAAAGAAAAAAAAAATCAGTAAGCACAATAGTGTCCCCTTAGAAGCCTTTTAATGCTTATTTTTGGTGAAATAAAATCCATTACCCAGAAAAAAAAATGCCCAGTGCTGAAGGTTGTGCTTCAGTCCGGGGCCTGGGTAGTGTCACACACCCTATTTTAATAGGAAAAAAGCCTCGAAATTGAATTACTGCCTGAAGATTTTGTGCGAAAGAGGGCATTGTCAAAGGACCTTGTCAGATCATATTCTGTATGTTTTATAAGGCATCTCATAGTATATGTTTAAATCTCACAGATTTTATGCTGGGACACAAGAGGCCTGGGGCTGGGAGCACTGAGGTGTTAAAGAACAGAGATACAGTGAAATAAAATGCTGTCGCTCCAGTCTCTGTCATAATTCTCTCAGCTTACAAAGTGATCTTAGAAAGAGAAAGAGAAGGAAAGAGAGAGTGTGTGTGCATTTTTTGGGAGGTAGGATTGAAAGGAATGTCTTTTTTATGTATTAGTTAATTACCTTAATTAGAGTTTCTCAATCTTGGCACTATTGACCTTTTTGTTACCAGAAAGGGGACCTGATCCAGACCCCAAGAGAGGGGTTTTGGATCCCACACAAGAAAGAATTTGGGGCAAGTCCACAGAGTAGAGTGAAAGAAAGTTTATGAAGAAAGCAAAAGAATAAAAGAATGACTACTCCATTGACAGAGCAGCCCTGAGGGCTCCTGGTTGGCTAATTTTATGCTTATTTCTTGATTATATGCTAAACAAGTAGTGGATTATTCACGAGTTTTCCAGGAAAGGGGCAGGGATTTCCCAGAATGAAGGGTTTCTCTTCCTTTTAGACCATATAGGGTAACTTCTGGATGTTGCCATGGCATTTGTAAACTGTATGGTGCTGGTAGGAGTGTCTTTTAGCATGTTAATCCATTATAATTAGCATATAATGAGCAGTGAGAATGATTAGAGGTCACTTTTGCTGCCATCTTGGTTTTGGCGAATTTTGGCAGACTTCTTTATTGCATTCTGTTTTGGCAGTGGAATCTTTGTGACCTGTATCTTGTGACCTCCTATCATCTTGTGACTACGAATGCATAACCTCCTGAGGATACAGCCCAGCAGGTCTCAGCCTCATTTTACTGAGTCCCTATTCAAAATGGAGTCACTCTGGTTCAAGTGCCTCTGACATTCTGAGCTAGATAATTCTTCATTAGGGAGTGGCGGTGGGCTTGTACCTGTACTAGGATATATAGCAGCATCCCTGGCCTCTGCTCACTAGATGCCGGTAACGCTATCCACCTCCCAGGCATGATAATCAAAAATGTCTCCAGACACTCCAAATGTACCCAAAGGGGGCAAAATCACCCTTATTAAAAACCACTTACTGGGCCAGGCATGGTGACTCATGCCTGTAATCCTAGCACTTTGGGAGGCCAAGGCAGGTGGATCACCTGAGGCCAGGAGTTCGAGACCAGCCTGGCCAACATGGCAAAACCCCATCTCTACCAAAAATACAAAAACTGGCTGCACATGCTGGCGGACGCCTATAATCCCAGGTACTCGGGAGGCTGAGGCAGGAGAATCACTTAAACCTGGTGGGTGGAGGTTGCAGTGAGCCGAGATTGCGCCACTGCACTCCAGCCTGGGCAAAACAGTGAAACTCCATCTCAAAAAAAAAAAAAAAAAATTAACCACTGACTGGGGCCTCAGAGGTTATCACTAGGATCAGGACATGAAGAGTAGAAAGGACACAATGTCTCTGGTGCCCACTGCAGCTGGCTGTGTGCTCAATGTCTGCCCAGGAAGGAATCTGCTCTAAGCAGAAAATATGATCTGCACCTGCAGAGGGGGAAAAAAAAAAAAGTCGGTTTCCAGAATCTTTCTACCTGTGATGTCATTAAAATTAACTGTAGATGTATTACCAGAATTTCCTCGTCCCCTGCCCACAAAAGAGAATTCATGCTTGGGCCATGAATTAGTCTGGGCTCTCCAGAAAAGCAGAAGCAGCAGGATGTGTGTATAGAGGGAGAGATTTAATTTCAGAAACTGGCTTATGTTATTACGGAGGCCTGGTAAGCCTAAAATCTCCAGGGTAGGCCACAAACTGGAGGTCCAGGGAAGAGTTGCAGTGAGCCCCAAGGCAGTCTGCTGGCAGAATCCTTTTTGGGCAGGGGAAATCAGTCTTTGTTCCATAAAGCCTTCAAATGACTAAATGAGGCCCATCCACATTAGGGAGGGTAATCTGCTTTACTGAAGGTCCACCGATTTAAACGTAAATCTAATCCAAAAAGACACCATCACAGAAACATCCAGAATAATGTTTGAACAATTATCTGGGCACTGTGACCCATCCAACTTAACACATAAAATTAACCATCACAACCCATTTCCTGACTCCACCCTCTGAGAAGGACCTGGCCCAGCCAGATGGGTTCTCTGGCTTTCATGATGGGAGAATGAAGAGGAAAAGGGAGGCAAGATAACAGGAGGCAGTCAGGGAGGAGGCTGAAGGAGGCTTTGGTTTTGTGTGTGTGGAGAGAGGTAGATGTAGAGAACCAGGTCATGAGAGAGTGAATGGCACAGGTTTATAAAACACGATTTCAAGAATATCAGTGAAGAGTGTCATCATCAAAGTGCTCAAAATCATACAAATAAAGGAGCTGAGTTATTTGTGAAAGCACTTTTGATGGTGTTGGCTGTGTTCTTTTTCATTGCGACACCTTTTTGGGACTTATCTATGTGGGTGTCTAGGCATTACACATATGACAGAGCCTCCATTGTGGCCAACAGGTTCCTCAGGTGAGGTGTGGTTACTGCAGCTGTGAGCCAACTTCAGTGTATTTATTTAGCCATTAACAACAGTAGGGAGGCCCATCTTTTCCTCTAACGGTCATTTCCTTCTTGCCTGAACACCTCCAGGGAAACTCCCCCAACCCCTTTTCAAAGGAAGTTTTCTTTCAGTCCATGATGAATGGGCAAGGTGGCCTGAAGGGAACATGGCCCACCCTCCAGTCTTAGCTAATTGCTGCAGGAATGGATGCTGGTGGGCCATCAGGATATTTATAACCTGACGCGTCCACCCTACTGCTGTGTCCAGTTTCCACTGGCTGGAATGGAACCTCACATTCTGTATTTGTCCTGATTGGCTAGCAACTTAGAACTTTCTAAAGAGGCAAAGGCAGAGGAGAAGAAAGGAAGGAGGAAGTAACTTATGGAATGCTGAGAAAGGTAAAAGCCCTCCAAATAAGCAAGAGGAACAGGCTATGACCTAATGCTTGCTTGGACCAGTATAAGCATGCCAGGGCAAATATTTAGGCTAAATTGTGGGAGCTAGGAACACAAAGCACATTGATTTCTTTATTATGGCTAGCAGATATCTAAGAATGTTAGCACAGGTCTTTGAATAAATTTTGATTCTAAGAGAAGTTACTATTTATTCCTAATTAGACAAGGAAGAAAGTCTCTTTGAAGAGGAACCTCTACTTTACTTTTTACACAAAAAGGTGGATAATCTAAAAGAAATCTTATATTAGTGATGATGCTGGTGGTGGAGATTGTGATGAAGGCAATGGTGATAATGATGATCATGATGGTAACAACAGTGGGACACTGGTGGTAGTGATGGCAATCATGGTGTTGGTGATGCTCATGATGATTGTGGCAAAAGTAATGGTGGTGATGATATGATTCTTATGATGATGCTGATGATGAAGCTGGTGATGACGGTGGTGGCGGTGATGATTGTGATGGTGATAATGACAAAGTTGATGATGATGGTGATGATGGGAATGGTGATAGTGATGCCAGAAGCAACCATTCATTGGGTGCTTTAATTGTACCAGATCTACTTCTGATCAGATCTCTCAATTTCTTGAGTTAATATACAAAGGAAATGAGGTCATAGATGCAAAAGCTTCTGAAAATGATTAAATCAATCATGATATTAATAATTTGTTTATTAACCACTTACTATAACCCTACACTGAGCTAAGTGCTTTAGGCAGATATTTTCTCATAACAACTCTATAATAGATGTCATTTTTTATGTTTGACTGCTGACAGTTTTCAAGCTTCCACCATTCCCGTTCCCTTTGCCCCAAGTCTGGTCAAGCTGATAAGAAACCCCAAATACTCCCTCCCTTGGCACCAGTGGGAAAAGTCAAGCTGTGCAAACCCCTATGTGATTGTGGGAACTCAAACCCCAGCCCCATCTTCTAACCACAATAAAAACCAAAGGCACTGCCACTTTGAGCCATTTTCAGACCAACTTGGGTGCCTCCCAAACCCTCCCAAAAAGACTCATGAACTGAGTAAAAAATATTTTTCTCCCCTTTTGGTGCACTTGCAACATCATCAATTTCAATATTTGAACCATTCGGGGTTGGGGGAGGTTGATCCTGCCCTCTTCACAGGGCAACCACAAAGTAAGCTCCATGAAATAGGGCATCTTATTGTTCCTATTTTATTGACAAAGAAACAGAGGATCAGAGAGGTAAATTAACTTGTTTCACATCGCCGCAGCTAGCTAATGGCAAAGATAAGATTCTGTTTAACTCCGGGACCTGAGTGTCGATCAACCAGACTATATTTTCTCCATTTCTCAGGGTGATTTTAAAAACGAAGTAGGATACTCATGGTGGAAGATCCTTGAAAAACTGAAAGCATTTGCTATGGTCTGAATGTTTGTGTTTTTCCAAAATTCATATGTTGAAATTCTAACCCCCAAGGCTGGGGGAATGGGATGGGGGGGAGCTTTGGGAAATCATTAGGTCATTAGGGCAGAGCCCTCAAGAATGGGATTAGAGCCCTTACAAAAGAGGCCCAAGAAAGACCTCTTATCTCTTCCACCATATGAGGACACAGCAAGAAGGTGCCATCTATGAACCAGAATATGGTCTCTCACCAGACACTGAATCTGCTGGCCTCTTGATCTTGGACTTTTCCAGCCTACAGAACTGTGAGAAATAATTTTCTGTTGCTTATAAGCTCCTCAGTTATGGTATTTTGTTATAGAAACCCAAACGAACTAAGACAGGGTCTGTTCACTTTCTCACTCTGTCAATCATTGACAATCATTTTTCTACCAAAAAAAAATGTGTGTATGGGGTAGATAAAGGGACTATTTCTTCCTTCAGTTTCTTTTTCTCAGCAAGTTAAATTTTTTACAGAAGTGTCTCCTCTTGCCCCTACCTTAGCAGCTTTTCCTGATGTCTTACTGCCCAGAATGGTGGCACATGGTAACGCCTAAAGTGATCACTGGCAAGAGGCATAGTGTAGCCCAATCCAATTAATGTGCTTGGGCTGTGGACCGGGTCTAGTTCCTGTGAAGTTTAAAAGGTGTGCAGGTGAGTGCATGTCAATCCAGTAATTACCTGCACTTCTGCTACTTACCAAGCGGGGTCTAGGTTTTGGGGATAGACATTTGGACAACCAGAGGCCCTTTGAGTCATTTAAAACCCAACACTCTTCTGAAAGATGTTAGAGGATCCTGGGGCAAAGTAGAGGTCAACCAGGTTAACCCTCTGGAAAAATGCTTGGAATAAAGCCAACCAAAATGGGCAGGTAGGTTGAGAATGAAGGACTGAAGAAACAGTTATAAAAACATAACCACAAACCTGGCAAGCATGAGGCTGCTTGCTACAGCAAGACACAAAACCTGAACCAGAGAAGAAATTCATTTTAATAAATCATTCTTAATTAAAATTGCTGATGAAAGTTACAATAATGCTCAGCACCATAGTCCGGGTTTGGAGACTGCCTCTTTGCTCTAATTAACAAAATGAAGGATTAATTTATAAATCAAACACTCATATTTAAAATTCAGAGGGCAGCAATAAATATTTTTCTGTTTGTGATAAATTCATCTAATTTTCTGTAATAAATGGCATTCAAAGATGATTATTGGTAAATTAACAGAATATCCAATTAAAGCACTTCTTGTGAGTGTTTGCCAATTTGGGGGGCTTGTTTATGGAAAATACAAGCCTTGGGTGGATCCTGAGGAGTATGAAATAATTGACTCTTCCTTGGTTAACGGAAAGGTTCAGTTTGAATGGCTTGGAAACAAATCAACAAGAGCCATTTAGTAAATGTGTAGAAACATTTGCCCTTTTTCTTTCTCTTTCTCTTTCCCTCCCTTCCTTCCTTCCTTCCTTCCTTCCTTCCTTCCTTCCTTCCTTCCTTCCTTCCTTCCTTCCTTACTTCCCTCCTTTTCTTGTTGTTATTGACAACAAAATGAGTCAGGTCTCGAAACCCAGAGCCTTGGCCAAGCCAATTGGATGTTATTTCCCAAAATTTTGAATATTATAGGTGTGAAGCAAGGACAAGAGGATCAATTGAAGGTGCCTTATCACAGTGGCCGCAGTGACACACTGGTGCCTGGCACTAGAAAAAGCCCTTGGTTCTCACCTCTTTCCTAAGCTTTGTTTTCAAGCTACCTATCAATGCTGAGAACTCTCATGTCCTTCCAATAAATTCCCGTATGCTTAACAGGGCCAGCATCCGTTTCTTGCAGGCAACCAAGAGTTTTGACTGAGAAATAAATAACCTGAAGGAAAAGATAAGTTGTGTATTAATTAAGTTTCCTGTTCAACTTAGTCTCTCTGTGTAAGGTAAGAGGAGCTTGCTTTTAGAAATATGGGGGAAGGCATCAGGAAGCTATTTAGCTTTGATAAATGTGGGGAGTGTGGTTTGGAGGGCACACGTCTCTGAATGAAATCAGCACAGAAAGAATTATGATCAGAGAAAGAGGTGGGAGAGGTTAGTCAATCAGTTTACTAGAGCACATGAAATGAAGTCATTATCCAACCAACAAACAAAGGGTAGAAGTGCTGTTCAGGCCAGTGCAATTGCTTGAGGCTCCTACTTATTATTAGGATAAATGACAAATATTCAGGGCTGGTTATGAATCAAGGCAGTACTTCTTCCTGGTCTTGTCTATCTGGTTTCTGACTGTGCACCTGCAATATGTTTCTCTAGCAGGGCTCCCAGTGCAAAGATCCTAAGCAAACTGGTGGCACAACATAGGTGCTCAACAAATATTTGTTGAAAGAATGGGCAAACTGAGACCCTAGAATTTTGCTCCTTCTTATGGACAAAAAGGGGTAGTATAGTCTTTAAAAAATTGTCATGCTTTTAACCATTTAAGAATGCATATCACCCCACTTAAAGATGTTCATTCAATAATTTCTTTCTCTTATAGGTTAATTGGAGTAGTAGACTTTCAAGATGGCTCCCAATGATTCTTTCATTCTGAAATTTATGCCATTATATATATAGCCCCCATCCCATATTCAATAGGGATGAATAGGGCTAATCTATGTAACCATTAAGATATTGCAGAAATGATAAAGTGTGACTTCTAAGACTACATCACAAAAGACATGGCAGCTTCTACTTTGCTCTTTCTGTCTTGGATCACTTGCTCTGGAAGAAGCCAGCTGCTATATTGTGAGAACACTCAAGCAGATTTATCTGAGGTCCACATGGTGAGGAACTGAGAGATTTTTTGCTAACAGCCAACATGAATGTGCAATCCATGTGGGTGCAACATCTTGGAATCAGATCCTCCAGCCCCAAACAAATCTCCAGAAGACTGCAGCCTCATGAGAGACCAGAACCCAGAACCACTCAGCTAAATCCCTCCCAAATTCCTGACCAAGAGAAACTGTGAGATAACAAAATGTATTGCTATTTTAAACCACTAAGTTTGGAGGTAATTTGTTATGCAAAAATAGGTAACTAATGCACTAGAAATGTTATAACCATAAAAAGCCCACATAATGATAATATTTGGGGTGACTTCTTCAGTCTACTCAGATCGTCTCCTCCAACCCCAGGTTTCACTCCTGATGAGCAAATGTCTTAGAAACTTAGAGTTCACTGCATGGCTGGCCAACCTTGTAGTCATCAGAGAATGTTCCTTCTGGACCTGCTTCTTCACGACCCTCCACCTGTGTCCCCAAAGGCCCATCATCTCCTGCTCATCTCCCAGTGTGGATTGTCAGTTATTCTCCATCCATCCAGGCCCACTGTCAGATGAGGAACGGGGCCTCCAACCCTAAAGATAGAGCAGAGGAGGAAGAAGACCTCTCTCCAAAGTCACTGCTCAAAGTGGAGAATAAAAAAAAATGAAAATCAGACCTTTCGCACCATGAAGATTGACCTCTTTCTTTCCAGTGTGTTTCCTGTAAGTTATTACACTAAGTACATTGCAAAAGGCTAGGCAGAGCCAGGGCCTGAAGCTCAACACCCAACTCCAGAGTGAAACTGATCCACAGCTCCTTGCTTTTCTCTTCTCTGATGAATGTGTTAGCTCAGTGTTTCCCAAGCATATGGATCTCTAGTCTCTTGGGATACTCAGAGGAGAAAACAAAAGAGTCTATAGACAAAAACCTAAGGAGTTGTCGTATTCTTTAGTCTCCCCTTAGAGATCCACAGCATACATTCATATCCTAAGTCTTTCAGTAAAGAAAACTGTTTAACCCAGGTTTTCCTGAGTGTGCTTGGACACAGAATATTTATTCCTCCCTAACAAATCCTACTGAATCAGTGTTTAACAGACACCCTTTGAGAAACACTGTTTTTGCCAAAATGTTGGTTTCTTCTCCTTTTCATTTCTGGTTTTATGATGGCAAACAATGCAGCATGACACAAGCAGCATCACGCAAAGAAGACAGAGCTCAAGCTTTGGAGTGAGAAGGCTGGGCGGGCGGGGGGCGTGTTTTGTTTTGTTTTGGAGTTTTATTTGTTTGTTGTTTTGCTGTTTATTTTGAAAAAAGTTTTAATACAAGAAATTACAAAAACAGTACAAAGAGTTCTCATATACCCTTCACACAGCTTTTTCTAATAATGAAATTTAACATAGCCACAGTACATTATCAAAAAATTCACAATGGTGGGCCAGGCATGGTGGCTCAGGCCTGTAATCCCAGCACTTCGGGAAGCCAAGGCAGGAGGATCACTTGCATCCGGGAGTATGAGACCAGCCTGGGCAACATAGTGAGAACCTGTCTCTACAAAAAAATAAAAAATTAGTCAGGCATGGTGGTGTGTGCCTGTAGTCCCAGCCACTCAGGAGGCTGAGGTGGGATGATCATTTGAACCTGGGAGATTGAGGCTGCAGTGAGCCATGTTCACACCACTATACTCCAGCCTGGGCAACAGAGTGAGACCCTGTCTCAAAAAAACAAAAAATCACAATGGTACACTATTTACTGAACTCTTACTTGGGTTCCATCAGTTTTGACACAGCTTTCTGTGTATAGAATTATGAAATGTTATCACGTGTACAGATTTGTGCACTCACCACCACAATCAGAATACAAAAGGGCTCCATCACCACAAAGAAACTGCCTCCTCCTCTCCCTTTATAGTCACAGCCTCCCCAACTCCTAACCCGCCAAACACTCCATTCCTATATTATTATCATTTGTAGAGTGTTACATAAATATAAGTATGCATAACCTCTTGAGAATTTTTTTTCTCTCAGTATAATATTCTCGAAGTCCATCCAAGTTATTGCACTTTGCCACAGTTCATTTCTTTTTATTGCTGAGCCATACAGGCATACCTCATTTTATTGCACTTTGCTTTTATTGCACTTCACAGATATTGTGTTTTTTACAAATTCAAGATTTTGTGGCAAGCAAGTCTGTCAGTGCCATTTTCCCAATGCAAGTATTCACTTTGCGTCTCTGTGTCTCAGGGACCTTGGACCCAGTGTGGGGGTCCCTGCAATGGTGAGGGGCAGAGGGAGGGAGAGAGATGACAGGAGCAACTGAGTGCATTGGCATTTCCTCTGCAGGCCACAGAAAGGGAGTTTCCCCCACTGCTTTTAGCCAGAACACCAGGCCTTTGTAGCCTCCCATCCCTCAGGAAGCATTCAACCTTTTAAAAAACAGCCACAATGAAACCCTCCTCTTGTCCAAACATCTCTGATTCCCTCCTGCCTAGTTCTGCTTCAGCTCCATAAACAAAGGTGTGCACTGGCACCCAAGGCAGAAAGCTAAGCCCTTGTGAAAACCTGGATAACCCCTACTCCTGATAAATGCGGGCTATGTGTGAAGAAAGTACACCCAGCAATAAAACGCAGGCTTGGCATAAGGAAACTAGGACAGAAATGTATTTGGCAATCATTCTCTATAACCTTAAAACCGTCCAGCTCTATGAAAAGCATCCTCGCAAACATTTGTTTTTGGTGTTTTGTGAGTGTGGGCACAGGTAGGTGTAAAAGGAAAAACTTGGGGCCCCAAAATTACTAAGCTAAAGGGAAAAGTCAGGCTGGGAACTGCTCAGGGCAAACTTGCCTGCCATTCTATTTAAAGTCATCCTTCTGCTCACTGAGACAGATGCATATTCTGATTTCCTCCCTTGAAAAGGCTTATCAGAAACTCAAAAGAATGCAACCATTTGTCTCTCACCTACCTGTGACTTGGAAGCCCCCTCCTTGCTTCAAGGTGTCCTCCCCTTTCTGGACAGAACCAGTGTACTTCTTATATATATTGATTGATGTCTCATGTTTCCCTAAAGTGTATAAAACCAAGCTGTGCCTCGACCACCTTGGGCACATGTCCTCAGGACTTCCTGAGGCTGTGTCATGGGCACTCGTCCTCAACCTTGCCAAAATAAACCTAAGTTAACTGAGACCTGTCTCGAATTTTGGGGGTTCACATTTGGTAACCACGGGGGCATTCTGAGTGGAGATGCTCCTGACCTTTGACGAATTTCCTGTGGTGCTTGGTACCAGCATGAGCTAACTTTATGGATGAAACCAATCAGACAATTTGCTGAGGTCTGAGAGCACCCCCTTCAGGGAATCCCTGATCTCTCAAAATTTGGTCGAGAGCTAAAGTTTATTTTGCTGTACAACTCCTCTTTTTTTAGAGTTTTACTTGCTTCCACCACAAGGAAGGCAAGTTTTTCTGCTTCCATGATGGTAGAAGGCAGGTAACTCCTTTACGGAGTTTGAGCTCACTTCTGACAGGGAAGACTAGTTTTTTTTTTTCCTGCTTCTAGGATGGTGGACAGAAGTCTTCAGCCTAAGATCCATCCCTGGGTCTTAGTAACTGAATTGGAGTTTGTCTTGGCTAAAGTTGAGATTAACAACCAGCTGGACTTAATTTCTCCTTGCCATTAGAGCACTCAGTGATCATATTGTTGGGGGTTTTTTGTTGTTTGTTCTGGTCTTTCTCCCATCAGATTTGACCAACTCTGAGTTGGTCAAATCTAAGTGAGAATTCCAAATTATGGGAAACAGGGCCTCTCTAATTTGGCTAAAATTCCTCACAGCTGCAAAAGGAAAAAAAAGCCATGTGTTTGGGCTCTGTGTTTGCTTCCTGCCTTAAAAAAAAAAAAGTCTTTCATTTACTTTCCTTCCACCCTATATCTCCTTTCCCCTTTTGCCATCTGCAGTACCAAAAAATTTAGAGGAGTCTAATGACTTGAAACTCTTTTAAAGAATTCAGAACAAAGGCACCACTCACTCCATTTTGGGGTGTTCTATTCTCTTTGGGGAGTTTCAAGAGTCAAGGGCATATTTCTTTTAGGTCTAAAGCTGTTTTCCTGTATTGCATGACCTGACTTTTTTGGCTTTGGGGTTCCAGAGATGACTTTGCACTGTGAGAGGATTTGACCTTGGCACGTATAATGGCACACGAGAGCTACAAAGTAACGGGTGGCTGAGTACAGTTTACAGGAAGTGATCTTGGCTGGTTTTTTTATTTTTCTCTTGTAGGAAGTTGTTGTTTTAGGATCCTAATTCTAGTTTGGAGATGTATTCTAAAGAGTCTTCTCTATTGTTTTTTCTCCCAAATTAATCTTAATTCGGTTTGTCTATGCGTTTGCATGAGGAACTGAACTGTTGTTTTCATATGTTAATGAGTGACTGAGTTTTCTCAGCTCTTAAGAGAAAGGGCATTTGCTCCGCCCAGGCGAAAAGTGCCCTAGGTGACTGAAGGCCTCCTGGGAGTGCCTGGAGGATTGACTCCCTACAATGTGCAGCTGCCCTGCAGGAAAATACCCAACAAAAATTAATTTTTAAAATGGCTTGTCCAGGAAACACATGTAAGAGCTGATCACCCAGCATTTTGAGTCCTCTCTGACTGAGGTCATAGACCTCTGGAGAGAGAAACAAGCACTTAAGAGGATGGAAATCACTCAGTGGTGACACACTGTAGAGTCTTGCCCACCAGCAGCACACATGGATCCGTCACACAAAAACCCTACGCCACAGCTCAGTTCCTCCTTTTAAGGAAAAAAAAAAAAGGTAGGAAACAAATGATCTAAGAATGAAGAGAAAACAAGGAGAATGATTCCCTTTTGAGCACTCTGTAGGTTTTATGGTGCCTCTACTTGCCAGAGCTTATATAATATGGAAATAATATGGCCTTTGTGCACATTTATCTTAAGGAAAAAGAGCCCTAAGGTCGATCTGCAAACTATAGAGTTCCTAAGTCCTTTTTTAATCTATTTTTTACATTCTGCCTGCTCTAAACCTGCTGCTATTTTTCTATTAAGATAAAAACCACTGTTAGATCCAACAAGTTCTTTCTGCAAGCCAGTGAATTTGTATTTATCTCATGGCTAAAAGTTCTAAAGTAAAAGCTATAGAATCTTCTGTGTGTGTGTGTGTGTGTGTGTGTGTGCATGTGTGTGTATTTAAAAGGCCTTTATCATTTCTACAATTTTATGTTTAATTGGCATTTAAATCTGTTTTAGTCTCCCTCTAACACACCAAACTTCTTCTCTCTGCACCTTACAATGTAAATTTTGCTATTTGATTTTCACCTGAGTTGTTTCCTTTGATATGCAAATTAGCTGGCAACTGCTCAGGCTTGTGAAACAGGTTATCAACAATCTGAAAGTCTAAGGAAAAAAAGTTTTTATGAATCTATAAGATGTACTTCTATCAGCATGCCTAATATGTCTATGTATTTATGTGTTGTGTACACAATGTTTCACTACTAAAAATATATAAAAGAGCTCTAATTAATTGGCTTAAAAAAAAAAGTGTTTAAATCAGGTACTAAAAAAGAAAAGACTAGTCAAATGCTTTTTCAAGTTTACGTAACTTAAGTAAAATATTTAATAACTAATCTAGCTTTAAAATTATTGGTAAAGTAATATTAGAAATGCCTTAAGAATTTCCAGCATAAATTTTTGTTTGCATTTATTAATCAAGCAATTCCATACTTATCCCTGCCAAATACTATAAGGTGTCAAAATTTGGTATAGGGGTTACAAAACTATAAACCCGGCCCAAAAAAAGGATGATCTTTGCTTGTGTAATTTTTAATAAATAAGACATTGATATTGGTTTAATGAAAATAGCTGCATCTTGAATTTAGTAAGATTACCATAACTTCTAATCCTGTGGCTTTAAGCAGTATAGTCCACAGGCGGTAAGGAGGTTTGTTTTGGGAAAGGACTGTTATCATCTTTGTTTCAAAGCTAAACTATAAACTAAGTCCATCCCAAAGTTAGTTTGGCCTATGCCCAGGAATGAACAAGGACAGCTTGGAGGTTAAAAGCAAGATGGAATCAGTTAGGTCCATTTTTTTTCACTGTCTCAGTTAAAATTTTGCAATGGGCTTTCTGTGTTTGTCCTCTGCCCTGCCAAGGCCATAGAGCTGGTGCGTGCGGGTAGCGGGGCACTCCAAGGAGCCACATGCCAGCGGCACCATGGTGCACCTCACTACTCTCCTCTGCAAGGCCTATCGTGGGGGCCACTTAACTATCCGCCTTGCCCTGGGTGGCTGCACCAACCGGCCCTTCTACCGCATTGTGGCTGCTCACAAGTGTTCCAGGTATGGCCGTTTCGTAGAGCAGCTGGGCTCCTATGATCCATTGCCCAACAGTCATGGAGAAAAACTCGTTGCCCTCAACCTAGACAGGATCCGTCATTGGATTGGCTGCAGCGCCCATCTCTCTAAGCCTATGGAAAAGCTTCTGGGTCTTGCTGGCTTTTTCCCTCTGCATCCTATGATGATCACAAATGCTGAGAGACTGCAAAGGAAACGGGCATGTGAAGTCCTGTTAGCTTCTCAGAAAACAGATGCAGAAGCTACAGATACAGAGGCTACAGAAACATAAATGAGCTGACTTTAGTGAGCATAGCAGTGGGAACAAGGTCAAGGTCCTCTTGAAACACTCTGCAGAGATCTTAATTTTGTTAGATTTGGAGTTCAATAAATGGAGTATCCTGAAAAAAAAAAATTTTGCAATGGCAGTTTCATAACTTTAAATGATGACTATAGCAGTTTTCATAAATAATCTAGTAAACAATTAAAACAAAATGATTAAGTAAATGTAATAGGATAAATACTTGTAGATAAATTCATCATAATTTAGAATCTAAAGTTAAATTAAATAATAGATATATCATTTCATTATTTAGATATTTTCCAATAAAACTATAATCATAGGAAAACAATCTTTTTTTAAAAAAAGTGCGTCCTTTCAAAAAAGGTGAACAATTTTTGTCTAATTCAAACCTTATTTAAAGGTCACGTACAAAACAAGGTAAAAGGAACCAGGAAATAAAAAGATGTAAAGAAAGTTATAAAAATAAAGAGACTTGTTGTGGTTAGAAAGCTTAAAGAGAAATAATTTTATATGAGAAAGAATCTTGTATGGTAAATTTAGTCCTAAAATAAAATGACTGTTTAAGAAGAAGGGATGTTCAGGACAAACCACAAACTCCAAGCATGTCATAAATGGTCAGTGTAAGTCACAATAACAGGATTTGTTTAAAAAAAAACTTTTATATGATCAAGTTGTCTATCATTATTAAGTTTTGGTTTGCTTAGGAAAAAACAAACTGAGAGAAAAAAATGTTAATCGAGGTTATTATATCCATGTATCTTCCTGTATGTGTTTTTAAAGTCTTTGTGACATTGAATTACAGGGCTTTGACTCCTGGGTCTACAAAAGACACCATGTCCTGCTAAATCTTAAACACTGAAAGCAATTAAAGCCTCATCTTCAGGCTCCTAAGAAGATGCCAATAAAAGGAAGGAATGAAGGGATTTATTGAAAATGAAAGTACACTCCGCAGTGTGGGAGCGGGCCTGAGCATAGGGCTCAAAAGGCATGTTACAGAGTTTTTGTGAGTTTAAATGCCCTCTACTTGGGGCATATCCTATGTAAATGAAGAGGATGAAGTAAAGTTACAAAGTTATTTACTTGGTGTATGCCCTATGGAGAGGATATTTCCTGTTATAGCTGAAGTGTGAATCAGCCTTATGTTCTCTGCCTCTAGACCTTATTTTCCTGCCTCATCTCTCCTTACAAGAAATACAAAAATTAGCCAGTCATGGTGGTGGGTGCCGGTAGTCCTAGCTACTCAGGAGCCTGAGGTGGAGGGATCACCTGAGCCCAGGAGGCTGAGGCTGCAGTGAGCTGTGATCATGTCACTGCATTCCAGCCTGGGTGAAAGAGTGAGACCCTGTCTCAAAAAAAAAAAAAAAAAAAAAAAGAAGACTCGAGAGTGTGAGTAAATTGTATATGCATGAGCCTTCTGATTGGGATATTCCCTCAACTGATATTTCCACTGAACAACATTTCTTATCAAAGTCTGGGGCTTAGTTAAGCCAACAAGCCATTACCCTTCAAAAGAGACTTTGAATATTGATCCTAGTCAATGAATCTACATAGCTTTCTTTGGAGATTTAGGCCACAGTTGGACTCTGCAACTCATTTCAAGCATTGCTCTAGTGCCCAAGTTTGTCTAGAGATGGGGGCCAAGAGTGAGAACAAAGCTGGACAAAGATCAGAAATGGAGCCAGGGTGATGGGTCTACCACACCGAGCTTTTTGTTCCAGGAAAATTTATCTTTGGAGTCATTCTAAGATTGTAATATTTCAGAATTCCATTTTACTGAAATTCTCAACCCCAACATGTGGACTGAGAAGTATACTTCCAGCACTTGAGTTGGGGGGCAGAATATCTTGTAGCTGTATAGATTCATTGACTAGGATCAAGGTTCAAAGTCTCTGTTGAAGGATAATGGCTTGTTAGCTTAACTAAGCCCCAGACCTTGATAAGAAATGCTGTTCAGTGGAAATAACAATTGAGGGAATATCCCAATCAGATGGCTTATGCATGTACAATTTACTCACACTCTCTTGAGTCTTTTTTTTTTTTTTTGAGACAGGGTCTCACTCTGTCACCCAGGCTGGAATGCAGTGGCATGATCACAGCTATCTTCTGAGTTGGCAGATAGGGATCCTCCCAAAGGCAACTGGATTTGGGTCCTAGGGGCTACCCAGAGACCAGGCCCTTCCTAAGAGAAGGAAGAGGAGGAGACACCAACTGCCTTCTCCAAGACATTCTGCCCCCGACTCAAGTACTGGAAGTATACTTCTCATTCCACATGTTGGGGTTGAGAATTTCAGCAAAATGGAATTCTGAAATATTACAATCTTAGGATGACAACCTGACAGAATCATTGCATTCCATGAGCTCCTCCAGGACATAAATTACCTCTTAATCCTATTTGTTCCCTCAGTCCCTAGCACAGTCTGGCATGGTTGAGGCAATGAATGCTTTATAACTCTAACAGATTCAGGGGACTCCCTGGCCCAGTTTCTGCAGTCGTGTCCAAATAAGTGTAGTCCAATCTCTAAAAGAAAACTTTAAAAGAATCCCAATTTTTACTTGAGTTTCTCAGGAAACATGATAAAGGAGCCAGTTAATATCCCTCAAGTCCTCTCTGCTCTTCTCCTTAATTTTCTCACACCCAGCAGCAGCCTTTCCAGACCACACTTCCCCAACTTTCTCCACCCCTGACCTCAAGGAATTTTTTCCTCTCTCCCACCTCCACCCTCACTTCCAGCCCTTTGAATCTGATTTCAACTCAGCCTTTCCGGCTATGTCCTTCTCCCTTTCTTCTCCAGCTGTCTCTCTAACTCTTCATCAGATTGCACATGACAAAAGCTCTGAGAACTGAAATGGTAACCACAGAACCTACCTTGGATAGGAGAGAGGGATGGTATTAAATGTAAAGGAGACAAATCAGAGTAGTCAAAGGCAACATCTAGCAAGGAAGGGAAGGCAGGGAACACTCATCTCCACTCTAGATTGATGAAAAACCATCCATGTGTGGATTGATTGACAGACAGATAAACAGAAGGTCAGAGTTTTCAGGAACCCAGAGTCCATCTCATTCCCTCCATTCTCTCCCAATTCCCCAGCAGCTCCAGGAATTCTCTCTGTATCTTCCAGAGTTTGTCCAGCTTCCACAGGAATACCTCTAGGAATCAGGAACACCTAGAGAGTAGGAGGCACATTCCCTCTTGAACCCTAAATTATGAACTCATGAGGCTCAACTTAGAGCAGGAGGCCTCAGCTAAAGCTAAACCCACAAACTGCTCCAAGGACCTACCACAGCTGCCTTTCCCCTACAGAAACTGCCTGTAGAAATGGCCAGGGAAGACCAAGAAGCAAGTGAGGAAAGAAGGACTAGCAGAAGAGAAGGTGAGTACAGTACTGCCTCTGCTCAGGCCCAGAGATTTGGCCAGTGGAGGCACAGGCTCAATCCCACAGCATGTTCAGGCAACGGGTCATCCAGGGCTTCAGCTCCAGATGACCTAAAGCCATGGGACTGTCACCTTTGGTACCTTCACCAACTTGCTCCCACCATTCACGGCAAAGGTATTTTTCAATGCTCATCCCCTCTATTTCCTTCTTCCCCAAGACATCATCTGTACTAAGCCAAAGCCACTTGCAATGGAGTGGGCTTCATCTGAGCCCCCACTGGACTTGGCTTTGGAGGCCACATTTTAATAAATGCACCAACCCCCCCCCCACACACACACACAGTCCCCTTGCCACCCAAGGAAAGAATCTGACACCATCTCCCCCAGTTCTGTAAGCATCCTCTCCCTGCTCATGGCTCACTCACATGTGCATGTCCAGAGGCCACAGATAATAAAATCTACCTTCTCAGCAGCCCTGGGGGCTGCATCAGTCTGATTTTCAGAGGCAGAAACTGGTGCGTGTTGGGGTGGGGGGCAGTGAATGGTATGTTTCAGTGTTTTCAGAAACTCAAAGTGTACACTTCCTTTGTTGTGCTATTGGGCAAACCTCCAACAACACCAGCTGCTGTCATGGAGATGCTTCTGAGACAGCTGGATGGGTTGCACAGAGCAGAGTGGCTGAGATATGATGTGATCATACACAAGTGGTAGGCGGAGACTTATTCAAAAGATAACAGTGGGAATGTTCAAGCAGGACGGCTTTGGGAAAGGCAGGGGCTGTAAATAAAGCAATAGAATCTTTCTCTCTGGGCAAAGATCAGAGGAGTGTAATACGGCATTCAGTAGGAGAATGAGAACCGAGAATTTACATTGCTAACAGTACCCAAGTGCCTAACCAAGTGGCCTCTTCCATTCACTAGCAAGGATATTTTGAGCACCTGCTGTGTGGTTGTCCTTGTGTTGTAAGCACCCCAAAGACAAAGCAAAACATATACCAGAGGCTGCTTAGTGTGATCTCCCATCATAAACAGCCCAATTAATCTCAGGTCCTCCATTTGCTGGCTGTGTGTCTTTTCATCTGTTACCAAACCTCTCTGTGCCTCAGTTTCCTCATCTTAGAAATAATGCTTTTCTCATAAGTTGTGGAGATTGCATGAGATGTACAAGGGCATAGCATAGTGCCCAGCACATCATCAGCACTCAAAAATTAGGTGAGATTAATTTTAGTAAAGTACTTTTTAATAATATCCCAGGTAGACCTTGGTTAATGCTCACACTGGGAGAAATCCAAAAAAAGGAGAGAAAGTGTGCGTGAGACAGGAGCAGGGGGGCCTCTTGGATGAGGAGACATAGGCAAAACTTACAAAACCTATTCCCTTATAAAATGTGATGGGGAAGCCATCCTAGTCTTGAATTTTCACATTCATTTCAATCAAAAAGCTTGGAAGGGTAGGAGAAGTGTCTGCCAATTAACATTTATCAGAGGTGGAAGTCATTTACAGAGGCAAAATAATAGTAATTAATGATCACTTATTAATTCATATGTCATGGAATATAAGACACACAATAATGTCCCACTGAGAAAAAATAAAAACTGCTAATTGAACAATGACACAGTGCTCTTTTAATAGTTATGGTAAGATGAATCCCAATTTCAGATATGTTAAAAGGTGAAAAAAAGAAAATGCACTTGAGAATCAGTGAAGTATGATATTTGCCATGTTCTATAATAATGCATTTCAGGAGCATTTTTATTGAACCTGCACAATTAAACAGGTCTAATGGAATCCATTTGACAGATGAGGAAACTGAGGCACAATGCAATGAAGTAACCTACCTAGGGCCCTGTAACAAGTAAACACTGAAACTGGCAATCATATTTAGAGCTGCCCCACCAAAAGTCCAAAAACTTCCCATCATACTATACCTAAAATGCCTAAAATCCAGAGCAACTGGGTGCAGAGGGGCGGGGAGAAGCAATGTAATTGGTCCAGATTCTAGAGAGCTCTGAAGGCTGGGTAGGGAATGGCCATCCACTCAAGGAGGGTTCACTGGGCCCTGCGGTATGGCAGGCACCATGCTGAGTACTGAGGGGAGGCAGCCCCGAGCAGGAGACAGACCCAGTCCCTGCTTTCACAGAGCCCTGGGACGAGCAGAGGACCAGCAGCCAGCCCGATCATTCAAGGTGAGGGTATGCATAGAACGCACATAGGAGGAAATTTGAATCCAGTGCTGGGGGCTGGGAGGACTTCCTGGAGGAAGTGAGTTCTCACAGAGACCTAAAGAATGGGTCAGAAGAAGAGAACTATGTGGCACGAAGCAGCAGTGCCCACTCAGCATTCCACATGCTCCTCTACGTTACCCAGCCTGCCCTGCAGTTAGCCTAGGGCCACGTGACCAATTCTGGCCAATAGAAAGAGACAGGAGCCACTCCCGGGCTGATCCCATTAAGTTCCAGGTGCCTCCTCCATCCTTTCTTCCTTTGCAGCAGTGACCTTGGCTGGAGAAGTAGCCACCTGAGGAAGGACCACTCGACCCACATTGCACCTCACAAGAGTGAGACACAAACCATCCTTGTTAAGTCACTGAGATTTGGGCGTTAATTTGTTACCACCAGATAACCTACCTGATCGTAACTAATCCAATAGGAAAGCATGTTTCTTGCAAGAAAAAACAAAAATACAAAAGCGAAAGAGAACACAGCACCTTGAAGGAGGGGGATATCTCTCCCGGCTGGAGCAAGAGCATCAGTGGCCAGTGGCATGAGATAATGCCAGGAGAGATAATGCCTGCCACGGCCCTGCAGGCCAGGAAGGGCTGCTCTGTCTCAGAGAATGGTTAGATGGGGAGCTAGACCAGGTGACACACGCTGGAGACTCCAAGACCTGAGAATGATGATGAGGACAACTATAAAGAAGCAGGTGTGAGAAATGCCACAACTTGGAATCTACTCAAATCTACTGATTGGAATGCAGAGGACAAGAGAGAGGGCTGGGTCACATTTGCCTCCCAGGTTGTGAGCTTGAGATCCTGGGTTAATGACAGTGTCCTCTATGGGAATGGGAAAATCCTAAGAGAAACTGTTTTGAGGGAAATGCGGATGAGTCGAACATGGAACACATTGAGGCCGAGGTTCTAAAGGAGCATTGTTCAAGGGAATTCTCGTCAACAGGGTTGGGTGGTGCAGGCTTTCTGCTTAGTCCTGGGAGGCAATTCCTCACCACTTCTTTTCATTTACAACAGGTTCCCCTAGACTTGCTCTCTAGATTAAGGCTTCTGTGACAGGCTGAGTTTTGCTAAATGCTTTACAAAGACCAGTTAATTGCACTAATTTATCTATCAGCTTTTTCTGGAATGGGCTCCTAAGAAGTAATTAGACAATTGTCGTTAAACCTAGGCAACAGCTCCCTGAGAGCAGTCAGCAGTGAGATGGTATGTTTTTCATTGCGGCTGCCACCTGAGGTGACTGCAGGAAAATAGGAAGAAACAGAGGCAGAGTGGTGACGAGGAGGAGAAGGAGCTCTCTGGGACCTCAAAGACACCGCCTGGTGAATCGTTCCCAAGAGAGGACGTGCTGAGACCCTGTGTTGGTTTGTTTTGCTGGGGCTGACTGCTGCCGGCTCAAAAGACCTGATTGCTACCTCTTCAGGATTCTTGAGAACGGGCTTACGGTTTGAAGCTGGCTGTGGTGAGAGTATTTACAGCCCAGAATCAACAAACACTGTGAACCAGGGCTTTTCGTGGAAGAAGCGGGGGAGCCTGTGTACCAGTGAATTATGCTATACCAGTGTGCCAAGGGTTCACACCAAAGGAAGGTTGTGGGGGGATGTGCGGGGTCTCGGTCCCTGGCTCCACTCAGTTCTCAAGTGAAAATCTAAGAGTCATTCATGATACTCACCTTCCTCTCATCTTCCAATTCCAATCCATCACATGCTCTCCATCCTATGTTCCAAATATATCAACATTATGTGGTCCTGCTCCCCTCACTTGTGGGGCCCCAACCACACCAAGCGCTCTCCTGCTCTGGGACTTGCATACTACTAGAGTCACTCCTCCTAGAATGGCTGGTGTTTTCTCATCGTTCAGGTCTCAACTTCAATGTCTTTTCTCTTAAAGACTTCCCCAGGTTATGCCATCTAAAGTAACACCCCCTATATTATTTTCTTCTTCTTTTTGTTTGAGACAGAGTTTGCTCTTGTTGCCCAGGCTGGAGTGTAGTGGCACGATCTCGGCTCACCCCAACCTCCGCCTCCTGGGTTCCAGCGATTCTGCTACCTCAGCCTCCTGAGTAGCTGGGATTACAGGCACATGCCACCATGCCCAGCTAATTTTTTGTATTTTTAATAGAGACGGAGTTTCTCCATGTTGGTCAGGCTGGTCTTGAACTCCCAACCTCAGGTGACCCACCCGCCTCGGCCTCCCAAAATGCTGGGATTCTTCTTTTTTAACTTTGTGTTATGCAAAGCTCTTTTCATGCTGGGTAATACTTTTGTTGCATAAGTCCTTTGTTGGCTTCCTCCTGGACTGGGAATCCCAGGAGGTCAGTTTGTTTTCTATTCTATTGCTGATACCTCCCATGGGGCCTGGCACATAGCTGGAAATCAAGAAGTATTTGCTGTGGAAACGGATGAAGAGGCAAAGTCCCCAATTTTGTAGTTGTGAGTGATACTCCGCTTTTCAGATTTGGACTTCTTTAAGGTTGGAGGGTTTTGCTATTAAAAAAATTCAAACAAATTGAACTCACAGTATGGACAATTTCACTGATATCAGGAAGCCTTCCTGGTGGCCCCATGGAAATAAGATGATGGACATCCCCTGCCTTCCTGATATTGGAGTGCATTTCAAAGATCCATTCAAGTCATTGAGCCCACTTTTCCATTGTATTGCATCATTCCAAAACCCCCTTTCATCACCATGGCACTCCAGGTAAAAACAAGGGGAGGAGTCTACCTACCGCTCTGATCTTAATTTTTTCTAAGCCTGGGATGTTTGTTTTGGCAATTTCTTCTTTTTCTCCGAGGCCTCTTGATGTCTTAGGACACTCAGCACCTGCTCCATAAGTACAAAAGGACTTGGGTTTACCAGATATCTTGGCACTAAGAGAACCACTCGGCTCCTCTCACACATCCAACATCAGCATGAGATAAATACCAAAATTATAGAGATCAACCACTCAACAAGGGGAAGGCAAAATGTCCTGAAGTGAGGGAACGCCAGGGTCACTGGCTGACTCTACTCAAGAGCTAATGCTACATATACTCTGTGGTAGGGAGGGGACAGAGATACAAAGCAGTGTGGCCAGAAGACCCTCAGGTGACCTCCAGGGATCTCTGCCACTTGGTGTTCACATCCAGTATAATCCCTTCCCCTGAGTGTGGGTGGAAACTGTGACTTGCTTCTAGCCAATAGAATATAGCAAACATGAAGAGGTTTCACTGATTTAATGGCCCATATCAGTTTATGTGGAGTTCCTCAACAGAGAGATTATCCTCAGTGGGCCTGACTTAATCTAGTGAATCATAATTACTTAATCTACTTAATCTAGTGAATCTAGTGAATCTTAGAGGAGAGACTACGCCCTCCCTGAGAGATTGTCCTTGCTGGCCTGATGAAGTAAGAAACCCTGCTGAGGAAGTCTCCATGGCAAAGAACTAGGGTCACAGCCTCCAGGATCTGGGGGCGGCCTCTAGCCAACAGCCAGCAGACATCTGAGGGCCTCAGTCACACAACCACAGGGATGCGTGACAGCCTCAGTCACACCATAACACAAATAAACTTGAAAGTGAATTATTCCCCAGTCAAGTTTCCAGATGAGAATGCTACCAAATGAATGTCTTGATCACAGCCTTGTGAGGCACCAAGCAGAAGGCCTAGTTTAAGACGCACCTGGACTCCTGGCCCACAGAAGCTGTGAGAGAATAAGTATGTGTTGTTTTAAACCATTAAGAGTGTGGTGATTTGTTAGGCAGCAATAGATAACTAATGCACGCAGTGACATGAGCTGATCCCAGGGAAGAGTGGGACAGAAATAGCAACCAGAGACGCATTACTTGCCCACTCTTTGATTCATCATGTCCTACCCTTTGTAACATCCTACTTGTGGCACTTGCGGTTCATTTCTGCTCCCAGACAAAGCATTTCAGATACTCCCTAGGGTGTAAACTCGGTCATTCATCAATTTATTGAATACCTACTATGTGCCAAGCCCCGGGTGTCCTGAGAATTCAAAGATGACTGTAACCTGGTCCTTCTTTCAAGGAGCTTACAGACTAGGACAGATGGCACACAGATAATGCAAGTCATTCCTTTGTTAGCACGTATTTATGGAAGGCTGCCAGAGTGGCAGACACTGCACTAAGCACATGACCAGAGAAGGATAAAGACCTGCCCAGCTGGAGGAATCAGTCAGATTGGGGAGAGCCTCAGTGGTATGCTGGAGCCAGTTCATACCAGCTTGCCAGAGCCAATTGTTAAATTTTTGGGAATCTTGTGATCCAGTAGCTAAACAGTCATTATTAAAAGTTAAATTATTTTAACTTACAAGTAAACACATTCTATTAAAAACAAAGGTTGGCCAGGTACAGTGGCTCATACTTGTAATCCCGGCACTTTGGGAGGCCAAGGTGGGAGGATCGCTTGAGCTCAGGAGTTCGAGACCAGCCTGAGCAACATATGGAGAGCCCACCTCTAAAAAAAATTTTAAAATTTTTTCTGGGTGTGATGGTGCATGCCTGTGGTTCCAGCTACTCGGGGAGCTGATGTGGGAGGATCACTTGAGCCTGAGAAGTCAAGCTGTGAATGTACCACTGCACTCCAGCCTGGGTGACGGAGTGAGACCTGGTCTCAAAAAAAAACCAAACCCTCAAAACCCATCAGTTCCCAATTATTTTTCTACCTCTTACTATTATCAATGCTCTTGAAGTTATTTACATATAGTGTATCTGTATGGTAGAAATATCACATAGTGGTGTGCTACTGTGCATATCTTTCCAGCTACACATTAGTGATTTCACAATGGTAGCTTGAAATTAGTCATAGCGTGTGCATTTACATCATGGAAATTGACAAACACTATAAATTGGAGCTTGATTTTTTTGTTTTGTTGATTGTCTAAACCCTAGGCTTAAGAAAGGGATGGAGAAAATGTTAATAATGCAGATTAAACATTAAGGTATGTCCTGTCTGTGGCCATTACATTGTGAATGGAAAAAAAAGGAAATGTCCTTCCAGTATTGAAAAACTGTTATCTGATTCAGCAAAGCAGTCATTCATGTCACTGCGATTGAGTGGAGTTTTGACCGTGTCTTCATTGTTTCACTTTCATCTTATTCATTAATATAAATGAAAACATCAACCAATGTTCATGACAAAACTACACTCATTCATTTGATGACCTGAGAGACCTCTTCGCTAAATGGGAAACTAAGCAACCATATATTCACAGTCTACTTTTGTCAAATCATGGTTAAATTGCAACTACAGGTTGGCTAATTCAAAAAGCTGGCAAAAATGAGTGAAAGTATGCTGTAGGCCAAGTGGCTGTGTGGAATTTACAGTGGGTATTGTATATCTTATTACTATTTAAATTTTAAGATGTGTATTCAATACCAGTAAAACATAACCCATTTATGTATGTACAGACAAGTATACATTTTTTTTTCTGGAGAGTTAATTGACAAACATTTCTCAGCCCAGCACTGGTGGAGACAGATAGAGGACAATCAGTGAGTTAAGAGCAAGCCTCAGGGTACCCACAAAGTCCTGCGGGAGTGGAGGGGCATGGTTTCTGGCTCACACCGAAAAGGTCTGAATGGGGTGATTTCTGACCTGGGTTTTGCTCTTGATGACATTGGGAGGATGTGGTAAGACACTGGTCCTCGACATCACCCTGTCCCTGGTCTGGTCACCAGCCAGCCCCACGCTGGGCCTCCTTGGATTTGGATGAGGAAGGAGGCATTTGGAGAACAGCGTCAGTCATGGTGTTCCCTTTGCTGCTCCCTGTCTGAGTCCTGGTTCCAGCACCCTCCACAGCCCTAGAGATGCGGGCCCCGCCCCTGAGGCAGCAAGCCCTCCCACAGTGTCAGGACCTCTTGCAAAGGAGGAGGGCAGTGCAGTCAAGGAGAGCACAGGGAAAGACAGCAGCTAAAAGGGCAGAAGCAGTCCCTGCTGAGCCAGGCTCCCTGCTGCACACTGGATCTGCATCTTCTCATTTCATCCTCACAACAACCCAGTGGGGCATCTCTCTTAACAGCCTCATTTTACAGAGGACATCGGGGCTCAGAAAAACAAAATGACTTGCCCAAGCAAGCTCATACTGCTGCTCAGGGTAGGAGCCGGGATTTGAACACAGGCAACCAGACCACGTGCATGCTAAAGTGATGGGTGAGGCTGACTTCCTCCCAGGCATCTTAGTGATGATGAAATGTGAGCATGACAGGGAAGCATGAAGAAAAAAGGAGCCTCACCCATAGCTATGATGATGATGGAGATGACAATAAAGATGAGAAGATAATGATGATGATGATGATGATCTATGAGAACCAGAAATAAAATCCTTTCATTTCATTTGGTTTTCAGATTTCTTTAGGGATGGACTGATTACTCCAACTAGCAGGAAACACATTTTTCATTCTTTTCACACATTTTTATTGAGCTCCTACTATATTCTAGTCATGGGAGACACAGCCAAAAAAAAAAGCAAGACAGGCAAAAGGAAACAAATGGCAGCATCCCTCTGATGGTGTTCACCCCAGATTGTACCAGGAAGTGGGTCTACTCTTGCTTTTCCTCATATCCACAGACCCCAGCCTGCTTTCTGGCCCAGAGAAGGTATTCATTAAGCATTTGTCGATGAACAGCTGGACAGAGGAATGCCATAAGGCTTGGTTATACCAGAGCAGCGGCCTTCCGTGCCCCACTCCAAAGGTGCCTGTGCACAACTGCAAAAGGAAATTCCCAGAGGTCCTTTTGGTCCCCAGATGTGCTCAATGTCTGTGTTCTCTGAGCTGCTCCCACCCTCAGGCTGCTCCTGGGAGAAGACCCACCAGCCCACATGCCTGGCTGGCCCACCCACTCAGAGCCTGGCTCCTAGGAGGGAAATTCCAGATCACCTACCTTGGTTGGGCCTCTGCCTCCCCTAAGTCACTGCAGATGGGAGGGCAAGAGGGCAAATTCCAGCCAGCCCAGCTGCCTGGAAGCCAGGGAGGTTGAGTACTCCCTGTTTGAATAAAAGGACAACAGCTGTGAACCCCAATAAAAAAAGCTATGAGGTGTCCATAAAGGCTTCCTTCCAGGATCTCTAAATCCCTGCCCCATCCAGACACTTCCTTAAACCTAGGAAGGCAGTGATAACACAGTAGGAGCTGCCTCTGGTTCACATCCTGAGGATTTCTCGGCGTCATTAAACCTGTGCCCATGCCCGAGGAGGGTTTGCCCATGGGAAGCTGGGCAAACACTCAGCCGAAAGGAAAGACAGGTGGAGAATCCACATAGAGTACTTATCCTGAACTTTATTATGATGATTCCAAAGTGACATCTGTTACCTGTAGAACAGAGAGAGTAGTATCAAGGAGAAAGTTAAAATCGCCAAAACCCCTCCTCCAGGAAACAGCCATTTGGCAGTTGGCTGCATCTCTTGCAGTCTTTTGTCTCTATGTGGGTTTGTTTATTTACATTGTTTTCATCAGAACCATTCCCGGGACACTATTTTAAAATGCGTGACTATGTGGAAAGAAAAGGAGACGTCCTATCCTGTTTCCACAACGTCACTAAGCCCCCACGCCCCCATTTTTTGGCAGCCTTAAGAAGGATGAGAGAAACTCCAGAATTTATGGTTGGCACTGAAGTTAAATTATGGTAGATACCGAAGTTCTCACCTCCACCTGACAAGTGGAGGGTTGGAGTGAAATTTAACCTGACTTAGAAATATAAAGAAATATGATATTTCTTATACCCATGGCAGACAGCAAAATTCATGCCAGCTGATGGATGGCTGCTTGGCCAGCAAGGAAAAAGGGAGAGAGAAACAGAGAAAAACAGAAAGGGAAAGACAAAGAACCAGAGAGAAGGACATATATATGCTTGTGAATGAATACAAAATTCTAGAAAAATACTTAGAAATTATGAACAGTGGTTCATCTTCAACAGTGAGTAAAGATGAGCATTTAAATAGATATTTCATATAGCTCTGCACTGTTCTGAATATCTTATCGTAAGTAAGTATTATTTTCCTAATTCTTAAAACATTTGAAGTGATTTTCCCACTTCAAATATTATGAATAGGTTTCATGGCAAAGGAGAATTAAGATTGCAGGTAAAATTAAGGTTGCTGATCAGCTCACCTTAAAACTGGGAGAATCGGGGGAACCTGGGCAAGACGGCTGAGTAGGAACAGCTCCAGTCTGCAGCTCCCAGCAAGATCAACACAGAAGGTGGGTGATTTCTGCACTTCGAACTGAGGTACCCGGCTTATCTCATTAGGACTGGTTACACAGTGGGTGCAGCCCACAGAGGGTGAGCTGAAGCAGGGTAGGATGTCACCTCACCCAGGAAGCACAAGGGGTCAGGGAACTCCCTCCCCTAGCCAAGGGGAAGCCATGAGGGACTGTGCCGTGAGGAATGGTGCACTCCAGCCCAGATACTACGCTTTTCCCATGGTCTTCAAAACCTGCAGACCAGGAGATTCCCTTGGATGCCTATGCCACCAGGGCCCTGGGTTTCAAGCAAAAAACTGGGCGGCCATTTGGGCAGACACTGAGCTAGATGCAGTTTTTTTTATCCATACCCCAGTGGTGCCCAGAATGCCAGCGAGACATAACCATTCACTCCCCTGGAAAGGGTGCTGAAGCCAGGGAGCCAAGTGGTCTAGCTCAGTGGATCCTACCCCCATGGAGGCCAGCAAGCTAAGATCCACTGGTTTGAAATTCTCGCTGCTAGCACAGCAGTCTGAAGTCGACCTGGGATGCTCGAGCTTGATGGGGGGAGGGGCATCTGCCATTATTGAGACTTGAGTAGGCAGTTTTCCCCTCACAGTGTAAACAAAGGGGAAGTTCAAACTGGACGGAGCCCACCACAGCTCAGCAAAGCTGCTGTAGCCAGACTTCCTGTCTAGATTCCTCCTCTCCAGGCATGGCATCTCTGAAAGAAAGGCAGCAGCCCCAGTCAGGGGCTTATAGATAAAACTCCCATCTCCCTGGGACAGAGCACCTGGGGGAAGGGGTGGCTGTGGGCACAGCTTCAGCAGACTTAAACGTTACTGCCTGCTGGCTCTGATGACAGCAGTGGATCTCCCAGCACAGTGCTCGAGCTCTGCTAAGGGACAGAGTGCCTTCTCAAGTGGGTCCCTGACCCCTGTGCCTCCTGACTTGGAGAAACCTCCCAGCAGGGGTCAACAGACACCTCATACAGGAGGGCTCCAGCTGGAATTTGGCAGGTGCCCCTCTGAGACGCAGCTTCCAGAGGAAGGAACAGGCAGCAATCTTTGCTGTTCTGCAGCCTCCACTGGTGATACCCAGGCAAACAGGGTCTGCAGTGGACCTCCAGCAAACTTCTGCAGACATGTAGCAGAAGGGCCTGACTGTTAAAAAGAAAACTAACAAACAGAAAGGAATAGCATCAACATCAACAAAAAGGACGTCCACACAAAAACCCCATCCAAAGGTCACGAACACTGAAGACCAAAGGTAGATAAATCCATGAAGATGAAGAAAAACCAGCACAAAAGGCTGAAAATTCCAAAAACCAGAATGCCTCTTCTCCTCCAAAGGATCACAACTCCTCTCTAGCAAGGAAACAAAACTGGAGGGAGAAGGAGTTTGACAAATTGACAGAAGTAGGCTTGAGAAGGTGGGTAATAACAAACTATTCCGAGCTAAAGGAGCATGTTCTAACCCAATGCAAGGAAGCTAAGAACCTTGAAAAAAGGTTAGAGGAATGGCTATCTAGAGTAACCAGTTTAGAGAAGAACATAAATGACCTGATGGAGCTGAAAAACACAGCATGAGAACTTCGTGAAGCATACACAAGTATCAATAGCTGAATCGATCAAGCAGAAGAAAGGATATCAGAGATTGAAAATCATCTTAATGAAATAAAACATGAAGACAAGATTAAAGAAAAAAGAATGAAAAGGAATGAATAAAGCCTTCAAAACATATGGGCCTGTGTGAAAAGAACAAACCTGATTGATTGGTGTACCTGAAAGTGACAGGGAGAATGGAACCAAGCTGGAAAACACTCTTCAGGATGTTATCCAGGAGAACTTCCCCAACCTAGCAAGACAGGTCAACATTCAAATTCAGGAAATACAGAGAACACCACAAAGATACTCCTCGAGAAGAGCAACCCCAAGACACATAATCATCAGATTCACCAAGGTTGAAATGAAAGAAAAAATTATAAGGGCAGCCAGAGAGAAAGGTTGGGTTACCCACAAAGGGAAGCCCATCAGACTAACAGTGGATCTCTCTGCAGAAACCCTAAAAGCCAGAAGAAAGTGGGGGCCAATATTCGACAATTTTAAAGAAAAAACTTTTCAACCCAGAATTTCATATCCAGCCAAACTAAGCTTCATAAGCAAAGGAGAAATAAAATCCTTTACAGACAAGCAAATGCTGAGAGATTCTGTCACCACCAGGCCTGTCTTACAAGAGCTCCTGAAGGAAGCACTAAATATGGAAAAAAAAACTGGTACCAGCCACTGCAAAAACATACCAAATTGTAAAGACCATTGACACTATGAAGGAGCTGCATAAACCAACAGGCAAAATAACCAGCTAGCATCATAATGACAGGATCAAATTCACACATAACAATATTAACCTTAAATAGTAAGGGCTAAATGCCCCAATTAAAAGACACAGACTGGCAAATTGGATAAAGAGTCAAGACCCATCAGTGTGCTGTATTCAGGAGACCCATCTCACATGCAAAGACACACAGGCTCAAAATTAAAGGGTGGAGGAAGATTTACCAAGCAAATGGAAAGAAAAAAAAATTAGGAGTTGCAATCTTAGTCTCTGATAAAACAGACTTTAAGCCACAAAGATCAAAAAAGACAAAGAAGGGCATTACATAATGGTAAAGGGATCAATGCAATAAGAAGAGCTAACTATCCCAAATATATATACACCCAATACAGGAGCACCTAGATTCATAAAGCAGGTTCTTAGAGACCTACAAAGAGACTTAGACTCCCACACAATAATAGTGGGAGACTTTAACACCCCACTGTCAATATTAGACAGATCAATAACACAGAAAATTAACAAGGATATTCAGGACTTGAACTCAGCTTTGGACCAAGCAGACCTAATAGACATCAACAGAATATTCATTCTTCTCAGCACCGCATTGCACTTATTCTAAAATTGACCACATAATTGGAAGTAAAACACTCCTCAGCAAATGCAAAAGGAGAGAAATCATAACAAACACTCTCTCAGACCACAGTGCAATCAAACTAGAACTCAGGTTTAAGAAACTCACTAAAAACCCCACAACTACATGGAAACTGAACAACCTGCTCCTGAATGACTACTGGGTAAATAACGAAATTAAGGTAGAAATGAATAAGTTATTTGAAACCAATGAGAACAAAGACAGAATATACCAGAATCTCTGCGACACAGCTAAAGCAGTGTTAGAGGGAAATTTATAGCCTAAATGCCCAAAGGAGAAAGTGGGAAAGATCTAAAACCGACACCCTAACATCACAATTAAAAGAACTAGAGAAGCAAGAGCAAACAAATTCAAAAGCTAGCAGAAGATAAGAAATAACTAAGATCAGAGCAGAACTGAAGGGGATAGAGACACAAAAAACCCTTCAAAAAATCAATGAATCCTGGAGCTGGGTTTTTTTTTTTTAAAGATTAACAAAATAAACAGACTGCTAGCCAGAATAATAAAGAAGAAAAGAGAGAAGGATCAGATAGACACAATAAAAAATGATAAAGGGGGTATCACCACTGATCCCACAGAAATACGAACTACCATCAGAGAATACTATAAACACCTCTATGCACATAAATTAGAAAATCTAGAAGAAATGAATAAATTCCTGGACACATACACCCTCCCAACACTAAACCAGGAAGAAGTCAAATCCCTGAATAGAGCAATAGCAAGTTCTGAAATTGAGGAGGTGAAGGACCTCTTCAAGGAGAACTACAAACCACTACTCAAGAAAATAATAGAGGACACAAGCAAAAGGAAAAACATTCCATGCTCATGGACAGAAAGAATCAATATCATGCAAATGGCCATACTGTCCAAAGTAATTTATAGATTCAATAATATCCCCATCAAGCTGCCATTGACTTTCTTCACAGAATTAGAAAAAAACTACTTTAAATTTCATGTGGAACCAAAAAAGAGCCTGTATAGCCAAGACAATCCTAAGCAAAAAGAACAAAGCTAGAGGCATCACGCTACCTGACTTCAAACTATACTACAACGGTACAGTAACCAAAACAGCATGGTACTGGTACCAAAACAGATATATAGACCAATGGAACAGAACAGAGGCCTCAGAAATAATGCCACACACATCTACAACCATGTGACCTTTGACAAACCTTACAAAAACAAGCAATGGGGAAAGGATTCCCTATTTAATAAATGGTGTTGGGAAAATATGCAGAAAACTGAAACTGGACCCCTTCCTTACACCTTATACAAAAAGCAACTCAAGATGGATTAAAGACTTAAACGTAAGACCTAAAACCATAAAAACCCTAGATGATACCATTCAGGACATAGGCATAGGCAAAGACTTCATGACTAAAACACCAAAAGCAATTGCAACGAAAGCAAAATTGACAAATGGGATCTAATTAAACTAAAGAGCTTCTGCACAGCAAAAGAAACTATCATCAGAGTGAACAGGCAACCTACAGAATGAGAGGAAATTTTTACAATCTATCCATCTGACAAAGGGCTAATATCCAGAATCTACAATGAACTTAAACAAATTTACAAGAAAAAAATAACCCCATCAAAAAGTGGGCAAAGGATATAAACAGACACTTCTCAAAAGAAGACATTTATGTGGCCAGCAGACATATGAATAAAAGCTCATCATCACTGGTCATTAGAGAAATGCAAATCAAAACCACAATGAGATACCATCTCATGCCAGTTAGAATGGTGATCACTAAAAAGTCAGGCAACAACAGATGCTGGAGAGGATGTGGAGAAATAGGAATGCTTTTACACTGTTGGTGAGAGTGTAAATTAGTTCAACTATTGTGGAGGACAGTGTGGCAATTCCTCAAGGATCTAGAACCAGAAATACCATTTGACCCAGCAATCCCATTACTGGGTATATACCCAAAGGATTATAAATTATTCTACTATAAAGACACATGTACACGTATGTTTGTTGCAGCACTGTTCACAATAGCAAAGACTTGGAACCAACCCAAATGCCCATCAGTGATAGACTGGATAAAGAAAATGTGGCACATATACTACAGAGCCGTAAAAAGAGATGAGTTCATGTCCTTTACAGGGACATGGATGAAGCTGGAAACGATTATTCTCAGCAAACTAACACAGGAACAGAAAACCAAACACTGCATGTTCTCACTCATGAGTGGGAGTTGAACAATGAGAACACATGGACACAGGGAGGGAAAAAACACACACTGGGGCCTGTCGGGGGGTCGGGGGCTAGGGGAGGGATAGCATTAGGAGAAATACCTAATGTCGATGATGGGTTGATGAGTGCAGCAAACCACCATGGCACATGTATACCTATGTAACAAATCTGCACATTCTGCACATGTATCCCAGAACTTAGAGTATGATTTAAAAAAAAAAAATTAGGAGAATGTCCTGGATTATCAGGGGCCCCAATGTAGTCACAAAGCTCCTTTAAAGTGAAAGAAGAGCCAGGCATGAGGTTCACACCAGTAGTCCTAAGTACTCAGGAGGCTGAGGCAGGAGGATTGCTTGAGTTCAAGAGTTCAAGAGCAACCTGGGCAACATAGCAAGACCCCCACCTCTAAGAATAAAAATAAGGTGAAAGAGGGAAGGAGGCAAAAGAATGAGCGTCAGGGAGATGGTACAATGGAAGAAGGGCCATAAAGATGCAACCTCACTGGCTTCGAAGATGGGGAAGGAGCCATGAGCCAAGGGGAGCGGGTGGCCTCTAGATGCTAGAAAAGGCAAGGAAATGAGTTTTCCCAGGAGCCCCCAGAAAGGAATGTAGCCCTGTGACACCTTGGTTTTAGCTCAGTGAGACCCATCAGACTGGGACCTGACTCAGCCACCCTCCACCTCCGCCCACCCACAGTGGGAGACACACTGTGGACAGAGTGGCTGGTGACCAGTGAGCAAGGCCTCTGAGTGCAGGAGCTCCTGTGCCCACCACCCACTCCAGTCCTCAGCACCGATAGAAAGGCTTCTATTTCATGGCTTGTTATTGCTGTTGTTCAGAGGAATGGCAGTAGCATTAAAGAAATGAATGGAAGAATGAATTATTGATGGTTGCAAGGGAAATTTGTAACTCAGTTAGTATGCTATCCTCAACTTCGTCTCTTACGCCAAGGCACTGATTTTATTACAAAGCCAATCAGGCCATGAGACACACGTGGCCACGTTGGATGTGGTCAATTACCGAGGTGGGGGAAACTAAATTGTTGGTAGTTTCTTGCTGAAGCACTTGGTGTAGTCACGCTTTGTGACTTTCTCCCTTGGCTTCAGAGCGCACCCGACTTCCTTTTGTTATCAAGGCTTGTGGCTGCTGTGAAAAATGCTGAAGGGAATGTAAATAAATTACTGCCTGGTCTAGTTTCTTCTCAAAGATTAGAACTAGAAAAATTGATGCAACGGTCATTTATCCCATCGGTGAGCCAACTCTTCTGTCTTTGGGCACCCAGAAGGTCAAATACAGCCTATACAGCCACTCATATCTGTGTACTCCTGTGCATACACACACACACACACACATCTCAGGGCACCCACACTTGGCACACACTCTCAGGCACACACACTGACATACACATACAGTGACTCCGCTCTGCCATTTTGTCTCAGACATGCTGGGGGTGGGTTTTTCTCCTCTGGGCTTTTCCCTTTAAATGAAGCATTCTCATACCCCAGCTCTAGGGAAATAATCTTCAGAGTAGTTTGTCTGCCTGCCAGGAACACCGGACTGTGCTCAGTAAAGAACAGTACATCATTTCAGGAAATGCTGGGGGTCTTGGGGGCTCTGGAGCCCCAGGGAATCCACTATTGCAGTGTTCTGGGGCCCTCATCGCTGATGCCTGCAGCTGTCAGGGAAAGTGTGTGCATGTGTCCTTCCTCAACTTCCCACTTGAAAGCTGGGTCTCCACAAGCAAACTGCTTAACTGCTCTGGGCCTCAGTTTCCCCATTTGTAAGCTCTAGGGAATAATAGTACTCCCCCTCGATGTGGTTGTTAGAACGAATTCAGATCATGAATGTATCTTGTTTAATAGAGTGCCCAGCAGGTGCTCTATAAATGTTGAATGCTGTGGTGGCTGTTATTCCTAGTTCCACCCTCATCTACTCCCAACTGTTGAAGAACACACACACACACACACACACACACACACACACACACACAGTCTCCTATCTTAAACAGGTAGTGCTCAAAATCTGGCCTTGCATTTGGGTGGCTCTTTTCTCCGTGGTTTTCAAAGCACCTTGATATCTGTTTCCTCCTTTAAGCCTCATAAAACCTTGTGGAGTCGGAAGACTGGAATTATTGGTCTCATTTTAAAATTTTTATAGATTTAGGGGCCAAGAAGGAAACAGAGGTGCACAAAGTCACAAGATATGCCTGTAAAGATTCATTGTAGTGTATTTTTAATATACACACACCCAGAAACTAAGCACCCAGGAATTGAGGAAGGGAGGTGAAGACGGTGCTTTGTGACATGTGATCATCTGCAGTCATTAAGAAATCACATTTACAAGTTTTTAACGATCCAGGGAGATGCCCTAGCTGTAACAACAAGTGAAGGGAGGAGGATACGGAGCTGGATGCTTGGGAAGAGCCACATAACACAACCGGGGAAAGGAAATAGCCCAAGGCACTAACAGCCAGCCCCAAGGGAAACTGTACTTGCCTGATTTGTTTCCTTTATACTTTTGTTTTCTTCCAAAGTTTTCATGATGGGACTGTATTATTTTTATAACTAGATAAGAGAAATAAGCTTTCTGTGGAGTCCTAATTAGGGAAAGGGAGTCAGGCTGTTGGGACCAAGGGAAAGCAAAAGGAGAAAGCAGATGAGCTACAAGTCTGCCTTTCTTCATGATCCAGGACACAGCCCTCCTGCACAAATAAGTCACCATCTTCCTGCGCCCAGCTATCACCAGACATCTGCAGGTGAGCTCACTGCAAGCTTGGCGTCGTGGTGCTGCACACAGCCCTCTTCAGCACACAGCATCTGCACCGTCCTATAAAATCTCCAGCCAGCCTTTGTTTCTTTGCAGTTGGCTTCTCTCATGCAGGCTGCCCCCCTTGCAATGTATTTTTCTAGTTTCTCCAATAAACCTGCCTTTCTTTACCTACAACTGTCTTGGTAAATTCTTTTACCCCCACACCACCGGGCCAGAGAGTTGTCAGTTCCCTGCAAAACTTTTGTGTTACAATAACTTCCCTAAGTATATATACAGCTTGGCTGGCAGCAGAGGCAGTGTCCAAGTTCAATGACAATGAAAGGGCTGTTGGCACTTCCCAACTCCTCCCTGCCACCATGGCTGCCTTTGGCACCAACACCCCAGGGAAAGGATGAATTACCAATTATTATAGTTTCAAGACCTCCTGCCAAGTCATGTATCTAGACTTGACATTGATACCCACTCTGTCAGTGTTGCCCTCTGAGACAGAAGAGAAGGCATTCTGGTCTCTTTCACCAGGAAATTCTGATTCACAGGTGATATTACACCAGTAAGAAGTAATGATGATCACAGGCAGCATTTTCTGAGCATCTACTATGGGCCAGGCCCTTCCAATGTACTCTCTTACTTTATTCTCTTGACCACCCTGTAATAAAGGAATTATCCTACTTAATAGAAGAGAAAATGAAGGCTTGGGAAGGGGAAATTACTCATCAAGGTGACCCCACTGGTCGCAAACAGAGTGAGGACATACAAGCAGGCCTGTCTGACCAGGGCCCATGTTCTCCACCTGCCATGGGCTGGGCAGTGGTGGGAGGTGGTAGGGCAGGGGGTGGTGGGGCAGGGGGTGGCATGCCCAGGAACCAGCACCAATGCCAGACCCCACTGATTGCTCCCTGAGTGTACACTGGGGAGAGTGTTCCTCGGATACCTGCTCAGGCTGCCGCTGCCTCAGCAGGGCTTTTGCTATTGGGAGGAAATAAGCGATGACTTCATGACAGCAATTAACTCCTTCAAGATCTGAAGACCTCAGGGTGGCTGCCCTGTGCCTTCCCTTCCTCCTAGGGCTGGGGTGAGAATGCCTGAGACTCAGAGAGGGGAAAGGAAGGCTCCAGGTCACACAACTTCACAGGGTGCGGCGGGGGTCACAGCTCCTGGCACTCAGACCAGTGCTGTCTGTGTTGACTCTGATGCAGAAACGAGCTCAAGCTCAATCACCTGTCCATTCATGCAGTAAGTCTTTGTTGAGCACCTGCTGAGTTCCAGGCACTGGTTTTTGTTGTTGTTGTTGTTGTTGTTTTGAGAGGGATTCTAGCTCTGTCACCGAGGCTGGAGTGCAGTGGCACGATCTCGGCTCACTGCAAGCTCCACCTGCAGGGTTCACGCTATTCTCCTGCCTCAGCCTCCCGAGTAGCTGGGACTACAGGTGCCCACCACCACGCCCGGCTAATTTTTTGTATTTTTTTGTATTTTTAGTAGAGACGGGGTTTCACTGTATTAGCCAGGATGATCTCGATCTCCTGACCTCGTGATCTGCCCGCCTCAGCCTCCCAAAGTGCTGGGATTACAGGCGGGAATGAGCAGCACCTGCAAGGTCCCTGCCCTCTTGGGATTCACTTTCCAGTAGAGCGAGACAGGTGACAAGTAAACAATAGTCAGGAAATATCATTTCAGGCTGTTAAGTTCGATAAAGAAAAGGAAACAAAATTGCACCTGTGATTAGCAGATTCTTGGCCCCCTAATGGGATTAGGTCTACATCCTGATCCCCGGAGCATGCAAATATATAACATAACTGAGCAAAGGGGAATTAAGATCTCAAATGGAATTAGAGTTGCCGATCAGCTGACCTTAGGATAGTGAGAGTAACCTGGATTATCCAAGTGGGCCCAGTGTCGTCACTGGGTCCTTAAAAGTGGAAGATGAAAGCATAGAAGAGTTAGAGGGAGATGGAAGGAAGGAAGAATTGTCATGGAGACCCAACATTGCTGGCTTTGAAGATGGAGGAAGGGGCCATGAGCCAAGGAATGCAGGTGGCTTCCAGGCACTAGAAAAGACAAAAACTGTTTCCTCTGGAGTCTCCAGGAAGGAATGCAAGCCTGCCAGCACCCTGATTCCAACCCAGTGAGACCCATATCAAGCTCCTGCCCTCCAGAGCTGTTAGATACACAGCTGTGTTGTTAAGCTGCTGGTCTGTGTTTGTTTGTTACTGCAGCTCCTCAAAGCACCCCTCCTCAGAGAGGCCTTCCCTGACCACCTGCTGAGGAAAGTTCTCCTGGAATCACTTTCATGGGTTCTTTCACAGAATGTCTCAATTTTAAATGATTTGCTTGTGAAGGAGCTCCGAAGTAACACCCAAAAATATGCCACTCTGAGACTTTGAAGTCTCCCTTGTGAAGAGGGTATATGAGCTTCTAAATCTCACTGGGTGTGGGGAATTCCTTTTCTTTCCTGGGATGTCCCCATGCATGTGATAAATGTCTGTACCTTTTCTCCTGTTATTCTCCCTGCTGTCGGTTTAATTCCTGACCAGCCAAGGAAGCTAGAAGGGTAGAGAAAGCCATTTTTACTCCCCTACACTTGTGTGCTTATTTATATTGGAAGTGAGGGTCAGGAGGGCCCCCCTGAGGAGGTGACACTGCAGGTCAGGTCTGAACAAGACCCAGGCACCAGTCATGGGCAGAACCGTCCTAGCAGAAGAAGGGAGAGCAAGAGGCAAGGAGATGGGACAGAGGACAGGACCAGTCCTAAAGCCAGTCAGAGTGAAGGAAAGCACTGCCTGGCCCTGGGATGCATCCTGAGGGGGCCCACGTGCCTACCTGGGAATGGGCAGCTGGAACAGCAGAACTGGGGCCACTCCAGGCACCTCATCACACAGGGTCCACTCCCTGCTCCTCCCTTGCACCAGCTCCCTGGGCACACATCTTTATTTCCTGACCAGCTGCTGGACCTCATGCCCCTGAATATTCCCTCCAAGTGGGCCACACAGCCTACGGAAGCATTCAGAGTCAGCAACCAAGGGAGGAAGTCGCCCGGAGCCTGTGTGCCAAGGACCAAGGCAAGAACTCCTCCTAAGAGGAAAGCGCTTGGGAAAGAGACCATGATTTGTGACAAAGACTGGGGGTGCTGGATCAGGGGAGGGGGAAGCTGAGCCCCTCTCAGTGCACCTTGGGTCCTAAGGAGAGAGAAGGGAGACAAAGGCTGCATTCACCATTTCACTAAAAGTCTGCCACCGACCAGCCCTTCTTTTCTTTCTCCGTCTTTCCCTTTCTCCACACCCCACCCCCTCTACCTTTAACCTCTAATTCAATATGCCTCACCCAAATCCAGAATCTTTTCCCAAACCACTTCCTCTCCCCCATCTTCCTCACTCTTGACCAAGAAGCCTCCCTTTTCCATCATCCAAGCTCAATATCTTGCAGTAGCCTTTGACCTCCTCTGTCTTTCCTGCCCCGAGTTTCTTGCCTGGGTTCCCCTCTTTCCAGTCAGCCCCTCCAGCACCCGCCCCCCAACACTGTAGTCCAGAACCTCAGAGCAGGTGATCATCAGCTGCAGTAACTCGCTCTACCAGCCCCACACCTCCCATCGCCTGGGGAGGTTGTTAGCACAGGGTCGGGTTTTTTGTGAGGTTTTTTGGCTGTTTTCGAAGGCAGATTGTGGTATCTCATTCCTGATTAAGTTGCTTGAATTCCCACCCAAACCTCCCTTGCCAAGGCCAGGATAGCTCCACAGGAAGGGAACAGGCATGGCCCTTCTCCCCAGGCCCCAGCCAGGCTCTAAGCCACTCCTCAGCCAGGCAAGACTTTAGACTCATTTCCTCCCCCGTGAGCACTTAGAATAAACTTCCTCCTTCCTTGTGAGATTAACAGGGCAGAGAGAGTTGATGGCAAACTTCCTCAAAGGAGGGGCAGAGCCTGCGCAGGGCAGGAGCAGCTGGCCCACTGGCGGCCCACAACACTCCATCTCACCCTCTGGGCCCGCTGCATCTAGAGAAGGGCCGCCTGTGAGGCCACTACCCCTCCAGCAACTGGGAGGCGAGACTGTCAGAAGCTGGCCCAGGGTGGCAGTCAGCTTGGTCAGGGACCCACGGCACCTGCTGGACCACCTCGCCTTCTCCATCGAAGCAGGGAAGTGGGAGCCTCGAGCCCTCGGGTACGTCCCCCCAAGAATGGAAAGGGCTATGGTTCCAGGTACACATGATTGACAGAGGGGAAAATGGAGGTGGGGAGGGTGGGAAATAGGAGTGAAAGAGCCTGAGATGGAATGATGAAAGGAAAGAAAGAAGGAAACCACATAATCGAAGAGATTCCTGAGATCAGACTCAGGAAGGCAAATAGATTTCATCTGAGGCACCAAGCCTGATCAATGAAATTAGACTGTAATAAGAAGGATTCTGGGGCTGGGTTCGGGCTCAGGCTAAAGCATGATATGATTGATTAGCTATGTCTGCCATGGGCACAAGAAGGAGCTGTAGGGCATGCCAGCTAGGGATTTGATAACCCACACTGCAGGGTTTTTTCCTTAACCACAGGAGCCCCTCAACATTTATTCTTTCATTCACTCATCTATTGATTCAAAAAACACATTCTGATGATCAACAATGAGCCACACAAATATTTGAAAAATGAATACAAAAGAAAGGAATGTTGTTCTTTGGCCCCAAATCTCATTTTTCTCATAAGGTAATGATCTGAAAAGTTATGACAAAGGTGCATGAACTTGAGAGATTTTCTAGCTATGTAATATTGAGCTAGTCCCTTTCACTAAGACTCAGTTTCCTCATCTATAAAATGGGAGAGTCTGAATATCCCCTATCAATCGCTGAAGTTCTCATTGTCTATGCAACTATGATAATCATCACTGAAGTACATAAAATAACATGTATGATGTGCTAAGTGCTCTCCATATAATAACACATTTAATCTTCCTATCACCTCTACAAGGAAAGCACCATGATTATTCCCATTCTGCAGATGGGGAGCCAAGGCACTGAGAGAGATTTAATAACTTGCCCAGGCAATCTGACTGCAAAGCTTTTGCTCCTGCCCACTATGCCACACTGACTCTATGCTGCAGTGGATTCTAAGTCCATGGCTGGAAGTGGGCTGCATGGGTACAAGAGTGTCCTTCTAGATGATTCATCCAGTGAGCATTAATTGGGCAGTTCCTGCGTGTCAGGTAAACAAGACACAATGATTAACAAGATGAGGTATCATACATGGTTCTAACCAGAAAGGGAAAACTTGCACAGATAGTCATTTTCAAAACAGTTTGACATACACCATGGGGATAGCCTGGGAGTCAGGGCAGACTTTTCCCAAGAGAATGTCAGGCCCTTCAGGAGTGAAGGGCAGGGGAGGAAAAGATTGAGTCAGTGGAGAGTCTCTGAGAAAGGAGAACAGGAGGAAAGAAAGAGGAGGGCAGAGCAGCTCAGGCAGGAGAGGGGTAGTAGCTGGTGGTGGAAGGTGAAGTCAGTGAGGTGGTCATGCCCAGGTCTGCACAGCTAGGGAGGAGTTTGCCATTGCTCAGCATCTGCCCAAATCAGCGCATCTGCCTGTCTGCCCTTGGGCACCTGGAGGTTTAGGGGCTTCTATCTTATGGCCATCGTGTGCACACCTCTTCCTGAGCTCAACTCCGTCTTTACACACAGACCCTGCTGCTTCCCATAGGAATGTTGAAGCCTCCAGAACCCAGGGGCCTAACTTCCTCATTGACACTTCCTTGGGGTGAGGGATGCTTGAAGTCACCATTTGCCAACACTTCTGGTGCTGGGGCAGCTGCTCCCCCTTGGAGGAGACCTACCTATCTACTACTGGCAGGCCTGGTGAGACTTCAAGTGGGCAGCCCCCACCCAGCCTGCAGTCCCAGAGGGCAGGTGCCCTGGAGCGGGGCAGACATTTCCTACAATTGATGCCAATCCCTTGCTTCTGGAGGCTCAAAGGTTTGCTTCACCAAGGGTGTGGTCTGGGGAGACAAAGACATAGAGGTTGTGGGGACAGCAACCCTGCCTTTGGCATTTGAATCCCAGTTCTGCCCTTTTTCCAACCATGTGACCTTAGGCAAGTTGCCTATCTTATTGGCTTGTCTGACCCTCCCTTATCTCAAAAGAATGAGGATGGTAATAAATTCCTTGGGATTTGACAGTGTGCATTTTGAAAAAGACAATGTGTGCAAAGCACCTACCATGATGCTTGCCACGTAGTAGGTGCACAATATAGGACAGTGCTGTTGTCCAAGCTGTGCACCTCCTATGCTCCAGGCAGTCTGCATGGAACTGGGCATTCAGAAATGATTAGACACCATCTCAGGAAGTTCACAGCCTATCAGATAAATTGAGAGTAGAAGGAGTCAGGAACCGCACTGTACAAGAGATATGAACAAGTTCTACGTGATCAGTACAAACGGCAGTCCCAAAATTGGGCAATGCATATGGAGGGTTGACTGTATAGAATGGTGCCAAGTACTGTACATGGATTAGCTGGCTTAAATACAATAACTGTGCATGGGAGGTCTTATCATCCCCATTTTGCAGTGAACTACTGAGGCCTAAGGAGGTGAGGTAACCTGCCCAAGGTGGCAAGGCTATGAACGGTAGAGAGAAGCTTTATGGCCAGGCAGTCCAGCTCCAGGATCCATGCTGTTGGCCACCACACTCCTCTCCCTCGGACATGCACACACATTGCAGAGGGAGTGATCTAGGCCTGCACAGGCCACAGAAGGGGGACCTCACAAAGGAGGCCACATTCCACAAAGTATGGGATTCCTCTGGCGAGGAGAGGTGAGGGCAGCCCTGGTGGAGAAAGCCCCGTGAGCAGAGGCATGGAGCTGGGGGCTGGGAGTCACCCAGCAGGGCCAGGGAGAGGCTGGGAGCCAGGCGCAAAACCAAGGCCTTGGACCTTTCTGCAGGTACAACTGGTTCTGTGCTGGAGGAATGTTCTGGTGAAAATGTCAGGAGCAGTGTGGCTTCTGGTATGGAAGCCATCAGGAAGGAGGTTGTTGCTGAAGACACAGAGAAAAAGCCAAGAGTTGGCCTGATTCTTTAGGTCCCATGAGGACTGAAGTGTTCAAACCTCGGGAGGGAAGGGGTAGGGTGGGAGTGTAATCCGAGTCTTTCTTGCAGATGTAACTGTAGTTTGAAATGGGAAAATCATGTATCAGGTAGGACTTTTCTGGGTGCAAGTGACAGAAACCAACTCAAACCAGCCCAACAAGTAAAGGATGGGTATTGACATACACAACAGAAAAGTCCAGAGATAATTCTGACTTCAAGAAGGCAGATCTGGGGACTCAAATGACACCCCCAGCACTCTGTGTCCATCTCTGGGAGCCTTTTCTCCATGTTGTTCTATGCTCAGACAGCCTGTGCTCATGTGGTGGCAAAGATATACATAACATCTCCAGTTCAGTGTCATCTCAACTTAGCCACTCCAACAGAAAGGCAGCTCCTCTCTCCTGGAAAGTCCTTTGAAAGTGGTGGGAGGAGACCAGGCATGGTGGCCCATGCCTGTAATCCCAGCACTTCAGGAGGCCGAGGCAGGTGGATCACTTGAGGTCAGGAGTTTGAGACCAGCCTGGCCAACATTAGCTGGGCATGGGGGCGGATGCCTGTAGTCCCAGCTACTGGGGAGGCTGAGGCAGGAGAATCGCTTGAAATTGGGAGGTGGAGGTTGCAGTGAGCTGAGATCGCCACTGCACTCCAGCCTGGGCAACAGAGCAAGATTCCATTTCAAAAACAAACAAAAAGTGCTAGGAAGGCTCTGGTCTTCCTGGCTTGGGCCACCTGCCCGTGTCTGACCCCATCTCTGCAACCCAGAGATAGATCATACTCATCTGCTAAGCCAGGACCACAGAGTCACCCCTGGAGCCAGAGAAAGGAGTAACCCCCACCAACTGCCTCGGAGGGAGGGGTTGATTCCCAAAGGAAAATTAGGGTGGTCAGCAGAAGAAGGGGAAACAGATATCCACCACCCCAACTCCAACTGCCCCTACTTTATTAAACTACTGTTAGCAAAGTCACAGATGGCAGTACCACATAAGTCATTCTACTTATGTGACTCTGGACCAGCCACTTATTCTCTCTAAAGCTCTTTCCTCAATGGTAAATGCAGTTAAGAAAAAGAATCTGCCAATAAGATTGTTGGGAAAATTAAATGAAAAGACACAGGGCTTAATGTTGGCAGAATACTAATAATACTTATTAGAATTATTATTGTGATTGTTATTAAGATTATTACTTCTTCAGTGAGATATCCTGATCCCGTGCCTTCCTAGGCAAGACTTATCTCCTAATGGCTTCCCAAGTCACCGTCGACTTCGTTGTGGAGGCTGCCACATTGGTTAAAGAGGTCAAGACCCAGCTGTCTCAGATGGAAAAGAATAAATTACCCACTGGGCGGGAGGTGAATCTCTTCATGCTTCTTGCTTGGCCTGCTGAAGTGATTTGGATAGGCCAGCAGCAGGCCTGCAGGGCCAGAGGGTTAACCCAGATACTCCACGCAGCCCCACCCTCATCCAGTTAGTCCTCTCTGGGGACACACGCCCAGCTCTCAGCAAAGAGAAATTCTGGGGCACAAACTGGCCTCTGGGGCTAATGGACCTGAAGATGTCCAGTATCCTGATATTTCTCCCATCCCCTCAGACACTGGAGGGAAGGGAAAGGGCTGTATGTCTGTCCAGATGGCTTCCTCTCTCTCCAGCTGCCCTGCTGGGACCTGGAGGAACCCATTTTCCATGTGGAGCACACCCTCTTCTTCAGCCTATTTCTGCCTCCTTGAGAAGGGGGATGGAGGGTGTGAGGAGCATCTCCAAGGCAGAGGGCAAGAAGGCCTGCTTGATTCACAACTGTTACTTGCAGAGCACTTCCTCTGTACCAGGTGCTGGGTTTTGGGTGCATTCTTGCCTTTAATCTTCACTAAATTAGAGATCGTGATGGCCATGTGAAAGGAAGCTAAGGCCGAGAGAGGACTGTGTCCACACTCCCATGGCAGGACATAGATGGGCACCAAAGCCCCCACTCTTAGCCACCGCATTACACAGACTCCCAATTCCCAGGCCACACGAGGCCTCTGCAAAGTCGAAAGGTGCAAATATGACTGGAGCTGCCACTTACTGAGGATGACCTGGGTGCCAGGTACTGAGCGTGTCACCTTCAGAGGATGATCTGTCAGGTGAATGGGAGGAAAGTCTCCCTAAAACCTATCTGAGGAGAGGGGAGAGGTGGCTGACCCCTGCCAAGTAAGCAAAGCTCGTGGAGCCACCCCCCGAGGAGGGTACTGGCTGGTGAGGGACATGGGGGTGGAAGAACAGAATCTTAGAAACTCACTCTTATCCCATGGGAGCCTCCTTTCTCCCTCACCTTGGCTGAGCCAAAGCCAGGCAGGCTGAAGCTCAGCAAAAGGAACACCTGAGGCTCAGGTCCACCTGGAGCTAAAAGAGGCCACACCTAGGGCAGAGGTGGGCAAACAACAGCCTGCAGGTCAAATGCAGCGGCCACATGTTTTTATAAATAAAGTTTTATTGGAACACAGTCACATGTATTCATTTATACATTGTCTGTGGCTGCTTTCCTCCTACAAAGGCAGAGTTGAGTAGTTGTAACAGAACATATGGCCTGCCAAGCCCCAAATATTTGCTATGTGATCCTTTACAACTTGTGCTTGAGTTGGGCAAAGTGGTTAAGAATGTGTGGTCTCCTGACACACATCGTCTGGGTTTACTTCTGGGATCTTTTCTATCTTTGACTCTCACCAGCTATGTGACTTGACCCCATGCCTCAGTTTCCCTTACTTCTTCATTGAGCTGTTGTAAGATTAAATTAGTTAAAATAAGTCAGAGTCTCAGGGTAGTATCTGGCATGTGGCGTTTGTTATCTTATTCTGGGAAGCACCCCAGGAACTTGAGGAGTAAAAACCCTCAGAATCCTGCACTTTTTCATGTCTTCTTGCATTTCCTGCCATGCAGCTCTGACTGGCCCAATAATTCTACCATTGGCCAGAGCTGGAGAAAACCATTAACACCAATAAATAAAATTAAAACAGGGCATAATGGGAATAATGGGCTTATTTCCTTCCAAAATAAATGTCACTGGAACAAATTGTTCAAACCACCAGTCTTAGTGTTTATGGATTTATTCGCTGTTTATCTCCCCCTCTGTATTGGTGACATGATCAATAATTGCCCATAAATATTGGGCATTTATAAAAAGGACCATTTAGAGGATGAAAGGGGGCCTCTGGTTATTTTGATTCCTTCACACAGGCCTGGGCCACAATTGCGGGTGTTCAGGACGGCTTTTGGGGGTGATGGGAGACTCATAGCAAGGGGCAACTGGGTCTAGGCAGGGTTGCACACCCCCTGGTTCAGGGCAGGACCCATGGCAGTGCCCTGACTCACGTGCATGTATGCCTACAGGTGTGCCTGTGTGTCTGTTAATATGCCAGTCACTTCCAGTCTCTGAGTGTCTCTGCTTCTTTTTCATTCTGTTTGTCTCTCTACATCAGTCTTGTCTCTTTCTTTTGGAGTCTGTCTCCCTCAGCCCTGTCACTATCTCTGTAGAGTTTCCATCTCCCACACTCATGCACACAGAATTCACCCCCTGCAATGAATCCTTGCCCAAGCAGCATTGCTGGTAGAGACAAGTGGAGCAGAAAGAAGCCTGAAGAGGAAGAACTGATAGAACCCCTCTGCCCCTGGTGACCACACTCTGTCTGCAGAATTTCCCAGGATAATGAGGAAAATAGCTGGACGTGGATTTCCAGAAGAGACTAGTTAGGTTCTAGAGTCTAAGCATGTCTTCTGGGCAGACTTCCTTCGGAGAAAAATGTTAGGAATGAGATGAAAAAAAAAAAAAGGAAGTTATTTAGATGGAGGGAGCAGCTCCTAGCTTTTTACCTCCCAGTTTCTTTTCCCAAATGGAAACCCACTTCCTTCCTTCCAACAACATTTACTGCACACCTACTGTGTGCCTCGGTGCTAGCATCAGGCCGAGGATGAAGAAGGCCTTAGAGAGCCACTCCCTGGAGGGGAAGCTGGCCTGAAAATCAGGGCTGACTGTGAAGGCTGACAAGGTGCCTTCACGGAGAGATTCACAGAATGCCGGGGAAGGGTCAGAAGCCAGGATTTAAGCAGGGAAAATAGCCACTTATTTCTCCACCGGGGTGCACTGCTCCACCTTCTCAGCCTGGAGAGACAGCATCTCTTTCTCTGTCCATCTTGGCTCTGGGACAGGTCATGGTTGAGATTAAAGGCCCTGTGTACAGAAGGCCGCAGGCAACAGGAAGCGCTGACATCCTGGCTCCTGCAGGGCCTTTAAGAAATGTCACAGACCGGCAGGCAGAAAGAAGCTGTGATGGCATTTTGGGTCTGCAGAAAGAACAAACATCCGTATAGGAATCGTGCCCTGGAGGTGCACTAGCGAGAGGCAGCAGAGTGAAGGGGGCCTGTCAACAGGGAAGAGACGAGTGGACCCTGCCAGGCCGGCGGACCCCTTCCAGACAGGTGGCCTCACTGCCCAACATCCCTTCCAGGACAGGTAGATAGCATCACCTTCTTTTCACAAAGGAAGAAATCAAAACCTGGAGAGATGTGTGGAAAAACACACAACTAGTAAGTGGCAAACCCAGGTCTGTCTGATCCAAAAATTCGTCCTCTTTTCCCAGTATCACAGGCTTTCACTGCCTGATTCTTTTAAGACCAAGATCACATGCACTGCCCCAGCTGCTCTGCCCCTGTATTTGCATCTGCTGGCAGGACACGTCTACCACAGGAGGGATGCACCATAGTGATTGAGGATGGGACCTCAGTAGTCCCAGACTTATCACATCTAGTTTAGCATCTCCAGGGAGAAGAGAGCCTCTCTCTCCCCAGTTTCCCATACATCAATCGCAGGGAAAAGTCTGGTTGGCCTTGCTTGGGTCACATGCTCACTCCTGAACCAATCACAGGGAAATTGCAAAGCTCTGATTGGCCAGACCCTTATGACAGGGTGGGCTGCCATGATGGATGTGCTGCCATCCAGGACCACACGTAGGTGTTGAACCTTGACTCAGAGAGTCAGGGAAGGCTCCTCAGAAGTGATTTCTCCACTGAGACCTGAAGGATGAGCAGGAGTATTCCAGACAAAGAAACAGGCGAACCGTATTCAGACAGAGGGACTCGCAAGTGCAAGGGCCTGAGGATGCTCCAGAACTTGTCTTGCTCACAGCCCTGTCTCCGCCAGTCTTCCTAGGGATGCTCAGAGAATGCTTTGGAAATGAGCTCCACTCCACAACTGACTGTGTGACCTTAGACAAGTGACTTGCCCTTTCTGAACTTCAACTTCCTTCTCTATCTGGTGGTTTAATCATTCTAACCTTCCAGGACGATGCAAGAATTCAATTAATTCAGTTTCCAAATATTCATCCAGCACTTCCTCAATGCCCGGCATCCTAGGCCCGCCATTGAAAAGAGAGGCTTGGGGCTTACACACACGGCTGACCTGCAGCCAGAAATGAGAAGGGAGCTATGGGGAAGGGCAGGACAGAGGAAGAGGTCCAAGGACAGTGAGGACAGATAATGGGAGGAATGGGGTGGCTTGCGGTGATTCATGCCTTCACCAACCCCACCTTGTCCCCAGCCCTGCCCCCTCCCCTTCCACTGCCACTTGCACACACACCACCTCGAAACTAACTTAGCCATGCTAGGCTGGCTAGGTAAGCATCCAGGGCAATAGAACTTTTCTCCTCGTTCCTTTGCCGGGCAACTTTGTAACCTGAATAACAGGTTGGGACAATCTCCAACAGGAAGAAGGAGAAAACACACTCTTTTGGGTTTGGGTGGCTACAGAGGGATTCTTGCTCCACCCTGTGTACCTGCTCCGAGTGTCTTTCCCCCTCCCCACCCCAGCAGGCCAGTCCTGGGCCCCAGCTCCAGAGCACTCACTGGCTGCCAGGGTGAGCAGGCTAGAAACTCACGACACCAGGTAGCCCTGCAGGTGTTGGGAGGGCAATTCAGCCTAGAGGAAAAGCAGGCTGGGGAGCCCTCACCACCCAATGGGGACTGGCCCCTGGCCCCTGCCCCTCTCCACCCCACTGCCCTGAAGCCAGATTTCCTGCTCAGCATGGACAGGACAGCAAGAGGCTAGCCTTCTGCCCAGGTGTGTGTCCCCTACCTCTGTCTCTGTCCCTATCTCTCTTGTCTGTCTCTGAGTGTTTCTCTTTGAATCTGTGTGTGTGCATATTAAAAGTACTTGCTGTGTCTCCCTCTTCTCATTCTCTCTCTCTCTCTCCCTCTCTTTCCCACCCTCCCCTTCTCTCCCTCTCCCCCTTCAACTCTGTCCCAGACTGGAATGTCTCTGTACACACCCTCTGTGAATATTCATGTCTGTCTGTCTGTCCATCCAACCCCATCTCTCTGACCCTGTCCCTGTCCTTCCATCCTGTCCAGCCACCAACTCTCCTGGCTCCTCTAACGTGGGGTTCCTCCAAATGTCTTTTGAGTCTCCTCCAGGAACCTAGGTTCCTGGACTGTAGGTCGCATCCAAAGCGTAGTCGTGATCATAATATATTTTTTATCTGGAAAAAAAAAAAAAAGCTGGTAATCTGAATTTCAGGAAGTTAAAGTTCCACAATTTTTCTGTGGGTAGAGCCAGGTGACAGCTTGGTTTTCTAACCTGGAAGGCCCTAGAGGAGTATGATCGGGGTGGTGGGAGGACTGTTACAATTCACAAGAGGAAGTGTGGTTTTGCAGTTGCTGTTGCTGTTATTGTTGCTTAAATATTAAGGACTGGTTCAGCCCGAGCACCTCTCAGTGCACATATGGAAGGCCAGGGAGGCGAATAGACTTGCTCAAGGTTGAAGAGGGTGTTGGGGGCTGTGCCAGGCATGAGCCCAGTCTCCTGTCTCAGGTCTGAGCCTTTGGCAGTTGAACTTTGGAGACCATGTCTGTTGAGATGGATTTTTAGGATAAAGACTCTGGGGTGGGGAGGGGGCAGGAAGAGTTGTGGGAGAGGTCATCACAATCAGAGAAGGTTACCTGCTGCCTTGGAGCTGGTGTGGGAAGTCTGGGACCAAAGATCTCCTGTCCTCTAAGTCTCCACAGACCTCCTGGGGGTTTCAAAGCTGCAAATCACTGGTAACTGCCCAGCACCTGGGGGGTGACACAGGAGGAGGTGGAAAGAAAGATGACCCTGCCCTGCTCCGAACTGAATAAGGGAGAAAACTTTGGTTTCAACCCTCCTCTGAGATAAAAATTCTTGGCAGTGAGACCCCAGTAGGGCGAAGGAAGAGGGGTGTCAGGGAGTGTTCAGCAGCCAGAAACCTGCGTCCGAATTCTGGCTCTCACCCTTGCAAGCTGAATAATCCTGGGCTTAGCCATGATGGGTCTTGCTTACTCATCCCTAACATGGGGGTTGTGAGGATTAAAGAGATAATGCATAGATGGCACCTGGCACAAAGTCACCTGTAATATGTGAGTTGTGATTACTGTTTATCTTGGTACAATAAACAAAGATCGCTTGGGCTTCTGCTCCCTGATGCTTTCACTGCAGCTAGCTAGCTCAACCTCCCTGGCTGGCTGGTAGGAAGGAAGGAAGGGAAGGAGGGCCAAATAGACAGCTGAAAGGATGGATGGACAGGTAGACAGAGGATAGAGAGATGGGTGGAAACGTGAATGGATAGAGGATGGGTGGATGGATGGATGGATGGATGGATGAATCAACTGATGGGTTGTTGGATGGATGGGTGAACAGATGGATGAACAAGTGGATAGATGGATAAGTGAATAAATCAAATCTCCCAAAAGACAGTGGCTTACCAGACTACACCTTCCTCTACTTTCTAATCTCTGCACTTCAAAAAAACATGGAGAATTGAATATAAAACTCCAGGGGCAAGAGTGAAGGAGAGGTGGAGGCAGACAGGAAAGGAGGAAAATTGCCCTCTTGTTCATATGGCAGGTGGTGAGGAACCCAACTGAAAGAATTATGATCTCCACAGTTAGAGGTCCCTGTCCCTCATCTTCAGGCCTGGTCACTTGCAGACCTGATGCCAGTTTCCAACTGGATTTTCTTCTCTCCATAGGTGGAAGCTGACCCCAAGCCACCCTTCACCTGGACAGGATGAGAGTGTCAGGTAGGCTCTGAAATTGGTTTTGGAGTCATTTTTCTGTCAGCTCTGTCCACCCATCCTGGGCTTACAGTGATTTGGCTGTATCTGTTCTCAAATGGTCAGGCCCGAATTCCAGGAGAAAAGCAATCCAGGAGAGGCTGGAAGAGTGGAAGAGGCAACTTCCTGTCTCTAGGCTGAAAGGCAGGAGGAACTTTTGCACAGAAGCCCCACCTGGCTGGGATCATTGAGAGTGCCCATCTTGGAAACACTTGGCCTGGTTGGAAATTAGAGGCAAAAATATTTACCTCGAGGAGGGCTGTTCTAGAATTTTTATACCATAAGTCTGGGCGCGAGGGAGGCAAAGGCCTTCTGGTCCACACCCTCATACTGTACCCCCTTTGTACAGATAGGGAAACTGAGGTGGCAAACAGGAAATGCACCTGCCTTATTTACATTCCAGAACAGCTGTAAGGAGTCAGGGGCACAGGGTTTTGAAGTCAGCTTACTTCTCTGGGTTTAAACCCCACTTTTGACACTTACTAGCTAAGTGACAGTGGGGAAGTGACCGCCTCTCAGTTTCCTCATATGTAAAATGGGAATAATCAATAGTATCCAGCACATAGCGTTACTCAGAGAATGAACTGAGATAATGTATTCAAAAGCTGCTCACACAAAATTGAGTGCTGTGTGAACATGAGCTGATACCCAAGAGGATTTCTGGGTGCCTAGATCCATGCTGTGCTGTTGAGGACCAGGGATCCCCACAGACCTGCATCCCACCCCACAGGACCCGGTGGGCCTTCTCCCCAACCGGAGTAGTCAGAGACTAGTTCAAGGCTCTAGAGCTGAATTCGGGGCTGAGGAGCAGGGGAGATGCCAACAGGGAGGTCAGAGGGAGGGGTGCCACAGCTGGGCCTGCGCCTCGAGACTCAGAGCAGAATGGGTGGGTCTGATTCAGAAGGTAGCAGGGATGTGAAATGGAGCCTGCTTTCTGGTCCCTGTAAAGAAAGGGAACTCCAGGTGGCTCGTCCCCATGTGTGGGGTTGTTCCCCAATCAGATGGGGAATCAGAAAGCAATCTGGCCATGAGACGGGCCAGGGAGCTGTGGCTTTTCTGGAAGCTGCATAGCAAGTCCACTGTGCGGTTATTTGTGGAGGCCTTGAGGGAGAATTGATGGAAACTGTGGCTTGGGCAGCCCCAAGCCACCTGGAGGCTGCCTACTTTTGACAACTGCAATATCCCTGCCAACAAGCTCAGGGGCAAGGGTGTTACCATGTCTGCTCTGTGCCCGAAGGACTCCAGCTCAGAGAGGCTGAGCTCCTGCTCAGAATCACACAGCACTGCTGGCTGCCCTGAGCACTGGCCACAGCCTTCCTGACTCCTGTTCCAGGGCTCCCCTTCCAGAGTCCTGCCCTCCCACTGCAGTTCTCAGGCCTCCCCTTAAGGGGCTACAGAAAGGTCCAGAATGCTGGCCTCATTGCTAGAGATTCTCTCTCTCTGGAGGGCTAAGTGGAGCCCAGACAGCTACATTTTTAACTTTCTCTCCCAGGGGACCCACATGGGGGAATGTTGCCACATGACCTGGCAGCACAATCTCACCAGCTGGCCACTGGAAAAATTCACACACGTCTTACCACATGGTCCCATGGTCTGGTCCCCAGCGTGGATGTGGTCTGAGCCTATAGCATGGGGTCTGTGGGATTTGGGAAGAATTCACACGTGGTCTTGCGATGTGGTCTTGGCTCTGTGGTCTCCTGGCAGCATCCCCTTGCTCAGCAGGTGTGCTTCGCCTCCTGGCCCTCATCTTTGCCATAGTCACGACATGGATGTTTATTCGAAGCCACATGAGCTTCAGCGTGAAAACCATCCGTCTGCCACGCTGGCTGGGTGAGTGGGGCTCACTACTGGGGGCAGGAACTGCAGACCAGGCCTGGGGGCCGAAGACATATTCTTCCCTCCATCCCTAGGTGACCCAGGAGACATGACAAGCTGTGCTGCCTTTGGGACCCCAGCCATTGCAGGGAGAGGGGGCACCCCCAGACCACCAGGAAGGGTGGAGTCCATGGGGAACAGAGGTGCATTGCAAGGGCCTGGGCAACACATGTGCCCACATCAAGGACCACTTTGAAAAGGTGACCCGAAGAAGGAAGGAAAGAAAGGAGGAAGGACAGAGGGAGGAAGAACAGAAGGAAGGGAGGTGGGAGGAAAGGAAGAAGGAAAATCATGTATTGAGTGTCTTCACCTGCACCTGCTGCTCCCTCTTCCTGTATCTCTTCATGCAGATCCCCTCCACCTGCCCTCCCATCTGGCTCATTCTCAGCCTTCGAGTTTCAGCTAAGGTTGCCCTGCTAAGGTTGCACCCCTTCCTCCTAGTTTAGCTTCTCTCATGTCAGGCTTTTTCCTTCAGAACACCATCATTTTCTGTCATTATGGTTTTTATGTTTCATTGTTTGTTGCCTGTCTCCACACCCTAGAATGTGAGCTTCCTGAAGACAAGGATTTTATTTTGTGTGCATCCACCTCTCTAGTGCCTGGCACAGAGCAGATGCCTAGTAAACATTTGATGAGTGAAAGAAAAAAACAGATGGATGGATGGATGGATGGATGGATGGATGGATGGATGGATGGATGGATAAATGGGTGGGTGGATGGATGGGTAGTTGGAAGGATGCTGGATGCTAGCTGCTTTACATGCATAGTCTCATTTAACCTGCACAAATGTCCCACAGAGTGATCTATGGTGTGGTTGTGGAATGGACTCAAGCACAGTCCTTGATGTGGTTTCACATGTGTTCTGAGAAAACAGAAGCTCAAGGAGATTTAAAAACTCACCCAAGTTCCTCTCGGAGATATTAGAACAAGAAGGGGAACCCAGGTCTCCCAGATTCAAATCCTTTCTGAACAAAGGAAGAAGCGAAGGGAAGGGATTTATATGTCTGGATTCATCCCGCTTGAAGACCAAGAACCACGTACATTGACATCATCACAAACATCAGTGACCTGAGCCTCTCCCAGCTTCCTAAGGCAGCAAGTAAACCAGTCACTCCTTCTTGAACATGACCCCACAGTGGAGTGTCTGCGATCCCTTACCTTGTTTGCTTCTTGTCAAGCATGTTCCACAGCCCATGTTGAGATGATTTATAAGTTTATACAGATGCTTAGTGGCCACCGTGTCCCCACCTCCGTGCCCCCCCGCCCAGGATCGCTGCTTTTACAAACTAGACAGTGATGTGGCTGCACTAATGGCCTCAAAGGTGAGAGGCCCAGGTCAGTGTAGGAGGCTCAGGGGTGTCCTCTAGAGGAGAGTGCCCCAGTCCGAGGTGGGAGAGCGGCAGTAATTGAAAAGAGACCCAGTAATTATTTCTGTCTCAGTACTCGACTGCCTGGGGTTTGACAAGTCAACACCTCCAACCAACCATCATCAAGTGACTGCTGGGTTTTGAACTCTGTGTTTGGCCCCAGGGATCCTCAATGAGGAACACGTGGCCCTGCTCATGGTCTGAGTCAGAGAAAGAAACAGACTTGATTACAGCGTGTGGAAAAATGAAAGTGCATTAACATGATGCAGAGTCTCAAGAAATGTTTACAGTGGCAGGAAATGTAACCAGTGGGAAAGACGGCCAGTAAAAACCATTTGTGTTTCAGCACTGAAGGGGGTAATTTTCATTTACTTCAGAGGTTCCTAACCTCATTTTATTATTTAATGCACTGATATAGAAGCACATATATGACTAGAGCACAAATTTGGTTTTTGTTTTTACTATTATATTGATATATAATTGGTTTCCAATCTATTTTACTTTATGCATTTAATAACACAGTCTGTTGGAGTATAAAGTGATAAGTATCTCAAGGGAATTGAGAATAATTTTATTCTGAGGGGAGTTCATAGGCTTTTCCAAACCACCAAAGGGAATCATGGCACAGAAACCAGATTAAGAATCCCTGTGCCTAGGAAGTTAAGCAGAGTTCTTTCAGATGAGAGTGACCAACTCAACTTTAACTGGTTTCAACAAAACATGATGTCTTGATCGTCCACTATGGGCGTCTTGTGGCTTCAGGTGTGGCTGAATCCAGGAGTCTCCCATGCAGGCCCCAGAGCTGGTCTCTCTTCTTTCTACATCCCTGGGCTCTGCTTGTTGCTACGTGACCTCAACAGATTAGGGCCTCATTTCATGGGCAGCTTTCTCTCTAAGGCAGGCATGATGGCTCCTGTCCTGATGCTTATCTTCTCACTTAGCTGAAAAAGCACTTTCTCCCTCTCTCTCTCTCTCTCTCTCTCTGTCTCTCTCCCTCTCCCCCCACCCCCACCCACTATATATATCAACATAGGGAAGTAGGAAAGGGCTCTGTCTCCAGAGGAATGTAATAATATGATTGACCCAGCTTGGGGTCTCATGCCACTTCTGGGGCCTTGGAGGCAAGGGGTAGGGACATTTCCAGATGGACAGCCCCTGAGAACCAAATGGAAAGTGTGTAAGTGTTTGAGGGGGTTCCCCCAAAAAAGGAGAGTTTCTTCCCCTAGCATTTCTGCTTCCTCTGGAGGCCCTGTCCTCCAGGCGCCACTGCTGGCATGGTGGGAGATGCGATGTAGAACCACAGAAACAACTAGGACATGGTATAAGATGTCAGGAAGTGGCCAAGGGCCCTAGAGCCAGTGCAGACAATATGCACTGCGGGCAGTCAGGAAAGAGACACCCCAATATGGGCCAAACACCCACAGCAGCACAACTCTACCCTTCACTGGGGCCCAGGGGCCAGGCACTGGGCTTGGCCCTCACAGAGTGATCTCACTGGGTCCCCTCCACGGCCCTGTGAGGGTGGCTGTCATCACATGTGCCATCTCCATGTGCCGTCAAGGAAACTGAGGCCCGGGGAGGTTAAACGTCTCATGCGGTCATATACTAGGAACTAGGGCACAAACTCCAGTGGGTCTCAAACAACCCAGCTTCTTTTGAACCAAGGGAGAGTCATATGTGTGTCTTGTACAAGTGTATGTGTGTATATGCACACACGTGTGTGTATGTCTGCGTGTGTGTACACATGTCTGTGTGTGCACACATGTGTGTCTGTATATGTGACCATACCTGTGTGTCTGTATGCATACATGAGTGTCACATATATCTGCATGCATGTGTGTGTGCATGTGTATATGTGTGTGCGGGTGTGTACACATGTGTATCTGTGTATATGTGTGCTGTGTGTGTATGTATGTGTGTGAAGGGGTGACAGTGGCAAGGGATTTTTAGTTCATTTCAATGGCGCCAATTTAAAGCCCCTTCTTCCCACTCCCCAGCCCCCAGCCCCCAACCTCCATTCTGCAGGAGGGTCCGAAGTGCTTTTCCTCTAACCGGATTCTGTCTTCTCTCCAGCAGCCTCGCCCACCAAGGAGATCCGTGAGTATCTGTGCAGCTCCACACCGCCCCCCACCTCTTCCACTCACCCCCTGCTCCCATTTGCCCTAGGGCAACAAGGCCCAGGGCCCCTGCTCTGAGCCCTGCAGGTCCCAGAGAAACCTGGGCTTCCTGATTCTTCCCAGTCCTCTCCTCCCATGGCCCAATGGTGCCTTCTGAAGCCCCTAAGCCCTGTGGCAGGGGTGACCCCCTCTCAGTCATTCAGACTGTAGAGACACAGTTCAACTCTGCCCCTTCTCCAGTAACCCTACTGCAGTCTGAACCGAACCCTGCCCCTGCCCCCTGTCTCTGACAACCCCACACAGCTGGGAGCCCGAGGACCAGGGCTGTGCTCCTTAACCCCATTGCAGTGACCCCAGGCTTGGCTCAGGGTTCCAAAAACCATGTCAGGCACTACAGGGGCCCCAGAGACAAACAGAAGTGGGTGCTGATTGTCTGTAGGGGTGGAAATGCCAGACCTGCCTAAGAGAAGTGGAGAAAGTGCTCTGGGTTTCAGGAGGGGCACCCCCTGGAAGGCCTCAGGGAGGAGGTATCCTCTCTGCAAAGGCCTAGAGGCAAGAATGCTCCAGTGGAGGCCTTGGCTAGAGAGTCAGGACAAGGAAGGGGAGGGAGAGCTGTGATGATGGCACTAGTAACGATGATTGAGTGTCTATTATGTGCCAGACCCTGGATTCAGAACTTCACAGGCATCTCATGCAATCCTACATACAAACCTATGTTGGTGCTATAAGTAGCCCCTTTTATAGGTAAGGGAACTAAGGCACCGAGAAGTGAAATCTTTTGGCCAGAGTCACACAGCTGTAAGTGGTGAGGCAGAAGTCAAACCCCCTCCACCACCTAGTCCAGAGCCCACCCCCTCAACCTCTCTTTGCAAGAGGCAGCACTTCCAGGCCGTCTCCATTTCCTTCTCAACATGGTGGTGACTCTGAAGAGGGCTGTGGCTCCCAAACTAGGATTTTACCTGGCTAAGAAGGACATGGGTGCCCCAGTACACTGTGAGATTACAGAAGGCAAAGACAATATGAAACAACACAAATCATTCACCCCACACCCTTAACCCTAGCTCCCTGAAGTCTCCTCAGTCATATTCTGAAGTGGACACAGAGTGTCACAGCATCTTGTTGCTATCAAACACTTAGACATCACCTGCTGGGGGGATAGCAAATTCAAGCACACATGCTGCTTTCCACCCTGCCTGTTCCCATGGCAGACATCACCAATTAATCCCAGCATTCTTTCCCTCCAAACCCATAGGCAGCCTTGAGAGATTTATCATTAAGCCTTTAACAGGAGGTCCACACTGACATTTAAGAGGAAACCTGTTCGACAACCCTGATCTAAACCAACTCCCTGATTTCACAGTTGGCAAAGATAAAGGGAGCAATTTCTGGCAAGTCACAGAGCAGATTAATGAAAGAGCAGCCTATTTCCTGAATGAACCCGTGCCCCAGTGCTCTTGGTGGCACACCAGTTCCATGCCCTGAGCAACAGCACAAGGGTTCCCAGGGGAGTTGGGCCTCAGGGATTGAGGCAGCTGATGGGAGCAGCCTTCTATGCCAGAACCCAGGGAGCAAATCCCCTGCCTCCCAGAGGCTGAGGCCCCCTTGGCCTCATCTCCCTTCATCCAGCAGCATGACTGTGAAGGCTGGATGGTCAGAAAATCAATGCTGGAAAAGTCTGCTTAAGCCAGCCTGTTGCTATCAGGTTTATCAGACTTAGCTGCAATTGATTAGGCTCTGGGCAAACTCCAGAAGTGGTCCCCAGGGCTGGGAATGATCTCCCTGCATAGGTGAGATCTCTGGGTGAGGGGTGCACGTGGCTGGAGGAGGTGCCTCAAGGCTGTAGGAGACCAGGAGCCATGCCCTGGCTTCCCTCCCCAGCATCACTCCTCAGCCAATCCCATAGGTGGGGGCTGGGCCCCTTCATAGGGATCCTGCCCAGAAGGAGGAGAAGGGGAGTTGGTCCACCCCCAGCCCGGCCCTCTCTCCCCTAAGCCACAGGCTTGGATACCCACTCTCTCCTGAACAGCCCTTCACAGATGCCTCTGCCCCCTGCCCACTCTCTGGGTGACAATGTCATGGTTTGGGTTCAGTCCCACCCATCACGTGTGTGTGCTGAAACCAGGAGAGGGGGAGCCCCGGACAGGCATTTCCTCTCAGATTCCCAGGGTTGCCTGCTCAGTGGAGGGAAACCAAGCCAGCAGGGTTCCCTGCTCAGTGGAGGGAAACCAAGCCAGCAGGGTTCCCTGGTGTGGGCTGCATTTGCTCCTAGAAGGGGCACCTTTACCTACTCAAAGGTGCTCGCCAAGCCTGGCACCAGTGGGTTGTGCCCCTCCAGAGGGGTGCATTTTCCTGATTCACCTAAAAGCTCCCTATAGACCAGGGAGGGCCCTGGAAACCACATGGTCACTTCCAGCCTCAGGTGTAGCCCGGCCCAAATGTTGTACATGTTCTGCAATGAAGACTATCCAGTGCCTACTATGTGCCAGGCACAGGAGTTTTCAGGGTGAGTCAATAAGATAATAAACATAAAGTCCTGGCCCCAGTGCCTTGCATGCAGCAAGATCTTGGCATGTGCAAGCTTCCTTAAGGAGCCTGCAGCTTTGCTCCAAAGCACACACTGGCAGACCTTGGCCAGACGCCTGGCACAGGGGCTGGGGAGGGAAAGGCTGCCCAACCCCCGTTTTCCCTTTGCAGATGAGCATTCTCCAAATCCATGTTTACCCAATCCTCCTTAATGCTGCCTTCCAAACTGTCAGCTGGTGCTAAAAAGCACACATTAGGATGAATTAGAACATGCCAGGCTGCAAGGGCGGGTGTCATCCCAGAACTCAAAGAGCACGTTGAGGGCTCAGCCGCTCAGCCACATCTTTAGGTCCCACCAGCATCTCTCCCCAGGCATGGACCTCCCCAATTTACCCTGTGAAGGCTGCATGGAGAAGATGCAGGTCTTAGGAACAGCCAACATCACCAGAGGTGCCACTTAGTGAGTACCCAGTGGGCTCCCAACACCGTGCTGAGCTCCCAGTGGGAGAACCGGAACCGTCTGCCTGTTCTCTGTTGTATTCCAGCGTCAGGCACTTAGTAGATGCTCAGTAAATGAGTGATAAATGAATGAATGATGAGACAAATAGCCAGTGTGTACTGAGCATTAAACCACACTCATGTATTCCTCACAAGAACCCAGTGGGGGAGGCACCACAGATACCCCATTTTGCAGATAAGATGAGGTGCAAAGAGGTTGAGGATTTGCCCAAGGGAACCTGGCTAGAGAGAAGTGCTCCCACTCACCCCGCCAGGGTCCCTGGGAGTTCTCAACAGGGGCCTCTGGGGACTCAGAAGCCTGCCATGGCCCGAATGAGAGGTTCTCAGGAGAGTCCCTTCAACATGGTGACTCAGGTTTACTCTGGCTACATTTACCAAGGGTGCCCTGCTGTGGCTGGAGCTGTGACGGGAAGCCCAAAAATTAATTCTGGGCTGGTCCTGTGTGCTCTGGTGGGGGCTGTTGGAGGCACTGTGGAGCCCAGAAGGGCACATCTCCCAGACTTTGCGGTCAGCGGAGTCTCCCCCAGAAAGAGGCTCTGAGCTTCGTCCCAAGCTGCGCCCTGGCTCTAGCCCTGGCCCTCCCCTCCTTCTCCCCCAAGTACCTCCTGAGCTGCTGCCCACCAAGGCTGGTCTCTTTCCTCCCCAGAGGTTAAAAAGTACAAGTGTGGCCTCATCAAGCCCTGCCCAGCCAACCACTTTGCGTTTAAAATCTGCAGTGGGGCCGCCAACGTCGTGGGCCCCACCATGTGCTTTGAAGACCACATGTAAGTACCTAAGACGCAACTATGTTTATTTTATTTTATTTCATTCATTCATTAAAAAATTCAGAGGCTGCAGGGGCTGGCCTGTGAGACCAGCCCACAGCTTCCCTTTCACTCTGGGTGTGTGAGGCACAAATAACAATAATTGAAACAGCTCCCACATCCGCCAGCACCTTGCCTGGTGCTTCACAGCATCTCTCATTCATTCCCCCGACATCCTGGGAGGTGGGGCTATTACCCCTATTGTAAAGATGAGGATAGTGGGGTGCAGACAGGGTCACCTGCCCAGTGGCAGGGCCAGGATTTGACCTCAAGTCTAACAGCCAAGTTGCTGGGCTTCCCATGAAAGGAAATGCCTGCAGAGAAGTTTCAAGATCCTGACCCAGGCATCAAAGCCCAGATATAGCAGGCACCAGGGCTTCCACCCCAGTACAGGAGAAAGGCTGTGTACCCATCATCCAACCTAGACAGTAAAGGCCATGGGACAGCAAGTGCAACCTATGAAAGAACTCAGGGACAGATGTTTAAACCAGGATTCTGAACCTAACCACAGTTTGTTTAAGCAAAACAAGGAATTGATGGGTTCAAATACCTAAAAGACCAGGGGTGGTAGGCAGGCTTCAGGACCGCCTGGATCCAGGGATTCAAACAATGTCATCAGGGCTGTCTCTCACTCCATCTTCAGCTCTACCCTCCTCTGTCTAATAGCTTTGCTTTTTTTTTTTCTACTTGCAAGGAATTTCTCCATATGGTTAAAGAGAGAGACCACCAGATGGTTTGACATATTAGCCCAGCCTAGCACCCTAATGGGAAAAGAGCCTTCCTGTCTAAATTATCCCTGCAAAAGTCCCAAGCCTGTGTTTCATTGACTGGCCTGGGTCACATGACCAAGCCTAGCCCAGAGTATTAGTCCGTTTTCACGCTGCTGATAAAGACATACTCAAGACTGGGTAATTTATCCAGGAAAAAGAGTTTAATGGACTCACAGTTCCATGTGGCAGGAGAAGCCTCATAATCATGGCAGAAGGCAAAGGAGGAGCAAGTCACATCTTACATGGATGGCAGCAGGCAGAGAAAGAGCTTGTGCAGCCTCTTTATAAAACCATCAGATCTTGTGAGATTTACTCACTATCATGAGAACAGCATGGGAAAGACCTGCCCCTATGATTCAATTACCTCCCACTGGGTCCCTCCCACAACACGTGGGAATTCAAGATGAGATTTGGGTAGGGACACAGCCAAACCATATCAGCCAGTCACTGTAGCTGGGGACGTAGGATGCTCTGCTTGTCCACGCCTGGGAGAGAGAGGTCAATCCCAGGAACCACCTGGCCTGTTCGTGGAGAAAGACAATTCTCCCATCGCACATCCGGAGACAAGGGTGTGGATGCCAGGCCAGCAGGAACACAGCTGGGCCATGTGGGGACTCAGACACCCCAGGATGGCAGCAACCTTCTGGGTTCTGCCTCCTCCCAGCAGGCAGGCCTCGGCCTAGGGGTGGGCTGGCCCCACCTCCAACACCTCAGAGGCCCAGGCAGGGACCTTGCCTCTTCTCTGAGCCGGTTGTTCTGGTCCAACATGCCTTGAGAAACTCTTCAGAGAATCCAGCCCACCACTAGTTTTCAGGAGAAAACAGATGGCCCCAGTTATTCCATGTTCTTCCCAACACGTCCACATTGCTTGTGTGGGCCCTCACAGAGTTCCCCAGGTGGGAGAGCAGAGTGTTCATTACACGCTCGGGACCGACTGTCATATTTCTTCTTCATTGTCTTCAGGATCATGAGTCCTGTGAAAAACAACGTGGGCAGAGGCCTAAACATCGCCCTGGTGAATGGTGAGTTGCAGATCCCTCCCCCAGACAGTTCCCACCCTGCACCAGGGAGGGTAGGGGGTAGCGGCATATTCATTCAACCAACATTGGCTCAGCTCCTACCTGATGGCAGGAATGCCCATAGAGCTCAGGAGGGGAAGCGTGGCTGGCCTGGGGGAACAGAAGGTCTCAAAGACCCGCAGAGCTGTAGAACCGCAGAGCTAGCCAGGCCCCTGCCACATGCTCCTATCTCAGGAGGACACACTTCTCCTATGGAACATGAGTGAAACATGACCCCAACCTCAAAGCCACTCTGCTTAAACCAACACAAATGAGGATGTGGGGACAACCAACGACAGTGCAGGATCACGTGCTGAGTATACACCTTCATTCATTCATTCAACAAATACAGGCAGCAGCTACTGTGGGCCAGGCTCTGTACAGGACACTGGGGGTCAGCCAAGAACTAGAAAGGCCCTGGCTTCACAGCCTCTGTAGGTATCTGTGAAGCTCACAAACAATCTCCATGTGGTGAGCCTCTCTGGAGGGGCAGGAAGCACAGCTATGGGAGCTGAGATGCAGAGCTGGGATGCAGAACAGGGGACAGACCTAGGGTGGTTCAGGGGAGGCTTCCAGGAGGAGGTGATGGCCAGCTGAGGCCTGAAGGACTGTGGGCGCTGGCCAGGAGAAAATTGGGGAAGGCTCTTTCCAGGCAGAGGCAACACAGTGCAGGGAGGAGAAGGGAAAGGGAGGGAGAGAGGCTTGCAGGGCAACATGGAGAGGCAAGGCTGGGGAGAGCAGCAAGACCAGAAGATGAGGAGCTAGCAAGCCTGCTAAGAAGTGTGATTGGAAGCCGAGAGCAGTAGGGAGCCATGAAAAGGATTTGAGCAGGGTGTGAGGGGCCAGGCCTGCATTCCAGAAACCTCCCTCCAGCTTGGAATAGGGGGACTGGAGGCAGGGAGACCACAAGGGAATCCATGGCCTTGATAACCCATCTCCTGCAGGACACACACTTAAACAGGAGGCCAGAGGGCCACCAAGCCTGAAGTAGGGACATGTTTCAGGAGGGAGTGGACTTACAGGGTCAGGTGAGGACCAGGTGGTCTAGCCCCAGCCCAGACCTCCTCTCTGCCTCTGTTCTTAGAAAACAAGGGCCATTCCCTGGCTGTAAGGGCCACTTCTGGGACAAAGGTCAGGGCAGGCATGGAGAAAGCTGTAAGGGATGCTCAGGAAGGAACCTGTCGAGCTTGTGTATGGCAGGAACACATGAGCACACTTAGGAAGGAACAGGGTAGGATGGGAGCCCCGGCCTTGCCGCTTCAAGCCCACTTCACTCCAGAGAAAGCCTTTTCTCGCTCTGCCAAGAAACCCTGCTGGGTCAGGGGAGAAGGTGAGGCCTGGAGCAGTGATGGGGCTGTTCCTGGACAGACGGGAGTCAGAGGACAGCCCCGGCCAACTTCCTAGGAGCCCAGGAAGGGCCAGGGCAGGGAGAGACAGGAGACTGAGTGGAGCCATTCCTCTGCAGGTTTAAGGAGGGCCCAGGCCTGTTCCACTCCAGCCTCAGTGAAGTGGCTGCAGGGATGGTGGCTCCCTCCTGCAGGGAGGGAGTGCCCAGGCTGATCTCAGAGCGCTCTTTTGTGCACGCCAGACCCCAGAAGACTGTAGGAGCCTCAGCTTACATCAACACTCCCATCCATCTGCCCTCACCCCACAGTGAGGGCAGACAGGAAATGGCGCAGGGGGCAGCTGACCTGGCTGAAACCTGCTGACTTTCTCCCCTGAATGGGTCCCACCTGAGAAAAGCTTTTTGAATGTTCTCCAATGAGATGGCCCCAGACTAGGCCTCTTTCCTTGCCTCTCACAAAGCCAAAAGGATGAAAACAACCATCAATGGCAATAAGAACTAGCATTTATTGGGCACTTACTGTGCCTTTTCATTTAACCCCATCACTGTGCTAGGATGGAGCTATGCTCAACATCCCCATTTCCCAGGTAAGAAACTGAGGCTCAAAGAGGTTAAGCAGGCTGGGTGCAGTGGCTCAAGCCTGTAATCCCAGCACTTTGAGAGTCTGAGGTGGGCGGATCGCTTGAGCTCAGGAGTTCAAGAACAGCCTGAGTAACAGTGAACCACCTCCCGAATCCGCCACATCTCTACAAAAAGTAAAAAAATTAGCTGGGTGTGGTGGTGCACACCTGTAGTCCCAGCTAAGGCTGAGGTGGGAGGATTGCTTGAGCCTGGGAGGTCGAGGTTGCAGTCAGCCAAGCTCACACCACTGCACGCCAGCCTGGGCAGCAGAGAGAGACCCTGTCAAAAAAAAAAAAAAAAAAAAGAGGTTAAACAACTTGCCCAAGGTCACACAGCCTGTAAAACCACCTACATTTGAACCTGGATCAAGTTAACTCCAGGTCTTAATCATTCACCTGAACTACCTCCCTAGACTAGAAATGTCTCAACCATGTATATGGCACCTACTGTATACATGTGTGCTTTGTGTGCCAGATGTGGGGAAGCCCAACAAATCATGTAAGGGGCTCAGCGTCCTCATCTGTATGACCAACACAGGATTGCTAAGGATCCAGTAGTCTTTAACCTTTAGTGGTGGGGCAGAGAGTCCTCAGGATCTTCCAGCTATGCTGGCCGCCACCCCCACCCCACCACTCTCCAATTGCAGAAACATTCACAAGCGCACGCAATCACAAAAGCAGCTCCATGGGTTCATAGACTCCTTCCAAGTGCCCCAGGTGAAGCATTCCGTTCACGCTACGTGGCTCCCGAGAATCCTGGAGGGGCTGCTAAGACAGCCTGCTGGCGCCACCTGGACAGCCTAGGCCTCGTCCCCGCCCTCCTCCGTAAGCCTCGGAGCTGCCATCTCCTCTGCAACACCTCCATCTAGCGGCGGAGAGCGCGAACTGTAACGTTCCTCCGTAAGACCCGGTTCCCTGGAGGGCTGGGCCTTTGGCCACCTCCTCCCACAAAACCCACAAACACAATCCAGGTTACTGGACCCTGGGAAACTGAGTACCACTTAGCCCAACACAAATCCCTTTGCCTTCAAGAGGTGGAGGACTCCAGTTGTAGGTTTTCTATTTAGGTGGGAATGATGATAACTGTCATTTTGATTTTGATTTTGCAGCTAAAATTCATCTTGTATGACTACTATTAATATTTTAAATGTATCTCCTTTAGTTCCCACAACCCATTGTACAGATGCAAAATTGAGGTCAAAATGCTAAGTCCTGCGTTAGAAACTGGTAGGACAGAACACAGACTCAGACTGAGTAGACTCAGTTCGATTCCAGAGATGTCCTCAGCCATTACGTTCTTGAACCTCTCAGACGAGCCCAGCCATTCCTGGACACCTACTTTAGTCCTGTGTGCTCTTTATAGGACCTGATTTCATTAGTTTCTTATTCTGTTTTTAGACTACAGGTTAGCCATTTTCAGCAGAACGACAGGCAGAACAACACGTGTTACAGGGGATAATCCTTCTCCTTTTAACCCCTAGGAACCACGGGAGCTGTGCTGGGACAGAGGGCATTTGACATGTACTCTGGAGGTAGGTGCTTCTGCTGACACTGAAGTCACAGTGGGGGGTGTGGTGCAGAGGGCTGAGCCTCTTCATGTGGCAAGGGACCTGGTGGCTCGAGGTGCCTGGTGCTTCTTTTCACAGGAGGCACCCAGGAAGAGGTGCGGTGGGGGGTTGAGGGTGTCCTGCTGCTTTCAAAACTCCTTCTGGCCGTCTCAGTTGGGATCTCCCAGACTCAGATCCTGAGACAGGGATTCAAGTGCAATGCTTTATTTAAGAAGTGAGCTCAGGAAACGTCGGATGGGCAGCTGGAACCCTGTCCTGGGCCCAGGGCTTCATAAGACCCCCCCCGGCCCTCCTCCATCTCCATCCCAACTCATGGGTGAGGAGTCCGCAGAGCTAGGGGTGTGCTGACCTGGAGTCTGCATCAGGGCCCACGCAGGTCTCTTACCAGGTGTGCCCCACCCCCAGGCTTCAGACACTCCCCCAGGATGGAGGGTGACCAGAGGCTGGCTGTTGCTTGACGGGAGGGTAGTGTGGATGGAGCTTGGATAGGCATACTGAAGTGCCCACATGCAGTGTGCAAGGTCTCTCCTGGTACAGGATAGAGCTGAGGACAGGGGCAACAGGAGATGGGGACAGGCCAGGGGCTGAGGACCAGACATCCTGCCTGGAGTCCTACTGATGTTCAGCATGGCCTGGGGCCAGGTTTATGGAAAAGGTCCAGTCTCCGGAGTCAGAGACTACTGGCAGCATGACCTGAAGCAAGTGGCGCCTCTTGAGCCTCAGTTTCTTCATCTATAACATAGAGGCAGCTATAGCTTCCACTCCATAAAATTGATGTGAGGATTAGATGATAACCTGAAATAATTGGTGGAAGGGTGTCCAGCCTGACTGGTGGAGGGGTCCAGGCAAGCTATGTTAGTCTTCTCCCTTCCTTCTCTTCCCCTTCCTTCCCCTCTTCCCTCATTCCATCCAGATGACCCAGAAGCAAGGAAATCATCTGTCAGAATGAAAGGGAAAAAAAGTGTAAAGATGAAACTAAGCTTTAAAATGCCTTATTATAAACTTGAATGTAGCCATGGCTGATGGGGACCCAGAAACAGAAGCATTGTGAGCAAGTAGCCCTTCCCTTCAGGAAACAAAAGGGGATGATGGCTTTTTAAAGTGAGGTGATCATTAGCAGAAGCCATGCTTTATTTTTTCCAAATACCCACCGTCCATCCAGAGAAGCACCATACCATAATATCTGCTAACAACACAAATTAATGGTGCTTTAAGAGCTTCCTGCTTTTGTCATAAAAGTTCAAGGGCCATTTCTTTAGAAGAGCGACTGTGGTGGTTGACCGGAAACCTCTGTCACTGAGCTGGCTGGCAGCTGGCCTTGGTTGGGAGAATGGCTTCTTCCCCAAGGTCCTAGTGGTCCGCACTGGAATACTAATAATCAAGGCCAGCTTTGTGGGCCTATGACTGGGGGACAGGGCAGTCACATGGGGCCCATGCTTGGAAGAATCTCACACTTGGCTTGATGCTCTGCCATTGTGGTCTTGAAATACTTAATAATTTTTTATTAAAAGGCCCTGCATTTTCATTCTGCACTGGGTCCTGCAAATTATGCAGCCAATCCTGCTAATAATTTTTGGTTCCATTAGAGTACACTTACTGTATGCTCAAAGTTATTGTCACATTTGCACTTTATAAAGATGCTATGAGCAGGGCTATTACTCATCCTCATTTGACAGATATAGTCTCTGCTTCAACCACTAGTCTGCTTGTTCACAAACTTGAGCCCACTCGAGTTGCACCATTTCTAGAATAACATCTGCATTATTAGTATTTTCCTTTAAATTGGATCACTTTTTTTCTTACCTAAGTAAATATATCTTAAAAGGAAACTATATTACTGCCTTAAGTGGAAAGCTATTATCATTTGTAATGCAGGGAAGGTGAGCATAGAAGTAATCACAATGGAGGGCCCTGGGACAGTGGCTTACGCCTGTAATCCCAGCACACTGGGAGGCTGAGATGGGCGGATCACCTGAGGTTGGGAGTTTGAGACCAGCCCTACCAACCTAGAGAAACTCCAATCCTACTAAAAACACAAAATTAGCCGGGCGTGGTGGCGCACGCCTGTAATTCCAGCTACTTGGGAGCTGAGGCAGGAGAATTGCTTGAACCTAGCAGGTGGAGGTTGCGGTGAGCGGAGATCACGCCACTGCACTCCAGCCTGGGCAACAAAAGCGAAACTCTGTGTCAAAATGATAATAATAATAATAATCACAATGGAAACAAATCAGCCTCTTCACAGTGAGCTGGATGCTGATGCCTCTCCCAGGAGCTAAGCCTAGAGCTGTTCTCTGTTAAATAGAGAGCTTGGCAGGTTAGGGAGGCGTTAAGGGCACATGCAGAGCCTTGCTCCTTGACACAGCAGGAGAGTTGTATTCATAGGAGACTCGAGTTCTCTCCCAGGGATCTCAATTGTCTGAGGCCACGTGCTATACCATCTAAAGTCAGCACAGATAATCTGGCCATTCTCCAGTGCAGAATGGGGTTTGGGGTATGCAAAGGGCCCAGAGCACCTGAGAGATGATGGCACTTGGTCCCCAGAAGGGTAGGCACACAAGGGCCCTTCTACCAGTGGTGCTCACCCTCAGGTGCAAATCAGAGTCACTTGGGGAATTTCTAAATTCCAGTGTCCAGAAGCCACCCCACATCACCTGGATGAGTCCCCCTCACTCTGCTCACTCTGCCCTCCCCTAGGACAAGGGCTACAGGGAGCTCCACCCGGGATGCTCCTCCTCCTGGCTTCTGAGCTCAGCCCAGTGTCCACCGGGCCTAGCTGACTCCTGCATCATGGGGCAGTAGACAAGCATGAGAATGACCACGGCTCATTTCCCCTAAATCACCAGCACCTTTTCCTTCCTCCTCCAGATATTACGCACCTAGTGAAATTCCTTAAAGAAATTCCAGGGGGTGCACTGGTGCTGGTGGCCTCCTACGACGACCCAGGGACCAAGTAAGTAGAAAATTCTACCTGCCAGGCCACACAATGATGCAAACTGAATACCTTCAAACCCTGCACACACTTTCCTGCTCTTTTGCCAGCTCCATTTTCTGGCAACTTACCTCGAGGAAATTATCAGACAAGTATGCAAAGAAATGTTCTAGGAGATTCATCACAGCCTTCATTACCACAGTGAAAAACTGGAAACCCTCTCCCTGTCCGATAATAACAGCTGACTGGCTACAGAAACTATGACATACAGTGACATAGGATATGATATATACACAAATGAAGATAGACTGCATCAAAAATGATGTTGCAGAAAGTATTTAAGGACGTGGAAAATCGCTCACCCTCTAGTGCTAAGTGAGGGGAAAAAACACACTATATGGAAATATATACACTGATCACGCCAAGGGGAGGAGGGGTGAAACTGTATTTCTTAGTTACTTCTTTGTGATCTTCCATATTTTCCAAATGAATGTGTATTATATTTGTAAACAGAGCAGTACTGTTTTAACAAATCTCCAGCCCCATCTGAGGCCCTTTTGGAGAGGAAGTCTTGAAGCCCTTCACCCTGTCCTTCCTGAGTGCAGTCACGTTCTCTGGGCACCCCCAGGGCAGATGCTGAATGGGGAGAGGGGTGGGAACCTCACCCCGTGGGAATCCCACCTCCTGATGCCCCTGCGACCCACCCCCGCATCCTGACCGTCCTCTCTGGTCCTCTGCAGAATGAATGATGAAAGCAGGAAACTCTTCTCTGACTTGGGGAGTTCCTACGCAAAACAACTGGGCTTCCGGGACAGCTGGGTCTTCATAGGCACCAAAGATCTCAGGAGTAAAAGCCCCTTTGAGCAGGTGGGTTCTGGGCCACAACCCGGCCCTATGAAGGATGGACGAGGAGCTGGGTGGTGGTAGGAAGGACAGTCACCCAGTCACCTCCCAAGGGTTTTAAAACTGAGAAGATTGTCTGCGGAGAGGCCCCTGGTTTTCATTCACTCCAAAGGCCAGGGTGGTCTGATTGGCCAGGAAGCTGCCTTGGCCATTTCGCAAAAGCTGGGTCATATATAAATACGCAGGTATACAGATAATTATCAGAAAAGGAAGAGGGAAAAGGAGAAAAGAAGGATGATGGGCAAGTGAGGCATGAAGGAACGAGAAAGAAATTGAGACATGGAGCTGCGTGATGGGGAAGGGGAGCCCGGGGAAAGGAGCAGGATGCCTGTCCCCATCCCTTCAGCCTCCCTGGCTAGGCATGGAGAATACGGGGAGGGAAGTCAGAAGGCAGGGAGGAGGCCAATGCCATCATCAGACAAGAGGTGCCGGAGCAGACAGGTGCAGGGAACCGTGTGCTGAGCTCTAGGAAGGGCACCATGATTGGGATGGGAGGATTTCTTCCCTAAGCTAGAAAATGTGGTCTTGGTCTGTATGTGTGTGTTTCTAAGAGGATGTATTCGGGTAACTAGAAATGACCTGAACGCAGTGAAGAACACAGGAGGCCGGTGGGCGGGGGCGGTCGGGTGTGGTTCCCGAATGTCCTGTGGGGGTGCTGCAGCAGGGCCCTAGCAAGAGGCCTGAGGCTGCATGGGCAGGTGGCGCTGTTCTGCCCCGAAGCGTGGGCTCCAGACCCAGGGGAACTGGCAAGACAGAGGAAGTGCAGGGGTACAGGAAGCCCAGCACCACCTTCACCCATCTGCAACCAGCTGGCAGGGATCCAACACACAAAAATGAACCCGGCACCCTGATGGGACTAAGCTGATCTGTTCTTAGTCCCCACACTTGGGAAACTGGGTTTTAGACAGGTAGCATCTAGAATCTCTTTTTTAATTCCTGAGAGTCAGCCACAATGATTCCAACGGCAGATTTTGCCATTTACGTTTTTTTCTTTCATAAACTAAACCTGAGCATTTTAGACACAATCCTACGTGATTTTATTCTCCTTACGTACTTATTACTAGTATATATATTTTTTGAGATAGGGTCTCGCTCTGTCACCCAGGCTGGAGTGCAGTGGCACAATCTCGGCTCACTGCAGCCTCGACCTCCTGGGCTCAAGCGATCCTCCTGCCTCCACCTCCTGAGTAGCTGGGACCACAGGCATGCGCCACCACACCCAGCTAATTTTTTTATGTTTTCTAGAGACAGGGTCTCCCATGTTGCCCAGGCTGGTCTTGAACTCCTGGCCTCAAGTGACCCTCCTTCCTTACCCTCCCAAAGTGCTGGGATGATAGGTGTGAGCCACTGAGCCCCATCCCTTATTATTAGTACTAATTAATATCATGTGGTGGTTCTGCCACTTACCAGCCAGTGACTATGGGCAGTGACCCTCTGTGCCTCAGCTTCCCCATCTGTAGAATGGGATGTAAACAGTGCACACTCCCTAGGGCCACTGTGCAGATTAAATACATAAGGCACTGCAGAACAGCACCTGGCATACAGCAAGCGCTCAAGACGTGGTCGGAGTCTTCTTTCTATTTGTGCTATCATTATTGTTATTTGAGGTATCCTAGAGGGACACAGAGAATTTGTGGGGAGGGGCTAGATCTCTCCAACAACTGGTTACCCTTCAGGGCGTGAAAGCAGTAACTGGACTCTGATCCTATCTCTGAGACCTTGAGCAAGTTGCATCCCCTCTCTGAGCCGCAGTTTCCCCATCTGTGAAGTGGGTTAATAACATCCCTCACCCCCATTTAGGTTAGAGCACAGTGCCCATGTGGGCGTGAGTTCTAAACAGCCTCACCCACTGCCTGTATTTCTCTGTCTTCTCTCTCTCTAGTTCTTAAAGAACAGCCCAGACACAAACAAATACGAGGGATGGCCAGAGCTGCTGGAGATGGAGGGCTGCGTGCCCCCGAAGCCATTTTAGGGTGGCTGTGGCTCTTCCTGAGCGAGGGGCCTGAAGAAGCTCCTGCCTGACTTAGGAGTCAGAGCCTGGCAGGGGCTGAGGAGGAGGAGCGGGGGGTGCCGCCTGGAAGGTGCTTCAGGTCCTGGCACGCTGTGTCACGCCTCTCCTCCTCGGAAACAGAACCCTCCCACAGTGCATCCTACCTGGAAGAGCAGCCTCAGAGGGTCCTTCTGGAACCAGCTGTCTGTGGAGAGAACGGGGTGCTTTCGTCGGGGACTGCTGACGGCCGGTCCTGAGGAAGGACCAACTGCCCAGACTTGAGCCCAATTAAATTTTATTTTTGCTGGTTTTGAATGAACTTTATGACCACTCCGGTGGCCATGTTTCTCCCTGGGATTGAACTGCTCCAGACTCAGCATGGGCCATGGGTTCAGACAGGTCAGTGACAGCTTCAGGCTCCCCCTTAGGCAGCTGGGAGGGAGCTGTGTTTCTGGGATTTCCCGTGGGCCTGAGAGAATCCTTGGTTCCTGCATAACATGTGGGATGGATGGGAACAGAGGGAGCTGGGGACGTGATGCAAGAACTACTGTCATCACCCTCTGTCTCAAGGACAGCTGGAGCAAGTCCAGAGCAGGAGAGGGAGAGGAGGGGCAGATCTGAACCTGGCTGGAAGGAGCCGCCAGGCTGTGCTGCAGGCTTCAGGGAAGACAGCCGGGCTGTCTCCGCCCCAGGAGCGGACCCTGAGACAAGGACTCAAGGGCAGCCAGTATATTTGGGAGGTGATTGTGGGAAACACCAATAGAGAAGTAGGGAAGTGAGATGGCGAAGGGAAGGAGTGGAAGGCAGCCAGTGAAGGGTGTGGTTTCAAACCAGCTACCCCTGTGGGGACTGGAGCTGACTCCTACCCGAAGCTCTAGGAATCGGGGTAGAACATGCACCTTGGAGATACTCCACCCAGGATTGAGGGAGCTGGGGTATTTACACACTGACTCCCACCAGTGGTTTGTGGAGGGCTTCCGGTGTTGGGGATGATATTAATTCCTAGGTGCTTCTTGTCTGCCCTGCCTAGGGAAGAGTGGCCCTCTGTGGCTTCACAGCAAGCCCCCAGCCAAGAGACGGCAATGCCAGCTGCTGGCAGGCCGCAGGAGCACACTGAAATGGGAAGGCCCAAGGAATACGGTGTCAAGACCTGCCTGAGGTTTCTGAGAAGGGCCCAGTTCCCAGGCTCTAGACTAAGTCTTGAAAGGAGGTCGTGGGGGCAGAAAGCATTGCTACTCAGCCTCCCGGAGCATGTGCTGGGGACACTACACCCCACGGAGAAGAAACCCTCTGCCCAAGCACAGATGCCCACCAGTGGGCTGAGACTCACAGCTCCCAAGTCCTGGGACCAGGCAGCACTTCAAATGTGCCAAGATAGCCTGGGGTAGAGACAATAGTGTGTGTGAACCTTCCACCAGGGGCCACAGCAGGTGGGACATGGGCTACAATTGCAGTGATATCAAAATCAAGGTCCAGGCCAGGTGCGGTGGCTCACGCCTATAATCCCAGCACTTTGGGAGGCCGAGGTGGGCGGATCACCTGAGGCCAGGAGTTTAAGACCAGCCTGGCCAACATATAAAGGCTAGCCAGGTATAGTGGCACTGACCTATAATCCCAGCTACTTGGGAGGCTGAGGCAGGAGAATCACTTGAACCTGGGAGGCGGTGATTGCAGTGAGCCGAGATTGCACCACTGCACTCCAGCCTGGGTGACAGAGCGAGACTCCATCTAAAAAAAAAAATTCAAAGAGCCTGGGGGGAGCCGTGCTCAGGGTTGGCTGAGGACATCGGAAGGTGCCCATCCAGACATCCTGTCAATTCCGTCACTCCCTGCCCAACCCACCCCAGCTCACCCTCAGGGATGAAAGCGGGAGCATGCTGGCAGGCCTGAATAACCACTTCCAACCACATCAGTAAACTACCTGGAAAAATATCTGCCCAGAAACCTGCTCTGGGAATGAAGGTGGCAGGAAATTTTCATGATGACAATAAACGCCTTTGAGAGCTTGGAAATTTCACTTTACAACAAGCAGGAGTACCTTGTAACATTTTTAAAGATCATATAAAGACCTCTAAAGTGAGGGACAGGGCTGGACAGAGGGCTCTTGGCAGTGGCCACTATTTTAAGACATGGGGTAGCTGCCTCGTTGAAGAGAAGACACATGGACTTTTCCAGAAACTGCACTGCACAACACTTCAAAGAAGACTGAGAACATGTCAACTGGCTCAATCAGAGAATGCAGGGAAGAGTCCCAGGTGCCCTTTCCCAGATTTTGTTGCTAATGGTCAGTCTGAACTCTTCTTTGGGGAATTGCCCTTGGGCTACTCATACATTCTTTGAGTACAAGTGCAAAGAAGACAGACCAGGAAGCTTGGGGAGTATACACCACCCCAGGATGGTCCTTAGCTAATGACTGGCGGGTGTGGGAACGTGAAAGGCCAGCTCCTTATCTTGGGGCATGACGACCACGAGGTGCAATTTACACTCCAGGATTCCCAGAGGGATCAGGTGGGATCTGGGACTTTGCCTGAAAGTGTCCCCTCGCTTACCTCCTTCCCCTTTCCCATCCTGCTCCTCCACTCACTCACCAGTGTCCCCAGGGGCCAGTCCTTAACAAATCACCTACATGACAATCCCTATCCCAAAGTGGGATCCTGGGGGACCCATCCTAAGAGAGGCGGTGGGCATGGCCAACTGGATGGGACTGAGCCCAAGCCTGGGCTGGCAGATAAGACCTCCAGGTCTGCAGGAATTGTTGTTATAAAAGGGATCAGTTCTCAAGGAGAAAGGGCTCAGAGTTGGGGAGCTGCACTTGCCACTGCCACGTGGAGCCCATGGAAGAGGCAACGTGCTGTTCCACACCAGGGAACACAAGGCAGAGATTAGGGATCATGCCCCCCTCCAGCCTCCCACTCCTTGACAAGGTGTAGGCCTCAGGGGACACATCCTCAGATGCCCAGAATAAGTCAGAAGATAAGCCCAAGTAGCCAGCACTATACCCCCATAACCCACCAAGGAGACTGCATTCTCAAGCCAGCCACACTAGGCCCCCCTTGGGTGGGTGTCACAAAAGTGGCAAACACCTGTCAGACTCTCAACGTCATTTTCAGGACATTGTGGCCACTATAGGGACCCCCAGGGCAGCTCGAGCTGTAGAGAGTTGGGTCTTTATCGCCAAGATTTTCATCACTCAGCAAACCTGATATGCATCAAGAGTCTGGTAGGCTTGGGGATGCTGCAGTGAAGAAAACCCGGCACCGTTCCCACTCAGTCTAGCAGGGGATACAAATCCAGAGGCGACATAGCTTGCTAAGGGGAAAGACTGCAGGACCCCTGCCCCAGCCTTGGGGGATCCAGGAAGGCAACCTGGAGGAAGCAGCCCCCATGCCGAGCCCTCAGGAGTGTGTAGGTGCGCACCAGGCAAAGAAGGGAGGGAAGAACATGTCAGGCCAGGGAACAGCACGAACAAGGCCTGGAAGGGGCAGAGGATGGGTGACAGGGCTGAGTGGGAGGTGAGAGCCCGAGAGGCCTTGTGAGCTGGGCAGAGGGCTTGGACTTTGTCCCAGGGCAGGGGACAAACTGGGAGATTTAAGCTGGGGGCAAGGTGACCAGATCTGTATATTTTGAAAATTCCTTGCTGCTGTGGGAAGGAGTGGAGGAAGGGAGGCCAGTGAGGAGGCTGCCGTATCATCCAGGAATAGAGGGTGTTGGCCCGGACCAGGGGCCTGTCCCAGGGATCATCAGAAAGTGAAATGGATAAGACTTGGGACACATTTTCTCACTGGGGTCGACAAGCCTTCAGGAATCTCTGCAAGCTAACCGTGGCCTCAGAACTGGGGGCTTGGATTTGCCTCCCCACTCCCTGCCAATGTGCCTCCCACCCATCCCAGGAGTGAGGATGGAGCTGTGAGGGGTGGGGTCATGGGGAGAGCTTTCCAGAAGCTGTAATTCTGGTCCTCACCAGTAGGTGGCAGCACAAGCTAGAAAGGGAAGGGTGGCAAGGTCTCCCCACACACCCAACTCTTGGGAAAGGCTGTTGCGCCTAATGAACTCGTTATCTGGGACTTCCCAATGGGCACTGGACTTATCTTCAGACTTGCTGATAGTGTAACAATTGCAGCACCTCACTTCTACAGAGAACTGTAGTTTTCCAGATGTTCTGCTCAGAGCTTTACATGAATTACCTCATTTCATCCTCATAGCCCCCTCGTCCACGGGGTGGGAACCATTGTTATCCTGTTTTACATAGGAGGAAGATGAGGCTCAGAGAGGTCAAGTGACTTGTCCGAAGTCACATAGATAAGGAGTCTCAGAATAAGGGCCGGAATTCCAGGCTGTCTCCAACATTACATGAAACCAGATATGTTTTCCCTAAACCTACTCTCAGGTAAACAGTGTTTCTCCCATCCTCCTTCTCTTCCTCTCTTCCTCCCTTCCACTTTTTCTCCTCCCCCTCCTGCCCTGCTCCTGAATGCCTCTGAAGACTTTTGAAGATTGCACAGAACCTCAGAGTTAGCATTGTCAACACCTGCCTTCATTGCTTTGGAAGAGATGGAGAGGAAGTGGGTTCAAGGGATTTAGAACTCCTCTTTTTAAAACCCAAAGCCCCCCTCACACTTTGTAAGCCTTACTTCCTTCTATAAGGTTGTGGGTCAAGAAGGAACAAATATTTACTCTCATGTTTTAGATGGAGAAAGAGAGTCTGAGGGATGTGCGCAGCCCACAGAGTGAGATAGGGCAAAGATGGATCTAGAACACCTGCTCCTTGGTCCTGCACCACCAGCTGTCACTTCATAAATCAGCTGTTCACGTATTCCAAGTACATCCTCTGTGCTAGGCATGGTGCTGGGCTCTGGGGCCTCCACCTCCTTTCCTCCTGCCCGTGCTGTGTGGCCTGAATGTTGCATTTTGGGCTGTTATCCTGCCAGGGCCTGGACTTCAGAGCCCAATCACCGGTTCTGTCAACCAGGCTTTCACTGCAGCACTAAGCCACATTTCAGCAGGGCTCCAAACAGATGGAAAAAATTAATAAATGCGTAAAATTCATTTTCTTTCCTCCCACCCCACCAGGAGTCAAGCTGGTGGATAATTATGTGATGGCTGCCAAAGGAGTTTGATCTTCAGCGTTGACTTACAGCATTTTTACTGCTCCATCTGACGGCCAATTTAGTCATTTCCCTTTACAATTTTGTGGACTCTCTCCTTTCTGCAGGAAATCCGAAATTGTAATCAGGCCACGACTGGAACAGGAAGAAAAGGAGTGGGGAGCAGCTGTGGAAGGCAGGGGCTGAACCCAAGGGAAGGGGCAGAAGGAAGAAGCCACATGTTCGCTTGGCTGGAGGGGTCATGGGTATTGGAGGAAATACAGTAACAACAATAACAACAGTATTAAGCAGTGCCAGGCAGCGAGCACTTTCGATGAGTCAGGACTGTGTTAAGCACTCGACCTACTTAGACTATTTCGTTTAATCCTCCATCATGGATTCTTCCACTAACATTGCTCCAGACTCAGGGTAAACTGAGGAGCAGGACAGACCAGGCCCTGGCCTTTGTGGAACTGCCATTCCAGGCAGAAGAGACAGACAATAAACACAGAAGTCATATCATTTCAGTTGCTGATGAGTGCTACGACAAAGTAATAAACAGAGAGCCTGGGAACTGCTTTGCAGAAGGCATCGGAGAAAGCTTCCCTGAGGAGCCTGAAGGACAAAAAGGATAGAATCATGCAAAGATCAAAATATGGGGAGTGGAGGGGAAGTGGGGGAGGGAACATTCCATGCAGACAGAATAGCAAGTGCAAAGGCCCTGCGAAGGGGGGAAAGGTGCTGTGACCCAGAAACTACCAGAGAGAGGGAGGAGAGGGAAATGAGGTCCTAAAAAGACCGTCGATCAGTCTTGCAGACCATGGGGGATTTCATTCTGTTGGCAAGGCTGGATCTAGAATGCCTAATTCTTGACCCTCCACCAGCTGCCATTCCGTAAGTCATCTGTGTATGTGTTGCAGGCACTTACTGTGTGCCAGGCACCGTGCTAGAGGAAAGGAAAGGGTGGCAAGGTCTCCCCAACCCCCCCACCTCTTGGGAAAGGGTGTTGTGCTTAGTGAACTGGTTATTCGGGACTTTCCAGTGGGCGGTGGATATCATTTGTGTTCTTAGCAGCATGATAGCAGCAGCATCTAACTTCTCTGAGGAATTGTTGTTCACCAGATGCTCTGCGCATCCCCACAGCCCCATGCAGTGGGGGCAACTGTTACCCCACCTTTGGTGAAGCAACAGATAAAACGGAGTGACACGCTCTGATTTATGCTTTCACAAAACAATGGCTTCAGCTGTACACACACACCTTACCCCATTTAGCTCTGCAGTATGAGTGCTTCACAAACACACACACACACACACACACACACACACGACATCGTGCCCCCAAGGCCACACAACTATCAGAGACAGAGCTACAGTTCAAGCCCAAGGTCTCTTTAGCCTTAACCTCTGCCACAAGCTGGCATCACGGAGAAGGAAGGGGCTGGCAAATGAGGAGGAGAGTAACTGCCGGGGGCACTTTGAGAACTTGGCCCCAGGCCTGGAATCCGGCCTTCAGATATTTTCTTGGCCTGAGCCCAGACCAGCCGCCCTCCAGCCCTCCCAGGCAGCCTGCTGCCCAGTTGAATGAAGGAGTCTGCTCTGAGTTTCTGCTGTGGGAGAGCCCCGGACCCCAAGCATCTTCAAAGGTCTATTATTAATGGGGCTGTCCAGCTGAAGCTGACATCCCCACACAGCCCTCCCAGAGCTCTGCACCTCAGCCAGCCCACGGCCTCCACTGTCTGGCCCTGTCTGCTGAGCGGTGCCCAGCAAGGCGAGAAGGCCAAGTCCTGCCCGCTGGGCCAGCCAGAGGTCACCCGCCGTGCCTGAGCTACCGGTGTGTGATGAGAGGACTGACCCACGTCTTCCCTCATTTCCCAGCTGCCTCAGTTTCCCTTCCTGAGAGAGGCAGGGTTCTGGGAGGTGAGGAGCTGCGGGGACCCAAGAAGGGCATGGAAGCCGCCTGGGGACACTGGCCCCTCTGTCAGGATCAATCGCCCTAAGCCTGTCTGAGGCGCTCCGGGCTTAGGAGCAGCTGTGAAAGCCGCCTTTGTGCCTGGGAGAATGAGCCGCAAGAGGACAGGGGACCCTGGCCCCGGGAGCCCCTTGGGTCCTGGCTCCTGAGATCAACGCCAGCAGGGAGGACCCCAGCCTGGCCCCTGCAGCCCACCCAGGCCTGGTGCCCACTTCATGCCATGGGAGCAGCCCAGGGGAAGAAGGTAGGAACCCCTAAGTGTCTTGTTGGGGCCCTGGACATGGGAAGGGAGACTGGACCTAGCAAGTGGGAGCCCCGACTCACCTACCCTGGAGCTTCAGCTGGCACTGCCCACCAGCCCTCCTCCTGGAACTCACAGCCAAGACTTGCATCTAGAAAGCAGGCAAGGGCTCAGAGAAGAACCAGTGTCCTATCTCTCCATCTCCAGGACAGACTTGGGGGCAGCCAAATCTCTCTGGCTCCCTGGTCTTAACCACACGCATCTCTACTTCCCTGAGTAAAAGCTCCCTGGGGACCCCTTCCCCATACCCCAGGAGAGTGCCTGACACAGGTGGATACAGGGGAAAGATCTTAAAATTATTATTATTATTATTATAAAGTTGGCTAACCAGCTGTTACCAGTTGTAGGGCAATGTGCAAGTTATTTAAGCTTTCTGTACCTTATTTCCTCACCCGTAAAACAGGGCCAATAATAATCACTACCTTGGAAAATCATTGTGAAAATTAAATGAGTGAAAGTGTTTAGAATACTGCCTGGCACTGTGTAGAGGCTTTGCTCCATTATTATGAGAATTCTATTCATGTTATTATCCCTCACCTTCTAAGCCTGAGCTCTCAGCTGGGGGTTTGTAGACAGCACTGCCTGAGCAGCGTTTCTGGAAATGTGCTCTGTGGACCCCTGCATCAGTATCGTGGGGTGGGGAGTAGGAGGAAGCTTGTGAAACAGTCACTTTCTCATGGCCCATCAGACCTCCTGGATCAGCCTCTTAGGGGCAAAGAGGGGCCTGCATTTACTCACCAGCTCTCGGGATTGTCCTACATGCTCACTGCTCTCCGCCCACAACGACCCGGCACTGCCATCCCAGTGGCATAGACAGGCTGCCGTGTCCCAGCTCCACCACCCACCTACTGTGGCGATGACTTGAACCCCTCTGGACCTCAGCTTCTTGTTTATAAAAGGGGGCTGGTACCTGCTTCGTGGTAGGTTCAACAAGATGATGCCTGTGAAGTGCTTAGTGCGCTACCCCAAGCCCAGAGGCTCCCCGATAAACAGGGGACTCTAATCCTCAGACAACCAGTGATGACCTGTTCCATCAAGGTTGAGAAACTCAAGGAAGAAGTAATTTCTTGGCCAGGGTCATGCAGCTAGTGGGGGAAAGAGCAGGGTACTGTTGTTGTTGTTAATTTGGAAAGAGGAGCTTTGTTTCTCATAAAGGGTTGCAGCCTGCAGGGTGGCCATTCCGAGAGGCTGGGAAGCATGGCCTCTGGCCAGAATCCAGAAACTGACACTTTGAGGAAGAGGCAAAGGGAATAGAAATGTATGCTGAGCAGCATGGCCAAATATACATATTCAATAAGCTGTGGGAGGAGTCATGAATATTTATGAAAGGAGAAACATCTGCATGCACAGTTGAGCTTCATGCCTCTTATGGGCCCCAGGTACAAAAAAATGTTGGCCTTAGTGTGATCTGAGGGTGGAGTTTTCAGCCCTCTGATGTCAAAGGTGAAGCGGGGGCACGAAAACCCTCACTGTGCATCCTCTGCAGACTGGCTAGAACTGCTCCATGATCAGTGGTCTCTTATCAAGAAAGAATGCTGGTTGGTTTTTGTGTTGAAACCACAAAAGGGAGGGGCAGTTGGTTGAAATCAGCATGGAGTCTTTTGAAAAGGCCTGTTTCTGTTTAGCTCTTAGGGAATTAGGATAACGGAGGTTATCAAGGGATGGAGCACTATGGGGCACATGCGACCTCCCATCCCGTCATGGCCAGAAACCCGGTTTTCAAGATTTCTCTGGGGTCTCCTTGGCCAAGAGGGGGTCCGTTCAGTCACTTGCCAGAGTGGGGGGGGGGTTGTTTAAAGTTTTATTTTTATTTCTCATTTTTATTGGGTAGGATTTTGACCCCATTCTGCTTGACTCCAAACAACCCAGCCCATCCCACCCTTCCTGGTCCATAGCTCTGTCCACAGCATCTTCCTCAGCCCCACCCCAACCTCCCACAGAAGGCTGTTGATCAGGCAGACACCTGCTGCCCTATGCCAGGGCCTATGTGGAGCTGGAGCCAAGGGTAAGGAGACACAGCCCCTGCCTTTGAGGCTGTCCCTGTCAGTTGCAGAGACTAATAGGCAGGCAAAACATAGTTGGGAGTGTGTGTGACAGTTGAGGCAGAGGTGACTGGGCACATGACCCCTGGGCCAGGAGTCAAAACACAATGTTGTTGCTTCTATTCCTCTTAGGCAAGGTCTGGACTTTGTTTTTGGTGAAGTCACCTTTGTCCCCTGGGGAATGTCAGGGGCATAGGCTTTGCCTAGAATCCTAAACCCACACTGGCAGGGGATGGAAGGGATCACGTGGTTGGTTAAGGCCAACCAGAGCCCACCCTTGGAGCTGCAGATCTGTCTCCCAATAGCATGGCTGTTACTCAGTGGAAGGGAGGGTGGGTGCTGGACATTTCATTGTAATGGCCCCCCAGGAGGAGAGACAGTGTTCTCTCCAGCTGTGGGGTGGGCAGAGAGAATGGAAGAACACTGAAAGGGTCAAGGTTGTGACAGATAGACCACTGGGCCAGGAGTCAAAACACAGACATTGTTTCTGTTCTTCTTAGGCAGGGCCTGAACTTCCCTTGGACTTGGCATTTTTTTAAATCTGCCCATATCAAGGGCACCAAGGTGGGTACCCTGGCCTCTATCAGGATTTTTGCAAGAAGGTATTTTAACACACAGAAGCAATCCCTCTAACACTGTTTGGAACATTCCAGAAACTTCAACATTTGGCCCGTTGGGCATGCATTGATACTAGAGAGGTGAGTTCAACCCAGATGTCTGGATGGGAGCCATGTTTTAAGCCCTTGCATTACACAGCAAGTCCACAGGCCCTGGGGCAGCAATGGGTTCAAGAAAAGCACCCTCCATGGGCCTCAGAGACCAGCCAGTTCATAGACACCAACAGAGTGTGGGCACCCCGTCCTCCACCCCAATCAGCAGTGGCCATTGTCCTCGCCCAGGATACAGGACACAACCACAAGCTTCCAGAGGCTGCCCCTGCACAAGTCCAGCTCCCCAGGCTGCGATCGTAATGCCACCCTTAAAGGGGCTGCTAAATGGAAAATGTTCCTGAGCACAGCTCCCATGCACTGCCGCTTCTGCACCAATTCGCTCATTCAGTCTTCAAAAAGCTCTTCGATGTGGAGAGTTTTATCACCCAGAAATCCAGAGACATGGAGAGGTTAAGCAAGAGGCTCAGGGTCACCCAGCTAGTAAGGGTGGAGGTAACATTTGACCCAGGCTGCCCTAAGAGCCTGGCCTCTCAAACAGCAAACCCCACTGCCGGCGCTTCTGAAGGTGGAAACACAACAGTGCTCACATCCCACCTGGAGCCCCTGTCGGGGCATCTCATTTAACCCCTCTGAGCCTCAGTTTCCTCAGCTGTCAAGCAGCATGATGATTTACCTTCCACAGCAGGCTGGGGCGAGGTGCCCGGCACTCAGTGGGTGCTCAGGGAATGGCATGTGGTCCTGTTGCTGCTGCTCTAGAGACTGCAGGTGGAGCTTCTGCAGGGCAGGAGGCGGCAGCATAGCCCCCTGGAGGTTTGGACACTTGGCTTTCGTTCTCTAAAACATTTCTCCAAACCCAACACCACCCAGGTTTTTTGTGGCCCTGAAAGAGTCCTGTCCTCTGACCCTGTTGTTTACCAAGACACTCATTGCTTTGCATTCATCTCCATTAAGAGAAAGTTGCCTTGACTGAAACAAAAGGGGAAAAAAATAGAAGCACTATGGCTAAATCTGATGAACAGCCTGAAAGGGTGTGTTCATTCTATCAGAGCCCAGAAGGTACACATCTGGCTGGGTACCTTCTGGCTCCCTGAACAATTTTCCCCGCCGATGATGGATGGGCCTGCCTGGTGCTCAGGGCCGCGCAGCCCAGCAGAGGATTCCAGCTCATTGCGCCCAGCTCAGTGACGTGTGAGGACCTCATCAGAAGGCCCTCACAGTATGCCATCCCATCACCCTGACTCTGCCCACAGCCTCAGACAGCTTCTCTGAGGAGAAAGGGGCCTCGCACCTCACTCCTAGGTGCTATTGGGACTCCACAGCTGGGTTCCCAAAGGACTCCTGGGCCCGCAGTGGGAGGCTCGAGGACAAGAGGAGAAATGTGTCAGGAGCTCATGGGGGTGAGGAAAAAATATCCCTCCAACAAAGGCAGAGCCCCCCTCCTGCCCAGCAGCCTCCCCACTGGGCCCTTGTCTCCGGGATCATTCCAGCCTCTCCACCTTTGCTCACTCCACTTGCCTGCCTGTATTGCCCTCCTGATTTCTATCCACCGCCAACACTTCTCTGCATTCCAGCCCCAGGGCTTGCCCCACCTGCTCTTGTAAGTCTCTGACAGCATGTGAATTGAATTCCAATTGCACTGACAGATATTCCATCCCGAGGTGTGAGGGAAGATGACGGAAAGGAGGAAGAGGAATGTCAATTGTCGAGCTCCAACCCCACCAGCAGCCACTATGCTAAATGCTTTCTTTTGGGGGGGCGGGGGGGGGTACAGGGTCTCGCCCTGTCACCCAGGTTGGAGTGCAGTGGCACAATCTCAGCTCACTACAACCCCCACCTCCCAGATTAAAGTGATTCTCCTGCCTCAGTCTCCTGAGTAACTGAGATTACAGGTGTGAATCACCACGCCCAGCTAACTTTTTTGTATTTTTAGTAGAGATGGGGTTTTGTCACGTTGGCCAGGCTGGTCTCGAACTCCCAACCTCAAGTGATCCACCCACCTCGGCCTCCCAAAGTGCTGGGATTACTGGCGTGAGCCCAGCCCTAAATGCTTTTTCATGCTGTCCCTCCAGCACATCCACAGTCCAGCAAAGTAAAGGCTGCTGTACCCACTTCATGGATGGGCACCACTCAAAGCTGCTCTGCCCTTCATGCCAATTCCAGTCATTACTTGCCTGGGCCTCAGTGCAATTCCCAAGACCTCTCCCCCACCTGACACTGAGCTAGGCATATAATTCTCACAAATGCCCCATGAAAGGGCTAACATTCTCACACCCATTTCACAGGTCAAGACACTCAGAGGCTCAGAGGTCACCAATAAGGAAGTGGCAGGGCTAGTGTTGCACTGAGCTGTGCCTAGCCAGGCAGCACTCTCTTGGGCAGGCCAGGCACGTTGCATCCTGAGCTAAAGTTCTCCCCACCACCCTGCAACCCCCGTTATGCAGATGTTTGGAAAGCATCCAGACTCAAGGAGAAGAGGCCTGGGGCCAAGTGAAGCCTCTAGCACTCACTCTCTGGGTGATGTTTAACTTTTGCTTTCCTCATCCCTAAAATGGGGATAAAAATAGTACCCACTTTAGTATTATCAGTGTGAGAACTAAATGAGAAAGTTCTTGAAGTGCCTGGATGCATTCTTGCCCTTGGGTCTCAGTAGCCCCATCTGGGAATGGAGAGGTTTGCATTAAATGATTCCCAGTGCCCCACCCCCAACCATGGTAAAAATGAGCTTGTCACTTTGTCCACAGCAAAATGAAAATGTAGGGTCCTTTGTTCAAAAATCATTAAGAATCTCAAGACAGCAAGAGCAGAGCATTAAACCAAGCACAGGGCCCTTCTGAGCTCAGAGCCCTGTGCAGCTGCACAGGTCACAACCCCAGAAAGCTGGCCCCAGTCCTTAGTGCCAGCCAAGGGGACATCTGTGCATGGAAGGCCACATTCCTGAGGGCTCTGGTCAGGTGCAAACATGCTTGCTGGGATTGTGAGCATGGTTTCCCAAGCGCTAAAATTTGTCATTTAGTTCCGGGTTCCCCTTTTACTCTATCTATTTACCCGCTAGATTTGAAAGTCCCTGAATGGTTTCCTCCCCAGCCTGAGCAAACTGGTAAATGCACTGTCCTCCCCTTCCCTGGGAACCATGCCGCCACCTCCTTCACTCCCACCTTCAGCATGGCCTGGGCTGAAACTCCTGAAAAAGTTAGAGTTGACATTTCTCCCCTGGGGAAGCCCAGGGGCAGAAGGTGGGTGTAGAGGAGGGGTGGGGACTGGACTGGCTGCAGCCAAAAAGCGCATTTGAAAACAGACAGAGTGACCTTTGGAGGCAGGAAAGGGCAGTTTTCCTGCTCTCCAAGGCCTCCTAATGGGGCTTTTATTTCCATCTGTCCTTGGCCTTCCCCAAGCTGGGCTCAAGGTTTGAATGCCCAGGGCTGCTTCAAACAGGTGTACAGGTCGGGCACTGCACAAAGGCAACCAGAGAACGGGTTAGTGAGACATCCGGCCCACCCTCTGCCAGTGGAGCCACATGCCCAGGTGCTGGCTGGGTCTGCCCAGGAGGAGTGCGGCTCCGTCATTCCACAGCGTCATCCCTCAGAGCCCTGGAACCGCCTCTTCCAAGACTAAAACCTTCCCCATCCAGTCTTATGGCTGGAAGCCCAGCTTAGGAGGGAGAAGGAATCAAAGGAGAAAGAAAGGAAAAAAGATAGCGGCTCAGCCGAGACTTCTTCCAGGAAGCCCTCCCTGAGTGGATCTCAAATATCTATATGGGGTGAGGGGCTTAGATAAGCGGACAAGAACAGGGCAAGCTTGTCTCAGGACCACATGTGCATTACCAGGCCTACAGGTTTTGCCAAGCCCGTAGGATTACCAGGGGTGGCTGGGAAGGTCAGAGAGATGAGAAGGCAGTCAAGCTCCTCAGGGACCCCGTGACACCATCACTCTCCCCACTTCCCCGGACTAGGGCAAACCCCATCACACTCACAGAGCTCTGGTCTCTCCTCCACGCTGATCACTCTGTGATTTCATGTTTAGTTTTGTGATTTATCCATGAGGGAAGGGAGGCCATTTGATTTTTGGCTTACCATTGTGACGTAGAACGTACTCCATTAATTAATTAAGGAAGGGAGGGCAGGAGAGAGGGAGGCTGATTTCCCAAAAGTTTCCCTGAGTTGAAGGCCAATCTCATGGAAGGATCTATGCAGAATCTCAGGCTAGGGGGAGGGACATAGACTGAATCCCTCAGTTTCCCCCGCATGTCCCTCCTTCCCCTCCAATGTCTCTAAGGCTCTGATCCAACTTCTCACATTCCCCACTCTGCCTCCAGCTCCCCACCACACACACATACACACATTTACACACACTTTCCACCCGCACAATTTCCTGGCCAAATGCAAAAGCCCTCATGGCTTGTTCATCATTTATTCAACAAATGTTGACTGGGCACAGGGACCCAGGCACTGGAGATAGATGAGTGAATGGGACTTAGGCTCACCCTTGGGGTGCATGGCCCCATGGGAGAGAAATAAGCCATCCCCAGTGACAGAGCAGGTGCTGGGTACTATGATGAAGGAAGCAGATAGAACCTGGGGCACTGAAGGGGGACCCACGAGGCCGAGAGGTAAAAGACGAAGAAGGGTTAATCAGGTCAGAAGGCGGGGAGAGGTTTCCAGCAGGGAACAGCATCTGCCAAGGCCTGGAGGTATGAGAGGCTGCGGCATGTCCCAGGAACTGAAAGAACTTCTTGGTTTTCCAGCTCCTCTTCAGCCTCGTAGGGGCCCCCAGATTCCTGGTTCTGGGGTTAGGGACTGCCACAGATTTAGTTTGGTGGCACCTTAACTTCTCCCACCTATCCTGCACTTACCCTGCCATGCCACCCTCTCCTCTCAAAAAACAACTATGTAAAGTTCTGGTACAGTGGCTCACGGCCTGTAATCCCAACAATTTGGGAGGCCAAGGTGGGAGGATCACTTGAGCCCAGGAATTCAGGACCAGCCTGGGCAACGTAGTAAGACCCATCACTACAAAAAAAGAAAAATTAATTAGCTGGGCATGGTGGTGCACCTGTAGTCCCAGCTACTCAAGAGGCTGAAGCAGGAGGATTCCTTGAGCCCAGGAGGTCAAGGCTGCAGTGAGCCATGAGAGCACCACTGCACTCCATCCTGGGTGACAGAATAAGATCTTGTCTCAAGGAAAAAAAAATCACAACTATGTTTCTGCCTCAGACTCTTTGATCAAGAAGAACATTCTTTTTTTCTCTCTTCTTTCTTTTGCTCATTATTCAAAATAGAGATAAGAGAGAAAGACAGAGACACAGAGACAAAGACACAAGAGGCAAAACACAAAGAGAAAATCCCCCAGAAACAGAATTGAAGAAACCCCAAACCTGTTCCCCTGACTTCGCCCCCTGCCCCAACACCACCCTCCAGGTGCCCACCAGGGCCCTTCTTCACTCCCAGATGTTCTAAGACCTCAGGAAGAGGTCACAGGGGGCCCAAGATGGCCACCTTCCCCCCATCCTCGGGCCTTGGGGCCAAATCTCGTTTCCAAGACAGTAGAGAGAAGGAAATTATTTTAATTCTTTTTAAATCCACTTTAATCTTAGTCCACCTCCTCCTAATCCAATCTTCCTCATTCATGAATAAGAATAAAATATTCACCTCAGAGGCCCTGAATGAGGGGCCCTGGGCAAGATGGGCTCCCTCTCTGGGCTCCCACTCTAGGCTCCATGTCGAAGCAGAGAAGGTATCTGTGCTGCCCACTGGTTTAGGGGTAAAGTGAGGCAGGGGAGAAAAAGAGAGGGCAGCAACAGTCATTCTTCGGAGGGCCAATTCTACCCCAGGTGCAGAGCCAGGGCCTCATGTGAGCAGCATCACTGGCTTCTCTGAGCAGCCTGGCATGGGTACTTTTCCCCATTTCACAGCCACAAAGGGCTCAGACAAGATTACACTGTGCAAAAGCAGGCTAGTGTTCAGATTCCTCCACATGCACCAAAAGCCAAGGCCTTGCAGAAACCTTGCAGAACACAGCCAACCTGGGCCTACACCTTGAGCCTCACTCAGTCCTTCTCATCTGCAAAATGGGCACTTCCTGAAGATAAATAAGAACGCCTTCTAATAATTGAGCTTCCATGGAATCCTCACCACAAACCCAGCCACAAAGGTATCGATGTCCCCATTTCATCAAAGCAGACACTCGACTCAAAGAGGTTGAGTTCACGTCTCAAGGTCACAGAGCCAACAAGTGCCAGAGCTGGGACTTGAACTTGGATACTTCTGGCTCCACAGCCCACATTCTCGTCGACTTGTTTTTCAAGCATCAGGATTGAAGCTGTTCATCTCAAGCCAGAATAAATCTTCACCCTGTGCTAGGCAGAGTTAATAGTAGGTACTGGCTCCACTCCCCTGGGAGTAGCACTGAAGAGGGGCCTAAAGTTCAGGAGAATTTAATTTCTATCTTGAAAGGGTTTGGAGGTGGGGCAAGAGGGGCCAAATCAAAAGCCGGCTTTCTCGCAGGCAGAAACCCAAAAATGCAGCTCCCTCCCTGGGCCCCAGGGATCAGCTTTCAGAACACTGTGTCTCCCAAACTAACATAAACAAGGGGCTTTGTGTAAGTGAGAGATCAGATCTCAGGGCCTGGGGCGGAGAGAAAGGCAAGGAGCTGGAACTTTTTTTTTCATCTAAAATCTAAGATGACAGAGGCTGCCACAGGGAAGCTGGAAGAGCCTGGCTTGGTCTAGGTGACATCCCGCTCCTCAGGAAGCTCAGGACGGGGCCCGAGGTGTCCCATAGGGATGATGTCACACCCAGAACCTGCAGGAGCTCAGCCAGAAATGGGGCAGTGTCTGTCCTTTTGAGGGACCATCCGGGGATTTTTCTCTACCCACCTGAGCTCTGGGAACAGGTAGAGGTCATTCTGAGGTGTATGATGTGGTGCATGTTCAGGAAGAGGCCTGCCATTGAGACCTGCAGGCCCCGAACCGGCCAGCGTCTCTGAAGGTCCCATGCTGACTCTGCCATCACAAGCAGGCACTGTGAAGTGACACAGGAGTTTCCTGGGGTGGCCATAACAAACGGTCAGAAACTGGGTAGCCGAGGCCAGGCATGGTGGCTCGCACCTATAATCCCAGCACTTTGGGAGGCCGAGGCAGGTGGATCACGAGGTCAAAAGATTGAGACTATCCTGGCTAACACAATGAAACCCTGTCTCTACAAAAATACAAAAAGTTAGCTAGGCTTGGTGGTGTGTGCCTGTAGTCACAGCTATTCTGGAGGCTGAGGCAGGAGAATCACTTGAACCCGGGAGGCGGAGCTTGCAGTGAGCCGAGATCGTGCCACTACACTCCAGCCTGGGTAACAGAGCCAGACTGTCGAAAGAAGAAAGAAAAGGAAGAAAGAAAAGAAAGAAAGAAAGAAGAAAGAAGAAAGAAAGGAAGAAAGAAAGAAAGAAAGAAAGAAAGAAAGAAAGAAAGAAAGAAAGAAAGAAAGAAAGAAAGAAAAGGAAAGGAGGAAAGAAAGGAAAGGAAAGGAAAGGAAAGGAAAGGAAAGGAAACTGGGGAGCCGAAAACAACAGTTTATTCTCGCACAGTTCTGGAGGCTGAAAGCTGAAATCAGGGTGTTGGCAGGGCGTGCCCTTCAGAAGGCTCTCGGAGGATCTGTTCCATGCCCTTCTCTTAGCTTTTAGTGTTGCCTGCAATATGTAGTGTTCTGGCCTTGTCATCACGAGGTGGTGGGGTGTGTGTGTGTGTGTGTGTGTGTGTTCTCCTCTTGTAAGGACACCAGTCAGATTCGATTAGGGCCTACCCTAATGACCTCATCTTAACTTGACTACATCCGCTTTCCAAATTACATTTGGAAATAAAGTCACATTCACAGGTAGGAGCTAGGACTTCAACATTCCTTTTGGGGGATACAGTTCAACCCATAACAGTAACTCCTGGCCCCCTGGACCTCTGTACTTGGTGGACATTCTTCTCGGGCACCTGATTCTACATTCCTCTGGCTGAGACCCATCCATCCTCTGCCAGCTGCTCTCCTGGGACCTCAAGTCCAATGTCGCTCCTGTCCAGCTGCGGTGCATTCCCATATGGCAGAGCCAGAATGGGCTACTTTAATTCTGAATCTGATCCTCTCTTCTCTCCGGTAAAACCCTTCAAGAGCAGTTGCAAGGCACTCCACAGGCTGATTGTGCTCTGGGCTCCCTACTCCATACACACTGGGCTCCGCAGGTATCTCTGACAGGCCAATCTCTTCCCCACCTCAGAGCTTTTGTCTCCACTGTTCCCTCCACCTGTGCACCTTTCCCTAGGTCTCCTCATGAGTGACTCCTTCTGGTTTCAGCTCAGAGACAAGTCTTTTTCTTTTTTTTTTTTTTTTTTTTTTTTTGAGACAGGGTCTGGCTCTGTCACCCAGGCTGGAGTGCAGTGGCAAAATCTTGGCTCATTGCAACCTCTTGGCTCATTGCAACCTCTGCCTTTAGGGCTCAAGTGATCCTCCTACCTCAGCCTACTGAGTGGCTGGGATTAGGGGCACACACTACCATGCCCAGCTAATTTTTGTAGAGACAGCGTCTCACCGTGTTGCCCCGGTTGGTCTCCAACTTCTGGGCTCAAGGAATCCACACACCTCAGCCTCCCAAAGTGCTGGGCTTACAGGCATAAGCCACTGCGCCTGGCCTTCTCTATCTTCCCTCCAGCTAAAATCCCCCTATCTTGGTCCCAAGTCCTGCAGTTCCTTCACAGAGCTTACCACCATCTGAAATTACCTTCTTTGGTTATTTCTTTAACTGTCTCAAATCTAGCTTTCCCCATCAGCATGTTGTCTCTGTAAGGGCACAAGAAAATCTTTAGATTCAAATGACAATGAAAATACTATATATTGAAACTTGGAGGAAGCAGCTAAAATGGTCCTTAAGAAGAAGGTTATAGTTTTAAATGCACATTGAAAAGAAGACTGAGACTTACTGAGCTAAATGTCAAAGTTACGAAGTTGGTGAAAGAACAACAGAAACAATCTAAAGAATGTAAAAGTCATGAAAAAATTACAATAAGAACCAAAATTAAAGAATAAAAATACATGATATTGAAGATGGCCAAAAGTTGGTTCCTTTAAAAAGGCAATAGAGAATGATGTAGTTGGCTTTAAGAAACATCTAGAAAATATTGTTGAACAAAATTGGCTTGGGCCAGATGTGATGGCTCACGCCTGTAATCTCAGCACTTTGGGAGGGCGAGGTGGGCAGATCACTTGAGGTCAGGAGCTCAAAACCAGCCTGGCCAACATAGTGAAACCCCATCTCTACTAAAAATACAAAAATTAGCCAGATGTGGTAGTGTGCACCTGTAATCCCAGCTACTCAGGAGGCTGAGGTGGTAGAATCGCTTGAACCCGGGAGGCGGAGGTTGCAGTGAGCTGAGCTTGTGCCATTGCACTCCACCAGCCTGGGCAACAGAGTGAGTTAATAACAGTTAAAGAAATTGAATCGTCCCGGTGCGGTGGCTCACGCCTGTAATCCCAGCACTTTGGGAGGCCAAGGTCGGTGGATCACTTGACATCAGGAGTTCAAGACCAGCCTGGCCAACATGGCAAAACCCCGTCTCTACTAAAAATACAAAAATTAGCCAGGCATGGTGGCAGGTGCCTGTAATCCCAGATACTTGGGAGGCTGAGGCAAGAGAATCACTTGAACCCAGGAGGTGGAGTTTGCAGTGAGCCGAGATCACGCCACCACACTCCAGCCTGAGCGACAAGAGCAAAACTGCATCTCAAGAAGAAAAGAAAAGAAAAGAAATTGAATCATGAGTTACTATCAGAACAGCAGTTTTATAGGTGAGTTCTTTTAAACTTTAGAGGAATTCATCAGTTTGGTTTCAGGTAGAGTCTTCTAGATAATAGAAAATGAGGGAAAACTTCCCACGTCATTTTATAATAATAAAATAACTGATATCAAAATTAAACAAGGACAATGAAAGAAAAGTAAATTACAGGCCAATTTACTCATGACATAGATGCAAAAAACAAAAAAAACCCTAAGCAGGGCTCCAAAATCCCACAGCCAGGACCTGGCGGCACAGAAATTCTTTTTAGCCACATCCCACTGACACCTCCTCTCTGTGAGTCTGGCCTGGGACAGCATGGCGAATAGGCTCAGCCCTGAAATGGCTACGGGCTCTCTTTCCTCTGGAGCCAGAGCCAGGCCAGAGTCAGTGGAAAGTTTCAGTGGCAGTTTTTCCAGGGATCTCTCATCCAGGCTCAGCAAAGTGAACACTAGAGAGAGACTGACCTCCCCTAGTGACTGATGCTGATCCAGTCCAGCCCTCTGGCACTTCCCAGGTACAGCAGGCTGCAGGAGTTCTGGCACCTGCAGGAGTTCTGGCACCTGCAGGAGCCAGAGCCAGAAGGCTGTCTGAGGCAGATGTAACGTATAGACCTTGGACAGGCCATAAGGGCTGGACTTCCGCCTTCTGCCTCCTACCCATCAGTCTCCACCATCCCAGGGCAAGGATTTGGCAGCTGTGGGAAGCTGAGCACTTGGGAGGGTTGAGCTTCCCCAAGACCCACCTCTCCCTGGGAGATATGGCCCTAGGGTACCCAATCCTAGGGAGGGGAATATCAGGGAAGGCTTCCTGGAGGAGGTGCCATCTAAGCAGAGTCCTGAAGGAAGGAGCCGGGCAAAGAGGAGGGCAACAGTGTTCTAGGTAGAAAGATCTGCTTGCACAAAGGCCAGAGGAAAGAGGCCTTGCTGGCACTCAGGGCACTGAGAGCAACTTGGTCAGGCCAGAGCAGCAGGCAGGGGCTGGGCAGGGCAGGACAAGGGGTGAGTGTTGTAAGAGAGAGGACACAGGGGCCAGAGGCTGATGAAGTCAGGGGAACCGGGCCAGAGGTTGATGCAGTCAGGGGAACCAGGCCAAGGATCTTGGCATGGGAGGGCTGAGGTCAGCTCACTGGAGTCAGCTCTAGCACAGCATGAGAAGCCTGGGCAGTGAAGTCAGACAACCCGCAGTTTGACTGCTGCTCCCCATCTTGCTAGCTCTGTAAACTTGGCCACCTCCTTGATCTCTCAGCCTCAGCTTCCTCATCTATAAAATAGATCAGTAATAGAATCTACTGAGCACAGTCCTTGACACATAGTGTGAGCTCAACAAATGGCTGCTATTTTTGTCGGTGTTATCTGACAAAACAGGCAGTTGGCTCCCTCGGGCTAGATTTCAGGGCAGAGTCACGGCTGGCGATACGGAGCTGCCGACCATCAGCAGTACAAGTCCTTCCAGAGAGGTGGTAACTGAAGCCCCGGTGGAGGAGGTAATGGGGAGGACAGCAGTAGAAACTGTTCCCTGCGCGCCTCAATTCCCGCAGTGTGGGAGTGGAGAGTCAACCAGAGTTGCCTCCTAGAAGGGAAGAGACCCACATGGCTGCTGGTACAATAAAAATAAACGTGACTCCAAACTGTGCGTAAAGGTGACTGATAACAGGCAAGGTGGGAGGATGATGGGTGATTGGATTTTTCCCTCTTATTTTCCAATACTTTCCACAATCACTTTATTTTTATTATTTTTAAAAGTGAACTTAGCTCTGTCATTTTTCAGACTTTTCTCATTTCTTTATTTCTCAAATAATACATTATTATTGTAGAAAAATCAGCAAGTATAACCACTGTGACACTGTGGCGGGAGTCTGTGCAGATTTTCACCCCTCCATCTGGTTTCCTAGGTCCTTTTTTTTTTTTTTTCAGGGTCTCTCTCTGTCACCCAGGCTGGAGTGCAGTGGTGTGATCATGGCTCACTTCAGCCTCGACCTCCCTGGCTCAGGTGATCCTCCCACTTCAGCCTCCCAAGTAGCTAGTACTATAGGTATGTGCCACCAGGCCTGGCTGATTTTTGTATTTTTTGTAGAGACGAGTTATCGCAATGTTGCCTGGGCTTGTCTCTAACTCCTGGGCTCAAGTGACCTGCCCCCTTCAGCCTCCCAAAGTGCTGGGATTAGAAGTGTGAGCCACTGCACCCAGCCTAAGACATTTTTCATGGATGCATAGCATTTCACTGATACCAACATGTCACAGTTTTTTTGACCAATCCCTGATTTTGGGATATTTAGGTTGTTTTCATTCCATCACATCTTAGTAGATATATTTTGGTGCACATCCTTTATTCTTTCTTTGGGATAGATTTTACTTTTAGGATCATGGGTGGGTTTCTATGAAGTTGGATGCAAAATGCTGTGTGTATGTGAGGACATGTAGACTTTCCAAAGAGAGAGAGAATGTGGCCTTGTCAGATCCTTAAGGAAGCTGGTTTCCCAGAGTTAAGAACCTACTGCTACGAAAAAAAAAAAAAAAAACACAATCTGCAGTGTGTGACTCATTTCTTCCCTGTCTTCATTCTCACCCAGAGCAGTTTGGCAACAAACAATTTCATTTCAAAAAATAACTTACCATTTAGTTAGTAATTACTATGTGCAGAGCTCTATCCAAATACTTCATGTGCACCATCCTACAACAACCCCATGAAGTCAGCACTATTGTTATCCCCATTTTATGGAAGAGAAACAGCTCAGAGAAGTCAAGTGCCTTGTGAAGGCCACACAGCAGGTCAATGGGGAACCCAGGAATCAGACCCAGGCAGCCGTCCCAGAGCTCTTTCTCTCTCTGAGCCACCCACTTGCCCAGGTGTCACTGCCCAGTGCAGTGGGTGGGGTTCCCAGAATCCAGGAAGCAATCCCTGAAGCAGCATTTCCCCAGCTGCTCTCAACCAAGTTGTCAAGGCTCCCTGGTCTGAGTTTCCATTAGGGACCTGCCCATAAACAGATGCTGCAGAACATCAACAGTACCTGCCTGATTGGAGGAGCCATCCAGGTTGGGCAAACATCACACTGGCTGAGCTGAGCCTGCTGAAGCCACACCAGTGACACCCCCACCTGCTCATAATGACACTCTCTCTGGGAATACAGGGCCAGTTGTCAAGATTCTGCTGATCTTAGACTGGGAGTGGGGAGTGAAGGGGATGGAGCTGATGTTGGGGGCCCCTGGGCAGGGCCTCCTTGCACATTGAAGCTTGTATTAGTTCATTCTCATGCTGCTTTGAAGAAATACCCAAGACTGGGAAATTTATAAAGAAAAGAGGTTTAATTGACTCACAGTTCCATATGGCTGGGGAGGCCTCAGGAAACTTACAGTCATGGCAGAAGGCAAAGGGAAAGAAAGGCACTTTCTTCACAAGGCGACATGGAGGAGAAGTGCCAAGCAAAGCGAGAAAAGTCCCTAATAAAACCCTCAGATCTCGTGAGAACTCACTCACTATCATGAGAACAGCATAGGGGTAACCACCCCCATGATCCAATCACCTCCCGCAGGGTCCCTTCCCACGTGGATTATGGGAACTACAATTCAAGATGAGATTTGGGTGGGGACACAGCCAAATCACATCAGGGCTTATGTCTGCAGCAGCCCAGACCAGAGGCAGCATTATCTGGCGTGAAGCAGCCAAGTCCAAATGCCAGAAGAGCGGCAAGACTTTCCTTGAGGTTAACCAGCCACTGCTCTGCCCATCCACTCAGGTGGGTGAGGGTGGCCCTTGGAAATTTGAAAGTTCTTCTAGGAATATCAGTGATAAAGCTTTTAACAGATGGATTTATTGAGCACTTACTATACACCACCTATGCAAGCAGCTTCAGCTATCTCATTTCATCTTCTCAGCAACACTTTTGTTATCCCCATTTCTCAGATGAGAAACTTAGGCATGGAGAAGTTAAGGGGGTGACAGAGCTAGGAAGTGTCAGGGTACAGATCTACACCAAGGCAGAGCCCACAGCCTTCTCTCTCTATCCCTCAGCAAATCCGGGATACTCAGGGTCAAGTTCCAAATTTGGACTCTACCACTGACAGCAAGCTTCTCAGGGGCAGGGCTTTCGTCATCCCTGCAGGCTCAGCCTCATGGATGGGAGTAAGGGGTCTGGCATGAGACAAACCTAGGATGCCACCTGCCAGCTGTGTGGCCTTGGGAGAGTTACTTACCATCTCTGAGCCTCAGTCTCCTCATCTATGAAAGGCAACTAGTAACCCCCATTTAGTCTGGTGGTTGTATGTGGGTAATGAGATGACTTAGCACGATGCCTGGCCTGTGGTGCTGTATCTGGTAGATGGAAGTGGTTGTCATTGGTGCTGTTGTCATTTCTATCCTGCACGTGATTCAGCTGCTGTCTCCTCAGGTCCATTACAAATCAGTCTCCAGAAGAGAATGGCCTCACGCGGCCTATCTGCAACTGTAATGATCGTGATGTGCTGGCCATCTTGTCAGTAATGAGCACTTCCTGCACACTGTATGCCAAGTGCCATTCTAAGCACTTTACATATTAACCAGCCAAGAAATAACCCCAGGAGAGAACAGCTGCCTCCTGCCCCGGCCCTCTAGGTTGGAGACAGGGGTCAAGAAGCCATACCTAGGCCAACCCATGGGTACAAGACCTGCTGTAGGAAGAGGTCACAGATGGCCTCATGGGGGGATTCTGGGCCCAAACTTTGGTCCCATATCCATGTCAGGAACCCAAAAAATGACTTTCCCTCCTCCACAACCCCCTAGGTGGCTCTGAGGACTCGGTGAAGTCGTTGCCAGAGCGCTTGAAAAACAGAAAGAGGCTGTGGGATATGTTGGGGGAAACCTTCCTCCATGCCACCCTAGGGCCTGGGGCAGTGCTCACAGTGTTTGTTGACTGACTAATATTTGTTCACTGTAAGTGATGGTTCCATTTTTAGAGCACAGCAGCTCAAGCACTAAGCTGTACCAGCTATTTTTTCGTATATGTATAAGAAGAAGACTAGAAAAATAAATACCAAACATTAATGCTAATTATCTTAATTGAGGAAGGGGCAATGAGGTGAGGAGGGGAGATATCATGGTCACTTTTGTATTTTTTTCCACTTTCTACATTGTCTACAATGAGCATTGTCTACATTGTCCACAATTAATTTTATGGTCAGGAAAAAACAAACATTTCTATAAGTTTATGATTTGCCTCGTTTTACAGAAAAAGAAATGAAGGCCCAAACACGTTATGCCATTTACTCAAGACCACACAGCCAGAAGAGAGCGGCTGGGATGGACCTATACCTGCCATCTCTTCACCTGCATCTGCTGGGAACCCCATCTCTCAGCACTGGGGCCATTTCCAGCTCCTGCATCATGGGGCCTCGTTGTCCCCTTTCCCATGACGAGGCCCTGAAAATGCTCCCACCCCAATCCTGCCAGCTCCCCCAACTACTGAGAGAGTCCCCTCTGAGAGCCAAGGGTCCCTGCAGATCTCAGGAAGGTGGCCAGGGGAAAGAGATGCACGCAAAGCCCCATTCCAGCTCTGCTGACTCACTGCTTATTCATTAATAAAAGAATACCCAGGCTATTTTGGGCACCTGTAATTTTCTACTTGAATAACCAGGAAAGTGGCTGCCTGCCCGCTCCTCTGCCCTGCTCATGGCGCCAGAACAGGGGAAACGCGATCTCGCCTGGCGTAATGGGATCTGGGCCAGGTCTCACTGCTGATTTCCTTGCCTTTGCCTCATTCCAGAAAGCCCAGGTGTCCCCCATGCCACCTCCAAGGGGGTCTGGGGAAGGAGAATCCAGGCCAGATTTGGATGTTGTGGACTAGGTGGTTCCTTCCAGTTCCAGAAGGCAAATCCCAGCTCTGCCACTTGCCAGCTGTGGGACTTTGGCCCCAGCTTCTCCATCTGTAAAATGGGGATAATGACACCACCTTGCAGGTTTGGTCCAGGGGAGCTGCCTGGCTCTTAGGGTAATTGTTGCTGTTGCTGTTATTGTTATTCCGTAGATAAGGAAGGAGTTGTTCTGGGAAAAGATCTGGCCTAGGAGGCGTCGGCTCTCGCATTTGGCTCTACTGCTGACTAGCTATGTGACCTTAGACAAGTCCATTTTCCTCTTATTTTAAGCAAAATTGTTCTTTCTGTTTATCAAGGTAATTCATGATCATTATTGAAAATTTAGAAAAATGAATGAAGAAAATTAAAAATCAGGGTAACTCTTAACTACTATTTATTGAGCACCTACTCTGTGCCAGGCCCCATGTTAGGTGCTCTCTATTTATTATCTCTAATTCTCCCAAGTCTGCACCCATTTGTAGACGAAAAAACTGGAGCTCAGAGTGGTGATGTGACTCACGCAAGGTCACACAATTGGTAAGTGGAGCAGAAATCAAACCCAAGTCTTTCATTCTTCAAAGTCTGTTGGTTTGGTTTTCTATTGCTGCATAACAAGTGACCACAAAATCAGTGGCTGAAAACCACACACATATCACAGTTTCCCTTGGCAGGAGTCTGGGCACCACTTACCTGGTCCTCTTCTCAGACTCTTACAGGCTGCAATCAAGGCATGAGTTGAACTGTGTTCTTATCCAGGGGCTCGACTGAGGAAGAGTTCACCTCCGTGCTCATTCAGGTTGTTGGCAGAATTTACTTCCTTGCAGTTGTAGAACAGAAGGCCCCAGAGGTTTGCTGCTTCCTTGTTGGAGGCTGCCCTCAGGTCCTAAGAGGCCACCCAGTTTCTTGAGGCTGCCCACAGCGTCTTGCCATGGGGGCACCTTACCTAGCTGCTAATTTCATTGAGCCAGCAAGGAGAATCTCTTGTTAGTGTATGCTAGCATGACAGAGTCACAGGTACATGCACACATATATGCACATACAAGCACATATACAAATCCGTCTAGCATGATCATGGGAGTGACACACCCTCACCTTTGCCATATTCTATTGTTAAAATAGCTCCCACCCACCCTCCACTCTGGAGAGGTAGAGGACCACACCAAAGTGTCAGCACAGGGCTGAGAGTCATGGAGGCCACCTAGGTGTCTGTCTCCCACACCCACACTCTTCCCACCACAGCCAGCTCCCCTTTCCTCAACAGCATCCTCACTCTCACCTTCCAGGAGAAACTCCACTCTAGGTTGGCAACTGCAAAGTTAGCTCCATGTTACAAACATCGTGGCATATCCTGGACCAAGAAAAAGGAGCCTCATGGAACAGTGGCTCAAGACATTTGACCCCCAACCCATGGTACCATGCTGTGTAAAAACCAGAGAGGGAATAGGAATGGACAGGACATAGTGCCCAATCTCAGAAAACTTACCAGGAGGCTGGAAAGATGTCACAGTCAAGTGTTCTTTTTCCATGCTGTGTAAAAACCAGAGAGGGAATAGAAATGGACAGGACATAGTGCCCAATCTCAGAAAACTTACCAGGAGGCTGGAAAGATGCCACAGTCAAGTGTTCTTTTGGTTGCAGGAGCCCTGGGTTAAGGGGGAAGAAAAGACAATTTTTTGGCTCTTGTATGTGAAAGTCTAGGAGTAATGACATCAAGCAAGGCTGGATCCTGCGTCTTAAATGAAGTCTTCAGGACCTAGTCCCTCTCTCAGGGCTCTACTTTTCTCTGGTTGACCTCATTCCTGGGCCAGTCCCCCTTCATGGAAACTCCCAGCAGCTGCAAGATTATCTCATTCTTAAACTAGAAGAGTGTGAAGGCTGGAGGGAGAAATAGGTATTGGGGGTGGGGGTTGGTTTGTTGACAAGAAGTCACAAGAAAGGAAATTGAGAGTAGACTGAAATGTAGAAGGGCTGGAATTCAGATAGAAACTTTAGCCTGTACTCTGTGGTCCAACATTTTCCAGTGTGTTCCACAAGACTTTAAGTGTTAGGTGAGCCAAGAGTTTCAGGTCCAACAGACTGGATTAAGCCTACTTAAACAGGTTTCTCTCCTGCAGGGCCTCTTGTGTTCACACGCCCAGATGTGATTCTCCAAAAGGAGAGCTACAGACTATAGCATTCCCTAAGGTGCAGCTCTCGATTCTACACCTTGTGAAGTGCCACTGTGGGTCATAGGGAGCCATTGAAGGCAGCAGAGCAAGAGAGTAAGACAGCGAAAGTGTTCTGGGAAGAACACAATGGACGCTCTGTAAGAGATGTCTGCATAGGATGGGCATGGTGGCTCACACCTGTAATCCCAGCACTTTGGGAAGCCAAGGCGGGTGGATCACTTGAGGTCAGGAGTTCAAGACCAGCCTGGCCAACATGGTCTCTACCAAAAATACAAAAATTAGCCAGGCATGGTGGCAGGCGCTTGTAATCTCAGCTACTTGGGAGGCTGAGGCAGGAGAATCACTTAAGCCTGGGAGACAGAGGTTGCAGTGAGCCGAGATTGTACCACTGCACTCTAGCCTGGGTAACAGAGTGAGACTCCGTCTCAAACAAACAAACAAAAAGAGATGACTGCATAATCATCCATGCAAAGAGCAATGACCTCCCAGACCAGAGAGTCAGTGGCAGAAACAGGAATTAAGGTATACAGTGGAGATAGGATGTAGGAAAATACATAGATTAACTCAGAAAATGCTGCTGCCTTGGTGATAGTGACAGTGACACTGATATTTAGTTTTGATTTTAGCTTTTCTACTGAAAGCAGAGGCCACACAAAGAGAAAGCATGGACTGTGAAGTTCAGCAAACCTGATTCTTGGGTCTACTACTGTGCCTTTTGGGCAAGCCTCTGAACCTTGGCCCAGTGAAGGCTTAAGCATTTTCTCTCAGGGTCCTGGTGAGCATTCCAAGATTATAGAGAGGGGGTAAGGATGCCTCACTACGAGTTGGACTTCCACTTCCAGCCACGATAGAGGACCTGGTATCACACTAGCACTACCACTAAAAACAACTTGACACTTGGCAAAATAAGAGACAATGTTCTCAGGCAGTGGACAATAGGTACTGTGATCTCTGAAGGAAGGGAAACTTACAAGGTGAGCCCCTCATCATTTGGACTGTCATCCTGGGACAATTTCCCAATGGCACAGGACGACGGAGCGCAAACAGAACATGACAGCCCCTCTGAGCTCAGGAGGCAGAGATCAGGGTCTGGAGCAACTAAAGCAAAAGGAATCTGCAAAATAGGGCACTGGAGAGGAGGGAGCTGCATAGATAGGGAGCCCCAAAATCTGTGTGGGGGTTGCCCATGACCCTCAGGTTCTTGCCCAAGGACTGGGATTTGCAGGCACAGGGTCAGACTATCTGAGACCTACCAGAGAGCAGCTGTTATAGGGTTGAGAGTGAACTGGGATACTATAGGTCAGCTGGGGCTGGGAAACATTGGAGAGACCTTCATCCCAGACGTCAAGCTGAGACACCAGAAGGCTGTGCCTTAGGTGTGAGGACTATACTGTGGTATAAGGGATACTCCAGACCTGCATAACAAAGCCTAAAACCAAATCCTTCAAGACCCTTGGGGAGAAAGTTTAGAGGTGAGTCCTACCAAATTAGAGGGACTTGGGAAAGAGCTTGAACTTTGCAGGAGAGCAAAAACAAGCCCATGGAACTTCAAAGGGATCACCTAATAATTGTACTGCCTGCTAAAACAAAACCCAATACTCGTCAGAAAAAGATAACAAAATCCAGAGTCTCCACAACACATCGCACACACACAACATCCAGTATACAATCAAAATTGTTTAGAATGCAAAGAGACAGGAAAATGTGATCCTTAGCCAAGAAAAAAGCAGCCAATAGAAACTAGCGCCCAGATGGTCTGGAGGTCAGAGTTAGTAGATGAAGACCCTGAAGCACCTAGTCCAGTGTTTGGCACATAGTAGATGCCCAAAAAAAGCCAGCTGCTTATCTCTGTTTGAGCAAAGTAATAATTTATTCCCCAAAATCCTTGAAACACAAGAATTAATACAGGAAAGTGCATTCAGTGCACACATCCTCAGGTCCCGCTGATTGACCTTATGGGGCCCAAGGAGTGGGGGAGGCTGTCACGTGCAACAACGAGAGAAACAAGTTATGACCCTGCCACTAACTCACTGTGCAAGTCCCTCAGTGCTCTGTGCCTCAGTTTCTCCATTTATATAATGGAGGGTGTAGGCAGATCATCTCAAAGGGCCCTTTCTCTCCAGGATTCTGAGTCTGTCTGGCACAGGAACTGTTATCAGCCCAGGACACACTCTGAGCTGGGGCCTGGAAGAACCGGTTGGAGAAGGAACTGGATCTGCGTTTAATGCTTTGGAGGGAGCACGAGTTGGGATGTCACTCTCCCAAGTATAACAATGTTGAATTGTGGGCAGAGCCTGAGCTCATTTTCCAAAGGAAACTTTCTTGAGAAATGTCTCCTAGCAACCAGCTCCACTGAGAGTACAATCTTCAGGGACCTTTGCAGAAACACAAAGGCTTTTTGTGTCGCCCTCCTTCAAAAGCCCAGGTGGAAACTGCTCATCAGCCAACATGCTAGTGTGAAGCTCAGAAAGCAGGTGGAGGGGCATCTGGTGGGGCAGGGGCTATTGGAAGGGCTTCCACCCACAGCCTCAACCTCTTTCCTTTCAGTGAAAATAGAAGTAGTCCAGCTTCAGGGCTCTGAGCATGGTCTTCCAACAGGAGCTCAAAACCCAGTTACTAGTTGGGGAGCCTTGAGGAAGTTACTTAACCTCTGTGAGCCCCACCTGTAAAATGGGAACACTAATATGCAGGAGGTTGGTGCTCCACCTAGATCCCTTTTATTGATCCAGCATGTCCACATGCCAGTTACGATGAGTGCTGATTGCTCACAGTTGCACCCTTCTCAGACAATCACCCATGGACAATGGGAAGTACCTCACCCAGAGATACTTTGGGGGTTGAGCCCATCTTGCAGGTTACCCTGTTCCCATTGTCCTATAGCCAATGACCAACAGATATGGAGGTACAAAAGCCCAGCCCCCTTGCCTATGGGGGGATGATGCTGCAGTGCCATCTACTCTCCAGACTTCCCACGGCATCCTCCTGAGGCTAGACTTCAGCTGAGCCCACATCTTGACTTAACTTCTCCTGCTCCATCCTGCTTTCCTCCCTTACACTTTTAAAGGTTTCCCATGAGAGCTATCCCTCAAGCAGTCACTTGCACCAAGTCCCCATTTCAAGCTCTCCTTCTAGAAAATCTAAAGACATGATGGTACCTACCTCTTGGGCCACAGTGAGCATCCAACGATAGAATGCATATGAAGTACTCAGCCAATGCCTGGCACATAGTAGGTGCTCAATATACGAAAATCATCGTCCTCCTTCTCATTATTCTCATCATAACTAAAGACAAGCCTGGGATCATAGGGGGCTTCTAATGTGCACAAGAGCTGAGGACAGTCTTGGTATGGGGAAATAATTGCATTTAGACTGCTTAATACAGTTGAGGCAGTTATCAACTTCCTTTATTTCCTAAACCAATATAACAAAGCATTTCTCTAATTATAAAAGTAACACAGGTTCATTGAAAAAACGAAACTCAAGAAATGCAGAGAACTATGAAAATGAATGAATACACTAATTAATGAATAAAATTCCCCACCACTTGTTTATAATCACTGAGGACATTTTGGTTCATATCCTTCCAAACAGTATTCATGTAAATTTACATAACATAGCTACATATGGACACACACACATACACACATATCTACACCCACAAACATGTATATATTAGGTTGGTGCAAAAGTCATTGTAGTTTTGCCATTACTTTAATTGATATAAGTAATACTATATAGAGATAAATATAGATATGTAAGACTCAATACATAAAGTAACACTACGTGTGTAACAAAATATATAACCAATCATGTAACCTGTTTTTTTCACTTAATTTTTATAAATAGATAGTGGACATCTTCCATGTTAGTAAACCTAGGTCTACAGCATCCTTCTTAGCCACAGATTGTTACATTGTACAGAAATAGTACAATTTAATCAATCCCCTATCGCTGGACATTTACCATATTGCCAATCTTTTTATTATCTTGAACAATGCTTGTTAATGCACATTCTTGACCATATATCTTTGTGAAATGTGTTCAATTATCTTCTTAAAACAAATTCTTAGAAATGGAACAGCACAGATACCTGCCCGGTTTGTAGGGCTTTCGACGCACGTTTCCCTGCAGGACGCCCGTACTATCAGCACTCCCTCCAGTACACCAGAGTGTCTGTCCTCACACCCTCTCCAACACTGGGTATCATTATATTTTCATTTTCGCCAATCTGATAGGTGAAAGATAATACCCCATTGTTGCCTGAGTGTGCATTTTCTTTGATTTCTGGGGAGGCAGAGCATCTTTCTTACGTTTGTGGACCGTTTGGATTTCACCTGCTGAGAACTGCCCTTGTCCAGTCGTTGGCAAAGCCTGTTGGGTGTCTTCTCTCTTCCCCCTTCCCTGCCCTGAGCCACAGACTCAGCAGCTTCCTGGTGTGTTATTTCACAGGCTCTCAAAGCTCTGCCTCATACAGGATTGGCCTCCCAGGGAGGCAGAATTTTCTCCATCTGCTCCAGCCTGCCTGAGATAGGATTAGTGAGAATCCAGTGCCTTGACCTCCAGGAGCCCCCTTGCCAAGTCCCCTCTCCCGGCCCCATCCACATTTACACCACAAAGACTTTGCAAACCAGATCTGCTTAACGAAAATGTCAGTTTTTGCCAAAATTCCAAACCCACCCAGCAAATACATTCCAGAGGTGATTATTAGCATGACTTGAAGAATCTTTTCAGAAGAACTTGTCAGAATATTCCTTTAAAATCCAGTACTCTTGAGAAGTTTAACATGAGATTGTACACATACCAAGATCCAGCACAGTGGAAAATATCCCAGCCATTGACCCAGAAATCCCAATGGTAAGAATTTACCCTCTGGGTGGGTGCACTTGCCCATGTACAGAAAGATACATGTGGGATATTCATTGAAACCTTCCTCATAACAGCAAAATATACGGCAACCACTTCCATATCCATCAGTTAGGACCCCTAAAATAAGTTACCAATGACCTCTGCTATGAAACATTGTGCAAACAGTAGAGAATGTGGTGAGTCTGAATGTGCACGTGTGTAAACATGTCCTCGATGTGCCATAAAGTGACAAAGCAAGGTGTAGCCTGGCACATTTATTGTGATCCCCTCTGCACTTTCTAAAGGATAGATCGGAATCATTCTAGATGTTTATAGAAGCAGAGACAATTCCTGGAGAGATGCATAAGAAATTACTTACATCAGTTTTTTCTGGGAGGGGGATGTGGGGTTGGAGTATTTGGAGATTTGGGGGTTGCACTTTACACCCATCTGCATTGTTTAATAACCATGAATAATAATTTAAATGGCTTTATCATTATATAATGAAAACGCTTATTTAAAAGTTTAAAAGTGAGCCTATGATCAATAACAGAATTGTGGTCATAATAATGTGATTATTAAATAGCCTATTGAGTACCAATTATGTGCCAGGCACTGTGTATTCTCTCATTCAATATTATAACGAGCCCTATTTTGATACTTATTTTATACACGAGGAACCTGAGTCTTAGGTTAAGAGGCTTGGTAAGGCTGCATCTGATTACAAAACACTGGCTCTTTCCACAGCGCATTGTTCTGGTGCCCGAAGGGAGACCTGTGAGGGTTTTGTCGGGTCCTATGGGGGTCCTTCAGTGAGTCCCTCGCGGTGGGCTGGAGGCTTCCCACCTGGTGGCAGCTCTGTTCTCTTTGCCTGCCCCCTGTGGCATTTATTCCCCTGATCTGTCTCCTTAGAGCTGCACCATCCAAAGCAGTCCACTTAATTAATTACGATTAAATAAGACTAAAATTTCAGCTCCTCAGTTGCGCTAGCCACATCTCAACTGCTAAATAGTCACATGTCGCTAGTGGCTACCATGTTATAGGAAAGACAGCAAACATATCCATCCTCGCAGAACATTCTATCGAATTCCCTGTCCCAGCTTTGGAGCCAGGCTGACCTGGGCTCAAACCTGCTCCATCACTGGAGGAGCTGAGCAAAAATCACTCAACTTTTTTAAGCCTCACTATTCTCATCTGTAAAATGGGATGACGATATAGCTGCCGCACTGGGCTGTTGCAGGGGTTAGTTAAGATCATGCCTGCTGCATGGGTAGCCCAAAGCCTGTCACATGAGCAGCTGTCACTTAAAAGACAGAGAGGAGGGTAGGACTCCGCAGTCAGATATTTTATGACCTCGGGCAGGTCTGCTCTGAGGCCTCACCTCGTTGTCTGTAAAATGGGATAAACAGTACCTACCCTGAAAGGTTGCTGTGAGGATTTGAGAGCATCTATATTGTAGATGCTCAGAAAACAGTCAAGCCCCTTTTCCCCTTTCCAAAAAAGGGTTTCCCCTGTCAAGCAAAGCACTATCAAAAGACCCAGAAGAAGGAATCCAGAAGGCCAAATATCAAAAGAAGGCTCAATCTCCAAAATGAAATAATCATGGGATATTGTCCTATCACCCATTAAGTTGCAGGGGTGGGGTGTAAATTGAACTTTTTACCAAAGAATAACACGCATATTTAATACCGCACCTGGGCTGGGCATGGTGGCTCGTGTCTGTAATCCCAGAACTTTGGGAGGCTGAAGTGGGAGGATCACTGGAGGTCAGGAGTTTGAGGCCAGCCTAACCAACATGGTGAAACCCCATTTCTACTAAAAATACAAAAAGTTAGCTGGGTGCAGGAGAATCACTTGAATCCAGGAGGCAAATGTGGCAGTGAGCCGAGATCACACCACAGCATTCTAGCCTAGGTGACAGAGTGGGATCCCACCTCAAAAAAAAAAAATAGTGCACTTGTTTTAATTATACCACTTAACACATTTTTAGAAACTGAAAATACCTGTGTAACCACCACTCAGATCAAGAAACAGAACATCAACAGCACCCTGGAAGCCCCTCCTGCCCCTTCCCATCCACTATTGCCCTCCACAGGGACAACCACTATCCCGACTTCTAACACTAGAGATTAGTTTTCAGGAGACAAACCTAGATTCATAACATAAAGGCTTGCTGAAGGTGTGGACAATCCCATAATCTCAGGCACGGATGGCAAGTATGGAAAATGGTACAGCCATTTTGGAAGATAATTTGGCAGCATCTACTAAAACTTAAGATACATGTACTTCCTGGTCTAGCATTTCCACTTCCCAGTGTCTGCCCTAGAGAAACGTTCACCCATGTGGACAGAAAGGCAGCAAGCATAAGGGTGTTTGGAGTAGAATTATTTGTAATAGTGAAAAATTGAGGCTGGGTGCAGTGGCTCATGCCTATAATCCCAGCACTTTGGGAGGCTGAGGCAGGCGGATGATTTGAGGTCAGGAGTTTGAGACCAGCCTGGCCAACATGGTGAAACCCCATCTCTACTAAAAATACAAAAATTAGCTGGGCATGGTGGTGTGTGCCTGTAATCCCAGCTACTCGGGAGGCTGAGGCAGGAGAATCGCTTGAACCTGGGAGGCGGAGGTCACAGTGAGCCGAGATCCCAGCATTGCACTCCAGCCTGGGTGACAAGAGCAAAACTCCATCTCAAAAAAAAAGAAAAAGAAAAGAAAAATTGGAAGCAATCTAAATGTCCAACTAAAGCATAATGGTTTAAAAAAAAAAAACTATAGGGCATCACACTGTGGTTTACACTGTAGTAGATCAGAAGAGTGAGGTGGATCTACGTGTGCCAATGTAGAAATATCTCCAAGACATATCACAGAGTTTAAAAAGGAAGCTGCAGAAAAAAAACCAAACCCACACATGCAGCATCAAAAAGAGTGATGACTCAGGGAAAGGGGTGAGATTGGGGCATGGCTGGGATAGTAAGGAGAAATGTTACTTTTTAAAATCTGTATGCAACTGAGTTGTTCCGAATGTTTACAGTAGCAGTGGATTTATGTATTACTTGTTTGAAATATTTTGCAAGCGTTTAAGGGGAATGAAAACAACCCACCCACCAAGTCCAGGTATGGAGAAAAAGACTGCTGCTGCTGCCTGCTGGGGGGTGGGTGGCTCCCACCCAGGGCCTCAGCTTGAGTTCCAAGAAGGCAGTTTTCTGGGTCTCTGAGACCTAAGGGGCTGAATGAATGGAGGCGTGAGAAGGCCCTGGAGACCAGAATTGTAGAGGCCTCTTTTGATGGAAAACAGTGCCCTCATTACTGCACCTCGGCTGAGAACTCAACACCCATGTGATGTAAGTGAACCCCTGCAAAGGAACAAGTCCCAGGGCTGGGCGCCTGCTCCAAACAGAGCCCAGTACTTTAAAGGAAGGATTGCCGGGTCTGATTCTCTCCATCCCTGGGGATGGAAAAGAGAGGTGGCAGGCGTCACCTCACAACAGGGTGGCTTTGTGAGAGTGAAGCACTGAGGTGGAGGCTCGGGGTGAGCGTTGTGACATCCAGTGGCTGTGGGCTCCAGAGAGTGGAGGTTGCAGAGGAGGGCAGCAGCCAGGGCTCTGCATTACAAATGTTCAACCTTTAAGAATAAGCCAGGTGGGGAGGCTGGACCAGCTGACTCCAGGGAGAAGGGTTCCTTAACCTCACTGAGCCTCAGTTTCCTCCTCTGTAAAATGGGTGCAGGCTCTTGCCATCTCACACACACATGAAAGCTCCTGAGTCAGACTGCCTCAAGTCTAATTGCAAAGCTGCCACTTGCCAGCTGTGTATCTTTTTTATTTTTTTATTTCCATCCAGCTGTGTATCTTAACCTGCCGAAGGCCTCAGCTTCCTTCCTCATCTGTAAAACAAGAACTTCACTCTTCCCTAATCTCAGAGTGCTTTCATGAGGTTTAAATGAGACCATATCGGTAAAGTCATGTCACAGTGCCTAGCACTAGAATGTGCTCGATAGCTATTTGCTACAATTATTAAGTTAATAATTTATTAGTTTTTATTTACAAAGCACCTATGTGCCAAGAACTGTGCTAGGCATTGCAGACACATCCCTGAATAAGTTACAATTCCTATTCTCATAGTGTTTACAGTCTAATGGAGGTGTAAATAAAGACACCTAGAGACATACCTCCAACTGATTCACTCCAGATTTCAAGGACAAATACCCTGAGGTCCAAATTCAGAATTCAGGCCCATCTGTGTTTATCAGCGATGCAATTTTTCTAACACCTCCCTCCTCCCTGCCAATCCAAAGCAGTGTGTATGGGAGTGACCTCAATGTGTCCCCAAAAATCTCTGTTGTAAAGATGTCAAAAGTACAATACAAAGTGACACAATCATTGTTGGCAGTATCCACTATAGCCAAACATTCACCTACTTACAATCCCCGAAGTCCACTGCTGGATATCTGCCCAACAGAAATGAGCACTCGTTTTGACCCAAAAATTCATGGAAAGTTGCTCACAGCAGCTTTATGAGTGATAGCCAAAAACTGGAAACCATCCAAATGTTCGTTCTCAGGAGAATGTATCAGCAAACTGCGACATAGCCACCAAATGGAATACTTAAGTCAGAAATCAAGAGGAATGAACTACTGACACAGGCAGCCACACTGATGAATCTCAAACACACGGCTGAGTAAAAAAGCCAGGCCAAAATGAGCACATTTTGTTACTCCATTGATGTGAAGTTCTAGAGCAAGAGAAACAAATCTGTAGTGACAGAGGCCAGAATGGCTCTTACCCTGGGAGAAAGTAGGTATTGACTGGGATGCAGTCAGTCTTGATATATATTTTGTCATATATATCAAAATATAAAGCAGGCCAATCTTGTTTTATATCTTGATCTTGGAGGTGGTTATGCACATGAACACATATGTAAAACCTCATTGAGCTGCACAACGGACTTTATGCTACACTTCAATTTTTTTTTTTTTTTTTTTTGAGACGGATTCTGGCTCTGTTGCCCAGGCTGGAGTGCAGTGGCACGATCTGGGCTCACTGCAACCTCCACCTCCCAGGTTCAAGCAATTCTCCTGCCTCAGCCTCTCGAGTAGCTGGGATTACAGGCGCCCACCACCAGGTCCGGCTAATTTTTTGTATTTTTAGTAGAAACGGGGTTTTTTCATGTTGACCAGGCTGGTCTCAAACTCCTGAGCTCATGCCATCCGCCCGCCTCAGCCTCCCAAAGTGCTGGAATTAGAGGGGTGAGCCACCACACCCAGCCTACACCTCAATTTTTAAATGTTTAAAAACAAATAAAGCAAGGTCCCTTAAATGCTCCTTGGTGCATGGGGAAGACTATGGCAGATGTGGACTGGGCCCATGGTTGGTCTCCTGGACACTTTCACATTGAGGCCTCAGCCTCTAGGAGAAGCAATGGGACAAACTGGGGAAGAGGAGGATTTGGAGATAGGATCATTGAGGCTGCCAGTGACCAATGCCAAGAGGTTTTTCTCAACAATCAGGACATGAAAAAGAGGCAGGCGGAGGCCACAGGAAGGACAGGAGGAATGCAGATGTCTTTGCCTCAGGGAAGATTGAGTTGTGCCCAGTTGTATTGGGGCATATTGTACGTTACACAATAGTATTTCCTCTGGAATTTATGTCTGCTAACTTTCACTAACCATAATTATAATTAAGCCAGCATCTCCCGATTTGGAAACGGTGAGAACAAATGACAGTTGGCCATATTTTTCAGCATCGTCCTTGGAAAAGACTATCAGTTATCAGTAATGCATCAGCAATGATCTAGGTGGAGATTCTCTCACTCACCAAATGCCAACCATTGAAGGGAGGGAGGCCTCTGCCTTGGTCACTGAGGTTCCACTGGATACAGGTTGGCCTTATTTTCCAACAAGTCTTGCATGGAAGGGGGCTGGCAGGTGTGCAAGTGACATTTCTTGTGTGTGTGTGTGTGTGTGTGCAACAAAGCTGTTTATTTCACTTGGGTGCAGGTGGGCTGAGTCCGAAAAGAGAGTCAGCAAACGGTGGTGGGATTATCATTAGTTCTTATAGGTTTGGGATAGGTGGTGGAGTTAGGAGCAATTTTTTACGGGCAGGGGGTGGATCTTACAAAGCACATTCTCAAGGGCAGGGAGAATATTACAACGTAGCTTCTTAAGGGCAGGGGAATATACATTATCGCAAGGGCGGGGAGGGTGTATTGTCATAAGATCAATTGATCACTTAAGGTGGGGCAGAAACAAATCACAATGGTGGAATGTCATCAGTTAAGGCAGGACCTGGCTATTTTCACTTCTTTTGTGGATCTTCAGGTGCTTCAGGCCATCTGGATGTAAACATGCAGGTCACAGGGGATATGACGTGTTAGCTTGGGATCAGAGGCCTGACATTCCTGTCTTCTTATATTAATAAGAAAAACAAAACAAAATGGTGGTGAAGTGTTGGGGCGGCGAAAATTTTTGGGGGTGGTATGGAGAGATAATGGATGATGTTTCTCAGGGCTGCTTCAAGCGGGATTCGGGGCGGCGTGGGAAACTAGAGTAGGAGAGATTAAACTGAAGAAAGATTTTGGAGTGAGCGGTGATATTGTGGGGTTGTTAGAGGGAGCATTTGTCATATAGAATGATTGGTGATGGCCTGGATGCAGTTTTGTATGAATTGAGAAACTAAACAGAAGACACAAGGTCCAAATAAAAGAAGGAGGAAAACGAGTATTAAAGGACTAAGAATTGGAAGGACCCAGGACATCCAATTAGAGGGTGTCCAAGGGGGTTCAGTGTAATTATCTGTTTGGTTGGCAAGTTTTGGGGCTCTATCCTTGAATTTTTTTGTGTTGTCATACACCAGGCCAGATTGATTTAGGTAAAAACAAGACTCTTCATTTAAAAATATACAGAGTCCTCTTTTTTCAGCAGTAAGTTGAGGCCTATTCCTGTCTTCTTATATTAATAATAAGAAAAACAAAACAGTAGTGAAGTGTTGATGTCATGAGGGGAACAGGAAGCTGTTCAGTCCTATTTGCAAATTGATTTTGGGGGGTAAGGAAAACTAGTGTACATGTGCCTGTCCAATTAACAGGTAGACACATGTAGGTGGAGGAGCCACAGAGGAAGAAGAGACCTTGTGTAAGGCAAAACTGGAAATGTAAAGTGAAAAGATGAGAGGGAGCACCAAAAGAAATGTCTTGCACCCAGACTCCTACGGATCCAGCGAGGGCAGCTGCTGTTAGAGGTTGTAGTGGGGATTGATGGGGCAACTGGGTAGAGGGGGAGGTTCGATTTTCATGGTGTATGAGAAAGTGCACAGTGCCTACAAGCAATCTTTCACTGCTGTTCATGGGGTTGGGTATAAGTAAACAAGAAGGAGGGCTGGAAGGAGAGTCCAAAGAACAAGGGGAAGGTAGCCAAGGATGGAGTGAAATGCAGGGCAAATGTCTTCCTAAGCAATAGTAACTGCTAATGATTTTACGTTTGTCAGTATTGACAGAGGGCTTATCTGTAATGCGGAGCTGAAAAGCCCCTAATGGTTTTTGGTAATGTCTATAGTTGGGCTTTGGAGATGAAGAGGGAAGGAGCATAGGGAAGGTGAAAGTTTACCTAAAGGAATTCTGGTGGGTCTTTGCCGAGAGATGCACAAAGGAGAGGCAACAGGGATAGTAGTTTGTGAGGGGTCCGAATATGGCAGAGGGCGGGGAGGTGGAATTGACATAAGGAGAAAGGTACCGTAAGTAGATGCGGCTAAGTATGGCAGCTTGTTGGTGTGAAATGTCTGGGCAGTTCTCAATAAATCTGTCTAGAAAGTAAAGAAGTTCCTCAGGTGGGTAAAGATGAGGGCTATTAAAGGAGGTTCGGAGGTGCAGGGAGAGGGAGAAGTAGTCCAGTCGGCCTGTAGAGCGTGGATGGCTGTGTAAGAGCAGGAAGAAAGGGAAATGCAAAGCCAGCAATTGTTTGCTAACAAAGGATTAGAAATGGTGAGGAGGGAGTGAGTGAGATTGATAGTATGTTAGAAGTAATTAGGGAGGGGTAGAGAGTGACTGGAGAACAGAGGCAAGGATAAGAGTGAGTAGAAAAGTAAAAAAAAAAAAAAGGACTTCATCAGGGTAGAAGAATTGGAGTGTACCTTGCCACTGAAGATCTTCTATCCACTTCAAGAGATACTTAGGGGTGGTAGTTTGAGGTAAAACCAGGAGATATCAGTTATGATGGTTTGGAGGAAAAGTGTAAACCGTCAGTGTAAACAAGGGCAGGGCATTTACGAGTAGTTGAGAATGGTGAATAGGAGTATGACTAGGCAGAAGATAGTAGGGATGACAAGTTTTTGGGGTGCAGTCCAAGTAGTGGGGGTGACTGTGTAAAGCCCTGTTGCGAAAAGTAGGGTAAGGACGAATAGACCTAATAGAATGAAGGGATGTATTAGGCTCATAAGGGTGATTATTGCTCTTCAGAAATGTGAGTGAGTTTAAGGGAAGTAGGGGAGAGCACTTGCGACTTCCAGGAGGAAGAGGACAGATCAGGCTGGCTGTCCAATGGACACAGCTTTATTCTGGAATGGTGAACTCAATGGGGAGGGTCCTGCAGGCAGAAGGCAGTTGAGGTACTATAGATGACTAAGTGGGGTCTGGTCCACCGAGGTGGTAGAGTTTGAGGGGTCAGATTCTTAAGAAATGATCGTCCAGCTAGGGTGTCTTTATATGGCTGGGAATCTGGAGTAGACAAGAAGATTAGCAGTCTGATGAATTTCCTGTCTAGCCTGCTGGAGGACTGGAAGATAGTTGCCTAGAAGGCTGGTGTCTGGGATGAGGTTGGGGCCGAGCAAGAAAGTGCGTCCATATAAAAGTTCAAATGGACTTTACCCTGTAACATCTCGAGGACAGGCTCTAATTCTGAGAAGGGCAAGAGGTAAAAGTACTGTCCAGTCCTTTTTAAGTTGGAGGCTGAGCTTGGTGACGTGTGTCTTTAAAAGACCATTAGTCCGTTCTACCTTTCCTGAAGATTGAGGACGGTAAGGGGTATGAAGTTTCCACTGAATACCAAGAGCCTGAGAAACTGCTTGGGTAATTTGACTAATAAAGGCTGGTCCGTTATCGGACTGTATAGAGGTGGGAAGGCCAAATCGAGGAATTATGGCTGACAGAAGGGAACAAATGACCGCGGTGGCTTTCTCAGACCCTGTGGGAAGGCCTCTACCCATCCAGTGAAAGTGTCTACCTAGACTAAGAGGTATTTTAGTTTCCTGACTCGGGGCATGTGAGTAAAGTCAATTTGCCAGTCCTAGGCAGGGGCAAATCCCTGAGGCCAGCAACATTTCTTTGAACTCCAGGTCTGGGAGCTGCTCCTTCTGAAATTCTGGCTTTGTGATGCTAATGTTGCCCTTGGGACCCAGCCCAACTTCCCAGGTCTGTGTGGGGAGAGCTGAGCAGCAGCAGCTTAGATCCCTTCTGGATTCTCTAGACTAGGTCCTTTTTCTATGTCTTGAAATTTTCTTCCACAGATGAGGTTACTTGTTCCCTTAATCCTTTCATTAAAAAACACAAAAGATACTTCAAACCACAAACACTCTCCCTCTTCTATCCCCTCCTTGGTGGTGGAGTTCAAAATTGGAACCCCCAGGGGAAACACCAGGACCCCAGGCAATTCTGTTCGTCCTGATCATCCCTGAGCAGGCCACAGCTGAGGCCTCCCCTGGTTCTGGCCCTGTCTCACTCTCTGGGGAATTACCCACTTTCCCATACAGCGCAGAGGCCTTTATGTGGCTGCATTCCCTCATTCACTGATTCATTCATTCCCTCAATAAGTCTTTATTGAGTGTCCACTCCAAGCACAGCTCCAGGCTGGGCCCTGGGGAGACAGCTGTGTATAGGACCCAATCCCTATTCAAGGTGAGTACAGTATGGTGAAGGAAGCAGGGCTGAAAGAGTCATAATTCGGTAGGAAGTATTAACATAGGGGAAGTCTGGGTGCTACGGGAGTACGTGGTTGAGGGGGACCTCCCTGAGAAAGTAGCATTTCTGCCAAGACCTAAAGGATGAGAAGGAGTGAGCCAGGCAGAACGGGGGAGCTTCCCAGGTGAAGGGAACAGTTTCTGCAGAAGCTGGCAGCTGAGAGAAGCCATGGCTTTCAGGGAACCCAGAGAGTTCTCAGTGGTTGGAGTATGGGGCATGGAGGAAGTTGGCCCCTGTCTCCTCACTGACCTTCTCTCATGTGACTGCCCCTGTGTTCCCTCCACTTCGGCCACCCTGACCTCCTTGCTGCTCCTGAATATGCCGGGCACAGCCCAGCTCGGAACCTTTGCACTAACCGCTGACGTCTGCTTGGCTAACTCCCAGTTTCTTTCAAGTCTGTGTCCATGTCTCATCTTCCCATTGAGACCCGTCTGAACTGAGCATCTATTTATGACCACAGGTGGTCCCCACTTGCCACCAGCCACCCCCTTTCCCTCCTTTACACTTCCTTTTTCCTGGAGTCTCTCTGGCCTCCTTCCACACTACCTTACTTATTCATCATGCTTATTGTCTATCTCTCACTCTAGAATGTGAACGTGAACGCTGCAAGAACAGAGGCCTTTTTTGTGTTCACTGAGGTATCCAAGCCCTTGCACAGTGGAAGGAATAAACAGATGGAATTTGAGAGGCTGGCAGGGAGAAGCCAGGCTGCAGAGGCCTTGTAGGCCTAGGGAAGACATGTGGGTTTGAGTCCCCAGTGCAAAGGGAAAACACGACGCAGAAGGGTTCCAAGGAGGGCAGAATCAGGGTCTGAGTTACACTTTAAAAGCTCACTCTGGAGTCTTTGTGGAGAACGACTTGAAGGAGAGTGATATGGTTTGGCTCTGTGTCCTCACCCAAATCTCATCTCAAATTGCAATTCCCACATGTCGAGGGAGGGACCTAGTGGGAGGTGATTAGATCATGGGGGCAGATTCCCCCATGCTGTTCTCGTGACAGTGAGTGAGTTCTCGCAAGAGCTGATGGCTTTAAAGTGTGGCACTTCCTTGCACGCTCTCTCTCTCTGTCTCTCCTGCTGCCATGTAAAATGTGCCTTGCTTCCCCTTCACTTTTCACCATAATTATAAGTTTCCTGGAGCCTCTCCAACCATTTGGAACTGTGAGCCAATTAAACATCTTTGTTTATAAATTACCCAGTCTCAGGTAGTATCTTTATAGCAGTGTGAAAACTGACTAATACAGAGAACAAGTTGCTGTTGGTATCCAGGCATTCAGTGGTACCCAGGCTAGGGTGGTGGCATGGAGGCCTGGGAGAAGTGGATGAACTCCAGAAATTCATTAGAAGGTGGACTCACCAGGCCTGGGAGATCAGACGACTGTGGGGTTGCAGGAAGACAGGGCAAGGAAGACTCCCAGCCTCCTGGTCTGAGCAACAGGGTCAGAGTAGAGCCATGTGCTGAGATCTGGGAGACAGGGGAGGCACATGTTGGAGGCTTGGGGTGTCGAGAGTTCTGTTTGGGCCATGGTGAGTTTCAGGTGCCTATTAGACTTTCAAGTGGAGATGTCAGGTAGCTGATTGGACAAGGTCAAACCTCAGAAGCATGGTCGAGATTGAAAATATATAATACATTAGGGGAATGTTGGCTTAGAGTTCTCTTTAAAGCCTTGAGAGTGTACAGAGAGAAGAGAAGATGTCCGAGAACTGGCCCTAAGGACCAAGCCCTGAGGCCTTCTGACTTGGCCCTTTAAGAATGAGGACTTTGCCAGGAAGGTAGGAAGAAGGCAGTCCAGGCCAAAGGAACAGCATGGGCATGAGCTCAACCTAAAAGAACACGGGCCTCAGGACTCTTAGAAACTGTGCGAGTCATCCAAAACAAAGAAAGTCTGAGAAACTGTCACAGCCAAGGCAGCCAGAGGGGACATGATGACTGAATGTGATGTAGTATTCTGGAGGGATCCTGGAACAGAGAAGGGACATTAGGTTAAAACTCAGGAAATCTGAATAAACTATGGACTTTAGTTAATAATAATGCATCGATATGGTCTATTAATTGTAACAAATGCACCATGCAACTCACACGTACAGCTCCATACATGTAAGGTGTTAATAACAGGGAAACTGGGTGTGGAGTATAAGAGAACTCTCTGTACTATCTTAACTTTTCCCTAAATCTAAAACTGTTTTTAAAAATAATAAGTTTATTTTTTAAAAAGAGCACGAGTCTCATAAATACGCATGTGGGCACACACACATACACACACACACACATCCATTCCAAAGACTATGGTAATTTCTTTCTCTGGAGAGGACTTTGACCCTGACCAGTCCCTTCAGTGGCCAAAAGACTCAGATACATTGTGAATATATCACCCCTTCCTCTGCCAAAGACCCGAGGGTCCTCACCTCCACCTACTTTCTTTCTGCTTACAGAAAACATACTCTCCTCAGGCCAGATTTCATAGTGAAAATGAGAAGCAGAGACGAAATGGCTCAGGTAAGTCAGACCCACCTAGAATTCCTAGGTGCGGCCAGAGTCCATCCCTTCAGCATACTCCACAAAAGCACATCCCATGGCCACAGTTTCCCTGAGTCCCACTTTGCTCCACAGCTGGTTTGGTTTCTCCCTTGCAGCAAAAGTTCTGGCACCATCTGGGTTCAAATTCTGGCTCCACTACCAACTCATTATGTGATCTTGAGCAAGTCACTTGAGCCTTGTTTCCTCAACTGCAAAAGGGGCATAACCATCACTTGAGGCTGGGCGTGGCGACTCATGCCTATAATCCCAGCACTTTGAGAGGCCGAGGCAGGTGGATCACTGGAGGCAGGAGTTTGAGACCAACATGGCAAAACCCCGTCTCTACTAAAAATACAAAATTAGCCAGTTGTGGTTGCGTGCACCCGTAATCCCAGCTACTCAGGAGGCTGAGGCAGGAGAATTGCTTGAACCCAGGAGGTGGAGGTTGCTGTGAGCCATAAAAAAATAAAGAAAGAAAGAACCATAGCTTGATCAAAGAGCTATTGAGTGGATTAAATGAGATGAACTGTAAATTGGATATAATTTCATCCTCTGAAGAAAGGATATAATATAGTGAATGCCAAATATCTGGCATCGTGCCTGGCACTCCTGAAGGCTGGTTGTTGATGATAGACATGATCAGTCTGGCCAATCAATGAGGCCCCCAAAGATCAAGTGTCACCTTGGGCCCCTGATTGGTGTCTGAGGTATGGCAGATGCGCCTTCAGGACACTGGATGGTGTCTGGGAAGCAGAGAGGTACAGGACCCCTGAGTCAGAGCAGAAGCTGGATCTGGGCAGTGGCCATGGGCCAACCAAAGAGAGTTTGGTCAACAGTTGGCCTTGAAGGTACCAAGGCTGGTAACAGGTGGCAAAGGGAGGTGGTACTGTGTGGCCGAGACCACAACAGTCAGCTCAAGATTCCCTGGCTCTTTCAGACACAGCCTTGAATAGAGGCCATCCAGTACCCTGGACAGCTCCAGGAATCTCTAGATTTCAGGGACTTAAGTTTTATGGGCTGAGAACTGGATTGGGTCTTGGTTGGGCAAGCCACTTCACCTCCCTAAGTCTCAACGACCTCACCTGTAAACTGGAGGGAATATCCACCCTTCAGGGCTGTTGTGACGAGTGAATGAGATAACAGAGAGGCAGAGGGGCAGGTGGCCAAGGTCTGTAGTCGGACCATCTGCATTCATGTATCCCAGCCCCACACTGTGTGACTTCAGAGAAGTTGCATCACCCCTCTGAGTCTCCGTTTTTTCTCATTTGCAATGTTAATAGACCCTGCTTCATAGGATTATGAAGATTAAATGAAACAGAACATGAAGCACACAATTAACATGAGTTTTTGTTTTAGAAGAAACTTAGCACCAGACACAGAATAGATCTCCAAAATTGCCAGCTTCTTGTATCTCCTGAAGCCCCCTGGTGAGCTTGGCACCTCCCACCTTTAGACCTGATTGGCCCACTCATCTCTGATTGTTACAGACACTCCACAAAGCCAGAGAAGGCAATCTGGTGGAGTTCCATAGGCCTCCACCCTCAACCTTCACACCCAGTGAAGACACTGCCTCTCAGTGCCACCCACCCCACGATACTTGGGACAGGTTTTAAAGTACCAGTGTATACTGTATAGTGTTTGTTCTGCACCAGCCTCTGTTCTGGGCTATACACACACACACACACACACTCTAAGCTGATTAACCTCACAACCGTGTGAGGAAAGTACTCTGGTTATTCCCATTTTACAGAAGAGGAAACTGAGTTTCTGCGAGGTTAGGTAACTAAATCGTGGGGTCACACAGCTGTTAAATGGTGGTGGTGGGACCTGATCCCAGGTATGGCACTTCAGAACCCCATGCTGGTAGCATCAACAAGGCCAGCGGCCAAAGAAAGGAGAAGAGTAGGCGGGAGACCGAGGCTGGAAGTCAGGACACTGTGTTCTCGCCTTGGCGCTGGAACCTCGTGGCTAGGAGTCCTCACTGCAGACGTTCACCTGCGCCCTGCCGGCTACCTGGGCGCGGACACCTGCCCTGGCCCCCCTCCTTCCCCCGGCGGCGTCTCCTCGCCCGCCCCTCTGGCAGCCGCCGTAACCTGACCCTCGGCGGGGTTTGGGCCTTGGGGCCGCGTCACCGTCGCGGAGGCGCTTGGGCTCCGGACTACGCTCCTGCTGTGCGCTCCGGGGACCCGCAGTGCGGGCTCTGCAGTAGGAGGCGCGGGGCATGGCGCAGAAGCTGGGCGAGTGGGCCCGGGGGCCCTCCGATGCCACCGGGCTCTACCGGGCTGTGCTGCTCAGGTCGGGTAAGTGGGAGCAACGCCACCCTCGCCGCGGGAAGAGCGCGAGGAGGGCTCGGCGGTGCACGGCGCTCAGTTCCTGGCCAGTCCGCCTCTGGGCGCCTCTTCTTCGTTGCTCTGCTTCTTTCCTAACCTTCCGTCATTCTTTTTGCTTGTTTGTTCGTTTGTTTGTGACAGGGTCTCATTCTTTCTCCCAGGCTGGAGTGCAGTGGTGCAATCACAGCTCACTGCAGCTTCCGACTCCTGGGCTCAAGTGATCTTCCCGAGCCTCCCACCTCAGCCTCCCGAGTAGCTGGGACCACAGGTGGGCACCACCACACCCAGCTAATTTTTTAAATTTTTTGTAGAGACGACGTCTCCCTAGTGCTGTCCAGGCTGATCTCTAACTCCTGGGCTCAACCGATCCTCACGTCATTCTTTTTAATTACTTTTCTTTTTTTTTCTTCCTCCTTTCCGCCTTTCTTTCCTTCCTTTGTTCCTTCCCTCTTCCTGCATTCATCCTTGTGGGGATCTATGACATACATTGCTTTCTTCCTATGTGTGAGAACACGCTCTCACTGTTTCTTGACCACAGAAGTCCTGTGAGGTTCCACCTCCTGGCTGATCTCTTAAACAGAGACTCACACAAGTGCGTGAAGGCGGCTGTAGGCGCGGGAGGTTTGGGCCAGGAGAGAGGAAAATGTGCACGACTCGAGTAGCAGGCAATGGGGCACAAAGAAACAGGAGACTGGCAGCGCGGGTGAAGGAGGTCTGCTGTCCAGTGAGGCATGACACAAGGTGGGGAGGGGAAGGGAAGTCAGAGCTACGAGAGCAATCGCCTTTCTATATGTGTGCATGCAACGATTTGGACGGAAACACAGGGTGGTTTTATTTCTTAAGATTGGGGGTTGGATGATAGGTGCTTTTTCTCTTCCATCTTTTTGTTTGCTTGTTTGCAGTAAGCACGTGTTTCTTTCCTACTCAGGAAATAGGAGGCCTTTTTAATTAGAAAAATGAAGTTAACGTAATATATGACCAGTGTCCAAATAATTCGGAGAATACAGGGATGTAGGGGGGAAAAGAAGAGGAAGCAAAGCCCCGGTAAGCATTTGGAGTATTTCCTTCCGGACTCTCCTTCGAGAGAGACGTTTGGAGGAGCTGAAACGCTAGCTCATGCTGGGGTCCTGCACGGTGGGGTTCCGTAATTAGAAAGCGTCAAGGGACTTGGGCTCACGGGCCAGCTACCCTCTGTCTTGGGCAAGGAGCTCTCCCCACCCGTGGGCCTGCCTGCCGACAGCTGGAGCCAAAAGCGCAAGGCAAACCAGCTGCCGCGTCTGCAGCGGCGGTGCCTGTCCCCGCGCGGCCCGCTCTGGAACTGTTCGCCCTTCTCGCTTAGGCCCAGCCTGGGGGAGATCCCGCCACCCAGTTACTGGAACCACAGTTCTCCAAGTCCCAAAGCAAGAACTGGCCCAAACTTCAGGACTTGGCGGCGCCTTCCTAAAGGAGGGTCTCAAATCTGGCTGAGGCAGGGCAGGCAGAGAGGGAGGAGCTTTATCATCAGACGAATCTGATTTCCAATCCCAGCTCCGGCTATTTACCCACAAAGCACGCCACCCTATGTGTCCCCACCCAGTTCTCGATCGTCTCTCAAAGCTGCGGAGGAGGTCTCCCTAATCTGAAGGCCTTGTGTTCCCCCTAACCTCTTAGCTATCAACCCACGCAGAAGAGCAAACACGTAGGAGTGGTTCCAGGGGCTGCACGCCTGCCGGGTAAGGAGCCAGGAAGGGAGCGAGGCCTCGGAAAAGGGACGGAGGCTGCACTAACGAGCACTTAATATCCTTGGCTCCTTCCCTCCACCACTCTACAAGTGTTACCCGTTGACGGTGTCCAGGTTCTTGGCGTCTTGAACAAAGAATTGGACAAAACGCACAAACAAAGCAAGGAAAGAATGAAGTAACAAAAGCAAAGATGTATTGAAAATGAAAGTACACTCCACAGGGCGGGAGGGGGGCCGAGCATGGGGCCTCAAGAGCCCCGTTACAGAATTTTCTGGGGTTTAAATACCCTCTAGAGGTTTCCATCTGTTACTTGGTGTACGTCGTATGTTAGATAAAGAGGATGGAGTGAAGTTATATAGTCATTTACTGGGTGCATGCCCTATGTAAATGGAGAGGATATTTCCTGTCATAGCCGAAGTGTTTCCATTTGATTTCCTTCTGTTCTGGGAAGGCAGCGTGAAGCGGCCATATGTTCCCTGCTTCCAGACCCTATTCTCCTGCCTCACAAGGACACTGCCAATTGTTATCTCCATTTAAGAGACAAGGAGACCGAGGTTCAGAGAGCTTAAGCACTTTGCCCATGGTCCACTAAGGAACATTTTCTACCCCACAAAGAGGTAGAAAACACATTCAAACTGTGGTCCATCCATGCCAAAGTCTGCACACCTTCTGAGGATAGTCACAATAATGGCTGATTGTCAGTCACTCAATGGTCACCCCATCTCTGCTGTACATCTGCCATCTCATCAACTCCCTTCATTCATTTATTCATCCAGCTAATATTTATTGGCCTCTGTTTTCCAAGGTGTAGGGATGTATTTATAAATAAAGCAGATCTGCCCCTCCTCTAAGGGAACAGAGTAACGGTAACCCCTATTGGAAACATGAGGAAACTGAGGCTCAGATGGTAACATGACTTGTCTAAGGTCATACAACTCATCGGGAGTGAAGCTGAGATTCAAACCAGGGCCATGTGCCTCTGGACCCGCTCTCTGGCTGCTCCACACAGGGAGCAGCAGGAAGTGAGAATGGGAGTAAGGAGCCAATTTGGCCATGTGGTGAAGGTGGGCACTCCTTGCTTTGAGAAGCCCCCAAGGAGGACATTACAGATTCAGACCCAAAATAGAGGCTCTTTTCATTAACAGTAGCCTCAAGTCATGCAGCAGATAATATAACACTGGGTGACTCATGCCTTGAGGCCGGGGGTTCGAGACCAGCCTGGGCAAACTAGTGAGCTCTCATCTCTATAAAAATTTTTAAAAATTAGCCCAGCATGATGGTGCATGGCTGTGGTCCTAGCTACTCAGGAGGCTGAGGTGGGAGGATCACTTGAGCCCAGAGAGTTGAGGCTGCCATGAGCTGTGTTTGCTCCACTGCACTCCAGCCTGAGCAACAGAACAAGACCCTGTCTCAAAAAAAAAAAAAAAAAAAGAAAAAGAAAAATGTTTATCCCAAGGTATTTCAAAATAATTTTTTTTTGACAGTTTTGCTCTTGTTGCCCAGGGTGGAGTACAATGGCATGATCTCAGTTCACTGCAACCTCTGCCTCCCAGGTTCCAGCACCTCTCCTGCCTCAGCCTCCTGAGTAGCTGGAATTACAGGCGCTCACCACCATGCCCGGCTAATTTTGTATTTTAAGTAGAGACAGGGTTTCACCATGTTGGTCAGGCTGGTCTCGAACGCCTGACCTGAAGTGATCCACCCGCCTCGGCCTCCCAAAGTGCTGGGATTACAGGCATGAGCCACTGCACCCGGCTAAAATAATTTCTTAATATTAGAGTAAAATATACTCACCATAGATATTTCGAGAAATTGAGACTAAAGAGGAGGAGGCCTAACACGTAATCCCACTAACCACAGGTGGCCACAGGTAACATTTGGAAATGTCTCCTTCCAAACCTTGCTATGCACAGTGTGTGTGTGTTTTACACTGTTGAGATTGTTCTGACTCTAGTCTTTAATTCCACTTTTTTCAGTTGGATGAAAATCTTGAATGCTTGGCCGGGCCCAGTGGCTCACGCCTGTAATCCCAACACTTTGGGAGGCTAAGTCAGGCGGATCACTTGAGGTCAGGTGTTTGAGACCAGCCTGGCCACAGAGTGAAACCCTGTCTCTACCAAAAATACAAAAATTAGCTAGGCGTGATGACAGGTGCCTATAATGCCAGCTACTTGGGAGGCTGAGGTGGGAGAATCGCTTGAACCCGGGAGGCAGACGTCTCAGTGAGCCAAAATCGTGCCACTGCCCTCCAGCCTGGCAACAGAGCAAGACTCTGTCTCAAAAAAAAAAAAAAAAAAACAAAAAAAAAACTTGAATGCTCTTAAGTGAGTTATCAAAACAATAGTTGCCACTTACAGAGCCCTGACTCTGTGGCAGCCACAATGTGAAGGGCTCTCCAGAACATATCTCCTTTGTTCCTCAAAAACACGTCTGCCCCATTTTAGGAAGGAGGAAACAGAGAGTTAAAGGTCACCTAGTTGTCCAGCAATGGAGCCAGGATTGGGGTCAGGACTGGCACCAGAGTCCATGCTCTTAATCACAGGGCTAGAAGGGTCACCTCTGTGGAATAACTCCCGTCTGGCCATGCCTGGGAGGCAATACAGTCCAGTAGTTCAAGTCCACCTGAGGGGCATTACCTGCATCCTACCTGGAGCTCAGGTCATGTTCCTGGAAGGGAGGAAAGCGTCTCTCTGCACTATGGACAAAAAGGCACCTCCCCAGGTGCCTGCGGGCATCAGCAACTACACTTCTCCTCTGTAGCCAGAGAGGCAGACGCAGCCTCCACCCCTGCCTCTGCCAGTTAGGGTTGTCAGATAAAATACAGGGCACTCAGTTCCATCTGAATTTCAGAGAAACAACAAATCATATTTTAGTGTAAGCATGTTCCAGCTATGTCATGGAATATACTAAAAAGTTATTTGGTGCTCATTAGAAATTCAAATTTAACTTGGATGTGTGGCATTTGTATTTGGTACATCCAGCAACTATGCTGCCGGGAATCATGAAGTTTGCTTAGTTTGACAGCTGTGGTCTGCCCAGGTTCTCCTGCATGCATGCGCACACACACACACAGAGAAACAGACACACACACACACACACATGCTCCCTCTCACATCCTCTCACCATCCATAGATTCACTCACTGTGCTTCTTGTCTGATTACAAGGGAATTAAAATGTACTGGGGATGGGGGTACCCCAGGGTCCTTCTGCAGCTAAGAGACCAAATTAACCATGTCTAATTGCAGCTGGGTGGAGAGCCAGCTTTCAGAAACAAGACTCTAAGTTCTTCCCCACCCCCTCACACTTTCCCATTTTCACGCTTGAAATCCCTCGACTGGGTAAATTCTTCCCGGTTCAAACTTGTTGTAAAGGCGACTCTCACTCCTTTTATAATCTCTCCACGGATCCCATGACAGCTTCTTTCTGCCAGTACAGCTTCTTCTCCCCCCAACCCCTAGTCCTTTCAGCAGAGCATGTTTGAGAGGCGGGGGACACGGTTTAATCCTAGGGCTGTTTTGTGGGTGGCTGCTCAGAAACCCCATTGAGGCCTTGAAAAGGGGCCTTGGAGATTTAGACTGAATACAGGGCTGAGAAGGAAGTTTTAAGTTGCCATGGAAACTTCTTGTTTGATGTTTGTGGGCCCAGATAAGTTGTTCTAGGTGCCCATGGGCTTGGAGAAAGGGGGCAAAAATGAAAGAAAAGCTGTTTGGGGAGGTTATTTTCTGCACACTGCAGCCCAGCCCACTACACTATAGATGCAGGAAAATTCTCCACCTCCCCGTCAGGACTGCCTCCCCTGGTCTTCCCTGTCCCCCTTCCTTTGGGTTCCTCTGGTTCCCAAGAAATCAGAGTCAAAAAGGGACAGGAGGGAAGACAGGGAGGGGTGTGCCCAGCCCCTGGGTTTCCCCTTGGATGCCCCAGCTCACCAGGGGGCTGAGCAAGTATGCAGATCCCTAGGCCCCTGGCTTCCCAGAGTCCTTCCTTTTGGAAGAATAGGAAGACCTCCAGGGAAAGCCACACAGAAGGAGGCAGGAGACAGCGGCTGGGGCTTGAATTATGCAATTACCTGGAGTAAACGCCTCAAAGGCTTGTTTGTTCAGAGGGCCTCTGTTTTCCCATATTCAGATGGACATAACTGAGCCAGATGTGATTCCTAACTAACTACAGTTGTTTGGGAAAGGTTGCTCTTTCTCACATTTTTAATTCTTAGAGTCTTTTTCTGATAACAAATGTAATATATTCTTGGGCCTTTTTTTTTTTTTTAATGCCGCAAACATTACAGAAATATAGTGACAAAGGAGAAGGGCCTGTAATTTTACGCTGTAGAACAATGGTCCTCAAACTATTTAATATAATTGAACCCCCAGAGGGTTATGTTAAAAATCCAGATTCCATGGTGGCTTAATGCCTGTGATCCTAGCACTTTGGGAGGCTGAAGCGGGAGGAACACTTGAGGCCAAGAGTTCAAGACCAGCCTGGGCAACATAGTGAGATCTCATTTCTAAAAAAAATAAAAAATTAGCCGGGTGTGGTGGCATGTGTCTGTAGTCTCAACTACTTGGGAGACTGAGGTGGGAGGCTCGCTTGATCCCAGAAGGTCAAGGCTGCAGTGAGCCGTTATGGCACCACCGCACTCAGCCTGGGTAACAGAGTAACACTCTGTCACACACACACACAAAAATCCAGATTCCTAGGTTCCTCCCTCAGAGGTTCTGAGGATCTAGGCAAGAGCATTTTTAGCACTCATTTCAAATGACATCTAGTAATAATATTTGAGATACACTGATCTAGAGTTGACCTCTGCTAACAGATTAGTGTATTCACCTCCACACTGGTTCTTTATGTATGTACCCACTCTTCTATCTTGAAAAAAAAAAAGGGATCCTACTACATATGATTTTTCGTTGAATATGTAGAAGACATCTTTTTCAGATCAATACATAGACATGTTTATTGGCTGCATCCCGTCTTGGGGTGTAGCATAGTCTCTTACTGATGGAGTGTGGCCTGGGAAAGGGTGGTTGTTGGCCACTGATCTCACTTACAGTTGCACCTGCACATGGACACACAGCAAGATGGTGCTGTAACAAGCTCAGCGCTGTCAAGGTTTTCGGTGTCTTCGGTTAACAATAGTTACGGAGCCCCTCAACAACTGGGCCCCTCAAGTACCCGGACGGGAAGATAGGTAGGTACCTGCCCTGGGGCTAGCAGTCTGATGGGTTTGTATACAAGTTGGACTGTGAGAAGAGTTTTTGTGGGAGAAGCACAGTGACTCCCAACTGCCCAGGGAAAATGACGCCCAACATCCAAGGACTACTGCCTAGTTCTCCTTGGCTGTCAGGTGCGTGTTCCTCTGGAGTGTACCAGGTGATAGGCTTCTGTCTTCTCCGGGGATGAGCAGGAGCTGCCAGAAGTTCCCCCGCTCCAGGATCCTTCTTACTCACCAACTGTTGGAAGGCACTGGGATTGGTTCATCTGAGCCACCAAAGACCCTAGGAAATATTCAAAATACTTCTTTGCAGAGCAGGACGATGTGTGCAAGGAACCAGGGTCAGCAAAGAGTGGTTTGACAAGAATCTAGCTGTCCTCTTCTACCAGGAGAGTTTGGGGAAGTTAAGGCAGAGCAGGGTGGGAGGCTGAGGGGGCTACCATTCAAAGTGCCTCAAGAAATGCAGAATTGGGGAAGAAGAAACAAAAAGGACCACACATTGTTTCCAGAAAATTGTTTTATACCCAAGAATTTGGGACCCTCTAAGTTTAAGTGGCTAGAGAATGGTCAGCGTGGCCAAGGCTCCCTGGACATGCCTGCCCTGTCCCTCCCGCTCCACCCCTGTCTCCCACCTCCCTCACTCCCAAGATGGCACCCAGCCTGCCTTTACATCACACCAGGATCCACCCAGCCTGGGCCTTTCCACTGGCTCTTCCCACCCCATGAAGACTCTCCCATGTGTACAGACTTCACACAACTGACTCCTTGTGATTCTGCTACCCTAAAACACCACCCCCTTTCACCTCACCCAGCCCTGCATTCATCATGGCATTCCTCACTGCCTGACGTCATCCCGAATGTCTCCTTCTTTACTGTGTGACCCCCTTGAAGGTAGGTTCCCTGACGGCAGGGATATTACCTGTGTCATTCAGATGGTACCCCCAGCACTTAAAACAGTGCCAGGAACACAGTAGGAACTAAATAAATGTTTGTTAAATGAACAAATACTATAGGCCAAAGAAGACACAAGGTTGCCTTGTTAATGCCTCCATTCACCTGTGATGCATATCCTAGGCCTCATCACCTTCTAGCCAACCAAGATTCCATGAGAAAGTAAAGTTGGGGTGGAGGCCTGGTCTAACTGGTAGACCCCAGCTTCCTCACTGGGGGACTAGGATGACACTAAATGATAGAAAACACTTCCAGCTTTTCAAATGAAAGCTGATTCTGAAATTAGGAGAATGCCTCCATTATCTATAAGCATCCAGGCTGGCCTTAAGGATCTACGTACATTTTTTACTTTTCTTGGGTTTTTTTGTTTGTTTGTTTGTTTTTTGGGGTTTTTTTGAGACAGTCTTGCTCTGTCACCCAGGTTGGAGTGCAGTGGCCCAATCTTGGCTCACTGCAAACTCTGCCTCCCAAGTTCAAGCGATTCTCCTGCCTCAGCCTCCCAGGTAGCTGGGATTACAGGTGTGTGCCACCACCCCTGGCTAATTTTTGTATTTTTAGTAGAGACAGGGTTTTACATGTTGGCCAGGCTGGTCTCAAACTTCTGACCTCAAATGATCTGCCTGCCTCGGCCTCCCAAAGTGCTGGGATTACAGGCGTGAGCCACCGTGCCCGGCCTACTTTTATATTTTACATTCACACGTTCATTCATTGAGCCACTACTTATGGAACACATATTCTGCCAGGCAAAATGCACCATGCTGGGCTCTGGCCTCAGATCACATAGAGTCCAGGTCTGTCTTGGAGAAAAGTCCTATATGCTGAGCTTTGACTATGTGCTTCACTAATGTCATCTCATCCATGTCATCTCCCAACCACCCTGGTATGCTCCACATTTGACAAACACAGAAACCAAGACACAGAGACACTGAGTGGCTGCTGAAGGGGCTGGTGCTGGAGCCAGGGCCAACACATGAGCCTGCTGAGACCCAGACATGGTACATCCCCTCTCCCACGCTCTTCTGTTGTGTTGGCTCCTCTGTGAAGTTCCGATGACATTCAGGGTATCAGGAAAACGCTGTGTACAGAGTTTCTGACCCATTCGTGGATAATTAAGAACTGACCCAATGCTGAGCAGTTTCCCCTCCCTTTACACCCCACCCTTTTCCCCCCAGAGCCATTTTCTCCTGAAGAATCCACATCACTGCCTCAGGAAGCTTGGCTTCCCCTCCCATGGGGAAGTGCTGGAATCCACTCTTGCCTGACCCTCCCGTAAGAAACAAGGGAAATTCCTTTACGTGAGCCGCCTTGCTCAGAACAAAGCTTGGCGTGTTTCTTATTCCTCATCAATCTGACAAAATGGGCATTTATTTGTGCCTCTCAAGCGTGTGGCTTGGACATGATGTTCCGCATCGTGGAAGTGGCCGTGCACCAAGTGAAATATCTGTTACTATAGTAACAGTTCCTTTTTATTGATACCAGAATAAACAGGAATGCAAAGGCTGTCTCACTTGTTGGCACATTTCAGCAGCCTCCCGTTCCCAGGGGTTTAAGAACCGCCCTCTAGAGGCAGCCCTCCTTGCTAGTCTGGGACTTCCCGGTGGAGTGAGGAACCCAGCAACACGCTCCTGACTTCCCTTCCCAAGGACTCGACCTGAGAAGTAAGACCATCTCTGTTCTGTTTCACCTGCTGTCGAGTGCGGTGCTGTTCGGGAGGAGGTGGAAGGGAAGGAGGGCAGACCCCGTGCACTGAAGTGGGCTGTCAGTGGACCTGAGTGCTTTGAGTTTAGGTACCTGGGCTATGTCCCAGCATCCGTAAAATGATATGGGAGATGCCTCCAGGCACCCTGGGTTTTGGAAAATGGTAGGAGACAAAGAAGCGAGCCCCCAGGCATAGCCCTGCATTCCTGTTGATCTTTTTCTGCTGCATCCTCAGGTGAATCTGAATTAATGCATGATATAGCCTCACCTAAGTCAAATTATCACAAAGTATGGGGGTTTAATTCTCGGCACAACAGACAGAACACAGATTTCAGCCTCAGAGCTTGGCTCAGATTAAAGCTCTTTCTTTCACCGGCTGTGTGATTTGCGGAAATCAGATGACTTCCCTGAACTTCATTTTCCTTGACTGTAAAAAGAGGATAATGACAGTACCCACCTCTTCAGTCTGTCATAAGAATTTCATATTTCATGAGATACGGCTGCTAGGTGCTTAGCACAGTGCATGGCACATAGTGCGTGCAGGTTAACGTGTGAAGGGCCTGCCTTTCTGGTGAATTTGGCTTTAGGACTTCGCAATACAAGGCAAGTCTGAGATTGGGCCAGAAATCAAGAGCTGTAGGATTGGGTGTGTCACTTTTCGAAACTGCTACCAAACCCTAGTAGCTTTGAGCTTCAAGGCAGCCCCCACGCCTGCATCTCTGGGTGGCTTAGATCCTGAGTGGCCCTCTTAGTTTTGTTGGTGGTGAGCACCTGCTGGAATTTTCCCTGCAGAGGCATCTGCCAGGGAAAGTGGCTGACATCACGCCACTCATGAGCCAGCAGGGATTCCAGGTCTGCTGATGCTTGTTCCAGATCAACCGCACAATGCTGTCCACTAACCTTGCTAAGGACCCTCCATGTCTAGCCCTGGACTCTGCTATTTAATTGGTTCAAAATCCTAAATGTCCACCCAACATTCTCCTCCCGAGGTAGGAAGTTGCAACGGACCCAAGGCAAAATGTTCAGGAAGTCAGCCTTGAGTCATTGCATCCAAATGGACAAGCAGCTCTGCTGGGGGCTTCCGAGCATCGACCAGAGGCTGCTGGGAGATCTGGAGGTGGCTCCCAGATAAACTGTTCTTTGGCTGCTGGCCAGTGAAATACAAATAGGCACTTTCCCCACGGAGAGGAAAAAAGCCAGAAGGGTCAGGAAATCCAGTGACCATGCTTGTCACTTTTACTGAATGCCTCTTTTTCCTTTGCCAGTCGTTATTTTGAAAGCCTCTCTTCTCCTCTGCCCTGCCATCCCATTAAATGCTGAACCAAGAGGCTTCTGAATGTGTTCTGAACCCAGCAGCTTGAACAGTAATGAGGAAGTGGGGGCAGAGGAGGGAAGGCCACCAGCTGGTCCTCTCCTAAACAGAGACCAGCCTGAGGCCAGACAGGCCTGTGGACTCTAGCTTAAGCCCAAAGTTGCTGGGGCCAGGCTGGGGCTCCCCGGTGAGAGTTTGCATTTCACATAGTCCTCAAGTTAGCAGGCCTCCATGTTCTTATCTATAAAATGGGCTCACACAGCCTCTTCACTGGGGTTTCTTGACTATCTAGAGAGAGAAAAGGGACATAACCCTGCTTTGTCAACTAAAAGACATTTTGCACCTTGAAGACAGTGGAGAGGTAGAAAGAGCACTGAATTTGGCGTCCAAGGTCCTGGCTTTGCTGCTTACTCTCTGTGTATCTTGAGACAAGTAGCTTGGCCTCTCTGAGCCTTGGTTTTCTCATCTATAAAGCAGGGTACCACTGGCTGCCTCCGAGGGTGATTTAGAGATCCAGAACAAATTCGAGTGGTGACCACAGGGTTTCTTCAGGACAGAAGTACCAGAGTCTGTCTTCGGTGAGCATCACTCTGCCAGGCGCTGGGCTAAGCACATCGTGCCATTGTATCACTTCACCCTCCAAACTGCTCCATGAATAGGCTGTTATCCTTGCTGTATAGAGGCTCAGAGAGGTTAAGCTACTTGCCCAAAGTAACACAGCTGGGAACGGTTGCCACTATGAATCAAACCCAGTCTGTCTCCACTAAAACATCTGCTTTAACCATTGCTTTACTGGCTTATGTGTCATTTGTTACAACTGATGCCATCAAAGACAGAAACATGACCACCAGAACAGTGGAGAGGCAAGTGGAAGGGACACTGAAGCCTTAGACAGCCTGGGGTCCCATGGCTATTGTCAAGATGAACTGGGCCCCGAGACTCTATCAGTGCAGCTCTCCTTCTGTCTCTCCTTACTGTCTCCTGTGGCTGGGGGCACCAGCGTTTGGTTTCAGATCTGCCACCCTGCATTAGCCATGCATGCCCCAGTGGCCCGGTGCGCTCTCCCTGGGAGCAGCAGTGATCTTTGCTGAGCCTTGCCTGGTGTGGGGCCAACGTCCTGTGAAGCTGTGGCAAGGAGCTCTGGGACCTCATGGGTCACCAACAGAACCAGGGAGGAACAAAGCAAGGGGTTCCCAATCTTTCCTCAGACCTCTTATTATCCCCACCCCAGGAAAAACAACATCAGTCCCATAGTCTGCATATTGAGAATTATTTGCCATCCTATAGTCATGCAACACACTCAATAGCTGTCGCCTACTGGTGGCCTCCACCCCATGCCCAGCTCTTTAGCTCATCCAATCTTCACAGCATCACAGTGCTACAGAGGAGCATCCCAGAGGTTAGAGACCAACCCAAGATCACACAGCTGCTAAGAACGGTGACCTTAATCAGACTTGCTCACAATAACCAGGCCAACTACAGTCAGCTGAGATCCTTCAGGGCCAAAGCAAATAAGTTTGTGTTTTGGGTTTTTTAACTCCACAGTTTGCAAAGTTGGCTGACTCTAGGAACCACCTAGGGAGCTTTTTAAAATCCCCAAAGCCAAGCCGCCCCCCAAGCCAATTAAATCAGAATCCCTGTGGTGGGACTCAGGCGTTGGAATTTTTGAAACTTCCTGTGGTGACGCCAATATGCAGCCAAGGTTAAGATCCACTGATTTAACCAGTGCGGTTTCTGAGGATGAGACGGCTCCATCTAGGACTAGGAATGGGATTTATTAATAGTGATTGTTAATAGCAGCTAACAGGGTGGTCACACTGCCATTCCAGGGGCACCATTCACAGTTTAATCTATAGGAGTTGAGGACTTGTTGTGAGGTACCCAAGCAGCCTGTTGTATGTGGCCGCCCGGGTAGCCAGCACCAAGCGCTCAACTCTGTAAGAGGCATTTGCCAAGCACCTTGCAAGTATCACCTCGTTTATGATACCACAACTTCATGGAGGATTCTAATGTGATGCTCGTTTTGCAGAGGAGGAAACACCAGATCAAAAGCAGCTGTCCCATCTCAACTCTGCTGTTCAGTGGGAAACAGCCATAGACAATAAGTGGGCATGGTGTGTCCCAGGGCTGTGGGATTTTGTCCAAAGGCTGTAGTTTCCAGGCTCCAGCTCCAGAGGGTAGGGAGGCATGGACAGAGCATTCGAATCCAAGTCTGAATGGCTTCGGCCTCCTTATGCTACTGCTTCCTCCTGCATTTCTTTAACAGCCATGAAGAATACAAACAAGCCACTTACCTTTCTTCTTCATGATTGGCCTGCTCCTCCCTCTCCCTGCTAGCTCTTCTCCTGGGTGTTCACCTTTTTCTTTCCAGAGAGGACACGTCTAACGCCCACTTCCCCTCTTAGCCCCTCCACGGCCACTCCCCGGATGGACCCCAGAGTCTTGGATCTCTCGGCACGCCCAGCAGCCTTGGGAACAACCCCACTCCTCTGCCTCAGGAGGCCCAGCTGACCGCCCAAGACAGCCTAGATTTTCTTGGCCTGGCACCTGTGCTTTGTTGAGTAGTCTCTTTTATAACAAGACCTGCATGAGGTTCTTCCGCCCAGAGACCTCGGTTAAATAAAAGGCAGAAAGGCTGGCTCAGCTTTCTAAGTCCTGGGGGTCCCCAGCAGCCCTCCTCACCCCACTCCTCATAGGTGTATACGTGGATCTCACAGGGGTTGTTTGCTGGGGTTCAGCACCCTGAGTGGCAAAGGCAGTGGTTTTTCCCCTGCAGCTCTGAGCTAAGGCACCAGCCACATCCCTCAGGGTTCCTGCCTCACCCACCACACCAGCCTGGCCTCAGGGAAACACTGTCATCCACAGCTCACTGCTGATTTAATTAATTTTTTTTAAAGGCCTGGAGCAAATCATTGAGCCAGGCCTGACCACAGATTGGACCTGGGGTGCAAGACTGGCTTCATAATTGACAGGGCCCCGTGCAAAATAAACAAGGAGGGCCACTTGTTCAAAATGCATTTGGAATTTCAAGACAGCAACAACAGAAGGTCCAACCAAACAGGGCCCCTCTTCCAAGGGCAACCCTGTGCGACTGAGTCCAACTGTCTGGCCCTAGGGCAGCCAACCCACTGGGTGGCCGGCAACTTATGTATGGGGCGAAGGTCTCAGCCAGGTCAATCACAGATTTTTCCCCTGGAATTTAACGGAAGAGAGAGACAGAGACCACCCATTGGAAGTGAAGGAAACCAAAGTCATAAAACATCCCAAGGCCTCTGACAGTTTCCCCACACAGCAGCGAGAATGACCTTTTTAAAACTGAATCAGGCGCGCCTTTCCCTGACTTGAACCCACCCATCCACCCTCACTCCAGGCACTCTCCCAGTCACTCAGCTCACACCACTCCCAGCACACTATGCCTTTTTGTTCCCTGAACAGACCCAGCTTGTTCAAGGTACATGAGTCACACATGCTGTTCCTTAGGCCCCAAATGGCCTCCTTCCTCATTCTCAACTGTCAGATCTTAACGTTGCCTCCTCAGAGAGGCCCTCGCCATACCTGGCTGACAGCGGGTCCCTCCTTAGTCTCTATGGGAGCCTGGAGCCGTTTGTGGTCTTTCGTTTCATTGGCTTGCGCGTGTGCTGACTGTTGGCCTCCCTAGCAGAGTGTGGGTTCTGTGAGCGCCGGGACCTCACTTGTTTAGTTCTCCTCTGTGTGTCCAGTGTCTACCACAGTGCCAGGAAAATCACAGGAACTTGAACATGTGTGGAATGCATGACTATTTTTATTATTATGCACTTTCTCAGTGGTCATTCCCGTTACTCAGGAGCTCTTGATTTTGTGTGCTTATTTTGTATCTGGCCACATTCTTGAACTCTCTCAGTTCCAAATGCATTTCTGTTCATCCATGTGGGAATTCTGGGTGCATGGCTTTATCTATATAAATACTAAGGCTGCCATCTCCTTTCCTAAAGTTATCCAACTTATTCTATTTCCTACCTTATCACTTTGGCAACATACAGTGAGTTCTTTTAAGGATGGTGTGGCTGATGAAAAGCAAGCAGCTCTAGAAGATTTGGGGGGCACAGAGGGACTAAGAACAGGTGAATAGCTGGGGAGCCAAAGTAGTTATTAAAGTGTGGCACGAGCTGAATAGGAAGAGAGCTGAGGTCACGGGAAGGAAAGAGCGTAGCTGAGAATTACTCAGTCAAAGGATGGGCGACACTTGACGATAGGAATAGGCAGCCAGCAAAAGAGAGAAGATCTCAAAGCTCCAATCTGAATCCAGGTGTTCTAATGCATAAGCACCCAGAGAGCTTGATCCCACAGACAAGAAAATATCCACACTAAAAACAGGAAGGGGAGCTGATACAGCCAACTAGGTATTTTGTCGAGTGCCCATTTTAAAGTAACTCTAAATACTATTATGATCACTTTTTAAGGACCAAAAATTAGGAAGGATATAACCTGAAAGCAAACAGCCTTATGAAAAAGATAAGAAAAAAAAGGGAAGTTAATAAGAATTCTCATTTTAGAAATGGTTCTGAGAATATGAATTCGAGAAAAAAATTAACATGTCTATCCTCTGACACTTCACCTGGCTACATCCAAAATACCTTATAATAATTAACACTTTTTCCAGGTTACACAGCACCTTTACATATGTTGTCTTACTTGCTCCTCTTAACAGCAGCCTGTGATGGGTCATCACAGAAATGCCACCGTTGCAAAATACAGTCTCCTGTTTGATGCCTAGATTCCTGACATGTCACCTTGCAATGTGCACCCCGTCAAACCCCCCTCTCTGTATTTTCTGACCCCAACAAGCTGTTTGCCACTTTCAGGTTTTCACACATCCCTGTTCATCCATGAAACTGCATTCGGGCAGAGAATGGTTCTCATCCCCTTCCCAGTGTGGGGGAGGAAATGAGAGTCTGTCCACAAGCAACATGGTGGCCCTCAAGCAGGGGCTGAAGCCTGGTGTTTGAAGTGGGAAACACTCCCTCAGTTGCCACATGAAAATCATATGCCGCTGGGCACTGGTTCCCCAAGACCAAAGAAAACTTCAAAAGTTGCATTGGCAATTACCAACAAATGTGTATTGATCGCCTACTGCATACCAGACCAGACACTGCCAACTGTCAGGGCCTGGCATATAATAGGAGCTCAACCTCTGCAAAGCTAGACTCATGAAGAGAGCAGAGCTAAAGTCTAAATTTTCACTGAAATTCCTATAAGCAGCTAATGGCCAGGCAGTGTCTATACCTTTGAGGCCTTTTTTTTTTTAAGTCAGTCTCTTTCTCTCTCTCTCTCTCTCTCTCTCTCTTTGCTGTACTTGCTTTTGGGCATTTCAAGGATAAGGAGCCAGTTTGTAGAAGAGGGAGCCCTTGTGTCTGAATTTTAAGTAAACTGACAGATTTCAAACCTCTGTGGTAGAAGTGGGGTCATTGAGTAGCCAAACATTTGACAACCATCCCTTTGCTATTAGGGACACAGCAGTCTCTGAATTTCATACTCTCCTCTTTGATGTGAAGAAAATGAAAAGCTGAAGAGTTCCACAGCAGAATTTGGAACTGTGGATAGAGTTAGAAAATAAGGGTAATACTTTCTTTTTATCACTGCATTTATCCAAATTGTTTTTAACAAGTACGTATTACTCTTTTTAAATATATTTTCCTTTTCTGTTACGAGCTCATTGAAAAACAGAAACTCAAACATAATTCCTTTTATAGTGGGAGAAAACTGTTGTTTGCAAAGTCAGGCCAAAAAGTATGCATGTGTCAACCCGTATTTTGTGACCCATTGTCATTTTACTTCTATGCTCCAGACACAACGCAAACATCATCTCCAATTCTGACAGCCCTGTGCATGCGTTCCACTATGATTTCCATTTTATAAGTGAAGAAACTAAGGCTCAGAAAGTCAGGTAGCTTGCCCAGGTGTGCGCAGCAGCAGGTGGCCAAGGTCCATCTGACGTGAAAACCTTGCCCTTCAACTGTGCCCCATGGGGCAGGGTGAGATTACAGGCTCACCTCTGAGCTACTCCTCTGCCCATCTCTACAGCCGCCATGTACTCGGAGATCCAGAGGGAGCGGGCGGACATCGGGGGCCTGATGGCCCGGCCAGAATACAGAGAGTGGAATCCGGAGCTCATCAAGCCCAAGAAGCTGCTGAACCCCGTGAAGGCCTCTCGGAGTCACCAGGAGCTCCACCGGGAGCTGCTCATGAACCACAGAAGGTAGGGATGAAGCCCTGCTGCCTGGGCCCCGCAAGCACCTGGGCCTGTGGGGGATGGGGAAGGTGACCGTGGAGGAAAGCAGAGCTGGCTCTCATCCTGGAGCTCCCGGAGACTGAGGAAGGCTGAGGGTGCCCCACATGATCACCAGCAAAACCTGTAAAGACCCCGTCCCCAGTGGGTCCCTGGGAACCAGAGGGACCCAAAAAGCCCTGTTCTCTTGCCCAGCCACCCATTTCATGTCCACACTCCAGATACATTTACTGAGTACCTACTATGTGCTGGGCACTGAGCCCAGACCTGGGGATACGAGAATGAATGGGACCCAGTTCCTGTCCTCACAGACAGGGACGGGTGCATAGCCAGGCAGTAGGATGAGTGCAATGATGAGGGCGTAAATAGGCCTGAGACCCCAGAGGAGGAACCCTAGAGGGGTCTAAAATGACTTCACAGGAGCGGTGCTGCCTCAGCTATGACCTGAAGGGGGACTGGAGCTAGCCAGGCCGGAGGTGGGTGCTGGATGGCAGAGGGAACCTCATATGTAAATGAACAGGTAACAGGAGTCACTCACTGTGCCTGGGGCATCGATTGTGTGGTGCAGGCCAGGGCAGAAGGATGGACTAAGGAAAGGTCTACAGCAGGGGCACAGGGTGTGCTGGGCCCGTCTGGTGAGGTGGGATGGGGGAGCTCACGATACCAAAGTGGGCAGGAATGTTACAGAGGCCCAGGATGGTGGCTGGCTTTTCCGTGGAAGGCCGCGGTGTGCAATGACAGAGACGAGCCAGAGGGGCATCTGGGAGGTGGCAAGGGTGGGATGGGGCAATTGATGGGATGTAAATTGGAGAAGAGGAAGGCTGAGTCTCCCCTAGGAGGACTGGGAAATACTCCTGCTAAGCAGTAACAGCATGAACGCAGCGGTGCTTTCAGAGCGCCCTCTGCTGGCCGATTCTGGTATTAGAGCCGGTTGTGATTTCTATTCTTGTTTTCAGTTGTGTGACCAATATCCTAAGAGTTATCATTTTGTACACTGAGTCGCTTTTGTTTTTGTTTTCAGTTAGTATTATAATATGAGCATTTTCTCTGAATGGTTTTTAGACTCATCCCTTTAATATCAAAAAAATCACCACAATCAAAAACAAAAGCTTAAAGACAAATCAGAGAAAGTATTTGTAACATAAATAAATTTTATTTTTAAAACTCACATATACAAAAAAATATATATTCAGATCTCTTGTTTTTTTCTTTTTTTTTTTTTGAGACGGAGTCTCGCTCTGTCGCCCAGGCTGGAGTGCAGTGGCGCGATCTCAGCTCACTGCAAGCTCCACCTCCCGGGTTCACGCCATTCTCCTGCCTCAGCCTCCCAAGTAGCTGGGACTACAGGTGCCTGCCACCGCACCTGGCTAATTTTTTTGTATTTTTAGTAGAGACAGGGTTTCACTGTGTGTGTGTTAGCCAAGATGGTCTCGGTCTCCTGACCTCGTGATCTGCCCTCCTCGGCCTCCCAAAGTGCTGGGATTACAGGCATGAGCCACCGTGCCTGGCCCAGATCTCTTAAAATCGACAAGGAAAAAATGAATAAAAAGTAATACAGTACAGCCAGACATGGTGGCTCACATCTGTAATCCCAACACTTTGGGAGGCCGAGGCAGGAGGATCACTTGATCCCAGGAGTTCAAGGCTGCAGTGAGCTATGATTACACCACTGCACTCCAGCCTGGGCAACAGAGCAAGACCTTGTCTGTAAAAATAATATTGATAATACAGTTAATTCACAAAAGAAGAAATGCAAATGGCTGGTAAACATATCAAATGTTGTTCCATGTGACTAATAAAGAAACAAATGAAAAGCAGGTATTATTTCTTGCCTACCAGATTCTCAAATATAAAAAGCTTGGCTGGTGATGGTAGGGAGAAATAGATGCTTTTGTACACTGTTCATAGGAGGATACACTGGATAAACTTTCTCCGGCACGGATAGATATATGTACCTCAAATCTTTTTAAAGAGCCTGATCCAGCAATTCTACCGTTAGGAAAGTATCCTAATAACCAGAAATAACAAAACTTGGTCTCTGCAGTCAGACAGGCCTGGGTTCAAATCCTCATGTGGCCTATCTGTAGCTATGACTTGGACTGGTATCTTCAGCCCTAGGAGCCTCAGTTTCTGTCCCTGTAAAATGGGACAGGAATGGGTCCACCTCCAAGGCTACAGGGAGGATTGCACAAGATAATAGTGGCGGTTGGTGTCACCGCAGGAAGCAGCCTTGAGGCTGGGGGAAGCGGGAAGGTGATGGTCTCCTGACAGCTCCCCCCTTCCCACCCCAGGGGCCTTGGTGTGGACAGCAAGCCAGAGCTGCAGCGTGTCCTAGAGCACCGCCGGCGGAACCAGCTCATCAAGAAGAAGAAGGAGGAGCTGGAAGCCAAGCGGCTGCAGTGCCCCTTTGAGCAGGAGCTGCTGAGACGGCAGCAGAGGCTGAACCAGGTGGGTGATGGGCACCCAGCCAGGACCACACATCCTCCAGGGCTGTCCTCCAGGGAGGAGCTCTGCTGTGGCCACAGCCAGTAAGAGGGAAGAGGATCAGCAGACAGAGCACTGGACTAAGAGTCCACTCCTGGCCTGAGTCCTCCCTCTGCCATTCACTTTGCTAGGTCCTTAGGGCGAGTGGCTTCCCTGAACCTCAGCTTCCTCACTGGCCCAGTGTACTGCACGCTGATTCTGATTTCATTCTTATAACTGTCTTGCGAGCCAGGTGGCATTCCCATTTTAGAGAGGGGGAACCTGAGGCCCAGAGGGGGTGAGTGATTTGAACCAGGCTTCACAAGGAGAACTCAGTCTCATGCTCTGTGCCCCAGCTACCAGGCTGGTAGCAAAACTCATCCCCAGGTTGGTTCTGTCTCCCCACTGAGTGGGCCCTTTGTCCAAACTCCATAGGTTTTCAGAGTAGGAATCCCCCTAGCTCCACCCACTTCACCCTCTGCTTCTCCCTCCTTCAGCTGGAAAAACCACCAGAGAAGGAAGAGGATCACGCCCCTGAGTTTATTAAAGTCAGGGAAAACCTGCGGAGAATTGCCACACTGACCAGCGAAGAGAGAGCGCTGTAGGGCCAGCTGCCGGGCTCAGGCCTCCACCCACCCTGGCCTGGACAGCCTCCTCCAGCCCTTCTGCACCTGGCAGCCCTGGGCCCCATGCCCTGGGACGTCTGTGATGTTCCCACCTGCTTCTGTAGAAATGTGTCACCCCAGAGGGCCTGGCTCTCCCGGGAGGCTGGGGCCCCTAAGCTCTTAGGCTTTTCCTTCCAAGCACTCAGCCCTCCTGCTCCAAGAGGGAAAACCTGCGCCCCTCCCTGCAGGGGGTTCAGAGTCCAGCACAGGAGGTTTCTCTGGCAGAATTGAGGAGGCAGAGGCGGCCCTCTGGCTTGACGAGCCTTCTGTTCTGCCCAGGCCTTCCCACCAGGAATCCCTGAGGCTCCCCAGGGCCCCGCTTCTCTGCACACCCCAGCTCCTAGGTCTCAGAGAACTCCCCCACCTGTGGTTTTACCTGCAGCCAGCAGAGCTTAGCTTCAAGGACACCTGCCTCCAAAGCCACTGAGGGGAGGAAGGGCAGGGCAGACTGCAGGTGGCCTTGTTGCTGGCATCCCGGCCAGGTAGGAGGGGACTAACAAAGACAGCTGTTTAGGGTCTTCTCCCCTCACCCATGCTTTCATCATCCCCTCCGCACAGCCTCCCCCGTCCAGGCCTTCTAACCACACCTAGCCAGGGCTGCCGCATTCCTGCACTCAGAAGTCTGCAGCAGTGCCTCACAAACTTGACTGTGCATAAAAATCACTGGGGATCTTGTTAATACAGCTTCTAATTCAGTAGATCTGGGAGATCCTGCATTTCTAACAAGCTCCCAGGTGAGACGGAGGCTGCTGGTGTGAGGACCATGCTGTGAGCAGCAGGGCGAGAGTGCCCAGAGCTGATGTATATTAGAAATATCACCACTGAAGCCATCGCTGGCCCCCACCTCCCGTGGACAGATGCCCCAGGGATTCCCACCCCACCTCTGCAACCCCAGGTGTTCTTCATTATCCACCCCACCCCAGACTCCCACTCCCAGGGACTCCCCGTGAAGACTTTGGCCTAGCAAATTGTGTTGGTTATGTGGGTGTTGTTTTAATCAGAAATGTATGTGATTGCCAATCTGCATTTCTTACCAGTGTGACCACACTGTTACGATGCAATTCTAGCCAAAAAAAAAATTTTTTTTTTTTTTTACTTTTTCCTACAGTTTTATGGAAAGCAAATATACAATGATTTTCAGTAGGCGTCTGGAATAGAAACAGTGGTTTGAAGACCCCACTGCCACCTTTATGGACTGGCCCCTTTGAGTCTGAATCCCCGGCCTCTGTCACCTGAGACCCAACCCCTAGCTGGGCCAACTCCAGTGAATTCACCCATTTTTCTTCTTCAGAAGGCCTTTCCTGTGTGAGACCCACATATTTTAACCTTTTGCTCCTATCCCATTTTTAAAGAACTAGAGAATAAACCAGGCCTGTTTCTTTTCCCCTGAAATCCCTACCTCTGGCTTCCTAAACCCAGCATCTAAGGTGACAGAGCAGTGCCGGAATAGCATCTCCTTTCACTTCCCCAAAACTGCTACAAATAGCTGCCACTGACATGCTCTTTGATTCCTGGAAGCAAACGTGGGACTGTCGGAGGAAAGGGATTGTTCTGGTCTTACTCATAACTGGGTGGTTTGAGGGTGACTGAAGTCGTGCTTTTCCTATGTGTGCTGCCAGCACAGGGCTGTAAATGCAGATATTCCGCCTGTGTGCGTGTGTATAAGTCGAGCTCCAAGAGGCTCCTGAATGTGACTGGTGTGCTGAGAATGTGGTTACACTGTTTAATGTCTGCCAGGTGAGGGTTACGCTGAAGATGCACAATCCCTAAAATAAAGATCACCACTTCCCCAAAGAAGCAGCTGTCGGGTCCATGTGTTGTTCAGACATGTGAAGAGAAGCAAGACAGAGGGTCTCAAATGGACGAGGGCTTTCCAAGGGAATGCCTGGGGCTTCAGCCAGTGGTCCCCAGAGGTGCTCCATGGAGCCAACAAGTCATTCCATGAAGCCCCAGAAGTAGAAGGGACCTCAAGCACCACGCCTTCCAGGGCAGCTGTGCAGACGACCTTGGTTCACTCTTCAGGGGTCGTCCCAACTCTGTACCTCCAGCCACTCCAACTGCGGAGGTTATCAATCCAGATTCTCACTGTTACAGTCTCCTTTGCAGCTTAGGATGGCTATATGTGATCAGGTGTGGCCAATGAAATTGAAGAGGAAGTCTACATGGGCTTCTGGGAAAGCTTATGGTTTTCCAATAAAAGACACAGGCATGGCTAACACCTCCCTGGGCCTCTTCTTCCTACCTTGATTGAGGGTGTGATGCCTGGAGCCACAGCAGCCACTTTGCTACCATGAGAAAAAGGCCAAGAGAATCACAGAGTCATTGACCCTATCGTTATTTCACCAAGCCAATGCCAGCCGCCATCCTTCTCCAGAATTCTTGTAAATAAAATAAATCCCTCTTTGTTTAAACCATTGTTGGTCAGTCTCTGTTACTTGCAACCAAAATCATCCCTAACTGACACAGAAGGCCAGTCCCTGCCTGTCCAAAATTACCTGCAGGCTGTGCTAAAAATCCAGATTCAACTTTCCTATCAGAAGCCTATTGGATCAGGATCCCCAGCTGCAAGGCCTGGGATCTGTTTTTCTGCACCTTCCCCATATAGTCTACCTAGCATGAGTCTGAAAACTGGTACTTGGACATCACTAAAGCACACATCATTCAACAAATATTTATTGAGTTCCTGCTCCATGCCAGGATGCATGCCATAGGCTGGGACACAGTAAAGAACAAAGGTGCAGTGCCTCCCCCTCATCTGATGACTGCAGTGGTCTCCTCCCAACTGCTCTCCCCTACTGGCCTTGTCCCTACACCCTGTTGTCAACAGAGGAGCCAAAATGATCTTCTTCCAGTCTAAGGCAGAACCTGTGACTCTGCACAGAGCCCTCCCTGGGCTCCCACTGGAGTCTCTCCTGCATTCTGGGTGGTCCTGCGAGTCCAGCTCCCTTTCAGCCTCCGACCTCCTTCCTGCACTCTCCCACTCGCTCACACAGCCCCAGTTGTGCTGGCCTCCTACCCTCTCCAGGCATGCCCCATCTCCATGCCTTTCCACCTGCTCTTCCCCAGCCAGGAGTTTCCTTCCGTCCAAGAACCACGTGGCCCCCTCCCTCTCTTTCTTCAGGTCTCTTATCACACTTCTTCTAAATGAGGTCCTCTTTAGCCACCGCATCTAAAATCTCAACTTCTACAGTCTTCCTCTGCCTGCCTTACCTTCTTTTTCCCCCTTACCGTTTATCACCATTGAACATATTCAATATTTTACTGATTTGTCTCATGTGTCCCTCCTAATGATAATGTCAGCTCCATGAGGGCAGAGATTCTTGTCTGTCTTGTTTACTCTGAATCCCTAGTGCACAGGGCCTAGAGAAGGTGCTCAGGAAGTGTTTGTTGAATGAATGAATGAGAAACCCCTTCTGCCTCTGCAATACGCCTAGCCTTCTCCCAGGTCCAGCCCATAGCAACCAGAGAAGGCCCCACCTGCCTCCTTCCTCCACGGTTTCCAACCTGACCCACAGATGTCCATTTGGTGGGAAGCCCTCATCTGCCCTCTTGGGCATTCATCAATACACCTGGGCCTCACTGGCATTGTGCCGGCTGGACCTGCATCAGAGCCACATGGCTCCTGCACACCACAGGAATGTCTAGAGAGTCAGATCGTCCCTGAAGGCTGATGATGAGGCCACCACTCAAGCCTGGAGACCATGGAGAAGCAAAAGGCTGCTGCAGCAGCTCTGACTTCAGACCTCTCCCTAAACAGGGAGCCAAGACAGCAACCCCTGTTCTTGCGAGGGCCACACTCTCTCGGGTCCTGGTTTGGGTTTGCAGAATGCCCCTGTCAATGGCAAACCAGCACTAAACACAAAACCTGGGAGAGAGGGCTGACCTTAGGATGTGAAGGGACCCTCCAACCCTGGTCCTGCAGCATGTGTGTCACTGGAGTCCTCAGATCACAGGAGCTTTGGCAGGGCAGCCTCACCACACTTGAGATTATACTGACTCCAAACCCTGTGAGGGTGGGACCCTGTCTGATTCTGCTCACCTTTATCCAGGGCCCTGAAAATAGGTGCCCCGGAAAGTTGTGAATGGATGTCAGTAATGATCACTTTCGATCGTGTCTCTGTGAAAAGGCCACCAAACAGGCTTTGTGTGAGCAGCAAGTCTGTTTATTTCACCTGGGTGCAGGCGGGCTGAGTCCTAAAAGAGAGTCAGTGAAGGGAGATGGGGTGGGGCCATTTTATAAGATTTGGGTAGGTAAAGGAAAATTACAGTCAAAGGAGGGTTGTTCTCTGGCGGGCAGGGGTGGGGGTCACAAGGTACTCAGCGGAGGAGCTTTTGAGCCAGGATGAGCCAGGAGAAGGAATTTCACAAGGTAATGTCATCAGTTAAGGCAGGAACAGGCCATTTTCACTTCTTTTGTCATTCTTCAGAGGCCATCTGGATGTATATGTGCAGGTCACAGGGGATATGATGGCTTAGCTTGGGCTCGGAGGCCTGACAGTCACTGCATGTCAGCACCCATGACAATCAGGTGTCTTCCTCCCCACTCTGCAGATGAAGACACCTGGGCTCAGGTAAGTAAAGGGCCTTGCCAGAAGACATAAGGCAATGCCCCAGGAGAGATGTGATTCTCACCCAGAGCGACCTGTTTGCAGAGTCTGCATTCTTTCCACTACAGCCAGGCCTTGCTCCTGGAAAGTGCTCCTAGGAGGCCCCTGCACCAGCCTGACCATGGGCCATGGGATTCAGGAACCTACTTTATCTGCCATTTGTCTGTCTGAACTTGAAATATTTAACATCTGCACTATAAAAACAGACTCGGCCAAGTGCAGTGGCTCATGCCTGTGATCCCAGCACTTTGGGAGGCTGGGGTGGGCGGATCACCTGAGGTCAGGAGTTTGAGACCAGCCTGGCCAACATGGTGAAACCTCGTCTCTACTAAAAATACAAAAATAAGCTGGGTGTGTGGCACACGCCTGTAATCTCAGCTACCCGGGAGGCTGAGGCAGGAGAATCACTGGAACCTGGGAGGCAGAGGCTGCAGTGAGCCAAGATCTTGCCACTGCCCTCCAGCCTGGGCGACAGAGCGAGACTCCGTTTCGAAAAAAAAAAAAAAAAAAAGGACTCAGGTCAATGCAGACCTACCTTAGTTCTGGGGTGAGGAATGTCCACTTGCTGCTAAACTCCATCCCCAGATGCCCCAGACGCCTCCACCCACAAATTCAACCAGTCTCTGGGGCCAATGAATAGGTCAGGATTGACTGGGCACAGTGGCTCACACCTGTAATCCCAGTACGTTGGGAGGCCCGAGGTGGGCGATCACTTGAGGCCAGGAGTTCAAGACCAGCCTGGCCAACATGGAGAAGCCCCATCTTTATGAAAATACAAAAATTAGCTGCGCGTGGTGGCACACGCCTGTAGTCCCAGCTACTTGGTAGCTGAGGCAGGAGAATCGCTTGAGCCTGGGAGGTGGAGGTTGCAGAGATCACGCCACTGCACTCCACACTGTGCGACAGAGTGAGACTCCTTCTCAAAAAAAAAAAAAGGTCAGAAGCTACCATTGTGATGGGATTCCTTGCATTCCTTGCATTCCTATCGCTGAGCAGTAACGTAAACAATTTGATTTTTCACTGCCTCCAAAGACCCACTAAACCAGCGACCACTTCACTCCTGCTAGTTTCTTGCCTTACAGTGCCCCAGCCTGCTGGACTTCAGAAGAACAGAACTAATTGCCTTAATCTCCTCCTGTCTGGATGTCCTAGTCAGCTCAGGCTGCTGTAACAGAATCCCATAGACCGGGTGGCTTAAACAACAGAAATCTATTTTCTTTTTCTTTTTTCTTTTTTTTTTTGAGACAGTCTTGCTCTGTCACCCAGGCTGGAGTGCAGTGGCACAATCTTGGCTCACTGCAACCTCCACCTCCCAGGTTCAAGCAATTCTTCTGCCTCAGCCTCCCAAGTAGCTGGGATTACAGGTGCCTGCCACCACGCCCAGCTAATTTTTGTATTTTTAGTAGAGACGGGGTTTCACCATGTTGCCCAGGCTGGTGTCGAACTCCTGACTTCAGGTGATCCACCTGCTTCGGCCTCCCCAGATGCTAGAATGACAGGCATGAGTTACTGCGCCCAGCCAGAAATGTATTTTCTCAGTTCTGGAGGCTTAGAAGTCTAAGATCAAGGTGCCCTCATGGTTGGTTTCTGGTGAGGGCTGTCCTTCTGGCTTGCAGATGGTCACCTTCTCACTGCGTCCTCACACTGGGGGAGAGGGAGAAGACAGAGCAAGCTCTCCGGTGTCTTTTTTATAAGGACACTGATCTCATCATGAAGGCCCCACACTCATGACCTCAACTAACCCTGATTACCTCCAAAGGCCCCATCTCCAAATACCATGCCACTGGGGATGAGGGTTTGACATATGAATTAGGGGGAGACAAATCTTCAGTCCACAGCAAGGAGATTTTTTGAATTGATTTTTGGCTGACACTCATCCAGAGAGGAGGACATGGGGCTGGGCTTGTTTTCCAAAGCTAGCCTTTTCATTAAATGTACTCATCTACTTCCTAGAAAGGACCTTATAGAGAGACGAGCAGGACTGCCCAATGAGGAACCCCAGTCATGTTCCCAGGTTGCCTGGCAATAGCTAAGTGAGCCAGGGCTCCCTCCTCCAAAGAAGGGCTTCCCATGGGATCAGGGCACCTAAGCTCAACCTTCTCATTGTCCAACCTAAAACGCTCACTCTCCCTGCAAAGCCAACCTCAGGCATGCCCCGTAGAGGGAGATAGCTGTGGGGGCACAGGCCCTCTGCTGGGGCACAGGCAGACTGGCATATCCAGGGATGCTGAAAGCACTCCCCCCAACATAAACACTGGCCAGCCCTCTGCCCCCAAGTCAGTCACTTGTGTTCGTGTTAATCATTAAGCCACAGCCTGGGGCAACTGTAAATTATGAGTGTTGGTTCAGGGTTCTTGATTTTTTTTTTTTTTTTTTTTTTTTTTTTTTTTTGAGACAAGTTCTCACTCTGCTGCCTAGGCTGGAGAGCAGTGGAATGATCATGGCTCACTGTAACCTCCAACTCCTAGGCTCAACCAATCCTCCTGCCTCAGCCTCCCAAGTAGCTGGAACTACAGGTGCACACCACCACGTCCAGCTAACTTTTTTTCTTTTTTCTTTTTTTTAAGAGATAGGAGTCTTGCGATGTTGCCCAGGCTGGTCTCGAACTTCTGGGCGCAAGCAATCCTCCCATTCAGCCTCCCAAAGTGCTGGGATTACAGGCGTGAGCCACCATGCCAGCCTGATTAAAGGGTGATCACAGAGTAAAAGAAGGGCTTTGTAATGGGGAGATGGGAAAGAGAAAATTATTTCAGAATTCCAATTTGTTTTGTTTTTTGTTTTGTTTTGTTTTTTTGCAACAGAGTCTCACTCTGTTGCTCAGGCTGGAATGCAGCTGCAACCTCCATCTCCCAAGTTCAAGCGATTCTCGTGCCTCAGACTGCCGAGTAGCTGGGATTACAGGCATGTGCCACCATGTCCAGCTAATTTCTGTGTTTTTAGTAGAGATGAGGTTTTGCCATGTTGGCCAGGCTGGTCTCGAACTCCTGACCTCAAGTGATCTGCCCATCTCAGCCTCCCAAAGTGCTGGGATTATAGGCGCGAGACACTGCGCCTGGTCCAGAACCCCAATTTGAAGAAAGTTAGCATGACTGAGTATAACAAAGAAGCCCTGAGCCTCCCAGCAGGCAAGGCAGAAAAGGAAATCCAATCTTTATCTATAAACACAGAAGGAGTCATAGAAAGCAGAACAATTCAGTGATTTTCAAATTTTGCTTCATGGGGGATGTGGGGGGTGACACCAAGCCATTTATAATCTCCTTGCCCTCATCACCACTTTTCTCAACTTTAATTAGAGCAGCTCAGCGTTTGTTTCCATGTATTTCCATTAAAACACAGAACCCATGGCCAAAAAAAGACAAAAACCAGGCTGGGCGCACTGGCTTACGCCTGTAATCCCAACACTTTGGGAGGCCGAGGCAGGCGGATTATGAGGTCAGGAGATCGAGACCATCCTGGCCAACATGGTGAAACCCCATCTCTACTAAAATACAAAAAATTAGCTGGGTGTGGTGGTGGGCACCTGTAGTCCTAGCTACTCAGGAGGCTGAGGCAGGGGAATGGCTTGAACCCAGGAGGCGGAGCTCGCAGTGAGCCAAGATCGTGCCACTACACCCCAGCCTGGCGACAGAGCAAGACTCCGTCTCAAAAAAAAAAAAAGACAAAAAACAGAAAAATTCCAAAACCTAGCTTCAAATCCTGTCTCCACCATCCACTAGCAACAATTTTAGGAAAAACTGTGCTTCGGTTTCCTAAACTGTAAAATAGGTGTCAAAGTACTTACTCCACAGGGTTTTCCGAGTTAAATGAGAGTTTGTTTGTAAAGCAATGAGCACTAGGCCTGGAATATAGTAAGAACTCAACCTATAGTGGCTGTCAAAGGATATGTCCCCCCAAAGTATCCTCTTTGACATAAAATTATTTTTGAGTTGAAGGCAATTAAGAAGCAGCAAACACAGGAAAACTCCCTCCACCCTCCCCCTTATCTGCCTAGAGGCAGGATATAAATTCACCTTTACTGGAGACAACTCTAGACTCTTAACAGCTCAGAGATGGCACCAGAGGAATCTGCAAGGAAACCTCACTCCAGTGGTTTCCTCCCGCATATTTCCCTTCCTGAGCTTCCAGCCCTTGGAAGCCTAAAACTGCTTACCTTTGTCCTGTCATTTCTCCACAGATTTATTGTTCTTTGTTGAAGATGTTACATAAGCCAGAGTTCTAAGCCACTGCTTTGAGTTACTTTTCACTGAAGTTGCGGCCATGTGATATGCATTGCACGTGTCACTAAACTGTTTTTCTCGTCAATCTGTCTTGTTACAGGGGTCCGTCCCAACTAAGAACTCATGATGATTGAGGAAAAATTCTTTTCCTAGATGTAGCAAAAATTATTTTGCTCCACTGTTATTAGCAATCATGCAGGCTTGCCAGAAAAGAAAAACTTCTTTTTAACATAAAATGCCAAGAGGAATCAGAGCTCAAATCTGCCCGAGAAAGGACATTAATTACATAATGTTCTGTTTTCAAAACAGTATTTTTATGGGAAAGGCAGGAACATTCTTCCTGTGATTCTATATTGCTAAAATCCCAGGTGAACTGTTCAGCTCTCGTCCTGCTGGGGCAGTGGGGTGGGGAGCCAAGAGCTAATTCTATGGCCAGACCTGGATTCAAGCCCCAGCTCTGCCACTTATTTGTCACAAGCCTGGGCAACTTGCTGAACCTCATTTTCCATTTTTAACATCTGTGACAAGGGTAATGAGAGCTGCACTCATTGAACATCTAGTGCCTGTGCCAGGAACTGTGCTCAGCACTTTATATGAATTCTCTCATTTAATCCCCCAAGACTGTCATTACCCCCATTTTATCTGAACCCACATCTGCCTGGCTTTATTATCCTGGCAGCACTCACTGGTGGAGGCTGCAGGAGGATGTTTTGCAAAGCACCCACATTCAAGCTTTCCCATCTGTCACCAGAAATATTCTGCAAGCATGCTGAGGCCAAACAGCCTTCCCCCTTCCTCCTTCCCTGCCAGCAGGTGGCCCTGCCTTTACCAATCTGGCAGAGTAGGCCCCTGGGACAAGAATCCCAGCCCCATCTCACTCATGGCTTTTAGAAAAAACAGTGGCTGGCCAGGCGTGGTGGCTTACGCATATAATCCCAGCACTTTGGGAGGCCAAGCAGGTGGATCGCCTGAGGTCAGAAGTTCGAGACCAACCTGTCCAACATGGTGAAACACTGTCTCTACTAAAAATACAAAAATTAGCCAGGCATGGTCGTGGGTGTCTGTAATCCCAGCTACTCAGGAGGCTGAAGCAGGACAATTGCTTGAACCCGAGAGGCGGAGGTTGCAGTGAGCTGAGATCACGCCACTGCACTCCAGCCTGGGTGACAGAGCGAGACTCCAACTCAAAAAAAAAAAAAAGAAAAAAGAAAGAAAGAAAAGAAAAAAAGAAAAGACAGTGACCAAATGGGGCACAGAAGTCCACATCCCTGCCCTTAGCTCAGGAAGCCGGGGGAAGGAGAGAGATATGTGTTGAGGATGGTTATGTGTCCAGCAGTTTCTGGGACATTTGCACCAGTGCCTAGTGCAGGGCTGGACACATTTCAAGGATGGCACTTCCTTCTCCCTCCCTAGCTCTCTCTTTTATGGATATCTTGACAAAGTGACACAGCACGATTATTAATAGCTCAGGCTACAAATTCACGCAGGCTTTAGATTCTTGGGAAAGGTAGGAGATCTAGCTCTGGCACCCCCAAGCTGGTGACCCGGGACAAGTGACTTAACATCTCTGAGTTCCTCATCTGTCAAATGGGAGTTCCAAGAGTACCAGCCTCAAAGGTTGTTAGAGGACTTAGTTAACAAGCATAAAGTACTTGGCAAGAACCAAGCACAGGGCCAGCACTCAGGAAAAGTTCATTATCATCCTCTTCCTGTCCCTGGTAGCTCCATTCCCTCATGTCTCTTGCTGACCAGACCCTTCCAGGTCCTATGTCCACTCACTTACTCTTCTCAGTCCCTAAACTTGTCTGACATCCATCCCTCCCCTGATGGCTGGCCCACCTCAAGACCCCCTGCCCTTCTCCCAGCCCTTATTTTTTGGGGGGCGGTATCACCTCACACCTTCTGACACCAGCTCCAAGTGCCCCCATATTATCTAACCTTTACACTGCTATTTTAAAACAACTCCTGGGAATTTCTCTTCTGCTTGAATCTGATAACCCCAAACCCAAAAAAGCCAAGGGCATGGGTGTGGCATGGCTTCCCCTATCTGGTTCTCCTCTCCAGAGAAGACTCTGCCTCTAAGCCCCCTTGTCCTTAGGCACAGTCCTGTGACTCATTCTGGTCAATGAAATAGGAGCAGGAGTGTGATGAGGGTCACTTCTGGGCTGAGGCAGTGAGAAGACCCAGGGATCCTCAGGTCTCCCTTTTCCCCTTGGTGGCAAGTGCAGAGGCTGAGCATTAAGATGGAGAAGCATAAAGTCAAGCAGGCTGGCTCACTAACTCACCACACAGAGGACAGCTGTCCTGATGCTTATTATGCCAGCAGTGGACTTGGCATGAGGGAGGAATAAACTTGTGTTTAGCCATTCAGATATGGGAGTGCTGTATTACTGCAGCACACTCTAGCTCATTCTGCCTAATGAAGTAACACAAGCTAAAGTCCCAAAAGCCTATGGAATTTCTATATTAGAGTACATAGCTAGAAAAAAAAAAAGGATAACATTGGATATGATGTTTTAAACAAGTAAATAAATGGAATAAATGCTAATTTAACTCAAAATATGTGATTTATCGCAAGAAAATTAATAAAACATGAATAGGAATAAAAGACACTATACGGAAAGAATGAAAGACTAATACGCTTTTCTGGGTAGGGAAGATGAACAGACATTGTCAAGTCTGTCTGTTAATCTAGGGAGATTTTAATCTTTATTAGATTTTAAGGCCAGGTGCGGTGGCTCACACCTGTAATCCCAGAACTTTGGGAGGCCCATGTGGGTGGATCACCTGAGGTCAGGAGTTAGAAACCAGCCTGGCCAACATGGTGAAACCCCGTCTCTACTAAACATACAAAAAATTAGCCGGGCGTGGTGGCAGGCACCTGTAATCCCAGCTACTTGGGAGGCTAAGGCAGGAGAATCGCTTGAACCCGAGAGGCGGAGGTTGCAGTGAGTCGAGATCATGCCACTGCACTCCAGCCTGGGCAACAAGAGCGAAACTCCATCTCAAAAAAAAGAAAAAAAAAAAGAGAAATTTTAAGACCCCAGGAGATACCCACAGACTTTGACGGTGAAATTGTATTAGTCAAGACTCTTTCAGTGGCAAATGACAGAAATGCTATTCAAACTGATTTTTTTTGAAAAAGGAATTTTATATATATAAAATTAAGCCTCAGGTGTGGCTGGATCCAGGGTCTCATGTCTCTCTCTCTCTCTCTCTCCCTCTCTCTCTCTCTCTCCCTCTCTCCCTGTCTCCCTCTCTGTTCTTATGTACAGAGTGAGATGACTCCTGGTAGCCCCTAACCCATCCTCCAACTGAGCAAGCACAACAGAAAGAGTCTGTCCCAACTAAGAGCAATTTGGGGGTGGGTGGTCAGAGAGGAAGGTCTATGATTGGCCCAGTTTAGATCACGTGTTCATTCCTGAACCAATCACTCTTCACCAGGGAGCTGAGATACTATGAACGGCCACATGCCCACCCATATGTCCCCAGGGAGGTAGGAAGACAGACATGCCACCCAAAGCATACGGCATCTTCACAGGAAAGAAGGATTCACTTACCAAAGCAAGGGGGAGGGTTGCTGAGCAGGCAAAAACAATAGAGGTCCACTACAGAAATTTATCTAGAAGAATAAGCAGGTAGGAATGCCAAAAGGGGAAAAATTGAAAAAATTAGAGAGAGAGAGAGAATATGCAAATAAATAATGGATTCAACTCAATTTTAAAATTTTAAACCATATAACAATAGGATAATTATAAAACTATATGATAGCAAGTTAAGGCAGCAATAATGAACCACTGACACAGAATTGATATTTCCAAAATATAATCAAGCAAATATAAGAAGTTAATATATAAAGTGCTAAAAGTAACACAATACTCCTCAATATTTATTCATTCACTTAGAAGATGAATTTTTTCTACAAAAATATTAGATGTCTCTGTAAGAGAATAACAATATTAAATAAAAAATTAATTTAGATGCATACCTTACACCATACACAGAAAACATTCCAAACGAAATTAAATATGGGTCACCATTAAGTGAACCAATATATGCATCATAGATGCACCAGAAGGGGCAATGAAAAAGAAAAGGAAGAGAGTTTATTTTAAAAAATAATGACAGAAAACTTCCCAAATATGGGAAAAGATACAAATATCCAGGTACAGGAAGCTCAAAGATCTTCAATCAGGTTCAACTGAGATAATACTACACCAAAACATTATAGTTAAACGGTAGAAAATCAAAGACAAAGAGAGAATCCTGAAAGCAGCTAGAGAAAAGACATGTATCAGTTACAAGGGAATGCCAATAAAGCTATCAGCAGATTTCTCAGCAAAAGCTTTACAGGCCAGGAGAAAGTGGGATGATATATTCAAAGTGCCAACGGATAAAAACTGCCAACCAAGAAGACTTTCTTTAGTAAAGCTATCCTTCAGAAATGAGAGATATTTTCCAAGAAAATCAGAAGCTTTTTGTCATCACTAGACCTGCCCTAAAATAAATGCTAAAATGAGTTCTTCAAGCTGAAAGAAAATAATGCTAATTAGTAACATGAAAACACATGAAAGGATAAAAATCACTGGTAAAAGTAAGTACATAGTCAAATTCAGAATACTCCAATACTGTAATGATGGTGTTAAGCCACTTATATTTAAAGCACTTTAGTATGAAGCTTAAAAGACCAAACTAGTAAAAATAGTTATAGCTACAATACTTGTTAAGGGATACATAATATAAAAAGATGCAAATTGTGACATCCAATACATGAAATGAAATGTTGTCACCAAAATGGTGAAGTAGAAGCAGTCTGAGTTCACTCTCCTCCACTGAAAACCAAAAACAAATATCAAACACCAATGTCATCAACAACATCTCAGAACTCAAATCTGAGGCTGAGACAATCCTTGAGAATCCCTGAGAAAAGTGAAAAACTCTGAGCAGATAGTAAGAGAAACAAACTTCTCTAACCATGACACCCTCCCCTCAATCTGCCAAGCACTGTGCACAGAAAATTTCTCCCTGACTCACAGTTTCTACACTAGAAAAAGTAAGATGGAGTCAGATAGCCAGCTTCCCCACTCAGAAAATTGGTACCAGGAGAGTGGGACATTGTTAAAGACACCTGAAAATGTGGAAGCAACTTTGGAATTGGATTATGGGCAGAGGTTGGAACAGTTTAGAGGGCTCAGAAGAAGACAGGAGGATGTGGTAAAGTCTGCAACTGCCTAGAGACTTGTTGAATGGTTTTGACAAAAATGTTGATAATGATATGGACAATGAAGTCCAGGCAGAGGTGGTCTCAGATGGAGATGAGAAACTTATTGGGAAGTGGAGTAAAGGTCACTCTTTTGCTTTGCCCCTGCCTTAGAAATCCATGGAACTTTGAACTTGAGATAAATGATTTAGGGTATCTGGTGGAAAATATTTCTAAGCAGCAAAGCATTCAAGATATAACCTGGCTGTTCCTAATAGCATATAGTCATAAGCATTCACAAAGAGATGGTCTGAAATTGAAACTTATGTTTAAGAAGGAAGCAGAGCATAAAAGTTTGGGAAATTTGCAGCCTGACCATGTGGTAGAAGAGAAAAACCCATTTTTCTGGGAAGAAATTCAAGCCCAAGAAATTTGCATAAGTAAAGAGAAGGGCACAGTGGCTCACACCTGTAATCCCAGCACTTTGGAAGGCCGAGGTGGGTGGATTGCCTGAGGTCAGGAGTTCAAGACCAGCCTGGCCAATATGGTGAAACCCCATCTCTACTAAAAATACAAAAATTAGCTGGGTGTGGTGGTGGGCACCTGTAATCCCAGCTACTTGGGAGGCTGAGGCAGGAGAATTACTTTAACCCAGGAGGCAGAGGTTGCAGTGAGCCAAAATCATGCCACTGCACTCCAGCCTGGGTGACAGAGCAAGACCTCATCTCAGAAAAAAAAAAAGAAAGAAGCTACATGTTAATAGCCAAGACAATGGGGAAACTGTCTTCAGGGCATGTCCAAGACCATCACAGCAGCCCCTCCCATCACAGGCCCAGAAGCCTAGGAGGGAAAAATGGTTTCATGGATCATGCCCAGAGCCCTGCTGCTCTGTGAAGCTTCAGGATATGGTGTCCCAGCTGCTCCAGCTCCAGCCACAGCTAAAAGGGGCCAAGGTACAGCTTGGGTCGTCACATCAGAGGATGCCAGCCCCAAGCCTTGGCAGCTTCCACATGGTGTTGGGCCTGTAGGTGTGCAGAAGGTGAGAATTGAGCTTTGGGAACCTCCACCTAGATTTCAGAGGATGTATGGAAACAAAGTCCATGCAGAAGTCTGCTGCAGAGGCAGAGCCCTCATGGAAAACCTCTACTAGGGCAGGCAGAGAGAAAATGTGGGGTTGGAGCCCCCACACAGAGTCCCCACTGGAGCACTGCCTAGTGAAGCTGTGAAAAGGGGGCCACCATACTCCAAACCCCAGAATGGTAGATCCACCAACAGCTGCACCATCCACTTGGAAAAACCACAGACCCTCAATGCCAGCCCATGAAAGCACCCGCAGGGGCCGTACCCTGCAAAGCCACAGGGGCGGGACTGCCCAAGGCCTTGGAAGCCCACCCTTTGTGTCAGTGTGGCCTGGATGTGAGACATGGAGGCAAAGGAGATTATTTTGGAGCTTTAAGATTTGGCTGGGCACGGTGGATCACGCCTGTAATCCCAGCATTTTGGGAGGCCAAGGCAGGCAGATCAGGAGGTCAGGAGATCGAGACCATCCTGGCTAACACGGTGAAACCCCATCTCTACTAAAAATACAAAAACTTAGGCAGGTGTGGTGGTGGGCGCCTGTAGTCCCAGCTACTCAGGACTACAGGCTGAGGCAGGAGAATGGTGTGAACCCAGGGGGCAGAGCTTGCAGTGAGCCAAGATCACACCACTGCATTCCAGCACTCCAGCCTGGAAAACAGAATGAGTCTCTGTCTCAAAAAAGTAAAATAAAATAAAATAAAATAAAATAAAATAAAATAAAATAAAATAAAAGATTTAATGACTGACCTGCTAGGTTTTGGATTTGCATGAGGCCTGTAGCCCCTTTGTTTTAGCCAATTTCTCCCATTTGGAATGGGAGCATTTACCCAATGCCTGTACTCCCATTGTATCTTAGAAATAACTAACTTGTTTTTGATTTTACAGCCTCATAGGCAGAAGGGACTTGCCTTATCTCAGATGAGACTTTGGACTTGGACTTTGGAGTTAATGCTGGAATGAGTTAAGACTTTGGGGGACTGTTGGGAAGGCATGATTGGTTTTGAAATGTGAGAAGGACAAAAGATTTGGGAGGGGCCAGGGGTGGAATGATACGGTTTGACTCTGTATCCCCACCCAAATCTCATGTCAAATTGTAATCCGCATGTGTCAGGGGAGGGACCTGGTAGGAGGTGACTGGATCATGGGAGTGGATTTCCCTCATGCTGTTCTCATGACAGCGAGTAACTTCTCATGAGATCTTATGGTTTAAAAGTATGGCACTTCCCCCTTTACTCTCTCTCTCTCTCCTGCCACCATGTAAGATGTGCCTTGCCTCCCCTTCACCTTCCACTATGATTGTATGTTGCCTCCCCAGCCACGCAGAACTGTCAGTCAGTTAAACCTCTTTTCTTTACATATTACCCAGTCTCAGGTAGTTCTTTATAGCAGTGTGAAAATGGACTAATACAGGGATACATAATATTAAAAGATGCAAATTATGACATCAAGAACATAAAATGGAGCAACTTCACCAAAATGGTAAAGTAGAAGCCCTTCACTTCCTCCACTGAAAACCAAAAAAAAATCCAACACGAATGTTATCAACACCATCCCAGAACTCAAATCAGAGGCTAAGACAATCCCTGGGGCCACAGAAAAGTGGAAAACTCTGAGGAGAGAGAAAGAGAAACAAACTTCTTTATCCACGACACTTTCTCCCTGACTCACAGTTTCTACACTGGAAAAAGTAAGATTGAGGCAGACAGCCAGCTTCCCCACCATCTTGGGGAACCTTGGAGAAAAACCATTCCTGCTTCAACCAGCATCCCAAGTGCCTATAAGAAGAAAAACCCCTCAGGGAAGCTAGTAACAAAAAGGGGAGGTGGGACTAAAAACTCCAGTCCCTGAAACTCCGCTCTTTATCTCAGCCAAAGGCTGTTCAGCAGCACCATGCTGTACGAGGTACACACCATGGGTCTTCTGGGCATGAAACCCTAGCCAGCCTTCCCCAACAGCTGAGGTATTGCTTTTGAGAACCCCCCATTTAGGATGGCTCTGAACATTTGCAAGAGTCAAGACAAACCTTAGCTTAAGGCACCATCTACTGCAACAACAACAAAAAAAAGGCAGTAATCCAGGATTATGGGGACTCATGGTAACTGCAAAGAACCTTTAAACAAACAAACCCCAGAAAAGCCCAAAATAAGCCAGACAGAGAAGACTGGAATAAATGAGAAGACAGGAATAAATGACTACTCCTTCAGTGTGAAGCCATAGATATATATTTACAAGAAACAATAGGAAAAAAGGAAACATAACTTTCCCAAATGGACAAAGCAAGAAGCCAGTGACTGACCCCAACAAGACAACGACGTGTGCATTCTTAGATCAAAAATTCAAAATAACATTTCTAAGGAGACTGAACAAACTCCAAGATAACACAGAAGAGCAATTAAGAAATTTGCCAGAGAAATTTAACAAAGAGACTTATTTATTTATTTAAGAGTTAGAGTTTGTTATTTGGAGTCTTACTGAGGATTACAACCTGGGAGAGTCTTTCCGAGAGTTTGAGCCAAAAATTTTGTATTCTGCTAAACTGAACTTTTTAAATGAAGGAAAAATAGAATACCTTCCAGACAAGCAAACCCTAAGGAAATTCACTACCACTTGACCAGCCCTACAAGAAATGCTCAAAGGAGTTCTAAATATGGAAATGAAAAGGTAATACTCTCCATCATAAAAGCACACAAAAGTATAAAACTCACAGATCCTATAAAACAATTACATAATTGAAAATACAAAGCAACTAGGTAACAATTAACATTATCACAGAAACAAATCCTCACATATCAATATTAACCTTGCGCATAATGATTTAAATGCTCCACTTAAAATATATAGACTGGCAGAATGTATTTAAAAAAAAAAAAAACACAAGATCTAACCATATGCTGCTTAAAAGAAGCCCACTTAACAAGTAAAGACATTTACAGACTCAAAATAAAGGGGTGGAAAGAGATACTTCACACAAATAGAAGCCAAAGGCAAGCAATGTGACTATACTTATATCAAGTAAAACAGACTTTAGATCACCAAAGGTAAAAAAAGGTAAAGAAAGTCATTATATAATAATAAAGAAATCAATTCGACAAGAAGATGTAACAATCCTAAATACATATATGCACCCAACACTGGAGTACCCAGATTCATAAAACAAATACTATGACCTAGAAAATAAGATAGGCAGCAACAACACAATAATGCAGGGGACTTCAACACCCCATTGACAGCACATAGATCACTGAGGCAGAAAATCAATAAAAAAAAAAAACTCTGCACTTAAACTAGCCTCTAGATCAAATGGACCTAATAGACATTTACAGAACATTCTACCCAAAAATTGCAGAATATACATTTTTCTCATTGGCACATGGAAGATTCTCCAAAAGAGATCATAAGCTTGGCCATAAAGCAAGTCTCAAATACAAAAAAAAATAAAAATAATATTAAGTATCTTCTTGGACCACAATGGAATAAAACTAGAAATCAATACCAAGGAACTCTCAAAACTACACAAATACATAGAAATCAAACAGTCCACCCCTGAATGATTTTGGGGTAAATAATGAAATTAAGACAAAAATTTAAATTTTTGTTTGTTTGTTTGAGATGGATTTTTGCTCTTGTTGCCCAGGCTAGAGTGCAATGGCACAGTCTTGGCTCACTGCAACCTCTGACTCATGGGTTCAAGTGATTCTCCTGCCTTAGCCTCCCTAGCAGCTGGGATTACAGGTGCCTACCACCACGCCCAGCTAATTTTTTGTATATTTAGTAGAGACGGGGTTTCACCATGTTAGCCAGGCTGGTCTCTAACTCCCGACCTCAGGTGATCCACCCACACGGGCCTCCCAAAGTTCTGGGATTACAGGCGTGAGCCAACGCGCCCAGCCTAAAAAATGTTTTAATGAATGAAAATAGAGGCCATGTGCAGTGGCTCACACCTCTAATCCCAGCATTCTGGGAGACTGACGTGGGCAGATTGCTTGAGCCCGGGAGTGAGACCGGCCTGGGCAACATAGCAAAACCCCATCTCTATTAAAAATACAAAAAATCTCCACTGGGAGGGTTTAACTGCCCGGAAACGGAAGTCTCGTTCTTTTTCGTCCTTTTCCCCGGTTGCTGTTCGCTGTCCCAGTCCGCGCCAGCGCCCAGCGCGCCTCGTCGCCATGTCTCGGAAAATTGAGGAAATCAAGGACTTTCTGCTCACAGCCTGATGAAAGGATGCCAAATCTGTCAAGATCAAGAAAAATAAGGACAACGTGAAGTTTAAAGTTCGATGTAGCCCATACCTTTACACCCTGGTCATCACTGACAAAGAGAAGGCAGAGAAACTGAAGCAGTCCCTGCCCCCTTGTTTGGCAGTGAAGGAACTGAAATGAACCAGACACACTGATTGGAACTGTATTAAAATACTAAAAATCCAAAAAAAAATACAAATACAAATACAAAAAATCAGCCGGGCCTGTAGTCTTGGCTACTCAGGAGGCTGAGGAGGGAGAATTACCTGAGCCCAGGAGGTTGAGGCTGCAGTGAGCCAAGATTGCACCACTAGCACTCCAGCCTGGGAAACCAGAGTGAGACCCTGTTGAGAGGGAAAGAGAGAGACAGAGACAGAGAGACAGAGATAAAATAGAGATGTGGCATACCAAAGCCTCTGAGATACAACAAAAGCAGTACTAAGAGGAAAATATAAAGCATTAAATACCTGCCTGAAAAAGATAGATCTCAAATTAACAACCTAACATCTCACCTCTAGCAACTAGAAAAGCAAGAACAAACCAAACCCAAAGGTAGCAGAAGAAAATAAATAAAGATTAGAGCAGAACTAAATGATATTGAGACTAAAAAACAATACAAAGGATCGATGAAACAAAAAGCTGGTTTTTTGAAAAGATAAACAAAATTGATAGGCCACTAGCTAGATTAACCAAGGGGAAAAAAAAGAATATTCAAATAAACACAATCCGAAATGATAAAGGTGGTGTCACAACTGATATCACAGAAATACAAAAGTTCATCAGAGACTACTGAGCATCTCTACGTGCACAAACTAGAAAACCTAGAAGAAGTAGGTAAATTTCTGGAAATATGCAACTTCCTAAGACTGAACCAGGAAGAAGTAGAAATCTTGAACTGACCGATAATGGGTAGTAAAGTTAAGTCAATAATTTTAAAAATCTCCAAACAAAAACAAAAACCCAGGACTAGATGGCTTCACAGCCAAATTTTACCAATGTACAAAGAACTGCTACCAATCCTACTAAAACTATTCTAAAAAATCAAGGAGGAAGGAATCCTCCCTAACTCATTGTATGATGCTAATATTACCCTGATACCAAAGCCAGGTGAGGACACAACATAAAAAGAAAACTACAGGCCAATACCCCTAATTAACATAGATGCAGAAATCCTTGCCAAAATACTAGCAAACTGAATCCAAGAGCACATGGAAAAGATAATACACCACAATCAAGTGAGTTTTATTCTAAGGATGTGAAGACAGTTCAACATACACAAATACATAAATGTTATTCACCACATAAAGAGAATTTAAAACTATGTGATCATCCCAGTAGATGCAGAAAAAGCATTCCATAAAAGCCAGCATCCCTTTAAGATAGGAAAAAAAAAAAAAAACTCAACAAACTAGGCATCAAAAGAACACACTTCAAAATAATAAAAGTCACATACAACAAATCCATAGGCAACCTCATACTGAATGGGAAAAAGTTGAAATCATTCCCACTAAGAACTGGAACAAGGCAAAGATGCCTACTTGCACCACTCCTATCCAACATAGTACTGGAAGTCCTAGCCAGAGCAATCAGTCAAGAGAAAGAAATAAGAGGCATCCAAACTGGAAAATAGGAAGTCAGATTATCTCTGTTCGCTGACACGATCTTATCCCCAGAAAACCCTAAAGATTCCTCCACAAGACTCCTAGATGTCATAAAGTTTCAGGATACAAAACAATGTGCAAAAATCACTAGCATTTCTATATACATCAATAACAATCAAGCTGAGAACCAAATTAAGAATTCAATCCCATTTACAATAGCTACAAAAATATATATAGGCCGGGCGCAGTGGCTCACACCTGTAATCCCAGCATCTTGGGAGGCCGAGGCGGGCAGATCACGAGGTCAGGAGATCGAGACCATCCTGGCTAACACGGTGAAACCCCGTCTCTACTAAAAATACAAAAAAATTAGCCGGATGTGGTGGTGGGCACCAGTAGTCCCAGCTACTTGGGAGGCTGAGGCAGGAAAATGGCATGAACCTGGGAGGCAGAGCTTGCAGTGAGCCGAGATCACGCCACTGCACTTCAGCCTGGGTGACAGAATGAGAATCGTGTCTAAAAAAAAAAAAGAAAAAGAAAAAAAATATATATATAGCAAGGAAATAAAATCAACCAAGGAAATAAAAGATCTCTACAAAGAGATCTTTGTAGAGAACTCTACAAAGTTCTCTAAAGAGAACTACAAAATATTGATAAAAGGAATTGTAGATGACACAAATGGAAAAACAGCCCATACTCATGGAATGGAAGAATCAATATCATTAAAATGACCATACTGCCCAAAGCAATCTACAGATTCACACTGTTCCTATCAAGTTATCAATGTCATTTTTCATAGAATTTTAAAAATTTTTTAAATTTATATGGAACCAAAAAAAGAGCCTGATAGCTAAGGCAATCCTAAGCAAACAGAGCTGGAGGCATCACATCACCTGACTTCAAATTATACTGCAAGGCTACAGTAACCAAAACAGCATGGTATTGGTATAAAAACAGACACATGGGTCAATAAAATAGACAAGACACCCCAGAAATAAGACCACATACCTACAAACAACTGATCTTCAGCAAAGTCAACAAAAATATACAGTAGAGAAGGAACACCATAGTCAATAAATGGTGCTGGGAAAATTGGATAGCCATATGCAGAAGAATGAAGCTAGGCCCATATCTCTTACCATATACAAAAATTAACTTAAGATACATTAAAGATTTAAATGTAAGACCTGAAACTATAAAAATCCTAGAAGAAAATTTGAGAAAAACTATTCTGGACATTGTCCTAGGCAAAGAATTTATGACTAAGTCCTCAAAAACAAACTCAACAAAAACAAAAATAGACAAATGGGACTTAATTAAACTAAAAAGTTCTGCACAACAAAAGAAATAACAACAGACTAAATGGACAACCTACAGAATGGGAAAAAATATTTGTAAGTGATGCATCCAACAAAGGGAAAATAGCCAGAATCTACAAGGAACTCAATCAACTCAACAAGAAAAAAACAAATAACCCCATTAAAAAGTGGGCAAAAGACACAAACAGACATTTTTCAAAAGAAGACACGTAAGCGGCCAAGAAACATGAAAAAAATGCTCAACACCACTAATCATCAGAATAAGACAAATTAAAGCCACAATGAGACACCATCTTACACCAGTCAGAATGGCTATTATTTAAAAGTCAAAAATCCACAGATATTGGCAAGGATGCAGAGAAAAGGGAACACTTGCACACTATTGGTCAGACTGTAAATTAATACAAGCTCTACAGAAAACAGTACGGAGATTTCTCAGAGAACTAACAATAAAACTACCATTCAATCCAGCAATCCCACTACTAGGTATCTAACCAGAGGAAAAGAAGTCATTATACCAAAAACATACATGCACTTTTATGTTTATTGCAGCATTATTCTTAATAGCTAAGTCATAGAATCAAACTAAGCATCCATCTACAGATCATGAAATGAAGAAAATGAGATATTTTTGTATATTTATCACTAAAAAATATATTGTTTAGTTATCACAAAAACATATATATTTAAACACATATATGTTTTTGTTGAGTTTGTTTTTGAGGACTTAATCATAAATTCTTTGCATATATATTTACTATATGCATATATAAAAAACAGAACACTACTTCTCCATTAAAGAGAATGAAATGTTGCCAGCGTGGTGGCTCACGCCTTGGGAGGCCAAGGCGGGAGGATCACAAGGTCAAGAGATCGAGACCATCCTGGCCAACATGGTAAAACCCCGTCTCCATGAAAAATACAAAAATTAGCTGAGCATGGCAGCATGTGTCTGGAGTCCCAGCTACTTGGGAGGCTGAGGCAGGAGAATCGCTTGAACCCGGGAGGCGGGGGTTGCAGTGAGCCGAGATCTCACCACTGCACTCCAGCCTGGCAACAGAGTGAGACTCCGTCTCAAAAAAGAAAAAAAAGAATGAAATTTTTTTTACAGCAACACAGATGGAACTGGAGTCTGTTAACTTAGTGGAATAACTCAGAAACAGAAAGTCAAATACTGAGTGTTCTTACTTGTAAGTGGGAGCTAAACAATAGGTACACATCGACATACACAGTGGAATAATGAACATTCGCAGCTCCAAAAGGTGGGAGGGTGGAATGGGGTGAGGGATGAAAAATTACCTATTGAGTACAATGTACACTGTTAGGGTGATCAGTACACTAAAAGCCCAGACTTTCCCACTCCATGATACATCCATGTAACTAAATTGCACTTGGACCCCTTTATCTATGAAAAGAAAAAAGTATTTCCCAGACAAACAAAAGCATCACCACTAGACCCATCTTACTAGAAATGCTAAAGGGAGTTCTTCAATCTGAAAGAAAAGAATGCTAATGTGCAAAACATAAACACTTGAAGGTATAAAACTCACTGGCAAAAGTTAGTACACAAACTAATTCAGAATACTCTACTATTATAATTGTGGTATACAATCCACTCATATCTCTGGTGTAAATACTAAAAGAAAAATCTATCAAAAATAAAAACTACAGCAACCTGTTAAAAGGTAGGTAATACAAAAAGATGTAAATTGAGAAAACAAAAACGAAAATGTGGGAAGATGGAGTTAAAGTGTTAAAGATGGAGTGTTTTAGTTTTCCTTTGTTTCTTTTCTTTGTGATCAAAGTTAGATTGTCATCTGTTTAAAATAACTTGTTATATCTATAGGATGTGTTTTGTAAGCCTCATAGTAACCACAAGCAAAAATCTATAATAAGTACACTAAAAATAAAAGGCAACAAATTAAAACATACCTCCAGAGAAAATGATTTAACCCCAAAGCACGACAGTAGGAAAGAAAGAGAGGAGTTACAAAACAGAAAATAAGTAACAAAATGGCAGTATTACGTTCTTACCTGTTAATAATAAAATTCAATGTAAATTAACTGAATTCTCCAATTAAAAGACATGGAAGCCAGGTGCTGTGATATGTACCTGTAGCCCCAGCTACTTAGAAGGCTGAAGTAGGAAGATTGCTTGAGCCCAGGAGTTCAAGACCAGCCTGGACAACCTAGAGAGACCTCAGCTCTAAAAACAAAAAAAGACATAGAGCTGGGGGCAGTGGCTCACATCTGTAATCCCAGCCCTTCGGGAGGCCGAGGCCAGCAGATTGCTTGAGCCCAGGAGTTCAAGAATAACCTGGGCAACAGAGTGAGACCCTGCCTCTAAAAAATTTTTTTTATTTAAATTTAAAAAGATATAGAGAGGGGCCAGACACAGTGGCTCACACCTATAATCCCAGCACTTTGGGAGGCCAAGGCAGCTGGATCATCTGAGGTCAGGAGTTCAAGACTAACCTGGCCAACATGATGAAACCCTGACTCTACTAAAAATACAAAAATTAGCCAGGCATGGTGGCGGGCACCTGTAACCCCAGCTACTTGGGAGGCTGACGCAGGAGAATCGCTGAAACCCGGGAGGCGGAGGTTGCAGTGAGCCGAGATAGTGCCACTGCACTCCAGCCTGGGCAACAAGAATAAAACTCCGTCTCAAATAAATAAATAAATATAAAAAGATATAGAGTGGCTAAATGGATTAAGAAAACAAGACCCAGCTACTATATACTGCCCACAAGAAACTCACTTCACCATTAAAGACACATGTAGACTGAAAGTGAAGGAATGGAAAAAGATATGCCACACAAAGGAAGAACAAAAAAGAGCAGGAGTCGCTATACTTATAGCAGATAAAATGGATTTCAAATTAAAGAATGTAAAAAGAGACAAGGTCACTAGAGGGCCGGGTGTAGTGGCTCACACCTCTATCCCAGCACTTTGGGAGTCTGAGGTGGGCAAATCACTTGAGGCCAGGAGTTCGAGACCAGCCTGGCCAACATATGAAAACCCCATCTTTACTAAAAATACAAAAATTAGCTGGGCATGGTGGCAGGTACCTGTAATCCCACCTACTCAGGAGGCTGAGGCACGAGAATCACTTGAGCCTGGGAGGCAGAGGTTTCAGCAAGCCGAGATCACACCACTGCACTCCAACCTAGGCAGCAGAGTGAGACCCTGCCACACACACATGCACACAAAGGTACACACAGACTGAGAGTAAAGGAGTGGAAAAAGACATTCCATGCTAATGGCAACCAAAAGAGTGCAGGAAAAGTCATACTTGTGTCAGATAAAATAGACTTTAAGTCAAAAACTGTAAAAAGAGACAAAGAAGGTCATTATAAAATGATAGAGAAGTCAATTCATCAAGAGGATATAACAATCATATACACACACAACACCAGAAAACACACACACACACACACACACACACACACACAGGCTTAGGAGTCCAGCTGCATGACTCCTAAACCATAATTTCTAATCTTGTAGCTAATTTGTTAGTCCTGCAAAGGCAGTCTAGTCCTCATGCAAGAATGGGGTTTATTTTGGGAAAGGGTTGTTACCGTCTTTGTTCAAAGTTAAACTATAAATTCAGTTCCTCCCAAAATCAGTTTGGCCTATGCCCAGGAATGAACAAGGACAGTTTGAAGGTTAGAAGCAAGATGGAGTCAGTTAGGTCAGATTTATTTCATTGTCATAATTTTATCAGTTACAATGTTTGCAAAGGTAGTTTCAATAACATAATACAATATGTACAACATGGTGACTGTAATTAACAGCAGTGTATTATATACTTGAAAATTGCTAAGAGAGTAGATTTTCAGGGTTCTTACCACAAACAATAAGTATATGAGGTAATGAATATGTAAATTAGCTTGATTTAGCCATTCCACAATGCATATACATATTTCAAAACACCTGATTGTCCATGATAAATATATACTATCTTTAATTTTAATTATAAATAAATAAGTTACATATTTTTAAAGTATAAAAATAGGAAGAATACAAAGTAGCATTTTAATACTACCTATGAGGAATCAAATTTCTGACTATCAGCAAAACAGAATATAATGTGACAAGTGGATGCATTTTAATAGACAAAAAAAAAGTTTATGTACATAGGGTATGGTAAACCAAATATTTAAAAAAACACCAAGAACTTAATTTCAATCCAATCACAAGAAAACAGCAGACAAATTCAAATTGAAAGACATTTACAGAACAGCTAACCAGTACTCTTCAAAGTATCATGGTCATAAAAGACAAAGAAAGACTGAAGAACTATACTATTTCATGTCGACAGGACAACTAACTACATGCAACGTGAGATCCTGAATTCAATCCTAAACCAGGAAAAGAACACTAGTGGGAAAACTAGCAAAACTCAATATGCAGAAAAATGTTAACTCAGCAATATTTCAAACTCTGCATAGTCCAAAGAAAGGACTGGCGCTTGACAGCTCCTGGGAGGTAACCTCTATGCCCTTGGAATATCCTGCCTGGAAACAGTATCTTTGTATACTTGGGGCCTTGGGCCATGCCAGGCAGTTTATACTAATAATGTGATTCCGAGTGGGTCCTTAGGCCACACTCTATCAGTTTCACATCTGGAGTCGATGGAGGCTGAGTAGCTAAGGTCAGCCACACAAGCATCCCATGGTTCTGTGATGACTGCAATAACTCTGGACACCAAGGTGTTGCCAGATGGTGCCATGCAGTTCCAGGCTCTTGGTGTCTCAAACAAAAAGCTGGACTGGGCCAGGTGCCGTGGCTCACACCTATAATCCCAGCACTTTGGGAAGCTGAGGCAGGCGGATCATTTGAGGTCAGGAGTTCGAGACCAGCCTGACCAACATGGTGAAACCCCGTCTCTACTAAAAACACAAAAATTAGCCGGGCATGGTGGCACATGCCTGTAATCCCAGCTACTCAGGAGGCTGAGGCAGGAGAATTGCTTGAACCCGGGAGGCAGAGGTTGCAGTGAGCAGGATTGCACCACTGCTCTCCAGCCTGGGCAATAGAGCAAGGCTCTGTCTCAAAAACAAAAAAACAAATTAACCAAAAAACTGGACGTGACACACACAAGTAGCAAAGCGAGCAGCAATAGTTTATTAAGCACAGCATTATACTCTCAAAGAGGGCAGAGTGGGCTGACCTCTGTGAGATAAGATCAGCATCAGTTTGCTGTGCTTGTGGTCTTCTTTTTTTTTTTTTTTTTTTTTTTTTGAGACGGAGTCTTTCTTTGTCCCCCAGGCTGGAGTGCAGTGGCGCGATCTCGGCTCACTGCAAGCTCCGCCTCCCGGGTTCACGCCATTCTCCTGCTTCAGCCTCCCGAGTAGCTGGGACTACAGGCGCCCGCCAACACGCCCGGCTAATTTTTTGTATTTTTAGTAGAGACGGGGTTTCACCGTGTTAGCCAGGATGGTCTCGATCTCCTGACCTTGTGATCCGCCCGCCTCGGCCTCCCAAAGTGCTGGGATTACAGGCTTGAGCCACCGCGCCCGGCCTGTGGTCTTCTTATGTGTTCTTTTTTCCCGTTCTTTTCCCAAGGCTGCCTAATCTCTAGCTAGTGTCTGCCTTTTGATTGGTAGGTGTGTTGCTTACTTAGGCCCTTGTGCACTTGCAGGGTGCCTCCATTCCATAATCTCAAGTACATGCATGATATGCAGTCCATATGCATGAGCTTTAATGAGCTGATTATCATACGGGGTCATGTTAAAGATCCCTTTTCACTCTAATGAGCATGCCTATCTCGGAGGAGTTGCCCCTTACTGGTTTGGTCAGGATCTTGCCAGCCATGAGGTCTCTTTACTCTGTTTTTTATCTTACTTTTGTTTTGGCTGCTTAACTTCTGCTTCTTATCTTGCTTCTTGCTCACTCACCCCTTCACCTTACTTCTGCTTTTGCTCATTCCGCCCTTTATCCAACCTCCAATTCCTTCTGCTGTTCTCCTGCCTCAAAAGTGTGCTTCCCTGGTTGTCAATACTTCGTGCATATTGTAAACATTGTTATTGGGAGAATTAAATGCTGTCCATACAACACCACTGGGAGAGGACACCTAGAAGCTCAGTCTATTCTCTCCTAGACTTCGCGCTACGTACCTTTTTCTTCTACTGATTTTAATCTGTAATCTTTTGCTGTAATAAACTGTAACCATGAGTATTACAGTTTCTTCTTGTTTGTTCTAGAGGCAAAGTCTCACTCTGTCACCCAGGCTAGAGTATAGTCGTTCCATTATAGCTCACTGCAGCTTCAAACTTCTGGGCCCAAGCAATCCTTCCACTGCATCCTCCCAAGGAGCTAGCACTATAGGCACACACCACCACATTGGGCGAATTTTTACATCTTTTTTGGTAGAGACAGGGTCTTGCTATGTTGTCCAGGCTGGTCTCAAACCCCTGGCCTCAGGTGATCCTCAAGCCTCAGCCTCCCAAAGCAATGGAATTATAGGCATGAGCCATCGCGCCTGGCTCAGTATAACCGTTTCTAAGTTCTATGAGTCTTCCTAGCAAATCACTGGACCTGAGGTTGATCTTGGAAAACCTCTGACACACTCAAATAAGTTCCGAAGATCAGCTGACAATATTGCAGCAGTGTTAATGTCTTGGTTTCATAATTGTACCTTAGAAGAAGCTGAGTGAAGGATATCCAAGAACTTTTTGCAGCTTTCTGAAATTCTAAAGTTATTTCAAAATAAAAAGTTAAAAACAAAGAACAAGGAGACAAGTGTGATCATTGTTAGTGCTGGGTGTTAGGTACATTCGGGTTCATTATATTTTTCTCTCCACTTTTGTACAAGTTTGAAATATTTTGTAATTTAAAAAGCCTTTTTAAGCTAGAGAATTCAAGAGTTCAGTGCAACAAATCAAAATGATCACATCTAAAACATACAGAACAGGGCCAGCTTCAAAGTGAATGAGAAAACTATTTAAACATGGAGAGTTTATTAAAAAGCCTTGCTCCAAGGGCCCCTGAGCAAGGCTTTCTTCACTGGCCACTTCCTGCAATCCAAGCCTTTCTCTGTGGCAGAGAGGAACTAAGTCATTGCCCATGGTCAGTGATAGCACAAATCCTTGGCAGAGATGAGTCCAGTTGTAAGTAAGAACTTTCACCTCCAAACAGTGGGGCCAAGACCACCTTCCCTGAAACCACTGCCCACAGCAATGAGGACTGCCAGGAGTCTGAGCCCCACAGCTCCAGAAGGACCTGCTAGGTGATAAGTCGCAAAGCTTGGGCCACAGGTCCTGCGTCTTCCTACAGACACAAGCTAGACACTACCTTGGGGATATGATGGGGTGCTGTGAGGCTCCTTACTTAGCAAATACCTTGCATTACAGGGGAGGCCAAAGCCCAGAAAGGAGTACACCTGCTCAGAGTCAACATAGCTCAGTAGTCTTGCCAGAACAGGAGCCTTGATCTCCTACTGGCCCCTCGATTTCTTTCCCAATCTTACACAAATGTGTTACGTAATCTACTTATTGTGCAAACCCAAACAAAGTGACATCCTCTCCCTGAGCTTGTTTCCTTACCTGCAAAACGGGGAGACGCATCTGACTTTCCAAGGTGGTTATGCAGGGATGGAACCTTTAAGCCTCTCATTTCTCTCACTAAGACCCAGCTCCCATCTGGATCCCACACACTACAGATGGATGCTCCACAAATATTTTTCCAGGGAATGTCAGGGGATGCTAAGCATAAGACAAGCCATATTTTAGAGCAGAAACATGGGGAGAGAGGAAAAACATACACCTTACAGAGCAATCCTTTCACATGAGGACCATCTGAGGGGAGCCTATTAAGCTCATGTGATATTAACAGCTTGAGTCCCTGAAGGGCACACAGTGAAAGATCAGCGAAGACCAGGATATCACTTTGGAAACACTGCTGGGGTACACAGCTTTTTGGTACAAATAGTGTCAAAGGAATCCCTGGCTTTGAGATGTAAGGGCTCCAACCTCCCAGCAGTCCTCCCAGGGCAGCCCCAGCGACAGGCACGAAGGTCACACCCATGCAGGAAGAGAGGAAGCCCGGACAAGGGCTTGAGAGCAGACAAGGGCTTGAGAGGTGGCCAAGCAGGGCTCTCAGCTTCTGTATTCCCGCCCCTCTGTGGGAGGAGAGAAGGGCAGGACCACAAGCCTGCGAAAGGCTGGGGCCTACAGCCAGGGAGAGGCCAGCCCAGCCTACAGTGCGGACACAGGACAGAGGGGAGACAGGTGAGCCAGGTTTTTGGGCAGGGAGGGACTGGGAGACCTCAGAGGACAGGGCCACCCCCGTGATGACCCTGTCTGCAGCTCTGAGAGACCCTGAGCAAGGCTTTCTTCACTGGGCACCTCCGGGTCACAGCGTGACAGTGACAAAGATCCCGGCCCTCTTGCAGTTTCTGTGTTAGTAGCAGGGAGATGGAAGTAAACAAAAACATATGAAATGAGTAAATGATCTCAAATGTCAGAAGGGGATAAGTGAAAAGAGAAAAAGGAGAGCAGAGTGAGGAGGACAGGGAATGCTGGGGGAGGGGGCTTGGGATTTTAAAGAGGGTGGCCTCTTAAGGTTCAATGCAAAGAGCCCCAGTGACATTTGAAGAAAGGGTGTTCTGGGCAGACGGAGATGCCCCAGCAAAAGCTGGCAGTGGCAGTGAGGCCTGGAACATTCAGAACAGCAAGGAGGCAGTGGCAGCAGAGCAAGGAAAAGAGGTAAGGCAGGACGAGAGGAGCCGCACTAGGTGCACTTGCAGGACTCCAGGGGGCAGAGGATGGGGCCCCTTGCCAGCATCCCCACAGCCCTGCTAGGTGTATTGGTTTGAAAGCCTCGTATGAATCACTTGCTACATGTGGCTGCATGGCCCTTAGAAAGTCTCCTGCCTTTCCAAGGCCCACATCCTCTCCATAAAATGGTAATAACAGCAGTACCTCTGTCAGGTTGAGGTCAGGAAGGAAGGGGATCAAAAGCTTGGCAGCCTGCAGGAAAGATTTACAACGTACCTGCTGCAAGCTAGGAAACGCAGAGCTGGCCTCCCAGGCCTTGTGGGAGGAACATGTAAGCAAATAAGAACTTGTCCCTAACCCTAGAGCACCCAGGGGACCAGGGAGCTGAACTTTGTTCAGAGAGAACAGCAGGGGCAAAGGGTAGGAAGAGGGTGAGTGGAGGCCACGGATGAGGGCAGTAAGTTGACATAGGAGAGAGGCGAGTGGAGTGGGAGGTGGGTAGACACAGCAAGGACTCCATTCCACAAACAGTGGGCCCCAAGGAGCAGATTCCAAGCAGGAGAGGAAAACAATGTGATTTGCAGTTCAAGAGTTCACCTGGCAGCTGGAAGAACAAATAAGAGGAACACTGAGTCCAAGTAAGAGATGACAGTGGCCTGGATGCTAGCCAAAGAGATAGCAAGGAGCAGATGGACTCAAGAGACTTGTGAAATGGGATGGACTGCACCTCGTGGTTGCCTCACTGTGGAGGAATAGGGGCTTCTCAGAGGCCAGGCATTTGCTGTGAAGGAGACAGGGCCCAACCTGGGTATGAAAGACACTCAGGGGCTCCAGGGGAACACTTCACAGGCAGGAAGCAGGCTTCCTCCCTTCAGTTCTACAATACACCTGCAGGGCTCATAGAAATGGGGCTGAATGATCCTAGAACTTATGAGCAGCTGAATGAGACCAAGGTGCCCCCAGTAATCCTCCACAGTGGAGCTGTAGTATGGACAAGTCATGTGCTTTGTGGTCAGACCCCATCCAACTCCTGGCCATTTCCAGCTGTGTGGCTAGGGGCCACTCAACCTCTCCAGGATTATTTTCTTCAGGTGTAACCTTCACTGACTTTTTTTGTGAAGATTTCCCTAGGCAATTCATGTAACTCAAACTGCAGTGGATAGAGCCCAATCTTTGGGATCAGGCCCTGTCCAATCTTGGCTAACAAGTATTGAGCAAACATGTACCAAGCAATGGCTGCATACCATGCCTACCATGCACACAGTGCCTGGTCCACAGCCAGCGTCCACAGGGAGAGTGTGGAGGTGGAGTGGCATTCAGGCACTTAGGGATGTCTTTCTTCTACCAACCAGCCCTGGCTGACACCCAGCCCTAGGCAGTTCCTCTTGCACACAGGTTCTTTGCACTGACCAACGCTGAGAGCAGACCCTCGGAGCAGCCGGGTCGGAAGTGTCTCTCCTCAGTCACCAGACAGATCCAGGATAGGATGGGCAGCCCAGTGCACCGAGTGTCACTGGGGGATACCTGGAGCAGGCAAATGCACCCCGACATACAGAGCGAGAGGTATATGCAGTCCTTTGACGTGGAACAGCTCACCAACATCCTTGATGGAGGTGCCCAGAACACTGCACTCCGCAGGAAAGTTGGTAAGGGGAAGCTGGGGAATGGGACATCTGTTTTATGCCCCATGCTTCTCTTGTAAGAAGAGTCCTTCATTAGCAGTTCTGCTTCCAAATAACAAACTTTGCCCTTGAAATTCCACTGTTAGAGATTCATTCCTTTGAACTGTAAAGACAATCTTCACATGTCAATATTGCCTGAGCCCACCTGGGGGATAGAAGAGTTTAGGCAGCAGAAGACCTGGATTCTGGTCCTAAAATTCCGCCACTGCATAGCTTTGTAACCTTGGGCAATTCACTTTCCCACCTTGGTCCTCAGTTTTGTCATCTGTAAAATAACAGTAATGCCTGACTTCCTTTCCAGATGCATGAAGCAAGTGGGTGAGAAGATTTGAAGGTGCCAGAAACCTCACCCAGGTCCCTAAGCCCTCTGTTCTCTGTCCTCTGCAGAGAGCATCATCCACAGTTACCCGGAGTTTAGCTGTAAGGACAATTATTTCATGACCCAGAATGAGCGTTATGAGGCTGCCATGCGGAGGGCATTCCACATCCGGTTGATAGCACAGCGCCTGGGTTGGTTAGAAGATGGTCGTGAATTAGGCTACGCTTACAGGTACTCACTCCTGGGGCAGCCCCACTGGAGAGGGATCTACCTGGGATCACCTGGAAACCCCCCAGCCCCATGAGCCATTTCCCCCAACAAAGGGAAGACTTGTTGGGAAACCAGGATGCTAGGTGCCCTTTATCTCCTGTACTCTGCTCAGGCAGGGGGCACCTGGGCCCCTGTCTCCATTAGGCTGCTCAACTACAGCATCTCTCCCCAACAGAGCCCTTTCTGGAGACGTGGCCTTAAGTATACACAGAGTCTTCCTGAGAGCCCTCAGGAGCCTGGGCTCAGAGGAGCAGATTGCCAAATGGGACCCACTCTGCAAAAACATCCAGATCATCGCAACGTACGCACAGACAGAGTTGGGACATGGTGAGCTAGGACTCTGCATGTGGTGTTTAGGCTGTGCACTGCAAAACTCCAGAGGGCCCATTTACATCTAGGTAGTCATAGGTTCATATGCTCCGAGGGACATAGGTTTAATATGAAAACATTCCAGCAGATGGCAGTCAAGGGTCTTGAGGAAGGGGTGCCGCCTTCTAATTTGCACGTATTGTATGAGCTCCCAGTGGGGCAAGCCATTCCTTCTGGAAACATCAGCAGCCACCCCTTGTCACGGACTGGCTATAGGGGACTGTGTGTCCCCCACACAGCCCACAGATGAAAGGGGAGAACTGCCTGCAAGTACAGCTGGGAGCTGAGCCCCACTCCGTACTGCGCTGATGCCTAAGAGTTCAGGCCCACCTAGAAGCAGCTTCCCAGGTAAGAACCCCACCTCAGGCCAATGTCTAACACCCCTCCTTGATTCTAAGGGACATATCTTCAGGGCCTGGAGACTGAAGCCACCTATGACGCAGCCACCCAGGAGTTTGTGATACACAGCCCCACGCTGACTGCCACCAAATGGTGGCCTGGAGACCGTGAGTATCCATCCACCCCGCTTCCTTATCTCTCCCGAAGTAGAAGAATGTTGGAGGGCAGAGTAGCACTGGCTTTGAGGTCCAACAGACCTCAGATTGATTTTCTGTTCTAGGCTGCTGCCCTTGGGCAAGTCAGTTCACCTCCCTGAGCCTCCGGTTCTTACTCTGTAAAATAGGTGGGATATTAAACATTTCATTAGTGAGTGGCTGGAAAGTCCCCAAAGGAACTTTGAAGTAGAGGAGACAATCCGTGAGAGACAAGGCCTCACACTCACACTCACACACACGCACAAACACACACACTTGGTCTAGTCCCAGGCACTCCTCACAACCCTGGTTCCTCTAATCTCCCGAGTTAGTGGCAGAGCTTGCCACCAGCCAGAGCACAGGCCCTGTGATCACATAGTGGAAAGAACACACCTGCCTGCCCCTGCTGCAGACACCCAGGAAGGCTCATGGCCACCACCAGCCCCCATCAGGCCACCAATGCCATACCTCCCGCCGTGGTCACCAGGTGGTGGCCACATCAAGCGTCCCTGAGGCTTGGTGATTTACCAAGCCCCAAGGAGGGATTTCCCCTTCCTCAAACTTGAGAATTTCACCTCCAAGGACACATCTGTGGCACTTGGGGACCCACACCTTATATGGAAAAAATTAAAACAAATATGCTGAGTCCAACTAAAGCAGGAGAGTGACAGAGATGAGAGACACACGGAGAGAGGGAGACAGACAAGAGAGAGACATGAGCTGGGCGCGGTGGTTCATGCCTATAATCCCAGCACTTTTGGAGGCCGAGGTGAGTGGATCACCTGAGGTCGGGAGTTTGAGACCAGCCTGACCAATATGGTGAAACCTCATCTCTACTAAAAATACAAAAATTAGTCGTGTATGGTGGCGGGCGTCTGTAGTCCCATCTACTCAGGAGGCTGAGACAGGAGAATTGCTTGAACTTGGGAGGCAGAGGTTGCAGTGAGCCAAGCTCACGCCATTGCACTCCAGCCTGGCGAAAGAGCAAGACTCTGTCTCAAAAAAAAAAAAAAAAAAGAAAGAAGAAAGAAAAAAAGAGAGAGAGAGAGATGAGAGAGTGATGACAGAAAGAGAGAGAGAAAATAAATGACCACTGTCAAAAATGAAGACAAAAGAAACCAGCCTTTAAGATCAGACAAACCAGGGTACAGATGAATCCTAGCTCTGCCCCTCCAGGCCAGTGACCTTCAGTGTGTCACTCTACTCTCTGAGGCTGTTTCCTTATCTGGAAAATGGGACTCATCATCCTCTGTCCCCTGCAAGAACTGGAAAGCATCTATCACAGGGTCTAGCGCCACTTGTATTTTGATAAACCATAATTATCTGTATTCATTATTATAAGGTTGATGACAGAGTAATTCATTAATAGTTGGGGGCTGGGAGGGGGCAAAAAAAAAAGCTGGATCATTTCACAGTGCCTTTGCCAAGTTGCTACTAGGTTTGCTTGGTTCTTTGGGGGCAATCCCCTCTCTCTTTGATCAGTGACTTTTCAGGGCTCCAGAGGTACCCATCCAAAACCCCAGCCCCAGGAGGCTGGGTTGGGAAAAGCAATGCACAGGTCTTCCTGTGACGGGCCTCTACTCTCTCTGCCCTCAGTGGGACGGTCAGCCACCCACGCCCTGGTCCAGGCCCAGCTGATCTGCTCGGGAGCCCGGCGGGGCATGCATGCTTTTATCGTGCCAATCCGGAGTCTTCAGGACCACACCCCACTGCCAGGTAAGCCCACAATGCTCCCTCAAGGAACCCTGCCAGGAGGAGAGCCCAGGTGGCCTCCCTGACCTGGGGCCCCAGAGGGCCACAAGAGTAGCAAAGACATGTCTCCCTTGGGCAGGGAGGGGTCCAGTTGGACAGACTTGGTGCTAACTGGCTAGGTGAACTTGAGGAAGATGTAGCATCTTTCTCACCTCAGCTTGTTCACCTGCAAAATAGATACAATAATCCCAGTGTCACAGGCTGCTGTGACCCGGAATGTGTGTGTGATACCTGCCACATAGCAAGCACTCTCTCAACTGATAGGTGTCCTCATCTCCATCTCCTTCAAGGAATCATCGTTGGGGACATCGGACCCAAGATGGACTTTGATCAAACAGACAATGGCTTCCTGCAGCTGAACCATGTGCGGGTCCCCAGGGAGAACATGCTGAGTCGCTTTGCACAGGTTACAGGTCTGGGGAGGCCGGAGACTTGTACTTCCTGGAGAGGGGACCTGCGCTTTGTGCAGGCTGGGCCTGGGTCCTCCATAGAGCTTAGTTTGGGCCACATAACCTCTTCCCACAAGAGAGGCTCTGATATCCCACAGACTGGGGTGAAACCCCTGCTTAGGAGCAGTGTGATCTTGGGCACAGAGCCTCAGACTTCTCATGCAGAAATGCTCGTCACATAGGCTGACGGAGCAATTGTGGGGTGGGGTGGCAGCCCCAGGAGAGGATAGGGCTGAGGTGATCTGCATATTTACCCACAGTGAGGCCTGACACAACCAATCGCCCAACAGATACCAGCCAGAATGCCAGCAGGAGTTCTGAAGGTCCCAATTCTGCCAGGCATCACCCCTTTAGTTATGGGTCGTGGGGAGGTCCGGGCTGTCCCAGGAGAGTCACTGTGAAGCAGGGCACTTGGGGAAATGGCCTGGTATTTTAACATTCCAACTCCAGATGCGCCGGTTGAGGGGCGAGGTGCCCTCCCTGTGTGGAGCCCCACAGCTCTAGGGAAGCGGGGGCATCCTGGGGAGCCATGGCCCAGACCTTGTGCCCATCCTTGTTCCACACAGGTCTTGCCAGATGGCACCTACGTCAAACTCGGGACAACACAGAGCAACTACCTTCCCATGGTGGTGGTGCGGGTGGAGCTGCTGTCAGGGGAGATCCTCCCTATATTGCAGAAGGCCTGTGTCATCGCCATGCGCTACTCGGTCATCCGCCGCCAATCCCGGCTCCGGCCCAGGCAAGGGGTGCCCAGTGACTGACTACCGCAGATATGCTGCCTCTTGGTCCCACAGTGCCTCCCCCTAACACCACCCTTCTGCCAGAGCCAGAGAGCTGGGAGCAGACAATGCCCCCCACCACATACACACACACACACACACACACACAAAATCTACGCAGCCTGGCCCCATCTGGGCATGTCAGAGGGGTCTCTCTGGCTCCCTCTAACAGGGCTGACCAGCCAGCCTAACCTGCATCCTCAGTGCCTGGCCCCCATCGGGCTCTATGTGATAGTGTCTTTGGCCCTGTAGCACCAGGTCTGTCTGACTCTGTGTCTGTCCGAGTCCAGCTGTATTCTGTGCGGCTGTGACAGGTTGGATGGGTCTGGGTCAGCCAGTTGCCAGCTGCATCAGACTATGGCTGGCTGAGTTGATTCTGTCAGGCTGAGCCTAGCAAAATCCAATGTCATATCGACCGTGTGTGGCTGAGCTCGTTCTCTCCAGCTGTGCTGTCAGCATCCGAGTGGTATGTCTAGTCTGGATCCCTTTTGTTGTAATTGGTTGTGTTGCTACCACTCCCTCCACCCCGCAGCACAGAATAGCAAGGGCTGACTGAACCCCCTGTGAACACTCAGCTCGGCCATTTCACTTCATCCCTCAGCTTCCTCAGCTACAAAATGGGTGTGGCAGAAGTGGCCTTTCAGTGTGGTGTGGAGGGTGAAATGCAGTAAGGCACATTAGGCCCTCAGCCCAGGGTCCTTTCCTCTGGCAAGCTCACAGCGCCCTGGCCTGGGCTGGGCTTCAGAATCCAGGCTGCAAGAGTTCTCTGGAGGACAGGGCCACTGGGAAGAAGGGGCTTCTGCTGCTGTCCTGCCCGAGCCCATTTATCTGGGCTGCAGAAGTGTCCCCAGGGTGGTTATAAGAAAGATGCGCCAGGTTAAGCAGCTGCTGTCCGGAGAGGAGGCTTCTTGTAATCACACCCTCTTTCAATCCAGTTACTGCGAGCTCCTGAGTGCTGGACATAGTCTCGGGCACTGAGGACATAGCAGCGGATAAGGCAGACACAGTCCCTTCCTTGGGGTTCCATCGGACCCGAGTTTATATCCTAAGAGTTATTGTTTAGGCTTGACATATTCCTCAGCACGTGGCAAGTGCACACGGGCAGTAGAAGGTCACAGGTTTAAATCATCACAGGTGCAGGGCCACAACCCTTCACCTGAAATCTTGGGACCAGACGTGTTGGAATCTCAGAACTTTTCGGGTTTTAGGATAATACCGTGTATATGCTGGAATTCTATAAGCCTCCCTTAACAAGGGGCAGTACCCACCAACAAATGTGTCAATATTCCCGCAGTGAAATGTGTATGTTCATGTTAGATGGGATTTTTAAAGGATTATCAATGGCCTCGTGTCAGTTCAAGTTTTGCAATGAGTTCTAACGAACTGTCTGTTTTTAAGGTTTTTATGGTGTCGGGGATAGGGGAAGGTGGACACGGCATGTAGTGATCTAAATCTAGTTATTTTCCCTTCAGTGACCCAGAGGCAAAGGTCCTGGACTACCAGACGCAACAGCAGAAACTCTTTCCTCAGCTGGCCATCAGTTACGCCTTCCATTTTCTGGCAGTCAGCCTCTTGGAGTTCTTCCAGCACTCCTACACTGCCATTCTGAACAGAGACTTCAGCTTCCTGCCTGAGGTACCTGCTGTCTGCGGAGGGGCAGGCGCTGGGAGGGCAGCTAAGATTGTTCCACTCACTGGGGAGCAGCCACAGCCTCATCCCCACGGGCACTCCCCACCCCCACCTCTCCCAGCTTTCAGCATCCCAGGGCATGTGGGTGAACGGCACCCTGGTATATAAATTTACCCACAACCGGCCCCCAGAGAGCTACAAACATGCTAAGAGAAAACAATCACACCTAGCGTAGAGAACACAGGTCCACAACCCCTGATGTGTATTTGAAACCCAAAAAGCTCTGAAAAACAGTTGTTTGGAACTCATTTGGTGGCATAGTTTGACCTGAACTGACCTGATTTATCCCTCTGAGTGTGAATACATTTTGCAGTAAAATTATTAATGTATTTAATCACTAAAGCTGCCCCAAACCCCACTGGGGCTATTATATAAAATGTACCTTAGGCTAAGGCAGGAGAATGGCATGAACCCGGGAGGCGGAGCTTGCAGTGAGCCGAGATCGCGCCACTGCACTCCAGCCTGGGAGACAGAGGGAGACTCGGTCTCAAAAAAAAAAAAAAAAGAAAAAAAATGTACCTTAAATGCCACTTGGCCTCTCTACAATCCAAAAGTTACTCTGATTCCTAAACACATCTGGCTCACAGGTCTCAGTTAAAGCCTTGTGGACTTACATATATAGTAAAATTCAGTCTGTCCAGGCACCATGCTTTATAAGCACTGCTCATTAACCCTTCCTTTTCTTTTTCTTTTTTTTTTTTGTTTTTTGAGACGGAGTCTCGCTCTGTCGCCCAGGCTGGAGTGCAGTGGCGCGATCTCGGCTCACTGCAAGCTCTGCCTCCCGGGTTCACGCCATTCTCCTGCCTCAGCCTCTCCGAGTAGCTGGGACTACAGGCGCCCGCCACCACACCCGGCTAATTTTTTTGTATTTTTAGTACAGACGGGGTTTCACTGTGGTCTCGATCTCCTGATCTCGTGATCTGCCCGCCTCGGCCTCCCAAAGTGCTGGGATTACAAGCGTGAGCCACCGCGCCCAGCCTAACCCTTCCAACTGCAATTGAGGCACAGACAGATCAAGGGACACAACTTTCCTCCCAAGGACTTGAAAGCTCCAAAGATAGGCAGGGGCTTCAAGAATCAAAATCTCAAACCAGGCCTGCTGCCCGGCAGCCTCTATCTCTGTTGGGGCTGCTGTAACAAAATGCCATAAAGCGGTGGTTTATAAACAACAGAAATTGGCCTGGCATGGTGACTTACACCTGTAATCTCAGCACTTTGGGAGGCCAGGGCAGGAGGATTGCTTGAGCCCAGGAGTTCAAGACCAGCCTGAGCAAGATGGTGAGACCCCCATCTCCACAAAAAAAAAATTGAAAAATTAGTCAGGTGTGGTAGCACACACCTGTAGTCCCAACTACTACTTTGGAGGCTGAGGTGGGAGGATTCCTTGAGCCCAGGAGTTCAAGGATGCAGTGAGCTGTGATTGTGCCACTGCACTCCACTCCAGCCTGAGCAGCAGAGTGAGACCCTGTCTCAAAAAAGAAAAACAAACAAACAAATTTATTTCTTACAATTCTGGAGGCTGGGAAGTCCAAGGTCAAGGCACTAGTGCATTGGATGTCAGGTGAGAGCCTGCTTCCTGGATGGCTGTCTTTTTGCTGTGTCCTCATATGGTAGAAGTGGCCTCTTTCTTTCTTTTTTTTTTTTTTTCCTAAGACAGAGTCTCACTCTGTCACCCAGGCTGGACTGCAGTGGTACGATCTCGGCTCACTGCAACCTCTGCCTCCTAGGTTCAAGAGATTCTCCTGCCTCAGCCTCCTGTGTAGCTGGGAATACAAGTGCATGCCACCACGCTCGGCTAACTTTTGTATTTTTAGTAGAGATGGGGTTTCACTATGTTGGCCAGGATGGCCTCGATCTCCTGACCTTGTGATCCACCTGCCTTAGCCTCCCAAAGTGCTGGGATTGCAGGTGTGAGCCACCACACCTGGCCAGAAGCAGGCTCTTTCATGAGGGCACTGATCCCATTCATGAAGTCTCCACCCTCATGACCTAATCACCTCCTGAAGGCCCCACCTCCTACTACCATCATAATACCTCCTAATCCTAGTCCTAATCATCAATACCTCCTAATTCTAGCCCTAACCCTTGGGGGTTAGGATTTCTACATAAGACTTTTAGGTGGACACATTCAGACCCTACCACCCTCCTACAACCCAGTAAGTGGGCTTACAGTGGACACCCATCCTCATAGACCAGCTTTCTAAAACCGATGCCAGCAAAATCCGTAACTCCTGGAGGCTTGTGGGCCCAATTCAGGCAGCACCCTCTTCCCTATCCTGGAGACACTGGCCAGACCAGGTTTTCCTTCACTCTTATGCCCCTACATTGCCTAATTGTGTGCCTCTGGGTGAGTCTCATAAGCTGAGTACCCGCCTTCTCATTCATGAAGTTGTGAGCAGAGGAAAGACTTCTTACCTCAGCGCTGAGCTGGGCATGCAGTAGATGCTCAGTAAGTGGTGCACAGGGTTGGTCCCTATGGTGGAGGCCCCCTAACACCGCCCAACTGCCCTCCGTCTTCTCACAGCTCCATGCACTGAGCACAGGCATGAAGGCCATGATGTCAGAATTCTGCATCCAGGGAGCTGAGATGTGCCGCAGGGCCTGTGGCGGACACGGCTACTCAAAGCTGAGTGGCCTGCCATCACTGGTCACCAAATTGTCGGCCTCCTGCACCTATGAGGGTGAGAACACAGTGCTCTACCTGCAGGTGGCCAGGTAAGGTCCAGGCTGACCCAGGCCTTTGCCCAAGCCCTTGGGGACCCACCAAGCTTCTGTTGGGTGGAGGGTTCCGTCTGATGCCCATAAAGGGAGCAGGCTTTGGGAAGTGCCATTTGGGAGCTGTCCAATTCCCCAGGATGACTAATCTATCCACTTCTAGGCCACCATCGTCTCTCACCTCCACCACAGCCTCAGACCCCTCCCTGGTCTCTTGCTTCTATCCTTTCCTGCTTCTCCACAGGCAGCCGGAGGGATCTTTGCAGAGCCTAGGGAAGATCACATCTTTCTCTGGTTTGAAATTCTTCAATGGCTTCCCAGTGCTCGTAGGAAAATGACATATTCTATGCTGTGGCCTGCAAGGTCCATGTGACCTGACCCCTGCCTTCCTGTCCATCCTCCTCTCACCACCTCCTGCCTCTGCTCACTTCTTCTTCTTCTTCTCTTTTTTTTTTTTTTTTTTTTGAGATGGAGTCTCACTCTGTCACCCAGGCTGGAATGCAGTGGTGCAATCTCGGCTCACTGCAACCTCCGCCTCCCGGGTTCAAGCAATTCTTCTGCCTCAGCCTCCACAGTAGCTGGGATTACACACCACCATGCCCGTCTAATTTTTGTATTTTTAGTAGAGATGGGGCTTCACCATATTGGCCAGGCTGCTCTCCAACTCCTGACCTCAGGCGATCCACCTGCCTTAGTCTCCCAAAGTGCTGGGATTACAGGTGCAAGCCACTGCACCCAGCCACCTCTGCTCACCTCTGCCAGCCACACACTTCTTTCTGTCCAGGAGGCCTTTGCATTTGATCACCTCCCACCCAACATGGCCTTGTTTCTTTTGGAGCAGTTTCACAATCTATCATTGTCTCATTTTTTTTGTTCACCTTTTTAGCTCTACTCTCCAACTAGATTAGGAGCTCCCTGAGGGCAGGGACTACCCCTACCTTGCTCACTTTAGCATCACCTAGGCTTCGTGCAGAGCCTGCACACAGAGGCTCCAAGCAATGGCCAAGTCAGCCTCCTCCACACAGGCGATTTCTTTTCATCCCTCTTAGGTCTGTGGGCCCTGGAGGCCAACAGAGCCTCATCCTCACCTATTCTATGGTGACCAAACAGGGCAAAAGCTTCCCTATGCAAGGAGAAAGAAGTTCACTGGCAAATATGAAAAACAACATTTATTATATTTTTAAAAATATATAACATCCGTTAGTTTTTTTCCAAATTAGAAAAGGAATACAATAGCACATATTATATACTCTGCACTGTGCCAAGCACTCTACAAATATCATCTCATTCCATTTCACAAACCCTCAATCAGATGAGAACTGTCCTCCCCACCTAGAGCTGGAGAAACCGAGACTTGGGAGGTGAAGCTTCTTTCATCACACAGGTCTCGGCGAGGCTGTATGGGAATCCAGGGCTGTCTAAGCCCAGAACCTGTAACCACTGGATTATCCTAAAGCAGCAGTTGAGAGTCACCTATAATCCTCCTACTCATGTTAGCATTCTTGCCTCTATCCTTCTTTTTTCAGCTAAGAAAATTTAATTTCCACCCAGTCACTGTACAAGTCATTATAAATCCCAAAATCGCAATGTTCTGATGGAAAATTCTGTTTGCTCAGATCACAGAAGGGTTTATGTTCAGGATCGGAGAGTGTCTGGCCCAGCTTCACAGGTCCCGGGGTATGCCTGACTGAGGGCCTCAAGGCAGGATGGCCCGAGGGGGAACCCTCAGGAGGGAGGCCAGGCGGAGGCCTGGTGACCTGGCTCTCCCACGGGAAGGCTGGAACCCAGCTTGAGCTCGCCTGTCTCTGGGAGTGAGGGGTGCTGGGCTGTCCCACAGAGTCTCTACCCTCTCACCTGCCTCCTCTTCCACCCCCCAGGTTTCTGGTGAAGAGCTACCTGCAGACTCAGATGTCCCCTGGCTCCATGCCACAGAGATCTCTCCCTCCATCTGTCGCGTATCTCACCGCACCTGACCTGGCCAGGTGTCCAGCCCAGAGGGCAGCTGACTTCCTCTGCCCGAAGCTCTATACCACGGCCTGGGCACATGTGGCAGCAAGGTAAGCCAGTGCTGAGAAATCAGCCATCACACCTGGGCACAGGCTCCATGCCACACTAGGGCCTTTGGATTGGTTGGGTGGACATTTGTGGATTCAGTTCTAAAAACCACCCCGTGCCTAGCCTCCCCGCTCCTCTCAGTTCCTGCCACCATGGGCAGAGAGAGGGGATGTGCCTCCCATCAGCCATGGACCCCCATCACTTCCCCATCCTGGTCACAGTAGTAGAAGGACATCACACCTCTGGCCAGTGAGATATTTTTAAAATCTCTAGGGTCCTATGGTGATTTGCAATACAATGAATGTACCCATATGTAAATACTACAAATGTATTGATATGCAAATACCAATAAATAAAGCAATACTCACTTGTATGTTTGAAATATCTCATAATCTAAAAATAATTTTTGAAAATATGACTACACCACGGGACAGAATTCATTTATTTCCAGGGTCTAGTAGGCTCCAGGGAACATGGACAAAACCAAGGACTCATCCATTCTGTCATTCAACAAATATTGTTCAGTACCTACTATGTGTTAGGAATCAACAAATATGCCAGGGGCTGGGAATAGAGAGGTCTTGACCAAACACGGATACCACCATGGAAAAGATGGAGATTAACTACCTAAAAAGGAAACCTTCTGAACCCTGCCCCCAAATTAAAAAACCGAAAACAGGCTGGGCATGGTGGCTCACACCAGTAATTCCAGCACTTTGGGAGGTCGAGGTGGGCGGATTGCTTGAGCTCAGGAGTTTGAGACCAGCTTGGGCAACATGGTGAAACCCCACCTCTACCAAAAATACAAAAAATTTTAATAAAAAAAAATAAAAATGAAACACCAAAAACAAACTGGAAAAACATATTTTCAGTATATAATAAGAGGCCTTATATCCCAACCTGTGGTCCCAGGGATGGTTAATAGTTATTTCAAGATCATAAGCAACTTGGAACATTCATTTATTTATTCCAAAATTATTTATTAACTGCCTATAATATGGCAGGCACTGTTCTAGGCATTAGGAACCTATCAGTAAATAGGCCTGATAAACACCCCAGACCTCACAGAGCTAACATTTCAATTGGGAGATTTGAGGAGGGGAAAATAAGGCTTCTCGAGGTGATTAAAGTGTAATGGTATTTCTCCTTGCTTGAAACTCAATATGACATCTGCTTATCTATTCCCTGAGAAAGCAAAAAACACATTGCTTAATAAACAGTTTGCTTTACACACAAATTCTAAGGGTCATGGATGGACGGGCAGGGAATAGAAAATAAGAAGGGATTAAAGGTTAATAAAATGGCAAATGACTAATTTAGTGGTTTGCAGGACAAAGGTTGGTTTTCTCTTTTTGTTTTTAGGTCCCTTGGGTAGAACCCGCAGCATGCTAGGTGACCGACGGGCCTCTCTAGCCTTTACAGAAAAACCATTCTCCTTGCTCAGGCCATAGGACATCAGTCAACAAAAAGGCCTGAACATACTGGTGTCAGGCTGGAATCTGCATTAGAAATAGGGGACAGCTCCTGGCCTATGGCCCTGAGGCTTTATAACATGGCGATTAACAACAAGTCAAAATCCTGGCTCCACTCCTTACTAGCTGTGTGACCCTGGACAAATTAGTTAACCTCTCTGGGACTCAGTTTTCCCCATTGCAAACTGGGGGGTGCCTGCCCTTAAAAGAGTTAAAGAGATAATGAATATCAATCATTTAGCTTTATGGCACATAAGTGGTCAATAAACAGGCATTATTTCTACTTCTGAGGGACCACAGGAAGCCCATCAGTTGTCTTTTCCACTCAGTCAGGAAGCTAAACCTTTTTTGCTTTGGCCTTCAGGCTCATAAAGGACTCAGTGCAGCATTTACAGACCCTGACGCAATCCGGAGCTGACCAGCACGAGGCCTGGAACCAGACCACTGTCATACACCTCCAGGCTGCTAAGGTGAGCGCCTGCCCGCTGAGGCTGAAAGGGATCCATTTTGTTTCCCAGGCAGGCTACCCTGCTGGGAAAATCCGGGCTCTGCCATTATTCCCCAACACTGCTTCAGCGGCGGCTGCCCTCGTTTCACTTCCAAGGCTTTAGTCCAGGGTATTTTAATTAAAGGACTTAACTCCAAAGCAATCTTGTTGGCAGCTCTTAGGGGAAAAGGCAATGAGGCAGTGTTATTGGATTTGCTTCAGGTTGTTCAAATATTTCCTCCCAGATAGAAAAGCAGGTCAAGTCTCCCCTTAGCCCCACAGGCAATCCTTGGATGTCTGATTCAATTTCCACTCGTTTTGTGTTTGTGCATAATTCACAGTCGGTCGGCAAATATTTGAGCACCCACTCTGCGCTGGGCACTGAGCTGGGTGCTCAACAGTGAAGCCACTGCCCATGCACAGCTATAATCAAGGAAGCACCATGACAGGGAAATACAGGCTGCTATGGAATCCCAGAGCAGGTACATTTCTGCCCACCTGGAGGAGTCAGAAAGACTTCCCAAAAGAAGTGGCATATAGGCTAAGACTTCAAGGATAAGCTGAAATTAGCCAGCTAAAGGGTGGGGTGGCAACTTTCGAGGGAAAAGTTTCCAGGCAAAGGGAGCTGCACGTGCAAAAGGAGGCAGCAAGAAGAATCCTGGTGTGCTTGGGAAGTGTAAATCTCCCAAGGAGGACCTAAGGAGGAGGACTGAGACAAGGGGAGAAGGAGAGACAGGTAAGGAGGCCTCTGACCTTTTCCATCACTGTGAAAAGTTGGGGTTTTGTTTTCATTGCAACGCTTTTGCTGAGTTTGTTTGGAGGTGGGGTAAAGTGATCAGTTTCATTCTAGAAGAATCATGCAGGTTGCCCGGGATGGAATGAAAGGGAGCAAGTTAGAAAGGAGCAAGTCTGGACCAGGACTGAGGGTGGTCCTGACCATGAGCACGGCAGAAGGCCTGGAGACAAGTGCGTAGATCAGAGATGCTAAGGGGGAAGACGGCAGGGACAGGCCTCAGAGTGCTGGGGTGGGAAAGAGGTAAGAACAACTCCTGAGTTCTAGCTTAGGCAGCTGGGACTCTGGCACTGCCAATAACTGGAAAACTAAAGTGATCACGCCAATCCTCAGGCCCAGACCCAGAAAATGGCAGCCTTGGAACAGGAGAGCCCTGAAGGGCTGCAGAGGCCCTCATGGGACAGGGCTGGTCAGGCAGGCTGGACATTGAGCACCACCACCTCCACCACACCGCAGGTGCTGGGATTACCTCTGCAGCCCTCAGTTCTGCTCAGCCTACAGCAGGGGCACCCCCTGCTGTGCTAACTGTCCTGTCAACAGAGGGTGAGCCAAGGCTTCCTGCTTTCACTGGATCACCAAAACAGGAACACAGCCGCCCATTATCCACTCATCCATTTTCCAAACCTATGGCCTGCCTTCAAATGGACCAGATGCTGCTTGCCAGGGTTACTTCATTTAATCCACACAGCCCTGGGAGGGAGACTGACATTATCTCCACTTCACGGGTGAGGAAAGAGAACTCAGGAGTTAGGTCCCAGAGGTAGGAAATAGCTGAGTCCAGATGCTTTCCCTTCCCACACCACTGAGGGTGTGATGAGTGACTGAGGTGAGCAACAAACTCTGGGGGGATAGAGGGTGAGAGCCAGCCAGACTGCGGGGGAAGAACATGACCCTGACAGCTTCCTGGGGAGGTGGTGCCCCAGCTGAGTCTCCAAGGTCTTAATGGATAGGGCTTTCTGTACTCTCTGTGCTTTGTGGGGTTATTTAGTCTACAGAAAGCTTCAGCACCCAACTGGGCCCCATCTGGAAACCATAAATGTGCAGGTAGAGATAACTGCAACTTGGGGGAAGGGGGGATGATACTGACAGAAGAGTAGACAAGGGGGAGCCACGGGCTAAATTCTGGTCCCAGCTCTGTGTGACCTCAAGCAGCCCCTTCCCTCTCTGGGCCTTCATTTCCCTGTCTGTAGACAAAGGGGCATGGAAGAGCCCTTTAGGCTCTGTCAGGCTGTGGTCCTATAATTCAGACTCTGACCAGAAGAGACCACGGGAACAAATGCTGGCCTCGTTATAATGCAGCCTCAGTCTCCTGTGGCTTTGGCCACACAGAGTTAGGAATATAGCCCTGGTGTGGATCTCACTGCTACCACTTCCTAGCCATGACCTTGGGCAAAAAACTTAATCTTTCAGAGCCTCAGTCTCTTCATCTGCAAGACAGAGCTAATAACAGTACCTATTCTGTAGGATTCTAATAAAGATCAAATGAGTAAAACTTAGAGAGGCAGCTAGCACCTAAGTGCTATATATCCCACCCCCACCCCCAAATTAGACAGGAGGCAAGATTTAAACCAACACACACAATGTAAATAACGTTCACTGTGCTCAGAGCATGGGGCCAAGGTTCAGCTCAGCCCTTCCCCAAAGTGTAGAGGTCACCTCTGTCTCTGATCCTCATCCTGCTTTTTAAGGCCCAGGCCCTTGGGCAGCTCTCCATCACTGCACTCCTCAACTCAGAGCCTTGAGCATTTGAGAATGTGGCTCTCGGGTTAGGACAGGAAAAGGAGTGTGGGTCTGCAGTTCTGCCAAGCTGGACCCAGTCTGAGTAACAAAGGCTACTGGAGCCAGCAGAGGCAACACAGCACATCTGCTCACCTTCCACAGCCAAATGCTGCAAGCCCAGCATAGCTGTGAGCACACCATGTCTGAATGGCAACGTGGAGTTGTCAGCACCTGTGTGAGGGCCTGGGGAGGAAACACAAGTTCTTTCCAAGTGAGAAAGTGGATCAGGTCACTGCCCAGCTGAAGACTCCCGGTCCCACAGAACAAATTCTGACCACGTTATTCACAGCCCTTCACTGACCTGGGCCCCAGGTATGAGTCCACCCTAACCTCCATGGTTCCTCATCATTACCTCATTATACCACCACACTTCAGCCTCACTAAATTGCCTGCAGCTTCCTGAAAGTACAGCCTTTTGCACATAAAGATCCCCCTGCCTGGAATGACCTTTCCCCCAACTCATGTCCGCCTGGGTGAACTCCTTTGAACCCCCAAGACACTCTTTTTTTTTTAAGATTGGAGTCTCACTCCATCACCCAGGCTGGAGTGCAGTGGCATGGTCTCAGCTCACTGCAACCTCCATCTCCCAGGTTCAAGCGATTCTTGTGCCTCAGCCTCCCAAGTAGCCAGAATTACAGGTGTGCACCACCACACTGGCTAATTTTTGTGTTTTTTGTAGAGACAGGGTTTTGCCATGTTGGCCAGGCTGGTCTCGAACTCCTTTGTAGAGACAGGGTTTTGCCATGTTGGCCAGGCTGGTCTCGAACTCCTGACCTCAAGTGGTCCGCCCACCTCAGCTTCCCAAAGTGCTGGGATAATAGGTGTGAGCCACCGCGCCCGGCCAAACCCCCAAGACACTCTAAGTCTTGCTACTGAAAATCACTACAGCAGCATGGGCATCACAGGAGACCTTGTTAGAAATGCACAGTCTCAGGCCCTGCCCTGGAATCTGCATTTTGACAAGATCCCCAGGTGATCTATATGCACATAAAAAACTGAGAAGCAGGGCCGGGCCCAGAGGCTCACACCTGTAATCCCGGCACTTTGGGAAGCCAAGGAAGGAGGATCACTTGAGCTCAGGAGTTCAAGACCAGTGTGGGCAACATAGCAAGACCCTCGTCTCTACTAAAAATACAAAAAAAAAAGCCAGGCATGATGGTGTGTGCCTGTGGTCCCAACTACTCAGGAGGCTGAGGTGGGAGAATCACTTGAGCCCAGTGGGACAGAGGTTGCGGCAAGGCAAGATCACAACACTGAACTTCAGCCTGGGTGACAGTGTGAGATTCTATCTCAAAAAAAAACAATTGAGAAGCACTGCTTTATACTTTCTCTCTTCCTCGCTCTCCCTTATAGAACCCATATATCCTACCTGGCAAAATAATTATGTGTGCTTGTCTTGACGAGATGGGGACTGTTCAAAATATGTTACAACCAGTACGACAAGGCACCAACCAACCAAAATGGACTTCAGCCCTAGGGGAAGCAAGGTCCTCCTGCTGGGTCAAGCATTAATCCTTTAGTTGCTGGGCTGTGGAGAGAAGGAGGGGGTCTTCAGGAAGGAGTCCATCTGGCAGGAGGGGTTCTCACAGGGTTGATGGCAGTGGACACTTGCCAGCTGGTATTAAAGTATTATTTTAACAACTGCCACAGCCAGACCATTACATATGGGCTAAATAACAGCACTGCTTACCTTAAGGAGTTTATACTCTAGCTGGAATAAATTTCGTATATATCTTGAAACTTTATTTTCTCACCCCATGGTGCACACATGTACGCACACACACACACACACGCAACTGACTTGAACACAGCAGACAACAAATAGCTATTTTCTTTTTTTTTTTTCGAGATGGAGTTTCGCTCTAATCGCCCAGGCTGGAGTGCAATGGCATGATTTTGGTTCACTGCAACCTCTGCCTCCTGGGTTCAAGTGATTCTCCTGCCTCAGCCTCCCAAGGAGCTGGGATTATAGGCATGCACCACCATGCCTGGCTAATTTTTGCATTTTTTTGTAGAGACAGGGTTTCACCATGTTGGTCAGACTGGTCTCAAACTCCTGACCTCAGGTGATCCACCCACCTTGGCCTCCCAAAGTGCTGGGATTACAGGCGTGAACCACCGCGCCCAGCCTTAAAATAGCTATTTTCTTAAGAACAGTGGTGCTGTCCTCCACTTCCCCAGGCCAGCCTCCAATATGCCTGTATTCTTTCTCTCCACTTTCCAACCTACTTGAAACCGCTCCAAGCAAAAGAAAACAAGGGCCATGTTTCAAAGCGCACCAGTCCCCAACACACACACACACACACACACACACACACACACACACACACACAACATCAAAAAGCCTTGATCAGACCCAGAGTGAGCAGGAGAAATGGCGGCTGCTCATCAGCCTGCTGGGAAGCACATCCTGCCTCAAGTTTATTCCAGCCATCTTGCCACACTTCCAGGGTGACGTCTGGAATAGAAAACCAGAAATCAGGAGAGCATGTATTTGTGTCTTTGTAGGCGCACTGCTACTACATCACTGTGAAGGGTTTTACAGAAGCTCTGGAGAAACTAGAAAATGAACCAGCGATTCAGCAGGTGCTCCAGCGCCTCTGTGACCTCCATGCCATACACGGAATCTTGACTAACTCGGGTGACTTTCTCCATGATGCCTTCCTGTCTGGTGCCCAAGTGGACATGGCAAGAACAGCCTACCTGGACCTGCTTCGCCAGATCCGGTGAGTGGCAGAGACTTCAAACCATGTTACCCTTCAGAGAATAACCCTACCTCCTTGTTCACAGGTCACTTCCAACTCCAAAACCTTGCTAATGGGCAGAGCGGCAACAGCTCTGGGGAGGTTTACACCCTATTATCATTACATCAGCATAAAGCATTATGAACTAATGAAAGAAAAAAATGGGAAAAATACTTAAGAATAAATTAGCTACCTCAGTTGAACTCTTCACATTGTCAAGGAAATAGGAATAGTATCTAAGGAAAATCAATAAAATGAAGCATGCTACATATGAATGATATGTGCTAATGTGCTAATAATAGTCTCAACCATAGCTGTTTTTTCTTTTTTTTTTTTTTTTTTTTTTTAGACAGGGACTTGCTGTGTCGCCCAGGCTAAAGTGCAGTAGTACAATCTTGTCTCACTGCAACCTCTGCCTCCGGGTTCAAGTGATTCTCCTGCTTCAGCCTCCCAAGTAGCTGGGATTACAGGTGCCCACCACCATGCCCAGCTAATTTTTGTATTTTTAGTAGAGACAGGGTTTCACCATGTTGACCAGGCTGGTCTCGAACTCCTGACCTCAAGTGATCCACCTGCCTCAGCCTCCCAAACTGCTGGGATTACAGGCATGAACCAATGTGCCCAGGCATAGCTACCTTTAAAGAGCACTTATGTGACAGGCCCTGTGGCAAAGGCTTTTACATACATCTCATTTAATCCTTACAGCCCTTTGAAATGGGTACTATTAATCTCCTCATTTTATTGGAAAGGAAATTCGGGCTGATGGGAATTGCCCAGTGTCACACAATCAGCCAGAGGAGGGGCCGGGTACAATCTCAGGTCTGGCCCCTGGGCATGAGCTCTTAACCTGTATGTTAAGGTTAAGGTTGAGGTATTATATACTTCAAACACATCCTTGTCTTTGTTGAATGTGCTTAAGCAAATTCTTACCAAGTTTAGTAAACTTACCTTAATCCTCCCTCAGCTTCGAGATGAAAAATTTTTTTAAACTCTGTAATTCATATATTGATTTATAAAATAATAACACAAAGTTTTTAAATGCAGCATTAATGCAGTGCCATGTATGGTCAATGAAATACTAATGCAGTGCTTTCACACTATTATTCTATAATCTAAACGACTGGTTTAAAAACATAGCAAAACCAGAGCCCAACCTGATCAGAGTCCTAGAAAAAATAGAAATAAAACAATAAAGGAAAAAAAAAGCCTGGGCAACATGGCAAAACCCCACCTCTACAAAAAATATAAAAAATGAATCAGGCACACACCTGTAGTCCCAGCTACTTGGGAGGCTGAGGTAGGAGGATTGATTGATCCCAGGAGGTTGAGGTTGCAGTAAGCTATGGTCACACCACTGCACTCCAGCCTGGGCAACAAAGTGAGACCTTGTCTCAAAAAAAGGAAAGAAAAGAAAACATTGCAAATTATTTACCATTGTCCATAAGAGAAAAAAAACGGACTAATTTGAGAATACAATCTTTTTGAGACCTCACTGGGCAGAAAATATGATACCTATTGCATGGGGTTAGAGGCGACTCCTAGAATCTCCAACAATTCTCATATCAACAAGACTAATACAAAGAGAAAAAGAGGCTGGGAGCAGTGGTTGACACCTGTAATCCCAGCACTTTGGGAGGCCAAGGTGGGAGGATCACTTGAGGCAAAGAGTTTAAGACTAGCTTGGGCAACGTAGTGAGACCCTGTCTCTAAAAGATTTGTAATTTTTTAAAAATAAGATTTTTAAGACAGGTTTTTTAAAAACTAGACCAAATTCCTTTTATTTATAACAATATGCAATATGTTACATGCCCTTTATGACTACTCATAGCATGTAACAGATAGCTGGTGGTCAAAAAAATGTTTGTTCAGGCCAGGCGTGGTGGCTAATACCTGTAATCCCAGCACTTTGGGAAGCCAAGGTGGGTGGATCACCTGAGGTCAGGAGTTCGAGGCCAGCCTGGCCAACATGGTGAAACCTGGTCTCTACTAAAAATACAAAAATTAGCTGGGTGTGATGGCACATGCCTGTAATCCCAGCTACTTGGGAGGCTGAGGCAGGATAATCGCTTGAACCCGGGAGGCGGAGGTTGCAGTGAGCCAAGATCACACCACTGCACTCCAGCCTTGGCGACAAGAGTGAGACTCCATCTCAAGAAAAAAAAAAAAAAGTTTGTTCAGTTAAATCATCAAAAACTGTCAAAAATACATTTGACACAATTATGTCCCAGGTATAAAACTTTCCAGGCCGGGCGCGGTGGCTCACGCTTGTAATCCCAGCACTTTGGGAGGCCGAGGCGGGCGGATCACGAGGTCAGGAGATCGAGACCACGGTGAAACCCCGTCTCTACTAAAAATACAAAAAGTTAGCCGGGCGTGGTGGCGGGCGCCTGTAGTCCCAGCTACTCGGAGAGGCTGAGGCAGGAGAATGGCGTGAACCCAGGAGGCGGAGCTTGCAGTGAGCCGAGATTGTGCCACTGCACTCCAGCCTGGGCAACAGAGCGAGACTCCGTCTCAAAAAAAAAAAAAAAAAAAAAAAAAAAAAAAAAAAAAAAACAACTTTCCCTAATACAGGGAATCCAGTGGTGAAAACTATTAAGAGCATAATTAAGTACTGCACAGTTCAAGCCCAAGGGTGTCTATCTTTTTGAAACTCTCAGAATTTAAAAGCACTTGAAAATAATGTTCTAGCCCCGGTTGTCAGTGATGATAAAATACAAGATTACCTTAACACCCTATAAGCATGTTTTTTAAATTTGCAAACAGCATTTCTAAGTGCTTGCCTTGGATCCAGAAACTTACAATTCAAGACAAGACAGACAGCCCAGATGCAATCTGCCAACTTACTCATGCGTCAAACCCAGAAATTGATTTACTTCCATGATGGTTCCTAAGTAGCCTTACTACTGCAGGGTAATTAGGCACATAACAGATTCTATGCATATCACGGTTTGGTGTCACAGTTCCCTGCCTTGATTAGTCACTATCTCCCTAAGATTTCTGAGATGAAAACTGAAGGGTGTGGCATTCTATGCTAAAGATGCCAAGAACAAGCTCTCTGTAATGTTAACTGACCCAAACAGTATTTAGTTGTTTAAATGGTCATAAAACCTCAGATGGGGGGACTTCCAGGTAAAGATGACAGATTAAACATATGCGTTTACTTTTGTTCTTTCCTGAAACCCTACTAAAACATCAGTGAATGGACTGAAATTTTTTAAAAGGCATAAACCCACAAAGAGAAAGAGATGTTGTCTCTATGTTGTCCAGGCTGGTCTTGAACTCCTGCGCTCAAGGGCTCCTCCTACCTCAGCCTCCCAAAGTGCTGGGATTACATGCATGAGCTAACACACCTAGCCTCTGTGAGTAATTTTAAGACTTTCCCTGACTCTGCCCTGGCAGAAGGATAAATAGAGGGTCTGTGAACTAGGGAGCATCAGATATAGGTATAAGGCTACCCTTCAGAAAACAGGGTTCTTTATAGGCCAAATGCTGACACCTCCCTCCCCCAGACGTTTTTTCCCACTGGTTCCTAAAAAACTGGCAGCCAGACTAGTAGCCTGCAAGAAGATGATAAGATGATCCTTCTCTGGAGAATCTGACCAGCCCAAGGAGAAGGAGCTAAAGACACTGACATCAGAGTCCCCCAATTCACTCCATAGTGAACCCCATATTAGCAAGCATAGCCACGAGTTTGTAATCAGCTAGTTAATGCCTTGCTCTTAGCTATGATCAGACACTCAGGGATCACCAAACATCTGAAGAATGCCCCTAACATAAAAGATGGAGACCAAAACAAGCAAGAACAAGGCAATTCAGAGGACATAAGAGAATCTGCAGGGAGAAGAAAACTTTAAAAAAAAACAAAAACAAAAACAGTGATCTCTCAGAGTTAAGAGAAGGTATTGCAACCACAGAATAAAAACCTGAATGCCATTATTTAAAACTAATATTCAGAGAACCTAAAAAAAGAGCTCCTTGAAGTTAAAAAATGATAGTGGAAATGAAAAACTCAGTGTAAGGACCGAAAGAGAAAGTTGCAGAAATCTCACAGCAAGAAAGCAAAAAGATAAAAAAAAGGAGGACTTTTAAAAAGTAAGAGGACCAGTCTTCGCTGTTCATCATCTGAAGAACAGGTCTAGAAAGAAGACAGAGAAAACAGAAGGAAGCGAATCATTAATAATTCAAGAAAACATTCCTCAAATGAAGGATACGAGTTTCAGATGAAAAAGGGTCACAGATGCCTACAGACTAGAGGAGAGGAGACAGGCACACACATGCACAAAATAAATCACACTGTATACCATGTGAAATGGTAATACCTACCATGAAAGAAAGGATAGCAGGAAGTGGGGGAAAGAATGCTGGGGGTCAGTAGGGAGGAGGGGGAGCTACAATTTTAAGTAGGCCAGAGAAGGCCTCCCTGGGAGGGTGACATTTAAGGAAAGACCTGGGGAGAAGGTAGGGAGAAGCTGTTGTGGCTGCTAGGGAAAGAGCATTACAGGCAGAACATAAGTACAGTCACGCATCACTTAATGACCGGAGGATCCGTTCTGAGAAACGTGTCTTCAGGTGAGTCTGTCATCATGTGAACATCACAGAGTGTACTTACACAAGCCTAAATGGTACAGCCTATTGCTCGTAGGGTCACACCTGCAAAGCATGTTGCTGTTCTGAATACTATAGGCAATTCTAACATCAATCACTAAGCAATAGGAATTTTTCAGCTCTATCATAATGTCATGGGACCGCCATCATATACATGGTCCATCATTGACCAAAACATCATTATGCAGTGCATGACAGTACGAATGTTGGAGACCAGAGTGTGCTTGGCATATCCATCCAGAGAACACAGAAGAGGCCACAGGGGCAGGAATGGCATGACTGTGGTGGAAAATGAGGGCAGAGGGCAGAGAGTTAAGGGAGTACAGTAGGGGGTGGGAAGAGACAGTAAGGTAGATCATTGCAAAGACTTAAGAGAATGTGAAGGTTTTGAGCATGGGATAGAATGGGAGGGTTTTGAGCATTGGATAGACACAACCTAAAAGAATCTGATGTATATTTTTAAAGGCTCACTCCAGCTGCCATATTAAGAACTAAGAGTGAAAAGCAGGGAGATCAGCTGGATGGCTAATGCAATCATCCAAGTGAGTGATGATAGTGGATTGGAGCAGTGATAGTGCTGGAGGTGGTGGGAAGTGGTTGAAGTTTGAATATATCTTGAAGGCAGAATAGGATTTGCTGACAGATTAGATGTACGGTGAGAAAGAAGAATCAAGGTTTTTGGTCAGAAGGACAGAGCTGCCATTTACCATAAATGGGGAAGACTACAGGAGGGCCAGGTTTGGGCAGGGTAGACAGGAAGGAGTTTGGGTTCAGACACATTACTTTTGAAGAGCCTGTCAGAAATCCAAGTACAGATGTTGGTAAGCAGGGGACACTGGAGGAATAAGTTTGGAAGTCATTGGCATATGGTTGATATTTAAAGCCTTGAGAAGAATATCACAAGGAGTGCATGAAGAGAAGAGGTCCAAGTACTCAGTCTTGAGACCCTCGAAAGATAATAAGGAAGTAACCGTGGCAAGAGCTATTTCTGTGGCGTGGTGGCAGTAAAAACATGAACAGATCCAGTTCAGGAGCGAATGTGAAAATTGGAAATCATAAGCATAAACACACGTAACACTTTCAGGGAGTTTTGTCCTGAAGGGGAGCCAAGATGATGGAGAAGGAAATAGAGTCAAAAGCTTGTGTTTAAGATGGGAGAAATGACTGTTTGTATACTGACAGAAATGATCCAGTAGAGAGGGGATTTTTTTTTTTCTTGTACCTTTCTTTGAACTTATCTTGGCCTCCCATCAGGCCTTGTGTTTAAGAGCAATGTCTTTGAAGAGATCCTTGTTGATGACAGTTTGTCCAAGAGGATATCCACAGAGTACCTTGTGGGCATGAGGTGATTGTAGTTATAAGCTTTTGCAAAAGACTTGATCTTGACCTCTTGGAGATCTTCTTGCCTATGGCAGCTGTCACTTTGTGAGGATAGCAGTCAATTCCAGCTACCAAAGCATGACTGTAAGAATGGAATGAGGTGCCATCATCAATGTTCTTCATGATGATGGCTTTGCATCCAGAGTAGCATCCAGCCAGGACCAGCACCACTTTCCCACTTTTTCATGAACTTGCCCATTTTGACAGCAACCAGCCAGGCCTAAAGTAAAAAAAAAGAAGGGCATTTCCACTAACTTTTTACCCCTGAGAGGGGAATTTTGACGTTGTTGGAGAAAGGCAGGAGAATGTTGTTCTCCAGTATGCAAGAGGAAAAGACATCTAGTAGACAAGGAGGGACTGAGGCTGAGCTGAGAGCCTGAAGAGAGAAGGTATTGTATGTATAAATGCAAGGGTGGGAACTTATACAGATCCTCTTACTGCTTCCACTTCATCAGTGAAATATGATGTAAAGCCATCCAGGCAAAAGAGATGGGAAAGGTGGATAGTGTCAATCTGAGGATCAAAGAGATGGTATGAAATAACTACCTAAGAAAAGGAAAGAGTAAATGAACAATGAGTAAATACAGCAATGTAATACAACTGCTGAGCTGCAATCAGGGCCCACTTGAGCCCTTATTACACCAGTTATGATTGTTTTTTCCAGCCATGTATAGCTACAAAGGTGGTGGCACAAAGTGGGTGGAAAACTAAAGACAAAGAGGTATGCATTTGGCTAAACAGGTATGACAAAGCAAGAAAAATTGTTGAATATGTGTGTGCGTATTTTTTTTTTTTTTTTTGAGCGGGAGTCTTGCTCTGTTGCCCAAGCTGGAGTAAAGTGGCACGATCTCAGCTCACTGCAACCTCTGATTCCCAGGTTCAAGCAATTCTCCCACCTCAGCCTTCCCAGTAGCTGAGACTACAGGCACACACCACCACACCTGGCTAATTTTTGTATTTTTAGTAGAGACAGGGTTCCGCCATGTTAGCCAGGCTGGTCTCGAACTCCTGACCTCAGCTGATCCATCAGCCTCCGTCTCCCAAATTGCTGGGATTACAGGCGTGAGCCATCGCACCTGGCCTGTTGAATGTATTTTTGAGAGAGTAATAGAACAGGAATTTCAGCTGGATAAGGAATGAAGTGAGACCACAAGGGGGCAGGGGGACATTAAATTGGTGGTAGGGCTCATATGTTGTTGGGGATCATCAAGAAAGGATTACACTGGATACAGTATCCCAGTTACCTCCAATGCTTTAATGACACACAGTCATCATAATGTCAATACTAAATATTGGTCTGGCCAAAATTATAACTATATTGGGAGGCCCAAAGGCCAGGAGGAGGAAGAATGGGAACAAGGGGAGGTAGGAGTGAAGACAGGGGTGATAAATATAAATCTTTACCTTTTGAATGAAGAATCAACGGATAATATCTCAAACTGAACCATCAACAAGCAGCAATATAAACAAGATATTTTGACATTCAGATAAATACCGAAATATCAACTAAAAGATTGAAATTGCCAGCCGGGCATGGTGGCTCATGCTTGTAATTTCAGCACTTTGGGAGGCCGAGGTGGGTGGATCACCTGAGGTCAGGAGTTCGAGACCAACCTGGCCAACATGGTGAAACCCCATCTCTACTAAAAATACAAAAATTAGCCAGGCATGGTGGCAGGCGCCTGTAATCCCAACTACTCGGGAGGTTGAGGCAGGAGAATGGCTTGAGCCTGGGAGGTAGAGGTTGCAGTGAGCCGAGATTGCGCCATTGCACTCCAGCCTGGGCAACTGAGTGAGATTCTGTCTCAAAAAAAAAAAAAAAAAAAAAAGATTGAAATTGCTTCTGAGGAGAAAGAAGTGGAAATCAGACAGGTATATGCTGGTTATTTCTTTCTTTCTTTATTTTGGGACAGGAGTCTCACTCTGTCGCCCAGGCTGGAGTACAGTGGCATGATCTCCACTCACTGCAACCTCTGCCTCCTGGGTTCAAGTGATTCTCCTGCCTCAGCCTCCCAAGTAATTGGGACTACAGGCATGTGCCACCACGCCTGGCTAATTTTTTGTATTTTTAGTAGAGATGGGGTTTCACCGTGTTAGCCAAATGGTCTCAATCTCCTGACCTCATGATCCGCCTACTTCGGCATCCCAAAGTGCTGGGATTACAGGCATGAGCCACCACGCATGGCCGCATATGCTATTTTTTAAACAAGCCTTAAGGAACCCTTTGACTCATTATACTATGCATATATAACTGATTAAAAAATAAAAACAAAAAAATGCTGAATTGTTTGAAAAGCGAATAATCATGCAACCTCTGATTAGGTATTGTTATTCACCATCCGAGACTAGTTTGATTCATAAGAGCAATCTAAAATACTTACAAACTCTTGTTTCCTATCCCAGGAAGGATGCCATCCTGTTAACTGATGCTTTTGACTTCACTGATCAGTGTTTAAATTCAGCACTTGGCTGTTATGATGGAAACGTCTATGAACGCCTGTTCCAGTGGGCTCAGAAGTCACCAACCAATACTCAGGTAGTTGAGTGGAACACATTATAAATTATGTAAGAAAGCAGAGAACAGGTAGTGAATACACCTTCATGTTCTCCCATTTTAATTGATTCCCATTAGGTTGGCAATCACTTGGCGTACCATATCTGTTTAAAATATTTTTAGAGAACACATAAAAGAAACAAGCAGTGGCAGTATGGCCTGGCAGGAACTCTGAACCTGGACTGTAATCAGCAAAATGCACTGCTCAGAACTTAGTAAAGCGAATTAAGAGGAAGGCCCAAGCTCTAAATCATGGCTTGACAGACCCAAGGGCATACACACAGAGTGGTAAACTGGCTTTTAAGTAACAAAAAGAAGGAGATAAATCACTGCGGTGATTTAACCACCTTATTTTCAGCCTTTTAACTTTCAGTTTTGTGTAGATAAAAGTAGGTATTCAGAAGTGGTAGGAAGCTTGAGGGATGTCTCTCTCAGACCTGATTGCCTGCTAGAAATGATACCCTCTCCTCTTCACTCTAAGGAATACAATCCAAGGAGCAAAGAAAGCTGCTGCACTGCCATCAGTAGCCCAGGAAAGCCATGAGTGACAATTACAAGGGTCATGCCAAAAAAATCCCCAGCCATCCTAGGAGAGCACACCAGAACTCTACATCATTAACAGCGAGAAGACGGAGAGGACTCATAAGGTCCCAACACTCTAGGGCCAGGGTATGCTCGCAGCTCTCTGCTTATGAGCCTCTTTGGGAAAAGTTGTAAATGTCAATGAATATGTTAACAGGAGTGAGGAAATAAACCCTGTAGTTAGAATATGAGGAACCAATATTTAATAGCAGATTTTACATAGATGATCAAAACAAAAAGTCTATTCGTACAAAACAGATTATTTTAAATTTTATAGTGCAAAGACATTATTCAGGTGGTGAAGCTTTCTTTTTTACCTCTTTGGTCCAATTCCAGAAAAGGTGTCTTAACACCACATCAAATTGGCAACTCTCAGGCTTTCATTCACACCTAGCATGGTGTTAGACTTGCTCTTAACAATTTGCAGCCTGTCATACCACATGGCTTAATTTAACATGATTATCCAAAGTTACAACACAACAAACCCATCTTGGTCACTCCCTGTCCCCAGAAAGACATCCTTTTAACTCAAGGAAGTATAAGCAATATATGTTCACTGCTTTAGTACAGTTAACCTACTTACAGTGTGTTACTTTTTCTAATGATTAGATCTCTCTAACATTTAAATCTTGGCATAAAAATACAGCAGTCCTCCCACTCCAGACTAGCTTCCATGGTCTAAAGATAAATGTATGCCCTTTGGTGCTCCAGAGAAAAACCCGCCCTGCTGTAACACCTGTCAGAAATGCTCACATATATAGCCCAAACCTGTTTTACTGGCAACACAGGAAACATTCTGGTTTCTATAGAGAGAATGGAGGGGGCTTTCTTGTGTTTTAGTTTGGTTTTAATATTTATTTTAAAAGGCTTTAATCTGGATACTACATGAGAACATGTTTATCTAAACAAGAGGAATGACTGACCCAGAGGGTCAACACATTTAGGAAAACATTGATGCACTTCATCCCGTTCACTTCTATCTCCTTCTACTTGCTGTGAACAACGAAGGAGTCTTCACCTTCCCAACTCCAGAATCTATCACGGAGTAGACACCACGTTTATGGAATAAATGAACATGGTTTTACGACCTGTGTAGTGAGACAAAGGAATCTGCTGCGTACACAGTGCCAGACTCTTGTCATCCTAGCTTAATTACCTTCCTAAAAAGGTGACAGGTATAGCACTGTGGATCTTTCATGCATGATAATTTGGGAATGTGAAGTTACAAATGACCTTAGTGAACTGTTTCCAGTCAGTTAAAATGACATGAGGCTGCCTGCTAATATACATGATCTTACATTTCTGGCACCTTTTAGAGATCACCAAAATAGCACTTTTAAAGTATATTTTTTAATCTGCTGTGGATAATTTTTTAACCCTACTCTTAAGATATAATGCTATAATTTTGAAGCTGCAATAAGAGACATTTTCCTCATTTGCACTAATAGAAAAAGGCACACTACAGATATTTTATGTATTTTTATTATTATTTTTGAGACAGAGTCTCGCTCTGTTGCCTAGGCTGAAGTGCAGTGGCACAACCACAGCTCACTGCAACCCTCTGCCTCCCAGGTTCAAGCAATTCTCCTGCCTCCCAAGTAGCTGGGATTACAGGCACAAGCCACCACACCCAAAATACAAATAATTTTTGTATTTTGTATTAGTAGAGACGGGGTTTCACCATGTTGGCCAGGCTGGTCTCAAACTCCTGGCCAACATGGCGAAACCCCGTCTCTATTAAAAATACAAAAATTAGTCAGGTGTGGTGGTGCACACCTGTAATCCTAGGTACTCAGGAGGCTGAGGCACGAGAATCACTTGAACCCAGGGGGCGGAGGTAGCAGTGAGCCAAAATCGCACCACTGCACTCCAGCCTGGTCAACAGAGCAATACTGTCTCCAAAAAAAAACAGTCAAAAGCCCAGTGTTCAAGGAGCTTACAGTTTTAGCGTAGACAGGCACACACACATACACAAAGTAAATATTATAAAAGATAAGACTAGAACTAAGAAACAAAGAATCAAGACACTGAATTACAGCATAATAAGGATAACCTAGTCGGACCTAGAATACTGCTTATATGATCCCTATCTGGTTCCTTGCTTTGTGATTAATGTTCAGTTTCAGAAAGGCTCAAAGAGTCAAGCCTTTTATTTGTATTAAATTCCAAAAGCAAGTGATAAGCTGTGTTTTTAATTGGCCACCTGCATCCACAATCTAAAATCTGCATGAGAAAAGGAAGGATGCCCTTTGGAAAAAATGTTTCTCCATATGTTCACACAAAATGAGTTTTAGAAATAATTTTTAAAAATAAGAATCTTATGTAATGTTGCTTTTTGAAGCTAGAGACTTAATTTGAAAGTAAAAGTCATTAATCCTGGCAGAAATGTACTGTCTTAATAATGCGTTTCTTTCTACAAACAGGAGAACCCTGCCTATGAGGAATATATAAGACCACTATTACAAAGTTGGAGATCCAAGCTATAAAATAACCAACAGTATTCAAGAAGCAACCAGCACCATCATGTGATAATGGTACTATGGCATATATGCAACATTAAAATTTTAAATTAGATATTTATGTTTTAGAGTCATCATCTTTTAGATACAGTCTGAAGTGATATATGTAAAATAATATCTGTGATTTACTTCAAAATAATCCATAGGAGAAAAAAGTCGAAGTGAATAGTTGTTGAAGTTGGTCAATGGGCAGGTACATGGGTGTTCATTACACTATCCTCTCTACTTCTGAATGTGTTTGAAATTTCCAGTGGGGCGTGGTGGATCATGCCTGTAATCCCAACACATTAGGAGGTCAAGATGAGAGGATCACTTGAGCCTAGAAGTTCGAGATCAGCCTGAGCAACATAGAGAGATGCCATCTCTACAAAAATAACTATCTCACGCCTGTAATCCCAGCACTTTGGCAGGCCGAGGCGGGCGGATCACAAGGTCAGGAGATCGAGACCATCCTGGCTAACATGGTGAAACCCTGTCTCTACTAAAAATACAAAAAAAGTAGCTGGGCGTGGAGGTGGGCGCCTGTAGTCCCAGCTACTCGAGAGGCTGAAGCAGGAGAATGGTGTGAACCCGGGAGGTGGAGCATGCAGTGAGCCGAGATCATGCCACTGCACTCCAACCTGGGTGACAGAGCAAGAGTCTGCCTCAAAAAAAAAAAAAAAAAAAAATTGGCCAGGCATGGGGGTACATGCCTGTGGTCCCACCCAGCTATCAGGAGGCTGATTGCCTGAGCCCAGGACGTTGAGGCTGCAGTGAGCCGTGATCACACCACTGCATTCCAGCCTGAGCAACAGAGTAAGAACCTATCTCAAAAAAGAAAAAGAAAGAAATTTCCCACAGTAAAAAAAACCGCACCACTGTCCATTTATAGCATCTATTTGGTTAAATAGCAGGATTTTGCTGTAGATCTAGCAAAAGCCAATAGGCTCATCAAACACAGTGTGTTTTTAGCACACATTTATCCTTGGGTTTAAAAGGACACACATACATGCACACACACAATCCTTCTAAGTGCTTATACTTGCTGTAATCTAAATAAAATACAGCTCTAAGAATGCAACTATCATTTTTTAAAAATCAACTCTTCCACAGTGAAGATAACTTAAAATTTCATTAAAAGACATAATTGTCTCAAGTTACCCAAATATAATGAAGCTACATTTTTCATATCATTTTAAATTGCCCAATTAGACAAAACACTCTAAATGTCACTAGACAAGTAAAATGGCAAAAAAAAAAAATTCAGCTGGCTACTTTTCCTAATTTACTCATATAAACAATCATTTCATTGTTAATAATTAGTAAATTCAAGAAAATTTACCAAAAGCAAACTTATCTCCAGTAAACAGAACAAGGAAGAGGCCTCGTAAGTTTTTAACTTTTAAAAATTGGGCCAGGCGCAGTGGCTCACATCTGTAATCCCCGCACTTTGGGAGGCCAGGGCAGGTGGATCACCTCAAGTCAGAAGTTCAAAACCAGCCTGGTCAACATGGTGAAACCCTATCTCTACTAAAAATACAAAAATTAGCCGGGCATGATGGCACACACCTGTAATCCCAGCTACTCAGGAGGCTGAAGCAGGAGAATCGCTTGAACCTGGGAGGCAGAAGTTGCAGTGAGCCAAGATCGTGCATTGCACTCCAGCCTGGGCAACAAGAGTGAGACTCCGTCTCAAAAATAAATACATAAAAATCATTTAAAAATAAAATAAAAATAAAAACTGGGAACTAGCATTACTCCTATTTCCACACCTGTTTTCAACCCAAATCATTTTATTTCATATTGATCTCAGCTAGCTCAACAACACGTAACTGGTTGGGCCTTTTTTTTTTTTAAGGTAACTATCAAATCAATTTTAAATACAAGATAATTTTCCAAAATGATAACCTTGTACTCGTATATTGATTTACTGAAACCACAGCAACCTGTCAATAACATCAAAGGATCTTAGTTTCTAGATATTGGTCATTTGTCAAATTTTAAAATAAATTTTCAGAGACATAGGCAAAAATAGACATAAGGAAGTGTTGTCATCTTTCTTGCAGAGAGAGAACCTCAGAATATTCTCACAGAGAGAAGGAGAAAAGGAGTGGCCTGCTTGCCCCAGGGCACACAGCCTCAGCGCTCCACTCTTCCCTTAGAAAATAGGGAATAAATTACATGACTTCCTTTTATACGGTGGTCTAACAAAGTAGGAAGTCTCAGTATAATTAAAATAATCCTTCCTATGAGTTACTTTCAAGAAATAGAAGCACATGAACTATGCAAAATAAGACTACAGTGAAATAAATAAAAGTACGTGTATTTCTCCAAGTACGTGTATTTCTCCGTTCTAGGTCATTCATTCACTGCAGTTTGTTTCTTCTCTTCAGAAATAAACTTAACCTTGTTAACAAAATACATTTGTGGATTACCACAAAACATGAGCATAAAGGGCTAAAGAGTCATTTTGTTCCTGTGCTTAGCACAAAACTGAAGTAATGGTCATAGAACTGTGGGCAATTAAAGAAAAATCTGTAATCTTCAACATAAATTCTTTTGAAAAAATACGAAAAACTGTATGTTCACTGTTCAAATATGCACCCTTTTAGTCAAAATTAATAATTCCATCCATCTTTGCTTCAATGACACAACAGTTCTTATAAACTGCAACCTAAGATCCCACTGTATCCTCTCAAATCAAATACAAATGTGCTATAGGCAGTAAACACTGGGACATAAACAATGCATATTTGAGACAAGGAATATGATTTTCTCCCCTTAAGTAATAATAATCAATAAATACAAACTTACTTTTCATATTTCATTTTTTATTAGTTTTTTTTTTTTCTGGTAGACAGTACACTTGGGAATTATACTGCACCAGGCATAAAGATTAAGATTTCTACCACAGGGACATTTTGTATTCAGAATTCAATATAAATATTTCTAGTCAGACATTTCCATGGCTACAGATATTTGGTTCGTTGATTTATATGCATAGAAAGAAACAGTTGTCATAACTGTAAAAAGCAGTACTTAATAAGTACTTTTAAATGATTGGAACAGTTTTCCTTTAATATTACAATACTACCTATTTATTGGTTTGGAAACTAGGTCACCCTACATGATGTTTTGATTTTTCTCAAAGGCATCATGAGTACTCTGCTTATTCTTTCATTCTTGTGTTTTTAGCCTTCTAGTTGAGTTAGGGACCATTTTATCAGAAATCATTTTAGCACTGTAATAAGAAAAGCTCTGTTAAGGGTAGATTATATACCATAATGATTTTCAGACTTCTTTTTATAAAAAAGGTATCTGGAGACTCTGAACAGGCACATGCATACTCAGGGGGAAGGGAACAAAACATGGAGGAGTCTGCCAAAGCACAAAACTTCCTTCTGGTCCTCACTGCCTTCAAATAAATACAAATATTTAAAAGAAAGAAAAATCTCACACTATGATTTAAAAAAAAAAATCAGTATCTTCCATTTCCTGGAGAGTCTGTTTCCAGGAACCTGTGGCCGGGTCGGAGATCAGTCGTCGGTCTTCCGGGCTAGCCTACAGAAAGTCCAGTTGTGCTCCACTGTGTTTTCATTGGCCCGCTCACTCATGTGATGCACCCGGGTGTTGCGGATCGTGAAACCTTGTTTTGTAATGTATTCCATTAGGTGGACCCTAAGAGAAACTTCCTGGTGATAATCACAGGGTCCAAAAGTAAAGGAAACCTGGCAGTCTCTGGTGTCCATCATGTGCTTATTCCACTTGGTAAAATAATTTGAGATGCCTTCTAGTAAGGAATGGACCTTGGTGGTGATGGTTAGTTGGGTTATGATGACAGCCACTGGGTTGGAGTACTTAGAAAGCTTCCGAGTACTAGACAGCTCCACAACTTCTTCAAAAGTATCCATGGGATACAAAGGCTTAGGATCATTGAGACACTGAATCAAGGGCTCAATCTGGTAAAAATCTGCTTCTTTCCGAAGCAGATCAAATTCCTTAAAATCCAAAGGTAAGGTCAATTCTGAAGTTCTTAAGAAGTTGAGGACATATCGGAAAAGAGGTCCATCTCGATCAATAAAGTAATTGCCTTGAGGGTCTCGAGCTGTGGGGAAGTCCCCCCCAAACATGGCTCCAAGCATGGAATCCGGGTAACGCGTCAATGTGGTGAGAGACGTTGTATACAAGTGTCCACCTACATTTAACGTGACTGGGTCAGTCATCTGAAATTTTTAAAGAAATGATCAGTCATCTGAAATTTTTAAATACTAACTTTGACAAATTAAGAAAATAAGTGATACTGAGCAAAGCCCAAGATTCTTTCAGGCTATAATGTATTTAGTAATCTTCTAATGCAAAATGACTTTACTACCAGCAATAAACCCACCCAGACGAAGTGATCTAACAACATTTGTTTTCAATAGAAAAAAAAAGGAGAAATCCAATTCTTTAAAGACTTATGCCAAGAATACAGGGCATTGACTTCCAGAGCCACAGCATTTCGGGCCCATTATCTACAGAGTTTTCAGGCCAGAATATATTGTGGGAAGGGAAAAGCCACGCTAAAATACACTTATATTTTTCTGATTTTTTTTGAAGGCTTGCACTTTTCTGAACTTAATTTAACATTAGATAGAATTAAAATGATCTGATAATATAGACATTTACTTTCAATATTTCTTTGGTTTCTCCCCCTCAAACAAAAGGAACAAACTATGAAATTTGTCTTTAAAATAAAAATTTGGGCCAGGTACAGTGGCTCATGCCTGTAATCCTAGCACTTTGGGAGGCCAGGGCAGGCGGATTGCCTGAGCTCAGGAGTTCAAGACCAGCCTGGGCAACATGGCAAAACCCCATCTCTATTAAAAATAAAAATAAAAAAAAAATTTGCTGGGCGTGGTGGCCCCTGAGTAGTCCTAGCTACTTGGGAGGCTGAGGTATGAGAATCACTTGAACCTGGGAGGCGGAGGCTGCAGTGAGCCAAGATCAGACCACTTCACTTCAGCCTGGGAGACACAGAGAGATTGTCTCCAAAAAAAAAAAAAATTAATTAAATTAAATTAAAAACTGTGCAGACCTAATCTTGGTAACTTTTTCATGGAAGTGATACTTTCAAATACTAAGTTAAAATATACAGTTTAGTCAATACAACCAAGCCAGAAAAGTATCACATACCCAAAAGCTAACAGCAGCCATAAAATTTCATAATCTGATAGTGTATTCACTTTTGTAACATTAATGCTGCAATCTGGCCTTTAATTTTGAGAAGCAAGCTTCTCTTAAAAAACATACCTTCAGTTTTAGAAATACTATTTATGAAAAAAATAGGCCAGGTGTGGTGGCTCACACCTGTAATCCCAGCACTTTGGGAGGCCAAGGAGGGTGGATCACTTGAACCCAGGAGTTGCTGACCAGCCTGGGCAACATGACAAAACCCCGTCTCTACAAAAAATACAAAATATTAGCCACACATGTTGGTGCCCACCTATCGTCTCAGCTACTCAGGAGGCTGAGGTGGGACAATCACCTGAGCTTGGAAAGTCATGAGCCGAGATCACGCCACTGCACTCCAGCCTAGGCAAAAGAGCAAGACCCTGTCTCAAAAAAAAAAAAAAAGAAAAAAGAAAGGCAGACAGAGACTTCAGGTACTAGGCAAGTAAAATATGCCTTACACCAAAGGAATAGAAAAATAGGGAGACATATGCACATACAAAAAATGCAAGTGGGAGAAGAGGCACTTTCTCAACCATTAATCTCCCAAACCACAATAAAATATCCTCCATATCATTACTCACTAGATCCTTTTGTAGTCATTATTCATGAAGAAAGAGTCTTCAGAGCAACATACTTTAAAAAATAAAAAATCACGTTACCTCTCCAGTGATTATAAAAAGTATTTGGAAAATCCATTTTGAGTTTGATTCCATTAAAACACCAAACAAAGGCGGAGGATTGTTTGAGGTCAGGAGTTAGAGACCAGCCTGGCCAACGTGGTGAAACCCCATGTCTACTAAAAAGACAAAAATTAGCCAGATGTGGTGGTGCACGCTGATAATCCCAGCTACTCGGGAGGCTGAGGCAGGAGAATCTCTTGAACCTGGGAGGTGGAGGTTGCAGTGAGCCAAGATCGCGCCACTGCACTCCAGCCTGGGCAAGAAGGCAAGACTCCACATAAAAAAAAATTAAAAAATAAAATAAAAATTTAAAAAACACCACACAAGACAAAAACGCCTCCAAAATACACCTAAACTAAGTAAAAGGGGGAAGAGAGGTTACACAAATTCACAATTTTCTTTTCTTATAAGATATACCTAAAAATACATAAGGATAAAAAGACACACAAAAGTAATTCCCCAGCCTTCAAAATGCATCTCCAAGAAGCACTCACCATATAGCCCCAGTCTCCATTATCCATCTGCTCCAGTGATGCGTCTTCAAGAGCCCAGGTTTCAGGGAAACTTCAAGAGGAGAAAAACAGACATATGATAGCATATATAACTATGAAAATAGAGAAGAAAGGCTTTTTCCACCCAACAGAGGAGGCCAAACACCAGAAAAACTACTCATCCTTGCTCAGCTGAAACCTACTACAGGGCAACCATCTGGGGAAGAAAGCATTCCCCTAGGGCCTTCTACATGTCCTGTATTCTTACCATAGAGAACCCATCTGGAACTGAGAGATGGAAGATTTTCAGAGAAAGAACTATCCTGTACTTAAGAGAAGGAGGAAGAGTCTAGGAAGTAACCCAGTCATTCAAATTCTACCTCTCCTCTTAGAAAATCAATTTTTAGAATTTATATAAGAGAACATTATGATTAACTCTACAACCTTATCCTGGTACAAACCTATAATGGTCCTCAGCAAAAAGGTCATTTAAGAAAAAGGGAGAGGCTGGGCGCGGTGGCTCACACCTATAATCCCAGCACTTTGGGAGGCTGAGGCAGGCGGATCACCAGGTCAGGAGTTCAAGACCAGCCGGCCCAACATAGTGAAACCCCATCTCTACTAAAAATACAAAAAATTAGCTGGGCGTGATGGCGGGCACCTGTAATCCTAGCTACTCAGGAGGCTGAGGCAGGAGCATCACTTGAACCTGGGAGGCGGAGGTTGCAGTGAGCCGAGATTGTGCCACCGCACACCAGCCCCTGCAACAGTGTGAGACTCCATCTCAAAAAAAAAAAAAAAAAGAAAGAAAGAAAAGAAAAAGGGAGAAGGGGAAAACTCCTTTTCATTAGCATTTCAGGTATACAAGCCAATCACCTGAGTAAAAGCATCAAAAATCATAAACCTCCCAGGACACCAGCATCCCTTTCCAAAAGAAATACATCAGAATGGTATTTATCTTATAATATAAAAAATAATAATGACGCTTTTAAATAATGATGTATTTCTCTTTGTACAACAATTAAAACAAATAGAAAGCGATTTAAATGCCAAAGTGTTAAAAGAGCACGATTTGGGGCAAAAAGAACCTTACCAATATAGATGAGAGTCAATCAGCCAGCACTCATGGAGAGCCAGCCTTAAGACACTGAGAAATGCTCAGATACTAATGATGCCAATGTGAATTTATTTTTATCTACAATTCAAAAGCACTTAAACAAACAGTTTCCCAGCTACTGAACTGCCTTAGTCAGTTCCCTCTCACACACTTCAATCCCAAATCAACCTGCAAAGCAAACTGCAGAGCAAATTTCTAAAGCTCTGGCAAGACATGGTAAGAAACATGGACTTATTGGTATTCATCCAGGAAAAGCACTGGCTTTTTTACGTGGTCCTTTAACAGATCCACTTTTCCCACTTTTAGAGGAATCTGGCACAGAATTCCCAGAACAAGCCCTGGCTACAGAAGATCACAAAGGCTCTTTCTCAAAAGGTCACTCAGGCATGTAGAGAACATTTGCATAGCACAGCATGGGCTGAAATCAGAGCCTGAAGCATCTATTTCTCTACCTTGCAAATCCTTCAAAGCACACAAACTAAAATGTGGACCAGACTATGGGGCAGTCAGTTTTTATTCTTTACACTCAGCAGTTGGATATAGATAGGCCTCCACATGCTATGGGGTGAGAAATGGAACAAATGTCAAATTCAAGACTGTTATGACAGTCTTTCATTCCTCTGACTTGCTTCACAAATAGTATCCGAAGTAAACAGGACCAAGAAATGGGCTTTGCCAATTTGTCTTGCCAGGATCTGATTCAGTTGCTGATAACAACAGATTAGTAACTGAGCAATTTAAAAGGCCACTCATCCAAAAGTGCTAGTAAGATGCTCATCTTTGGCATTTTCCCATCACCCAAAGTATTCATTCCTGACAGCCTCAATAATCATTCATTCAGCCAACAATTATTGTGGGTCACCTATAGAGTGGAGGGGGTGCCTATGTGCAATGTGGATACACAGAAAGAGGAAAAGGACAATCTTTGCCCTCATGGAGCTTTCCATCTATAATGGAAGGCAACATGCAATGACTGAAGTACAGAACAGAATTCAAAGTGCTATATAACAGATGGACCAGCAGAGGCCCGCGAGAGGGGAAAAGCAAGATTCCAAAGGGGACATGGAGGACTTCTGGGAAGAGCCCACTCAGTTGAATCCTTGAAAGAAAATTCGAACAACCTGAGAAGGGATTCTAGAAGGAAGAAACAATTTAGTAGACAGGGGTATGAAAGACTTTTTTCCCCCTACAACATTCCTGATACCAGTAGGCCGAGCAGGGATTACTATCCTCATCTTAAAGATGCAAAACAGAGAAACAAGGCAGATTAAGTGACTAGCTGAGGGCGCCACAGCTGGGAAGTAACTAGATAAGAACTTGCATGTTCTGACTCTTAGTCTAGATTTTTCCAAAAATCCCCTCCTAGGGTAGAAATTGAAAGAACAGAATCCAAGAGACAAGAAATTGAAAAAGATTAACTTTAAACTCTCTATAGCCATCTATTAACCCTATCCATCCAGTAGGGTTTTATTTACAAATTTTACAGTAACTCAGCCTAACTAAACAGTCATAGTGGGTTTGTAAAAATTCTCCTGAGGCCCCCCCACCAAAAAAAGGCAGGAACCCATTCAACTAGTGTGAATAATGGTTGCTGTCCTGTCTGTAGTGACATAAAGAACTCCAATCCATGAATATCCAAATGATTAAATGAGAAACAGAAGATCAAAGACAACGAAAAAAGCAGACATCAATGTTGCAGCCATTAACAAAAAGTCTGTCCACTATTAACCCTTTTTTTCTTTTTTACTGCTAAATCAAAACAAGGTAACTTCTTAGGCAGTTATCCAAAAAAAAAAAAAAATTATAGATGATGTCCCTGAATCTGTTCCACAGCAAAAGCAAAAGTTCTGGTACAAAGATGTGATGAAAGCTCACGCTTAATAATTCAGGAAAGCAATTATGGGAATCTACAGCCCATGTTTCTTAAAAACCACCCAAAAGCCTTCCTATACTTGTATATAAGATACATCAAAATAAATTGAAGCAAAGTCACTATTAGTCACTTCCAATAACCATGACTAAACTGTCTAAAGAAATCAAATTGTTCATTAAAGAGTTCAAAGGGAAAAAACAGTATTGATTAGTTAAAATTTTATCTCTCCCTGCTTCTAAATATCTTCTGTGGTGATGCTTAAATACAGCAAGAAACAAACAAATAAAAAAAGCTTGAAAAATTCCTTGTTATCCAATAGCTGGATAATGATCAGCTTCTGAATTCTGAATTGACGACCATTAGGAATATCTCTGAAACAATGCAGATGAATGAAATACAATCCCAAAGAATTTCCAGAATAGTTTCAATCTCTTCTACTGAATCATTTTCCAGAGCTACTAACAATTAGAAAATGATTCATTTGCTTTTCATCTTCTCTACCTTCTGGCACAGTCTCCAGTGGAGGGCTTAATGAGAAGTTAAATGACCACAAGACAGGCAGCAGAAGGAAGACCTTGAAATGGGTATCAAATAGGCCTATTTTACTTGATGAAAGCAAAGAAATATCTGATATTTCAGAAAATCTACCAGGAATGGTAACAATAAAAAACGAAAAAAAATTTTTCCTTTATAGTGACTTTCCTTACTAAAACTAAAGATGGTTTTGAAAGACAGCAAATGCAACCAAGCACAAACAGCTATAAAGTTCAAAGAAGCCTCTGACCCTGTAAAATCAGTTCACCTGAAAAGATGTAACCTTTGATGCAAATAAAATTCTTGTGAAAACACCGACCATTCCCCAAAGAATATAAAGCAGTGCTGAAAATTCAACCATGTTTAAGCTTCAAAGGTTATTGTGACTAATGTATAAATTCTGACAGTGTCATGTTAGCAGGTAATTAAGCTTAAGAAAACACATACTGAAGAATTTATAGAAGCCTTAAAAGGAAGTATTAATTTTCTAAAATAGCATATCTGAAGAAATGCATAATTCAGTAAGTTAATAACTTAAAAAAATAACCTAAGAACCCTTAAATGCCATTCTCCCTATCACTGCAGAATTGCAATTACAGGCCTAATGGTTATGATGAACTAACTTAACAAAAATATTCTGAGTTTATCATTCCTGCTACAGATTAAGAATTCTCCAGGGCAAAAGTCCTAATCCTATATAACTACCTATATGTTGCAATAAAAACCTCCAATGAATAATAAAAAACTCCAACTACTGACTTCCCAGAGTTTCCAGGCAGCCCTTTAAAAATGCTTTTTTACTGAAACCTTAGTGTCTGGTAGTCAGAAGAGAACAAACTCCCTTTTTCAATACTTACCTTCAAAATTGCCTTTGTACTGAGTTTTGCTCTTCTTGAAATTGGGAGTTTGAAAGTGAAATACTTTTTATAGTAACTAGTTCAGCGACATCTAAAGGAGTCTTTGGGGTTAACATTCACATACAGGCCAGCACAAGTAGCCAGGCATACAAAGAGAACGTGATGATGGTTAGATTATCCTTAACCACACCACTGCAGAAATGCATTTTTCTCTAAAAGTAATCATTTTCTCTTTCTCCTCTCTCAACCATGTGGTCTAGAAGAGAGAAGCTATAGGTTTAAAAGTGACCTAATATTAAAAAGCTGTCACAAATAGTCACAAAATCGTAACACTCCTCTTAACCCTCAGTTTCCGCAAGATAAAACGGTATAATACCACCTTCCCACAACGGGGTAATTACACCATTTAGGCACAACACAAAGGCAAACATTGGCCTATAAGAGTAACACATCAGGACAAAGAAAGAGAACAGGTTCCCAGGGAGGTCCTGTAGTTGAATTCTGCTCCGTTACTGATTATAAGACCCTGAGAAAATCACTTTATGCCCAGCTTCTTCTTTGAGGAAATGGAGAAAATAAGGGAGATCGTGAATATAAAACCATCTGTAAACTGGCAAGTATTAGACAAATGTGAAAACATTAGTGGCAGCAGCATAAACAAAATTTCTAGGTTAACATGAGAAACTTGAATGTGAACACAAGTAATTTAGAGCATTGGCCTGGAGATGGCAAATAGGGAGGAGGCAGCCTCTTAAATTGCTTCAAGTCTCCCCAGGTCCTCCTTTTCCCAGAGCTCCAGAAGGGAGAACTACATACAGGTAAAGGGGAGTGTCTAGTTTTCCCAGTTTTCCCAGAGATCACCAAACATCTGAGCTCCTGATCTCAGAAGGAACTTCTTTAAAGCATGACTCAGGATTATCTCCAAGGTAAAGCTGAATCCAAATATGTACATGTACTCCATTTTAAATGGACCCCAAATATCAAAATCCAAACGCACTGAAGGATTCATAGGGTTCACCCTAAGATTCCTTTAAGTAGTAATGCTTTGGTTAAAATATGATTTATGAAAATTCAAATCACAAAACTTTGGAATGGCATCCATGGCTATCCTGACCACTCCATCGTTCATATCTAAGGCATAGCACAAAATCAAGTATCAGTATGGACTGATGGTTTTCGGCCAAAGAGAAAATTCTCTCAACCTACCAACCCTGCTGACAAAAACATTTTCCTTTTCCTAGCTACATATTTGTTCATTTGAAAACATCTCAATCTTGGGCTCAGGACTGTGCTACATGCTGTCCCCAAGCTTCTCTCCTATCCCAGGATGATTCAAGTAATAGAGCATTTGTGACAGCGAAAAAAAGAACATGCCAGGGGGATATGGAAGAGATACTTAGGCTACCCCAAATATTCTTAGCCGAGCCGGGTCATCCCAGGTCACTTTGCCACCCAAACCTCTTCTATCACAAAGTCCTAAAATTGGATCCATCAACTTGTTCTAGAACTGGTATACTTGAACAGAAACATGGTAACTTCAGCAGAATATCCAAACAGGATCTCTGTCACGTTTCATTTCCCCGTCCCACCCCCAGACACAGCCTCTACCACTGTCAGCCCAGCAGGTGCTGCCAGGGCTCCCCATTACCATGGCCATTTATCACCTCTGACATCAAGCATTAAAAACGCCAGCACACACACAAATCTAGGCATAAGGAACTCAGCTGCGATCTGAGAGTCTCTTCAGGGCAGAAAATCCCAAAGGCAGGGTTTTGAGTCCTGCCTCACGCTTTAAACTAGGGCAATTGGTGGCTAATAAGCGCCATCCCCCAAAAACAATCATTTTCGAGCACACCCCAAATATCTCCGTCCGGGCCGCGCTTCGCTGCTGCCCCGCCAGCGAAGCCCCCGCAACCCGACCCGGCCAGGGGTAGGGCGGGCGATGCTCCGGGCCCGGAAGAGGGGCGCGCCGCGGAGCTCCGAACCCGGGCCCGCAGAAACCGCGCATCCCCGCCGGGCGGGCCCCGGAACCCCCGCCCAGGCCCCGCCGCGGGCACCTCCGCTGCTGGCTCGTGCCAGCCCCGGGACGCGCGGTCCCCTCAACGCGGCCCCGCCGCCGCCCGGTTCCAGAAGCCCCCGCCCAGATCCTCCTCAGCCCCGCTCCCCTGGCGGCTCGGCGCAGACGTCTCCTGAAATCCGGCCCTCCCAAGCCCCAGCCCCGCAAGCCCCGCGCCAGCCCCACTCACTGCGCGGCGGTGGCGGCTGCGGCCGGGCCGGGAGATGCCCGCGGCCGGAGAGCGCGAGCGCTGGGACAAGCGAGCCCGCGCCCGGCGACGGCGGCGGCGGCGGCGGCTGCGGCGGCAAAGGGGACGACTGAGCCCGCGCCCGGAGTTGCGGCGCCAGCTGCCCGGCGCGGGCGGCGCCTTCCCAGCAGAGCCGCGGCGCCACGAAAGCGGGCGCCCCCTAACGGCAGCGCGGGCGTGAGGCCAGAGAGCCGAGCGGCCTGAGGAACTCAGTGAGGGCAGTCGGAGCCGCGCGGTCAAGACCACACGACCGCGCCCCGAAGCCCCGCCCCGAAGCTCCAGTCCTGCCCCTTAGGCTCCGCTCCGAAGCCCCGAAACCCCGCCCCTACGTCCCGCCTCCGCCCGCAGCCTGGGGTCCGCCCAACCCCAGGCCCACTGCGTCCTCAGGGCTGGTACCTCCACAGCTGTTTCTCCTTAGTCATTTCACGAACTTGTATGGGCCCCCCACTATATCTCAGGCCTGGGAGTTTAGGAGATACAGCGGCCACCAAGACGGAGGCGGGTCCTAATGAAAGGAGAAGACAGACAAGACTCAAGGAAACAGCTAATAGACAAAATAATGACAAGTTATGACCGTAAGTGTTGGGAGGGACATGATTAGAGGACTTAGATGGAAAAGAAGGGAAGAGAGCCCCTGCTTCAAACGCAGTGGCCGAGGAAGACCTGTACCCCGACCTGCGGCCAGAGCCCCTCCTGCCTGCCCTGCACTGGGGAGACAACCCTGCGATGAGGCCTGTGAAGGGGCCACCGGGGCAAGGCGGTCTGGTCCGGCCTGGCGGGCAAGACAGCAAAGGGCAGCTGGGCCCAGGGGCTCAGCAACACGGGCAGCCAGGTGGAGAGAAGGGCAGAGCCACCTTCAGCAGACAAAACGACCCGTGCATAAGTCTCTAGGGCCTGGAGGAGCTCGGCCCTAGATGAGACTGGCGCTGGTATTGTCCCCACTTCACCAGGAAGGAAGCCAAGGCTGCAGAGGATGGGCACCACCTAACGCCTCAGGGCTAATTGGTCTCCATCCGTCCACTCGTTCCAAGTCCATTCACTTCCTGCTAGCCAGGCCACTGTCCCCTTCCGGTGGGACCAGTTACCTGATGTTGGGTTTAACCTTCTCCACCAGAATAACCATTGGCCTTAGAAACTCACTTGGGTTTGGCCGGGCGTGGTGGCTCACGCTTGTAATCCCAGCACTTTGGGAGGCCGAGGCGGGTGGATCACGAGGTCAGGAGATCGAGACCACAGTGAAACCCCGTCTCTACTAAAAATACAAAAAAAAAATTAGCCGGGCGTGGCGACGGGCGCCTGTAGTCCCAGCTACTCGGAGAGGCTGAGGCAGGAGAATGGCGTGAACCCGGGAGGCGGAGCTTGCAGTGAACCGAGATTGCGCCACTGTACTCCCGCCTGGGCGACAGAGCGAGACTCCGTCTCAAAAAAAAAAAAAAAAAAAACTCACTTGGGTTTCACGTCTGCATGTGTGTGAGCTAGCTCTGGGGTTAAAATTATATCAGCATGATCATCACAGTTATATCTGATACTTGATTTGTCTCCAAAAGCTCAAATTGATAGGTTAAATAAATGACATATGCTTCATCAACATAACTGAGTGCTACATTATCAAATTCACAAAGACTAGGTGAGAATACAGGGAAATGTGTGTGAAAATGATCAATACACAAACTAGTATACATGATATCCTGATTTTATTTTTAAAAACATATATATATACAGACAAAAATTTTCAAGGAAATACATCAAACCATTGACCATTGTGTTCAAGATAACTGTATGGGAATGTTAATGGCATTACTTCATAACGTTCTTCTGAATTTTCATGAATATTGAATTTATAATCAGAGCACATGAATATTGAATTTATAATCAGAAAAATACAATGAGTTTTGGTTTGGTTTTTCTTTTTTTTTTTTTTGCCCCCCACCCTGCCCCACCCCACTGGGTTTTGTTGTTTTTTAATAGAAGGACAATACCAAAATTACCCAATACTCAGATCTCTAGAATTTGGTGCCACTGAAAACCCAGAATTGCTTCTGACTTACTGGGTGTCCTTGAAAGAGTCATTTCCCCTCTCAGGGCTTCTATTTCCCCATATAAAAACTGATGGATTAATTTTGTTGGTGATTTTGTCAGACCTAGTCCTTCCTATCTTAAAATTTTTATAACTAGTGCTAATTGTACTTTCACTTTTGTATTTTATAATTGATAAATGGTTATTGAAATGCAGTCGGGCTTTATATAATCTTATATTCAGCAAAAGTGAACTCTTTCAGTTCTAATAAGTTTGTAGGTTCTCTTGAATTCGCTATGCAAATAATCATAGAGTCTGCAAGTCGTAACAGTGTGGTATCTTCCTGTGCTTGTTTTCCTTTTTCTTGCTGTACTGTGCTGACTAAATTCTCTCCCACAATTTGAAGAGCAGTGATGGTAATGGGCATTTCTATCTTGTTCTTGACTGCTTCTAACATATCACCATTAACTATAGTGTTTGTCGTGGATTTTTTGATAGATATTCTTTATCAGGGTAAGGAAGCACTATTCTTTACTATGAATGGGTGCTGAATTTTATCAATGTGAGATTCCCCCCATTGCAATGTAATAAAGTACAACCATGGATCTTACTATATTAAACCATCCATGTATTCCCGGGATAAACTCACCTTGATGATGTATTTTTTTAAGTCAATACATTTTTATTCAAGGAATTTCAGAAGTCATGATGTATTATTTTTTCAATATACCGCTAGATTCCATTTGCTAATATTTCATTTAGGGTTCCATTTGCTAATATTTCATTTAGGGTTTTTGTATCCACGTGGATGACTGAGATATGCTACTATTTTCCATTCTTATTCTCTCCTCATCTGGCTTTGCTATCAAAGTTACATGAGCCTCATAACATACCTTAAGGAATGAGTGTCTATTCACTAGACTGGGATTTTCTGTAGTTTGAATGTTCTATAGGATGCTCCCGCATACCATCTGGATCTGTTGGTTTGGGGGGTTGGGGGTGGAAAGGGTTTATATTGGAAGCTGTTTGCCTCCATAGAGCTCAGGGTTGCAAGCCTGCTGGGGAAGGCTGGCTTCTGGTTTACAGCTGCCCCGACCCTCTCTCTGCACCTCTCTTTTCCAGGTGGCCACCAAGTATCCAGGCTCCTGTGGTAAAGATACTGATCCTGGTCTGCCCTGAGGCCAGACTGACCTGGAGGGGGCTGTTTATTATTGCAGCTACACCTGTTACAGGAAGGAACCAAGCCCAGCACGGTGCTGAGAGGGCAAAGGGGGACCAGCAGTTGACAAAACTGAATGAAGCGTGGAGATCTGAGTCCCCTCCCTCTCTCCCTTCTTCTCCCAACTCTCACTGCCTAGCCGACCTCACCTCCTACTTGTCAGGAAAACCTTTCCCCTTCAGTGGGAGCCCCCTGGACCCCTCCTCTGCCCTCTTTTGGATTGACCCGCATTGCACTGTCCTTCCCTCATGAGATGGCTGGGGGATCCCACCTCCTGTCCAGGTGATCCCCTCCCTGGGCCCTAGTCCATTCCTTCTCTCGCCCTTTAGCCTCTCCAGGCTCAGATCTTCCATCCCTCCCTCTCTCCAGTCCATCTCCCTTGCCCATCAGCAGATAAACAGCCTCAGGTCTCTGTCTGACTCAAGAATTTTCAGACTTCTCCTTCGACACAGTGTCCCCCTCCCTCTCTTCCTTTGCTGTGTCCCCCACTTCCCCTAAGACCCCAACCCGTAACATTCAATCTGGCCTCAGGGCCCACCTCTCCATCTAAATGGGTCACCAGAATCCTCCTTGATACTAAATCCCAAAGAACCTCCTCCGACCTGCATGGCTCAGGCCTCTCCGCAGCAAGGCCTCTGCAGTGACGTCTGCCAGGGGACAGCCTCTTCCCTTGGCTTCTAGGATGCGTGTTCTCCTCGTTCTCCTCCTTCTTCCGTAGCTCCTCCTCTTAGACTTACAAAGATGCTCCTCTTGCTTTACCCCGACACTTATGCTCAAGTTCCTGTTCAACACCATCACCCCCTCTCCACGGAATGGCTCAGCCACCTCCATGGATTCCTTCACTGTGTCTGAGCCAAAGGCTTCCAAATCCCTGTCTCCGGCCCAGCCCTCTGTCCTGAATCCAGAGCTATAGATCTTGTCTGTTCTATAGCCCCAATTCTGTACAAGGTACTGTGCTAGGTGCTTTTACCCACTGTATCAGTTACCTTTTGCCACGTAACAAATAATCCCAAAAGGTAGGGTCTTAAAACAGCTTCCAAGTGCTTTCCCCTCCGTTTCTGTGGGTCAGGAACTTAGAAGCAGCTCAGGGTCCCGCAGGAGTTTACAGTCTAATTGGTGGCAGGGGCTGCAGTCATTTGAAGCCTGGAGACTTCCCTTCCAAACTCACTCACATGGCGTTCAGCACAAGGCATTCATTCCTTGTCATGAGAGTCTCTCCTGACAACATGGCAGCTGACTTCCCCCAGAGCAAGTGACCCAAGAGAGAGCAAGATAGAAGCCACAATGTCTTTTATAACCCAGCCTCAAAAGCAACACACATATGATTATGGTCCCACAGATCAACCCTACTACAGTGTGGGAGGGCACCACAAGGCGTGAACAAGGAGGCTGCCACCACACCCTCACGACAGCTCTGAGGGCAGAATACCCCCACCTCCCACGGGATATGTGAGAAGACGAAGGCACAGAGAGGTGAAGTTATTGATCCAGGCCACATGACTAAGTGTGGCAGGAGAGACTGGAACATGGTTCTGCCGGCTCCCTGCAGTTTCCTCCTCCTCACAGCCCATCGAACCAGGGTCCACCGCCAGCCTCCTCACCCTCAGCATGTGCAAACCTGAACTCTCCTCACCACCCCCAAACCTCCCAAGTCCCCAGCTCAGCTCGGCAAATGGTGCCTCCATCCTCCCATCTGCCCAGACCAGAAGCTTTGAGTCATGCCTGCTCCTCCCTCCCCCTCACTTCCCAGTGCCAGAGAACCCAGCCCTGCCAAGTCTTCCCCCTCAGTGCAGCCTGGATCCATTTCTCCTTCTCCCTCTTCATCTCCACCACCAAGCCAGCAACATGTCCATCTCGGACCTCTGCAGCAGCCCCCTCCTGGTGTCCCCCGTTCCCTCCGCCCCGACCCTACGCTGCCCATCCGTCCTCCTCTCTCCAGCATGAGTCAGCTCTAAGAGCACGAAGCTGTGTGTCACCCTGCCTGCTTTATACTCCTTCAGTGGCACCCATTGCCTTCAGGGTCCAGTTCAAACTCCCCACAGTGTGGCCTGGGCCCTGCCCACTGGTCCTTCCTCTTCCCCTCTCCTCTCTCTCTGGGCCCAGCCTCTCTGGCCACATTTTAGGTCCTGGGACCCACTGCTCATTTTCTCACTTCAGGGCCTTCCATTATGCGGTTCCCTTGACCAAGATCTCTCTTTCCCCACCCTTAGCATACCTGTCTCCTCATCCTTCAGCATATTGTCACCTCCTCAGGGAGGTCTTCCCTGACCTCCCAGCGAGGCTGAGTTCCCCCAGCTATAACTTCCACAGTGCCTGTCCTTCCCTCTCTCCACCTCCCTGCTTCTCAGCTGGACTGTGAGCTTCTTGAGGGCAGAGGCTGTGTCCCATTAGCTCATAACTGCACTCTAGAACTTCACCTGGTACCCGGCACTTAGCACGTACTCAACAGCTGTGTGATGGTTTGGTGCATTCTCTGCACTGCCTCCTGCCCTCTTGCACTCCATACTCCAGCATGTGGACAATGTTCGTTTCCTTAGATGAATTACAGGATCTCTGACCTCCAGATGTTCACTCATGCTGTTCCCTCTCAGGCATGCCCTTCCCTTTCTTCCCCCAATTCACTCAGCTAACTCCAGTTTATTCATCAGCAACTTGGTTTGCCAGACTTAGCAAATGAAAATACAGGATGCTCTGTTAAATTTGAATTTCAGATAAACAATGAATATTTTTTTCATATAAATATGTCCCAAATATTGCAGTAGATACAAGCATCCAGTATTTTACCTGGCCACCCTATCAGGAACCAGCACCACTCCCCTTTCCTTTGAGAGGTCTCCCTGGCCTTCACCTCTACTTTAGGTCTGCTCGCCCCCTAAGCCAGAGGTCCCAAACCAGCCCCCTGCTGGCTCCTGCTGAGCACATAAACACTCCCTCTGTTTTGAAATAGTCCAAACCAACTGGACTGTGATCTCCTGACACAGAGAATTGTGTCTCAGACTCCATTCAGAATCTCTCTTCACCTGGGACAATCTTGGCCCTCAGGAGATGGTCAGTCAGGTTTAGAGAGAAGAGAAATGAAAGAGCAATGAAGAGAAAAAAGTAAACAAGTGGGGAAAAGGAACTACGAAATGTAACACAGCCCAAGGAGCAAGAGCAGGCTGAAGCTCTTGACTGCGTGCAATGTGGAGTTCCCCTTCCCACCTCCTTCCATGCCTTGCCTTGCCTCTGTCAAGTAGAGTCCCTCTTCCCCCAGTTCCAGCCTCAGGGAGCTTTCAGATTATTCTGGAGCAGGAATGCAAAAAGAAACCAGTCTGGGTCCCTTTAGAAGGTTTTCCAAAACAGCCTCTTGAGCTTTAAAATGGGAGGCCCTAGGCAGGTGCAGTGGCTCACACCTGTAATCCCAGTACTTTGGGAGGCCAAAGCAGAAGAATGGATCACTTAAGCCCATGAGTTCGAGACCAGCCTGAGCAACATAATGAGACCCACCCCCATCCCTACAAAAAAATACAAAAATTAGCAGGGCATGGTGATGTGCGCCTATAGTCCCAGCTACTTAGGAGGACGAGGTGGGAGGATTGCTTGAGGTGGTTGATGCTGCAGTGAGCTGCGATTGCGCCAGTGCATTCCAGCCTGGGAAACAGAGCAAGACCCCATCTCAGAAAATAAAATAATTAACCAATTCGTTAATTAAAGTAAAATGGGAGGCCCTGTGAGGGAGCAAGGTGGGAGTTCATGCTTCAGCCCCGGATGGAGGAGAGCTGTGAGGGTGCACTGGGCAGGGAGGCACCCTCAAAGCAGGGGGCTGCTCAACTGCTCTCAGAGTCCAAGCAGGTCACCTGAGGGCTAAACCCGCACTCAGCCCACACATGGCCATTCAAATTACCTCCCACAAGCCCTGCCATGCTGGGGGTGGTCCCTAGGGACTGCAGGGGGTGAGGAACCCTAAAGCAGTGAGTTGCATCGATTATCTGAACCCTCATCTCTGCTGATCTCCTTCCAACTACCTGTTGTGGCATATTCTGAGCAGTCGAGGAACTGGCCAGTGGGGAAATGCACTCCATTCTGCCTCTCTTGGTAGTGGGCTCTGTCTCTTCTGTGTATGGGTGTGTGTGTGTGTGTGTGTCCCTTTCTTTTCCTTTGGTCCTTGTGCCACCAGTTTCACCAGCTGTGGTTTTCTTAGGACTTGTAAATGGCCTTCTTTCACTTTCTACTCACTGGGTGCATCAACTCGGAAATAAATTCCTAAACAGTCCCCTTGCACTCTCTGTCCCTGGGAACTGGCCCTGGTCCCTCTCCACACTTGCCTCAGCTTCCAGGCCACCCTCTGGCACAAGTGACCCTTGCAGCCAGCAGTTTCCAATGCCTCCTCCACATCCAGCCATTAAGACGCTTTGGCAAGTTTGATGAGAGTGTTTTTCCTTTTTTTAATAAGGTTTCTAATTGCCTGTTATTTCCAACCTTCTCTTTAATCCGCTTCCAAAACTCTGCTGGGAGCTACAGAACCAGGGAAAGGAATCTGGTTCTCACCAGTGTCAGGAGAGAGGCCCTGTGGTTGTCCTTGGATGTCACCATCCTCTTCACCATTATGACTCTGTAATTATAGACAACGGATCTTAAATTAGCCCAGGAATCAGAAGCTCTGGCTCCTGTCTTCAGCCCCAGGAGTGTCTCAGCGTGCCACCTCTGAAAAGTTTACTGGCTTTGAGACCCCTTTTATGTCAAATGGGAATAAAGCCGCCTAGCCATAGCATCACCGGCTGGTGTGAAAAAGGCTCGTAAAACAACTCCAGATTCTGAAGTCTCACCCTTTCAACTCCGTGCCCCCAAACACTTGTCTGTAACACATTTCAGGCCTTGGTGTATCCTCCCGCCCTGTTCCTAATCCAAGCCATTTCCTCTGCATGTGTTTAGTTGTTTAGCAAGCGTGTAATCACTTGCAAAGCCTTGCTTCTGCCTTTTCTGTCCATTCCCTCCCAGGCTGGGTCTCTCTGGGTCCTAGGCCCTCTCTTTCCACACTTTTTCCTACCTGGATGCCTACCCTCAACCTCAACCCAACGAGGGGGCACCGACTCACTGTCCCTGCCCCCACCTCAAATATATTGCTTTGTCAAGGAGTTCTGCATGACTGTCTGAAATATGGTTATGACAGGGATCAGGACATGCTCCCCCAAAATATGGCACCTTGGCATACTGGATATTTTTAAGCTGAAAGAATTTGAGATGCAGGAAGGATTCTTTGACCTTCCCCGGAAACTAGTCGTAAGCCCTTATTTAGTTCCTTATGAAGTCCTCCACATCACACAAAACTTATATTACATAAATGTGTAAGTTTTTCTCTTGTTAATCTGTCTTTTGCTACAGAAGGAAAAAGGTATTTTTTCCTCCATATAGTTACCTTTATAGAGCTCCTATGTTTTATACAACATGCAATAATAATATTTGTAAAGTTGCCATAATACTGGATCTGTGAATGTTATAGGAGCTTCTGAAATGTAAAGTATGATTACAAGGCAAGAACGCTATCTTAACCCTAGTAAAATGTCCTTAGGGTTTTGGGGCGATACGGGGTTTGGAGGGCTCAACACCTCAATGACTAACAGTGGATCCATTGTCATCTCAGCAAAAAAAAAAAAAAAAAAAAAAAAGAAGAGAGATAGACAGAGCATCATGTCGAGCAGTAACTATAGCAACTGCATGAAGAGCCATGTTTTGGGATTCAGAATTGCCTTACACATGTCACTTATTTCCTGTTACTGACATCAGGTCCCAGGATGACTGGGTGGGACCCCAGCTTGCTCTCTGGCTCTGTCACTTACCAGCAACCAGGGCTCGGACCCACTCAAAAGCCTCTCAGCCTCAGTTTCCTCAACTGTAAAATGGAATAAACAACTCCTATGCAGGGTTGTTATGACACTAAAACGAAACACTTAAAGTATGAAAAATTCTGATAATGCAGTGCCTGGCATGAAGTCAGCACACAATAAATTGGTAGCTCTTATTGTAATAACTAATTGCTGTACTGCTGATTTGAAGAGATAAATATAGAAGTGAAACCCTGGCAGGCAGCAGGAGAACTGGGCTGAGAGATAGGGGACTTTTTTGAGACTGATGATTTGATTTTTCCAACAAGACCTTTTAAAACATCCATTTATTTTGGTTGCAAGTTGAGACATTGTCCACCTTGATAATTCCTGTGAATAATTAAGGAACAGTGACTTCCATTGATGTTCTTATAGCACTTGTGTGATTAATTAAATATACCTTTTTATAATCCTTTCTGAATTAAGACACACAAAACCTAAACTCCTAACATTGTAAAACTAAGGTGGCAGAGTCATGTAATTATACACAGTAATAAACAGAAAAGTAACAACTTTATCATTAAATACTTAAGTAATAATGAGGAAGAAACAGCATCCCCATTTTGACCGAAGTTTTTTTTTAGGTATAATTTTGTTACTGGGGTATAACGTCCATATGGAAATATGCACAGAGCAAAAACAGCTCAATGAATTTTCACAAAGTAAACATACCCTTGTAACCAACATGCAGATAAAGACAAAGAACAGCACCAGTACTCCAGGAGCCCCCTCATATCCCGTCTTGGCTAATCTTTCCATTACTTTCTTTATTTTGTTTTCTTTTCTCCTCTTCCTCCTTCTTCCTCTTTGAGATATAATTTGCAAGCCATACAATGTATTCATTATAAATACAGTTTGATGATTTCTTCTAAATTTATGCAGTTGTGCAACCATCACCACCATTCACTTATTTGTTTGTTTGTTTGTTTTTTGAGATGGAGTTTCGCTCTTGTTGCCCAGGCTGGAGTGCAAGGTCATGTTCTCGGCTCACTATAACCTCTGATTCCTGGGTTCAAGGGATTCTCCTGCCTCAGCCTCCTGAGTAGCTAGAATTACAGGCACCCACCACCGTGCCTGGCTAATTTTTGTATTTTTAGTAGAGACAGGGCTTCACCATGTTGGCCAGGCTGGTCTCCAACTCCTGACCTCAGGTGATCCACCCGCCTCAGCCTCCTAAAGTGCTGGGATGACAGGCATGAGCCAACACGACTGACCACTATCCAGTTTTAGAATTCTTCCTTTGCTCCAAAAACTTCTCTTGTTCAAAGTCAGTCTCTTTTGATGGTCAATCCTTACTCCCATCCTCAGCCCCAGACAACCATTGATCTGCTTTCTGTCCCTAGAGTTTAGAGTTTTGCCTTTACCAAAATTTTTAAATAAGTGGAAGCATACAACAGGAGACAAACAACAATAGTCTTTTGTGTTATAACTGGTTTTTGTTTTTGTTTTTGTTTTGAGACGGAATCTCGCTCTGTCACCCAGTCTGGAGTGCAGTGGCACGATCTCAGCTCACTGCAACTTACGCCTCGGGGGTTCAAGCGATTCTTCTGCATCAGCCTCCCGAGTAGCTGGGAGTATAGGCGCATGCCACCACGCCTGGCTAATTTTTCTATTTTTAGTAGAGACGGGGTTTCACCATATTGGCCAGGCTAGTCTTGAACTCCTGACCTCGTGATCTGCCTGCCTCGGCCATAACTGGTTTTTTAATCATAAAACATATAAATATGAACATTGCCAGATTAGAGTTTTCCAAGGGTGGCACATGAAACAACTTTAGTTCCTCAACAAAATACTGGCAAACAGAATTCAACAACACATTAAAAAGATTATTCACCATAGTCAAAGGGGATTCACCCCAGGGATGCAAGGATGGCTCAGCATATGCAAATCAATAAACATGATACATACATCAGCAGAATCAAGGACAAAAACCATATTAGCATTTCCATAGATGCTGAATAAACAGACAAAAGTCAATATTCCTCATGATAAAAACCCTCAACAAATTGCGTATAGAAGGAACATACCTTAATGCAATAAAGGGCATATATGACAAGCCTACAGCTGAACAGGGAAAAATTAAAAGCCTTTCCACTAAGATTTGGAAAAAGACAAGGATGCCCACTTTTGCCACTTTTATTCAACATAGTACTAGAAGGTAGAGAAATACATCAAGGACATTCAAATTGAAAAGGAAAAAGTCAAATAATCCTTGTTTGCAAATAACATGATCTTATATTTACAAAAGCCTAAAGACTCCAAGAAAAAACCCTTAGAACTGATCAATGAATTTAGTAAAGTTGCAGAATACGAAATCAACATGCAAAAATCAGTAATGCTTCTATATGCTAACAGTGATCAATCTAAAAAGAAATCAAGAAAGCAATTTTATTTATTTATTTTTTTTAATTTTTTTATTTTTTTGAGATGGAGTCTGGCTCTGTTGCCCAGGCTGGAGTGCAGTGGCGCATCTTGGCTCACTGCAAGCTCTGCCTCCCGGGTTCAAGCCATTCTCCTGCCTCAGCCTCCCCAGTAGCTGGGACTACAGGTGCACACCACCATGCCTGGCTAATTTTTTTTGTATTTTTAGTAGAGATGGGGTTTCACCACGTTAGCCAGGATGCTCTCGATCTCCTGACCTCATGATCCGCCCACCTCGGCCTCCCAAAGTGCTGGGATTACAGGCGTGAGCCACCGTGCCCAGCCTATTTATAATAGCTACAAAAAAAAAAATAAATAAAATACCTAGGAGTAAATTTAACCAAAGAAACAGGGCCAGGCATGGCAGCTCATACCTATAGTCACAGCACTTTGGGAGGCCAAGGTGGGCATACTGCTTGTGTTCAGGAGTTTGAGACCAGCCTGAGCAACATGGTGAAACCCCATCTCTACAAAAAGTAGAAAAAATTAGCTAGGCATGGTGGCATGCACCTGAAGTCCCAGCTACTTGGGAGGCTGAGATAGGAGGATCACCTGTGCCCAGGAGGTTGAGGTTGCAGTGAGTCAGGATCACACCACTGCACTCCAGCCTGGGCACTGGAATGAAACCCTGTCTCAAAAGAAAAAGGAAGATCTGTACAAAGAAAACTATAAAACAGTGATGAAAGAAATTTAAGAGGACACAAAAAATGGAAAGATATCCCATGTTCATGGATTGGAAAAATTAATATTATTAAAATGTCTATACTACCCAAAGTGATCTACAGATTCAATGCAATGTCTATCAAAATAACAATGACATTCTTCACAGAATTAGAAAAAAGAATCCTAGCTGGGCACAGTGGCTCAAGCCTATAATCCCAACACTTTGGGAGGCCAAGGCGAGAGGATCACTTGAGTTCAGGAGTTCGAGACCAGCCTGACCAACATGGAAAAACCCTGTCTCTACTAAAAATACAAAATTAGCCAGGTGTGGTGGCACATGCCTGTAATCCCAGCTACTCAGGAGGCTGAGGCAGGAGAATTGCTTGAACCTGGGAGGCGGAGGTTGTGGTGAGCTGAGATCGTGCCATTGCACTTCAGCCAGGGCAACAATAGCAAAACTCTGTCTCAAAAAAAAAAAAAAAGAAAGAAAGAAAAAAGAATCCTAAAAGAATGTGGAACCACAAAATACCCCAAATAGCTAAAGCAATCCTAAGCAAAAAGAACAAAGTTGGAAGCATCACACTACTTGATTTCAAATTATACTACAAAGCTATAGTAACCAAAACAGCATTCCACTGGCATAAAAACAGACACATAGACCAATGGAACAAAATCAAGAACCCAGAAATAAATCCATGCATTTACAGCCAATTGATTTCCACAAAGGCACCAAGAACATACACTGGGGAAAGGGCTGTCTCTAATAAATGGTGCTGGGAAAACTGGATATCCATATGCAGAAAAATAAAACTAGATCTCCATCTTTCACCATACACAAAAATCAACTCAAAATGGGTTAAAGACTTAAATGTAAGGCCTACAACTCTGAAACTACTAGAAGGAAACATTGGGGAAACACTACAGGACAGTGGTCTGAACAAAGATTTTTTGAGTAAGACCTCAAAAGCACAGGCAACAAAAGCAAAAAATTAACAAAGTGAAGAGACAACCTTCAGAATGGGAGAAAATATTTGCAAAATATTTGGATATTTGACCCTCAAAAGCCTCATGTTGAAATTGACCCCAGTGTTCGAGGCGGAGCCTAATTGGAAGGTCCACTTCCAATGGGTTATACGGGCAGATCCCTGATGAATGGCTTGGTGTTGACCTCACAGTAAGGAGTGTGCACTCTATTAGCTCCTGTGGGAGTTGATTGTTTAGAAAGAGCCTGACACCTGCCTCCTCTCTCTCTTACTTCCTCTCTCTGGCAATGCCAGCTCCTTTTTGCCTTCTGCCATAGGTAGAAGCAGCCTGAAGGCCTCACCAGAAACAGATGCTGGTGCCACATTTCTTGTATAGCCTGCAGAACCATGAGCCAAAGAAACCTCTTTTCTTTATAAACAACCCAGCTTCAGGTATTCCTTTACAGGAACACTACACAGACTGAGACACCATCTGTATTAGTTCATTTTCACGCTACTGATAAAGACATACCCAAAACTGGGAACAAAAAAGGTTTAGTTGGACTTAAAGTTCCACATGGCTGGGGAGGCCTCAGAATCATGGCAGGAGGTGAAAAGTTCTTCTTACATGGCAGTGGCAAGAGAAAATGAGGAAGAAGCAAAGGCAGAAACCCCTGATAAACCCATCAGATCTTGTGAGACTTATCCACAATCACAAGAATAGCACGGGACCCAGGAGGAGGTAATCATTACCTCCTGTCCCTAGGTAATGATTACCTCCTCCTGGGTCCCTCCCACAACATATGGGAATTCTGGAGATACAATCCAAGTTGACATTTGGGTGGGGACACAGCCAAACCATATCACCATCCAACAAGGGATTAATAACCAGAATAAATAAGGAACTCAAACAATAGCAAAACAAACAAACAAAAAATCCAATAAAAATGGGCAAAATATATGAATAGACATTTCTCAAAAGAAGACATACAAATGTCCAACAGGCACATGAGAAAATGCTCAACATCACTAATCATCAGGGATATGCAAATCAAAATCACAATAAGATATGACCTCACCCCAATTAAAATACCTGTTATCAAAAAAACAAAAAATAACAAATGCTGGCAAGGATGTGGGGAAGGGGGAACAGTTGTATACTGTTGGTGGGAAAGTAAATTAGTACAGCCACTATGGAGAACAGTATGGAAGTTCCTCAAAAAACGAAAAATAGAACTACCATACGATCTAGCAATCCCACTGCAGTGTATATACCCAAAAGAAAGGAAATCAGTATGTCAGAGATATCTACACTCCTATGTTTATTGCAGCACTATTTACAATAGCCAAGATATGGAATCAACCTGTGTGTCCATCAATGGATGAATGGATAAAGAAAATATGGTATACATACACAATGAAATATTCTTCAGCCATAAAGAAGAATAAAATCCTGTCATTTGCAGCATCATGGATGGAACTTATATTATGTTCATATAAGCCAGGCACAGAAAGACAAATACCACATATTCTTATTCATATGTGGGAGCTAAAAACATGGATCTCATGGAGGTGGAGAGTAGAATGGTGGTTACCAAAGGCTGGGAAGGTAGGGGAGATGAAGAGAGGTTGATTAATGGTTACAAAAATACAGTTAGATGGAAGGAATACATTCTAGTATTTGATAGTGCAGTAGGGAAATTATAGCTAACAATAATTTATTGGCTGGGCATGGTGGCTCATGCCTGTAATTCCAGCACTTTGGGAGGCCGAGGCGGGTGGATCACCTGAGGTCAGAAGTTCAAGACCAGCCTGATCAACATGGAAAAACCCCATCTCTACTAAAAATACAAAAATTAGCCACTGTTGTGGCACATGCCTGTAATTCCAGCTACTCAGGAGGCTGAGGCAGGAGAATCGCTTGAACTCGGGAGGTGAAGGTTGCAGTGAGCCGAGATCGTGCCATTGCACTCTAGCCTGGGCAACAAGAACAAAAAAAAAAAAAAAAACTCTGTCTCAAGAAACTGTATTTACAGGCCAGGCCCAGTGGCTCATGCATATAATCCCAGCACTTTGGGAGGCCAAGGCTGGCGGATCACCTGAGGTCGGGAGTTCGAGACCAGCCTGACCAACATGGAGAAACCCCATCTCTACTAAAAATACAAAATTAGCTGGGCGTGGTGGCGCATGACTGTAATCTCAGCTACTCGGGAGGCTGAGGCGGGAGAATCGCTTGAACCCAGGAGGAGGAGGTTGCAGTGAGCCGAGATGGTGCCATTGCACTCCAGCCTGGGCAACAGGAGCAAAAACTCTGTCTCATAAAAAAAAAAAAAAAAAAACAAAAACAATAATTTATTGTGTATCTCAAAATAGCTGGAAGAGAAGAATTACAATGTTTCCAACACAAGGAAAAGGTAAGTGCTTGAGGTGATGGATATCCCAGTTACCCTAATTTGATCGTTCCACATTGTACACATGTACCAAAATATCACATGTAGCCCCAGAATATATATAATCATTACATATCATGTTTAAGAAAGAAAGAATTGGCCAGGCGCAGTGGCTCATGCCTGTAATCCCAGCACTTTGGGAGGCCGAGACAGACAGATCACCTGAGGTTGGGAGTTTGAGACCACCCTGACCAACATGGAGAAACCCCCCTCTACTAAAAATACAAAAAAAAATATCTGGGCATGGTGGTACATGCCTGTAATCCCAGCCACTCAGGAGGCTGAGGCAGGAGAATCGCTTGAACCCAGTAGGCGGAAGTTGCGGTGAGCCGAGATCGTGCCATTGCACTCCAGCCTGGGCAACAAGAGAGAAAAAAAAGAAAGAAAGAAAGAATTTTGTGTGTATAGATAACTATTTGCTATTTTAATTGTGTGTTTTTAATTAGATACATGAAAATAACTAGCACATCATGCCAATGATGTCACAAATACTATTGCTTAGATCTGGACTAAGTTTAAAAATTAATCAGTTTAAACATTAGGCCCGGTGCGATGGCTCACGCCTGTAATCCCAGCACTTTGGGAGGCTGAGGCGGGTGGATCACGAGGTCAAGAGTTCAAGACCAGCCTAGTCAAGATGGTGAAATCCCATCTCTACTAAAAGTACAAAAGTTAGCCAGGCATGGTGGCAGGCGCCTGTAATCCCAGCTACTCGAGAGGCTGAGGCAGGAGAATCGCTTGAACCCGGGAGGCGGAGGTTGCAGTGAGCCAAGATTACGCCACTGCATTCCAGCCTGGGTGACAGAGCGAGACTCCGTCCCAAAAAAAACAAAACAAAACAAACAAACAAAAAAGAAACATTAATAATAACACAAGATAACATAGATAACAAAAAATATATATAAAGATAAGTGCAAAGGATTGAAGCCAGTAAAATAGTAGCTTAGATTAAGAGAGAGAAATAGTTTCTGTGAGCCCTGAAATTCTGCATATCCATCAATATTTAGCCTTTAAAAAATAATAACAAGAGCCGGGCGCAGTGGCTCACACCTGTAATCCCAGCACTTTGGGAGGCTGAAGCGGGTGAATCACTTGAGGTCAGGAGTTCGAGATCAGCCTGACCAACAAGGTAAAACCCCGTCTCTACCAAAAATACACAAATTAGCTGGGTGTGGTGGCACATCCCTCTAATCCTAGCTACTTGGGAGGCTGAGGCAGGAGAATCACTTGAACCCAGGAGGCAGAGGTTGCAGTGAGCCGAGATCGTACCACAGCACTCCAGCCTGGGTGACAGGGCGAGACTGCTTCTCAAAAAAAAAAGAAAAAAAATTATGTTTATGGCCATTGAGGTGTTTTATTCATCATTTCAACACTTTTTTTATTGTGTGCCTTCTATGTGCTAGATGCTAGATAAATGTTCATTTAGAGATTCTACTCAAACTGCTTTTTGTATTTACATTTAAAATATTCTTAAAAGGAATTTGATGATTCAAGTTAAGTCAGAAAATGTCTATGGAGGTTTAGGAGCATAAGAAGGTGCTGGGCTGTCCCTTCCCCACTCCCATGCAATGAAGGGGGTGCAGGGGTGTGCAGGATAGAGCCCTGACCCTCAGAGAGCTCACGATGAGGTTGGAGAGAAAACATACCAATAAAATGAGAAATGGCAGCAGAACAGGAAAGATCAATCCCCAGGAGATGCAGTGACACACAGTAGTGCATGGTTACGTGTTTGCATACAGCAGCTGCCACAAAGGCTTTGGGCTGACAAGAAGATTCAGAATTCAGGATGTGGAGTGAAAGTGTGTATGGATGATGAGGGATTTGGCTCAAGAAAGAGTAGAATTTAGACAGGCAAAGAAGAAAGCGATGCTTCCAGCAAAATCAGAAGCAGAACAGAGAAAAGCATATGCTAGGGTCAATGAGCTGACCTATGGACTAGTGCAGAGTTGAAAAGGGTGAAGAGTTGGCCACAGGTCAGAAGGGCTGATTCCAATGTTGACTACCCACAAACAACTATGACCAGGACTCATGAAAAACAAGAGATGTAGTCAGAATGTTTAGGCTGCCTCAATCAATCATTTGTGGAAACTCTACAGAATAGATAGGTGGGTTGGTGGGTGGGTGGATGTATGGATGGATGGATAGATGGATGGTTGGATAGATGGATGGATGAATGGATGGGTAAATAAAGGAATGCAGGAAGGGAGATTGTGCATATGTAGCCCACATCCATCCCTGCCTGTGTATGTAAGACCTAAAATTAAAGTTCAATATTATGTGCTGTCTTGACATCTGGTAAAATGAAAGGGCCTCAAATGGCCTAACAAACAAGTCGTCTTCCCCACTATGTTCCTGTAGATATGGTCCCCTGGCCAAATAACCTTCCTTATTTAAGGGACAAGGCACAGTTCCTGCTTATCACTGAGTAGGAGGTTTCACTTCCTGCCAGCCCACAGAATTATTCAAAAACCCAATCACTTCCTCCTGTAGGGACTAAAGAACACTTCACCCTCTTAAAACTACAAAGCCTGACTCCCAGGGCCCCTGATTGTTTACTCTGTTCCTGGGTGCAACCTCCATGTGGTCCTGTGTCCCCCTCCCCTGGGCTGTGAGTATATGTGATGAGTAAGCTGTCTCAATCTCACCTGGCCAGTGTAGTGTTTGGTCACCCCCATAACCCTAGCTAGGAATCCCTCCCTCACTAATGGGATGAAGAGGAGGCAATCAGAATAATCCTCTCCATTTTTCTTTGCTGATAGAACCTGGATTTTGTTCAAGGGGCCATCCCCCACAACATGACTTAGAAAATGGTCGCTTCATCCCTAGCTCAGAGATAAATCCTAATTGGTTTTATTCCCTCTTAGTGGTACCATTAGACTCTAGCATGTGACCCAGTTCTGCCCATTAAAACCCGAGGATATATCTGATGGGAGGTTTCTGGGAAGGAATTCCTGACTCCTGAGAAGGGGACACTGAAATAAAGGCCCCTGTTCTATCTCTGTATGTTGTTATGTCTAAACACCATGTGTTCACCTGCAGCTGCAGTTACCCTGTGGCCATGAGCACATGCAGCCTACTCTAGAGGAAACTGGAAAACAGATGGAAAAGCCTGGGTCAGGCTGGGAGCAGTGGCTCACACCTGTAATCCCAGAGCTTTGGGAGTCTGAGGCGAGCGGTTCTCAGGCCCAGGAGTTCAAGACTGAGTCTTAACTGCCACCATTGAGCCAGTGAATCAACCTTCACACCTTTGAATAGTGTCTTTTCTTACTGTTTATGCCAGTTTGGGTCAGTATTTTCTCTTCCTTGCAACTGCAAACATCTTACTGATACATCAGCTTTTAGCTGTATTGGTAAACATGAATTCCTAAATCCATCCAAAAGGATGGCATTCTTAAAGAGTTTTCAGAAGGACCTTAAGTTTAAAGTTCAAATTGACGATGAGGTTGATTTAATTATCAGAGAAAGGAATTAGCCATTGAGTGCCTACTGCATACATTCACAATATCCCTAAAGTTGGTTGCATTATTGCCCCTCTTTTATGGAGGAGGAAACAGAAGCTTAGGGAGATATGTGACCAGCAGGTCACATGAACAGCAAGCATCAGAGCTGGAGTTTAAAACCCAGGTCTATCTGTCTTGTCAAACCCCTGCAGGGGGTTTCACCCTGAGTGGATTAGACTGGGAACTAACTGGGAAGGCAAAATGAAGGAAGAGTTGAAGGAATATCAATAGGCAATTTTTTTAAAGCAAAACTAGAAGGACTTCTTCTATTTTTTAGAGAAAACAACGCTACCAGCAACCTCTCACTTTTTCTGGCACATCTAAACCAGACACAAAAGTATGTGAAAATGCAAAATCACGTGTGAGATGTACAATCCATCAGTCAGCAAGTATTTATGGAGCTCACAGCATGAGCCTGGCAGCCACGGTAGCTGCTGGGCACTGCGTTTTCTAGTCCCACTGAGAGAGGGGCCAGACTATACTACAAACTCCAGGACGAGATGAGAATAATCATAAAAATGTAGTTTAAAGATCCCCTCACAGGCAGGGTGCGGTGCCTCCCATCTGTAATCCCAGCACTTTGGGAGGTTGAGGTGGCAGATCACTTGAGGTCAGGAGTTTGAGACCAGCCTGGCCAACATGGTGAAACCACATCTCTAGTAAAAATACAAAAACTAGCCGGGCATGGTGGCGCATGCCTGTAGACCCAGCTACTTGGGAGGCTGAGGCAGGAGAATTGCTTGAACCTGGGAGGCAGAGGCTCCAGTGAGCTGAGATCCCGCCACTGCACTCTAGACAGCCTGGGTGACAGAGTAAGACTCTGCCTCCAAAAAAAAAAAAAAAATCCCCTCTCAGGATTATAGGTCCAGCATTTTTTAAGTATCTAAGATACAGCTGAGTACTGATTATAAATAAGTTATTGGACTCTAGCGTCAGGAAAACTGGTATTAAAACCTCTTCTACCACTGCAGTATGACCTTGAGCAAGCTTCTTACATCACTGAGCCTTAGTTTTCTGATCTGTGAAATGGAAATCATAATAGTACTCAGTTCAAAAGGCTACTGTGCCAGGTCCAGTTTGTATCTAGCAGATGTTAGAAATATTACTTTTTATCCGTTTATTATTCCTTTAGAAAAAGTAGATGTCTATAATCTCCCACCTGGAAACACAGAGCTGGCTGTGGGCCTGGATCATGCTATAGGGTGTTAATTCACATGGTTGGGTCTTCTTGTATTTTCCTTTCTCTCTTTCTCCCAATTCAGACGGGAGCTGACTCTGGGAATACTGTCCAGAGTCTGGAAGCCTGTGGAAGGTACAACCAGCCATTACGGTAACTTCAGTAAGGGCCCCAGGATGGCAGGAAAGCAGCAGAGGACCCTGAAGCAAAAGGGGCCACTTAGCAAGACCAACAGATCCCTTGACCAACTATGTGGACCAATGACCCAGAGCCAGATTCATTTCCCTCCCTAATCATGGCCTTACTTCAACTCCCAAGACGGTGGGCAACTCAATGAATACGTGTTGCTGGGGAAGTGGGTATATGCCCAGGAAAGACCATGGTCAGAGGTTTTATACCAGTCTGGCACTGCAAAGACCTGAACCCAGAGTCAAGTTCTAGAAAAGAAAGCTTTATTTTTTATCTACCTGAGTTGTGGCCTGAAATTCCTACCAGCCATAGCTGGTGTGAAGAATTTCCAGTTGCTTGTTCCAAGGAGACCACGGTGGATGCAAAGGTCCGCAAATCTCAACCAAGAGCAGGAAAGAAGGTAAACCTACAGACGAGACCACAGGCCCATCACCAGGAGGAGGGCGCGCAGGCAGCGATTGGCCAGAGGTCTTTGGTGTGGGCTTGGGCACCAACGAGGAAGCAAATGAGGGAATGAAGGAACAAATAAACTCACCTGGCAGAAAACTGCCACTGTTCACAGTCTTTCACGCCCAATTCTTATTAAATCCAGAGATTTGGGTTTGCAGCTAGGGTTTAGCAATTAAAACTGTTATGTTGCAACACCTTTCCGGTTTGAAGTGGTAAAGGCATAAGGCCTGCGAATTTGTGGATTTGACACCACAGCCTTCTGTGCAAACATCTGATTCACTCTGCACACACCCGGGGGGAAGAAGCCAGCTCAGGTTTCATTCTTAACCCCCAAACCCTGCTGTGAATGTCAGTTCTTTCCCAGAAGCAAACTGAACAAAGCAAATCTCTTTAAATCAGTGCTGACAACCTAAACCCAAGTTTATGAAGGTTCAGGCCACAGAGGAGGCCCTGAGCTCCAGGGTTGCACTGTGAGGGGTGAGGGGCTCTGACTCAAATGAGCCGGAACCTAAACTTCACTATTTTCATCACCTTAACATTTACATTCCGAAAGCCTGGGGAAATGGATCTTTGAGATGACAGAACATTAACCTTTGCTATAGCAAAGTCTGGGCTGTCTCCAAGTGCCTAACAAAAAATGGTACTCCTTATCTTCATTCTAGCCTCCAGTCTGTTGGAAAGGTCAAAACAGGGGAGGGGCATGGACAGCAGCAAAGTCTCAGGAAATCTTAGTGCTCACAGGGCCTGCAGCTATCCTCCAAGTCCACCCTGACATTTTCTGCATGAGTAAACTCAGGCTTAGGAGAGGTTAGGGAACCTCTGCAATGTCCCAGCGCTGGGTGGTCCATGAGCTGCGGCTGAGATCCACGCTACCTGCTGTGGTCTGTTCATTCACTGTAATGAACATGTGCTGGTTACTACCAAGGAACTTCTGTCTGTGGTTGTATGGGTCATGGTGGACAGCGCAGGCCCAACCTCCCCTGTGGAAGTCGAGGAGGCCCCAGATCCCCTCTCCCCACCTCCTGAGAGCAGAGATGTGATCCACACCCTGCCATCAGGACACTCCACCTGCAACGTCTGTGGGAGACCCCCTAAATACGCCCCTTTGTTATAAGCACTGCTGAGCCGAAGGTAATTGAGAAGACGCAGAGGCAGGAAAGCTCTCTGCCCTTCCTCTACTTGCCTAAAAGCAGGACATAGATTACGAAGACAAAAGGTATCCTGTACCTCCTTCTACCAAGGAGGACAAAGGTTGGGGCTGGGCGCGGTAGCTCACGCCAGTAATCCCAGCACTTTGGGAGGCCAAGGCGGGTGGATCACCTGAGGTCAGGATTTCGAAACCAGCCTGGCCAACATGGTGAAACCCTGTCTCAACAAAAAATAAAAAAATTAGCTGGGCATGGTGGCAGACACCTGTAATCCCAGCTACTTGGGAGGCTGAGGCAGGAGGATCACTTGAGGCAGGAAGATCACTTGAGGCAGAAGTTGCAGTGAGCTGAGATCGTGCCACTGCACTCCAACCTGGGCAACAGAGCGAGACTCCGTCTCAAAAAAAAAAAAAAGGAGGACAAAGGTTAACCACTGAAGACAACTTGAGACCCTCATGGGCCCCTGGAGATGACGCCAGAGGAATCAACATGAACAAGCTTCACTCACTGGCCTTTATCTGCCAATTACTTGCCTTCCCACAAGTTGCTGCCCCTGGAGACTCAAGTTCTTTTCCCGTCTTGTCACTTCTCTAAACATTCACTGTTCTTTGTTGGAGATGCTATATAAGCTGGAATTCCTGGAGAACAACTCATTCCCTGGGTATCCCCCATGTATATATGTTGCTGGAAAAGAGGGTCCTGATCCAGACCCCAAGAACAGGTTCTTGGATCTAGTGCAGGAAAGAATTCAAGGCAAGCTGGGCACGGTGGCTCACGCCTGTAATCCCAGCACTTTGGGAGGCCAAGGTGGGAGGATCACCTGAGGTCAGGAGTTCGAGACAGCCTGACCAACATGGAGAAACCCCGTCTCTACTAAAAATACAAAATTAGCCAGGCATGGTCGCGCATGCCTGTAATCCCAGCTACTCGGGAGGCTGAGGCAGGAGAATCACTTGAACCTGGGAGGCAGAGGTTGCAGTGAGCCAAGATTGCGCCATTGCACTCCAGCCTGGGCAACAAGAGCGAAACTCCATCTCAGAAAAAAAAAAAAAAAAAAAAAAAAAAATTCAAGGAGAGCCACAGACACAGTGAAAGAAGCAAGTATATTGGAAACCACCCTGTTACAGAGTCAAGTAGAGCATCCTCAGAAAGCAGGAGGAGGAACATGACATCCTTGGTTAGCATCTCTACTTACAAGAAACTATAAGGAGCTATAATTAAATTTGAAATGTGCAGATGTGCTCGCTAAAGGTAGTGGCTATTAGTATTGTCAATGACCATTAATCCTTCCGTCGAAGACTGCTCATTATCGTTATCTTTAAGTACATGGGCTCCATGCTTAGGATATCTGGACATTCTGCAGGCTTGGTGGGAGCTGCTCTGTAGGGCCATAAATATTCTGTAATTATAATTGGTGGTCAGCTTAGAGTGTGGCTATTTTCAGGTCCTAAATATTAACCTTTAAAGTGTGTTATGAGGCCGGGCGCGGTGGCTCACGCTTGTAATCCCAGCACTTTGGGAGGCCGAGGCGGGCGGATCACGAGGTCAGGAGATCGAGACCACGGTGAAACCCCGTCTCCACTAAAAATATAAAAAATTAGCCGGGCGTGATGGCGGGCGCCTGTAGTCCCAGCTACTCTGAGAGGCTGAGGCAGGAGAATGGCGTGAACCCGGGAGGCGGAGCGTGCAGTGAGCCGAGAGCGCGCCACTGTAGTCCGGCGTGGGTGAAAGAGCGAGACTCCGTTTCAAAAAAAATAAAATAAAATAAAAAATAAAGTGTGTTATGAGTGCCCAGTTACTCACTTCAAGAGGGAGTCATTCTGGTCATGTGTTATTAAACCAGAGGCCTGGTAAGCAGGGGTTCCTCTGACATATATAAAATATATACATTAATAAACTCCTGTTTGCTTTGCTTTTCTCTTGTTAATCTGTCTTTTGTTACAGGGGTCTTTTCCAAATAAGAACTTAGGAAGGTTGAGGAAAAACTTGTTTTTTTTTCCCAACATGCCCAAACTGCCCATTACTGCCACGTTGGTCCTGCCCCAGGAACAGACTACTGTGACCAGAGCCACGTATTCTTTCTTTTTTTTTTTTTTTTGAGACGGAGTTTGGCTCTTGTTGCCCAGGCTGGAGTGCAGTGACGCAATCTCAGCTCATTGCAACCTCCGTCTCCCGGGTTCAAGCAAGTCTCCTGTCTCAGCCTCCTGAGTAACTGGGATTATAGGCATGCACCACCACTCCTGGCTAATTTTGTATTTTTAGTAGAGATAGGGTTTCACCATGTTTGTCAGGCTGGTTTCAAACTTCTGACCTCAGATGATCCACCTGCCTTGGCCTCCCAAAGTGCTAGGGTTACAGGCGTGAGCCACCGCGCCCGGTCCCAGAGCCAGGTATTCTAATGATAAATTTGCCAGGTGACCAGTTCACCTGTTGACTAATTTGCATAATGAACAGTTTGCCTTGAATTCAGACCTCTTTTGAGAGTTTTTGCATTTATTCAGCTGCCCTATTCTTTTTTATTTTTTTAGCCACATTTTAGGCATTTTTAACGATTTAAAAAATTAACTTCCTCTAAGGGGATTTTCCCCTGCTAAATTTCATATTTCTGATTATTTATGAAATGTATGTTCTAAGCAATGAAATTGTTATTTATTATGTGGGCGTCTTTTGATAATATATCGACCTTCAAACAAACTGTAAGATACTTTTTTGTAAGTTTACATAAAGACTGTTTCTCAAAGTTGTATGTTTACAGCAAGAGACCCTTAATGAGTCTGATGTTCAAGATATTAAATTCAGAAAATAATCCTGGATTTTAAACATTAAATGAGTGCTCTTGGTGAGCAACTGAGCTGACTTTCATGGTGGCATGAGACACCAGCACAGCTCTTAGCAGCTAACCATAATTAATGTCTGATAATAATGAATAAGAATATACTAGGCCAAGTGTGTGATACTGGGTTCATATTCCATTTCAGTCCATAAACAAGTATTGTGTGTGACTATATTTATAATAAAAGCAGGCCGGATGCAGTGGTTCATGCCTATAATCCCAGCATTTTGGGAGGACAAAGCAGACGGATCACTTGAGGTCAGGAGTTCGAGGTCAGCCTGGCCAACATGGTGAAACCCCGTCTCTACTAAAAATACAAAAATTAGCTGGTCGTGGTGGCACGTGCCTATAGTCCTACCTACTCAGGAGGCTGAAGCACGATGATCACTTGAACCCAGGAGTCGGAGGTTGCAGTGAGCCGAGATCCTGCCATTGCACCCCAGCCTGGGTGACAGAGTGAGACTCAATCTCAACAAAAAATATATATATAATAAAAATAAAAACAACTAACATTTTTTAAAGGCTGGCCACGTGCTGAAGACTGGGCTGAGCTGTGTACTCCTGTTTTCTCTTTTTGTGGTGCTTCCTGAGAGCAGGGCCTTGTCTTTCCTCCCCATCATATTCTCAGCTGGCCCATAGTAGATGCTCTATAACTATTTTCAGAATAACTGAGTGATCTTGTTGGCTGGTACTGTTGTTATCTATCACCTCAAGTGTGTAAGTGAGGAAATTCAGGTTTAGGAGTTGTTACTTGCCCAAGAACAAGAGAAAGGGCAGCATGACCCTGGAGCCTGCATTCCTAACGCAGGTGAGTGTGACCTCACCCTTGTGCTCTAACAAGTAAAGCCCTAGAGGGAGGCAGGGGAGGATGACAGATGGATTAAAACATTATTTTAATGTGAGGCTCAGAGTTGGGGGACTGAGGGTGGGTGTGTAGGTACAGCGATCCATCCGTGGGATGGTTCTGAAATGGCTCTCTATGAACCCTAAATGCCTTTATTATTGGGAATGTGGGAGTAGAACATTCCAGAATGAGCCAAGGCTTTCTAGGGAGCTTGGGACAGAGAACAAGCTAGGGACAGAGGCCAAGAGTACAACAGGTGAGCTGTTCAACATGTTGTAGCTTTCCAACAACAGGTTAGCCTTGACCTCTCTTTTTTGCTTCACCTGACACATACGAATTATTTTATTTTTTTATTTTATTTTATTTTATTTTATTTTATTTTATTTTATTTATTTTATTTTATTTTATTTTATTTTATTTTATTTTTTTTTTTGAGACAGAGTCTCACTCTGTCTCCCAGGCTGGGGTGCAGTGGTGCAATCCCAATTCACTCTAACCTCTGCCTCCCAGGTTCAAGCAATTATCGTGCCTCAGCCACCTAAATAGCTGGGATTACTGGTGTGGGCCACCACACCCTGCTAATTTTCTTTCTTTCTTTCTTTTTTTTTTTTTTTTGAGACAAAGTCTTGCTCTGTTGCCCAGGCTGGAGTGCAATGGTGCGAACTCTGCTCACTGCAACCTCTGCCTCCCCAGTTCAAGCGATTCTCCTGCCTCAGCCTCCCAAGTAGCTGGGATTACAGGCGCTAGCCACCATGCCCAGCTAATTTTTTGTGTTTTTAGTAGAGACAGGGTTTCAGCATGTTGGCCAGGCTGGTCTTGAGTTCCTGGCCTCACATGATCCGCCCACCCCAGCCTCCCAAAGAGTGTGAGCCACTGCACCTGGCTAGTTCTGTATCTTTATTGTGGTGGTTGCCCAATTCCATACATGCCACAAAATAGCATAGGACTATCCACACACTGTACCAATATCAATTGCCTTGTTTTGATATTGTGCTATAGTTACCTGAGCTGCAACCATTGGAGAAACTAGGTGAAGGGCACACAAGACCTCTTTGTACTCTCTTGGTAACTTTCTGTGAATCTATAATTATTTCAAAATAGAAAGGTTTTTTTAACCGGGCTCAGTGGCTTACACCTGTAATCCCAGCACTTTGGGAGGCCAAGGCAGGTGGATCACGAGGTCAAGAGATCGAGACCATCCTGACCAACATAGTGAAACCCTGTCTCTACTAAAAATGCAAAAATTAGCTGGGCATGGTGGTGCGCACCTGTAATCCTAGCTACTCTGGAGGCTAAGGCAAGAGAATCGCTTGAACTTGGTTGCGGAGGTTTCAGTGAGCCAAGATCACACCACTGCACTCCAGCCTGGTGACAGAGCGAGACTCTGTCTCAAAAAAAAATAAAGTTTTTTTTTTAAATTGTGGTTCAAGCGTCACTTGATTTCTCAGATTTCCCTTTATAAACATTTGCAGAGATTCCAGTGAAGTGGAAAGATGGATATGCCTTTCATATACAGAAAGTTCCCTTATTCTTTTGACAGCTTTATAATATTCTATTTCATGACTGTGCCAGGTATTTTTTAATTCAGACTCTAACCCATAAATATTTAGGTTATTTCGCCGGGCGCGGTGGCTCACGCTTGTAATCCCAGCACTTTGGGAGGCCGAGGCGGGCGGATCACGAGGTCAGGAGATCGAGACCACGGTGAAACCCCGTCTCTACTAAAAAAATACAAAAAATTAGCCGGGCGCGGTGGCGGGCGCCTGTAGTCCCAGCTACTCGGAGGCTGAGGCAGGAGAATGGCGTGAACCCGGGAGGCGGAGCTTGCAGTGAGCCGAGATTGCGCCACTGCACTCCAGCCCGGGCGACAGAGCGAAACTCTGTCTCAAAACAAAACAAAACAAAACAAAAAAAAAAAAAAAAAAAAAAAAGAATATTTAGGTTATTTCCATTTTTTGCTGTTATAAATATCATCATAAATAGTTGCCATGAATCATCTTATCACGCATTGTTTTTGTGACTGTGTTTGCAGATTCCTCAAATCAAAACTGATTTTCTTAACAGCTATGCTATGTTGTCATATTTATCTGTGTTTTAAGCCAATACATACATTTTTTCAAAGAGCCTCAAAATTCCGAAAATAGATATTTATATTTACATTCTAAATGGCAAAAGAAAGAGAAAGAAAGAGAGAGAAAGAAAGAGAGAGAGAGAGAGAGAGAGGGCGAGGCACAGTAGCTCATGCCTATAATTCAAGCACTCTGGGAGGCCAAGGCAGGCATATCACTTGAGCACAGGAGTTTGAGACCAGCCTGGGCAACACAGGGAGACCTCATCTGTACAAAAAATACAAACGTTAGCCAGGCATGGTGGCATGCCCCAGTAGTCCCAGCTACTTAGGAGGCTGAGGCAGGAGGATTGTTTGAGCCTGGGAGGTGGAGGTTGCAGTGAGCCAACATTATACCACTGCATTCCAGCCTGGGCGACAGATTGAGACCCTGTCTCAAAAAATGCATATAAAACAAAAAAATTTTAAATAATTAAATGGCAAAAATAGTCTTGCTATGGTTTGGCTGTGTCCCCACACAAATCTCATTTTGAATTGCAGTTCCCACAATCCCCACATGTCATGGGAGGGACCAGGTGGAGATAATTGAATCAGAGGCAATTACCCTCTTGCTGTTCTCACGACAGTGAGTGAGTTCTCACGAGAGCTGATGGTTTTATAAGGGGCTTCCCCCTTTGCTCAGCATTCACTTCTTTCTGCCGCCGTGATTATAAGTTTCCTGAGGCCTCTCTAGCCATGTGGAATTGTGAATTAATTAAATCTCTTTTCCTTATAAATTACCCAGCCTCAGGTATGTCTTCATAGCAGCATGAAAACAGAATAATGGTCTACTTCAAGTTACTGTACATATTCAACATTAATAAAATAACATTTCTGGCTGGGCACAGTGGCTCACGCCTGTAATCCCAGCATTTTGGGAGGCCAAGGCAGGTGGATCGCTTGAGCCCAGGGGACCAGCCTGGGCAACATGGCAAGACCCCTGTATCTACAAAAAAAAAAAAAAAATAGAGAAAAAATTAGCCATGAGTTGTGGCACGTGCCTGTGGTCCCAGCTACTTGGGAGGCTAAGGTGGGAGGATCACTTGAGCCCAGGAGGTGGAGGTTGCAGTGAGCCAAAATTGTGCCACTGCATTCCAGCCTGGGGGGAGAGAGTGAGACTCTATCTTAAAATAAATTTAAAAAGTAAAATAACATTTCTGTGTGGTTAAACTAGTCATTTATCTATTGGCATTGATTTAATTACTTTTAAAAAGGGATATACTCACTACTATAATTCCTTTTCACACAGACCCAGAGATAATGTGGTGAAATCTTGTCTCCCTAAATATAAGAACAAAACATAAGACTGGTATAATCGTTCAGAGAGACATTAACACCAATGCTGTCAGTCAGTTCTAATGTATTTAATAAAACGGCTTTCCTTTAGTCAAAAACATTTTTTAATCTAGTCAAGTAATCAGCATCGAAATGTTTGGGACACTGAGAAGTGTCTCTTTTGTGCCTGGAAATGGGTGTTTTATTCATCCTCTGGAAGTTTACAGTACAGTGTGTGGGCGAAGCTTTCTGGACAACCTGTCTCTCTGTCAGCTTTTGCCTCTGCAAAGCCAAAATGTGGGTTCTGTGTCTGAGTATTGCAACCCACAAGAAATGTGGCTAAGGCCAGAAAACATAAGTGTGAATACTTTTGGAAGGCTGCGCATTTCATGAGTCACATGGGAGCAGCCCCGACCGTAGTTTGTGCACCTTCTGCCCTAGCAGCTGCCAGTGAAGCGAAGAGGCGCCCTCTAGGGGTGAGCCTGGGCAACAAAATAGTCACCTTCCCCTGGGAAAGCGAGTGTGGGGATTCACCTTTAAGAATTCCCTTTCCTAAAAAGCTACGTCTCTAAAGCTTTCAAAAATGAAATTCTATCAATAAAGTACCAGAAGTAACCAAATGGACCCATGTGTGTGCCTGCGTGTGTATGCATGCGTGCACGCCCATATAAACTGAGTATCAGTACAAGCAGGAAACTAGTATCCCCGCTGGCCTCCTGGGAGGGGAACCGCATAAAGGAGATGGCGACAGCGGGAAAATTCACTTTCCCCTCCCCTCAACTTTTATTATGAAAAACTTTCAAACAGAAAAGTTGAGAGAACAGTGCGATAAATTCCCGCATACTCAGCACCTAGATTTCACGTGGTTAGCATGTTTGTATTTGCTTTATCTCTATATTCGTTTGTCTGACTTCTCTTAGACTCACCTTTCACAGTAAAGTCTTTGGACCCTTTCAACTGTATACTGTGTGTATGTCATCTATCCAAATAAGTTTATTAATAATTAATAGTAACCACCTCTGAGAGGCGTTGTGAGGGAGGGTTAAATTAAATGAGGAGAAGGGCATAAAATACCTGGCGCAGCAACAAGCACGTTGCTCAAGAAATGCTGTGGTCACTCTCAGATTTCCCTTCATTCACTCTTAGGTCCCACAGTAAACTCAGCACCTTTGATTTCATCTGAGTCTTTTCCCGAGCCAGCCCTCTTTCCCCTTTTCCACACCTCTCTCAATTTCTCTATGGCTCCTGGCAGGCGCAGAGTAAAAGGGATCATCACACCCTGCAGGAAAGCGGCAGGGCCTCCAGACAACAGTTACAGGCAGACCACTGGGCTGGAGGAAGCCTAGGCGGCCATGACACTTAACCCTTCCCCGGCTGCTCCTAGAAAATGGCTTCATGCCTACAAATAGCCACCCTTTCTCATGGCCTATCTTGTAATAGGTTTGGCAATTTTCTGATGTCAGAAATACATAAGTACAAAATATTAAAATAATATAAAATAAGGCCGGGCACAGTGGCTCACGCCTGTAATCCTAGAACTTTGGGAGGCCGAGGCAGGTGGATCACGAGGTCAGGAGTTCAAGACCAGCCTGGCCAAGACGGTGAAACCCCATCTCTACTAAAAATGCAAAAATTAGCCGGGCACGGTGGCAGATGCCTATAACCCCAGCTACTCGGGAGGCTGAAGCAGGAGAATCACTTGAACCCGGGCGGCACAGGTTTGACAGAGTGAGACTCTGTCTCAAAATAAATAAATAAATAGTATATAATATATATAAAATATAAAATGTAAGTATGTGGTAAAAACCAAGAAGAGATGCTAACTGTATCTCTAAATATATCATATAATATGTACGTGCAGTATAATATACATATATTAATATACTACACTACACATAATATGTGTTAACATGAATATGTTTCATCACATAATATAACACAAATATACAATATAATTCAATATGTGGTAAAAATTTTTTAAAAAAAGTAGAGATTCGGCCAGGCGCGGTGGCTCACACCTGTAATCCCAGCCCTTTGGGAGGCTGAGACAGGTGGATCACCTGAGGTCGGGAGTTCAAGACCAGCCTGACCAACATGGTGAAACCCCGTCTCTACTAAAAATACAAAATTAGCCAGGTGTGGTAGCGGGTGCCTGTAATCCCAGCTACTCGGGAGGCTGAGGCAGGAGAATCGCTTGAACCCGGGAGGGAGAGGTTGCGGTGAGCCAAGGTTGCGCCATTGCACTCCAGCCTGGGCAATAAGAGTGAAATTCTGTCTCAAAAAAAAAAGAAAAAAAAGGTAAAGATTCTATGCTATGTCCCGCTTTCTTGTTCTCTATACACATGTATATTCAACATACAGAACATGTATATAACACGTTACATATGTATATATTATATTACATATGCTATCTATCACACATATGTATATGTATCATAGGAAAAAGCAACTCTTTTTACTCTATATACTCACGCTGTCAGTACTTTACTTCTGACATCAGATGTGTGGGTTTTTTCTAACACATCAATTCTCTGGCAGACACCAATTGGGTGTCCTACAATTAATTCAATTTTGACACCAATTAGAGTTAGTGCAAACCCCACAGGTTAAGGGCTCAGTCCCACAAGGCTGCCCCCACTTCAGATGCTGGTTGCAAGTCCCAGGTTGTCACTTGTACTTCTGACCAACCAACTACAAATCGGGATTCCCTTCCTCAGGTTTGACACTTTGCTAGGGTGGCTTATAGAACTCAGAAAACACTTATGTTTACCTGTTTAGTATAAAGGATATCACAAAGGATGGAGATGAACCGCCAGATGAAGAGGTACATAGGGCAAAGTGTTGGGTGACCCATGCCCCAGCACTTCCGCCCATTCAGCAACCTGAAAGCTCTCCAAAGCCCACAGTTTTATAAAGGCATCATCGTATAGGCATGATCAATTATTAACTCAATCTCCAGCCCACTCACCTTCCCAGAGGATGGGGAGTGGAGATAAAAGCTCCAAACTTCTCATCATGGCTTGGTCTTTCTAGTGACCGGCCCCCATCCAGGAACCCACCAAGAGTCACCTCATTAGGACAAAAGATGCTCCTATCACCAGGAAATTCCAAGGGATTAGGAGCTCTGTGGAACGAACTGGGGCCAAAGACCAAATATTAGAACAAAAGATACACCTAGCACCTCTATCGCTCAGGAAATTACAAGGGTTTTCAGAGCTCTGTGCCAGGAACTGGGTCAAAGACCAAAATATATTTCTTTCTTTTTTTTTTTTTTGGGACGGAGTCTCACTCTGTCGCCCAGGCTGGAGTGCAGTGGCGCAATCTCGGCTCACTGCAAGCTCCACCTCCCGGGTTCACACCATTTTCCAGCCTCAGCCTCCCGAGTAGCTGGGACTACAGGCACCTGCCACCACGCCCGGCTAATTTTTTGTATTTTTAGTAGAGACGGGGTTTTACTATGGTCTCAATCTCCTGACCTCGTGATCCGCCCACCTCAGCCTCCCAAAGTACTGGGATTACAGGCCCAAAATATATTTCTTAGTATAAATAACAACATCATGGTATATTATATATATATACACATACTAACATACACAATATGGTACATATAATATGAGATATAGATATGTTTACAGATGTAGTTAACATCTCTAACTACTTGGTTTTTAACCACCTACTGAATTATGTTTGGCCAGACTCACCCTCCACCCAGCCAGGGCCCTAAGTCCCATCTCTTATTTTTCAAGGTAAACCAGTTGAGTCACCACCTGCTCTGTTAGCCACATCCAATGTGACTCTGGGGTCTCAGATCTTTCTGGCAACTGCGCATAAGCCCAGACCTTACTTCAGTCCTTGGGGAGAGAAAACTAGGGAACTCCTCTGCCCCTCAGAGGCCCTGTTTTTCCATTGCCTTGGTTCTGTTGCTACCACACTGGGCACCAGGGAGAGCAAATCCCTATAGGCCATGTGTGACTTCACCACCAGAAGGCTGCTCCATGGGGCCTGACCCTGCCCACGTGTGACTGTTCCTAGAGGAGAAGAGTTCCCTCCTGCAGGGTCACAGCAGCCCCAGATGCATCAGCCTTGGGTAACAATTCACAGCCACTTGCTGTGGAAGGGCCCACAAAGAAAACCAAGGAGCCGGGCGTGGTGGCTCAAGCCTGTAATCCCAGCACTTTGGGAGGCCGAGGCGGGCGGATCACGAGGTCAGGAGATCAAGACCATCCTGGCTAACACGGTGAAACCCCGTCTCTACTAAAAATACAAAAAATTAGCCGGGCGTGTTAGCGGGCGCCTGTAGTCCCAGCTACTCGGGAGGCTGAGGCAGGAGAATGGCGTGAACCCGGGAGGCAGAGCTTGCAGTGAGCCGAGATCGCGCCACTGCACTCCAGCCTGGGGGACAGAGCAAGACTCCGTCTCAAAAAAAAAAGAAAAAAAGAAAACCAAGGAAACCATAACAGATATAAGAGCATTTGCTGAGCATTCACTGTGTGCCAGGCACTGTGCAAAATACCTTTTTTTTTTTTAAGAGATGGGGTCTCACTATGTTGCCCAGGCTGGTCTTGAACTCTTGGACTCAACTAATCCTCCCACCTCTACCTCCCGAGTAGCTGAGATTATAGGAATGAGCCACTGCACCTGGCTTAAAATACTAAAAATATGTTATCAAATTTAACTTGATCACCTCAACCCCTCTACAAAGCAGGCATTTTTCCCTGACTTGAGTTCTGCTTTTTTTGGTAAGTTCCTCTTGGGAGACCTTAATTCGTGTTTTAAAATTAATTAATCAATTAACATTTATACAGCACTTACTATGTGGCAGACACCGAGTGGGCAGCTTTACAAACATTAACTCGCTGAGCCCTCATCACAGCCCTATGAGACGAGCACTACTATTATTCCCATAATAGTCACAAGCAATGAGCTCAAAGTCACACAGCTAATAAGTGGTAGAAGTGGGATGCCTGTTCTGCCAGTGGAAATGTAATGGAGGTAACTCAAAGTGGGAACTTGTGCACATGAAGTATATTGGCAAGGGCATGGAGAAATAGGTACTCTCAGGTATTGCTTATGGGGGGGCAAATTTGCAAGGCAATGTGACAATATTGAACACAATTTAAAATGCATATGCAGTAGTTACTTTGACCTTGATAGTCTTCCTCTAGAAATTATTCACAGATATTTATATGCATATGAAAACATGTGGACAAGTCATCTTACTGCACCATGTTTGTATTAGTAAAGGCTAGAAGCAACCAGAATGATGATTAATAGGACATCAGGGCCGGGCATGGTGGCTCATGCCTGTAATCCCAGCACTTTGGGAGGCTGAGGCAGGCAGATCGCATGAGGTGAGGAGTTCAAGACCAGCCTGGCCAACATGGCAAAGCCCCGTCTCTACTAAAAAATACAAAACTTAGGCCGGGCGTGTTGGCTCACGCCTGTAATCCCAGCACTTTGGGAGTCCGAGGCGGGCGGATCACGGGGTCAGGAGATCGAGACCATCCTGGCTAACACGGTGAAACCCCATCTCTACTAAAAATACAAAAACAAACAAAATTAGCTGGGCGTGGTGGCGGGCGCCTGTAATCCCAGCTACTGGGGAGGCTGAGGCAGGGAGAATTACTTGCACCCGGGAGGCAGAAGTTGCAGTGAGCCGAGATCATGCCACTACACTCCAGCCTGGGGGACACAGCGAGACTCTGTCTCGAAAAAAAAAAAATAGGACATCAGTTAAATGAGTTATAATACAGCCACACTCTGGAATACTATAAAGCTGTGAAGATGAATGAGTGAAATATACTGGCACTGAAGTAAAGTCCTCCAAGATGTATTTGTAATGAAAATACAAAGCACAGAGCATATGTGTGTTTTCAAGGCTAATATCCAATCCAAAGTCTAGGGTCTGACTCCAGGGAAGGTAAACACATCCTCTATCTATTACCGTACGAATGTGGTGATAGCAGCCCAACTGAATTTGTTTCCATTTCAACATATAAATTTGGCTGTGTGGGGAGGGGGTAAAATTCAGGCCACAGTGGGGCTTGAGTCTCCCTGTCCTGGTGCACGCTTTCCCCACGAAACTGAATCTGGTACCAATAGAGAACACAGAAAAAGGCAACGGGGATTACCCACTCCCCCACGCACGCACTCTTGGACCGCAGCTCCTCTGGTTAGTGACAAATATCCCTCCTCAATGTTAAGTGCCTGCCCACTCGCTGCTGCCACCAACTCCAAGGTATTGCCTCCTGGCAGGGGCAGAGGAGAATAGAAAAAAGAAAGCAAAAACCAAAATGGGATTCTCTCCGCCGCTCCCTAGCAAACGCGGGGGCGCGCGCGCGCACAAACACACACACACACACACACACACACACACTCCCCAGATAAGAAAGAGAAGGCTTCTCCTGGAACGCTTCCCATCTGGACCTACTGCACGTTTCTGAGTTTCCAGCAGCTGTCTTTGAGTCCAGCCTGGGCAATACCGAAGGGGAAAAAAATATGTAAACTTTCCACCATTTTGATGGAACTTCTTTTTTTTTTTTTTTTTTGGAGACAGAGTTTCGCTATGGAGTGCAGTGACACAGTCTCGGCTCGCTGCAGCCTCTGCCTCCTCGGTTCAAGCAATTCTCCTGGCTCAGCCTCCCGAGTAGCTGGGATTACTGTGGATGCGCCACCACGCCTGGCTAACCCAGCTAATTTTTGTATTTTTAGTAGAGACGGGGGTTTCACCATGTTGGCCAGGCTGGTCTTGAACTCCTCACCTCAAGTGATCCACCTGCCTCGGCCTCCCAAAGTGCTGGGATTACAGGTGTGAGCCACCGCGCCCGGGCAGAGCTTTGAATTCTCATCTGTTTCCCCAATCCACTGGCTACAATTTGCTTTTCAGAGTCCTTAGCTGCTCCTTGCCTTCTGAAAGATCTGTAGTTGCAGCCGATATGATCAGAAAGTATTGAGAAGATCACAGAGATGGGGGAGATCAAGAGAGACATCCCAAATAGTTGTGTATGAACTCATGGGGTTCACCCTGTGCTTGCATGTATGGATCTCACCCCAAACAGAATACCACAGGCTTTGTGAACTCTGTTGCAGGCAGCTCTCTGCCCAGGTCACTAAATGACCTCAACTTAGTAGAAGCCAATTATAGTTTGGCCAGACTTGGGGGCACACAGGTGGGACTGATCTGAATAGCCCTGCAAATACTTTCAAAACTTTACTTGGAACCACAGCTCACACAAACCCAGTTGAAATTTCTGACCTGAACTTCACTTCTAGGTTACCTGCTAAAATAAAAAATATTGGCTGGGTGCGGTGGCTCACGCCTGTAATCCCAGCACTTTGAGAGGCCAAGACAGGCAGATCATGAGGTCAGGAGATCGAGACCATCCTGGCTAACACAGCGAAACCCCGTCTCTACTAAAAATACAAAAAATTAGCCGGGCATGGTGGCACGCCCCTGTAGTCCCAGCTACTTGGGAGGCTGAGGCAAGAGAATGGCATGAATGCAGAAGGCAGAGTTTGCAGTGAGCCGAGATCGTGCCACTGCACTCCAGCCTGGGCAACAGAGCAAGACTCTGTCTCAAAAAAAAAAAAAAAAAATCAACATTATTTAGCCAGACCGACAATGAAATAGAGAGAAAGGACAGAAACTACTAAATTCAGGAATGAAAGAAGAAATATCACTACAGATTCCCTCCTCAACACTTTAAAAGGCTCATAAGTGAATATTATGACAAACCAAGGCATAAAAACTTGGTAACTTAGATGAAGTGGACCAATTCCTTGACAGATACAAATGACCTCAATTTTCCCAAGAACAAATAAATAGATACCCTGAATAGTTCTCTATCTGGAAAAGAACTTGAATTTGTAGCTAAAAGCCCCTGAAAAAGACATCTCCAGGTAGTTTCACTCACAAATTCTAACAAACATTTAAAGAAGAAATAACACCAATTCTACACAATCTCATCCAGAAAACAGAAGAGAACACTTCCCAGTTCATTTTGTGAGGCCAACATTACTTTGATATCAAAATCAGACAAGACAATAAAATTATAAACCAAAGATCTTTTGGCCGGGCGTGGTGGCTCACACCTGTAATCCCAGCACTTTGGGAGGCCGAGGCAGGCAGATCATCTAAGGTTGGGAGTTTGAGACCAGCCTGACCAACATGGTGAAACCCCATCTCTACTAAAAATACAAAAATCAGCTGGGTGTGGTGGCACATGCCTGTAATCCCAGCTACTTGGGAGGCTAAGGCAGGAGAATTGCTAGAACCTGGGAGGCGGAGGTTGCGATGAGCCCAGATCTTGCCATTGCACTCCAGCCTGGGCAACAAGAGCAAAACTCTATCTCAAAAAAGAAAAAAAAAAAAAAGAACAACAACAACAACAACAAAAAAAAACAAAGATCTTTCATGAACATAGACATGAATCTCAACAAAATATTAGCAAATTAAATCCACCAATATATGCATGTGTGCATATCTTACCATGAGCAAGCAAGGTTTATACCAAGAATTCAAGGATGGTTCAATATTTGAAAATCAATTAATGTAATCCACCATGTTAACAATCTAAAGAAGAGGCCAGGCGCAGTGGCTCATGCCTGTAATCCCAGCACTCTGGGACGCTGAGGGGGGCAGATCACAAGGTCATGAGTTTGAGACCAGCCTGGCCAATATAGTGAAACCCTGTCTCTACTAATAATACAAAAATTAGCTGGGCATGGTGGAGGGTGCCTGTAGTCCCAGCTACTTGGGAGGCTGAGGCAGGAGAATTGCTTGAACCTAGGAGGTAGAGGTTGCAGTGAGCCAAGATTGAGCCACTGCACTCCAGCCTGGGCCACAAAGCAAGCTCTGTCTCAAAAAGAAAAAAAAAAAACAAAAAACTAAAGAAGAAAAAATCAATCAAATAAACTGATGTAGACAAAGCATCTCACAAAATTCAGTGGTCATTCTGGTAAAAGGACTCAGCAAACTAGGAATAGAAGAGAGCTTCCTTAGCCTGAATAAGGGCATCTACAAAAAAAACAAAAATAAGCATCATACTTAATGTTGAAAGATTGAACACTTTCCCTCTGAGATCAGGAACAAGACAAGGTTATTCATTCTCACCACTCCTATTCAATATTGTACTAGAAGACCAGCAATAAGACAAGAAAAACAAACAAAAGACATGCATTTTAGAAGGAAAGAAATTGTGTTTTTCTTTTTTTTTTTTTTTTTTTTTTTTTTTTTTTTTTTTTTGAGACGGAGTCTTGCTCTGTCTCCCAGGCGGGAGTGCAATGGCGCGATCTCGGCTCACTGCAAGCTCCGCCTCCTGGGTTCATGCCATTCTCCTGCCTCAGCCTCCCGAGTAGCTGGGACTACAGGCGCCTGCCAACACGTCCGGCTAATTTTTTGTATTTTTAGTAGAGACGGGGTTTCACCATGTTAGCCAGGATGGTCTCGATCTCCTGACCTCGTGATCCGCCCGCCTCGGCCTCCCAAAGTGCTGGGATTACAGGCTTGAGCCACCGCGCCCGGCGAAATTGTGTTTTTCACAGACAACTTTATCGTCTCTGCAGACGATTCCATGGAATGTACAGAAAAGCTCCTAAAAATAATAAGTGAGTTCAGCAAGACTGTAGGACATAATGTCAACACACGAAAATCAATTGTATTTCAAAACACTAGCAGTAACTGATTGGATTCTGATCTGAATTCAATTGAAATTTTTTTAAAACAGCATTGACAAAACCTTAAAAAAACAAAATACTTAGGCAGAAATCTAATAAAATGTGCAGGATCGATATACTGAAAACTATAAAACACTGATGAAAGAAATCAAAGAACACCTAAGCAAATATAGAAACAGGCTGCACTTGTGGATGGTAACATTCAATATACTTAGGATGACAATTTCCCCAAAATGTTCTATAGATTTAACACTATTCTAATAGATATTCTATCAAGATTTTTTTTGTAGATGTAGATAAGCTGATTCTAAAACAATTTTGAAAAAGAAGAGCAGACCAGGTGTGCTGGCTGACGCCTGTAATCCCCGAGGCCAAGGCAGGTGGATCACTTGAGGCCAAGGGTTCAAGACAAGCCTGGCCAACATGGTGAAATCCCATCTGTACTAAAAATATAAAAATTAGCTGGGCCTGGTGGCACACACCTGTAATCCCAGCCACTTGGGTGGCTGAGGCGCTTGAACCTGGGAGGCAGAGGTTGTAGTGATTTGAGATCACACCACTGCACTCCAGCCTGGGTGACAGAGTGAGACTCCTGTCTCAAAAAAAAAAAAAAGCAAGGTTGGAAGACTCGCTCTACCTAATTATCAAAATTACCATATAAATACAGTAATCAAGACTGAATAATATTGAAGAAGGGATAAACACACAGATCAATGGATCAGAATACAGAGTCCAAAAATAGATCCACTCAAAATGGCCAATTGATTTTGACAAGGGTCCAAAGGTAATTCAATGAAGAAAAGATAGTCTTTTCACCAAATGATGTTGAAACAACTGGACAACCAGAGGCTGAAAAATCTCAGATCTAAACCTCACACCTTAAACAAAAATTAACTCAAAGTGGACCATAGATCTAAATGTAAAACTATAAAACTTCAGAAAAAAACATAAAAGAAAACTTTGCAACCTGACAGTAAGCAAGGAGTTTGTAGATATGACACCAACACATGAACCATTAAAAAAAAAAAAAGTGACAAATGGAGTCTCATCACAATTTAAACTTTTTTCTTTGCAAAAGTCACTGTTAAGAGAATGAAAAGACATCTCACACTGGGAGAAAATATTTGCAAATCACATATTCAAAATAGAACTTGTATCCAGAATAGGTACATAGATATCAATTGTAAGAAGCTATAAGAAAACAAATGACTGATTTAAAAATGGACAAAAGATTTGAACAGACATTTCTTCAAAGATGATATACAAACAGCCAATAAGCACAGTAAGAGATGCTCAATATCATTAGCCATTAGCGAAGCACAACTCAAAACCACCATGAGATATCGCTACACACCTACTAGAGAGGCAAAAACCAAAAACAAACCAATGATAATACCAAATACTGGTGAGAGTTCCCGTTGTGGAGCAACTGGGGAGAATACAAAATAGTGTAGCCACTCCAAAAACAGTTTGACAATTCCTTAAAAGTTAGGCTGGGTGCAGTGGCTCATGTATGTAATCTCAGCACTTTGGGAGGCTGAAGTGGGCAGATTGCTTGAGTTCAGGAGTTTGAGACCAGCCGGGGCAACATGGCAAAACTCCATCTCCACAAAATATACAAAAATTAGCCAGACATGGTGGCATGTGCCTGGTCCCAGCTACTTGGAAGGCTGAGGTGGGAGGATTGCTTAAGCCCAAAAGGCAGAGGCTGCAGTGGGTCAAGACAGCACCACTGCATTCCAGCCTGGCAATAGGACAAGATGGCAGCTTTTGCCACTTCTATTCAACATAGTATTGGAAGTCCTAGCCAAAGCAATTGAGCAAGAAAAAGAAATAAAAGGCATCTAAATTGGAAATGAAGGAGTAAATTTCCTTTTTCCTCACATGACAAGATCTTACATGTAGAAAACCCTAAAGACTACACACACACACACACACACACACACACCTATTAGAAGTACATTTGATCTTGGCCAAAAGGCCAAGAAGTGATTCTGTTAGAATGAATGAACAAATTTAGCAAAGTTGCAGGATACAAAATCAACACACAAAAACCAGTTGTATTTCTATACATTGATAATAGACAATCTAAAATGAACATTAAGAAAATAATTCGATTTACAATAACATCAAAAAGTATAAGGCCAGGCACGGTAGCTCACACCTGCTATCTGAACACTTTGGGAGGCCAAGGTGGGAGGATTGTTTGAAGAGTTAGAGACTGCAGTGAGCTGTGATTGTACCAGTGCACTCCAGCCTGGGCAACAGAGTGAGATCCTGTCTCCAAAAAAGAAAAAAAGAAAGTCAAGATAACAGGAGAAGCAGCTTCTGCTGACCAAGATGCAGCAGATAAGCTCCCAGATGCCTTTAAGAAACTCACTGAGGCTGGGTGTGGTGGCTCATGCCTGTAATCCCAGCACTTTTGGAGGCAGAGGTGGACAGATCACCTGAGGTCAACATAGTGAAACCCCGTCTCTACTAAAAACACAAGAAATTAGGCGAACTGGTGGCAGATGCCTATTATCCCAGCTACTTGGGAGGCTGAGGCACGAGAATTGTTTGAACCTGGGAGGCAGAGGTTGCAGTGAGCCGAGATGGCACCACTGCACTCCAGCCTTGGTAACAGTGAGACTCCATCTCAAAAAAAAAAAAAAAAGAACTGATGAGAAATGACGTCTGCCTGAGCAGGTTTTTATGCAGATGAAAGTGCCCTGTTCTGGAAAATAAAATGCTACGAAGAACATTTATTAGTAAGGAAGAGAAGGGAGCACCAGGAATGAAGGTAGGAAGGGATGAGCTAACTCTACTGCTTTATGCAAATGCAGTCAGGTTTATGATCATGACTGCCCTTATCTGTAAAGCTGCTAACCTCTGAGCCTTGAACGGAAAGGATAAACACCAGCTGCTGGTCTTTTGTTTGTACAACAACAAGGCATGGACAATGAGAACCCTTTTTCTGGACTGGTCTCATCGATGCTTTGTCCCTGAACTCAGGAAGTAACTTGATAGTAAGGAATTGCTTTTTAAAGTTCTCTTAATATTGGACAATGCCCCTGGCCACCCAGAACCCCATGAGTTCAACACTGAAGGCATTGAAGTTGTTTACTTGTCCCCAAACATGAGGTCTCTAATGCAGCCTCTAGATCAGGGGGTCATAAGGACCTGCAAGGCTCATTACACACAACAGTCTATGGAAAGGATTGTCAGTGCTATGGAAGAAAACCCAGATAGAGAGACTATCATGAAAGTCAGAAAGGATCACACCATTGAACATGCCATCATTGTTATGGAAAAGCTGTGAAACCCTAAATAAATAAATAAATAAATAAATAAATAAATAAGTTAACTGAATAAAAATTAAAAGCTGTGAAAGCCATCAAGCCCAAAACAAAAAAGGTGGGAAGGTGTGGGGTGGAGGGTTTCAAGATATGGATCTTGGGGAAATTAAAGTGCTAATAGAAGCCATACCAGAGGAATTAATAGAAGACGACTTGATGGAGATGAGTGCTTCTGAACCAGTGCCAGATCATGAGGAAGAAGACATAAAAGAATCATTACTAGAAAAGAAATTAACATTAGACAGTCTGACAGAAGGGTTCTCATTATTCATGACTGCTTTTTACTTCTTTTACATGGACCCTTCCATGATATGGGCACTAAAACTACAGCAAATGGTAGAAGAGGGATTGCTATCATATAGAAATATTTTTAGAGAAATGAACAAAAAGTCAGAAATTAATTACATTGCATTTCTGTAGTTTCCCTCAGTATGCCCACTTCTCCTGCCTTCCCTTCCACCTCCTCTGCCTCTTCTGCCTCTGCCACTCCTGAGACAGCAAAATCAACCCTTCCTCTTCCTCCTCCTCCTCCTCCGCCGCCTACTCAACAGGAAGTGAAGAGGATGAAGACCTTTGTGATGACCCACTTCCACTTAATGAACAGTGAATGTATTTTCTCTTCCTTACGATTTTTTAAATAGCATTTTCTTTACTCTAATTTACTCTATTAAGAATATAGGTCGGGGCTGGGCGCGGCGGCTCACGCCTGTAATCCCAGCACTTTGGGAGGCCGAGGCGGGCGGATCACGAGGTCAGGATATCGAGACCATCCTGGCTAACACGGTGAAACCCCGTCTCTACTAAAAGTACAAAAAATTAGCTGGGCGAGGTGGCGGGCGACTGTAGTCCCAGCTACTCTGGAGGCTGAGGCAGGAGAATGGCGTGAACCCCAGGGGGCGGAGCCTGCAGTGAGCTGAGATCGCGCCACTGCACTCCAGCCTGTGCGACAGCAAGACTCCGTATCAAAAAAAAAAAAAGAAACCCCGTCTCTACTAAAAATACAAAAAATTAGCTGGGCGTGGTGGCAGGCACCTGTAGTCCCAGCTACTCGGGAGGCTGAGGCAGGAGAATGGCATGAACCCAGGAGGAGAAGCTTGCAGTGAGCGGGGATCCTGCCACTGCACTCCAGCCTGGGCGACAGAGCGAGACTCCATCTCAAAAAAAAAAAAAAGAATATAGGTCGGGCGCAGCGACTCATACCTGTAATCCCAGCACTTTGGGAGGCTGAGGCGGGTGGCTCACCTGAGGTTGGGAGTTCAAGACCAGCCTGGCCAACATGGTGAAACCCTGTCTTTACTAAAAATACAAAAATTAGCCAGGCATGATGGCGCCTGCCAGTAATCCCAGCTACTTGGGAAGCTGAGGCAGGAAAATCGCTTAAACCTGGGAGGCAGAGGTTGCAGTGAGTCCAAATTGTGCCACTGCACTGCAGCCTGGGTGACAAAGCGAGACTCCATCTCAAAAAAAAAGGCAGTATATAATAGATACAACATACAAAATGTGTTAATTGACTGTGTTATTGTAAAATTTCTAGTCAACAGTAAGCTATTTGTAGTTAAACTTTGGGAGAGTCAAAAATGATACATGGATTTTTTTTTTTTTTTTTTTTTGAGACAGAGTCTCGCTCTGTCACCCAGGCTGGAGTGCGTTGGCGCGATCTTGGCTCACTGCAAGCTCCGCCTCCTGGGTTCACGCCATTCTCCTGCCTCAGCCTCCCAAGTAGCTGGGACTACAGGTGCCCACCACTGTCTCACGCATCCGTGTGAAGAGATCACCAAACAGGCTTTGTGTGAGCAACAAGGCTGTTTATTTCACCTGGGTGCAGGCGGGCTGAGTCTGAAAAGACAGTCAGCAAAGGATGGTGGGATTATCATTAGTTCTAATAGGTTTTGGGATAGGCGGTGGAGTTAGGAGCAATGTTTTGTGGGCAGGGGGTGGATCTCACAAAGTACATTCTTAAGGGTAGCGGGGAGATTACAGAGAACCTTCTTAAGGGTGAGGGAGAAACAAATCACAATGGTGGAATGTCATCAGTTAAGGCTATTTTCACTTCTTTTGTGGATTTTCAGTTGCTTCAGGCCATCTGGATGTATACGTGAATGTCACAGAGGATATGATGGCTTAGCTTGGGCTCAGAGGCCTGACAGCCACCACATCTGGCTAATTTTTTGTATTTTTAGTAGAGACGGGGTTTCACCATGTTAGCCAGGATGGTCTTGATCTCCTGACCTCATGATCCACCCTCCTCGGCCTCCCAAAGTGCTGGGATTAGAGGTATGAGCCACCGTGCCCGGCCAACACATGGATTTTTGACCGCAAGGAGGATCAATGCCCCTAATTCTTCAAGTTCAAGGGCCAACTAAATACCAAATTCCACTCAAAATGTATCATGGACCTAAATATAAGAGCTAATATTATAAAACCCCGAGAAGGAAACATACGGGAGCAGCTCCATGACATCTAACTTAAAAATTTCTCACATATGACACCAAAAGCACAGACAATAAAACAAAAAAATAGTTAAATTGGACTTTACCAAAATTAAAAAATTTGTGCAACAAAAGACACTATCAACAGAGTAAAAATGCAACCCAAGGAATAAGAGAAAATAATTATATCTGATAAACGATTAATATCTAGAATATATAGAGAGAAACGTCTACAGTTCACAGCAGAAAAAAAAAAACTAAAAATGGACAAAGGACTTGAATAGACATTTCTCCAAGGAAGATATGCAAATGACCGATAAGCACGTGAAAAAATACTCAATATCACTAATCATTGGGGAAACTAAAATCAAAATTACAATGAGATATCACTGCAAACACATTAAGATGGCTATTATCTAAAACAAACATATACATGGCTGGGCACGGTGGCTCATGCTTGTAATCCCAGCACTTTGGGAGGTCAAGGCAGGCAGATCACTTGAGGCCAGGAGTTTGAGACCAACCTGGCCAACATAGCAAAACCCCATCTCTACTAAAAATACAAAAATTAGCCGGGCATGGTGGCGCATGCCTGTGGTCCCAGCTATTTGGGGGAGGGGGTGCTGAGGCATGAGAATTGCCTGAACCCAGGAGGCAGAGGCTGCAGTGAGCCAAGATCACACCATTGCTCTCCAGCCTGGGCAACAGAGTGAGACTCCGTCTCAAAAAATAAATAATTAATTTTTAAAAAATTTAAAACACAGCAATAAAACAGAAAATAAGTGTTGTTGAGGATGTGGAGAAATTGAAAGCTTTTATTGTATGTGTTCTGACTCTTCCACTGACCAGTTACCCCAACCAGTCCACCCCATCTCTCTCTCCCTTTCCTCAGGCCTTTCTATTCCTTGAGACACAACAATATTGAAATTAGGCAGGGTGCAGTGGCTCACACCTGTAATCCCAGCACTTTGGGAGGCCGAGGTGGGAGGATCATGTGAGCCCAGGAGGTCAAGGCCACAGTGAGCCATGATTGTGCTACTGCACTCCAGCCTGGGCAACAAAGCAAGACCCTGTCTCCAAAAAAAAAAAAAAGAAAAAGAAAAAAAATTAGGCCAAATAATAACCCTAAAACAGTCTCAAAAGTGTTCAAATGAAAGGAAGAGTCACACATTTCTCATTTTAAATCAAAACCGAGAAATAATTAAGTTTAGTAAGGAAAGCATGTCAAAAGCCAAGATAGGGTGAAAGATAGGTCCCTTGCATCAAACAGCCAAGTTATGAATGATAGAAAAAGCTCTTGAAGGAAATTAAAAGTGCTACTTCAGTGAATACACAAATGACAAGAAGTCAAAAACAGCCTTTTGCTAATGTGGCGAAGGTTTGCGTGGTCTGGATAGATCAAACCAGCCACAATATTCCCTTAAGCCAAAGCCTAATCCGGAGCAATTCTTAAATTCCATAAAGGCTCGGAGAGTGAGGAAGCTGCAGAAGAAAAGTTGAAAGCCAGCAGAGGTTGGTTCATGAGGTTTAAGGAAAAAAGCTGTCTCCATAACATAAAAGGGCAAGGTGAAGTAGCAAGTGCTAATAGAGAAGCTGCAGCAAGTTCTCCAGAAGATCTAGCTAAGATCATTGATGAAAGTGGCTACACTAAACAATAGATTTCCCATGTAGATGAAACAGGCTTCTATTGGAAAAAAGATGCCATCCAGGACTATCATAGCTAGAGAGGAGAAATCAATGCTTGGTTTTAAAGCTTCAAAGGACAGGCTGACTTTTTTGTTTTTGTTTTTGTTTTTTTGAGACAGTCTCACTCTGTTGCCCAGGCTGGAGTGCAGTGGCAGTCATGGCTCACTGCAGCCTTAAACTCCTGGGCTCAAGTGTGATCCTCCTGCCTCAGATTCCCAAGTAGCTGGGACAACAGGTGCATGCCACCATGCCCAGCTAACTTTTTAAAAATTTTTTGGACTGGGTGCGGTAGCTCACGCCTGTAATCTCAGCACTTTGGGAGGCCGAGACGGGCGGATCACGAGGTCAGGAGATCGAGACCATCCTGGCTAACACAGCGAAACCCCATCTCTACTAAAAATACAAAAAATTAGCCGGGCGTGGTGGCGGGTGCCTGTAGTCCCAGCTACTCGGGAGGCTGAGGCAGAAGAATTGCTGGAACCCAGGAGGTGGAGCATGCAGTGAGCCGAGATCATGCCATTGCACTCCAGCCTGGGCGACAGAGTGAGACTCCACCTAAAAAAAAAAATTTTTTTTTTTGTAGAATCGGGGTCTCCCTACATTGCCCAGGCTGGTCTCATATGGGCTCAAGCAATCTTCCTGCCTCAGCCTGCCAAAGTGCTGGGATTACAGGCATGAGCCACCATGTCCAGCCCAGGCTGACTCCTTTGTTAGGGGCTAACGCTGCTGGTGATTTTCAGTTGAAGCCAATGCTCATTTACCATTCCTAAAATCCTAGAGCCCTTAAAAAAATTCCACTCTGCCTGTGCTTTAATAAATGGACAAACAAAGCCTGGATGACAGCACATCCATTTACAGCAAGGTTTACTGAATATCTTAAGCCTACTGTTGAGAACTACTCCTCAGAAAAAAGATCCCTTCAAAAGATTAGTGCTTATTGACAGTGCACATGATCACCCAAGGAGATGTGTAAGACGTACAAAAAGATTAACATGTTGTTTTCATGCCTGCTAACACAACAGCCATTCTGCAGCCACTCAAGAAGTAATTTCAAGTTTCAAGTTTTGTTATTTAAGAAATACACTTCATGCCAGTTGAGGTGGCTCACGCCTATAATCCCAACACTTTGGAAGGCCGAGGCAGGAGGATGGCTTGGGCCCAGGAGTTTGAGACCAGCCTGGGCAGCATGGCAAGACCCTGTCTCTACAAAACATTTAAAAATTAGCCAGGTGTTTTGGTGCATGCCTGTGGTCCTGAGGTGGCATACACCTGAGGAAGCTCAGGCTGGAGGATTGCTTGAGCCCAGGAGGTTGAGACTGCAGTGAGCTGTGATCATGCCACTGCTCTCCAGCCAGGGTGACAGAATGAGACTCAAAAAAAAAAAGAAGAAATGCACTTCATAAGGCTATAGCTGCCACTGCACTCCAGCCAGGGTGACAGAATGAGACTCAAAAAAAAAGAAGAAATGCACTTCATAAGGCTATAGCGATTCCTCTGATGGATCTTGTAAATTGAAAACCTTTCAGAAAGAATTCACCAGTCTAGATGCCATTCAGAACCTTTGTGATTCATGGGAGGAGGTCAAAATATTAACATGAACAGAAGTTTGGAAGAAGTTGATTCTCACCTACATGGATGGCTTTGAGGGGTCCAAGACTTCAGTGGAGGAAGGAACTACACATGTGGGAATAGCAAGAGAATTAGAAGTGGAACCTGAAGATGTGACTGAATTGCTACAATTTCATGATCAAACTTGAATGGATGAGGAGTTGCTTCTTAAGAAAATGGTTTCTTGAGATGGAATCTACTCCTGATGTAGATGATTGTGAACATTTTTGAAATGACCACAAAGGGCTGGGCACAATGGCTCATCTATAATCCCAGCACTTTGGGAGGCCAAGGCAGGTGGATCACTTGAGCCCAGGAGTTTGAGACAAGCCTGGGCAACATAGTAAGATGTCATCTCTACTAAAAACGTTTTGAAAAAATAAAATTAATTTTAAAAAAGAAACAACAGCAAAGGATTTAGAATATTTCATAGCCTTAGTTGATAAAGCAGTGACAGACTGGAGGAGACTGACCAATTCTGAAAGAAGTTCTGTTGGGGGTAAAACGCTATCAAATGGCATCACGTGCTACAGAGAAACCTTTGTGAAAAGAAGAGTCAATTGACATGGCAAACTTCACTGTTGTCTTATTTTAAGAAAATGTCACAACCACTCCAACCTTCAGCAGCCATCACCCTGATCTGTCAGCAGCCGTCAACATCAAGGCCAGGCCCTGGGCCAGCATAATGATTATAACTCAGTGAGGCTCAGATGAGGTTAACATTTTTTAGTAATAAAGTATTTTTAAATTAAGGTATGCACATTTTTAGACATAATCCTATTGCACATTAATAGACTACAATAGTATAAACACAACTTTTAGGCCGGGCGCAGTGGCTCACGCTTGTAATCCCAGCACTTTGGGAGGCCGAGGTGGGCGGATCACGAGGTCAGGAGATCGAGACCATGGTGAAACCCCGTCTCTACTAAAAATACAAAAAATTAGCCGGGCGTGGTGGCGGGTGCCTGTGGTCCCAGCTACTCGGAGAGGCTGAGGCAGGAGAATGGCGTGAACCCGGGAGGCGGAGGTTGCAGTGAGCCGAGATCGTGCCACTGCACTCCAGCCTAGGGGACAGAGCGAGACTCCGTCTCAAAAAAAAAATAAATAAATAAATAAATAAACACAACTTTTATATGTGCTGGGAAACAAAACAATTTGTGTGACTTGCTTTATTGCAATATTTGTGTTATTGTGGTGACATGGAACCATACCTGCAATATCTCCAAGGTATGCTTGTATACCCAAAAGAAGTAAAAGCAGGCATTCAGACAGATATTTGTATACCAATATTTATAGCAGCATTATTCACAAATCCAAAAGGGGGCGGCAACCCAATGTCCATCAACAGGCAAATGGATCAGCAAAATGTGGTGCAGGCATACAGTGGATAACTATACAGCCTTAGAAAGAAATGAAATCCTTTTTTTTTTTTTTTTTGAGACGGAGTCTTGCTCTGTCGCCCAGGCTGGAGTGCAGTGGTGCAATCTCGGCTCACTGCAAGCTCCGCCTCCCGGATTCACGCCATTCTCCTGCCTCAACCTCTCTGAGTAGCTGGGACTACAGGCGCCCGCCACCACGCCCGGCTAATTTTTTTGTATTTTTAGTAGAGACGGGGTTTCACCGTGGTCTCGATCTCCTGACCTCGTGATCTGCCCGCCTCGGCCTCCCAAAGTGCTGGGATTACAAGCGTGAGCCACCACGCCCGGCCGAAAGAAATAAAATTCTAACATGTGCTACAACATGGGTGAACCTTGACATGCCAAGTGAAATAAGCCAGATACAAAAAAGACAAATATTGGATGATGCCACTTATATGAGGTACATAGTCAAATTCATAGAGACAGAGAGCAGAATGGCGATTGCCGAGGGGTAGAGTGTTGGGGTGATCAGACCCAACACCAGGTCATGGGGGTGACAAAGTCCGGCAGAGTCAAAGGATTGAGAAAAAGACAGTGAGAGAAAAAGGTGGGACACCGGGGGCCATCGCTATCGTATGGAGGCTGCGAAGGCCCCCAGCTCTGAGAGCGCACGGTATTTATTGGTAATCCAACAAAGAAACAGGTGGTGAGAATGTGGCGGTCAAAAGAGCACGTTCCATTAAGCACATGATTTACAGCTGTGATGGTTTAGCATTTATATGGAACATGTTCTGCTACTTAAGATAATGGGAACAGGAGCCTAGCAGGGCTAGAAGCAAGCAGCCAGCAAGTCTAGACACATTCCAAAGGACATTATGCAAGCCCTGCCTCAGTTTTCCTCCCAACACTCAGCTTTTTCCCAACAGTGGTGGGAGAGGAGAATGAAGTTATTGTTTATTGGTAGAATTTTAGCTGGGGAAGATAAAAAGTTCTGGAGATGGATGGTGGTGTGGCTAAACAGTGTGAATGTGCTTAGTGCCACACAACTGCACAACTAAAAACGGTAAATTTTATGTTACGCACATTTTATCACAATTTTAAAACACAATCTAATTAGAATATGGTCAAAAGACATAAACACACACTTTCACCACAGAGGATGACCTGTCACCAAAGATGGATAGCAAGTCAGCACATGAAAAGATGATCGGGCTGGGCACAGTGGCAATGGCTCATGTCTATAATCCCAGTACTTTGGGAGGCCAAGGTGCAAGGATCATTTGAGGCCAGGAGTTCGAGATCAGCCCAAGCAACGTGACAAGACCCCTGTCTCTACAAAAATAAAATAAAATTCGCCAGGTGTGGTGGCGCACACCTGTGGTCTCAGCTATTTGGGAAGCTGAGGTGGGAGGATTGCTTAAGCTTAGACAGCAAGGCTGCAAGGATTTGTGATTGTGCCACTGCACTCCAGCCTGGGTGACATAGTAAAACCCTCTCTCAAATAATAATAATAATAACATTACCAAGTGCTGGAAAGGATCCAGATGTCTCATACATTGGGGACATAACACAAATGACACAGCCACTCTGGAAAAACAGTTTGGCAGATTCTGAAAATTTAAATATACACATACCATTACAATCATACAATTACCACACAATCATACAATCTATGATTTCCTGCAGAAGTGAAAGCTGATGCTCACCCCTAAACCTGTAAGCCAATGTTCTGTGGTGAGCAGGTCTACATAAACCCCCAAAGACAAAGAGAGGTGACAGGCTGAAGACAAAGGGTGAAAAATCCAGTTTCTCAGAAGGAAACATTTAATAGGGACTTCCAAACAGAAGTGGCATCTCTGGCAGCCAAGAGATGGTGGATGCCTACACCCACCTTCTTTCTGGAAAATATTCTTTAATTAGCAAGCTGTTTTTGGTAAAACATATGCAGCTGGTCATGTCTCAGACCCTCTTATGAAACAACTAGGGACCACTGGGGAAGTTAGATAAGCATCTTTATGACGGGTTATCTGTGTACAGGCATTGTTTCTCTATGAGGAGTTGGAAGCTATGGGCATTGTTTCTTGACCTTGTTGTGGGAATGGGAACAAGTTGGTACGCAGACATCAGTCATCGTGGCAGTTTCGCTTCAAAATGGTGTTACTCTTGCCATGCAGCAGGCTGTTTTCCTACAACCAATGTTGGTAACAGCGTTATTGGTAATAGCTAAAACTGGATATAGCCCAAATGTCCTTCAGTGGGTGAAAGGGTAAATTAATGCAGCCATAAAACAATTTAGCAATAAAAAAACCAAAAAACAAATTTGTTCAGGCACGGTGGCTCACGCCCATAATTCTAGCACTTTGGAAGGCCGAGGCAGGTGGATCACTTGAGGTCAGGAGTTCGAGACCAAACTGGCCAACATGGTGAAACCCCGTCTCTACTAAAAATACAGAAATTAGGCGAGCGTGGTGGCACGTGGCTATAGTCTCAGCTACTTGGGAGGCTGAGGCAGGAGAATCGCTTGAACTTGGGAGGCGGAGATTGCAGTGAGCCAAGATGGTGCCATTGCACTCTAGCCTGGGCAACAGAGCGAAACTCTGTCTCATTAAAAAAAAAAAAGGAAAAGAATTTGATACATAATTTGAATGGATCTTGAGGGCATGTCAGCTGATGAGAAGAACCAATCTCAAAGAGCTACATATTGTATGATTCTTGAAAGAATGATATTGAACATTCTTGAAATAACAAGTTATAGTACTTGAGAATAGATCAGTGGTAGCCAGGAGTTAGGAGTTGGGGTAGATGTGACTGTGAGGTAACAAGGAAGTTTCTTTATGGCGAGGGAACAATTCTGTATTCTGATTGTGGTGGTAGCTACATGAAAATGTACGTGTGATAAAACTCTACAGTACTACACACACACACACAAATATATATACAAACTGATGAAATCTGAATAAAGTCTCTCCTGGAGTTAATAATACAGTTGTACCAATGTCAGTTACTGGGTTTTGACAACTATGGCTATATATTATAATTGGGTAAAGGTACACAGAAAATCTTATTATTATTATTTTTAATAGAGATGAGGTCTCACTATGTTGCCCAGGCTGCTCTCAAACTCCTGGCCTCAAGTCATCCTCCTGCCTTGGCCTTCCAAAGTGCTGAGATTGCAGGCATGAGCCACCGCACCCGGCCCAGAAACCTTGAATGAAGGACTTTCTGACAACTGACAAAGAACCCAAAATGTTCTTAAGGGCAAATATTCCATATAACCCTGCAAAGATTTAGTTCTGAGAGAAGCCTAGTTGGCCAATTTACACCTTGAAATCTCTTTTAGGAAAATCTAGTGAGCATAGAGATGCAGTCATTTTGAAAAGATTATGGATTTAAAATTCACCACTTTGACCTTTGTGTTTTTTACCCTGTAAACTAAGAATAAAATTATAAGCCCCCCAATCAACTGAATGGACCCTCACCCCCTTGGCCAAGGGGATTCCCCAAGACAACCTGAAAAACAAGTTCAGGCCACTAGATGGGAAGGGAGACAGGATACCCTCAGTATACTTTCCTCCCTTTAGAGTTTAGGTGCAACTGACCAGCATTAACATTAAAATAGAGATCTTAAGACTGACAAAAAAGACTCTTTATAGCAATAAGATACCAAATTCCAACCTGACTCTGGTATAGCATCATATGACAGATAACAGGGTCTAAAGGAAATACAAGTATTTTACCCTAAAATATATTTACTTGACATATTTTGGAATGGCCCTGCAAAGCCTTGCCTTGGGGAAATTTGCATTCTGTAGAGAACCCCCTTCCTTTTCCAGGTCTTTCCCTGATCTAGGAGAAATTTAACTAAGAGTCTGACACCTTTGAAGGTCTGATAAGAGACATTTACCATCTATTTACTCTGAAGCCTGCCACTCAAAGGATTCACCTACCTAACAAAAACTTTGGCTTCCACAACCACTCTTATCTTAACTCAAGCATTTCTTTATGCTGACTTCAACTCTTCAGGCAAAGCTTAACTTTTTCAACCAACTGCCAATCAGAAAATCTTTGCATCCATCTATAACCTGGAAGCATCCCACCCCCAACTTGGAGATGTCCCACCTTTCCTGGCTCAACCAATGTATACCTTACATGTTGATTTATGTCTTTGCCTGTAATGTCTGTCTCCGTAAAATGTATAAAACCAAATGGTAACCCAACTACCTTGAACCCATGTTCTCAGGACCTCCTGAGGCTGTGTCCTGGGCCAAGGTCACTAAATTATAAGGCTCAGAATAAACTTCTTTAAATATTTTACAGTTTGACTTTTTTCGTTAATAGCTTTTAAACAGAAAATTCCACCCAGCCTTTCCAAACTGGCCAGTTTGAGTTTGAAAGGAAGGCACATGTACTAATGAATATACTTCTTGTCAGGCCTCTGAGCCCAAGCTAAGCCATCATATCCCCTGTGACCTGCATGTATACATCCAGATGGCCTGAAGCAACTGAAGAATCATAAAAGAAGTGATATTTAAATGGCCTGTTCCTGTCTTAACTGATGACATTCCACCACAAAAGAAGTGAAAATGGGCCGGGCACAGTGGCTCAGGCCTGTAATCCCAGCACTTTGGGAGGCCGAGGCGGGTGGATCACGAGGTCAGGAGATCGAGACCATCCTGGCTAACATGGTGAAACCCCGTCTCTATTAAAAATACAAAAAAATTAGCTGGGCGTGGTGGCAGGCGCCTGTAGTCCCAGCTACTTGGGAGGCTGAGGCAGAAGAATGGCGTGAACCCAGGAGGTGGACCGTGCAGTAAGTCGAGATCGCGCCACTGCACTCCAGTCTGGGCGACAGAGCGAGACTCCGTCTCAAAAAAAAAAAAAAAGAAAAAAAAGAAGTGAAAATGGCCGGTCCTTGCCTTAAGTGATGACATTACCTTGTGAAATTCCTTCCCCTGGCTCATCCTGGCTCAAAAACCTCTCCCACTGAGCACCTTGTGACCCTCACTCCTGCCCGCCAGAGAACAACCCCCGTTTGACTGTAACTTTCCTTTACCTACCCAAATCTTATAAAACGGCCCTACCCCTATCTCCCTTCACTGACTCTCTTTTCGGACTCAGCCCGCCTGCACCCAGGTGATTAAAAGCTTTATTGCTCACACAAAGCCTGTTTGGTGGTCTCTTCACGCGGATGCGCATGAAACTTCTAATGTGTCTAAAATGTCCACAGTCATTATTTCAAAAGAACATTCTCAGCTGGGGCCTGTGACTCACATTACCTTCCAGACTAGCTACACAGACTCAATGTTCCTGGCTTTTCTGGATCTCTGTATTAAATATATCTCAAGAATACTGTCCTTTGTTTAGACCACAGTCCACATCCTGGCTTCTCTTTGGGCTATCATTCCTTCATCTTGATGTCCCTCTCAGAGGTATGTGAACCACAGCAACTCCATCTTGAATAGGAGCTGGGTAAAGTGAGGCTGAGACCTACTGGTGACAGACAAGACTAGCTGGATTTCCTAGGCCGACTAAAAATCCCTAAGCCTAGCTGGGAAGGTGACCACATCCACTTTTAAACACGGGACTTGCAACTTAGCTCACATCTGACAAATCAGGTAGAAAAGAAAGCTCACAAAAATGCTAATTAGGCAAAAACAGGAGGTAAAGAAATAGCCAATCATCTATCACCTGAGAGCACAGGGGGAGGGACAATAATCAGGATATAAACCCAGGTATTTGAGCCGGCAACGGCAACCCCCTTTGGGTCCCCTCCCATTTTATGGGAACTCTGTTTTCACTCTGTTAAATCTTGCAACTGCACACTCTTCTGGTCCGTGTTTGTTATGGCTCGAGCTGAGCTTTTGCTCGCCGTCCACCACTGCTGTTTGTCGCCGTCGCAGACCCGCTGCTGACTTCCACCCCTCTGGATCCAGCAGGGTGTCTGCTGTGCTCCTGATCCAGCGAGGCACCCATTGCCGCTCCTCATCGGGCTAAAGGCTTGCCATTGTTCCTGCATGGCTAAGTGCCCAGGTTCATCTTAATCGAGCTGAACGCTAGTTGCTGGGTTCCACGGTTCTCTTCCGTGACCCATGGCTTCTAATAGAGCTGTAACACTCACCACATGGCCCAAGATTCCATTCCTTGGATCCGTAAGGCCAAGAACCCCAGGTCAGAGAACTAGAGGCTTGCCGCCATCTTGGAAACGGCCCCTCACCATCTTGGAAGCTCTAAGAACAAGCCCCACCACCACCCCCTTAACACTGGATTCCCAATTAGGGCATTCTCAGTCACAGAATGAGATAAGAGGTCAGCACAAGACACAGGTCGTAAAGACCTTGCTGACAAAACAGGTTGCAGGAAAGAAGCTGGCCAAAACCCACCAAAACCAAGATGGCAATGAGAATGACCTCTGATCATCCTCACTGCTACACCCCCAACAGCGCCATGACAATTTACAAATGCCATGACAACATCAGCAAGTTACCCTATATAGTCTAAAAAGGGGAGGCATGAATAATCCACCCCTCGTTTAGCATATAATCAAGAAATAACGGGAAAATGAGCAACCAGTAGCCCTTGAGGCTGCTCTGTCTATGGAGTAGCCATTTTTTTTTTTTTGAGACGGAGTCTCGCACTGTTGCCCAGGCTGGAGTGCAGTGGCGCGATCTCGGCTCACTGCAAGCTCCGCCTCCCAGATTCACGCCATTCTCCTGCCTCAGCCTCCCAAGTAGCTGTGACTACAGGTGACCGCCACCATGCCTGGCTAATTTTTTTGTATTTTTAGTAGAGACAGGGTTTCATCATATTAGCCAGGATGGTCTCAATCTCCTGACCTCGTGATCCGCCCGTCTCAACCTCCTAAAGTGCTGGGATTACAGGTGTGAGCCACGGCGCCCTTCTTTTATTCCTTTACTTTCTTAGTAAACTTGCTTTTGCTTTGCACTGTGGACTCGCCCTGAATTCTTTCTGTGCAGGATTCAAGAACCCTCTCTTGGGGTCTGGATCGGGAGCCCTCTCCTATAACATCTTTCTGGTGACCACTGAAGGGACTACAGAGTGGAAACCCTAGACCCAAACCCCTTACTTACCAAGGTTTTCACCAAAAGTAAAAGTTGCTAAGAGTTAACATTGTAACATGTATTTGAGACTACTAAAGAAACAGTTCTTCTATATGTAAGGCGTGTAGGAAAAGCGAAATGTATTTTTGGTAAAAGATTATAAGAAGTCACAGGAATGTGGATTTTCTTGTCTAAAGGGTTAAAGGATTGTTTTAAGTTAAACAGGATAAAGCTAAAAGTTTGAGCAAGTTTTGAAAAGTTTATAAAAAATGAATCTTGTAAAAAGAAATTATTTGTGTGAACATATTGGCTAAAGTTAAATGGATATTATTCAGTTTTTCCATAAATTAAGCATTGGACTAAAAGTACAACAGGTTTTTCTTAGAACACTAATCTGCTCTTTCACAAAAAAAGTAAAGGGTTAATGAAAGGTTTATGAAAGTCTTACCTATGGTCAAACTAATTGAGTATTCCTAATTTATGCAATATAGTTATTTGCATAAGTGCAAATAAGTATCTGTTTTCTTTTGCAACAGGACACAATCGGAGAAACTGTTATCAAGGCTTTGACTGGAATGGCATGTTTTCTTTTAAGGAATTAACTTACAGAGCCAATAGAAGCCCCTTGGGGAACTGGCCTCATACCTTGCCTACACAGTCCTTGTACAGGGTTTCTGACCTGTAGTAAGTAAAGAATGTCACTTTCTAACAGACCCAGGAACTCCAAGTTATCTTGGAACCTCAAGAAGAGAGGAATTTATCCAACTCATAGGTATTCGAGGGTACAAACCCATGGCAAAATCTTATCTAAGATTCCTTCTTTGGAACAGAGTTCCAGGAAAGCCAATTTAAAAAGAGCTTATGTGGCTGGCTGCGGTGGCTCACACCTGTAATACCAGCACTTTGGGAGGCCAAGGTGGGCAGGCAGATCAGTTGAGGTCAGGAGTTTGAGACCAGCCTGGCCAACAAGGTGAAATCCTGTCTCTACTAAAAATACAAAAATATTAGCAGGGCACGGTGGTGGGCACCTGTAATCCCAGTTGCTTGGGAGGCTGAGGCAGGTGAATCACTTGAGCCCAGGAGGCAGAGGTCGTAGTAAGCCAAGATCGCACCACTGCACTCCAGCCTGGGTGACAGAGTGAGACTCCATCTCAATAAATAAATAATAAAAAGAGCTTATGTGAAAAATAATTATTCTTGCTACACTTTATACAAATAATCAGGCCAAGTATAACAAAGCAAATCAGTCTTATCAAGATTTGTCTTTAGTAAAAACGGGAAACTGGAGAGAGAAATATTATGTTTCAAGAACTATAGTACACTGGTTATTAGATTCTAGTCTCATCAGTTGTTTTTAAGTTTGTTTCTGCAATTTAGGCTAACCCAGCTTATTCCTGTGAACCAACCAGTGATCTCTGACTGCTGCTCAAAACAAACAGGAGTGATGGTGTCAGGCCTCTGAGCCCAAGCCTGCACGTATTCATTCAGATGGCCTGAAGCAAGTGGAGAATCACAAAAGAAGTGAAAATGGCCGGTTCCTGCCTTAACTGGTGACATTACCTTGTGAAATTCCTTCTCCTGGCTCGTCCTGGCTCAGGAGCTCCCCCACTGAGCACCTTGTGACCACCACTTCTGCCAGCCAGAGAACAACCCCCTTTGACTGTAATTTTCCACTACCTACCCAAATCCTGTAAAACAGCCCCACCCCTATCTCCCTTCGCTGACTCTCTTTTCGGACTCAGCCTGCCTGTACCCAGGTGATTAAAAAGCTTTATTGCTCACATAAAGCCTATTTGGTGGTCTCTTCACACGGACGTGCGTGGAAGATGGGTAATGTAAAAATCTGAATCGATATTCTAATTCTGAACACACTGGAATCAGCTAGCAACCCCACGTCAGCTTGGTTCCAACAGTTGCCCAGTTCATGGAAAGCCTTCTAATTTAGTTTACTTGGGATAATTTTACTTATTTTGCTTTACTCTTGTGGAATATATTGCTATTGTACTCTTTGTGTAGGAGTACAGGATAAGCTTACTGAATGTTTTCTTAAACTGAATACTTATTAATCTTCCAGATATCACCTTTTGTCAGAACTTGGAGTTATGAATGGCCCTCACCATACTGATGTTTTCTAAGCTCCTCTCTACCCTGAACATAAGGGACCCTCATAGTTAAGCAGGAATATCATCATCCCTATTCAGCCTGAAGAAGTTACAGAAGATGCATCTTCATCCCTCCGAAACTTTTAGGATTAAAGTTTCTCTTATAATAGGGAGGAGGCAAATGTCAGAGGAATGTGAACCAGAGCAACTCCATCTTGAATAGGAGCTGGGTAAAATGAGGCAGAGACCTACAGGGCTGCATTCCCAGAGAGTTAGGCATTCTCAGTCACAGGATGAGATAGGAGGTCGGCACAAGATACACGTCATAAAGACCTTGCTGATAAAACAGGTTGCAGGAAAGAAGCTGGACAAAACCCACCAAAACCAAGATGGCGATGAGCGTGACCTCTGGTCGTCCTCACTGCTACACTCCCACCAGCGCCATGACAGTTTATAAATGCCATGACAATGTCAAGAAGTTACCCTATATGGTCTAAAAAGGGGAGGCATGAATAATCCACCCCTCGTTTAGTATAAAATCAAGAAATAATCATTAAAATGGGCAATCAGCAGCCCTCAGGGCTGCTCTGTCTATGGAGTAGCCATTCTTTTATTCCTTTACTTTCTCAATAAACTTGCTTTTGCTTTGCACTGTGGAATTGCCCTGAATTCTTTCTTGTGTGAGATCCAAGAACTCTCTCTTGGGATCTCGATCTGGACTCCTTTCCTGTAACATCTCCTTTTGCTTGGCAAATCTGATCCTGAAATCTTTTGGTGCTAGGTGGTGGGAAAGGTGGGAAGGACTGATTCACTTTTTCATTCTGAGAACCACCCACAAACTTTTGGGGGCTGAAATCTCAAGTTCAGGAGTTTCTCAGGGATGCTGTGGCAGTCTAGGAAGTGCTGGCCATTCCTGAGGCTTCCTGGCAGGGACAGTTGGGACTAGATGATGGTGGCAGGTGAGGTAGACTCAGGTGTTGATTCCATACTTGAAGATCTTCTGTCCATTTTACAGATGAAACACTCCCAGAAAGTAAATGTCATCTCTATGCAGCTGTACCCGAATTTCTATCTTTAGCCCTGACTAGGCCCTAGGCTCCAGCCAACCTGGGTATGTCCCAGTCATCCAAAGAATAAAGGCTGGCTGCAGTGGCTCATGCCTGTAATCCCAGCACTTTGGGAGGCTGAGGCGGGTGGATCACTTGAGGTCAAGAGTTCAACACCAGCCTGGCCAACATAGTGAAAACTCATCTCTACTAAAAATGAAAAAAATTAGCAGGGCATGGTGGCAGGTGCCTGTAATCCCAGCTACTCGGGAGGCTAAAGCAGGAGAATAGCTTGAACCTGGGAGGCAGAGGTTGCAGTGAGGGCCACTGCACTTCAGCCTGGGTGACAGAGTGAAACTCCGTCCCAAAAAATAGACAGACAAAAATACACTCTTACTTCCCCAGCTCCTGGCACTCACACTGCCCCAGGCTCCTCCCTTACCCCATCTATCCATCCAACGACAAAAATCCAAAATTTTCCTCTGCTCTTCCCTAGCACTTACAGCATTCCTATTGATTCTAGCCCAAATAGATCTCAAAACTGTCCCCCTCCTCTCCATCTGGAAGTTGCCTCCTAGTCTGGCTCTGTTGCTGCCACAGACTTCCCAGCATCCGCCTGCTCTACCTTTGCCTCCACCCCCTCCCATTCCCAGTCAGCAACCTACTGGAAGTTGCAAATTCCTAATTTGGCAGCCTGCAGTTGTGATCCATAGAAGGGAATGTTTGGAATGTCTTGGGGATGGGTGGAGACTGGGTCCCCAATTGTCCCATCTGACCCCCAAGGGCCAAATTAAGACTAAGGAGCTTCCAGAGGTTGTCCCTATGGCCAAGTGTTTGGCAACTCCCCATAAGGGAGAAGACCACCCCTCATATTATCTTATGCCCAATTTCTGCCTCCAAAGAAAGAAAAAGTAAAAACTAAAAGGCAGAAATGAAATCCACAAGCAGACAGCCTGGTGCCACACCCTGGGCCTGGTAAAGATCGACCCCGACCTAATCGGTTATGTTAACTATAGATTACAGACATTATATAGAAAAGCACCGTGAAAATCCCTATCCTGTTCTGATCTAATTACCGGTGCATGCAGCCCCCCAGTCACGTACCCGCTGCTTGCTCAATCAATCACGACCCTCTCACGCACACCTCCTTAGAGCTGTGAGCCCTTAATAGGGACAGGAATTACTCATTCAGGGAGCTCGGCTCTTCAGCTAGGAGTCTTGCCGATGCCCCGGGCCGAATAAACCCCTTCCTTCTTTAACTCGGTGTCTGAGGAGTTTTGTCTGCAGCTTGTCCTGCTACACCCATAGGGCCGCCCTTCTCTAAAGTTGTTGTAACCTTCCCCCAAGCAGGACCCCAACTTCTGCTTTAGGAAGCAGTGGGAAAAAGACCATGCTTTAGAGTCAAGACAGTCCTAAATTAAAATATCGGCTCATTTAATCAATTTTTGCTTCAATTTAACCATCTTCAAAACGGAGATAATAATAACACTAATTACCCAAGTGGCGTACTGTGAGAACGAGCTATACAGCACATATCTCAATGCTTGGCTCACAGTAGGTGCTTAATGCAATCAATGAAAGCTATGATGTGCATTATAAGGAATCAACAGACAGCACTGTCCAGGGAAGCTAGGCTCGCTCATGAAGTGTTAAGTTCCCCATCACCAGACAGTGTGCAAGCACTTCTTGGTGCCCAAAGGATTCCAGCACCCACAACAGGTTGGCCTAACTCTTAAGGTCTCTCCAGCTTCCAGAGATCATGCTCCTCAGTGTCTGACTTCTAGTCCCCACGCTTCAAGTAACACCGACCAGGCACGTGTGCCCAGCGTGCACCCCGCGTGTCGGTCACCGCCTACTATCAATGAAGTTGATTTGAGGCGGCTCCAGGCAGAGGGGCACGGCCACCCACACGCCACCTCGGCCCGGCCCCGCGGCCCCTCACCCGGTGGGCGGGTGGGCGGGTCACGCAGGCGCCGCGCCTTGCCATTGGCCCGCGCCGGTGGAGGCGGGGCCTGCTCACGTCTGCCGGCCCCTCTGTGTTGTCATTTGGCAGCGGATAGAGGACACGATCAAGATGGCGGCGGTGTCTGGCTTGGTGCGGAGACCCCTTCGGGAGGTAGGCAGCAGTGCGCGGCCTGTATTCCCACGCGACCCCTGCCCACCCTGCGTCCCACCGTCATCTTCCTCTCTCTCTGCCAGGTCTCCGGGCTGCTGAAGAGGCGCTTTCACTGGACCGCGCCGGCTGCGCTGCAGGTAACAGACGCGGGCGCTCGTCGGGCGAGGGCGGGGAGGGTCCCCTTCTCTCGGGAAGGAGGCCGGAGTCGCGCCTGCGCTGTGGCTTTCCGGCGCAGTGGGCATTGGGTTTGTGGAGCCAGCATCCTCCGTGGAGCTCCTGCTGCCTCTGTCGCCGCCTGGCGAGTCAACCACCTCACAGCTGGCTGGGCAATGGGGGAAAACTAAGACTAGGCGTTTCCTCCCTCACTCCATGTTTTTTTCTTTAAATTGCAGCAAAATAGACCTAACTTAAAATGTACTTTTTAGAAGCGTATAATTCAGTGACATTAAGTACATTCACCATGTTGTACAACCATTAACCACCATCCATTTCCAGAACTTTTTAATCATCCCAAACAGAAACTGTCCATTACTCAGTAACTCCTCATTTCCCTTCCCCAAACCCCTGGTAACCCCTGTTGTACTTTTCTGTCTCTATGAGGTTGCCTATTCTAGAACTTCATATAAGTGGCATCATTTGCCCTTTTGTGTCTGGCTTATCTCAGCGTAATGTCCTCAAGGTTCATCCATGTTGTAGCATGAGTCAGAGTTTGATTCCTTCCTAAGGCTGAATAATATATATATGTATATTTTTTTGAAATAGTCTCCCTCTGTCACCCAGGTTGGAGTGCAGTGGCGCGATATCAGCTCACTGCAACCTCCACCTCCTGGGCTTAAGGGATTCTCGCGCGTCACACTCCTGAGTAGCTGTGATTACAGGCGGGTGCCACCATACAGGGCTAATTTTTGTATTTTTAGTAGAGACAGGGTCTCACCATATTGCCCAGGCTGGTCTTGAACTCCTGGCCTCAAGCAATCTGCCTGCCTTGGCCTCCCAAAGTGCTAGGATTACAGGCATGAGCCACATCTCCCACCCCGACATTTTCTTTTTTTTTTTTTTTTTTTTTTTTTGAGACAGGGTTTTGCTCTTGCTGCCCAGGCTAGAGTGCAATGGCACTATGTCAGCTCACTGCAACCTCTGCCTCCTGGGTTCAAGCAATTCTGCCTCAGCCTCCTGAGTAGCTGGGATTACAGGCGCCCACCACCACACCCGGCTAATTTTTGTATTTTTAGTAGAGAATGGGTTTCACCATGTTGGCCAGGGTGGTTTCGAACTCCTGACCTCAAGTGATCCACCTGCCTTGGCCTTCCAGAGTGCTGGAATTACAGGTGTGAGCCACTGTGCCTGGCCTTGTTTTGTCCATTGTGAATAATGCTGCTGTGAACATTGGTGTGCAAGTATATGCTTGAATTCCTGCTTTCAATTATTTGGGGCATATACATGGAAGTGGAATTGATGGATGTATGTTAATTCTCCTCTCCTTCCTTTAACTAGATTTTACCATTCATTATATTAAAATAGCAACTCCTACATTCTGGATGCAAAGTATTTGGCAGTGCTTGGCACCTAGTGAGCACTCATACATTAACACATACAGTCAAAGACCAACTATGTGTAATAGAAATGTTACTTTTAGAATTCTTTGAGTTTTTAGAGAGAAGCTTGTTGTAGTGTTTTTATATTGTATGCTGTGGGCAGCCTAGGTAAATATAAAGGAAGAAAATCTTAGTTGAATCCCAAATAATTCTGTATTGACTGTTTTTGCATACCTGTGACAGGTGACAGTTCGTGATGCTATAAATCAGGGTATGGATGAGGAGCTGGAAAGAGATGAGAAGGTATTTCTGCTTGGAGAAGAAGTTGCCCAGTACGATGGGGCATACAAGGTAACTAAAATACATGAAAGTTATACAAAATTGAGGTCACTGTTACCCCCAGATACACTTAAGGGATCGACTCTTAATTGTAGGTTAGTCGAGGGCTGTGGAAGAAATATGGAGACAAGAGGATTATTGACACTCCTATATCAGAGGTAAGCCTTCCAGTGGGAAGCAGACCCTGGAGGGGCATGTCTGTTAGTGTCCATTATCCTCATTTTTATGGATTTTCACTTATGTTTATATTTTACTTTATAGATGGGCTTTGCTGGAATTGCTGTAGGTGCAGCTATGGTATGTAATACTCTTTATGAAACTTATCCAAAGACATTTCTTAGTTTCTTTTTTTTTCTTTTGAGACAGAGTCTCACTCTGTTGCCCTGCCTGGAGTGCACTGGCACCATCTCAGCTTCCAGATTCAAGCGATTCTCGTGCCTCAGCCTCCATAGTGGCTGGGATTACAGGTCGCACCACCCTGCCCAGCTAATTTTTGTGTCTTTATTAGAGATGGGGTATTACCATGTTGGCCAGGCTGGTCTCGAACTCCTGGCTTCAAGTGATCCGCCCGCCTCGGCCTCCAAAGTGCTGGGATTACAGGCGTGAGCCACTGTGCCCATCTCCAAAGAGATTTAACATCACCTTTTAAAAACATCATTTGGGAAAAAACAAAAAAAATACCAAGTAGGTAGATGTGGTGGTGCTTGCCTGCACTCCCAGCTACTCGGGATGCTGAGAAAGGATTACTTGAGCCTAGGAGTTAGAGGCTGCAGTGAGCTGTGATGTGTGCCACTGCACTCCAGCCTGGGTGACAGTGAGACCCTGTCCATAAAAAATAAAAATAAAAAATAAAAACATTATTTGAATGTTGGAAGACTTGGAGTGATTGTTTGCTACTGTTTGTTGCTGTTTCTAGTCTTTTTAACATCCACGTTTTTGATTTTACAGGCTGGGTTGCGGCCCATTTGTGAATTTATGACCTTCAATTTCTCCATGCAAGCCATTGACCAGGTTATAAACTCAGCTGCCAAGACCTACTACATGTCTGGTGGCCTTCAGCCTGTGCCTATAGTCTTCAGGGGACCCAATGGTGCCTCAGCAGGTGTAGCTGCCCAGCACTCACAGTGCTTTGCTGCCTGGTATGGGCACTGCCCAGGCTTAAAGGTGGTCAGTCCCTGGAATTCAGAGGATGCTAAAGGACTTATTAAATCAGCCATTCGGGATAACAATCCAGGTCAGCACAGGGACCCTTTGGTTTTTTTTGAAGATTGAAAAACTAAAATGATATATTTGCACAGAGGAAACCATTAAAGTCTTAGTTAGGCTTAGATATATCGTATACAATGTTAATACTTTATATGGTAAAGACAGTAAAGAATGTGCTTGCTTTTCCTATTTCCGACTATAAGGGGGCCAGCTAGGTAAAGGGGACATTTACTGCACACCCACAATACTGGTTTGATAGATAAAATTATATTGACCAAACTACAAATTTAAGTACCTAAACTGCTCTCAAGGCTGCCGGTCATAGTAGAGATAAGGCTAATCAGCACAATGAAACTTCTCACAAGATGAATGATATTGCTTTCTGTACAGTTTTAGTCATTCTGGATGTGATTAATTACTTTTGTTTAAATATTTATGTTTTTCAGTGGTGGTGCTAGAGAATGAATTGATGTATGGGGTTCCTTTTGAATTTCCTCTGGAAGCTCAGTCAAAAGATTTTCTGATTCCTATTGGAAAAGCCAAAATAGAAAGGCAAGGTAAGAAAACTAAGATATATAAACAGTATTTTTAATCCAGCCCCTCAATTTTGGTAAAATTTAATCTAGAAGTTACTGTCATTTACTTTGACTGAAAAATTATAGGATGAGCTCAAGAACGTGTGATGCCCCAATTTCTCATTAGTTGTGCTTTTCTAGATCTCAGTCTGGTAGGTTTGTGTTTCATTTCTAGGAAGGCTGCCACATTCCTCAGCTCACTGGAATGAAGTTGAGTTGAAGACTTTATGAATGAACAAGAGCCACAGCTGGCTGCACAGTAGTGTAGCATCTTCAGTTTCAACCCGATCTCTGATCTGTGACCACTCTGTTTTCAGGAACACATATAACTGTGGTTTCCCATTCGAGACCTGTGGGCCACTGCTTAGAAGCTGCAGCAGTGCTATCTAAAGAGGGAGTTGAATGTGAGGTGAGTGGACATTTACTTGTTCTTAAAGAATTAGAAGGGCTCCTTTTAGATTTAAGACCCAGAAGAGTTCTGTAACAGGTTAATTAGATGTAAAACCTTGCTTTGTCACTCATTTCTGTCTCTGCTTAAAGCTGGGAACCTGCCTGCAGTTCACATACTTAGCTTTTTACCACTCAGGTCACTTAGGTTCTGAATCTTTTTTTTTGAGAGACAGCAGGAGCTCTCTGAATCTCTTCCGGTTCTCAGTGATACCCCCCAAGAGAGAAAAAGACAGGGTTTTGTTCTGTTGCCCAGGCTGAAGTGCAGTGGCTGGATCATGGCTCACTGTAACCTTGAACTCCTGGGCCCAAGTGATGCTCCCACCTCACCCTTCTGAGGTTCTGGATCTTTTAGAAACCTACCATGTGCTAGTTATACTTGGGCAAGTTATATACTCTAAATCTGTTTCATCAGCTATAAAATGGGGATAATATAAATACTGTCCCATCATAGGGCGGTTGTGAGAGTTACACTTAGTGTAGTGCTTGGTACTTAACAGTATTCAGCTGTTAACTGTTACTCATTTTGATGAGGGAATTTAAAGTGAAGGAGGATTGGCTGGGCATGGTGGACCACCTGAGGTCAGGAGTTCGAGACCAGCCTGGCCAACATGGTGAAACCCCATCTCTACTAAAAATACAAAAATTAGCCAGGCGGGTGGTCTATGCCTGTAACCCCAGCTACTCCAGAGGCTGAGGCAGGAAAATGGCTTGAACTGGGAAGGCGGGGGTGGCAGTGAGCCAAGATCACGCCACTGCACTCCAGCCTGGACAACAAGTACAAAACTCCGTCTCAAAAGAAATAAAAAAGTGAAGGAAGATAAATGAATCCTATAACTGCACAGAGCTGCTTGTGGTAGACATACAGATCTTTGTTTTAATTAAAATTTTTCCTTTTACAGTTTGTACATTCATGTACCTATTCATAGGCAGATTAGATTTTCCTAGATACAGAGATTAACAGGAAACAAAAAAGGAAATGGTGTTATGGGGATGAGGCTCTATTTGTGCTGCAATAGCTCTGTAAACTTGATTATATTACCTGTTTAGGTGATAAATATGCGTACCATTAGACCAATGGACATGGAAACCATAGAAGCCAGTGTCATGAAGACAAATCATCTCGTAACTGTGGAAGGAGGCTGGCCACAGTTTGGAGTAGGAGCTGAAATCTGTGCCAGGATCATGGAAGGTATTTCAAAGAAACTGGTTCTAGAATAGTCAAGCTATAGTAAACATCATGTACCTGAATATGTACAGGATAAAGAGAAAGCTAGGAGTGGCCAAACGACTTGAACTTTAAACTTGTAAGTTTGGCATTTATCCTCAGGCAGATATTTTAAAAGCAAATCCAGAAAGCAGTTCCCCATAATTAGCATTCCTTAAACATTTTCTCTTCCTGGTCAGCCACACCTCTGTGCCAAGGTGGTAGTGCCCAGCTGGCATTTGCTCTCTCTTAGTTGAGCCTTCCTTCTCTTAGGCCCTGCGTTCAATTTCCTGGATGCTCCTGCTGTTCGTGTCACTGGTGCTGATGTCCCTATGCCTTATGCAAAGATTCTAGAAGACAACTCTATACCTCAGGTCAAAGACATCATATTTGCAATAAAGAAAACATTAAATATTTAGTTTGGACTTGAATATCAAGTCGTTGAAATTTATTTGAAATACTTGCTGGCACTGCACCTGGATTTGTACTGCAAGACCTGACTACTCATAAAGGAAAACGATTTCTAAAGCAACAGCAGGTAGTTTTGTACAGGGAAGTTTAAATGTATTTGTGTATGGAAAACTCTCCACTCTCCTGCCCTAGACGCCATGCTTCCTTTTGTCTGTTACGGTTGCCATGTTCTTTGAATAACAAATTATATAACATTTTACCCTCTCTCACCACAAGGACAAAGTATGGATGTGGCAGAGTCCTGATGAAAGATATATCCAAACAAGATAACAAGATAACTTATATGTATAAAATTAATGCATATAATACACATTTACTGTTTGTTTTGATAAGGAATAAAGGAATTCCTAACATTACTAATTTTTTTTTTTTTTTTTTTTGAGACAAGGTTTGGCTCTGTTCCCCAAACTGGAGTGCGATGGCACAATCTTGGCTCACTGCAGCCTCCGCCTCCCAGGTTCAAGTGATTATCCTGCCTCAGCCTCAGGAGTAGGAAATTAGCCACCACATCTGACTAATTTTGGTGTTTTTAGTAGAGGTGGGGTTTCACCATGTTGGCCAGGCTGGTCTTGAACTCTTGACCTCAGGTGATCCAGCCGCCTTGGCCTCCCAAACTGCTGGGATTACAGGCATGAGCCACCACACCTGGCCATGACTATTGTATTTTTATATTGAAAGAATTGGCTGAGCTGGGCGTGGGGCTCATGCCTGTAATCCTAGTACTTTGGGAGGCCAAGGCGGGCAGAACACGATGTCAGGAGATGGAGACCATCCTGGCTAACATGGTGAAACCCTGTCTTTACTAAAGCCGGGCACGGTGGCATGTGCCTGTAGACCCAGCTCGCGAAGCTGAGGCAGGATAATTGCTTGAACCCAGGAGGCGGAAGTTGCAGTGAGCCGAGATGGCGCCACTGCACTCCAGCCTGGGCAACAGAGCAAGACTCTGTCTCAAAAAAAAAAAAAAAGAATTGGCTGGGTGTGGTGGCTCAAACGTGTAACCCCAGCACTTTGGGAGGCCGAGGTGGGTGGATCCCTTGAGTGTAGGAGTTCAGGACCAGCCTGGGGAACATGGCAAAACCCCATCTCTGCAAAGAAAAGATAGATAGTAAAAAAAAAAAGTCAATGTGGGTAGAAAACTTGAAATTCTATTAAGAAATTAGTGCTGCCAGGCCACAGGAGCTCATGCCTATAATCCCAGCACTTTGGGAGGCTGAGGCAGGGATTGCTTGAGCCCAGGAGTTCTGAGACCAGCCTGGGGCAACGTTGCAAAAACCCTGCCTACAAAAAAACAAACAAAAAAACCCCAGGTATCTGGTGGTGTGCCTATAGGAGGATCGCTTGAGCCCTGGGAGGTCAAGGCTGCAGTGAGCTGTGATTGGGTCACTGCACTCCAGCCTGAGTGAAAGAGCGAAACCCTGTCTGTCTTAAAAATAACAACAAAAGAAATTAGTGCCATGTGGAAAATAAGCTGATACTGTACAAGACCACCTGTTTGTATTCATATATCTGAACTATCCAAAATAGTCAGCAAAACTGACTTCAGAAGGACTCAGGCCTCACAAGCCTCCATCAGGTAATCACCTAGGTTGCATCACACTTGAAACAGGAACTTCTCCACAGACTCTCCAAATGCCTAATTCTAATAGCATTCTCTTTAAAATTATGGCAAAGTTTATATCAGGTGTTTTTCCCATTTCCAAAGATCAGATATTCTGTCAAATACTGCCCTCTTCAGAAGCTGAGATGGAAAAGATGAGTTTAAATTAGTTAGAGGAGCATATAGGTGGTACGTAATTTAAGTAGCAAGACAGGATTTTTAGTTCTTAGAGGAAAAGTGAGACAAAAGAATAGAGGCAGAATAGGTAGGAAGGAAACCTTAGACTGTGTGAATCCATTCTTTGTTAACAACAGATGCTACAAAAAGTTCTCATTTGAAATATCTCGTCAAGCTACAGACAACACGTTTTCTTGACATGATTTTAATAAAAAATACAGCTGACATTTATCACAGATTACATGAAACTATACACAATGACATTCTCTGCATAGTAACCAACACTGATGTGTGTACTTCAATTTTTTAATGGATTATTTATAATCCTTTAAAGTGCAATTTATTGAAGGGTTTAAGCAAATCAAGATAAAGGATCTAATAAATGACTAACATTAAAGAGATGTTATATTGATATATTTAGATAAATCTTTCAAAAATCATAATTGATTTCTATAGATGCCAAATTTACTTCTGTTGTAACAGTGACCTGCCCCCTCAAACCCCAAACTTAATTGCTGAGGATTAAGAAGATCCTCTAATTGGCAAGAGCTTTTTCTGATGTTAATATTTTTGTCTGTTTCAATACATTCTAACTAAAAAGAACTATGGGTCTAGAGTAGTTGCTTTAGCAGCCCTGAGTTCTATAACCACAATGGTATTCCTGTTAGAACTTAAGAGAATGTTGTGAATGTTCCCCATTCTATTTGAGGGGAAAATGAAGAACTCAGTTGCTTTCTGATTCAGCAAAGTGACTATGCTTTGGGCTATAGTGTTAATGTCTAAGATAAAGGTAGCAAAAATTGGAGTTATCTAAGAATCAGAAAATGCTTTAGAGAAATGAACTGTAAGAGGAATGTTTCTAGGAGCTGTCTGATGGGGTAGAAGGGATTGCAACACAAAGGCCAGTTACGGCTGTGATTGAATATTGTCATTGTTTTTCTGTCTATTTCCTTTAGTTGGTGAAAATATTTCAATGTGCTGCTGCCCCAGAAGCATGCCCATTAGAGGATAAACAGGACTCCTTTACAGGGTTAATAAAGGAGCAGAATCTTAAGGGAGCAATGCCAGCCTAACTTTATTCTGCTTAAAGAATTATTTCCCTCTTGAAAAGCTTCTTACATGAGCATCTGCAAAATAGTACAGTTTGTGGCTGTACTGGCTCAGCAATTACTTTCCCAGGAAGAGGGTAGTTTGGGGGGTAGGGGTGAGTAGGAATAAAAAAGAACTTTTCCCTCCAAGTGTAAACAGGAAGCTTCAGCCGATCTTCGGAGCACTGTGATCACAGGTTTTGGCTTTCCTCAAAGTTCCTTTTTGGAAATTCTGGATGGAGCTGAGCAAGGCCCCTCGGCTCATGCCATTCACAGCCTGAGATGAGAGCTGGGCAGGTGTCTCGGTGCTCGCAGGAGGCAAGGGAGCTGCTGGTGGTGGTGGAGGTGGAGGAGGTGGAGGTAATGCAGATATCCCTGTGGAGGAAAAGGGGGACAATCAGTATTCACCTCCGCAGCTGCCCTGCACACACGCTACTGCTCAGTCCTGAGCACAACGGACTGGTGAGAGTCCACATGTTTTCCTCAGAGGGACCAACATACCTAGTACTGTATGAGTTCTTAAAATACTAAACAAAGCTAGAAGCATCAAAGGGGAATTAAAAGTTGCCATGTTTCTCAAACAATAGTCATCTTAAAGGCTGTTGGAACAAATAATTACAGATTACATGAAACCACATATGGTGACATTCTCTGCATAGATGAGGCTCTGACCCCATTTGCAAATATTAGTAATAGTCCCCCAAAGAAGAGTTCCATCTATCAGTTACTTTAGCCAGGTACCAGGAAGCTCTGTCTGCTTCTGAGCTAGCAATTAAAGATAGACATCTGCATGATGGAGTTGGGCTTCCTCAATGTCAGTTATTCATAAGGGATGAACAGTTCTTTCGCTGCTCCAACACAATATTTGAAGGATGTGATTTTATGTAAAATGACAAACCACTCAGGATTCTCAGCAAGGAATCAGTGCCTCCTGGGTTATGCATTTCCCAGAGGAGTCTGTCTCAATAATTTCCTATTAGGTTGCATTAAAGAAATATAAAATGCTAATAACTGTTAGCAATGCAAAGCAGGGGGCAGAGGAGTCTCTCTGCCATGGTATTCTTACAGAGAAATCCTTCTCAAGTACTATTCTCTCCATTGTGGCCCAACCAAGGAACAGGACAGAACTGCACTAAATGTGTCTTTGATGAAGCATCAGGAGAAACTAGAATGTCGTGCTGTACCGCAGTGGGCAAGGAGAGGGAAACTGGGCAGGTGTCTAAAACTTCCCTCAGCTTCCAGGCACATGGACTTTGCAACTCAAATTTTACATTTTGGAATCAATGAATGGTTCTCTCAGGACAGAATAAACACCGAGTTCAGAAAAAGCCTTGCCTTAAAGAATGTTCCTGTGCCACAGTTAGTTGCCTCGTCTCCTGTGACCTTACAGCTCTCTAAGACTGCCTGTCAGATGCTGTCTCTGTCCCGCCCAGGGCTACTCCAGGGAAACATTCTGCCAGGTGGTTTCCCCTACACTGCTACTGAGTTGTGATAACAGGTAAAGCTACCCTACTGAAGTTTGTATGGATGACTGGCTCAGAATCACCAATACGATACTCAAGTAAGTACATCCTTTTCACCGAGTGTGACAGGTATCGGTTAAAGTCTTACAATAGAAAAATCACTTACCTTTCTTTACATCTTTTACTCAAACCTAAGGCAGCTGAAATTAAGGAATCACAAATACACACACTCATGCTCTGCAATCTTGGAATGCTCAAATATAGCAATACAAATAAAGATTAAATACAGACAAATGACCAACATGTTCATTGGTTCTACACAGTAACAACTGATGAATGAAATTCTGTTACGTTTTATGCTAAGGTGGATTGTGGGAAAATGTTCCTGGCTTTATGTCACAGGGTTACAGAGATAAAAAGGACTTTAAACCTGAAGTAACTGTTGAAGTGGGAAAACGGAGAATAAGCCTGTGTGTTAAGCATTCCTCTGAAGAGGACTTCTGGAGAGCAACCAGTGAAATACCAGGAGGAGGGGAGACCTCTACTGAAGGTTTTTGGAACTGAGTCTCTTGACTACAACACCAAGTGGGCCCAAAGGAGTGAGCTCTGCCCACTTGGGGGTGAGTAGGTGCCAATGCCCTTCCCCAGCACCCTCCCACCCAATAGCCAGAAAAGGGCAGTGGAATCTGGACTTGATATTCAGGGCCACGTAGTGTAATAGAAGGAGCTCCAGGGTTTTTGTCTCCCAGGTTTGTGCTTTGACCCCCGGCAGAAGAATCACTGTGCAGTTAAGGACAGGCTCTCGGCTGCGGCAGTACTTGGGAGTTCTACTAAAGACTGACTAGCCCTCCAGGCAAGGATTCTGGGAGACAGGAGACGGGCCTCAGGGCTGGGCTCGGGTAGGGGCTGCCATCTTGGCACATAACAAAACTGCTTGGCCTCACAGAGAAGCAACCCTTGGTTTTGGCCTCATTACCAGGCCCTCAAAATTAGAAGTGCAAATGCGCCACCGCAGAGTTTGGGAGTTGAGGGTGGGGTTCAGTACATGGATTTTCCACTGTCCAAGTAAAGGCTGAAACTTGTCACTTTAAATGAGTCTCTTTGAAAATGTAGGTGGTGTGAATCAATACACCGTCCAAAGGGCTCCAGGGCTCCAGTAAAGCAGATGGAAGGAAAGGAGGACAGGCAGCAGGATCTCCCTGATGTGGCCTCAGCAGGCTGGAGCAGTCCGGTGGGGCTTGATGTCCCAGCAGGTCCACTTTTCCTCACTGGGCCTGCAACAACCATGGTGGCTCTTATGTACAACCAGGGCAAGGAAGGCCAGACCCAGCTTGCCAGTTTGGAACACTCTGGAGGGGAGAGGAGGTCTAGGGGTCAGAAGGTGGAAACTGGAGGCGGCAGGAACATAGACCTGGGACTCAGTCTCACTCACTCTGCCCCATTGATTGTTTTTGGCTTTTCCTTTTGGCCCTTTCCACGGTCCACAAGCTTCCTGAAAGGTCCGTTGGGGCTTCAGCTATAACATGTGGCTAACAATGGAGGGAAGACGGGGCAGGGGCAACAAGGGCCAAATGAAAGTTACCATTTGGCCTGTGACAAACCTGGGAACAACTGCCTGCTGCCTGCGCTCTCTCCACCCCTAAAATGTGAATGAGTCCTTCCTGCCAAGAGACCTCCAATACCCTTATCTCCAGGCCACATACGAGAGCAGGCCGATTCCATGTTAGACTGATGATACCTGAATTCGCACCCAGGAAGGGGGATGGGGATGCTGCCAACAGCTTACCTTCAGTTACGACCAGGTCAGTCCCGATTTCTCCCATCTCACTTTCTCTTAGACAAAATCCCTGAGAGCCAACTACTTACTCCATCCACCCCAAAATCCTCTCCACCAAACCACATGGGAACCTGGCAGTCCAGCAGAGAGGCCCTGTCAGAGGGCAGAGAGGCCCTGTCAGAGGGCAGAGAATGCTGCAGCGAGAGCGTAGGTCAGATCTAGGAAGGAATGCCAGGCCAGCAACCCCCTCGACAGCCTTGTGGACAGGATGTCTGAGGGTCCCCCCTCAACTCCTTTTTTTTTTTTTTTTTTTTTGAGATGGAGTCGCACTCTGTCGCCCAGGCTGGAGTGCAGTGGCGCGATCTTGGCTCACGGCAAGCTCCGCCTCCCGGGTTCAAGCGATTCTCTGCCTCAGCCTCCCGAGTAGCTGGGATTACAGGCGCGTGGCACCATGCCCAGCTAATTTTTGTATTTTTAGTACAGATGGGGTTTCACCATGTTGGCCAGGCTGGTCTTGAACTCCTGACCCTTGTGATCCACCCACCTCAGCCTCCCAAAGTGCTGAGATTACAGGCGTGGGCCACTGCGCCCGGCTCCCTTCCCCGCTGACTCTTAGGCCCATGTTAGCAGCCAGCAGTGGGTAATCTACAGGTCTCTCTAATTCCGAGCTCCTTTGTGGTCACATACAGGAGGGGAGACCAAGTGGCCATGAGACCACACTAGGGTAACACCAGACTTACCAGCCACCCTCGGGAGAGAACCGAAGCAGGCAAGCCCCCAGCTCTCGGGAGAACCACCTTCTCCTCTGGCCTCAGGCAGGTGAGGAGGCTGTACTCCTGTTACAGCTCGAGAATTATAAAGGATGCTTACAAAAGAACTGTTTTTCCCTACCGTCAGTTATAAAAGCCAGTAAGTTGTCTCCCTGTAACCAAGAGCTCAAGTGCCTAACACTCCTCTTCATCAGAGTAACTAGGAACCAACATTTTTGCAGCAACAGGACTTTGAGAGTTATGGTTTCCAAAATTAAAATATACCAAAATGCCATGCAGTTGATTTGCAGGTTTTAGAGCTGTATTTTAAAACTGAAATCAGAGTGAAAATGAAGATTTTGAAGGTCATGATGAAAATGAAATGAATATAGATGAAGTCACTGGGTGCTTTTTAAAGATGCTGTATTTCATTTAAATATTCAGATAAGGAAATAGTCTCAAATCTGCTTCCCCACTTGTTCATCACTTCAGCAATCGAGACACTTTGGGTCCTATTTCACACACAGAAACAGAGCATCTTTAAAGTTTGAGAAATCAGCATAGTTTACTTTACCGAAAATTCACGTTCAAAATGGTGCATGCTCTACTGAAAACGGCAAAGAGAGAGAGAGAAAGGGGGGACACAAGTCATTATTCAGATTTTAGTGTCATTTAATCAAATAGTAACAGACAGTAAAATATTAGTCTGAATCACAAGCTGATTATTCTCACTTCGAAACTAGGATATACTCAAATTAACCACAGCACTGGTTTGTAAACACGATTGTAAGCCTTTTAAAACATGGCAAATGTATTTATAGAATAACCAATGAATCGCTTTTCGAGCCACCTAATGAGTCACTTTCTTCACGTTCTTTGTCCTCTGAGCCAGTTAGATACTATTTTTATTTATTTACAAGCACGACGCTCACTTCAGAAGAGCCATGAAGGTTTTACCTCTGAAGAGCAGAATGGATATGAGGAGTGTGCTTAGTTCTATTATTAAACAAGGACGGTTGATCAAGAGGGGAGAAAAATGAAAACCCATAACTTTTTTCCAAGCAAGTCTTCTAGAGTCTACAATAGATTTGTCTCTTTAAAGTTGGGAGGAGTGTGAGCAGGCCTAAGGCCAGAGATTCTGGGCAGGCATCCTCAAGGCGGAAGCACCGGGCCCCTCCCTGAGGCCCTGTGAGCCCCTCCCTAGAGGCTGAATTGGGCAGTGAAACTTACTTAAGGCCATAAAGCCATTTTAAAAAGGAAAGCAAGGCAAATGTTTTTCTTGTCTTCTTTTAAACTGACTAGATCCCCAGCTAAATGTGAAGGATCATGCTTTGGTAAATCTCAGAGTTCCTAATGAACCAACTCTGCCCCACAGCCTTCTCCTGGAAAGGGGCTGGGAAATGGAAAAGAGGCCCTCCAGCCTTCTCAGTACCATTGTCCCCCAAGGCTAGCCAGAGAAACATGAATCCCTCCTTCTCCAAGGTGGGTCATAGAAACAGAACCCCTTTCCCCAAAGCCAGCCATCATACCTAAAAATATTACTCTCCCTCCACTTTCTGTGTAAAAACTGTCCATAAAGAAATCACTTGGCTGGGCATGGTGGCTCATGCCTGTAATCCCAGCACTTTGGGAGGCCAAAGTGGGCAGATCACCTGAGGCCAGAAGTTCGAGACCAGCCTGGCCAACATGACAAAACCCTGTGTCTACTAAAAATACAAAAAAGGAGCTGGGCGTGATGGTGGGCACCTGTAATCCCAGCTACCTGGGAGGCTGAGGCAGGAGAATTACTTGAACCCAGGAGGCAGAGGCTGCAGTGAGCCAAGATCGTGCCATTGCACTCCAGCCTGGGCAACAAGAGTGAAACTCCATCTCAAAAAAGAAAATAAATCACCTGACCTACCTTGTCTGACTATAAGTTGTAAGACCCCCATTCCAGAGATGGTCCTGCTCATACCCAGAAGGAAGGAATGCTTGCTCAGAGAGGCTGAGAACAATCTAGACAGACAGACTTGCTGGGTTTCCCCATTCAGCCTATTAGCATTAGATCATAGCCTTTTCCTCCAATCATATTTCCACACAGCTGTCCATACTTTGTTGAACCTAAGCATAAAAATGGACAATTTTCCCTGTACCTTTGGGTCTTTATTCGGAAGGCTCCTGTGTATACACATTAAATAAACTTGTATGCCTTTTCTTTTATTAATCTGTTTTGTGAGTTGAATTTTAAGCACACCTTCGGAGGGCGGGCTCCCACACCTCTTCCTCTGCAGATTTGAAACTTCCCTTTCTCTCCACTCATTCTTGCAAACTGGGTTTTCTACAAACTGCCAGCTCTCTCACCTCAAAATTATTGCTTAAAACATAAACTACAAGCAAGAACAGCTAGAATTATCTGATTGCAAGACATTCATAGTTCATACCTGATAGTGCTTTACTACTTATAAAGCCTCGCCATGTATGCCATCTATCTAATAAAGAGCGAGACTTCTTTTAAAAGACAGCCTCAAAGAACAGAAATTATTTGTCCAAGGTCATAGCGGGAATGTAGCAGAGCTAGGACTCAAGCCCTGGTTTACTGACTCAACATTCAGGGTTCTTTTCACACCAGCCAACCACAGTATTTAAGAGCACGGGCCCTGCAGCGCACCCTGAAGAAAGCAGGCACTCAATACATCAATGGGGTAAATGAACAAAGACAGAACAAGTTACACTCCTGGCTCTAGCACTGCCCTAACTTGTGTGACCTTGGTCAAAGTCTCTTGGCCGGGCACGGTGGCTCACGCTTGTAATCCCAGCACTTTGGGAGGCCGAGGCCGGCGGATCACGAGGTCGGGAGATCAAGACCACGGTGAAACCCCGTCTCTACTAAAAATACAAAAAAAAATTAGCCGGGCGTGGTGGCGGGCGCCTGTAGTCCCAGCTACTCCGAGAGGCTGAGGCAGGAGAATGGCGTGAACCCGGGAGGCGGAGCTTGCAGTGAGCCGAGATTGCGCCACTGCACTCCAGCCTGGGTGAAAGCGCGAGACTCCGTCTCAAAAAAAAAAAAACAAAGTCTCTTAATCCTACTAGAGCGTCAGTTTCTTCAACTAAAATGGAGCTAAGCTGGAGTCCACTCACACTGGATAAGAAGGTATTCATGATGATTAACTGAAACAAGTGACTATAAAGCAACAGTGCCTGGCACAAAATAAGTGCTTCAAATATATTAGATATAATTATTTTATTTATTTTTTTTTTTTGAGACGGAGTCTCGCTCTGTCGCCCAGGCTGGAGTGCAGTGGCGCAATCTCGGCTCACTGCAAGCTCCGCCTCCCGGGTTCACGCCATTCTCCTGCCTCAGCCTCTCCAAGTAGCTGGGACTACAGGCGCCCGCCACCACGCCCGGCTAATTTTTTGTATTTTTTAGTAGAGACGGGGTTTCACCGTGGTCTCGATCTCCTGACCTCGTGATCCGCCCGCCTCGGCCTCCCAAAGTGCTGGGATTACAAGCGTGAGCCACCGCGCCTGGCTAGATATAATTATTTTAAATAACAATTTAGGGTCCTCTGCCTACTTAGCTTTCCCAAAATACTCTTTTACAAACCCATTTTTTAAAAAAGGCTGGGTGTGGATGGCTCATGCCTGCAATCCCACCATTATGGGAGGCCAAGGCGGGAGGATCACTTGAGCCCTAGAGCTCAAGACTAGCCTGGGCAACATGGCAAAACCCGTCTCTACAAAAAAATACAAAAATTAGCCAAGGGTGGTAGTGCACGCCTGTAGTCCCACTCAGGAGGCTGAGGTGGGAGGTTAAGGCTGCAGTGAGCCGTGATTGCACCACTGCATTCCAGCCAAGGTGACAGAGAGAGACCCTGTCTCAAAAAAATAGATAGCAAGGCAACAGGCCTGTCTAATCCCAATGGAGGGTGGGAGGGAATATTTGTGTGTGTGTAAATTGGGACCTTTAAAACCAATCAGTTCTATGAATAGAGTATAAATACTAGTTGGTGATATTACCATGAAATAAACCAGGATAAAGAATTTTAAAGTCCTGCAAAAAGTGACCTTCCTCAGGCAGAAAACAACCTTTTGCAGAAAAGACAGTGCTAGAAATGTTCTTACTGAAAAAACAGGGGTCTCAGCAAAAGAGTATTAGAGAATCCCAACCCACCCAATGGAACTGCCAGCAGACTTAAAGAAAGGATATTTCTCCCATCAGCTTGGTAAGGACCTCAAGAAGGAGCCCCCAGAGAAGAAGCTACAGTAAGAAAAGGGAGAGGCCCCAGCCCTTACACAATTGCTGGAAAGGGCTCATAAGGGTAAGACCCCTTCACTTAGAAACAGATTAAAACCACCTTTAGCTGCCATAAATGTGCTTACAACCGATGCTTTCGGGAAGAAAGGCACTGCTGCTGAATTCAACTTACCTAAGCTGATCTATTGCTGCTGATCTATTGCTGAGCAAACTGCCAAAGGCCAGAGTTCACAGTGGATTTAGGATTTAGAGTGTGCTTGATTAGAAAGAACTGTCGAGGCCAGGTGCTGTGGCTCACATCTATAATCCCAGCAATTTGGGAGGCTGAGGTGAGAGGAGTGCTTGTGCCCAGGAGTTTGAGACCAGCCTGGGCAACATGGTGAGACCCTTGTCTCTGCAAAAAATTTAAAAATTAGCTGGATGTGGTGGTGCACGCCTATAGTCCCAGCCTCTCAGAAGGCTGAGGCAGGAGGATCACTTGAGCCCAGAAGAAGGCCGACCTCCAGTTCCGCAAGAAAGAACAGCCTAAGCATGGGCTGGCCAGCCAAAAGTTGCAATCCTGGCCGGGCACCGTGGCTCAAGCCTGTAATCCCCGCACTTTGGGGGCCGAGGCGGGCGGATCACTTTGAGGTCAGGAGTTCAAGACCAGCCTGGCCAACGTAGCGAAACCCCATCTCTATCAAAAATACAAAAAAATTAGCCAGGCTTGGTGGTGAGTGCCTATAATCCCAGCTACTCGGGAGGCTGAGGCATAAAAATCGCTTGAACCCAGGAGGCGGAAGTTGCAGTGAGCCGAGATCGCACGACTGCATTCCAGCCTGGGCGACAGACCAAGACCGTCTCAAAAACAAAAATGGTGTAATCCCTAGGCTCAGAGTCCTGCTGTCACTCTCCAGAGGCCTTGAAGGCAGAACAAGCTTATGTAAATCAAAGATTTACCAAGCATCTCCTACACACGCCCCATACCCCAGAAGAAGGACAGCTGTACAGAAAGGCCAAGCAGAATCTGAACAAACAGGCCTTGCTGGGGTTAGATCATACCCTTTTTGTCCAAACACGCTGAGATGGAACTGGGACCGCCCCCAACTTTTAGGGACCTGTAAACCTCAAGGCATGGAAATAAGGGAAAATCCAAATGTTCCTTTAAGAAAAATTCCAGGCATCCAGCTAGCCCTAGAAGTAATTAAGTAACTTGGTAAACAAGAAGGTAATAAGTGGCTTAAGAACAATAGCCAAGGAAGTTAAAGCTCCAGAGAAGTTCCCTTGCCCTATAGAAACTAAAGATAAGATCTTAACATATGTCCCTGAGTTGTCTTTCAAAGGCTCAGGCCCCCACTGAAAACCCTCACCACAAATCCCAGATTAGGAGGAAAAGAAGACTAAACTGTACCTATTATCCATACCACCGTCCTTTGTTCTAAGTTTCTTCCTGAAAGGCTTGGACAAAGTCACTCCCGCTAGCAAGTTAGCATTTTTCTACTGACCCCAAAATTCTTAGAGCTTCTGCAACTAAGATCAACTGCAAGTCAGATCTCTGAAACTACCTGTGAGCACCCCCTACCCCCAAGATGTCCCACCCTTTTAAGCTTAAACCAATGTGCAGCCTCGGTGTACTGATTTATAATTTTGCCTATAGCTTCTGTTTTCCTGAAATTTACCCCACCGTTAAAAATCCTTGCCTTACTATAAGCCATCTGGAAGGTCAGATTTTTTAGCATTTTGCTGCCTGGTCCTCCTTGCACAGCACTCTGCAATAAATGCCTTCCTTTCTATCACTGCAACAGCCTTGGTGTGGGTATCTGATTTTATTGCACTGGGTGAGCAGAACAAAATTGGGTTCTATAACAACATTTCTATACGGTTGTCAATCACGCCTATCCAATGACGTCTCCATAAAAGGCCCAAGAGGGCAGGGTTTGGAGAGCTTCCTGATAGCTGAACATGCGGAGGTTCCTGAAGGGTGATGTGCCCAAGGAAGGCAGGGAAGCTCCTTCCCCACACCTAGCCCTATGCATCTTTTCATCTGTATCCTTTGTAACATCCTTTATAATAAACCAGTAAACATGTTTCCCTGCATTCTGTGAGCTGCTCCAGCAAATTAACGGAAACTAAAGAGGGGGCTATGGGAACTCCTACTTGAAGCTGGTTGGTCAAAAGTTCTGGAGTCCCATCCTTGCAAATGGTGTCAGAAAGAGCAGGTAGTTTTGGGGACTGAGCCCCAACCTGTGGGGTCTGATGCTATCTCCAGGTAGATAGTGTCAGAATTGAATTGGAGGACACCCAGCTGGTGTCCACAGCAAAACTAATTGCTTACTTGGTGGTGGACAGAACCACTCCCCCACGCCCTGACATTTGGTCACAGAAGTCTGTCTGTGTTGATTATTATTGTGTTGAGTGCAGAATAGGGAAAAACACTTTTGAGTGTGAGTTTTTCCTAAACAGTGTCTATCATTTTGGAGCTTGAGAGGCACCGGAAATGTGACTCCACGAGAGCTAGGGCCTTGTCTAGCCATCTGTAATCCAGGGCCACGCACAGTCCTCAGCAAACCACAGGTTCTCAGTAAATGCACCTTGACTACATCTTGAATGGATAAACTCCCTTGGGTTGAAATGCTTAGGACCTGAAATGCTAGGTTGCAGGCAAATGCTAAATATTAGTTACCATTTTCATGAGATGCATTACAGGAAATGCCCAGCAGAGGTCAGATTGCAGGCTGAGTCAATTTCATCAACAAAACATTAAGGAGGTAAAAGAAAGGAGGAGCCAATATTTGCTGGGAACCTCTCATCTCTGCCAGGCACTTTCACTCTGCCAGGCATTGTGCTGGGGCCTCACATGTGTTTTCCTTCTAAATCCTCAAGACTCCCCTTCAGGCTGGGTGCTATCAAATTCACAGGAATGCCCCTCCCACCCACCTCCAAGTTTTCCCAACATTGACTCTAATTACACAAGATTCCTCTTTTTTTCTCTTATTCTAAAAGTTACCTTATCTCATGCAAACTTGCTACTGTATGAGACAGCACCCATTTAAACACAGATAAATTAGAGAATTCCCCCCAAAAGTCCAAATAGATTGTAAATTCCCAAAGGCATTTAGAGATGAGAACCAGCAGTCAACTGAGCAGGGGCAGATCTAACCACACAGACAGGGGCTGTGAACCCTTAAACAGATGCCTCAAGTACCTTGCTTGTTAAAGGAGGATTTCTGGATTCTCACTATTAATTTTCTCCAATTTTCTTAATATGCCTAAGTGGTGTTAAATGAATATCCTATCTTCTAGAAAATGGCTCAATATAGTCCGGGCAGTAGATCACCAGACATTTCTGATCAGCCTGAACAGTTTATCTCCACAAAAGACAAAAAAGCCCTATTTTCTGTCTTGATCAACATTTGGGGGCTTTCTTGGGAAATCTGCTGACAAAGTAAGATAAGGACAAGAATATCCTCCCATGGACCAGGTACTTTGCTACCCAAAACAGGCCCTAGAACATTCAGCAGTAAGGCACCAGTAACCACCCTCAGCCAGAAGTAAGTCATTCACAGTAGTCCCCTTGTGTTTGCTCTCATTTTCCTAGGAGGGTCAGTTAGAAGCATTTGAGTGGAGTTGAAGAATGCTCTTGGCAGCTCCTGGGTGCTGTGTTAGGTATTAATAATGAATATGGGATCAACTCATATACCAACCCCCTGCCAATGACTCTCCCTTCACACAGCTGTAGGAACCCTTCCAGGCACAGCCGGCAAGCTCTGAGTGGCAGAAGCAGCTCCTTGCACATCTGGAACAACTGGTTCATTTAAGAAGCAAAAGGAGATACTGGTGTCCCAATTGTTTTTACTGGGCTTGCAGAAGACTTTAGGAGAGACATCTTAGTTCAAAAATAAAAGAACGACAGTATTATGGGGCTACTCCACAAAATTAGGGATTATTTTTATAAACAGTCTCCAAGATAAATGCTTTTTACAGTTTTCAATCAAAACTAGTATCTAATTTACAAAAGTGAAGCAAAGGCTAATAACAGAAAAATATTCAGATAATTAAATACATTACAGAGCAAAACAGAGTCAAATCGTTGCCAGAAAATCAGAAATGCAGTGACTCTTTCACTCGTCCACCTAGGCATCTTACCAGTTGTGCTCTGTGACAAAACTGACCCTATGGACGGGCTCCCTGAGGAGAGAGGCCTGGCAGGACGGGACCCCTGGGCCACAGCGCATTTGTGTTGTTCAGCTAAGCACGTACCAAGACAGGCTCCAATCTGAGAAGATCTGCATGAAGCTTTTCAGCAAAGACAGCAAGCTGGAGCCCAGGGGTGGCTAGTGGCCCTGAAACTGGTCCATTCCCTGTGAAAGCTGAGCTTGGAAATCTAGCCCCTCAGCTCTCCCAAATGACACTGCTAATTTGCACTCCCACTGATCTCTCTTGAGAAAGCTGCTGCTATCTAACCCCTGAAATTGTTGGGCCAAGGCAGGAAGAGGCAAAGCCCGCTCCCCCTGTTGGCGGAGAGGAAGGTGGCATGTCACTTTACTCCATCACTAACCTGATGTAGAGGGTGGAGTTGGCGATGACGGGGACGTGAGAGGTGAGCTGGCCCCAGATCCTGCTAAGATAAAACACAGAGAAACCCTCATGGGGACCAATGAAAGACATTTGGAATTTGGCCCAGGCTGGGACCCACTGCTGTCTGAGAATCTACACTTGGCTAATGTGTGAGCCTTGTGAAATGAGATGATGAGGGACAAAAAACTCAGAGACTGGACCCAATGACAGGCTTTTACTCTGGTGCAGGGTCCACCTCCTTCCCCAAGCCACTAAAAGCTCCTTGCCTCCCACTGCTCCCCATGGCCTGCCTGGTTTGAAACTTTGCACAATCAACAGCTTAGGCAATTGGCTGCAGTATCTTTTCCTGACCCAAACTCCACTCCTGGGTAATGACAAGTGACAGAAGCCACAAGTGGTATAGCAGACAGAGAGGTGCAGAGCAGCCTGCTAGGGGCTTCCAAAGGAAGGGAGCGCTCCCTACAGCATCCACCCAGTAATGCGTTCTGCAGAAGTTCCATTTTATTAGCAGGTAGAGTCAACTAGATAGGGTCAGTCTATTCAGTTTACGGATTTCACAGCTCTTTTCTTATCTAGAATAAGTAAATGTCCTTATTCACATTAAAACAATGTGAATCCCAGCTGTTGCATGCCTTTTCTGGATCTAGTAACCTTATTATATTTCAAATATTCCCAAGTTCTCAGCATCTCCCCATTACTTGGCGATCCCTAGAAAATATCTTCCTGAGCTGACATGAAGTAGCTCAATGAGCAGAGGTTCCTACATAAGCCTTTCTGTGGACACAGAAAGCCCCCTCCCACACATAGAGATCCTATGGAGAGGTTAACCAAATCTCCCTAGTCAGGTGCTTTCTGAGCTGATGGGCACACACACCCAAAGGGAGGGCTGCCATCACATGCCTGAGAAGCCACCAGAGCTGGTGTGGTTAAGGCCCCAGCCATCTCTTCACTCACTACCCACAGGACATGTTGGTGTCTCATGGACACTGGCCATGATGAGAAATGTCCTGATTAAACCACACTTCCCTCCAGTTTAATGCTTTTCTACTTGCAATATTCCTTCAGTTCCCTATAAAATATGAGGGTGTTTTACTGAAAAAGGAGGTAAAACTCAATGCATGCTGTCTTTATATTGTTTGTAGTGCTAATGAATTTTAATGGGGAGAAGATTCACTGCTTGACTCCAGTAAAGTTTGGGAATTATCTGTATATATCCATCAACTGCTACTTCATTTTCCTAAACTCCTGAGGGCACTGGAGTATCCTGAAGTCCTTGAGTCCTACCTGGCTGCATGTGACACAGCTTTGCAGGCAGGTAGGGTCTTAGAAGGTAGAGAGCACATTGTCAGGCTTTCTCTGCTCTATAAAAAATTAGCTACTGGACAGAATAACTGCTGGTTGGAATCATGAGTCTCAGCATAATAATGACCATCACTGGTCCATGTCCCTCCCATCAACCATGGCGAAGATAGGCTTCCAACTGAAATTACCCGCCAGCCACAACAGCATTCACCCCTGAGGAGCCCGTGCTGGTCCTCATTGGGACCTCCCCTCCTTCCTCTCCTTTGCAGCTCTTGCTGAGCCCTTCTCCAGTCTGGACTCTGCAGTGGTGTCAGTGTGACTCTCATTCTCCTTCTGGAGTTTGCGGGCTTTCTCTATTCAGGGCTGCCAATCTCCAGCTCTGGCCACGCCACTTGCATTCTCCAGCTGTGGCTCATGCAGCCCTCTGGGCTGCAGCCTAATAATCTTGTACACTTTTCTCCTCCCGCCCCAGGCAGACATTCTCCTCCCTGACTTCACTGAGAAGACTGAGGCATGACCTGTGAATACCCCCAATTTCCTCCCTTCTAAACATCTCTGCCTCTTCACCTGCCCCCACCAAATCCTACCGCTAGGAAGAGATGCATGGGTTTCCTCAAAGCTGAGACTGATAGCTGGGCTTTGGATGCTAACCCCTTGGCTTTCTACCCGCCACGGTGCCCCTGTCAGTCACTGTCTCTTTTGCATCTTCAAATTCCCCCTCTCTGCTCTATCCTTCCTCTGCCTAAAAGTATAAGCAGGTATTCCTCAACCCCAAAATCTCCCCTTCCCATGGCCCTCCAGGGCTAAGCCAAAACTGCTTGGTAACTAGGGTGAAACCTTCCCTTCTCTATGTGGGCTCTACTTCACAGATTCATAAACTAGAAAAACTGGAAGGCCCCCAGGGATCATTCAATCTGGCTCTGATTTCCAAAGATGGGACGTTATGGCCCAAAGCCAGCAGAGCCGGGTGAAGGGCAGCTGGGAGTGGCAGCAAGGACTGCCAACTCAGGACAGTGCTCTTTGTACCATCTCGGTTTCTTGCCATCCCCACACACCATCGAGTCCTTTCCTTAATTCACACAGGAGGGCACATCCTCCCACCATATGGGGTCCAGAGCGGCGGGCAGGATTTAAGGTCATTTCTGTTCATGCAGGCTCTACTAAAAAACAGGAGGCCTTACATTTTAAGTCAGGTCTGTTTTCTTTCCATGACTAACGCTCCTGTGTCTTTAGTTGATCAAGTGCTGCCATCAGTGAAGAAGGTGAGTTACCCAATTACCTCAGAATTCTCTTCTAGCATTTGAGTGCTGTAAGCCTATGAATGCTGTTGCAATCTTTCATTAGAGACAGAGTTATTTTGTTCTCTGTAGTCATTACTACATTGCCCAGTTTCTGGCCAGCAGAACTCAAGACCTCTTGACCAACTAGAGACTCCTGATCCTGATCTCTGGGTCCTGGGCCCCATTACCATCTATAACCAGTTACCTGAATTATTGGAGTTGCTGTACTTCGCTGAATGCTCTTCACTGTTTTCAAGAGCAGATCGTTTTGACTTCTTTAAGAATAAAAGAAAAGGGGGAGGAAGGGAGAGGAAAGCAAAGAATAAACATAGTGAAGCTGGGAGTTAGAATAAAAATATTTTCCAGGCATACCATTAAACTAGCTACAGACAAGGTAATATTCAGTCCCATAACTTAATACAGTGAAGAAGTCACAGCCAAAACTAAAGGGGGAAATAAAACAAAAAATGCTGACTTTACTATCTCAGGCCAATCGTTTCCTCCAATTACATTATGCCATAATCTGCCCAGCAAGCTGGGAAACTACATGGGCCATTTCTCTGCTGATTATCACATGGCTCTTTTTTTTTTTTTTTCCAAAAAAAGCTGCACCCCAGTCATCTGGAAATAGTCTTAGCTTTCAAGGAGATATAGCACAGCACCTGTCATTAAATGGGCACCATTAACCTAGAACTTTCTTCACATGTACTCAACAACTCATAGAGGGAATGCAGAGAGACACCAGGCTTACCTTTCGAGCTAAAATCTTTCTTTTTTTTCTTTCCTCCTCAGATCCATGGTGGGACTGAGCTCTTGTCAGTCTTCGATGCTGGTGAATCTTTAAGAGACCATAAGATGTAAGCATATCCCACATAAGGCAGCTTCCTAATGAAAATCTTCTCCAACATGTTTTGGCAAACCATATTTTATTGGGATAAAAAAAAATCTTTCCTTGCTCAGGCTGTCTACTTCCTGGCTCGGGTCTGGATGCCAGGTAGAGGAGTATGCCAGAGGAAGAGGACCTTTCTCATGCTCCTAATGCCTTCCTGCCTTTCCCTCTTTTACAGAAGAAGAATGTGGTGAGACAGCATGGACAATGCATGCCCCCAACTACCACCAGCCAGCATGCTCTGATCAGAAACCCAGACTGCCCTTCCTGGACGTATTTGTTTCCCACATAGACTAAGCAGGACTGAGGGCAGGACTGTCAAGTATTCAGCTCTGCGGGGCAGCATTTAGCCTAAAGGCTGGCTGAGAGTAAGTATGCTTAAAATATTTGCGGAGTGAACGGTCAAATGTCAATCGCTATAAAAAGCACGGCAGAAGATGGGGACACTAAAAGGCAAAGAGGAACTGTTATCAATTTACCTGTTTCTGTTCTTCAATTAGTCTCTTCTCTATACATTCTTTGGCAATTCTCAATGCCTCTTTTAATTTTGTAGGGATCTAAAAGGAGAGAAAAATACATCTCCATTGAAAAAGGTGGCTGGAGATACTTCCAAGTCCTGGAGTAAATGAAGGAGCAGGTGGTTATCAAGAGTCATTTCGGCCGGACACGGTGGCTCACGCCTGTAATCCCAGCACTTTGAGAGGCCAAGGTGAGCGGATCACGAGGTCAGGAGATGGAGACCATCCTGGCTAACACGGTGAAACCCTGTCTCTACTAAAAATACAAAAAATTAGGCAGGCGTGGTGGTGGGCGCCTGTAGACCCAGCTACTCAGGAGGCTGAGGCAGGAGAATGGCGTGAACCCGGGTGGTGGAGCTTGCAGTGAGCCGAGATCGCGCCACTGCACTCCAGCCTGGGTGACAGAGTGAGACTCTGTCTCAAAAAAAAAAAAAAGTCATTTGGAATAAAATCAGTTAAAGCTGTCCATTCAAATCCTACTCCAGCCACTTACGGTATCCCTAACACACTCACTTCTCTAGCATTTTTTAGCAATGAACACATAAACTAAAACATAAATGAAAAATGAACACGATATGTTTCAAGTAATTCAAGTAATTCTCAAGGGCTGTAAATTGCCAAAACAATCTGAAAAAGAAAAACAAAGTTGAGGGACTCACATTTCCTGATTTTGAAACCTATTACGTAGCTATAGTAATTAAAACAGTGTGGTACTGACACGCAGGCAGATACACAGACCAATGGAAAAGAAGAGAGAGCCCAGAAATAAATGCTTGCGGATATGGTCAAATAATCTTTGACAAGGGTTCCAAGAACATACAATGGGGGAAAGGACAGTATATTCAATAACGGTGCTGGGAAAATTGGATATCCACATACAAAAGAATGAAGTTGGACCTTTACCTTACACCATAAACAAAAATTAACTCAAAATGGATTCAAAACCTAAACGTAAGACCTAAAACTATAAAACTCCTAAAAGAAAAGACACAGGGGAAAAGCTTCATGACACTGGATTTGGCAGTGATTTCTTGGATATGACACGAAAAGCACAGGCAATAAAAGAAAAAAATTAAACTTCATCAAAATTTACAACTTTGGTGCAGCCGGGCATGGTGGTTCATGCTTGTAATCCCAATACTTTGGAAGGCTGATGTGGGTGGATCACTTGAGGTCAGAAGTTCAAGACCAGCCTGGCCAACATGGCAAAACCCCGTCTCTACTAAAGATACAAAAATTAGCCAGGTGTGGTGGTGCACGCCTGTAGTCTACTTGGGAGGCTGAGGCAGGAAAATCGCTTGAACCTGGGATGGCAGAGGTTACAGTGAGCTGAGATTGTGCTGCTGCACTCCAGCCTAAGCAACAGAGCGAGACCCTGTCTCCAAAAGAAAAAAAAGAAAAATAAATAAATAAATAAAACATTGGTGCAACAAAGAACAACGGAGTAAAAAGACAACTCAAGGAATGGGACATAATATTTGCAAATCATAGGTCTGATAAGGGGTTAACATCCAGAATATACAAAGGAACTCCAACAACTCAACAACAAAATATAAGTAACCCAATTAAAAAGAGGCAAAAGACATAGACATTTCTCTAAAGAAAATATACAAATGGCCAAAAAACATATGAAAAGACACTCAACGCCTTCAGTCATTAGAGAAATGTAAATCAAAACCACAATGAGACATCACGTCACACCCATTAGGATAGCCACTATTAAAATAATAAAACAAGTGTTGGTGAGAATGTGGAGAAACTGAAACCCTTGTACACTGCTGGTGGAAATGTAGAGTAGTACAGCTGCTATGGAAAACAGTATGGAGGTGCCTCAAAAAACTACAAAATGGAACTACCATATGAGGAATTCCACTTCTGGGTATATATCCAAAAGAATCAAAAGCAGGATCTCAAAAAGATATTTGCACACCCATGTTCACTGTAGCATTATTCATGACAGACAAGAGGTAAAAGCAGCCTAAATGTTCATCAACAGAGGAATGGATAAAAAAAGTGTGGCATATATATACAATGGAATATTACTCAGCCTTAAAAATAGAAGGAGATCTTGTTACATGCTACAATATAGATGAACCTTGAGGACATTATGCTAAGTGAAATAAATGATTCACAAAAGGATAAATACTTATATAAGGTTTCTAGAGTAGTCAAGATCACAGAAACAAAGTAGAATAGTGATTGCCCAGAGCTGCGGGGAGGGAGAAATGGGGAGTCATTATTCTATGGGTATAGAGTTTCAGGTTGTAAGCTCTAGAGATCTGTTATACAACAATGTGAAGATAGTTAACACCACTAAACTGTACACTTAAAAATGGTTCAGAGAGTAAATTTTATATTGTATTTTTTATCACAATTAAAAATTTAAAAATTTAAAAATTAGGTCAGGCACAGTGGCTCACACCTGTAATCCCAGCACTTTGGGGGGCCATTTGGGGCCAAAAGTTCAAGACTAGCCTGGGCAACATAGTGAGACCCTGTCTCTACGAAAAAATTAAAAAATTAGCAGGGTGTGGTGTTATGCGCCTGTTGTCCCAGCTACTGAACAGGCTGAGGCAGAAGGATTACCTGAGCCCAGGAGATTGAGGCTGCACTGAGCCCCGTCATTGCACCACTGCACTTCAGCCTGGCAACAAAAAATCGCCTACTTCAAAAAAAAAAAAAAATTAAAATTAAAAATTAAAAAAATTGGCCAGGTGCGGTGGCTCACGCCTGTAATCCCAGCACTTTGGGAGGCCGAGGTGGGTGGATCACCTGAGGTCAGGAGTTCGAGACCAGCCTGACCAACATGATGAAACCCCATCTCTACTAAAAATACAAAAATTAGCCAGGTGTGGTGGCACATGCTTGTAATCCCAGCTGCTTGGGAGGCTGAAGCAGGAGAATTGCTTGAACCCAGGAGGCAGAGGTTGCAGTGAGCCGAGATCACGCCATTGTACTCCAGCCCAGGTGACAAGAGCAAGACTCTGTCTCAAAAGAAAAAAAAATTTAAAAAATTATATAAAGCTTATTGGAACACACACAAATTCAACCATTTATTATTTTATAACTTCAGAGATATTTTCTTTGTGAGAGATTTATGTTCTGAATTTTACAAGATTAAACTTTCCCAGCTTTTCCTGTTGGGAAACATTCCTAACCACAGCCCAGTTTGTGTCTGAGCCTATCATTTCTATTTTTTTTTTTTTTTTTTTTTTTTTGAGACAGAGTCTCACTCTGTTCCCCAGGCTGGAGTGTACCGGCATGATCTCAGCTCACTGCAACCTCTGCCTCCATCATTTCTCTTTTTTTTTTTTTTTTTGAGACAGAGTCTCACTCTGTTGCCCAGGCTGGAGTGCAGTGCTGTGATCTCAGTTCACTGCAACCTCTGCCTCCTGGGTCCAGGCAATTCTCCTGCTTCAGCCTCCCGAGTAGCTGGGATTACAGGCACCTGACACTAAGCCTGGCTAATTTTTGTATTTTTAGTAGAGACGGGGTTTTGCCATGTTGGCCAGGCTGGTCTGGAACTCCTGACCTCAAATGATCTACCTGCCTTAGCCTCCCAAAGTGTTGGGATTACAGGCGTGAGCCACCGCACCTGGGCCATTTCTTAATTTATTAGCTTTTTAAACCATGAGGAGTCCGGTCCTGGAAGATAAGACCCCCAGATCATGTTGAACTTTTTGTCTTTATTATTCTGTAAAAATTCCAAATTAAAAAAAAAAGCTGTAATTAGGTAATACAGTCACATGGTTTAAAATCCCAAAGGTATAAAAGGGCACATACACACATACACAGTGAAGTCTCCCATCTACTTCCATGGAGGAAACCAATGTTACCAGTCTCCTGTATATCTTTCCAGAAAGTCAGTGTACATACAAGAATTAATGTTGGATTTTAAAATCATACTATCTTTGCTGTATAGGGTCTCTGGCTTAGGGGAAGAGCGAGGTCTAGTACTAATTCCTGAATCCTAGAGGTCGGACTGTCAGGGTTGGAGGAGAATATATTTATTGACAAGGCTGAAGAAATTTCCTAAGATGTTGCAGTGAAGAAGACATTAAATTTAAATGTTTTTTCTCTCCTACTTCAGATCCAAAGAAGCTATTATTGTCAGAATTCCTCTAACTGGCAAAACAGAACAGAGGAAAGTACCTCTCTCACTGATACAATCTTCTAACCCTGCCTTGGTTTTCTTTTTTTTTTTTGTTTTCTAAATTTATTTTCATCCTAATAGTAGTACTTGTTCTTTTGGAATATAGAAAGGAGAGGGAGAATTACCTTTTATCCTCCCACACAAAATCGCACTCACAGTGAGCACTGCCAAGAGCCATGGCCTAAACAAGGAGTTTCCATAGATGACCTCAGTTGTCTAATGACAACAGACATGCATTACTCACCAATTTTACACATGAGTACATGCAGACTCAAAGATTAAGTGCTTGCCCATAGGTCAGTAGCTCTCAACTGGGAGTAATTTTGTACACCACCCCCCAGGAGACATTTAGCAATGTCTGGAGACATTTTTGGTTGTCACAGTGCAGGAAAGGGGGCAAGGAGTATTGTTGGCATCTAGTGGTGAGGTTAGGGATGCTGCTTCACATCCTACTGTGCACAGGCAGCCCTCACAACAAAGAATCATCTGGCCCAAAACGTCAAATACCGTGGTTGAAAAACCCTGCTGTAGATAACAGCTAATATTGTAAGAACAAAGTAATATATCATTCTGGTTTTTTGGGTTCCGAAGCCCATTCTCTTTCCATGACACACAACACCACTGCTTCCCAGGAGAAGACCTCCTTCCAGGCTTGTTTCTAGATAGATAAGTTGTTTTACACATTATCTTATTTTTTTATACCTAAGCACAAACCTAAATCATTTTCCATATTACTACAATGTCTTTATCAATTTCACTTTTAATTATATTATCAAATAGATGTACCATAAATTATTAAACTAGCCCCTAATTGTAGGACATTTAGATTATTTCCAAATTTTCCCTATTATATATCTTTTCTTTTTTTGGCTAAAAATACAGCTAACTTTCAAAGTCAACTTAGTTATGTCACAAACCAAAAAACGATATAATTGTCTTTACCTTAAACTGTGGTTTTTCAGAAGTGGTTAGTAAAACATCGCTGAATAATCTGTAAAGAAAAGAAACAAACAAAAATCTTCCTTGAACCAGATGCACTCTCAGACTAGGATTAAAGCAGATTAAGACACCTTTAGCCCATGAGGTCTCCCTTCCCTGCACCACATCCTCCAGCCCCGGGCCCAATCCACCATTCCATGTTCATTAACAAATGCAAAGGGGTTTGCAGGTGGCCCAGTGTGACCCCTTTCCCACTGTTACTAGGGTATCTGGGCCAGCTGTGTACTAGAGGGGGTTTCCCCGCTATGGGCAATATTTTTAAGAAATTACTTTTGCGAATGCTAATTTGCAAAAATATCGCAAATAATATATGCAGTAGATATTTCTAAATAGAATAGTTTTCTGCTATTTTTCTTGCCTCAGAAGAGGATAAAATTTATTCTAGAGTTCAGTAACATAAAAATGTTCAAGTAAGTAGAAAGGAATTGTCCTGATTGGAATCTAACAGGAAAGTAATTTTCTCCTAAGTATTTCTCATGCTTCATTTTTAAAAGTAGTAGCTTTTGGAGTAAATCAATTCTCTCTTCAAAAATATGTTACTGGCTGGGCGCGGTGGCTCATGTCTTGTAATACCAGCACTTTGTGAGGCTGAGGCAAGTGGATCACCTGAGGTCAGGAGTTTGAGACCAGAGTGGGCAGCATGGTGAAACCCCTTCTCTACTAAAAATACAAAAATTAGCCGGGTGTGGTGGTGCATGCCTGTTGTCCCAGCTACTTGGGAGGCTAAGGCAGGAGAATCCCTGGAACCCAGGAGGCAGACGCTGCAGTGAGCCGAGATTGCACCACTGCACTCCAGCCTGGGCAACAGAGCGAAACTCCATCTAAAAAAAAAAAAGGTATGTTATTGCAAAAAAGTAAACAACACTGGTTCTACTTAGGGGGAGAGGTGGGGAGAACAGCAGAAATAATAACTATTGCATACTGGGCTTAATAGCTAGGTGATGAAATATGTACAACAAACCCCCCATGATGTGTTTAACTATGTAGCAAACTTTCACATGTACCCCCAAACCTAAAAGTTAAAAATAAAAAAAAAAGATTTAAAAATTACCCATGTGACCAAAAAAAAAAAAAAAGTATATTATTAAAAACAATAGCATGGGCCGGGTGCAGTGGCTCACACCTGTAATCTCAGCACTTTGGGAGGCTGAGGCAGGCGGATCACCTGAGGTCAGGAGTTCAAGACCAGCCTGGCCAACATGGTGAAACCTTGTTTCTACTAAAAATACAAAAACTAGCCAGGCGTGGTGGCGTGCACCTGTAGTTCCAGCTACTCGGGAGGCTGAGGCAAGAGGATCACTTGAACCCGGGAGGCGGAGCTTGTAGTGAGCCAAGATCACACCACTGCACTCCAGCCTGGGTGACAGAGGGAGACTCCATCTAAAAAAAAAAAAAAAAAAAAAAAAAAGAAAGAAAAGAAAAGAAAAAAACAATAGCATGAACTGGGTGACCTGGGCACAGTGGCATGCGCCTGTAGTCCCAGCTACTCCAGAGCTAGAGGTGGGAGGACCCTTTGAGCTCAGGAGTTTAAGACCAGCCTGCGTAACACAGCAAGACTCTCAAAAAGAAGGAGGGGGGAGAGGGAGGCGGAGGGGGAGAGGGAGGCGGAGGGGGAGAGGGAGGCAGAGGGGGAGAGGGAGGCAGAGGGGGAGAGGGAGGCAGAGGGGGAGAGGGAGGCAGAGGGGGAGGGAAAGAAAAGGGGAGAGGAGAGGAGAGGAGAGGAGAGGAGAGGAGAGGAGAGGAGAGGAGAGGAGGAGGGAAAGAGGGAAAGAGGGAAAACAATAGCATGAACAACTCTGAACTGCTGGGTAAAACAGGTCAAAGAATAGAAATGGTTGCTTGGGGAGCACCAAAACAGCTATAAGTAAGTCTTTCTTTGAATATGCCTCCTGCCCCTCCCCTACTTTTTAAAGAGATGGAGTCTTGTTATGTTGTCCAGACTGCCCTGGAAGTCCTGGGCTCAATCAATCCTCCCATCTTGGCCTCCTGAGTAGCTGAAACTACAGGCATGTGCCAGTATGCCTGGCTGAATATCCTGCGCCCCCACTTTGTTTTATTTTTTATTTTATTTTATTTTTTTGACATGGAGTCTCGCTCTGTCATCCAGGCTGGAGTGCAGTGGCGCGCTCCAGTGCAAGCTCTGCCTCTCGGGTAGCTGGGACTACAGATGCCCGCCACCACGCTCGGCTAATTTTTTGCATTTTTAGTAGAGTCGGGGTTTCACCGCGTTAGCCAGGATGGTCTCAATCTCCTGACCTCACGATCCACCTGCCTTGGCCTCCTAAAGTGCTGGGATTACAGGCATAAGCCACCACGCCTGCCCCTCACTTTCTTTTATTTTTGAGACAGGGTCTCACTCTGTCATCTAGGCTGGAGTGCAGTGGCGAGTTCACAGCTCACTGCAACCTCAACTTCCTAGGCTCAAGCGATTCTACCACCTCAGCCTTCCAAGTAGCTGGGATTATTAAAAGGTGCACACCAACACACCTAGCTAATTTTGTTGTTTTTGTATTTTTTTGTAGAGATGGGGTTTCGCCATGTTAGCCAGGCTGGTCTTGAACTCCTGAGCTCAAGTGATCCACCTGCCTCAGCCTCCCAAACTGCTGGGATTATAGGTGTGAGCCACTGCGCCCAGCTATATTAATCTTTTTTAAAGACTGGAACTTCATCACAAGTAGAAAAGACAGGATTAGCTTTCCCCACAGGGCTCCTCAGGGCCCCGTCTGTCCCTCAGCCATACATCTCTTTATTTCCAGAGGACACATTTTAATTGAACATGGTTTACGCCTGTCCAGGAGCTCTTCTCATGGCTGAAGCCCACATGGTAGAAAGACTTAGGTGAAGCAAAAAATATTTGGATTCACTTAAGGACTGGAAGACTGAGAGAAAGATGTAAGAGCTTTGGAATGGGGAGTGTAAATGCAAACTCAAGTAAATCAACCTGTATACAGGCAATTTCCTAAGTACAAGCGCATTTTGCTAGAAAAGTTTGTGTGAAAGTTGTTTTCCAAACTGGGTCTGTCTTTCCATATTCACATTGTTTGTTTTGTTTTGAGATGGAGTCTTGCTCTGTCGCCCAGGCTGGAATGCAGTGGTGAGATCTTGGCTCACTGCAACCTCTGCCTCCCCAGTTCAAGTGATTCTTCTGCCTCAGCCTCCTGAGTAGCTGGGATTACAGGAGTGTGCCACCACGCCCAGCTAATTTTTTATATTTTCTTAGTAGAGACAGGGTTTCACCACACGTTGGCCAGGATGGTCTGGAACTCCTGACCTCAAGTGATCCACCCGCCTCAGCCTCCCAAAGTGCTGGGATTATAGGCATGAGCCACTGCCCGGCCCACATTATTACATTATTATTAATGGTTGCTGGTTTGGCGACAGACGCTTCAGTGTGTGTGGAACAGCAGAATGTCACATCCACGGGGCAGGGGCTTGGTTTCCTCTTTTCATTATAGTGCCTAGGACAGCAGTTGGCCTCCAGAAGGCCCTCTCTAAACACTTGTGGAAAGAAAGAACCAGGAACCTGAAGTTATCTCTACCTTCTCTGAACTGCCTGCATGCCCTTCAAGTCGTCCCCTGCCTTGTTTCCCCATATTATTGTTTTCAGAGTATATCTGTTATATGATAAGCTGGTGCAGACAAAGCACCAGATACACTGCGTGGTGTGTGATATTCAAAAAAGATCAGCTGATTCAGTAGTAAGTATAACTAACACTTAATGAGCACATATTAAGTGCCGGGTCCCTACTAGGAATCACCTCATTAAATCCTCCCAACTACCTTCTGAGGTGGGAACTTATTATCATTCCCATTTCACAGTTCACAAAACTGTACTTCCAGAGGTTAGGAAACTGTCTAAGGTCACCCAGGTAGAAGTGGTGAAGCTGGAATCCACCTCCAGGTCTGTCTGACCCCAGGCACACCCTTCTTAACCACTCTGCTGCCTTTCCATGAAAGAACAGAAAATGCAGCTGAAGGGAAGGCCCCACAGCACTATTTCAGCTGCCCTGGTTATCTGTTCATAACCCAGTTCCAGAGAAAATGTCTTCTGAGCTCCAAGACCCTAGAACAGTGCCTAGTACATGCTAGAGTTTAATAAATAGTACCCAGTGAGTAAACTCACAAGCAAAAGCATGGGTGCTCAGAAACACGTTGCCCTCTTCCTGGAGCCAACTGGTTTGCTGGGGGCCAACTGGTTTGCTGATGCAGGGTCAGAAAGGAGCCACTTGAGAGGGCCCTCCTTCAGTATTTCCTAAGCTGGGGGCTGCAACACGTACACACACTTAATGCTAATGTACGTACACACAATGCTAACGTTGAGTGAGGAGATACATATGAAAATGACACAGATGTTAAAGGATAGCCATCAGACCAGGAGAGCAGAGAGGTCACAAACAAAGGGTGAGGACATCATGCTGCAAGTGCCCATCAGCAAGCAGGCCACGCCAACTCTGCAGGGACCGCAAGAGTCTTTACTACAGTACCAGGTGCTTGGACACAGTGGTCTGGTGTTCAACATAGTTATCAAGATTACAACCAACGCATATGATTGACTTACGGCATCTGTAAGAGCCGGGAGATGGTAGGCATGCCATTTTTACAGGCTTCACAAGACAGCGTAGACTCCAACACGGCCACTTGAAATGAACAGATACACAGTTTAGTTCCACAGAACACGCTGGCAAATCCACTTGCTGATGAAAAGTTTGACATCGCTTTGCAATAACTGTCTGCGGGCTGATCAGGACAGTGTCAAAAATCTTCACACACAGACAGATGGCATACGTGGGGTGGGGGAATGTTGGCAACACTGGCGTTACCGATGACTCAAAAGAAATGGTTTAGAAACTACATGCTGACAGAAAGCTAAATATATTTCAAAGATAATTGGAGGAAGGATTCAAGATATCATTCATAAAAGTGTTTGTTCTCTTGAAAGAGATGTAAACACTACACAGAAGTAAAATTCTGAACTTGAAAGACATTTTGCTGCTTGCCTGCTTTTCATCAAAACCAGCACACAAAATGCCAATTGTTGATATCTCATCATCCAACACCTTGGATGCTATTAACAGGAGCAGCCAGATTTTTTTACCCATACGTCACTGTTCAGTTTCAGCGGTTCAAATTCAACACAATATAGTCCCAGGGCCTGTTCTCTTGAATTGCCTCTTTTGACACAGTAATGCTTGGTGAAGGGTGGACTTGCGTATTTCCAAGGCACAGGGGTCCAAGAGCTACCCTGCCCTCCCCTCTCTCTGCTCCAGCTGTGTGCCAGCCTGGCTGTGGAGGGGATGAAAGGGTCCTGGATGAGTCTGTACCAGTTCCTGCATCCCTCCTTCCTAAAGTTGCTCTCACTTGTCCTCCAGCTCCCCTCAGCCCCCACAGGTAATGCTGTAAGAGCTCCTGGATCCAATTTGTCTGGGTGTCTGCATCCTGCCTGCCTGCCCTAGGTCTGGGCCTGCTAGGCTCTTATCTACTAGGCTTCTGGCCTATGGCATTCTTGTTTTGTTTTGTTTTTGTTTGAGGCAGAGTCTTGCTGTGTTGCCCAGGCTGGAGTGCAGTGGCGCAATCTTGGCTCACTGCAACCTCGACCTCCTAAGAGGCGGGTTCAAGCAATTCTCATGCCTCAGCCTCCCAAAAAGCTGGGATTACAGGCATGCACCTCCACGCCCAGCTAATTTTTGTATTTTTAGTAGAGATGGGGTTTCATTATGTTGGCCAGGCTGGTCTCAAACTCCTGACCTCATGTGATCCACCCACCTCGGCCTTCCAAAGTGCTGGGATTACAGGTGTGAGCCACCATGCCTGGCCTCTCTTGTTTCTTACAAGTCTCACTTCAGTCTTGATCTGACGTCTGACACCTGCCTGAGTCCTCAAGACTGGCTTCAAGTTGCCTGGCTCTGGCTTCTGCATCACACTCATGGAGGCCATACTTCTCTCTACATCTTCCTGCTTCCAAAGCTCTAAAGCATTTTACGAAAAGTTCCCAGAAATTTCAGATAGCCTGGCAAATGGACAAGCCACCTGAATTTTCACAGAAGTATATTTAAGTAAACTACTCAAATTTGGTCTACTTTTAAATTGGGTAAGAATTTCTGGCTGTGGAGGACAGCAACTTCCTCTGGATCTTTCCTGGACTCTGGAAAGGGGATGAGTGGCTCTGCATACTACCAGGGCCCAGAAGACCCTTCCCAACCCCATACTGACCCACAGCCATGGACGGGGCAGGAGGGAAGGAGTCCACAGGCACCGAGTCTGGCGGTCGTCCATAAGTCATTTCATACAGTAAGTGGCCAAAGCAGTAGACATCCACACTTTCCAATGTCTGTGGAAGAAAGAGCAGCAGCGTGTTCACCCTTCACTTTGGCTTTGTGGACCCCCGCGCTCCTGCCCCAAGCCTTCTCTGAGAAACAAAGCCCAGGGATAGCCCCACTCCTAACTGGTAATGTAAATGCAACTCCAAAGCCTTTTGTAAAACATCATGAGGTATCCCAAAAGTCTTGGTCCGACCCTCCACAGTTTTCCAATCAGTGAGTCTACCTCTCTCCTTACCCCACCCACCATTTCAACTCAGCCTCCCAGAGATACAGCAGTGCTCCAAGGGCTGATGGGCAAGGCCTGTCCCAACTATACCTTTCACTACTTGGTGCATATTTCCTACATGGGCAGGTCATGGGGATAATTGACACCTAAAAATGAACCTGCTATTTCATTACTTTAGCAACTTACATTGATTTTCCTGAATTGTGAAAAATAAGATCGGTAGAAGGCAGGCAGGCCCAATAAGGAATTTTCAAGGTCTAGCAGCCGGCAAGTGTCCCCATCCAGCATCACATTGGAGGCATGAAGATGCCCATAAGGGAATCCTTTGTCATGAAGAAACTTCAGTACCTATCAAAACATATGGGAAAGTTACATTTTCCCCAAACTCATTCAGATATAAGACAAGTTAAACTTTGTTTTTTAGTCAATATGTTTTGAAACAAAACCAAACAGGTCACTGGGAAGATTCCTGAAGAAAAATGCCACCTCTACCCATTTGTTTGGAAAAGGAAGTGAAGCTGAACGCTTTCTAGTTTTGAGGCTGTGAGATGCAACATCAATTCTTTCTTTCCCCAAAAGAATAGAGAAGCAGCCTGCATATGCTTGGAATTAATAATTCTGATGCCAAAAGTCTCTGCTTTAAGCACTTTCTGATTCCAATAGGCCAGCTATCTTCAGGGCAAAGTCTTGATCCTCCTGCATAGATGAGTGAAGCTATCATATCAGTGCTTCTGCCAGTAATTCAGAAAAAGGGGTTGAACTAGAAAACATCTCTAGTTCAGTCTCTCCTCCAAATATATTTAGCTGTTTATTAATAGGAACACACAACAGGATCCCAGAAAAAGCAGTAAATCTTTTGGCTGCCATGTAAATAATCAGCGGCTTACCCAGTAAGAGAGATGCCTAGATACAGCCCTGCAACGTCCTGGTGAACTAGAGCAGTGATAGCCAAGTGGGGTGCCCAGAACAATTCACTAAGGACTACAAGAAAATATTACAACTTCTCTTCCTAGTTGTTGTTTTTTTAAAATATTATTTTTTTAACTTATAATATACAAAATATATTACTAGTATGCTGTCTCCGTCCAAACAAATATAATATATATACACACATACACATATATGTATGTGCATAGTAGTACACACATATAATTTACAGTTAAATAGACAAAACATTGGGATATTAAATTGGTTATTACTGATAGGGTTGCATAATCCCAGAAGCTTGGAGAATCCTGATCTAGAGGGTGATGTCGGAAAGGCTTCTCACTGTTGGTTATACTTCTGTAAGGGAGCCATATGGCTATGCATATGACATAACAAAATCAAAAACCTTGGCACGGGGATAAAGAGCAACCAAAGATAATATAAAAGTTGGTATCCACACAGTAAAGTTCTTAAAACTCAGACACTAAATTGCAATAGCTAAAGCTTTAAGAATTTTGTAGACCTAAGTGACTGTTGCCTTAGTCTCAAATATTTACTTGTTGAGGCAAAATATGACAATGTAATCAGTTTATAAGTAATCAGGCAACTTAATTGATTTTGGATATTACTTAAGAACTTATCCAGGTGAATAATGCAATTTTGGATGAAATTTGAATGCAACTTAAACAAAAGTACCTCTTACCTCTAATATTTGACGTCCATATGTTTTTATTTGCTGGAGTTCCAGACCCTGAATCTTCTTAGGGTTGCAGTACTTCTTTAGAAATGGGTCTTTTGGTTTTGCCTTTGGAAAAGAACAAAGAACACATAAGAAGCAGCAGAGGGGCCAATATCTGCACACAGACTCCCTGACCAGGCAGGATTCTACAGACGCTAGGGGCGCCAGAGATGGCCAGCTGCAAGATGTGAGTTTTTAAAATACAACAGTCTGCGTTGTTAATAGAAAGAGGCTGACCCAGGTTCCATCCCTTCTCTAGCCCAGTGAAGATGTTTCTGGTCTTGCCCTTAGCAGACCCCAAAGTCTTGCATATTGTTCGAATTCTTCAGTACTGCTTTGTTAAGTGCAAAACACAAACTTAAAAACTGACCTAAGAGAGCAGCTTGCAATGTAATGGACATAATTATTAAATGTTCAACCTTTCCTCACATGGGAAAAGGAATGCTCTTTAACCAAACTAGGTAGAGTTTTTATTGCATGAATAAAAATAAATTCCAAATAAAATCAAAACTAACATCAAATCCTCAGGGCCTAGCCTCTGGAGTCTTAGAGACTAAGTATCAATAACAGGTTCTAAAGGAACTTGAGAATTCCTTATGACCATGAACTTGCACAGGTACCTTGTAGATCAGATCCTTCAACGTTCCCTTTTCGTTAAACATCCTAATTAGCAATGCTGAGGATTCATTAGCTGTGGCAAAGGTAACCCGATAGATGTAAGGGTGCTGTCAAAACAAAAAAGAAATTCACACTGATTTGCGTCAGGAACTAGGTCCTTTTAAATCCAGGATCTGGTTATGCAGAGTCAAGTAGCACTGTGGTGGTTTAGTTGCATATGAATGTAGTGATATTCCCTGAACACATGGCATTTTCAAGTTATTCAGTTACCAGCTAGTTCCTCCTTTTTCAGATGGAGGAAGGGACATAAACTGTAGGAAAAAGGAAAACAGGAAACAGATAATGGATGTGGTAAACTCCACAAATGAAGGGGTCCTCTTTGGTGTGTGCACTCTCATAAGTCAGGCAAAAGTGTGGTGGAAGAGATAAAATGTCTGAGTTTTGAGGATAATAGTGTTAATATCCTGTCTCTGTAAATCAGTAAAGAATACAGCCAAATCTCAGAACAGCCAAATGGAGACCAGGATCAATGTGTCTTTGCTCACAGCTTTGCCTAACATTCCGCACTGCTGTTTGGGTGCCAAGCCAAGAAGCATACTGGCCAGAAAACAGGCAAAAGTAGCGTCTTCTGGAATCTCAGCCCTTTCCACAGTAGCTGGCATGAATCTTCCTACCCTTCTATAGATTTCTGCAACATAAAGATTCACAGTGTCCTCCTCAGATGGGGAAACTGACATTAAGCAACTGGGGTGGAGAAAAGACAAATTATTTAATGAGTGAAAGGCAAGTGCTCTTTTTCCCTGGAATTCTGGTTACATGAAACAAACTGGGTCCAGACAGGTATTACAATGTTCATTAGCTCAAAGGAGTATCATGAAAATTTAAACCCATGGGAGCTGAGCTATGGAGGGATTTTGGAGGCTGGCATGCAGCAGGTTGCAGGGTGGAAAGGTGTACCCGGGAAAATACAGTAATTGATCATGAAGTTCTCCTGATCATCACATCAAAATGGTTGCTGCTGACTTTTTAACAGCTTTATTGAGATATAATTCACATGCCATTACTATTCACACATTTAAACTGTACAAGTCAATTATTTTCAGTATATTCAGTTATACAACCATCATACAATCTAATTAATTATAGAACATTTTCAACACCCCAAAAAGAAACACAATGGGTAGAATAAAAATCCTTGAGTATATACTAATATAAATTTTTTTAAAAAGGAGAAGAGAAGCTCTTTAGAGTAGAATGCCAACTAATAAGTAAATACAGAAGGAATAATAGAGTTAGAAAATCATATTAAATGCTAAAATGCTAGTGGGCTTGATAAAGAACAGAATATGTAGTCTCACAATATCTCCTTACACATTGGTTGTTAATTGTAGGTATTTACCTTAAGAAATTAAGTATGGGTATAATGTTTAGCAAAAATTGTTCACTATGGATTTTTTCTTTTTTTTTTTTTTTTTTCTTTTTTTTTTTTTTTTTGAGACAGAGTCTCGCTCCGTCACCCAGACTGGAGTGCAGTGGCGCAGTCTCGGCTCACTGCAAACTCCGCCTCCCGGGTTCACGCCATTCTCCTGCCTCAGCCTCTCCGAGTAGCTGGGACTACAGGCGCCCGCCAACACGCCCGGCTAATTTTTTTGTATTTTTAGTAGAGACGGGGTTTCACCGTGGTCTCGATCTCCTGACCTCGTGATCCGCCCGCCTCGGCCTCCCAAAGTGCTGGGATAACAAGCGTGAGCCACCGCGCCTGGCCGGATTTTTTCTTTTTTAAAAAATAAGAGCAAAAAGCTGGAGGTGATCTAAATGTCAATAGAAGATTGAGTAAACTAAGGTATAGCCAATGATAATTCTATACAGCCTATAATAATGATGCTATATTTATTGACAACTAAAGATGCTCATGGTACACCATTAATGAAAAAAAAATCAGGTTTTAAAGCACTACATATATAATTTACTTTTTTATCATAAAAATTCTTAAAAAGTAACAACTGAACATTTTGGTTCATACTTCTGGTTGACTGGGATTACTGGTCAATTTTCTTTTTTTTTTTTTTTCTTTTTTTTTTTTTTTGAGAAGGAGCCTGCTCTGTTGCCCAGGCTGGATTGCAGTGGCACAATCTCGGCTTACTGCAAGCTCTGCCTCCCGGGTTCATGCCATTCTCCTGCCTCAGCCTCCCTAGTAGCTGGGACCACAGGTGCCCGACACCATGCCCGGCTAATTTTTTCTATTTTTAGTAGAGACAGGGTTTCACCACGTTAGTCAGGATGGTCTCAATCTCCTGACCTCATGATCCGTCCGCCTCAGCCTCCCAAAGTGCTGGGATCACAGGTGTGAGCCACCGCGCTCGGCTTATTTTCTTATTTTTGCTTATCTGCCTTCTGACTTTGCTACCATTACTAAGCACCATTTATATGTGCTTCTTTTTTTAAAGAAGCACATCTATTAAAAGAAATTTAGGGCCAGGTGCAGTGGCTCACACCTGTCATCCCAGCACTTTGGGAAGTCAAGGCAGGCAGATCACGAGGTCAGGAGTTCAAGACCAGCCTGGCCAACATTGTGAAGCCCCATCTCTACTAAAAATACAAAAATTAGCCGGGTGTGGTGGTGCACACCTGTAATCCCAGCTACTTGGGAGGCTGAGGCAGGAGAATCGCCTGAACCCAGGAGGTGGAGATTGCAGTGAGCCGAGATTGCACCACTGCATTCCAGCCTGGGTGACAGAGAAAGACTCCATCTTGAAAACAAAAAAAAAAAGAAATTTAGGACTAGGTCCTGACAGCCTGTGTCACACAACCAATCAAGCTCTAAGACTAAAGTGTCTTTTTGGCCTCACATTGCACCTCATTAATAGCTTGGTTTTGCTAGCTTGACAAGACACTATACGGCCAAAAACAAACTTGCCAAACCAAGTGCACAAGTCAGCGTTAATTGTGTTCAGTTCGCTAGTGATTCATTCCAGGGAACTACATCTTCATGCAGACAAGATAAAGAATGTCAATGTTAACTCAATTTCCTGGCCAGATTAGTCTTTGCTGAAGACATTCTGCACATATTTTGAAATATATCAGTGTGGTTCTTTGCACTGAAGGCCCTGGATTAGAGCTCTGTAGTGGCGTAAATAATATCATGTATTCCTAAAGGTCATCTGGGTAGCCTGTGAGGGTAGTTAACTCAGATAGAAAAATGTCTATTTTGCCTTTTCTTCACCCAGCTTATCTAAATCCTCATTAGTTCTATTTTCTCAGGCTGGAAAGAGTATCTTTCAGTTCCACTGATATAAACACCTTCACCAAGAACAAGAGGCTGGGAGAAGTGGCTGCTTCCCTACTCTCATCTTTGTTTAAAATTCAAAGTCTATATTTAAATTACTATGTTTCATGGGTTGTGCAGATGTCATGAATGCCATTTCAAATAGCCTATGATCTAAGAGATTAGCCCTACACAATTTCAGTCTGAACTGAAATCCACTGTATCTCCCCATTCTCTTTTCCAGCTTTTCTGTCCATGTTCACCCAGAAAAAAATACTGTGACTCTGTCATCAGCACTGAGAATAAAAGAAAGACATATACTCACCAAACAAGAAGGCAGAAGTTTGATTAGACACTGAAAATCTTTATCTGACAAATACTTGTCCGGGCCAAGGTCAGCCTGAAAACATGGAAGGGAATATCAGGGTACTGCTTTGGTCACCAAAAGAAAAATTCCTTGTCTTTCCCTTTAATTTTATTATCCAAAATATGACTGGAAACCAAAGATGAAAACAACACTAAGTCTGGCTGCCTCAAGACCTTTCTGGAGAAGCAGTGTGTAAAAATACCAGACTTAACTGTAATCTTATCTAATTCCATTAACCAAATGTATCACTAAAACTCTCAAAGTCAAAGAGATAAAGTAATGCCCAAGTATTTTTTTTTGGAAGTAAACTCCAAAACTATAAACCCTAAAGAGATTCCAGAGAGTTATTTTAAGCTGTTCTTATTTCTTTCCAAATGTTTACTAGTTGACCAAATATAATTGCATTTATATAACCAAATGCACAGGAAAATGACGCAAAATGACTTTTCTTTGACATGGACCAAGGAAACCTTTACATCATCACTTAAGAGCACAGTACAATTTTGTAATTCTCTTGTCAAATCTGCTTTCATTAACCCATCTAAAGTCACTGAATGAGACTGAAGCAAAAAGCTAGCTTACCCAGCTTAACACTAGCCGTTCCTTTGGCTGATTTTTAATCTTCATCAAGAAATATTTCTTCCTTATTCTCCAACCTGCCATAAAAGCAAAAATGTGCTTAGAGCTGTACAATTTTTGCAACAATTGATATGTTTCACTAAGTAATCAAGAAAAATTAAGTTTGGCAATATTATTCGCAGCTACATAGGCACAAGTAAAAGAACCATTTGATAACGTTGACACAGTAAAGGCTATACTTAAAAAGAAACAGTAATTGAAGAAATTATTCACGGAAAAGGCAGGAAAATAGCACTTCAGTTTAGATTTAGTGAAAAAGATGAAGAAGGAATGGTGTTTCTGAAAGTTATTACCATCCAAATCCTTTGATGGGGCTTTAACTAAGGTTCATTAAGTATTAACAGTTAACAGCTGTATCCTCAAGCCGTTGGGATGCAAAAAGAAAAAGTCACCTGCATTTAAGCATGTTCCTGGGATACATATCAGAAAGCATGACTAAGGATCCAGTTCTGTGATCTGTCTTTTTAACAGAATGAGCGTGCCAATGTCTCACCTATGTCTTTCAAAGGTTCCACCACCTCCCACTTTGGTTCCGATCGGAAGAACATGGAAACCTGTTGTAAGGCAATCTCTGCAAAGACATTTTAGAAACCCATTAGTCAGACATATCAGGAAAGGGCCATATGCTGAAGATATTATTCTTCTAAATAAATCCTCATAGTCTATGACCTTTTTTAAAAACTTAATTACCAAAAATAATAATAATAATAATAAAGAAAGAAAATAAACACAAACTAAATGCAATGTGGGATTTTAGATTGCACCCTGGAATAGAAAAAGCACACTAGCAGAAAAACTGGTAAAATCTGAATAAAGCCCACAGTTAATAGTAACATTACTAATATTCACTTCTAGTTTTGATAAATGTGCCATGGTTATATAAAATATTAACATTAGGAGAAACTGGGTGACAAGTAAATGGCAATTTTCTGTACTATCATTGCAACTTCTTTTGTTTAGTTTTGTTTTTTGTTTTTTGAGATAGGGTCTCACTCTGTTGCCCAGGCTGGAACTCAGTGGCACAATCACAGCTCACTGTAACCTCAACCTCCTGGGCTTAAGTGATCCTCCCACCTCAGCCTCCCGAATAGCTGGGACTACAAGCATGGGCCATCACGCCTGGCTAAATTGTTTTTGTTTTGTTTTGTTTTTTTTGAGATGGAGTTTCGCTCTTGTTACCCAGGTTGGAGTGCAATGGTGCGATCTCGGCTCACCGCAACCTCTACCTCCTGGGTTCAAGCAATTCTCCTGCCTCAGCCTCCTGAGTAGTTAGGATTACAGGCATGTGCCACCATGCCCGGCTAATTTTGCATTTTTAGTAGAAACAGGGTTTCTCCATGTTGGTCAGGCTGGTCTCGAGCTCCCGAACTCAGGTGATCCGCCCACCTCGGCCCCCAAAGTGCTGAGATTACAGGCATGAGCCACCACACCCGCCCAACGCCTGGCTAATTTCTGGTGTGTGTGTGTGTGTGTGTGTGTGTGTGTGTGTGTTTTTTAGTGACAAGGTATTTGCCATCTCACCCAGGCTGTTCTCAAACTCTTGGCTCAAGAGATCCGCCCATCTCGACCTCCCAAAGTGCTGGGAATACAACCATGAACCACTGCACTCAGCCCACTGCAATTTCTATGTAAATCTAAAATTATTCTAAAATGTAAAGTTTATTTTAAAAATTATTAATAATGTGAAAATGTATATTTTTCAAAACTGGAAAATCTAAAATATGTAATCTAGCTGGTCTAAGCCAAGAATTCAATATATATGCACCAGACCACAACCCAAGCCCAAAACTCAAAACATGTTCTAAAGTCAGCTGGGAACAGTATTTAATGTTGCTCCAAGTACTATTTATCCCATCTGGAATTATAGCTTTCATCAACAAAAAAGTGATTAGCCTTAAATATATACTAGAAATAAAAGCCAGTGTACAGCAACAACATGGTTCTATTGTGGAAAGTCTCCGAGTGCCTGTTTACTGGGAAAAAAAAAATCCATCCTCTTTTTGTGTTCATTTATCATGAAAATGCTTCCCCCTTTTAAGAAGACAATGAGAAAGGAAGTTCTTTAAAATTCTCTGCATTAAGAAATTATGAAAATAGCTGTGCTTTTACATTTCCTGTAAAAAGCAACATCTGTAATTTGCCATTTCCCCTCATTGCAGTGAGTAAATGAAGCCACTCCAGATCCTTGAAAGCAAACAGCAATCCTCCAAATGCACTGTGGAATTTCACTTCTGCCTAGCATTAACTACATTCCAGGCAGACTGGTGAGGCATGAGGGATTCAGTAGAAATGCTCTCCATGTGTCAAAATGACCTTGTTTGGAATTCACATGTCAAGAGCTTGGCAAACAATATCATTTGGATATATTTTATAGTACATTTTGAGTTAAGAGATCAGGGAAGAAAACAATTTACTAGCTATCTGTTTACTGACTCAATATGTAAAGTGTCAATGGCATCTACTCAGAAGAAAACATGTGATGTGATGACCAAATACAAAACTGGCTCCATTCACATTTGTTCTAACTACCCCAGAGTGTGACAAACCATCTGGAAGATCTGGGTGCAGCAGAAACACACAGACTTTCATTATCAACACTGGAAACTTTGTACCTCTTCTATAATTCATGTTAATATAAAGTGTTTTTAGTATTTCCAAAGTAACTCGAACATAAAGAAACTTAAAAGGAAATTAACTGAAAAATCATTCATATCAACTTTGAGAAGGAGCATGAAAAATAATTCTCTAACGTGTACAATGTCATTCTAAAAGACTGACAGTGACACGGAATTCCCTACAAAATCATTATTCAGCAATATCTACTGTATGCTACTACGTGCCATACATTGTTTTAGGAATAGGGGAAATAGCTGTGAACACATGGAACATACTGGATTTCTCGATAAACTGAGGACTGTGAAATAGCTTTCTTCATTTACGGGGAATTGGAGAAAGGACAATTTCTTCCCACTGAACTGTGATTTACTGTCAAATAAACTGCATGACTATCATGTGCCAAATAATAACCCCCTCCTTCCACAGACTCGGGCAACACATTTCAACCCTAAATATCTACTCCTTTACTTAGAAGCCTTTACTGGTTCCCCACTTCCTTGCCCAAATCAAGACCAAACTTATAAACCGAGTGTTCAACCAACCTCTGGCTTTAACCTACCTTTCTGGCTTTATCTCCCACAGTGTGTGGGGTCTCTCTACACTCTGAGATTTGCCTACCATGCCCCTAAAGACTGGCCTGCCCCCACTCCCTCAGCATTTTCCATCTGGCCCAGACTCAGCCCAGATGTTCTGCTCCATTAGCCAGGACTCTCCCCCTCTCTCCTTCTTTCTCTCCTCTGTACACTCTCAGTGCTCTATGTGTCCCTCTCTTATGGGATTACCTGCGAATGTCCTCTATTAGGGCTACTCTCTTCCACTAGACTGTATGCGCTGGCTGGAAGGGTAAAGCCAGGATATATCTTCTCAAGCTGCTCTGCCCAGAGCACTGGCCACTGCCTCTCGGCCTGGCTACCTTCTACTCACCCCTCAGATCTCCGTGTAGGAATGAACTCTTCCAGGAAGCCTTCTTTCAACTTTAGGTGTGGATCATCCATGCCCCCGCCCCCTTCCCCAAGGTGCATCCTTGGCAGAGTAACATTTACTCTGCCACAGCCATCACCTGTCAATCTCCCTGTGTAACTGTCATGGAGTAGGAAGTGGGGGAATTATTCTTTCCTCCTGGCTGTATACGTAGCACCTAGCACACAGTGGATGCTCGATAAGTATCTGATGAAGCAGGAATCAAGGGTTCAATTGTGTTCAGCAGATGTGGAAACTCTCTCCCATTAGAACATGAAATCCATGAGACGGAAGGCATCTGCCCTCTAGTTCTGACACAGGAACTGACTGACATATGTGGAAAAACTGCATGCTCAGAAAGTGCTGATAAACAAGCTGGAGACAGGAAATGGAGAGCACAGCCTTCAAGTCCATCCTGTGCTTCCCACAGAGCTCAGTTGTACCAGGCGCCCCCAGTGCGAGCAGTCATTGAATTCCTCGATCACAGCCCCATGGAATGACTGCAGGGAACAAACACTGACTCCTCTAGCACTGGAGCTAGGGTCCAGACCCCTAGTCCACTACAGCAGGTTGCACTGCAGAGAGGCCTGCAAGCTCACCAAATACCCTGCTGTTGTTCTAAATATAGTCCTCTTTCCCCACTCTCTCCCTTTTTATATCCTGGAGTCCACTACTGTCCTACCTTTTCAAGGGATTCCTGGGGCTTTAGGCCTAAAAGGGGAACTTCAGCACTCCCTGGTCTATTCCCCCTCCCCAGCCTCTTGTTTTATAGGTCAGGATGTGGGCCCACAAAGAGGAAATGCTGCTAATGACAAAGCTGGGACCAGGATACAGGCCTCTTGATTTCTGGTCCAAATGACTTTTGCGTGGACATAAAAACCCCCTTACTCCACTGGGCGCGGTGGCTCATGCTTGTAATCCCAGCACTTTGGAAGGCTGAGGTGGGTGGATCACGAGGTCAGGAGATCGAGACCACAGTGAAACCTCGTCTCTACTAAAAATACAAAAAATTAGCTGGGTGTGGTGGCGGGCGCCTGTAGTCCCAGCTACTCAGAGAGGCTGAGGCAGGAGAATGGTGTGAACCCGGGAGGCGGAGCTTGCAGTGAGCTGAGATTGTGCCACTGCACTCCAGCCTGGGCGACAGAGCAAGACTCCGTCTCAAAAAAAAAAACAAACAAAAAAAACCCCTTACTCCAAGAGGGTATAAGGACTGAGGCAGTAAGATGGCTACAGTGCAGTGAGGCTTTTAAATTATAGAAGTACCTTGTTAAAAAGATGAATATTGTAGGCCAGGCACAGTGGCTCATGCCTGTAATCCCAGCGCTTTGGGAGGCCAAGGTGGGCGTAGCACGAGGTCAGGAGTTCAAGACCAGCCTGGCCAACATGGTGAAACCCCATCTCTACTAAAAATACAAAAAAATTAGCTTGGCATGGTGGCAGGTGCCTGTAATCCCAGTTACTCGGGAGGCTGAGGCAGGAGAATCATTTGAACTGGGGGGCTGAGGTTGCAGTGAGCCACGATCACGCTACAGCACTCCAGCCTGGCCAACAGGGTGAGATTCCGTCTCAAAAAAAAAAAAAAAAAAAAAAGTAAGGGGGATATATATGTGAGATAGATTCTCAACACAAACTTCTCAGGACCAGGAGATACCTGTTTTCCCTGCACAACAGCTGGCCCTCAATTAGACTTTCTAATTCAAATGAACACCTCACAACTCCCTCACAGAAGACCAAGGGTCTACATTTCCTTTCTGAGGATTGGCTCTTCTGGAGAAAACCTGGAAAAGAAAGAAAGGCCCAGCAGCCCCAGGCTGGGGACCCAGGGAAGAGAGAAGGAAGGTGCCAATATCCTGAGAGCTCCTGGTTAGCCATCCCCTGGGAGCAGAATGCCATCACAGTCCCCCTCCAACAAGGCACCCTCACCCTCCATCAGAGCGAGGACCAGGAAAAGTGCTCTGCTGATTCTGGCCACCACTTGAACACAGAACTCAAATCCTGCTGAAATGAAGCTGGGTGGTGACTGCAGACCATGTGGAAAATGAGAAGAGGTGGAGACATTACCCACATTAAAAGGGAAAAGTGGGCCAGGTACAGTGGCTCATGCCTGTAATCCCAGCACTTCGGGAGGCTGAGGTGGGCAGATCATTTGAGCTCAAGAGTTTGAGACCAGCCTAGTCAACAAAGCGAAACCCCCTCTCTACATACAATTAAAAAATTAGCTGGGCATGGTGGTATGCACTTGTAATCCCAGCCACTCAGGAGGCTGGGGCACAAGGATCACTTGAACCCAGAAGGTCATGGCTGCACAGAGCTGGGATAGCGCCACTGCGCTCCAGCCTGGGCAACAGAGTGAGACCCTTGCTCAAAAAACAAACAGGGAAAGCGGCCCTGCTTAGAGAAGTGCCACAAAGTGAGAGTCGTGCAGGGTATGTTCTGTGGGCCATGCTGTGAATCTCGGAATGGTCCTGTCAAGCTGGCATGGAGGTGGTGGCCTATGCTTCCTTTTCCTGAGGTGGCTGGTATGTCAGCCTTGAGGCTAGACAAACTCTGAAATTTCATTCAAAGAGGGAAATAAATCAACATCTCTCTGAAAACAGCATCCATCACCTATTGTTTCATTCCAGGATTGTGCCCGCTGAATAGCGGCCAGCACAGGTTCTGGCAGGAGTTTCTGGTGGTCTTTTTATATCCCTGCCCACATCTGCTTTGGACTCCTGACCCTCTACCATGCTGGAGGCCTGGGGGTGGGGAGGGGGAGTGGAGATCAAAGACAACAACAGCATGTGGGGCAGGTACAGAAAAAAGCAGAGAACCGACAACTGTCAGAATAGACAACCTTCTAGAAGCCACAGAGCATTTTAACTTAAACACTCAGACCAGACTAAAGTCACACAAATGTGCAATCCTGGCTAGGGCCCTCCCTCTCTGGGGGCCTTAGTTGAACTCATTTATGAAAAGAGAGGGTTAGACATGATACATCTGCTCTAAGATCCCTTTTAGCTCTGACCCCACGAGACTCAATGTACTTCTGGTGCCAGCTCCCTGAGAGCAAGGAACACATTTATTTGTGCCTGCATCCCCAACACCCAGCACACATCACATTTGTTGAATAAATGGCATCATTACACGTGCACTACACCTTGAAGCTTGCCCTCAGGAGAACATTAGCAGGCACTTGCAGGGAATGAGGGAGATAAACCACTGAGTGGGCCTGGGTTAGGGCTGATTTGACAAGTCAGTCCAGATGGCCTGCTGTCTGACAATTTTGGGAACAATCAAGGTGAAACATTGAGAAATGAAAGCCACAAAAGATGCTACTTTGACAGAATTCAAGCTGTCCCTAGAGCCCCAGTCCTATCTGTGGTATCCTTTCTCTTCCGTGAACAAAAAAACAAGTGGAGGCAAGAATGGAATCCTTGTAACAACTCAATGCTCCATTTGGTAACTTACGGTAAGTGTGAGTTTGAAATAAACTTTCCTTCTCTTGGTTACACTCTAGAAAGGCATTTTCCTTAGCCCTGCAGAGCACTTCGGTTAGGAAATGGCAGGTACATCATAGCGGGAGGCTTCTCACGCTTTAATGTGCATGCAAATCACCTGGGGACCTTGTTAAAATCAATCTTGATTCAGGAAGTCTGGGATGAGGACTGAATTCTGCACCTTCGACAAGCTCCCAGTGATGCCAATGCTGCTGATCAGAGAACCACACTGTGAGTTACAAGCCTCAAGGGCTGTGGTTTTCAAACTTGGCTCCATATTGGAAACACTTGGGAAGCTTTACAGACTACAAGCTCCACCCACAGAGACTCCGATTTAATCAGCATGCACGCAGCCTGGGCATGAGAAAATTTTTTAACGCTCCCCAGGTGATTTTACTGTGGAGAAAAACTTGGTGCCTGCCAAGTAGACATCTGTTTCCCCTCTCTGAAATAGGAATATTTTGGTGAATGAATGGGTATGAATAAATAAATAAAAGTGAAATAGGAATAAAAGTGCCTCTCTCTAATTCAAAAGCAGTGTTTTAAGGACTCAATTATCTGATATGGTGTATTCTCTTAGCAAGTAAAGTAACAATATCCATAGTTCCACTTAGAAAGTCTCTAAAGCATGGTTTCTCTTTAACAAATCAGGTGAAACAATGGTTTCTACTGTTCTTTTCAAAGTGACACCAGAATGTATTAAATATTTAGTTTCTCATTCTGCTGACATCAGGCTTAGGTTATTGATGCCAGCTTTGAGTGTAATCGGTACTGGAAGAGAAGCCCTTTCAGCCACAGTACCTTGGCGGCTGCCCTGATCCAGGAAAGATTTGGAAGAGAATGACCTCCTATGCTTTGCACTGAGTAGGTCTCAGGGAGCAAACAGGAAGACACAGAAAGGACCCTTCTGAATCACTGCTGTGTTTAAAGTAAATTCCCAGAAAAAACAGAAACACACAACATATCGTAAATACAAAAACAGAGCCAAATACAAATCAGATTAAGATTATTGTATGTACAAGGTGTTGATTAGAGGTCAAAAGTAATATAAAAAATTACTGTATGCGTTATTGTGGATTAATTATTATTATTATTATTATTTTTTTAAGACAGAGTCTTGGCCGGGCGTGGTGGCTCAAGCCTGTAATCCCAGCACTTTGGGAGGCCAAGGCGGGCGGATCACGAGGTCAGGAGATCGAGACCATCCTGGCTAACACGGTGAAACCCCGTCTCTACTAAAAATACAAAAAATTAGCCGGGCGTGTTGGCGGGCGCCTATAGTCCCGGCTACTCGGGAGGCTGAGGCAGGAGAATGGCGTGAACCCGGGAGGTGGAGCTTGCAGTGAGCCGAGATCGTGCCACTGCACTCCAGCCTAGGGGACAGAGCAAGACTCTGTCTCAAAAAAAAAAAAAAAAAAAGACAGAGTCTTGCTCTGTTGCCTAGGCTAGAGTGCAGTGGTGCCGTCTCGGCTCACTGCAATCTCCACCTCCCGGGTTCAAGCAATTATCCTGCCTCAAGCTCCCGAGTAGCTAGGATTACAGGCATGTGCCACCATGCCTGGCTAATTTTTGTATTTTTAGTAGAGACAGGGTTTCACCATGTTGGCCAGGCTGGACTCGAACTCCTGACCTCAGGTGATCCACCCGCCTTGGCCTCCCAAAGTGCTGGGATTACAGGCGTGAGCCACCGCGTCTGGCCTATTGTAGATTACTTACACTCTGTTCTGTCACGGAAGACAATAAAGGCAAGAGTATAAGTATACATACAATAATTTCTCTTCCATATTTTTCTGTGCAGACTTTACAAACATTTTGGAAGTAAATTATTTTCTTCTTATACATCTACAGTAAACTACAATCAAGAAAATCTTAGTAAATTCATAATATGCTATAAAAAATGTGTATACATCCCCATTTTGAGAAAACGTTTCTCCCACATACGTTAATTCCACCAAGGGACAGTGCCTCTTTAGCCATGTGACCATAGCTCACAGATTCCTTCGCTTACCAGTGTAGTTTGCGGAATAGTTGTTTGGATCTAAAAACTTCTTAACCAGCTCACAGTTAGACAAGATATGATTTGTGGTGATCACGTTGAGATAGTTCTGAAGACCTTTCTGCCTTTCAGCTATGAATTCACGGTCCATGTTACCAATCAATTTTTTGGGAGGAAGAGGTAGACTTAGGCCTGCAATCTTAAAAAAAAAAAAAAAGTTACACTCATGTCATCCACAAATAAGAATCAATACAAAAATCTTGACCTATCATATTTCATTAAACCTAAGACAACGTAGATTTTAGATGCATCCTAATTTCAGTGATATAAAAATTGTGAAAAACTGCATTTAGAATTGATAAAATACTGTATTAAGCATATTTCATTTTATTTTTGAGATGCAGTCTCACTATGTCACCCAGGCTGGAGTGCAGTGGTTCGATCTTGGCTCAATGAAACCTCCACCTCCTGGCTTCAAGAGATTCTCCTGCCTCAGCCTCCTGAGTAGCTGGGACTACAGGCATGTGACACCACGCCCAGCTAATTTTTGTATTTTTTAGGAGAGACAGGGTTTTACCATGTTGGCCAGGCTGATCTCAAACTCCTGACCTCAAGTGATCCACCAGCTTCGGCCTCCCAAAGTGCTGGGATTACAGGTATGAGCTACCACACCTGGCCAAGCATAGTAATTTTAAAATTTTATTTTTTTAATGTGCTTTTATTTTTTTTTTTTTTTTTTTTTTTTTTTTTTTTTTTTTTTTATTATACTTTAGGGTTTTAGGGTACATGTGCACAATGTGCAGGTTTGTTACATATGTATCCATGTGCCATGTTGATTTCCTGCACCCATTAATTCGTCATTTAGCATTAGGTGTATCTCCTAATGCTGTCCCTCCCTCCTCCCCCCACCCCACAACAGTCCCCGGAGTGTGATGTTCCCCTTCCTGTGTCCATGAGTTCTCATTGTTCAATTCCCACCTATGAGTGAGAACATGCGGTGTTTGGTTTTTTGTCCTTGCGATAGTTTACTGAGAATGATGTTTTCCAGTTTCATCCATGTCCCTACAAAGGACACGAACTCATCATTTTTTATGGCTGCATAGTATTCCATGGTGTATATGTGCCACATTTTCTTAATCCAGTCTATTGTTGTTGGACATTTGGGTTGGTTCCAACTCTTTGCTATTGTGAATAGTGCCGCAATAAACATACGTGTGCATGTGTCTTTATAGCAGCATGATTTATAGTCCTTTGGGTATATACCCAGTAATGGGATGGCTGGGTCAAATGGTATTTCTAGTTCGAGATCCCTGAGGAATCGCCACACTGACTTCCACAATGGTTGAACTAGTTTACAGTCCCACCAACAGTGTAAAAGTGTTCCTATTTCTCCACATCCTCTCCAGCACCTGTTGTTTCCTGATTTTTTAATGATGGCCATTCTAACCGGTGTGAGATGGTATCTCACTGTGGTTTTGATTTGCATTTCTCTGATGGCCAGTGATGAGGAGCATTTCTTCATGTGTTTTTTGGCTGCATAAATGTCTTCTTTTGAGAAGTGTCTGTTCATGTCCTCTGCCCACTTTTTGATGGGGTTGTTTGTTTTTTTCTTGTAAATTTGTTTGAGTTCATTGTAGATTCTGGATATTAGCCCTTTGTCAGATGAGTAGGTTGCAAAAATTTTCTCCCATTGTGTAGGTTGCCTGTTCACTCTGATGATAGTTTCTTTTGCTGTGCAGAAGCTCTTTAGTTTAATGAGATCCCATTTGTCGATTTTGGCTTTTGTTGCCATTGCTTTTGGTGTTTTAGACATGAAGTCCTTGCCCACGCCTATGTCCTGAATGGTATTGCCTAGGTTTTCTTGTAGGATTTTAATGGTTTTAGGTCTAACATATAAGTCTTTAATCCATCTTGAATTAATTTTTGTATAAGGTGTAAGGAAGGGATCCAGTTGCAGCTTTCTACATATGGCTAGCCAGTTTTCCCAGCACCATTTATTAAATAGGGAATCCTTTCCCCATTTCTTGTTTTTGTCAGGTTTGTCAAAGATCAGATAGTTGTAGCTATGCGGCATCATTTCTGAGGGCTCTGTTCTGTTCCATTGATCTATGTCTCTGTTGTGGTACCAGTACCATGCTGTTTTGGTTACTGTAGCCTTGTAGTATAGTTTAAAGTCAGGTAGCGTGATGCCTCCAGCTTTGTTCTTTTGGCTTAGGATTGACTTGGCGATGCGGGCTCTTCTTTGGTTCCATATGAACTTTAAAGTAGTTTTTTCCAATTCTGTGAAGAAAGTCATTGGTAGCTTGATGGGGATGGCATTGAATCTATAAATTACCTTGGGCAGTATGGCCATTTTCACGATATTGATTCTTCCAACCCATGAGCATGGAATGTTCTTCCATTTGTTTGTATCCTCTTTTATTTCATTGAGCAGTGGTTTGTAGTTCTCCTTGAAGAGGTCCTTCACATCCCTTGTAAGTTGGATTCCTAGGTATTTTATTCTCTTTGAAGCAATTGTGAATGGGAGTTCACTCATGATTTGGCTCTCTGTTTGTCTGTTATTGGTGTACAAGAATGCTTGTGATTTTTGTACATTAATTTTGTATCCTGAGACTTTGCTGAAGTTGCTAATCAGCTTAAGGAGATTTTGGGCTGAGACAATGGGGTTTTCCAGATATACAATCATGTCATCTGCAAACAGGGACAATTTGACTTCCTCTTTTCCTAATTGAATACCCTTTATTTCCTTCTCCTGCCTGATTGCTCTGGCCAGAACTTCCAGCACTATGTTGAATAGTAGCGGTGAGAGAGGGCATCCCTGTCTTGTGCCAGTTTTCAGAGGGAATGCTTCCAGTTTTTGCCCATTCAGTATGATATTGGCTGTGGGTTTGTTGTAGATAGCTCTTATTATTTTGAGATACGTCCCATCAATACCTAATTTATTGAGAGTTTTTAGCATGAAGGGTTGTTGAATTTTGTCAAAGGCCTTTTCTGCATCTATTGAGATAATCATGTGGTTTTTGTCTTTGGTTCTGTTTATATGCTGGATTACATTTATTGATTTGCGTATGTTGAACCAGCCTTGCATCCCAGGGATGAAGCCCACTTGATCATGGTGGATAAGCTTTTTGATGTGTTGCTGGATTCGGTTTGCCAGTATTTTATTGAGGATTTTTGCATCAATGTTCATCAAGGATATTGGTCTGAAATTCTCTTTTTTGGTTAAGTCTCTGCCAGGTTTTGGTATCAGGACGATGCTGGCTTCGTAAAATGTGTTAGGGAGGATTCCCTCTTTTTCTATCGATTGGAATAGTTTCAGAAGGAATGGTACCAGTTCCTCCTTGTACCTCTGGTAGAATTCAGCTGTGAATCCATCAGGTCCTGGACTCTTTTTGGTTGGTAAGCTATTGATTATTGCCACAATTTCAGAACCTGTTATTGGTCTATTCAGAGATTCAACTTCTTCCTGGTTTAGTCTTGGGAGGGTGTATTTGTCGAGGAATTTATCCATTTCTTCCAGATTTTCTAGTTTATTTGCATAGAGGTGTTTGTAGTATTCTCTGATGGTAGATTGTATTTCTGTGGGATCGGTGGTGATATCCCCTTTTTCGTTTTTTATTGCATCTATTTGATTCTTCTCTCTTTTCTTCTTTATTAGTCTTGCTAGCGGTCCATCAATTTTGTTGATCTTTTCAAAAAACCAGCTCCTAGATTCATTAATTTTTTGAAGGGTTTTTTGTGTCTCTATTTCCTTCAGTTCTGCTCTGATTTTAGTTATTTCTAGCCTTCTGCTAGCTTGTGAATGTGTTTGCTCTTGCTTTTCTAGTTCTTTTAATTGTGATGTTAGGGTGTCAATTTTGGATCTTTCCTGCTTTCTCTTGTGGGCATTTAGTGCTATAAATTTCCCTCTACACACTGCTTTGAACGTGTCCCAGAGATTCTGGTATGTTGTGTCTTTGTTCTCGTTGGTTTCAAAGAACATCTTTATTTCTGCCTTCATTTCATTATGTACCCAATAGTCATTCAGGAGCAGGTTGTTCAGTTTCCATGTAGTTGAGCGGTTTTGACTGAGTTTCTTAATCCTGAGTTCTAGTTTGATTGCACTGTGGTCTGAGAGACAGTTTGTTATAATCTCTGTTCTTTTACATTTGCTGAGAAGAGCTTTACTTCCAACTATGTGGTCAATTTTGGAATAGGTGTGGTGTGGTGCTGAAAAAAATGTATATTCTGTTGATTTGGGGTGGAGAGTTCTGTAGATGTCTATTAGGTCCACTTTATGTAGAGCTGAGTTCAATTCCTGGATATCCTTGTTAACTTTCTGTCTCGTTGATCTGTCTAATGCTGACAGTGGGGTGTTAAAATCTCCCATTATTATTGTGTGGGAGTTTAAGTCCCTTTGTAGGTCACTGAGGACTTGCTTTATGAATCTGGGTGCTCCTGTGTTGGGTGCATATATATTTAGGATAGTTAGCTCTTCTTGTTGAATTGATCCCTTTACCATTATGTAATGGCCTTCTTTGTCTCTTTTGATCTTTGTTGGTTTAAAGTCTATTTTATCAGAGACTAGGATTGCAACCCCTGCCTTTTTTTGTTTTCCAGTTGCTTGATAGATCTTCCTCCATCCCTTTATTTTGAGTCTATGTGTGTCTCTGCACGTGAGATGGGTTTCCTGAATACAGCACACTGATGGGTCCTGACTCCTTATCCAGTTTGCCAGTCTGTGTCTTTTGATTGGAGCATTTAGCCCATTTACATTTAACGTGAATATTGTTATGTGTGAATCTGATCCTGTCATTATGATGTTAGTTGGTTATTTTGCTCGTTAGTTGCTATAGTTTCTTCCTAGCCTCGATGGTCTTTACAATTTGGCATGTTTTTGCAGGGGCTGGTACCGGTTGTTCCTTTCCATGTTTAGTGTTTCCTTCAGGAGCTCTTTTAGGGCAGGCCTGGTGGTGACAAAATCTCTCAGCGTTTGCTTGTCTGTAAAGTATTTTATTTCTCCTTCACTTATGAAGCTTAGTTTGGCGGGATAGGAAATTCTGGGTTGAAAATTCTTTTCTTTAAGAATGTTGAATATCGGCCCCCACTCTCTTCTGGCTTGTAGAGTTTCTGCTGAGAGATCAGCTGTTAGTCTGATGGGCTTCCCTTTGTGGGTAACCCGACCTTTCTCTCTGGCTGCCCTTAACATTTTTTCCTTCATTTCCACTTTGGTGAATCTGACAATTATGTGTCTTGGAGTTGCCCTTCTCGAGGAGTATCTTTGTGGCGTTCTCTGTATTTCCTGAATCTGAATGCTGGCCTGCCTTGCTAGATTGGGGAAGTTCTCCTGGATAATATCTTGCAGAGTGTTTTCCAACTTGGTTCCATTCTCCCCATCATTTTCAGGTACACCAATCAGACGTAGGTTTGGTCTTTTCACATAGTCCCAAATTTCTTGGAGGCTTTGTTCATTTCTTTTTATTCTTTTATCTCTAAACTTCCCTTCTCTCTTCATTTCATTCATTTCATCTTCTATCAGCGATACCCTTTCTTCCAGTTGATCACATCTGCTACTCAGGCTTCTGCATTCTTCGCGTAGTTCTCGAAACTTGGCTTTCAGCTCCATCATCTCCTTGAAGCCCTTCTCTCCATTGGTTATTCTAGTTATCCATTCTTCTAATTTTTTTTCAAAGTTTTTAACTTCTTTGCTATTGTTTTGAATTTCCTCTCGTAGCTCAGAGTAGTTTGATCGTCTGAAGCCTTCTTCTCTCAACTCATCAAAGTCATCCTCCATCCAGCTTTGTTCCGTTGCTGGTGAGGAACTGCGTTCCTTTGGAGGAGGAGAGGTGCTCTGTTTTTTAGAGTTTCCAGTTTTTTTGGTCTGTTTTTTCCCCATCTTTGTGGTTTTGTCTACTTTTTGTCTTCGATGATGGTGATGTACAGATGGGTTTTTGGTGTGGATGTCCTTTCTGTTTGTTAATTTTCCTTCTACCAGACAAGACCCTCAGCTGCAGGTCTGTTGGAGTTTACTAGAGGTCCACTCCAGACCCTGCTTGGCTGGGTGTCAGCACCGGTGGCTGCAGAACAGCGGATTTTCGTGAGACCACAAATTCAGCTGTCTGATAGTTCCTCTGAAAGTTTTGTCTCAGAGGAGTACCCGGTTGAATGAGGTGTCAGTCTGTCCCATTGGGGGGGTGCCTCCCAGTTAGGCTGCTCAGGGGTGAGGGACCCACTTTAGGAGGCAGTCTGTCCGTTCTCAGATCACAAGCTGCGTGCTGGGAGAACCACGTCAGACAGGGACATTTAAGGCTGTGGAGGTTCTCGCTGAGTTTTTGGTTGTCTGTGCCCTGCCCCCAGAGGTGGAGCCTACAGAGGCAGGCGGGCCTCCTTGAGCTGTGGTGGGCTCCACCCAGTTCGAGCTTCCTGGCTGCTTTGTTTACCTAAGCAAGCCTGGGCAATGGCGGGCGCCCCTCCCCCAGCCTCGTTGCCGCCTTGCAGCGTGATCTCAGACTGCTGTGCTAGCAATCAGCGAGACTCCGTGGGCATAGGACCCTCCGAGCCAGGTGCGGGACACAATCTCCTAGTGTGCCGTTTTCCAGGCCCGTTGGAAAAGCGCAGTATTAGGACGGGACTGACCCGATATTCCAGGTGCCGTCTGTTTTCCCTTTCTTTGACTAGGAAAGGGAACTCCCTGACCCCTTGCGCTTCCCGAGTGAGGCAATGCCTCGCCCTGCTTCGGCTCGCGCACAGTGCGCTTCACCGACTGTCCTGAACCCACTGTTAGGCACTCCCTAGTGAGATGAAACCGGTACCTCAAGCAGAAATGCAGAAATCACCCGTCTTCTGTGTCGCTGGGGCTGGGAGCTGGAGACCGGAGCTGTTCCTATTCGGCCATCTTGGCCGGAAATCCCATATCTGTGCTTTTATTTTTACTAAAGTTACATAAAAACATAATTTCAAGAGTAACTCACTTTCTTAAATTATTACTGGCAGTCCCATGACACCCCTCATCCCTACCAGGTGACATAACCATTCTCTGCTCCCCTAAGATAGCTACATTCGAGTCTCTCAGCTGATCTTTTGACAATGGGGAATGCTCATACTTTCATGGCTTGATTTTTCATTTTTAGGCATTATCTGTAGATTTCCCATTATGGAAGATGAGGATTAAGTTCTCTTTCACAATCCTGACCTCATCTCACACACATCCTGTCCCTAATCCTCCTGACATCATTATATTATAATTTTATTTGGTACAATATTCACATTTACCTTAAGTAAATAATATTCACAACTGAGCTAGAGCCATACTTAACTTTTCCTTTACAGCAACTTGTAGTCTTTTTTTTTTTTTTTTTTTTTTTGGTTTTCTATTCAACTTGAAAGTCTCCATCCAAGCCTTCTCTCAACACACTCAGATGCACAGCTGCGTCAGTTTTATCTTTTGAAGGGTAGCTTCCAGAGTCCAACAACCTACTCCAAGCAGGACTGGCGGTCCCTACACTGCTGCAAAGCTGGCATCCTGGGACCTCCTTTCATCCTTATCCTAGAGATGTTTTTGCTTTTGTTGTACTAAATCCCATTTTGTATCCCCTACCTTCCTTTTTGTACATAATTCCCTTGTTTTTGGTAGAGTGTACCCTCTGTTGGCTTTTTTTTTTTTTTTTTTTTTTGAGACGGAGTCTTGCACTATCGCCTAGGCTGGAGTGCAGTGGCACGATCTCGGCTCACTGCAAACTCTGCCTCCCAGGTTCACGCCATTCTCCTGCCTCAGTCCCCCAAGTAGCTGGGACTACAGGCGCCCACCACAACACCTGGCTAATTTTTTTGTATTTTTAGTAGAGACGGGGTTTCACCGTGTTAGCCAGGATGGTCTCGATCTCCTGACCTCATGATCCACCCGCCTCAGTCTCCCAAAGTGCTGGGATTACAGGCGTGACCCACCACACCTGGCCCTCTGTTGGCGTTAAAAAGGAGAGCAAGAGATACATTTTTTTGAAACCTTGCATATATAAGGATGTCTTTATCCTCCCCTTATACTTGATTTATAGCTAGTGTTGATGTGGAATTTTAAGTTGGGAATACATTTTCTTCAGAATTTTATTTTTATTTATTTCTTTATTTACTTATTTACTTACTTTGAGACAGAGTCTCCCTCTGTCACCCAGGCTGGAGTGCAGTGACGCGATCTTAGCTCACTGCAAACTCCACCTCCCGGGTTCAAGCAGTTCTCCTGCCTCAGCCTCCAAGCAGCTGGGATTACAGGCATGTGCCACTGCACCCAGCTAATTTTTGTGTTTTTAGTAGAGATGGGGTTTTACCCTGTTGGCCAGGCTGGTCTCGAACTCCTGACATCAAGTGATCTGCCTGCCTCGGCCTCTCAAAGTATTGGGATTACAGGCATGAGCCACTTCACCCAGCCTTTCTTCAGAATTTTAAATAAATATTTGGTTGTCTTCTAGTTTATAGTGCTGCTGTTAAAGGTTCAAGCATATTGATGCCTTTTTTTTTTTTTAAGAGATAGGGTCTTGCTTTGTCACTCAGGCTGGAGTGTGGTGGCGTGATCACAGCCCACTGTCACCTCGAATTCCTGAGCTCAAGAGATCCTGTCACCCCAGCCTCAGAAGTAGCTGGGACTACAGGTGCATGCCACCACACACAGCTAACCATAATGATTCTTGATCCATTTTTTGTTGTTGTTTTCCCATAAGCTTTCAGGATCTTCTCTGTGACCTCAGTTTGTGACTTTCATGTGTCTGTTTTCATCCCTCATGCTGAGCACTCAGTCCCTTCAGACTAAAAACTAATCTCAAGTTCTTTGGCATTTTATTGTATTGTTAGGTCATTATTTCTTCCCCTCCATGCCTTCTGCTTTCTTTTACTGAAACTCCTATTTTTTCAATGTTGGATTTCCTGGACTGCTCCTGTAATTTTATCTTTTTAATTTTCTGCTCTTTTTGTTTTGTTTTGTTTTGTTTTTGAGACAGGTTCTCACCCTGTCACCCAGGCTGGAGTGCAGTGGCATGATCACCGCTCACTGTAGCCTCAACCTCCTGAGCTCAAGCAATCCTATCACCTCAGCCGCTACAAGTGGTGCACACCTGTAGCTGGGACTACAGATGTGCACCACCATGCCCGACTAATTTTTGTATTTTGCTTTTCTTTTTTTTAAAGAGTATTTCCTTTATCTTTTAGCCCTTCTAAATAGTTGTCTACTGTTACTTTTTATTTGTAAGTATTCTTTTCTATTCTTTTTCTTCCTTAATAGCACCCTGAATGTAATACCATTTCTTATCTCTCTGAGAAGACAAAAGACAAACTTTCTCAAGTGTCTAAAGCATTCTTCTCACTGCATACCTTCTGCTTCCTGATGGTTCCTTTTTTTCTATTTGTTTTGGTCACTTTCGTGTTAAAAGTCTTTCTTGGTGGGAGTCAGGTATGAACAGGAACTGGGATTTAAGGGCCACACGTCAGAGGTATCCCAGGTCTCCTTTTTGCCAGAATTACGGGAAGATAATGTTGTGGGATGTGAGCAGTGAAATTTAGGAAAAGCAGAGAGTCCTACAAAACATATCCACAGGAAGACAATTAAAGGGCAACTTACACCAAGCAGGTGAAACTCTAACACTTCAAAAACAGATGAGGAAGAACGTGGCAAATTTTTACCAAAGCTAAGTATTGAACATGGAGAAAAAGTAAACTAGTTCTTAGGTATAAAAATAAAGGGCTACCGGGGGCAGTGGCTCACGCCTGTAATTCCAGCACTATGGGAGGCTGAGGTGGGTGGATCACCTGAGGTCAGGAGTTCAAAACCAGCCTGGGCAACATGGTGAAACCCCGTCTCTACTAAACATACAAAAATTAGGCAGGAAAGGTGGTGGGCACCTGTAATTCCAGCTACTCAGGAGGCTGAGGCAGGACAATCGCTTGAACCCAGGAGGCGGAGGCTGCAGTGAGCCAAGATTGCACCACTGCCCTCCAGCCTGGGCGACAGAGCAAGACTCTGTCTCAAATACTACTACCACTAATAACAATAAAGGGCCACCAAAATATATAAGCTAGTATCTGATCAGACTAGTTATGTCTACATACTCCTTAAAAAAATGAAGTCCGGATAGGCGCGGTGCCTCACGCTTGTAATCCCAGCACTTTGGGAGACCGAGGCAGGTGGATCACCTGAGGTCGGGAGTTTGAGACCAGCCTTACCAACAAGGAGAAACACCGTCTCTACTAAAAATACAAAAAATTAGCTGAGTGTGGTGATGCATGCCTGTAATCCCAGCTACTCGGGAGGCTGAGGCAGGAGAATCGCTTGAACCCGGGAGGCAGAGGTTGCGGTGAGCCGAGATCACACCATTGCACTCCAGCCTGGGCAACAAGAGCGAAACTCTGTCACACACACACACACACAAAAAAAAAAAAAAAAAGAAAAAAAAGAAGAAGAAGAAGAAAAATGAAGTCCAAATCCAATGAAAACATTTAAATAAGAAACAAAAATGAGTCCTGTAGGAGTCTGGTGACCCTTGGTTATCAGCCCATATTCAAGAGTGGAGCACCAAAAGTTGACTGGAACCTCTGGGTGAGTGCCCTGGGGTTTATCTACTGTGGGCTTTATTTTATCAGATGACCCTACGCAGCTGTTTTACTGGACAAACCTTTAGTTCTTTCCTCTTAGGCTGGACAGATTCCCCTAAAACAATCTTCTAATACCCTGCCTGAAAAGTCTGAAGCCTGACTGCCAGAATTCTGGGAGTTGAGACGAAGAAGGAAGCTAGGGAGGGAGTGGGGTCCTCATATATATTATGTACATGTTTTCAAATGTGCCTGCATTTCCCAGCCTAAAGACTGTTTGACTCTCTCCAGAAAATAAACTTACAGTTTTTTGCTAGAGGGAGGAGGGCAGGCATAAGTTGTACGGACATGGGAGATTTGGGGATCTGACTGCTTCTTAAACAGACATGCAACTCCTTGACCTTCACCCCACTCTGGGGGCAGCACCTGGTAATGCCAATGCTGGAACCTTCCAGGGGTTCTGTGATGTAAATTGAGACCCAATGAGATTATCTGCTTCCCATCTCAGAATTCTGCCTTCCTACATTTGCTTAATCAGTTAGCTCTCACCCACTGGATTTTCAGCTTAAAGTGTTTTATTGTGGTTTTTTCTTCTCCTGTTCTGTTTGTCCTTCAGAGTGTGTTTGTGTATATAAACAATCCACTGTTATTCTAGACTGATTTGGGGAGGGAGGAAAAGTAAATACAGGTACTCAATCTACTATCATTTTCCACATTATTTAAAACTTTTAGTCTTTTCTTTTTTTTTTTTTTTAGAAAGAGACAGGTCTCACTATGCACTTGAACTCCTGGTTGCAAGTAATCCTCCCACCTCAGCCTGCCTCTCGAGTAGCTGGGACTGTGAGTTTATTTTTTAAACATAAAAAGCAAAGCATGAGATCGGCATTTTAATTTAATGAGCAAAGTCACTTTCAAAGAGTAGTACTATTCTAGACTTATGCTTATATTAGAGCAGTCCAGTGGCATGTGTATTGATCGAGGGTAAGGTCTAAAGAGAAGGGCATCTTGAATTCAGAAAAGGATGTAATCTAAACCATTAAATTGGGGAAACCTAACTAAGATTGTTCCATTCTGTATTTTTCAGACAACAATGATGCAGCCAAATGAAGACCTTAAACTTGATACTGGAAAAAATGAAAAGGTTGGCAGATAATTCTAAATTGCCCATTTCTCAAATATAATTATGAAAATATGTCAGAGCATACACGGAGTAAATTTTCTATCACAGCATAATTCATTTCCAAATAAGATAATCAAATTTCACATCATTTGCCTCATTTATACAGTTAGGCTTTATCTAATAGCAGTTTCTTTTTTAGCTGAATAAAATGCATACATATGAAGAAAGTATATCACTTAGCTATTGCACATCCAAGCTAATCACTTTATTTTTTGGTTCAAGGACATAATGAATTAAATCAAGGGTAGGCTGGGCACAGTGGCTCATGCCTGTAATCCCAGCACTTTGGGAGACCAAGGCAAGTGGATTACCTGGGGTCAGGAGTTAGATACCAGCCTAACCAACATAGCAAAACCCCATCTCTACTAAAAATACAAAAACTAGTCAGGCATGGTGGTACATGACTGTAATTTCAGCTCTTCAAGAGGTTGAGGCACAAGAATCGCTTGAACCCAGGAGGGAGAGGTTGCAGTGAGCCACGATGACACCACTGCACTCCAGCCTGGGTAATGGAGTGAGACTCTGTCTCAAAAATAAATAAATAAATAAATAATAAATAAAGGGTAATATATTACCCAAAACACAACTGATGTATCTTTCCTGAAACTACTTTATGAAGTTGCAGAAGATCATCTCATTTATGTGTGTGTATGCTAAGTTATCACTTAATGTTGTCTATAGGTTCTTACAAACTGGGACTTTAAGCAAAATGAATAACAAGACTAATTTTTTTTTTTTTTTTTTTTTTTTTTGAGATGGAGTCTCGCTGTCACCCAGGCTGGAGTGCAGTGGCGCAATCTCGGCTCACTGCAAGCTCCGCCTCCCGGGTTCACGCCATTCTCCTGCCTCAGCCTCTCCGAGTAGCTGGGACTACAGGCGCCCGCCACCACGCCCGGCTAATTTTTTTTTTTGTATTTTTAGTACAGATGGGGTTTCACCATGGTCTCGATCTCCTTACCTCGTGATCCGCCCGCCTCGGCCTCCCAAAGTGCTGGGATTACAAGCGTGAGCCACCGCGCCCGGCCTGCCAACAAGACTAATTTTACCATAGGCTAATTAATTAATTAATTTTATTTATTTATTTTTAGACAGAGTTTCGCTCTTGTCACCCAGGCTAGAGTGCAATGACACAATCTCGGCTCACTGCAACCTCTGCCTCCTGGGTTCAAACAATTCTCCTGCCTCAGCCTCCCAAGTAACTGGGATTATAGGTGCCCGCCACCATGCCTGGCTAATTTTTGTATTTTTAGTAGAAATGGGGTTTCCCCATGTTGGCCAGGCTGGTCTCAAACTCCTGATCTCAAATGACTCACCCGCCTCAGCCTCCCAAAGTGCTGGAATTACAGGCGTGAGCCACCACGCCCAGCCAGGCTAATTTATATAAACAAGAATTAACTTCCTACAGCATATTTCTGGTCAAAAAACATCAGCAAACTTCTAAAGACTTAAAACATGTCTAATAATAAACAATGAAATAAATATTACCTATATATAATTTAAGAAAGATTAATAAAAACAAGACAATTATTATTTGGGAGGGTAGCTGTTGTTAACTTGGTGTATTTTTGCACTTAACATTCATTACTTAAAGCAATTATATAGATATTAAAATGTAATTAAATAATCCAGAAGAAATGGAAAATTACTTAAGCAATTATAATGCTTAGCATTGGTGAGATTTTGCCAACTTAACAAGATAATTATTTACGCCATGTTTCCAGTTTAGGGTCTCAGGTGGCCGGAGCCCATCCCATGTCAGGGTGCACTCACACACACCCACACTCACATGGGGACTATGCAGACATGCCGGTTCACCTAACCTGTATGTCTTTGGGACATGGGAAGAAACTGGAGTACCCAGAGAAAACCCATGTAGACATGGACAGAACGTGCAAACTCCATTCACACAGTGGCCTTGGTCGTGGATAGATTTATTTTTTTCTCATCAACATTACAACCAAACAATGTTGAACAAAACAGTGTTATCTGAGAACCTGCTGTCTTAGCCCGGGATATGGTTACGCAGGCACAGAAAAAATGTCTGGGAGAACTCACACCAACTGCTTAACAATAACCATTTCTAGGAGTGGGTTGGTTCATTAATTTTTATTTCTCTACTGTGAAATGTTTACAGTGTTCATTTACTACTTTTTTTTCAATTAAAGAAAGAAAATTGCTTTTGTTTATCAAACTGATTGTATATGGATCAAGGATTTTTAAAATACCATTACCCAGTATCGACAGATTTGCCTGCACTACCGCATAGCAGCAGCCCCAGCTGAGTCCACATCACTCAGAAAGGAGTCACATCTGACATAATTGGATTCAAATCCCAATATTCTGGCTCCTTTTCTTTCATTGTGGGGATGTGAGAATGAATTTCATAAAGTATCTGTTTTGAACTTTGTGGCTTCCAAGCTTCAACCAATCCATTTTGTCAAGCTTCATTTCACTTTTTTAAATGTATTGCTCTGCCCAGACATCCCATCAGTTCTTTCAAACTGTCAGGTGAAACAAAGAGCTCTTTTGCCAACAGCTGCAATTATAATGTCCCTGCTATGTCAGACAGACCGGAAGTGGTTTTCCTGCCCTAAGTTTAAGATCTCACAAAAAAAAAAATTCCTAAAGGTACTCAGACTATGCAACATATGTGTTATTTTAAAACCCCGTCTCTTAAAAAAGATTATTCAAGAGACACTTACTTTCTCTTTCAGCTTTCTCCTAGAATTTCTAAACTGCTTACCAATTACAGAATAGAAAATTTAGAACTCCAATGGCTAATTAGAACGGAGGGAAAAAAATACTACACATGGAATAATAAAGTCTCTAAGCCACTGATTTCCTAGACACCTCCACACTGATGACTTCAAGCCAGGATGCCTCATCATCTCACTTTCGCTACCTTCCTCTTTAACATGCCCTATGGATTCCCTTCTTGAGTTCCTTATAGAAGGAGAAGAGAACAAGGCAGCCAGCAGAGGAGTCCCCAGAGTTCCATGCACAACTGCAGAGTGAAAATGGAAAGGGGAGCCCAGCCACCGTGGCTCACACCTGTAGTCCCAGCATTTTGGGAGGCCAAGGTGGGTGGATCACCTGAGGTCAGGAGTTCGAGACCAACCTGGCCAACATGATGAAACCCCCATCTCTACTGAAGATACAAAAAAATTAGCCAGGCATGATGGTGGGCGCCTGTAATTCCAGCAACTTGGGAGGCTGAGGCAGGAGAATCACTTGAACCCGGGAGGTGGAGGTTGCAGTGAGCACGATCTCAGCTCACTGCACTCCAGCCTGGACAACAGAATGACACTGTCTCAAAACAAAAAAAAAAGAAGAAAGAAAATAGAATGCAGGGAATGATTCCCAAATTGGGATTTAGAGCCCAAAATTATATGACAAACTATATTACAGTTTCAAGAAAACTAGCTTTTATCTGGAGAGAAAACTTTCTTTTTTTTTTTTTTTTTTTTTTGAGACAGAGTCTCGCTCTGTCGCCCAGGCTGGAGTGCAGTGTGCGATCTCGGCTCACTGCAAGCTCCACCTCCTGGGTTCACGCCATTCTCCTGCGTCAGCCTCCCGAGTAGCTAGGACTACAGGCGCCGGCCACCACACCCTGCTAATTTTTTGTATTTTTAGTAAAGACAGGGTTTCACCATGTTAGCCAGGATGGTCTCTATCTCCTGACCTCGTGATCCACCCGCCTCGGCCTCCCAAAGTGCTGGGCTTACAGGCGTGAGCCACCATGCCTGGCGAAAAACTTTCAACCTCAATCTGTTCATCGCTCCTTACTTCCAACATCAGATCTTAATGATCTGCAAATTGCCTTCAACCATATTCCAGTCAGTATCCTAGGGAGTTCTAAGCTTTCAACAGACCCTCAATTTGTCTCAACCCCCTGCTGTCCCCTGGAGTACAGTAAAGTCTCTCCAAGGTCAACAATGGGCAATAAAATTCTAATTACAAAACATTTGTGCTATAAGAGACCTCAGAAGTCATCTAGTTCAACCCCTTTATTTCAGCGGCGAAAGTGAAACCCAAGAGAAGAAATGATGGACTCGGCCGGGTGCAGTGGCTCACGCCTGTAATCCCAGCACTTTGGGAGGCCGAGGTGGGTGGATCACGAGGTCAGGAGATCAAGACCATCCTGGCTAACACGGTGAAATTCCGTCTCTACTTAAAATACAAAAAATTAGCCGGGCATGGTGGTGGGCGCCTTGTAGTCCCAGCTGCTCAGGAGGCTGAGGCAGGAGAATGGCGTGAACCTGGGAGGTGGAGCTTGCAGTGAGCAGAGATGATCACACCACTGCACTCCAGCCTGGGTGACAGAGCAACTCCATCTCAAAAAAAAAAAAAAAAAAAAAGAAAAGAAAAAGAAATGATGGACTCAAGGTCTCAACACTGGAAGGGGCAGGGCCTGGGTTCCTTCTCAAGTCTAAGGAACAGAGACTGAGTTCTTTCTCTCTCTGCCCAGTTCCCAACATTTCAACAGCCTGCTTCTTTCTCTTCGTTGTATGCTGTCTCCCTACATGGCTGCTAATTTGATGTTGCATTTAAAATAAGGTGGTGATTTTTCTTCATTGTTTCCACAAAATATGCTCACTATAAAAAGTCTGGCAGCCTGGCCAACATAGTGAAACCCCGTCTCTACTAAAAATACAAAAATTAGCCGGGTGTGGTGGCGCGTGTCTGTAATCTCAGCTACTCGGGAGGCTATGGCAGGAGAATCGCTTGAACCCAAGAGGCAGAGATTGCAGTGAGCCAAGATCATGCCAGTGCACTCCAGTTTGGGTGACAAGGCGAGACTCCGTCTCAAAAAAAAAAAATGTTTAGAAAATGCAGCTTTTGCCTGGCGCGGTGGCTCATGCCTGTAATCCCAGAACTTTGGGAGGCCGAGGCAGGCAGATCACGAGGTCAGGAGATCGAGACCATCCTGGCTAACACGGTGAAACCCCGTCTCGACTAAAAAAACAAAAAATTAGCTGGGCGTGGTTGTGGGCGCCTGTAGTCCCAGCTACTCAGGAGGCTGAAGCAGGAGAATGAGGTGAACCCGGGAGGTGGAGATTGCAGTGAGCCAAGATCGCACCACTGTACTCCAGCCTGGGCAACAGAGTGAGACTCCGTCTCAAAAAAGAAAAAGCAGCTTTTTTCTGTTTTTCCGCTTACATAGCCTACATGTGCTTGTTTGTGGAGAACTTGGAAAGTACAGAATGTTAAACAAAACAAAACAAAAAAAACAGAAAAAGACATAACCTATAATTCCGCCACCTGGGGCTCACCATTAACATTTTGGCATATTTACTTGCAATACTGTTTTCCAAACATTTCTTGTAATTATATTATATGGCATATATAATTTTGCATTCTGCTTTTTTTCACTTAGACATGTTCCTATTGGACTCAGACAACTCTGCATATGTGTATTATATTTCTCTTTCTTCAGCGGGAACTCATTGATCTGTCAAAAGGGTAATTGGACACTGAAAATCATGGTCACAGTTTTATTCTGAGGTTTGAGTCTTTTTGGTCTGTTTTATGGATATTGTTTTAAATTATTTCACTGCCAAAAAGCTGTATGTGCTTTCTTCTGTTTGTTTGCTTGAATCCAGTAAAACCTCCCACTGAAATGATGTCTGGCCATATTCTGCCCAACACAAGCCAACATCAATATATGGGGATATTTGCATTTGAAATAAGATGCACTTTGAAAGTCCCCATTTTAAAAGGTAAAATTACACTGAAGCAAGAATAAAATTCACTATATTAAAAAGGCTGTAAGTGAAGAGTTGCGGAGAAACCTTATCACCCCAAAGTATGAGTAAATGAGAGATAAAACTCTCCTCCCCACCCTCTATTCTTAGAGGCTAAGTCTAGGCAATTTCAATTTCAAAAATATTTCTCCCACAAATTCTTACTCAGCCTGGCTGAATGACATTGTACAAAGATCACTCCCCCTTTATGCTCAAGCAAAGGTTTGCTTGAGCATAAAGGCAGAAACAGTTAGTAGGCCCACTGTTAATTGCCAAATGCTTACACCACTGTGGAAATGTCACATGGGCCACTGTACTGGGGAGAGGCGGGCTTGAGGAGAAAATCCACTGCTGGAATAAACTGCACATTGATGCCTTATCTACAATGTCATCATAGGCCCAGCTCTTGTCTGAGTACAAAGAAGATGCTATTAAAATCCATAAATAAAACCAATTAAACCCAGTGATGAGAATCTGATCTCTGCCAATATTCTATCTGAAGACTCAAATGGGTCATACTAAAATTAAAACACAAAAAGACAATATGTGTCAAATGCATGACAAGTATGGCAATTACATAATCATCTGCAGATACTCAGGCCCCTTTCTTCAAAAGGAAAACAAGGCATTCATGCTTTCAGCAGCATTATAAATAATGTTAAAGTGTGGGCTCTACAAATACTTATTTCCTTTTTTGTTTGTTTTTTGAGACAGAGTCTCGCTCTATTGCCCAGGATGGAGTGCAACGTGGTACAATCTCGGCTCACTGCAACCTCCCCCTCCTGGGTTCAAGCGGTTCTCCTGCCTCAGCCCCCTGAGTAGCTGGGATTACAGGCGCCCATCACCACACCCAGCTAATTTTTGTATTTTTAGTAGAGACGGGGTTTCGCCATGTTGGCCAGGCTGGTCTTGAACTGACCTCAGGAGAACCACCCACCTCAGCCTCCCAAAGTGCTGGGATTACAGGAGTGAGCCACCACAGCTGGCCCAAATGCTTATTTTCTGAAGTCTGACCAACGAAACGTGGCCTTCTGAAGGAAAAGAAGTATTATGCTTCCTCCTAGTGCACAGTCCTCCTGACCTTTGTGGGCAAGATCAGAGGTCACTCAGAATGAGCGATGATGGCTAGCTCACCAATGACGGGAGCAGTCCTTTCTCTCCTGGCTGAGTCCTTTACCTCATAAGCCATGCACTCTTCCTCAGGTTTAAAGGGTTTTATGTTACCAATCAAACCTGAAGTATGACACACAAGAACGCAACAGTCTTCAGTAATCCAAGGCATTTGAAGACCCGCCTGCCAAGTGAAGACATGGCTGGTATTGGCAGGACTTCCTAAGGTGCTAAAGACCCTCTTGGACCCTTTAACCATTACCAACACTGGCTGTGTTTCTAGATGAAGACCTTGCAGCTCATGCTTCTTCCCATTATGGCCCTCACGTTAGGAACATTTAAAACAATGGGATTTCTAACTACATATTTAGGATAAAAAAGTTAAACAGAAAAAGGTTGAGTCTCTCAGTTACTGCTGCATGTTGATCTGCAGAGCTGATATGTAGCCTAGTTCAATGAAGAGATTCAGAGTCCCAGCTCCACCTAAGTGAGCAACGCTAGCAATCCACGCAATCATTCCTCATCTGTTAAAAGGAGATATTACGTCAGCCTCCTATGACTGTGGTAAGCATACAATGGTACTTGGTTGCAAGGGCAAGGTGACTATTAATTATAAATCACATGTTGATTCCCAAAAGTTTATTTTTGGGAATACTTTACATCATCTGTGTAAAGTATGAATTTATTTTCTTTGACAGGGAAATGTGCTAATTTCTTGTTTTTGATATTGCTATTTCCAACCAGTTTTTTTTTTTTTTTTCTTTTTTGAGACGGAGTTTCACTCTTATTGCCCAGGCTGGAGTGCAATGGCGTGATCTGGGCTCACCACACCCTGTGCCTCCCAGGTTCAAGTGATTATCCTGCCTCAGCCTCCCAAGTAGCTAGGATTATAGGCATGCACCACCATGCCTGGCTAATTTTGTATTTTTAGTAGAGATGGGGTTTCTCCATGTTGGTCAGGTGGTCTTGAACTCCTGACCTCAGGTGATCCACCCACCTCAGCCTCTCCAAGTGCTGGGATTATAGGCGTGAGCCACCGTGCCCGGACTCCAGCCAGTTTTTTAGACACCCCAAGTAATCAATGTGTGTAATTAGAATTTCAAAACATTTACCTGTAAGCTGTTGTTAAGCAAATCAAAGTCACTGTATCTTCTAACAATCTGTAAGAGACAAGAAGTAGTGTTTTGATTCAGTAAAGACTATCTCTTTTCATTTCTTTATTTAATATGTATTAGTATTAGTAATATTGGCATTCTAGAGCTCAGGCACTTGTGCTAAGGGTAGTAGGGCTTATACCTGGTGCTTAACTGTTTAACATGACAAGCCTAGAAAACAGACTTAGCAGTGCCAAGCGTCGGCTGGGCCATGGGAAACTGGTTAATACCTGTCAAATTCACAAGATGCCAAGAGATAAGTGAGAATATTTGTTTTTAGGGCAAACAGCCCTTCAAATGTCTTTCTTATTAACCAGGCACCTAGAAAGATGAATGACTTAAAAAAAAAAAAAAAGTTGTACTGAGCATGGAATCAAAGCAAGAGGAAATGGACAGTTTTGAGGCCATTTCACCTTTGTCCTGTGTCAAACTTCCCCCAGGTGAGCTCCCACCACCCTGGAGACTGGACTGCATTGCAGGCAGAGCTGCCACACCTCGCCCTGATTCCCCAGGGTTCCCCCTCTTGACAGACAGTCCACCTTCCATTGTCTACACATTCTTTCTCAGTTGTATTGATGCCATTGATTAGGCTATAGTCAAATTCTACTAGTTCTTCAGGCCCTGATCAAGAAAATAATTTTGGTTTGAAATAGTTTGACTTTAACCTTTATTGGTGATTTTCAAATGTTAATGTGCAGGAAAGTATTACCTGGATATCACCTAGAATCCTACTGGGGCTCAGAAAATGATATCCCAGTATGGTACTTTGGCATGCTAAGCACTTTGAACTAAAGGAGATTAGAAGGCCTCAGAAATGGGCTGGGCACAGTGGCTTGTGACTGTAATCCCAGCACTTTGGGAGGCTAAGGCGGGTGGATCACCTGAGGCCAGGAGTTCGAAACCAGCCTGGCCAACATGGAGAAACACATCTCTACTAAAAATACAAAGATTAGCTGGGCATGGTGGTGAGCACCTGTAGTGTCAGCTACTGGGGAGGCAGAGGCACTAGAATCGCTTGAGCCTGGGAGGCAGATTGCAGCAAGCAGAGATCGCTCCACTGCATTCCAGCCTGGGCAACAGAATGAGACTCTGTCTAAAAAAAAAAGAAGGGTTCACAAATGAGTTATTCTTTCTGGTCTTCTGCCCTCCTGTCTCTAGCCCCTCTACCTCTCACAAAGTAAGCCATAAAACCTAGAGGTTGCTCTCTCCCTTCTCCCTTGAGGACACTCATTCTAAAGGGGTCCTGCCCCATACCCAGGAGGAAGGCAGGCTACACGGACAGACCAAGAAGAACAGACAGGGCCAGGCACAATGGCTCATACCTATAATCCCAGCACTTTGGGAGACCAAGGCAGGAGGATCCCTTGAGCTTAGGAGTTAAAGACCAGTCTGGGCAACATAATGAGACCCCTTTTCTACAAAACTAAAAATTAAAAAAAGAAGAACAGACAAGGCCAGGCACGGTGGCTCATGCCTACAATCCCAGCACTTTGGGAGGCTAAGGCAGGAGGATTGCTTGAGCTCAGGAGTTCAAGACCAGCCTGGGCAACATGGCCAAACCCCATCTCTATAAAAAATACAAAAAAATTAGTTGGGCGTAGTGGTACCTGCCTGTAGTTCCAGCTACTCAGGAGGCTGAAGTGGGAGGATCACTTGAGCCCAGGAGGTCGAGGCTGCAGTGAGCTGTGATCACGCCACTGCACTCCAGTCTGGGCAACAGAGCAAAACCCTATCTCAAAAAATAAAAATAAAAATAAAAACATAAAGAAATTGTTTGTTCAATCACATTCTACATGGCTATCCATTCTTCATCAAATCAAGCATAAAAATGGACAGTTTTCCCCAGGTCTTTGGGTCTTCATTTATGGAAGTTCCTGTGTCACATAAAACTTTGATTGGCCAGGTGTGGTGGCTCACGCCTATAATCCCAAAACTTTGGGAGGCTGAGGCAGGCAGATCATGAGGTTAGGAGATTGAGACCATCCTGGCTAACACAGTGAAACCCCGTCTCTACTAAAAGTACAAAAAAATTAGCTGGGCATGGTGGCAGGCACCTGTAGTCCCAGTTACTCGGGAGGCTGAGGCAGGAGAATGGTGTGAACCCAGGAGGCGGAGCTTGCAGTGAGCTGCTGAGATCATGCCACTGCACTCCAGCCTAGGCGACAGAGTGAGAATACGTCTCAAAAAAAAAAAAAAAGCTTTTATTAAATAAATTTGTTACGCTTTTCCCTTATTAATCTGTCTTTTGTTATAGGAGTGTTGGCCATAACCTTTACCATGGGTGAAGAAAGGTATCACACCTCTCCGCCCCTACAACCCCACCCATTGAAAATCTAATCAGTAGGTCTAGGATGGGGCCCAAGAGTCTACATTTTTGTTGAGTACCCCTGGGTTTCTAATGCATTGGATCTAGAAAACTGCACCAAGGGTTGATCTTTCTGGTAGGACACTGCTGTTGACCCTGTTTGCCAAATATACATCAAAAAGTTAAATATAAGGTCATCCCTGATAAGAGCCAAGAAGCAAAAGATCATAGAGTGGTTAACCACAGAGAACGAGCAAATTCCAACTCTATTCTGCCAATGATCTGTGACCTCAGAAGTTACTTACTTCACAAATGTAAAATGAGGACGATACTACCACATAGGACATTTTTAAAAGGTTAAGTGAATTAATGTGCTTAAACCAGTGAACACTTGATACATGCTCGATAGATGTTAAATATAATAATTATTCAAACAAACAGTAGTTTGAAATTTCAGGCAAAGAAAAGACCAAGTTTGGACAACTGCGTGTAAGAGGCTGCTTAAGGTAGAAGGTTAAGGTTTGAGCTGGGCTGTGAAGGAGCAGGTAAGATTTTTGGGAGAGAAGAAGGGTTGCGGCGAGGTGGAGGTGGTAATTATAATTACTAAAACAGGAAAGAAAGGGCCCCTATGCAGAATTCAGCCACCCTCTGTAAGTCAACTTGGATGGGAAGGACCTCTCGATCTGTCCAGGAATTCTTTTCTCTCTGAGGCCACCACTGAAGAAAGCAGAGCCTGGGGCACCAAGAAGACCCTCCCCTAGAGACAATGAGGGAGCTAGCACCAGAAGCTGCCCATGAGTGGACCTGAGATCCATGAAGTGTAGTGGCCCAAACTGTATAATAGCCAAGACTCAATCTCACCTTTCTACCTGGTAGAATGAACTCAAACCATAGCTACTGGGGAGGAGGTGTGAATTTCTAGAAAGAAAACAAGAAATTTGCATACACTATTTGCTCTGGGTTGAGGTGGGGAACAAATTCCTAGATACACTCCATAGTAATATCAATCATACACAATTTAACCAAACAACTGGGGACAGGAAAGACTCTTATCATACTTGTCTTAAAGCTAAAGATTTATAGCTAAAAGAAACATGATTTATATTTATGCATGTTCTGATTTTTCCAGACTTTTAGATGCCCCAAGTCAGGGTTTTAGTCATGCATTTAAATATTTTTCTAATTGACCAAAAAAAAAAAAAAAATGCTTACCTGCCAGCTGTTTTCCACAGAAATTCCTCTTTGCACTCGAATAATATATTCCTTAAAAAGAGAAGGGAAAAATAGCCTCAGTTATAAAACCCCCAAATCAAGGAATCAAAAATAAGTTTTAAAAAATCAGATAAAATAGACTTCAGAGCAAGGAAAATTACCAGAGACAGAAAGAAAGGGACATTACATAAAAACAAAAGGGTAATCTACCAGGAAGACATAGCAATCCTAAATGTATATGCATCAAACAACAGAGCTGTAAAATATGTGAGGCAAAAAACTGATAAAACTGAAAGAAGTGACAGACAAATCCAAAATTATATTTGAAGACTTCAATACTCCTCTGTTAGGAATTGATAGAACAACTAAACAGAACACCAACTAGGATATAGAAGAACTTAACAATATCATCGGCCAACGGGATTTAATTAGCATTTATAGAGCACTCCATCCAGTAACAGCAGAATACACATTCTTTCCAAGTCATCATGCATATCATAGACCAATACAGATCATATCCTGAGCCATAAATCTCAAAATATTTAAAAGAACGAAAATCATACAAACTAGAAATCAGTAAGATTGGTAACAGGAAAATCTCCACAACAGTTGGAAACTAAACAACATACTTCTAAATAATCCATGTTTTAAAGACAAAATCTCAATGGAAATTAAAAAATATATACATTGAACTGAAAGAAAATACGCATATCAAAATCTGTGGGACATGTCAGCTAACATAGCACTGAGAGGGAAATTTAAGCACTAAACGCTTATATTAGAAAAGAGAAAAACTGTCAAATCAATAACCTAAACTTCACCTCAAGAACCTAGAAAAAGAAGAGCATAATAAACTCAAAGCAAGCAGAAGAAGGAAAAATAAAGAGCAGAAATCAATAAAATTGAAAACAAAGAAATAGAGAAAAGTCAAGAAATAAAAAGCTGATTATTTGAAAAGACCAATAAAATTGACAAAATAAAGATAAGACATGTATTATTAATATCAAGAATGAACTAGGATACCACTACAGACTGTGCAGATATCAAATGGATAAGGGAATGCTATGAATGATTCTACATATATCAATTTGACAACTTAGATGAAATGGACCACTTCCTCAGGAACACTAAATACCACAACTCACTCAATATGAAATACATAATTTGATCTTTATAATGATTTTTTTTTTTTTGAGACCGAGTCTCACTCTGTCGCCCAAGCTGGAGTGCAGTGGCACGATCTCAGCCCACTGCCACTTCCGCCTCCTGGGTTCAAGCAATTCTCCTGCTTCAGCCTCCCGAGTAGCTGGGATTACAGGTGCCTGCCGCTACGCCCGGCTGATTTTTGTGCTTTTAGTGGAGATGGGGTTTCACCATATTGGCCCGGCTGGTCTCGAACTCCTAACCTCAAGTAATCCGCCCACCTCGGCCTCCCAAAGTGCTGGGATTACAGGCGTGAGCCACTGCGCCCAGCCTATAATGATTTATAATTAAATTCATAACTAAAAAACTCCCCCCCAAATATGCATCAAGGCCCAATGGTTTCACTAGAGAATTCTACTAAGTGTCTTAAGAAGAATCAACACCAATTCTCTACAAACTCTTCTAAAACACAGAAGAGGAAGGAACACTTCCCAATTCACTTGATGAAGTCAGTATTACCCAGATCCCAAAACCAAAGACAGTGCAAAAAAAGAGAACTACAGATCAATACCATTCACAAACATAGGCTCAAAAATCCTTACCAAAATATTAGTAAATTGAATTCAGCAATTTATAAAAAGAATTATATACCATGACCAAGTGGGGCTCATTTTAGGGACTCAAGGCTGGTTCACCATTCAGAAACCGATCGATGTAATCTGCCATATTAACAGGCTAATCAAGAAAAATCACATGATCATATCAAATGATGCAGAAAAAGCATCTGGCAAAACTCAACATCCTTTCACGATAAAAACTTTTAGAAAAATAGGAATAGAGGACACTTTCTTAAGTTGATGAAAAGGTTCTACAAAAAACCTACAGCTGGCATACTTAATGGTGGAAGACTCAATATTTTCCCCTAAGATCAGGAACAAGGCAAGGCAATGTGTTCTCCTACTCAACAAACTACTGGAAGATATAGCCAGTGTAGTAAAAATAGTAAAAGAAATAAATGGCATACAGATCAAAAGGAAGAAATAAAACTGTTCCTATTTTTAGACAACATGATAGTCTATGTAGAAAATCCCTAGGGATCTACAAAAAAACTGGAATTAATAAATTCTTAGGCCAGACTCAGTGACTCATGCCGGTAATCTCAGCACTTTAGCAGGCTGAGGTGGGAGGACTACTTGAGTCCAGGCGTTTAAGACTAGCCCAGGCAAAACAGCAAGACCTCATCTCTACAAAAATAAAAAAATTAGCCAGGCATGGTGGCACATGCCTGTAGTCCCAGGAGGGACTCAGGAGGCAGAGGGAATGCTTGAGCCTGGAAGGTCATGGCTGCCGTGAGCCATGTTGGCACCCACGCTCCAGCCTTGGCAAAAGAGAGAGACCCCGTCATTAATTAATTACCTGAGTTCAACAAGGCCACAGAATACAGTATACAAATATCAATTGTGTATCTATATACTAGAAATGAACATATATAGATATAAATTAGAAATACAATGCCATTTACAATTACTCAAAAAAAAATACTTGGAGGGAAATCTAAAACATGTATAGTACTTCTATGTCGAAAACTACAAACCACTGATAACGGAAATCAAAGCTCTGAATAAACGAATAGAAATAAAGATTTCAATTATCCCTAAATTGATATACATGTTTAAAACAAATCCTATTAAAAAGTTTTTTTTCCAAATATAGGCAAGATTATTCTAAAATGTAGATGGGGCCAAGTCAGCGGCTCATGACTATATTCCGAGCATTTGGGGAGGCCAAGGCGGGAGGATCGCTTGAGCTCAGGAGTTCAACCAACCTGGGCAACATGGTGAAACTACATCTCTACAAAATATAAAAAAATTAATTAGCCAGGCATGGTGGTATGCACTTGTAGTCCCAGCTACCAGGAAGCTGAGGAAGGAGAATTGCTTGAGCCTGGGAGGCTGAAGCTGCAGTGAGCCAAGATCATGCCACTGCACTCCAGCCTGGGCAAGAGAGCAAGACCTTGTCTCTAAATAAATAAATAAATAAATAAAATATGAGCAATCAGTCTACCTGATGTCAAGACTATTACATCAATACAGTAATCAAGACTGTGTAGTGTCGGTGGAGGCATAAACATATACGTCACTGGAAGACAACAGAGAACCCAGAAATAATTCCATATAAGTATGCCTAATTAAATTTTTGATGAAAGTGCAAAGGCAATTCAATAGAGGAATGATAGCCTTTTCAACAAATGGTGCCAGAGCAATTGGACACTCAGCAATGAAATGAACCTCAACCTAAGATTCATGTGTTGTATTACTTTCACGTGTCAGAGCAATTGGACACTCAGCAATGAAATGAACCTCAACCTAAGATTCATGCATTGTATTCACACATTGTACTACCAAAATGAATTATGTACTTAAATGTAAAATGTAAAACTGTAAGACTTTTAGGAAAAAAAATAGGAGAGAAAAATCTGGGATCCAGGTTTAGGCAATGAGTTCTTGACAGCAAAAGTATGATCTAGGTAAGGGAAAAATTGGACTTCACCAAAATTAAAAACATTTTTCTATGAAAGAACAAACATTTTAAAAAAATCCAATCAGAAAATGGGCAAATGTTAAGAATACATTTCACTGAAGAGGATATACAGATGGCATACATGAAAATATATTCAACATTACTAGCCCTCAGGGAAATGCAAATTAAGGCCACTATACACCTATCAGAATGGCTTAAATAAAAAACAGTAATAACACCAAATCCTGGCTAGGATACAGAAAAACTGAATCACTCATACATTGCAGATGGGACTATAAAATGGTACAGCTACTCCAGAACAGTTTGGAAGTTTCTTTAAAAACTACATATGCAACTACCATACAACCCAGCAACTGTATTCCTAGACATTTATTCCAAAGAAATGAAAACTTATATTCACATAAGAATTTATACACAAATGTTCATAGCAGCTTTATTAGTAAAAGCCTCAAAGTGGAAACAAGACAGATGTCCTTCAATAGGTGGTTAAATTCTGCTATATCCATACCATGGAATACTACTCAAGCAAAAAAAGAACTATTAATATACACAATAACTTGGATGGATCTCCAGAGAATCATGCTGAGTGGAAAAAAAAAATCTTGAAAGGTTATATACTGTACAATTCTATGTATATAACATTCTTGAAGTGACAAAATTATAGAGATGGAGAAGAGATTAATGGTTACCTGGAGTTAAGGCTGGGGTAGTGAGATGGGCGTCAGAGGGAAGCAGTGTGGCTACAGAAGAGCAAAGTGAGGAATGCTCGTAATAATGGAAGTGTTCTCTATCATGACTGTATCACTGTCAATATCCTGGTTATAATATTGTACTATAGGTTTGCAAGATGTTACCACTGGATAAAATTGAGTAAAGGGAATATGGGATCTCTCTGCATTTTTTTGTTTTTGTTTTTGAGACAGAGTCTTGCTCTGTCGCCCAGGCTGGAGTGCAGTGGTACAATCTCAGCTCACTGCAACCTCCGCCTCCCGGGTTCAAGTGATTCTCCTGCCTCAGCCTCTCAAGTAGCGGGGATTACAGGTGCGCGCCAACACGTCTGGCTAATTTTTGTATTTTTAGTAGAGATGGGGTTTCGCCACCTTGGCCCGGCTGGTCTCTAACTCCTGACCTCAGGTGATCTGCCCACTTCGGCCTCCCAAAGTGCCAGGATTACAGGCGTGAACCACCGCGCCCAGCCAAAATGAGAAGTTTTAATAGCTTCCCCAGGTAGTAATTATTAAGTAGGCATAAAACACAGACCTAGAGCTGTCTCCAGTTTATACACACAGGACATTACGATGAAAGTATAAATTAAATCATAAAGAATGTTATTGTTTCCTCAAATGTTCAGAACTGTTTTATTAACTTTTTTTTTTTTTTCAGTCGGGGTCTCACTTTGTTGCCTAGGCTGGAGTACAATGGTGCAATCTCAGCTCACTGTAACCTCCACCTCCCGGGTTCAAGTAACCCTCCTGCCTCATCCTCCCAAGTAGCTGGGACCACAGGCATGCACCAACACCCTCGGCTAATTTTTGTATTTTTTTTTTTTTTTTTTTTTTGAGACGGAGTCTTTCTCTGTCCCCCAGGCTGGAGTGCAGTGGCGCGATCTCGGCTCACTGCAAGCTCCGCCTCCCGGGTTCACGCCATTCTCCTGCCTCAGCCTCCCAAGTAGCTGGGACTACAGGCGCCCGCCAACACGCCCGGCTAATTTTTTTTGTATTTTTAGTAGAGACGGGGTTTCACTGTGTTAGCCAGGATGGTCTCGATCTCCTGACCTTGTGATCCGCCCACCTCGGCCTCCCAAAGTGCTGGGATTACAGGCTTGAGCCACCGCGCCCGGCCATTTTTGCATTTTTTGTAGAGACGGCGTTTCACCATGTTGCCCAGGCTGGTCTCAAACTCCTGGACTCAAGTGATCTGCCCACCCTGGGATTACAGGTGGGATTACAGGTATGAGCCACCGTGCCCGGCCTGGGGCTGGGATTACAGGTATAAGCCACTGCACCCAGCCTGTTTTACTAACTTTGAGTGGTATCATTTAGGCATTACTCACAGTCACTACTCAACAAATCCTTTCTACTGAATTAATTCCACTGATTTAAATAGGTTATTTAGAAAATAAAGCCAAATGAGATGTTAACCTAGTAACTACATTTTAAAATTGATCGTATTACACTATCATTCATTTATATGCTGTTTATTTGGCAAAGGCTGATAAATTCCAAATAAGCAGGAACTTCTGCCTCTCTTGGATTATGTTAAGGATGGTACATTCAACGTTCAACAATATCTCCTCAATTATTATGTACTTGGCATGGTTTTATATGGGGTTATAAACATTTCAAAACTGACTTGTGTAGTGTGACAAATCTCTCTCTCTCTTTTTATTTTTTAAAGATAAGGTGTTACTCTGTCATCCAGGCTAGAGTACAATGGCATGCAGCCTCGACCTCCTGGGCTCAAGCAGTCCTCCCACCTCAGCCTCCTGAGTGGCTGGGACTACAGGTGCGCTCCACCATCTCCAGCTAATTTTTAAATTTTTTGTAGAAACGGGGTCTCAGTATGTTGCTCAGGCTGGTCTCGAACTCCTGGCCTCCAGCAATTCTTCTGTCTCAGTCTCCCAAAGTGCTGGGATTACAGGCATGAGCTACCATGCCCAGCCTCAGGCAAATCTCTTAAGCAATATGCTAATGCAATTATTTCTTAATACATAAAGATAAAATGCTGAAAACAACTGCCAGTCTTACATTTGGAGATCAGTCCTTTAGCGTTTAAATGTTCCTGTCGTCTTAGGTTTGTTTTACTGACACATTTTCTTGGCTTTTACATTCTTATAGAAATGTAAATTGGCATGTATAATTGGGTAACTCCAAACAACTACACATAAACAAGTTTTTTTTTATGTCTAGAGGGAAAAAATGTTAAATCACAAAAATCACTTTGCGCATCCATTGCTTCGTGTATCAGAGGAATAATGTTTTTTTTGTTTTTTTTTTTTTTTTTGAGACAGAGTCTCACTCTGTGGCCAGGCTGGAGTGCGGTGGCGAGATCTTGGCTCAGTGCAACCTCTGACTCCCTAGTTCAAGCGATTCTCCCACCTCAGCCTCCCAAGTAGCTGGGATTTACAGGCACGTGCCACCATGCCTGGCTAATTTTTGTATTTTCAGTAGAGAGGGGGTTTCACCATGTTGGTCAGGATGGTCTCGATCTCCTGACCTTGTGATCCGCCCACCTTGGCCTCCCAAAGTGCTGGGATTCCAGGCGTGAGCCACTGCGCCTGGCCATCAGAGGAATAATTTTAATGTTTAAAATTCCAGCTCAATGTTGGGCACTTAGAAGCTACTAAGTAAGAATTGGCTGGTCTCCTTTATATAAACACATATAAACTACATAGCTTTGAGTTTAAAGTTTGGACATGTGTTTTTATGAAGATGTTGTTGCCAATTGTGAGCATGGATTAAGCACCTATCACGTTCCAAACCCGTGCTTTGTTCATGCTGGGGAAATGATTCTCAACAGAAAAGTGCATTCTGACGAAAAGGATACTGCGTTCCATTCCTTTCCTGTGTATAGATATAATTTAGATTAAAAAAATAAACTTGGCTATAAAACACACAATAATGTTTGGGGAAAACATTTGGCATATGGGAAGCAGTAGCAACAAGACAATGCCTGCGTCCTGATGTCAGGCTGTGACATCCCAAAATGATATCCTAGTTAATGTTTCTGCCAAGACACTCTATGTTAGGTCAGTGTTCGTAAAAGGGGGGTGATTCTGCTCAGCAGACATCTGGCAATGTCTGGAAACATTTTAGGTTGTCACAGGGGACAGGAGTGCTACCTAATAGGTAGTGGCCAGGAATGCTGCTAAATGTCCTGTAATGCACAGGAGACCCCCAGAACAAAGAACCATCTGACCCCAAATGCCAAAGTACCAAGGCTGAGAAACTGGGGATCAGGTGAGTAGAAGAGGTCACACCAGCCCATAGAGGCTTAGGATACAGGATGGAGTGGGAGTTACTTCTGCTGTCATCTGCCCTGGACCATGGCCCACTGCTATCCTACATGCAACACCATTTGTAGCATGTGCATGTCTACCTACAGGGTGCGCTTAGTTACTGGTAGCCCCAAGGCACCACCCATTGTGTTTCCCCTGTAAAGGAACATTAAGAATGAGCCTCCAGAAGTAGAGTAGGACGGTGGTTACCACAGGGTGGGAGTGGGAGTAGACCAAGAAAGAGATGATGTTGGTCGAAGGTTTCTAGTAAGACATGAAGAATATGTTGTGGTGATCTACTGCACACCATGGTGATTGTAGTCAATAATAATGCGTATTTCAAAATGACTAAAACAGTGGATTTTAAATATTCTCACCACAAAGAAATGATAACTACATGAGGTGATAATATGTTCATTGGCTTGATACAACTATTCCACAAAGTATATATAGTCATGCACTGCATAATGACATTTCAGTCACAACAGACCACAAATATCATGATGGTCCAGTAAGATTAGATTTTCTTTCTTGGTTTTTTTTTGGAGACAGAGTCTCACTTTGTCACCTAGGCTGGAGTGCAGTGGCATGATCTCACTTCACTGCAACCTCTGCTTCCCGGGTTCATATAATTCTCCTGCCTCAGCTTCCCAAGTAGCTGGGATTACAGGTGCCCACCACCAAGCCAGGCTAATTTCTGTATTTTTAGTAGAGATGGGGTTTCACCATGTTTGCCAGGCTGGTCTGGAACTCCTTACCTCAAAGTGATCCGCCCACCTCGGCCTCCCAAAGTGCTAGGATTACATACAGGTGTGAGCCACAACGCCTGGCCAAGGTCCAATAAGATTATAATGGAGCTAAAAACATTTCTAGTGCCTAGTGACATCACAGATGTCTTAACATTATAGCGCAATGGATTACTCATGTGTTTGTAGTATGGTGGTGTAAATAAACCTACTGCTTTTTATAGTTATTTCAGAGTATACTCCTTCTACTTCGAAAAGAAAGGTAACTGTAAAACAGCCTCAGACAGGTCCTTCAGGAGGTATCCAGAAGGCACTGTTATCATAGGAGAGCTCCGTATGTGTTATTGCCCCAGAAGACCTTCCAGTGGGACAGGATATGGAGGTGGAAGATAGTCATACTGATGATGTTGATACTGTGTAGGCCTAGGCTAATGTGTGTGTTTATGTCTTAGTTTTTGTTTTTTTTTTTTGAGACAGAGTCTCGCTCTGTTGCCCAGGCTAGAGTGCAGTCGCACAATCTCGGCTCACTGCAACCTCCGCCTCCCAGGTTCAAATGATTCTCCTGCCTCAGCTGCCCACGTAGCTGGGACTACAGGCGTGTGCCACCACGCCCAGCTAATTTTTGTATTTTTAGTAGAGATGGGGTTTCACCATGTTGGCCAGAATGGTCTCCATCTCTTAACCTCATGATCTGCCTGCCTCAGCATCCCAAAGTGCTGGGATTACAGGTGTGAGCCACCACACCCAGCCTGAATTTTTCTAGATTGCTCGATATACCAACCAGCCTAATCGAAAGGGAAATGTTTTAACCTCAAGTTTCCAATGCTGTGAACAACAACAAAAAAAGAGGCCAGGCGCAATGGCTCACGCCTCTAATCCCAGCACTTTGGAGGCCGAGGAAGGTGGATCACAAGGTCAGGCGTTCAAGACCAGCCTGGCCAACACAGTGAAACCCCGTCTCTACTAAAAATACAAAAATTAGCCGGGCATGGAGGTACGCATCTGTAGTCCCAGCTACACGGGAGACTTAGGCAGGAGGATCACTTGAACCCGGGAGGCGGAGGTTGTGGTGAGCCGAGATTGCACCACTGCACTCCAGCCTTGGCAACAGAGCAAGACTCCGTCTCAAAAAAAGAAAAAAACCCACAGCTGCCTACTGCTTGCAACCAGGCTGTATCTCTTATTAAAGCAAAGAGAAGAGAGCCCTGGAGACCAGCAGAAACTCGACATTTGAAGTCAGGCCTCCACCTCCTGAGCTGGAGTCAGCAGCCTGGGATCCTCCAATGAATCATTCCCATCTTTACTGCCCCCTCCGATGTGGAACAGGATGGACAGAGTGCATAAAAGAGAAGATAAAGTACCAAGGCCCATCAGGCATGGAAAGGAGAGCTAACAGCCCTGCAGGGCAGGCCTGAGTCAGATGGATTTCAGCCTGCCACCAAACCCTGCCATCTGCTGCCACTTCCCCAAAGGGCCCACTCCTTTCTGCCCCTCCTCTTGACGCAACACCCCCTATCTTGGCATGCCAGGGAGGCTGCTGTGTCAAGCCCTAGCATGTGGGCATTCTGGCAAATCACTGAGGTCTGGTGCTGAAGTTTTTCAAACTGGAAATGCACTTGCACCAGGACCACGTGATTTCTGACTTAAGTGAGGGAGGAAAAGAGAATTAACTTAAAATGAGCACTGATCATGTGCTGGGAATTTCGCTAAGCCCCTAACCCAATACTTCTCATTAATCCTTACAGCCACCCTAGGTGGTAGATCTCAGCTCAGCGAGATCGAATGAGCTATCCAAGGTGGCATAGCTAGGATGCAGCTGGCTGGGAACTGGAATCCAAGTCCTGCTGACTCCCAACACCCTCCAACCTGCCAGACATAGCTGGCAACGCGGGGAAGTCCTGAGGCCAGGCTCTTTCTGCAGCTTGGAAAGGTGGGAGTCCTCACTAGTCCATGGACTGAGCTGGTTCACCCCAATGATGTAGACCCACTGACTCTTACCTGAGGGTGCAGAGGTGGGGGCTGTCATTCCCACACCTTCGGAATTGATTAATGCTCCCAACACTGGCCATGCCATTTTCCAAGTAAGCATCCCCACTGGCAATTTGTTTTCCTGAGTTTCTGAAAGGGTATGTGGGATTTCACTGCACAGTAGCAGGTACTCAAACGTACCTTGGTTTGGTGAAATTTCAGGAAAACTAAGTAGGAAAACTTATTTTGAACCTGTCTGACTCCAAATTACTTTAGTGAGGCTACAAACACAAATTACTTTGAAATAAACGTGTTAAGTAGCTGAAGCCAAAACTTACGCAAACCTTCAAACCAGCCTAGCCCACGTAATTCTCTCTTCCCTTTTGGCACAGCTATCAGATGTGCCGTGAAACTTGAAGTACAGAAAAAGACACCAGCAGCTGTTCAGAGATGTTTTGCCGATACCTGTCAGTGTTCCCATCTCTCTACCCCTAAGGCAGAGTGTCTCAACCCTGCTGCATTCTAGAATCACCTAGAGAACTTGAAAAGATACCTACGCTTGTGCCCTCACAGATTCTGATTTAATTTGTCTGGCCTGGGCACAGGCATTAACAAGTCTTCTGTTTTTTCTCTTTTTTTTTTTTCCTTTTCTTTGAGACAGAGTCTCACTTTGTTGCCCAGGCTGGAGCAAAATTCACTATCTTGGCTCACTGTAACCTCTGCCTCTGTCTCCCAGGTTCAAGCGATTCTCGTACCTCAGCCTCCCGAGTAGTTGAGACTACAGGCGCACACCACCATGCTCAGCTAATTTTTGTAATTTTAGTAGAGATGGGATTTTACCATGTTGGCCAGGATGGTCTCGAACTCCTGACCTCAGGTGATCCTACCTGCCTCAGTCTCCAAAAGTGTTGGGATTACAAGCGTGAACCACTGCCACCACACCTGGCCAGCAGGTCTTAGATGTTCCTCAGTTGATACTAATGTGCAGCCAGGGGTGAGAACCATTGTTCTAAAACTTCAAAGAAATCGGGCCGGGCACGGTGGCTCATGCTTGTAATCCCAGCACTTTGGGAGGCCGAGGTGGGCGATTCACAAGGTCAGCAGTTCAAGACCAATCTGGCCAACATGATGAAACCCCCATCTCTACTGAAGATACAAAAAAATTAGCCAGGCGTGATGGTGGGCGCCTGTAATCCCAGCTACTCAGGAGGCTGAGGCAGGAGAATCGCTTGAACCTGGGAGGTGGAGGTTGCAGTGAGCTGAGATCAGGCCACTGCACTCCAGCCTGCGACCGTGAGACACTCAGTCTCAAAAAAAAAAAAAAAAAAAAAAAACAAATTAGGAAGCAGCTCCACACCACAAAAATAAAAAACCTTGCATGAGTGGAAGGAAACAGATGACGCAACCACCAACCAAACCTCATACATAATCTCCTCTACTCTCACCCATATCTCCCCACCTCCTCTTAAGGGCTCAGCTCATCTGTCTTTTTGGGGGTATGGTTGGTATCTAACCTGAGCCTCTAGAAATCCTTCATACTGGGCTCTGTAGTGGTGGCTCCCATAGGCACCACTCACACTATCTGCCAATGGCATTTAAAAGGAGCAAGAAAGAACTATTTCCCTCTGCTGGAGGAAATGAGTCTCTGAAGGATAGATGTCTTGACTAGAAAGTGGTGGATCTGGGAGACGAGGCAGGCCTGGTTGTTTCCAGTGCCCATCAGCCACACCACCCCTCTGGGTTCACTCCCAAACTCATTTCTCCCCTGGCACTTTCTCTCCACAGGAAGGCCTGAAAAGAATGCTGAAAACAAGTTACCTGACTGGAATCTACTACCATGCTACTTCTCTGCTCCAGGACCTTCCATGGCTCCCACTGGCTCACAGGATAAATCCAAATTCCTCAGCCCAGCTTCCATATTCTTCTACCACCTGACCAAACTGTCCTAACCCTTTCTTCCCATGCAAACCCTCCTCTACCTAGTCAGACTCTTTATATCCTAAATATCCCTTACTTATGCCCCTCTTTTCGCTGTTCTACCTATTCAAAATCACAGTGTCATACGGCACAACAGCTGCAGCCATAGGCAGCAGTCCACATCATCCTAGAGGACAGCAAGGTTTCTGAGGAAATTCTCATAGAATTCAGCTTGCAGGACCTCTGCTTAGCTCACTGGCCACCTGCCTGGCCACTTACAGTCCTTAATATTTCACTTAGAATTACTGATTACTCCTTGCTCTGCTAAGTAGTCATGATTTACTGTTGTTTCATCTGCAGATTTTCAGTGCTAGAACCTACCTTTGTTTTGTTTCAATTTTTCTGCAATCCAATAATATGCAAAAACTTCCCCAAAACAAATGAAAATGTTAGGGGTTTTTAAAGGCATCTGAAGAATCATTACTATATTAACGGAAATTTCGGCAGATGAATGAAGCCAAATGCATCTTCTTTTCAGCCGCATGAAATAAATTTTATTTAAAAATCTAATTCATAGGGACCCGGCGCAGTGGCTCATGTCTGTAATCCCAGCACTTTGGGAGGCCGAGGCGGGTGGATCACGAGGTCAGGAGATCAAGACCATCCTGGCTAACACAGTGAAACCCCCTCTCTACTAAAAAATACAAAAAATTAACCGGGCGTGGTGGCGGGCACCTGTAGTCCCAGCTATTTGGGAGGCTGAGGCAGGAGAACAGCGTGAGCCCGGGAGGCGGAGCTTGCAGTGAGCCGAGATCGCACCACTGCACTCCAGCCTGGGCGACAGAGCAAGACTCTGTCTCAAAAAAAAAAAATCTAATTCATAGAATCGTGTGCTTTAACTTTAGCAAAAGAAGAGACGAAGCACACATTGCAAACACGCTTTGATCCCTGCAGTGAGATGAGCGTCATGATCATGCATGCTTCTCTTCTCCCTTCTCCGGGCCTTTTGAAGTCTACACTCTCCACTGTGGGATGGTCTCCTACCCTACCGGGAGAGCTGGTCTCCACACCGACTTCAAAGACAGCTGATGTTCCAGAGAGGAAAAACACTGCAAAGAAGCACTCCAAAATCCTTTTGACCTCAAACATGACTACAGAATGGATACGGCTTTTTAAATAGCCACTTCCTGCAGCATTCTATAGTACAATGACCCTTAAATGACACCCACGCAAATTACATAATTTGCTAAAATGGAAACCCAGTAATTCCATCTTACATCAAAGTAAAGAAAAAAAAACCAAACTTTAAAAATCTGAAGCTCAATTAAATAGTAATTAAAAACGAAATATAACCTTCACTTGTTCAATAATCCTCACAATGTCCTAAAACTGTACAAATGGATGAAGTGAACATAATCTCAGAGAACTACCTACTACATGTTTAGTAGGCTAGAATAGACAACAACATAGAAACTCGGATCCGCTGGAAATGATGCTTTTTCTTTGGGCTCTGGTATCTGAGGTGGCCAGCTCCTCATCCCTCACGCCCTTCACCGGCACTGACCTGAGTACCTGCTGGAGACTGAAGCGCTCCCTCCTGGGCCATGTCTCCTCCACCTTCCCCTTTTTCCACTGCCTCAAAGACAGGCCACCTGGGAGCCCTTCTGGAACCTGAAGAAGGAGCTGGTCACTGTGTCATGATCAGCCACAATGTGCCATCCCTCCTCCACAGCACAGCCACAAGTCCCCAGCAGGGGAGGGCACACGCTTTCCAGTCACAGAGATCTGGAACGAAGCCCAACGACTACTTATTAGCTTTGCAGCCTAACTTCTCTGTGCTTCAGTTTCCTCATCTGCTAAATCACACCTTTAGGGTCGTGGTGAATATGAAAGAAGACAGCATATTTAGAGCAGCCAGCACAATGGCCAGCTTTGTAACTGTTCATTTTCTTCCCTGCTAAGAAAATAGGAAACACAAGCGTCTGCAGGTGAGTATATCACGACTCTACTCAGCAAGCACAGAAGACGGTGGCAGCACTGTGAAGAGCACCCAGAAAAAACAAAAAGCAGCCATTCTCTTTGAAAATGAGAAGCAATTGTTATCAGTCTCTGATTTCTAAGAAGGAGTACCATGACTCCAGCCTCTGTTGTCCTAGATTCTATGCCCACTTTTGGCTTTTTTTTTTCATATGTTTTATATGTTTTTCAGGTTATCCTCAATGAGCATAAATTATTTTTACAATAAGGAAAAACAATTTTTGGAAAAGTTTCTCAGTTTGCTACACATGTAATTTAAAACATGATACTTTAAAATAAGAAATCCTGGCCAGGCACGGTGGCTCACACCTGTAATCTCAGCACTTTGGGAGGACGAGGCAGGTGGATTGCATGAGCCCAGGGGTTCAAGACCAGCCTGGGCAACATGGTGAAACCCTGTCTCTACAAGAAATATACACACATACACACATACACACACACACACACACACACACACACACATAAAATAGCCAGCTGTGGTGGCACACACCTGTAGTCCCAGCTATTTCGGGGCCTGGGGCGGGTGGATCACTGAAGCCCAAGAAGGATCATTTAAGCCCAGGGAGATGGAGGCTGCAGTGAGCCGTGATTGCACCACTGCACTCCAGCCTGGGTGACAGAGTGAGACCCTTTCTTGGAAAAATAAAATAAATTAAATAAGGAATCCTGAGTAATAAAGATTGAGATCATCTGAGCTTGGGTAAGAGCCTGGTATGTTATCAATGATAAATGCACCTTTTTTCCTTTGACAAGGGAGCTTTTAGTCATTTTACTCCTCATCAGTACTTTCTGTGCTGGGGAGACTGGGAAAACAGAAGATGAAAGTAAAGTAAATGAGCTCTACTACTTGTATCAGGGCTGCTAAAGCATTTAGTGGGAGAGAAGCTTGAAACTATAGGCTGAAGTCAAGCTAGAAGTCCCTACTGGTTTTAATAATGGTCACCATCACTAAGGATAACGTACACATAAATCCATCCTACCTAGTCTGAGAATGTTGCTGTGTCATCCTGAGACACTAGCTCCAATTTCATAACCAACTGTGGAAGTGACCACGGTATACATGCCATGCAGACACATATCTTCAGAGCGGGAGGTATAACTGCTCTGCTTATGGGGCACTTACTCTCTGCCTTCTTGCCCTCAGTTTACTAGATCTCCCAACAATGTCTGAAGGGAGGCGTCACTACAGCTCTTATACAACAAGAACCCTGAAGCTCAGAGAGGGTAGATGCCTTAAACAAGAGCACACCACTAGTATGTGATGAGAATAGACTCCACCCCAGGCCAGTCTGACCCAGGGGCACAGTGGTTCCTACCTTCTATGCCCTTGGACACAATGCTTTCACATGCTCCAAGGTCTCATTTTGATGAACAGAGTGCAGCTGGGCAGGCAGAACCAGTCTATCAAGTCAGAGGGAAGCTGACAGGGTGAAGGGCAGAGTAAGGACAAGAACCCGGGCCTGGAGAATATGAGTTACTATAGCAATAGAGCTCTCAGAATACCACAACCACCTGGTTTTAATACCCCTATACTTTGCAACCTACCGCCTACTACATGGACACAAACTGCTGGAGCTGAGGGTAATGTGAGCACCACCTAGAAGTTGTGTACAAGTAAGAAACTATTTTTTCTCCAAAATGTTAAGCAAGCCCCATAACGTACATTAGGCAGTTAAGAAGCAGTCGAAAGGAACATTTTTATAAGAACATCCCAAGTGGACATCAGGTTAATGTGGTCCTCAGCAATTTGAATAGTAGTTAATTTCAGTTGTACAAAAATGGAACAGGTTCCTCCACGAAGCTGTTTTGCTTCCACACTGTGCTCCTGTTAAACTCCCCAAGGTACTAATAACGGTTGCACCTCAATGAGCTTCCTTCCTGTGTGTTACTCTTAAAAACCACAGAGACTCTGGGACTCAGTGGTCACAAAACCCCAATGACTGCAGGGCTAGCAGGTTCTATCCGTGAAGCGCAGTCTTTCTCAACCAGTTCAGCAGTTTGAAGAGAGTAGTCACCTAAGGCTTGATATCCAATATGGTAGCCACTATGCACAAGGGACTACTGAGCTCTTGGAATGTGGATAGGGTGATGAAGGGACTGAATTTTTAGCTTAATTTTATTAGCCTAGTGGCTACAATACTGGATAGTGTGCAGTTACAGACTGTTTATTTGCAGATATAAACACAGATATTTATGAAAACGTGGCCAGTTGCTGTGGCTCATGCCTGTAATCCCAGCACTTTGGGAAGCCGAGGAGGGTGGATCATTTGAGGTCAGGAGTTCGAGACCAGCCTGGCCAACATGGTGAAACCCCGTCTCTACTAAAAATACAAAAATTAGCCAGGCGTGGTGGCAGGAGCCTGTAATTCCAGCTACTCAGGAGGCTGAGGCAGGAGGATCGCTTGAACCGGGGAGGCAGAGGTTGCAGTGAGCCAAGATCACATCACTGCACTCCAGCCTGGGCGACAGAGTGAGACTCCATCTCAAAAAAAAAAAAAAAAAAAAAAAAAGATATTTATGAGAATGAAAGCATACTAAACATAGTGTGTTATGACTTGCTTTTTCTCTCACTTAATATAACATGGATCTCTTTCCATAACAACACATTTGGGATTTTATTTTTAATTTCTTTTGGAGATGGGGTCTGGCTCTGTTGCCCAGGCTGGAGTGCAGTGGTGCAATCATAGCTCACTGCAGCCTTAAACTTCTGGACTCAAGTGATCCTCCCACCTCAGCCTCCCTAGTAACTGGGGCTACAGGCATGAGCCACAATGCTTGGCAGATATTTTTAATGTCTGTATCTCTGCTGCCCAGTATAGTAGCCACAAGCAATATGTGGCTACTGAGCACCTGATATATGGCTAGTCCCAATTGAGATATGCTGTAATTGTAAAATACACACCAGATTTCAAATACTTTTATGACAAGAGGAATGCAAAACATATTAATTAAAAAAAAGTACAGACAGGGTCTCACTCTGTTACCTAGGCTGGAGTGCAGTGGCACAATCATAGCTCACTGCAGCCTCCACTGCCTGGGCTCAAGGGATTCTTCTACTCAGTCTCCTGAGTAGCTGAGACTACAGGTATGCACCACCACGTCGGTCTTTTTTTTTTTTTTTAAGTTTTGTAGAGACTAGATCTTGCTATGTTGCTTAGGCTGGTCTCGATCTCCCGGCCTCAAGCGATCCTCCCTCCTCAACCTGCCAAAGTGCTGAGATTACAGGTATTAGTCACTGCACCTAACACAGTAATAATTTTTATAATGATTCCATGTTGAAATTATAATATTTTGGATATATTGGGTTAAATATATTATTTAAATTAATTTCACCTGTTTCTTTTTACTTTTTTAACGTGGCTACTAGAAAATGTAGTTACATATGTGGCTAGCATTATATTTCCATTGGACAGCACTGCCCTAAGGCCTCTGTTGTATGTAGTGAATTAACTCCATCCCTATGCAGCCAGAATGGAAGAACTGAGAAAATGGTCACATAAATCATTGTCTGGTTCTGTGGTTCAGAAGGGGACCACTAGCTTGTCCTCTTTCAACTAATGCTTAGTGGAGCCATCAATCAGGTCCACCACGCTGTAGGCCCTGACAATAGATCAGCTTAGGGATGGCTGCCAACTCGTACCTCTTTCATTCAAAGTTCACTAGTCAGCTGGGCGCGGTGGCTCACACCTGTAATCCCAGCACTTTGGAAGGCAGAGGTAGGTGGATGACTTGAGGTCAGCATTCAAGACCAGCCTGGCCAACATAGCAAAACCCCATCTCTACTGAAAAAACACAAAAATTAGCTGGGCATGGTTTCACGCGCCTATAGTCCCAGCTACTTGGGAGGCAGGAAAATAACTTGAACCCGGGAGGTGAAGATTGCGGTGAGCTGAGTTCACACCACTGCACTCCAGCCTGGGCAACAGAGTGAGACTCAGTCTCAAAAAACCAAAACAAAACAAAGTTCACTAGCCTCATAGAAACCTTCATTCTTACTCTTTTTGCACCTCATTTTCTTCAACTAAAAAATTGGGATAATAACAAATGCAATTCAAACTATCATGAAGGTAAAACAAAAATCTAGAAAAGTTTGGCAATTTCTTATAAAGTTAAAACATACATTTAGCCTATCACTCAGCAATTCCATTCCTAGGCATTCACTCAGGAGAAATGAAAAAATATACCTACACAAAGACTTTACCCAAATATTCATGGCAGCTCTATTTATAATAGCCCCAAACTGGAAATAACCCAAATATCTACCAACTGGTGAATGGATAACAAACGTTAAATCCATACAATGGAATACTACTCAGTAATAAAAAGAAACACATAACATCATAGAAGAATTTCAAAGCTTTATGTTAAGTAAAAGAAGCCAGACAAAAAAAGACTATGTTGTATAAGATCCCACTTATAGATGACATTCTATTAATAGAAAGGATGAAACGATAGTAACAAAAAGCAGATCAGTAGTTCCCAGGGACCAGAAGGAGGGCAGGATCTGCAAAGGGGCACCAAGGAAACAACTGGAGCAATCAAAGTGGGTGTGTATATATATATTTGTCAAGATTTATCAAATTGTATACTTAAAATTGGTGAATTTCATTGTATGTAAATTTTACTTCAATAAAGTTGACCAGAAAGAGAGAAATAGAGAGAGAAAGAATTATCTAATCCCTTGAGCCCAGGAATTCGAGACCAGCCAGGGCAATATAGTGAGACCTCGTCTTTATAAAAAATGAACATGGCTGGGCACGATAGCTCACACCTATAATCCCAGCACTTTGGGAAGCCAAGGCAGGCGGATCACTTGAGGTCAGCAGTTTGAGACCACCCTGGCCAACATGGTGAAACCCCATCTCTACTAAAAATACAAAAAAATTAGCCGGGCATGGTGGCACGCGCCTGTAGTCCCAGCTACTCGGGAGACTGAGGAAGGAGAATGGCTTGAACCTGGGAGGCGGAGATTGCAGTGAGCCGAGATCGCACCACTGCACTCCAGTCTGGGCGATGGAGCCAGACTCCACGCCCCCCACCCCAACCTCCCAAAAAAAGGACACAGTTAGCCAGGTGTGGTGGCACGAGGCTGTGGTCCTAGCTACTCAGGAGGCTGAAGTGGGAGGACCGCTTAAGCCCAGAAGGTTGAGGCTACAGTGAGCCAAGATCATGCTACTGCACTCCAGCCTGGTGACAGAGGGAGACTCTGTCTCAAAAAAAAAAAAAAGGCCGGGCGCGGTGGCTTACGCCTGTAATCCCAGCACTTTGGGAGGCAGAGGCGGGCAGATCACGAGGTCAGGAGATCGAGACCATCCTGGCTAACATGGTGAAACCCCGTCTCTACTAAAAATACAAAAAAAAAATTAGCCAGATGTGGTGGCAGGAGCCTGTAGTCCCAGCTACTCATGAGGCTGAGACAGGAGAATGGCGTGAACCTGTGAGGCGGAGCTTGCAGTGAACCGAGATTGTGCCACTACACTCCAGCCTGGGCGACAGAGCGAGACTCCGTCTCAAAAAAAAAAAAAAAAAAAAAGAAAAGAAAAAAGAAAAATAATTACAGAATTACTATAAAGCACTTGGCTTGGCACATAGTGAATGCTTAAACAATGTCATCTATTATGACAATACTGAACTCCCGTTTCAGTATTACTCAAGGTGTCTAAAACCAAACTTAGACTCATCATCTTCCTGGGAAAACCAGCTACCCTTCATCTACCTTGTACTACTTCTCTAATAATTTCCTGGTGCCTCTGTTTCCCTTGTGGCCTCTACTTGGCAGACTTTTCCTCTACTGTGTTCCTCCCCTCTCCCTGCCACAGACCTGAGCTGTGGCCTCCTAACTTCACTGTTCCATCAGCACCCTTGACCCTCTTCTCTCCTTCCTTCACCCTTTCCACTGCACCTTGCACACAGACAGCAAATTAAGCTTCCTAAAATGCCACTTTTATGAGCCACACATCCACCCAAACCCCCCTCACTGTTGTTCAGATTCCTTAGCCTGGCATCCAGGAGGCCCCACAATTGGCTCTAATCTTTCTTTTCCGTCTTTTACTCCACCCCAGAATCTTCATCAATAAACCCAGTTGGAATGAATGAACAAAGAAGGCAGGAACCAAGTCTGTCTTGCTTAGACCTGTACCCCAAGTGCCTAGGCCATGCCAGGAACACAGGGCATACTCACAGCAGTATCTGCTGAATGAACTAATGAACTCCTGAAGTCTACAAATGCGACCTTGACCTCAGAGAAGAATCATTCTTCAGATTTTTTTTTTGTTGTTGTTGTTTTTGTTTTTTTGAGACGGAGTCTTGCTCTGTCGCCCAGGCTGGAGTGCAGTGGCGCAATCTTCGCTCACTGCAAGCTCCGCCTCCGGGGTTCACGCCATTCTCCAGCCTCAGCCTCTCCGAGTAGCTGGGACTACAGGCGCCCGCCACCACGCCCAGCTAATTTTTTGTATTTTTTTAGTAGAGACAGGGTTTCACCGTGGTCTCGATCTCCTGACCTCGTGATCCGCCCGCCTCGGCCTCCCAAAGTGCTAGGATTACAAGCATGAGCCACGGTGCCCGGCCCATTCTTCAGATTTTTAAACTGAGATCCTTATGGTGGGTTACTAAGAGTTTGGAAGAGGATGAACAACGAGGGGCCCCAGAAGGTGTTTCAGGATATATATGTTAAAGGCTATAAGGCTTCTGTTTCTACTTTTTAAAAATAATAACTTAAATATCGATAAAACAATAACATAAATATTTTTTCCCTTTAACCTAGAATAGAGTAGGAGCTTCCAAACGGACACACAGGAAGCATGGGATGAGTTGTGGAAGTCATGAGTATGTTCATAACCCAGTTGGTTTATCACAGTTTTTACCATTACACAGTATTTTAATTGACTTTGCTCTTAGTCATATATGATTTCATTTACATCCATAATAAACCACTGACTAACTGCGGGCTCAAGCAATGCCAACGACAAAACACATGTTAGTGAGAAGTTAGTGAGAAATACAAGTGAGAATTATCATAAAAATGGTAATTCTACAAGTTGTCTGAAGATGCTGTTTCTCAGGGCCTTAAGTTGTATTCCTCTGAACACAATTTAAAAATATATACAGATCAGATCCCAAACAATATAATTTTTAGTAATATACTGATCTAAATAAAATATTTTTATATTTAAAATAACTTCCAGAGAGTCTGTACCATTCCCTATTACTATGAAATGAGTTTGCAAGTTAGAAAAGGCTGAGGCATACTGATTTAGAACATTTTCTCTAAAATGCTGGCTCTTCTGTTAACCACTCGGAGTTCCCTAAGCCCCAGGGAGGACCTGACCAGCCTCTCCCCTGTGCCCTGCTCTCCCAGGCAGAGGGGCCCTTTAGTGCTTTGCTTCATCTTTGCTTTTGTGGCTGCTATATTGACTAGGATGTCAGCTCCCTGCTTCATTCATCTTTTTATCTTAATAGGCAGCACAGTGCCTGGCACCCAGAAGACTCTTGGTAAGTATCTGTTAATGTTCCTGAGATCAAATGTCTGTGTACTGACGCTGGAATCCCTTTAGGGATTAACAAAAGCTGGGAGAGGAAGAGCTGAAATGGGCATTTGCTAGGGGCTGCCTCCCTTCAGGTCTGGCCTCCAGGAGCTCATGGCTGAGCCCTATGGCCTGCCCACTTGTTTTTCGTTTTGTTTTGTTTTGTTTTGAGATGGAGTTTCACTCTTGTTGCCCAGGCTGGAGTGCAATGGTGCGATCTCGACTCACTGCAGCCTCTGCCTCCCAGGTTCAAGTGATTCTCCTGCCTCAGCCTCCCGAGTAGCTGGGATTACAGGTACCCACCACCACAACTGGCTAATTATTTGTGTATTTTTAGTAGAGATGGGGTTTCACCACGTTGGCCAGGCTGGTCTCGAACTCCTGGCCTTAGATGATCTGCCCATCTTGGCCTCCCAAAGTGCTGGGATTACAGGCGTAAGCTAAAGTGCCCAGCCGACCACTTGTCTTTTCCGTCACCATTGAACACCAATAGCCAGCTCTGCAGCCTGGTAAGGAGGCCCTGAGCTGCATCTCCCAAGCATGGCTGTCAAAACGTGTTACTCCAGGGTAAAAAGGAAAAAACGGGAAACCTGCTCTTGGAGGTATCACGGATGTTTTTGCCACATATTAGTAAAGTAATCACAGTTGACAGTGAGACAAACTTTTAAATAAATAATTTTCCTTTTCCCATTCAAAACTTATATCTGAATGCCAAAAAAGCACTAAGTAGTACGCGAGTGCTCTGGCAAATACAATAATAATAAACAACAAAACAAATGACAGTTATGTGCTGGGCTTTGTTCTGAATACTCCATGTGGATGAGCTCAGTTAATCCTTACAGCAGTCCTAACATACTCTTTCTATCCTCACTTTACAGATGAAGAAACTGAGGCTGGAGAAATCAAGCAGCAATTTGTCCAAGGTCATTAAGCCATTGTCGCTATTCCCAGTTATATACAGTTTTACCTGTGTGGGATTGGGGGAGGGGGGTTATAAACAGAAAACAAGGTAGTAAGAAATAATAGGTGTATATTATAGGTGTATACACTATATATAATAGGTGTATACCTTTGAGGCAGATATACTCTATGGGAATTTCAGAGGAAGGAAAATTATATCCAGCTTGGCAGACAAGAGGCAGAAGTACCCCGTAACCCGCTTGGCAGGTACAATGGTCAGTAGCAGTACATAAGAGCTTTACCTCCAATAATGGCATTCATTCTCAAATTCACTTATTCAGCAAATGTTTGCTGTATGCTTACTATCTATGTGCCAGGGACTGGGCTAGTTTGAAATTGAATCAACCCAGCAATACATAGACAATAAAGTCTGGATTTAGAGAAAAAAACAAAACAACCCTCAAAGAGGCAGAACAAGCTGCCTGCGCCCCTTACCATCTACAGAGTGGGAAGAAGCAGAGGTGTGTCTACTTTGCACAGACCCTCCTGTCCACCCTCAGCAGCATGAGAGCCCCTAGAGCAGCGACTGCTCACCACTGCATTCCTAGAGACCACAACGCTCACCAAAGAGCAGGAGCTTGAGAAGTGCCTGTGGAATGTAGAATAAACCAGTGCCAGGCTGCTGGTGAATATGGTGGGCTGCATGGTCACATGCATAGATGCCTACAGCATGGCAGTGTGACACTCAGCCATTCCCTGTGCTCTCGCAGACCAGCAGGGTGCTGTGATGCTGCCTGATGCTAGAGGTCTGGTGTGAGCAGGCCCATTTCTTTCTGGCTTCATTTCCCTTTACTTCTGCCAGGAGGAACGTATGCAGGACTAAAGTGCAATGAGTCCCTGCCCAGGAATCACTTGTTACCTGGTGGAAGGGCAGGCTAAAAAGGAAGGCAATGAATGAACGACACTGCTTTCCCTTTTCACCACTACAGGTGGCTCTTAGACATTTTGAGATCCAGGATTCTCCCATACCAACACTCCATTCACTTCCCCCTAGTCCAGCAAAAAAGCCTCAACTGAATTAATGAGGAGAAATGACCTATTTCTGATGAGCACATCAAAGAAATGTGAGCAGCCTTGTTTAAATATTATAAAGAGGTGCTGTGACAGCAGGCAGAGCCATGCCTAGAACCCTGCTCTCCGGCACAGAGCCCTTTGCCCTTCCCCATGCCACTGTCTAATAAGTCATCTGTGCACACACTTAAACGCGCCAGGCAAGCTGCAACCCAAAGCAATTTGTTTTCAAACTAAGAGGACATAGTTCATCTATTGTTCTAAATACAGGATTTTCTTAAAGTAGGATATAGATGGTATTATAGTACATTTTTCAGATGCACATATTTCACCAACTAACACCAACTAAAATAAGTAATACTCCAAGTTTACAGTTTTAAAAAGTTTTTTTCTTTTTTTTCTTTTTCTTTCTTTTTTTTTTTTTTTTTTTGAGACAGAGTCTCACTCTGTCGCCCAGGCTGGAGTGCACTGGCACAATCTCAGCTCACTGCAACCTCTGCCTCCCAGGTTCAAGCGATTCTCCTGCCTCAGCTTCCCGAGGAGCTGGGACTACAGGCATGCACTACCTTACCTGGCTAATCTTTGTATTTTTAGTAGAGATGGGGTTTCACCATGTTGCCCAGGCTGGTCTTGAACTCAAGCCATCCACCCACCTCAGCCTCTCAAAGTGCTAGGATTACAGGCAGGAGCCACTGTGCCTGGCCTAAAAAAGTTTTTCCAGCAGTGATTCTTAGCCTAAGATCCAAAGCCTAAGAATGGGCTTCAGGTCAGTGAGGTTCTGAGAGGTCACAAAGACATGTTTATGGGTATTTATGAATAGGGAAGCAGTCCCTGTGATGAGATCCTTAAAGGAGTTGGGCCAGAAGAGCTAAAGAACTTGTGCTTAGAATACATTCTGAAACAATTCCGATAACAATAGAACTTGGTTGTTTCTTGGAGTTTGGTAAATAGGTGTTTATATTTAGTAGCCTTGTAGGTTTAAAAAAAAAAAACATATTCTGAGTTATAAAACAGGGTGATGACTAAGGCTTCTTTTTGGGGTACTGAAAATTTTCTGGCCAGGCACGGTGGCTCACGCTTGTAATCCCAGCACTTTGGGAGGCTGAGGCAGCCAGATCACCTGAGGTCTGGAGCTCGAGACCAGCCTGGCCAACATGGTGAAACCCCATCTCTACTAAAAATACAAAAATTAGCCAGGCATGGTAGCGGGTGCCTGTAGTCCCAGCTACTCAGGAGGCTGAGGCAGGAGAATCACTGGAACCCAGGAGGCGGAGGTTGCAGTGAGCCAAGATCACGCCATTGCACTCCAGCCTGGGCAACAACAGTGAAACTCCGTCTCAAAAAAAAAAAAAATCTATATATTGAACAATCTCAAGTCCATATGGAAGCTAAGTACACATGGGTGGCTCTTTCCACTGTTCCCTAGGGAAGCAAAACATGTAACCATCTTTTCACATAAAATAAACCTCAGCCCCAGAATCTTAGATTTCTTCCTAGTAATTATAGTCAGGTACTCGGATTTATATTCTTATTATGAGAAACCTTTCTCATGGGATAGTCCTCAAAACAGATGATATAAGGAGATTGAGTATCACCAGCCCATAAATTAGGCTGCAAAAAAAACCAACTTCTGGCTGGGCATGGTAGCTCACGCCTGTAATCCCAGCACTTTGGAAGGCCAAGGCGGGCAGATCACTTGAGGTCAGGAGTTCAAGACCAGCCTGGCCAACATAGTAAAACCCCATCTCTACTAAAAATACAAAAATTAGCCAGGCGTGGTAGGTGGTGCCTGTAATACCAGCTACTCGAGAGGCAAGGCAGCAGAATCACTTGAACCTGGGAGGCAGAGATTGCAGTGAGCCAAGATCGCACTACTATACTCCAGCCTGGGCAACAGAGTAAGACTACGTCTCAAAAAAAAAAAAAAAAAAAACCCCACAAAACCCAACAACAACAAAACCAATGTCTTCAATAGGAAGAGACAACTTACAGTCTCTAAATGAACTAATTACCAGTACCTAAAAGCTTTCAACTCAGGGTTTTCCGACTGCGTCCATCTCAGATTTCCAGGATAAGTGGGGAAAAATACATAACCACATAGAATAGATGCCCAGCAAATAACTGCTCTTATATTTTATTATAATGTGTGGAAGTGCTGCAAGATGGCCGAGTGCAGTGGCTCACGCCTGCAATCCCAACACTTTGGGAGGCTGAGGCAGATAGTTCACCTGAGGTCAGGAGTTCAAGACCAGCCTGGCCAACATGGTGAAACCCTGTCTCTACTAAAAATACAAAAATTAGCTGGGTGTGGTGGTCGGCGTCTGTAATCCCATCTACTCGGGAGGCTGAAGCAGAATTGCTTGAACCCGGGAGGCAGAGGTTGTGGTGAGCCGAGATCGTGCCACTGCACTTCCACCTGGGGGACAGAGCAAGACTCCAGCTAAAAAAAGAAAAGAAAAAGGAAGTGCTGCAAGTTAACTATCACACAGTATGCAAACATCTTTAAAAGAATTTTTTTTTTTTAGACAGAGTCTTGCTCTGTCGCCCAGGCTGGAGTGCAATGGCACAATCTTGGCTCACTGCAACTGCCACCTCGCAGGTTCAAGCAATTCTCCTGCCTCAGCCTCCCAAGTAGCTGGGATTACAAGCACACTCCACCACGCCCAGCTAATTTTTGTATTTTTAGTAGAGACAGGGTTTCACCATGTTGGCCAGGCTGTTCTCAAACTTCTGACCTCAGGTGATCCACCCACCTCAGCCTCCCAAAGTGCTAGAATTATGGGCATGAGCCACTACACCGGGCCTAAAGAAATTTTTTTTTTTTTTTTTTTTTTGAGACGGAGAGTGCAATGGCGTGATCTCGGCTCACTGCAGCCTCTGCCTCCCGGGTTAAAGGGATTCTCCTGCCTCAGCCTCCCAAGTAGCTGGACTACAGGCATGTGCCACCACGCCCAGCTAATTTTGTATTTTTAGTAGAGACTGAGTTTTATCATGTTGGTCAGGCTGGTCTCGAACTCCTGACCTCAGATGATCCACCTGCCTCAGCCTCCCAAAGTGCTGGGATTACAAGTGTGAGCCACCACACCTGGCTAAGAAAATTTTTTTAAGTATTCAGTATAACTTGGAATTCTAAAGAAACTTCCAAGTAGCATTCTAAAAGGAAGTTCAAATTCTGATACTGAGTACTAGATTACCTTAAAATTTCAGGATCTGAAAGCAGCAATGACTCCTATTTTGGCATTACATTTGAATAGTTATTCTGGTGATAAATAAATAGAGTTTAAAAGTCTATAAAAAGGGTCGGGTCACTGATGAGAGGCTGAAGCTCAATAAACCAAGCTACTAAAACCATCTGTTTTATGAATGGTAAAGATCCTAGTTGAAGCCAGGTACAGTGGCTCACACCTGTAATCCCAGCATTTTGGGAGGCCGAGGCAGGAGGATCACTTGAACTCAGGAGTTTGAGACCAACCTGGACAACATAGCAAGATCCCATCTCTACTAAAAGTCAAAGAATTAGCCAGGTATGGTGGTGCATGCCTACAGTCCCAGCTGCTCAGGAGGCTGAGGCAGGAGGATTGCTTGAGCCCAGGAGATTGAGGTTGCCGTGAGCTGTGGTCCTGCACTCTAGCCTGGGTGACAGAGCAAGACCCTGTCTCGCAGTGAAAAAAAAAAAAACAAAAAAAACCCTTGGAATCCAACAGAACAAAAGCTCCATGGATGCAGGAGCTGTCTGGTTCACCATTCTATCTCTAGCATGTGCCTGGCACACAGTAGGCATTTAATACATTTTTGTTGAACGAATGAGTATAGCTGAATAAATAAGCCATGCAGGAATGCAGTTTCCAAATATCAAAAGTTCAAGGAGAGATCCATTTTCAGTAAAGATTTTAACATGTAATATTATCTCTTCCACAGATTTTAAAAAATGTTCTCTGTTGTGCCTTAACTATCACTATAATTATCTGTTTCTCAAAAACAAAATGTCCAAATGGAAGATAAACAGTCCCTGATCCAGATGAACTCCACAGAAGAATATTTAAAAAGGAGAAAACTGCCAGGTGTGGTGGCTCAAACCTGTAATCCCCGCACCTTAGGAGCCTGAGGCAGGTGGATCACCTGAGGTCAGGTGTTCAAGCAAGCCTAGTCAACGTAGTGAAACTCCATCGCTACTAAAAATACAAAAACTAGCCGGGCGTGGTGGTGCATACCTGTAATCCCAGCCACTTGGGAGGCTGAGGCAGGAGGATCGCTTGAACCTGGGAGGTGGAGGCTGCAGTGAGCTGAGATTGCGACACTGTACTCTAGCCTGGTGACAAAGCGAGACTCTGTCCCCCACCCCCAAAAAAAGAAGAAAACTGAGACGAAAAGCTATCACACACAGCCTACCCACCAGCAAAAATTGGATGTGCACATTTGATAACAGCACTTTCCAAAACTTTCTGTTTCCTCTGGTTTCTATTTCAGCTAGGTAAGCATTTTTTTAGTCTACTGACTTTAAAAAGTTTTCCCTTTTATGTAGCCAAGAACTTATCTTTCCCTTGTCCTCTCTTGGTCCTCCCAAATTTTCTCACAACTCACCTGTGTGGCTTTTCACCAGAATTCCTTTTGTCTGGAAAATCCTCCTTCTTCCTCCAAACCTAACCTGAAAGCATCCTCCCCCTAAATACTAGCTTTTCTGATTTTATAGAAGCTTCATTTCCTTGCAGCAGAGGGCTGGTCTAGCTCTTAATGCTAAATTTATTTTGCTCCATAAAAATGATGCATCAGCATCAGCAAAGCACAGAATCACCTACCAACACACGTCCTTTCTGCCAGTTGCTCATCCAAATATGCCTTTCTGGTGGTGACCTTGTGTTCCCTTCATCCTTCTGATGACTCAGTTTTCCAAACCACAGAATTTTTCCCTACCAAGTTCACAAATCCTAAATCATTTCTGTTATAGGTGGTTTCCCAGCTGGGTGCAGTGGCTCACACCTATAATCCCAGCACTTTGGGAGGCCGAGGTGGGAGGATCACTTGAGGTCAGGAGTTCAAGACCAGCCTGGGCAACACAGCAAGAACCCCATTGGTATTAAAAAAAAAAAATTTAGAACTATGGACAGAAATGAGCTTACTTGCAATAATGCCCTCTAATGTGTTTAACCCTTTGCACAAATGTTGTCAGGGAGTGAAGAGATGGAGGGAGGAAGGAATACACTTTACAAATACTTCATCAAGATGATTTCATTTGATCTTCCTAACAACCTTGGGAGGCAGGCAGGGCAGGCATTTATTACTCCCATTTACAGATGACAAAACTAAACTTCAAAAAGGTTTAAGTAACTTGCCCAGCCTACATCACATGACTAGCAAGTAACAGCCCAGACCTGTATTAAGGTCTTGCCTCTTCCAACCCCAAGTCTGTCTCTATCGCCGTATGCTTCTGTCTACAGCCAAGGAGTAACTTCCTAGAGATTCAGCATTTCAAAGGGAGAGTAGAGCTCTGACTTCTGGAACACCAGCTCCCTTTAGCTACCAAGCTGGAAAGCCATCTTCAATCTTCCCAAGAAAAAACAGTGCCTTTCTCTTCTACATACCCCTCTTAACAACTACTTCTTTCCAAAATAATTTCCAACAGTTCCTGTTTTAAAAAAGACTTACTCATAAGACACTAACAGTCCAAAAATTTTGCATCAGCATAAGATTTTCTCAATAAAGTTCAGGGCTGATGCAACATTTCTCAGTCAAACTTTACAGCTAAAATGACAAGAACACAGAACAGTCAAAAAATCATGCAAGACAATGCTACAGTTTTTTACTCTACCACATCTGCCTCTATGTGTCTCCTGTGAGTCATTGTCTTTTGTGTTCAGTCATCACTATAAGAACTGCCATTTTCTACCCTAAATTATTTTATTTTTTAAAGAAAAGATCTGCAGGGCCAGGTGTGATGGCTCACATCTGTATACCAGCACTTTGTGGGGCTGAGGCAGGAGAATGGCCTGAGCCCAGGTGTTCCAGACCAGCCTGGACAACATGGTGAGGCGCTGTCTCTACACACACACACACACACACACACACGCACAAATAAACAGAAAAGATCTACAATAAAAACAGAATCCTATTACATCTTTCACCACCTAGCTAAAGCACTGATCTCTAAGTTATTTTTTCAATGTTCACAATTACCATTTTACATAAACAGAAAAAGAGGCATAGTAAGGTTGAAGTTGGATTATTTAGTCATTTGATAAACACATTTGAAATCCTATAAAAAACCAGGGAATGAGACCCAAAAGTGAGGAAGAAGTGCCCCTCCTCTTGTAGCCTGGTGGAGACAAAAAGTAAAGAAGTAATTACAGGACAAACTAATCAAGATTAAGGTGTGGGTAGGCACATGGGCTGGGGCTGTAGAAATCATGGAATGCTTCCTAGAGAAAGTAATTTGTGAGTACTTATAAACATCTATCTCTTTATTTTCAATACAAAATAAACCTAAATGACTCGACTCTATTCCCTGAAAGGTTATAAGACTTACTTGCCAATAGTCAAGTCAAAAATCAAATTTAATAGCTGAATTACTCTTGACTCCCTATCCTAAATTTCAACTCTTATGCCATACTCCCTTTAGGCACAAATGATAGCAAGTTTAACAAATTCTGTCCTGTATGGCCTTCTCACATGTCTACAGAATAGGATTAAAGATACGCAGAGCGAAATAAATAGCACTTTTTAAAATTTAATTTTCTTAACTGGAAGTGAATGCTTTGAACAATTCAAGCCCTACAAAGCATGGCTGTCAGAAGAGGAAACTGAGGTTCAAAAAAGTCTCACTTTAATACAACAGAATAAAAGGTCTCTTTGAAGTCATCAGAAGAGCTTGAACGAAAAGAGAAACAGAAGGCTATTGTGAGCTTTAGCCTCCAGATGATGACCCCCCAAACACACTGCAATGGTAAACAAACAAGCCTCTGAGTCTGAATCTGATTCGGTGGCCTGACAAAACATCACAATTGAAGGAATCTCTCTCCTCATTCATTACTTTTCCAAAAAAGTCCCACTAGCTGGTAGCTCCAGGTTTCTTGATGGTTCCTGGATTTATTGCTTGGAAATTATAATGCATAGTGTGCCTTTCAAAAAAAAAAAAAGGTACAAGCAAATGAAAACAACCACGGTTTTAAAGCCCCATAAAAAGACAGTATATGTAGCAGAAATGAACCCTGCCAGTGTTTACTATGAGGACCTATTACTCCTTTATGCTACTCGAGTGGATTTTAAACTCAAATGAATGCTACCACTACCCAGCAAGTTAGAGAAGCACATTCATACACCTGCTTAACAGCCCCCCGACTGCCGCCCCCACCACTTCCCGGGACCAGGGCCAAGCGGCTGACCTGGAAACGGGGCTGCAGACCCCAGCCACTTACACTCTGCTGTCCCAACAAGTAGGCTCTGGAGTCACACTTCATTTGGCCCGGCACGCCCTCATCCCATCACCCAGACCCTCAGCTGCAAGGAAGAAATTCCACGGCCTCAAAAAGGAAAAGGCTGGCGGCGGGCAGAAGTGGATGGTCCTGAGCGGTCTCGTTCCTACTCCGCCGGTCCAAGGTGAGCCCGGGGCTCCCGCAGCCCCCGCCCCCCAACTCGGAGTCGCTTTCCTGGTCGCCGCCGAGCTCCTTCCACCCTGCGGCGCCGGGAGCTGCGGTTCCCATCCTCGGCCCCTCCGGGCCTCAGCGTTCGCCTGGGCCATGGGGGCCCTGACCCAGCCCCCGCGGCGCGCCACCGCCTTCTCGGCCAGGGCCGCCCACCCTGTGGCCCGGTCCCCGACCGACGACACTGCCCGGCCCGCGCCAGGCAGCCCGCAGCCCCCTCGCGGCCCGGGGCCGCCCCACACCGCCCGCCCGCCCGCTGGGCCGCGCACCGTGTGGGACTGCAGGCTCTGGCTCGCCTCGATGGCTGCTGTCAGCGGCACCGTGTCGTCCAGCAGCACCTTGCCGGCTGGCGGCTTCTCCATGAAGGCCATCCCGGGACGCCCGGCCGCCGCCGCCTAGGGACGCGAGGCAGGAACCCGAGGCGTCGACTCCCGCCGCCCGCCGGGTTCCACCGCTGCCGCTGTCAACACGCACCGCCCCACGCGCAGCCGGGCCCGCGGGGTCCTAGCGCCGCCCTTCCCACCGCCGCGGCCCCGGAGTCCTAGCGCCGACCCAGCGGAGAACGTGTGGGAGCCGCCAGCACTGCCGCCCCCTCCGCCTTGCGGCTGCCATGGGCCTGCGCTTCCCAGCTCCTCGCAGCCGCACCGCTTAGCTCCGGGCTTTGGACCAGGGAACACCACCCTAAGCCATCACTACCAGGATCCTCAGATCCAGAGACGCCTGGTCCTGAGCCCCGGGATCCAGGAATCTTCAGGGCGAGATTTCCAAACCAGGCCTCTCAGAACTGGGCTTTTCTGGGACTGTACGTCTTGAAACTCTCAGAACTGGACCTCTCTCACCCCCCAGGCCCAAGGACCCTAAAGCTCAGAAAAAGGGCCTTCAGGATGGGACCCCTAGTCTGAGCCCTGCAAACCCAGAGACTTTCTGAAACAAGCTCTTCCGATTTAGACTTCACAGGGACTCTTGAACGTGGCTCCTCAGGCCTCAACACCTAAGAGCTGGACCCCATAATTGGAGGTCTTGGACCCCAGAACCCTCAGACCCAAGCTCTAAGAACTGGAGACCCTATAAAATGGTCCAGAGACCCCTAGCCTCTACTCTTGGCCCCCATTGCCTGCTCAACCACATCCCTTAGACTTGGGAGTTTTTGATCCCAACATATGGGCTAGAAGAACTTCAAACCAAGAGCCAAGCCAGAGAACCTTGGGATCAACTTCTCAGCCCTAAATCTGCCCACAGTCTGCCTGAACCCAAAGCCATAATCCTGGCACCACCTCATCCCCCCATCTCCATACACATCTAGAAATTTCACCCACATTGCCCTCTCCTAGGGCAGCATTCCAGGATAGTGAAGAGTTAAATTTAGAATCAGAGGACCATCATCTCCATGACTCTGGCATTTACCAGCTGTGTGATCTTCAATAAGTTACCCAGCCTCTCTGAGTCCCAACTCCCCAATTTGCAAAGTGGAGATAATATTATTTGTATGAAAAGGTTAATACAAGGAATGCAGTAGACTAGGAAGGGGCTTGGCACATAATAAAAACTCAAACGGTGGTCAGGCATGATCATGATCGCTCACGCTTGTAATCCCAGCACTTTGGGAAGCCAAGGTGGGTGGATCACCTGAGGTCTGGAGTTTGAGACCAGCCTGGCCAACATGGCAAAATCCCCTCTACTAAAAATATAAAAATTAGCTGGGCATGGTGGCACGCGCCTGTAGACCCAGCTACTCTGGAGGCTGAGGCAGGAGAATTGCTTGAAACCAGGAGGGGGAGGTTGCAGTGAGCCAAGATCGTACCACTACACTCCAGCTGGGTGACAGAGTGAGACTCTGTCTCAAAAAACAAACAAACAAAAAAACAGACAAAAACACCTCAAACCGTGGTCAGGCGTGACGGCTCACCTTTGTAATTCCAGCACTTTGGGAGGCTGTGGAGAGTGGATGGCTTGAGCCCAGGAGTTTAGCCTGGCAATATGGTGAGACCCCGTCTCTACAAAAAAATTTAAAAAATAGCTGGGCATGATGGCTCACACCTGTGGTCCCAACTGCTCAGGAGGCCGAGGTGGGAGAATTTTTTGAGCACAGGAGGTTGAAGCCTCAGTGAGCCATGATCATGCCACTTCACTCCAGGCTGGGCAACAGAGCAAGACCGTCTCCGGAAAAACAAAACAAAACAAAACAAAGTCAATATTAGTTTCCTCCTTCCCCTACAGTTGACAGAATGGAAGGTTCCTAACTCTTAAATTTGCCTCCATTAAATTTCTACATTTCAGATAAAGGAACAAAGTTTCTTGGTAATCCCACCACCACCACCAAAATTTGACATCACAGGAAAGGCCCACATCATATATAAAGGGTCCCTTCTCCAGATCTCAAGTTTATTGGGATTGTTGGGCAGCCCCATGGAGTCAAGTAGCCATGACAGATTAGTCCCAGGGGAGACCCAATAGAGCAAGATGTGAAGAAGGAATCTTGGACCTTCATGATTCGGCCCTAAAATAATCAGAACTCTCCCTCCATTCCATTTTTGTGCCAGTGTGTTTAAAAGCAGCAGTCTATTAAAGCAAAGCCATATGTCATTTAGGAAGGATTCAACTTTTTACTTTCATTTATTTGTTTTAAGGCAAATAGATTATTTCTCTGCCAGAGTCACAGAAACCAAAATCCAGCTATAATCATTACTCCTATTGTGATGGGGACTGACCAAGACAGGCTCTTTTATCTTACTGCAGGTGGGAGTATAAATTGGCCCCATCTTTCTGGAGGGCATTCGTACATTCATTCAACAATTATTTGCTAAGTACCTACTATGTAATAGGCCTAGTACTAAGAGCTAAAACAAATATGTATTAAGGGCTTTGAAAATATTCTTATCCTATGACCAAGTAATTCTGTGCCTAGGAGGGTATCCTAAGAAAATAATCAGAGATCAGTAAAAAAAAAATAGCATGCAAGGATAAATGACTAACAGTTGGGTTTTGGACAAATCTTGGTACAATCATGAATTTTTTGCAATGTTAAAAATCAGGCCAGGGTAAGTGGTGCATGCCTATAGTCCCAGGCACTCAGGAGGCTGAGGTGGGAGGATCACTGGAACCTGGGAGGTGGAGGCTGCAGTGAGCCAAGATTGCATCACTGCCTTCCAGCCTGGGCAACAGAGTAAAACCTTGTCTCAATAAACAAACAAACAAATAAATAAATAAATAAATAAATAGTCACATAATTAAAGAATATTTTATGATATTGAGAAATGCTCTTGATATAATAGTAAATGAAAAAAGCAGTTTAGCATCTGTATAATCCCAACATATCTATAGGACAAACACCAGAAGGAAATATATCAAAATATGGGCTGAGTACAGAGGCTCACACCTGTAATCCCAGCACTTTGTGAGAGGCTGAGGCGGGCAGATCACTTGAGGTCAGGAGTCCGACACCAGCCTGGACAACATGGTGAAACCCTGTCTCTACTTTTAGAGAAAAATAAGCCAGAACATGGTGGCACACACTTGTAATACCAGCTACTCGGGAAGGTGAGGCAGGAGAATCATTTAAACCCAAGAGGTGGAGGTTGCAGTGAGCCGATATCGTATCACTGCACTCCAGCCTCGGTGACAGAGCGAGACTCTGTCTCAAAAATAAATAAATATGAACGGTGGGCCTCTAAGAAGCAGAATCATAATGATTTCTTCTGTATGCTTTTCTGTATTTAACTTGTATGATTAGGGGGAAAAATGTTAGACAACTGGAGTCCATTGCTCTGACAACTGCTTCCATAAGATAAAGTCATGACAGTAACAGGAAGAAGGCTTCCCTGGGGTTTAGCTCCATTTTCTTTGTAGTCTGTCCAGACACACAGTCCAAATGCTTTTGTAAGAGAAACCAACTTGTCCATAGTTCATACCTTACAAGAAATTTCACATGCTCTGAAAAATGCATTTTGCATACTTTTACAAATTAGATTTTTTTCATTTAAGATTATGTGATTGGCGGATGACAATCTTCACGCATATGTTTTTGACAAATGATCACAGTAGTGATTTTTTTTCAAAGTCACTAAGTGGTACTTGAAGACTTTCGATATTGCAGGTCCTGTAGAGGACAAAATGGAAAAGAAGCAGACTCCTTTTCATCCAATAATTTTTAAGGACGATAGGAAAGATTGTCACAGAAGCAGTGACTCCAGGACAGCCTATACTGAGTCCTGAAATTGAGGCTCTGGGTACCATGAGAAGATAAGAAAGAAAAGAGTCATGGCACTGGACTGGGTTATGGGGCAGTTCATGGAAGAATTGGGGTTTGAGAGGGGTCTTTAAGGATGGGTAAGATTTGGATAGCAGGATAATGGAGAAAGAACATTTCACTCAATCTTTTTTTTTCCAAAATGGAGTCTTGCCCTGTCGCCCAGGCTGGAGTGCAGTGGCATGATCTCAGCTCACTGCAACCTCCACCTCCCGGGTTCAGGTAATTCTCCTGCCTCAGTCTCCCGAGTAGCTGGGATTACAGGCGCCTGCCACCATGGCTGGCTAATTTTTGTATTTTTAGTAGAGACGGGGTTTCACCATGTTGGTCAGGCTGGAATGAACTCCTGATCTCATGATTTGCCCATCTTGGCCTCCCAAAGTGCTGGAATTACAGGCATGAGCCACCGCACCCGGCCCATTTCACTCAATCTTTTAGCAAACACCTTGCAGAATACTAGATACCAGACACTATGTCAGGCACAGGGGAGTTAAAACAAACAGGACAGATGTCATCGTCTATCAAGCTGCTTACCTACATGAACGAGAAAAACGATGAGTCCGGGCTCAGTGGCTCACCCCTGTAATCCCAGCACTTTGGGAGGCTGAGGCAGATGGATGGCTTGAGGCCAGGAGTTCAAGACCAGCCTGGGCAACATAGCAAGACCTCATCTCTACACAAAATAAAGGCCAGGCGCAGTGGCTCATGCCTGTAATGCCAGCACTTTGGGAGGCTGAGATAGGTGGATCACTTAAGGTCAGGAGTTCAAGACCAGCCTAGCCAACATGGCAAAACCCCATCTCCACTAAAAGTACAAAAATTGGCCGGGTGTGGTGATGCACCCCTGTAATCCCAGCTACTCAGGAGGCTGAGGCAGGAGAATCGCTTGAACCCAGGAGGTGAAGTTTGCAGTGAGCCAAGATCGTGCCACTGCACTCCAGCCTGGGTGACAGAGCGAGACTCTGGCTCAAAAAGAAAGAAAGAAAGAAAGAAAGAAAGAAAGAAAGAAAGAAAGAAAGAAAGAAAGAAAGAAAGAAAGAAAGAAAGAAAGAAAGAAAGGAAGGAAGGAAGGAAGGAAGGAAGGAAGGAAGGAAGGAAGGAAGGAAGGAAGGAAGGAAGGGAGAGAGAGAGAGAAAGAGAAAGAAAGAAAGAAAGAAAGAAAGAAAGAAAGAAAGAAAGAAAGAAAGAAAGAAAGAAAGAAAAAATGAAAAAGAAAAAATTAGCCGGGCATGATGGTGCATGTCTGTAGTCCCAGCTATTCAAGAGGCTGAGGTGGAAGGATAGCTTGAGCCTAGGAAGGTTGAAGCTGCAGTGAGCCATGATGGTACAACTGTACTCCAGCCTGGGCAACAGGGTGAGACCCTGTACCCATCACCCCCCACCCCTGCTAAAAAAGAAAGAAAGAAAGACAAGAAAAGAAAAGAAAAAAGAAAAGAACGTGGACATGCAGTGACAGGCTAGTTCAGGGGTTTCTGGAAGCCCTGGGCACTGTAAAGCCATGTAGGCTGCAGGACTGGAGAGTAGGATGTGTGAAGGGCTGGGGAGGAGATGGCTCAACAGGAAAGGTGGGGAAAGGAGCCTTTCCGCACCCTTCTATCCCCAGCTGTGTTACACAGGCTCCTGACAGTTAAGGACGTTTGCAAGGGAACAGATACTTCCCTCGGAGAGCCCCTGAGATCACAGTGACCACTGACACACACATCTGGCCTGGGCTCTGCTGCTTCAAGGAGGGGAACATGAATAACATGCAGATAAAAGTAACGAGGGGGTAGGGAGCAGTGGCTCACGTCTGTAATCCCAGCACTTTAGGAGGCTGAGGCAGCGGATCACCTGAGGTTGGGAGTTCGAGACCAGCCTGACCCACATGGAAAAACCCTGTCTCTACTAAAATTACACAATTAGCCAGGCATGGTGGGAGAGACTGAGGCAGAAGAATTGCTTGAACCCGGGAGGCAGAGGTTGCAATGAGCCGAGATCATGCCACTGCCTCCAGCCTGGGCAATAAGAGCGAAACTCCATCTCAAAAACAAAACAAAACAAAACAAAAAGGCCTGGCACGGTGGCTCACGCCTGTAATCCCAGGACTTTGGGAGGCCAAGGCAAGCAGATCACAAGGTCAGGAGTTCGAGACCAGCCTGCTGGCCAATATGGTGAAACCCCATCTCTACTAAAAATACAAAAAATTAGCCAGGCATGGTGGTGTGCGCCTATAATCCCAGCTACTCGGGAGGCTGAGGCAGAAGAACCACTTGAACCTAGGAGGCAGAGGTTGCAGTGAGCCGAGACAGTGCCACTGCACTCCACCCTGGGCGACAGAGCAAGACTCCATCTCAAAAAAAAATATATATATATATAAAATAAAAAAGTAGTGAGGGAGTGATGAGAATGAGAGGAGGGAGATAAGTGGGGAAGTCTGGAGGGAGAGGGGAAGGTAGGCAGATGGGAGAGAAAAAAAGGCAGAATGTGAGATTCAAAAACTAGGCAAAACGCTGCCCTCATAAGCCTGAGGAAGAAGCTGGAGTGTTGGTCATGGTTAAGGGCCTAAGCTCCCAGGTGACTTCTTAGGTTCACACCGGCCCCACAGCTCTCTGGCAGCCTGACCTCTCTTTGCTTCAGCTCCTCGTCTGCAGAATGAAGATAATGATAGCCTCTACTCTGTACGATCATTGGGAGGACTGGATGCGCTAATGCAGGCAATGACCTGGAAGACAGGCTGGTAGGGAGAATGCAGAGTATTAGTGTGGCCGGAATTGGTGGGTTCGTCTCACTGACTTCAAGAATGAAGCCTCGGACCCTCCCGGTGAGTGTTACAGTTCTTAAAGGCGGAGTGTTTGGAGTTTGTTCCTTCCGATGTTCAGATGTGTTCGGAGTTTCTTCCTTCTGGTGGGTTCGTGGTCTTGCTGGCTCAGGAGTGAAGCTGCAGACCTTCGCAGTGAGTGTTACAGCTCTTAAGGCGGCACGTCTGGAGTTGTTGGTTCCTGCTGGTGGGCTCGTGGTCTTGCTGGCTTCAGGACTGAAGCTGCAGACCTTCGCGCTGAGTGTTACAGCTCATAAAAGCAGTGTGGACCCAAAGAGTGAGCAGTAGCAAGATTTATTGCAAAGAGCAAAAGAACAAAGCTTCCACAGTGTGGAAGGGGACCCGAGCGGGTTGCCACTGCTGGCTGGGGCAGTCTGCCTTTATTCTCTCATCTGGCCCCACCCACGTCCTGCCGACTGGTAGAGCCCAGTGGTCTGTTTTGACAGGGCGCTGATTGGTGCGTTTACAATCCCTGAGCTAGACATAAAGGTTCTCCACTTCCCCATCAGATCAGTTAGATACAGAGTATGGACATAAAGGTTCTCCAAGGCCCCACCAGAGCAGCTAGATACAGAGTGTCAATTGGTGCATCCACAAACCTTGAGCTAGACACAGGGTGCTGATTGGTGTGTTTACAAACCTTGAGCTAGATACAGAGTGCCAATTGGTGTATTTACAATCCCTGAGCTAGACATAAAGGTTCTCCACGTCTCCACCAGACTCAGGAGCCCAGCTGACTTTACCCAGTGGATCCTGCACCAGGGCTGCAGGTGGAGCTACCTGCCAGTCTTCCACCGTGCGCTCGCACTCCTCAGCCCTTGGGTGGTTGATGGGACTGGGCGCTGTGGAGCAGGGGGTGGCGCTCGTCGGGGACGCTCTGGCCGCACAGGAGCCCATTGAGGGGGTGGGAGGCTCAGGCGTGGCGGGCTGCAGGTCCTGAGCCCTGCCCCGTGGGAAGGCAGCTAAGGCCTGGTGATAAATCGAGTGCAGCGCCTGTGGGCTGGCACTGCTGGGGGACCCAGTACACCCTCCACAGCCGCTGGCCCGGGTACTAAGCCCCTCATTGCCTGGGGCCCCTGCCGGCTGCTCCGAGTGCAGGGCCCGCCAAGCCCACGCCCACCCGGAACTCCAGCTGGCACGCAAGCGCCGCACGCAGCCCCGGTTCCCGCTCTCGCCTCTGCCTCCACACCTCCCTGCAAGCTGAGGGAGCCGGCTCTGGCTTTGGCTAGCCCAGAAAGGGGCTCCCACAGTGCAGTGGTGGGCTGAAGGGCTCCTCAAGTGCTGCCAAAGTGTGAGCCCAGGCAGAGGAGGCGCCGAGAGCGAGCCAGGACTGTGAGGACTGCCAACACGCTGTCACCTCTCATTAGCTCTTATGTTATAAAGGAAATCAGGGCCGGGTGTGGGGGCTTGCCTCTTTAGGGCTCCTGGGTCTCTTTGGGGACAGCTCCTGGCACAGAGTTTGTGCTCAGTAAATATTTGTCAAATGGATGTGTGAACAAACCAAAAAAGGAGGCAGGGCATGGTGGCTCACACCTATAATCCTAGCACCTTGGGAGACTGAGACGGGAGGATGGCTTGAGGCCAGGAATTCAAGACCAGGCGGAGCAACAGAGTGAGACCCTGTCTCTACAAAAAAATTTTTTTTTGAGATGGAGTCTCGCTCTGTCGCCCAGGCTGCAATGCAGTGGTGCGATCTCAGCTCACTGCAAGCTCCGCTTCCTGGGTTCACGCCATTCTCCTGCCTTAGCCTCCTGAGTAGCTGGGATTACAGGCGCCCACCACCACACCCAGCTAATTTTTTGTATTTTTAGTAGAGACGGGGTTTCACCGTGTTAACCAGGATGGTCTCAATCTCCTGACCTCGTGATCCGCCCGCCTCGGCCTCCCAAAGTGCTGGGATTACAGGCATGAGCCACTGCGTCCGGCGTGTCTCTACAAAATTTTTAAAAATTCACCAGGTGTGGTGGTGCATGCCTATAGGCCTAGCTACTCAGAAGGCTGAAGTGGGAGGATCTCTTGAGCCCAGCTGAGGTGGCAGTGACCCATGATTGTGCCACTGCCCTCCAGCTTGGGCAACCAAGCAAGATTGTCTCTAAAATAAAATAAAAATTAAAAATAAAGGAAACCAGCAGATGAACCATACAGGGAGAGAAAAGTTGTTCAACGGAAAGGAATTCAAATACTTTTCTCCCTGGAAGGGAAGAGAACAGAAAACGAATTAGAATTGAAGGTCAGAGTTGCAAAGGTCATAAAATAACAGCCTTATCTAGTTTTCCTTACTAAGGAAAGGAAACTGAAAGTGAGAAATCAGGTATTTGATGAAATGAAGCCAGAGACAAGTTCTCAGTCTAGCCTTTCCCTTTCTCTGCAAATTCTTCTGGGAATTGAGCCCCTTAAAAGAAATACTGTGGTAAGCCTCATGATTTATTTTTATCTACCCAAATCAGTGTCTTGTCAGTGATCCTCTGAGGATACTGGACTTAAACTGGATCCATGATCCATGGGGAACCAGGTTTCAAACCCCAAGACAGCCTCGATATCCATCTGGCATTTGAAATGGCTAAGGCTTAGCTGGGCATGGTGGCTCACACCTATAATCCCAGCACTTTGGGAGGCCAAGACAGGCAGATCTCTTGAGCCCAGGAGTTTGAGACCAGCTAGGCAACATAGTGAGATTCCTGTCTCTACAAAAAGTCATAAAATTAGCCAGGCATGGTGGCACATGCCTGTGATCCCAGCTACTCAGGAAGCTGAGGTAGGAGGATCACATGAGCACAGGGAGGTCGAGGCTGCAGTAAGTTGTGATCCCACCACTCCACTCCAGCCTGGGTGACAGAGCCAGATCCTGTCTCAAAAGAAAAGAAAAGAAATGGCTTAGGCTGAACGTGGGGAAACCCCCAAGGCTGGAGCTGATCTAATTTAAATCGGTTTTGTTTCTATAGTCTCAGGCTGCCTAAGGCTAATGAGGAATGAGGGAACCTCAGCTTTTGCCACACACACACAACTACTCAGGGTTAGAAAAAAAAATATATATATATATATATATACACACACACACACACACACACACACACACATATTTCCCACTGTTGCCAAAAGTTTAGATGGCCCACAACTTGATGTTTGCCCAGATTGACTGAAGATAATGAGTTTTAGTGAGGATGTTCCTTAGGCCTGGCAACTACTCTACAAAATCAAATCATAGAAGCTTGTGAAAAACTCAGTGTTTCCTAAGTAGCATGGCCTCCTAACTCAAAATGCTTTTATTTCTTTAAATATTCATGATCTGGATCTAAAACAACAAAACTCAACCCACAGTCATTCTTATTTCCTTTACGTGTTGGTATTTTCCACCACATCACAGGGGACTTTTGCCCAGGGTTTATAAGAAGGTCATTTGAATTGCTTTATAGCTAAGAACCACCTTAGGAATTAACTGTGGGGCCTCCTATTAATCTTGTTGTATTTATGTAGTGTTAACACTGGTTCTGGGTTCCTTATGATTTTTGAATTTAAATGGTTTCTTCTAGTTGGTGATTCTGCTCTAACTCACAATTTCTCTGAAGATGTTGAGAATTAATTTATCTGCTGTGTTTGTAACCCAAAATAAAAGCAAAGATAAGAACAAAGGAGGTGAAACATCTGGGACCCTGGAGATACCTGTGGACCAAGACTAATTCAGCAGCACTCCCATTCTGCTCAGACAGAGCTAGATAATAAGCTATGCTGACACATGAGGCATTCACAGTGGCACAGTTGCTCAGAGTGACAGTCATCCCTTGGTAGAAAATGTTTTAATATAAAAACTTAATATATGTAATGGCAACTTTGGGAATTGGTCTCTGAATCATACTCTAAAAACATAAAGGAAAAATGACTAATAATTCAGCACAAAATGAAAACCTGTGGTTACCTAAGAGGTATCAGTGTGCATTTAGCAATTTCTTCTTTTTCTAGGTGAATACGCATGTCAGATCCATAAGACAAATGGTGGTTGTTGCCAGGCTTTCTTCCCATTGCTACTCAAGATTTCCTCCTCAGAAAAAGAAATGAGTGGCATTTCACCAATATGGAAATGTTTCTAATAGAATATGAAAATCCATTAAGCAATTTTCCAGTACATTAGGCTAAAAGTGCTTAAAACGAGTATCTCTTTCTGTGACAATTAAACATCATATAATTTGCAGTCTACCCCTACGTAGAAAGTGCTCAGACTGGCCAGGCGCAGTGGCTCATGCCTGTAATCCCAGCACTTTGGGAGGCTGAGGAGGGCGGATCATGAGATTAGATCGAGACCATCCTGGATAACACGGTGAAACCCCGTCTCTACTAAAAATACAAAAAATTAGCCGGGCGTGGTGGCGGGTGCCTGTAGTCCCAGCTACTCGGGAGGCTGAGGCAGGAGAATGGCGTGAACCCGGGAGGCAGAGCTTGCAGTGAGCCGAGATCGCGCCACTGCACTCCAGTCTCTGGGCGACAGAGCGAGACTCCATCTCAAAAAAAAAAAAAAGAAAGTGCTCAGACAACTTGGCCTATTTTAGTCATTACTTTTGTACTTATTTCCACGTGTGACCTGGTACAGTCAAGGCCACTTCTCAATTATCTGGGAGAGAATTTCCTAATTTGAGGGTCACTCAAGCTTTCATTAAAAGAGTCATTCTTTTGAGCAGTTTGTATAGACTCGGAATGAAAAAGCCAAGTAACGAGGTTTCCTTATAGCCAGCTTTAACAAAGCACGTGTGGTTTGAGAATCTTGACTCTGGATAAAAATGACAAGTTATTATTTAAAGAGAAGTACTGATAACTTATTGTCTACTTCTCTGTTTCCAACCTTTATTGATTTATAGATTTCAAAGACCATGACTCAGGGAGCACAAAAATGTGGAAATCTGTATGCAGAGGCTCATTCCAGCATTTTGGGAGGCCAAGGCAGGAGTATCGCTTGAGACCAGAAGTTCGAGACCACCTGGGCAACACAGTGAGACCCACATCTCTACAAAAAATACATACATTTTTAAAAAGTGAACATGAAGGCCGAGCACAGTGGCTCGTGCCTGTAATCCCAGCACTTTGGGAAGCCAAGATGGGAGGATTGCTTGAGCCCAGGAGTCTGAGACTAGCCTGGGCAACAAAGTGAGACCTCATCTCTGCAAAAAATAAAAAAATAGGCCAGACATGGTGGTGTGCGCCTCTGTTCTCTGCTATATAGGAGACTGAGGCAGGATTGTGTAAGCCCAGGAGGTGCTGCAGTCATTGCACCACTGCAACTCCAGCCTGGGAGACAGAGTGAGACTGTCTCAGAAAACAAACAGAAAAATCAGTGGAAATGCTCACATTGAGAAGCTACTTTTGAAAGTTACACAGTATAAATCAACTATCATTCAGATCTGACATCCTTTCTCTACCCTATATTTTTCATCTTTAACCCTTTAAGCAATTCTTCGGTGAAGACAAATAATCACTGAATGTCGGCTTAGAAAACGGGTAGGTGATACACATGGGTGGAAGACTTTCCACTAATAGTAGTATGAAAATGCTACAACTCTAGCAGGGAATAAGATCTAGAACATTCCAAAAGCAAAAAGATTGCTATAGAATGATTCTAATTATTTTAATGCCATGTAAGATGCTATTATAGAAACTGACAGTGCTCCAGTTCCAGCAACACGAATGAGGGAAATAAAAATATTTCACCCCAAAATATATTTGTCATATTTTCAGATGGCTGTTCAGAGAGCCAACAGAAGTAGCCCTGCAAAGCTGTCTTTTGTGGGGAAAACTTGCATTTGCAGAGAATCTGCTTGATGCAGCCAGGCCTTCCCTTGTCTGGATCTCGGGAAGATTAACTTAGTCTGACACTTTAAAGGTCTGAAACATGCTGGACATGGTGGCTCACACCTGTAATCCCAGCACTTTGGGAGGCCGAGGAGGCTGGATCACCTGAGGTCAGGAGTTCAACACCAGCCTGGCCAACACGGTGAAACCCCATCTCCACTAAAAATACAAAATTTAGCTGGGCATGGTGGTGCATGCCTTCAATCCCAGCTACTTGGGGGGCTGAGGCAAGAGAATCGCTTGAACCCGGGAGGCGGAGGCTGCAGTGAGCCGAGATCACACCATTGCAATCCAGCCTGGGCAGAGACTCTGTCTCAAACAACAACAAAAAAAGTCTAAAATATTTACCATCTATTCTTTTGAGGGCTGCCACCTGTGGGGCTTCATTTACATAACAAGACCACCTTTGCTAGCCAGGCTTCCTCTTCTCCAGCTCCCAGAACCTGTTATGCCACTGATCCGAGCCCACACTCTTTCTGTAACCTTAAGGTGGTATTTAAGCTTCTAAACCCTATTGGGTGGAGGTTTGGGGGGTAATCACTCTATGGCTCTCCCCTTCATGCAAGCTAATATATTGGTATGCCTTTTCTCCAATTAATTTGCCTTTTCTCAGTCGATTTTTCAGTGAACCTTCAGAGGGCAAAGGGGAAGTATCCCCTTGGTCCCTACAGGAACCTAAGACCCACAGAGTGATGGAAAAAGGAAAGGCTTTGGAGCCAGGCAGGCCCAAGTTTGAATCCCAGCTGTACTGCTTATTCGCTGAACAACCTTGGGCAAGTCAGTTATCCTACTTAAAAACAGGATGTTAACTTCACACAGTTGTTTCAAGGATTAGTGTTAATGTAGAAAATCAACTCATCAGGTATTGAAAAAATGGTGGCTATCAGTATCAATGATCACATCCCAATCCAGTGATGGACCGAACTTTAAGACTGCTGCTAAATCCCAGGGAATGAGTTCTGCAGGAGCAAGCTGTCTTGGCCTCAAGTCCGTATATTTGTGCCTCATGTTCCCCATTTTGTTTTGCCATTTGAACACATTTTCAGCATGTCTAGTGATTCACCTATAAATGTCTTCTTCAGGTGGATCTCAGCCTGCACATGCTGCACATTCTGAAACTCATGAGAACAGTATCCTTGCTCCTCACATTGATTTTGGTCTTATCTTCCACCTTCGAAAACTAGAGTGTGGTGTAATACAGTATTAAAGTTTTAAAGTACTAACTTTATACACAGCACTGCCCTCTAGCGACTAGAATAATCCGTTTTGTTTTTTTTTTTTTTGAGACGGAGTCTCGCTCTGTCGCCCAGGCTACAGTGCAGGGGCACGATCTCAGCTCAGTGCAACCACCCGCTCCCAGTTCAAGCAATTCTCCTGCCTCAGCCTCCAAGTAGCTGGGATTACAGGTGCACACCACCACACCCAGCTAATTTTTTTGTATTCTTAGTAGAGATGGGGTTTCATCATGATGGCCAGGATGGTCTCAATCTCTTGACCTCAACCTCGTGATCCGCCTGCCTCGCCTCCTGAAGTGCTGAGATTACAGGCATGATCCACCACGCCTGGCCTGGAATAATTCTTTCTTTTTTTTTTTTTTTTTTTTTTTTTGGAGACGGAGTCTCACTCTGTCGCCCAGGCTGGAGTGCAGTGGTGCAATCTCGGCTTACTGCAAGCTCCGCCTCCTGGGTTCACGCCATTCTCCTGCCTCAGCCTCTCCGAGTAGCTGGGACTACAGGTGCCCGCCACCACGCCCGACTAATTTTTTGTATTTTTAGTAGAGACGGGGTTTCACCATGGTCTCGATCTCCTGACCTCGTGATCCGCCCGCCTCGGCCTCCCAAAGTGCTGGGATTACAAGCGTGAGCCACTGCGCCCGGCCTAGGAATAATTCTTTCTAGTCGTCTGTTCAGCTGCTCTCTGGGTAAAAATTAAAATTCTGTCATAGATTGTCTTGAATGTGTTGGCTGACATTAGATAAATGGAAATCATAACTACAATGAGATACCACCTCATGCCCAACAGTAATTTGAACAATTTGACAATTCTTTATAATATTAAAGTTACATGATCCAGCAATTCCACTCCTAGAATTTAAAACTTGTGCACATAAGGCTGGGCGCGGTGGCTCACGCCTGTAATCCTAGCACTTTAGGAGGCCGAGGCGGGTGGATCACGAGGTCAGGAGATTTGAGACCATCCTGGCGAACACAGTGAAACCCCATCTCTACTGAAAACACACAAAAAAATTAGCTGGGTGTGGTGGCGGGCGCCTGTAGTCCCAGCTACTCGGGAGGCTGAGGCAGGAGAACGGCGCGAACCCGGGAGGCTGAGTTTGCAGTGAGCTGAGATCGCGCCACTGCGCTTAAGCCTGGGCGACAAAGCGAGACTCCCATCTCAAAATTAAATAAAGTAAAAATAAAACTTGTGCACATAAAAACCTTTTCTATAATGTTCATAACATTATTTTTAACAGCCCAAAAGCGAAAATAATCCAAATATCAACTGATGGATGGGTAAATACAATAGAATATTATTCAGCCATAAAATAAAATGATGTACTGATACATGCTGTAACACGAACCCTGAAAACACGCTATATCAAAGGAGCCGCTTCCAAAGGACCACATATTATATGAACTTATATGAAATGTCCAGAACAGGGAAATCCAGAGAGACAGAAAGTAGACTGGTGATTCCCTAGGACTGGAGGACAGAAATGGATTGACTGCTAATGGGGGGTTCTTTTGGGGGTGATGAAAAATGCTATAAAAAATTGATTTGGTGATGGTTGTACAACTTTGTGGATATTCTGAAAACCACTGAACTATATACTTTTAAAAGGCGAATTTTATGGTATGTGAATTATATCTCAAAGTTATTAAAAAATGGGAAACAAAAGTGTTGGCTGTGTTGGGATGGCCATTTAGTACTAACATGTTAGGCACGTCTCCCCTTCAATATAACCTCCCTGACCCCAGCCCCCAAAGTCTTAAGATTTGGCCTCCATAGTCTTCTTAGTATTTTTTTCTTACTTTTTTTTTTTTTTTTTTTACTGTAAGCATGTATTACTCATATAATGGGAAGTAGATCCAAATTTTCAAGGAATAATCTGAACTTTTAAAACAGCAACTGTACTTAAGAACACTAATAGAGGTTGGTTGACACCCTGAAAGACTGGTCTGTTACGTTTAACTGTGGGCCAGTCAGCTTCAAACTCAGGAAAACCTCTCACCTTAGTTGCAGGGGAAATGGGCAACAATAATAGTAGCTACTGCTGACAGGCTGGGCCCTGTGCTTAACTCCATCTATCATCTCCACCAACTATCCCACGTGGCATGTGCTACCACTATTTTACAGATCAGACCGTTTACATAACTGAGACCAAGGGTGCACATACGCCCCTCCCCTGAAACGCAAGTCTCACTGAAGGTAGACTAAGATGCCACCTTGGTGTAAATAACAAATTACAATAAACTCTGACTCAGATACTGAAGAACAGGGTCCAAAAATATTCACTGATAAAAGGTAGGTGTTCAAAGATGACCCAACTTCTATTTTTGCCTTCAATAATTGTTACACAGTTAAAATTCAGTGAGAAGCTGCTTCCACACAGCTATAGGTAGGGCTTTGTTATCCAAATGCAAATCTATCTAGGTCTGAATTCCTAAAAGTAGAATCTCTTTTTTTTTGAGGTGGAGTTTTGCTCTGTTGCCCAGGCTGAAGTGCAGTGGTGTGATTTTTGGCTCACTGCAACCTCCCAGGTTCAAGCGGTTCTCCTGCCTCAGCCTCCCAAATAGCTGGGATTACAGGTGCCCGCCACCATGCCCAGTTAGTTTTTGTATTTTTAGTAGAGATGAAGTTTCACATGTTGGCCAGGCTGGTATTGAACTCCTGACCTCAAGTGATTCGCCTGCCTCAGCCTCCCAAAATGCTGGTATTTCAGGCGTGAGCTGCCATGCCTGATTTAAAAGTAGAGTCTTTAGATAAATAACCTTCCGAATACTTTTTTCTTTTTTGAGACAGGGTCTCGCTCTGTCACCCAGGCTACAGTGCAGTGGTGCGATCTCAGCTTCTCACCATAACCTCCAGCTCTCGGGCCCAAGCAATTCTCCCACCTCAGCCTCCCGAGCAACTGGGACTACAGGGCCAAGTCACCAAGCACAGCTAGTTGCATTTTTTTTTTTTTTTTTTGGTAGAGATGGGGTTTCACCATGTTGGCCAGGCTGGTCTTGGACTCCTGACCTCAAGTGATCTGCCTGCCGCAGCCTCCCAAAGTGCCAGGATTATAGGCATGAGCCACCGGGCCCAGCCTACTTCTTGAATTAAAAAACAAAAAACAAATGAACAAAAAACCCAGGCAGATAATGAAATCCTGCATACACTCAAGTCTGCATGAAGCATAAGGCCAAACTAGAAAGTGGGCATTTGAACAACCCTCTTCCTGCTCCCTTCCCCTAACTAAAATGGGCTTCTGGGCCTATCAACCATTCTTTGGTGAAGAGCAGCAATTCCCCAGAGGCTCTTTAACAACAGCATTGGTGTTTGAGGTTGCATCTTTAAAACATGTATTTCAGGATTTGGGAGCTTCTGGAACCATAACTTTAACCCAGCCTTCCATAACAGTCTTTTTACTTTCTATTACAGAACATGACACTGCAATAATAGCAATGAACCGCTTCAGCTTTTTCACTTCTGCAGAAGCTAAAACAACTTCTCCAATATATAAAGGGGCTGGAAAGCTAATTTCCTGGGAAAGAAATACACAGCCTGGTCCTGGCATTTTAGTTCCCAGGAGAGCTGAGATAAGTCCGTTGATCAAAACGCCATGTACAATTGTATTTCCAAACTTGGTGTGTTTTGCAAAGTCTTCATTCAAATGCAAAGGATTGACATCCCCCGTTAATTCTGAGAAGGTTGCCACATCCGTCTGTGTGAAGGCCCTCTTAAGTTCAGCACGGTCTCCAACTTTGATGTGCATATGCTGAAAGTGCTGCAGGGTCAGCACTGGCAGGTTCAGGCAGACGGTCCTCCGAAGCCCACCCCACCAAAGGTGATGGCTGGAAATTAGTGGGAACATCTTCAGCACCCTCAAATTTCATCAAGAGCTTTTAGCCTGCTTCAGTCTTCAAACATGCAGGCACCAAAAAATAAATCTGAGAGTGGACGAATGTTTCCAAAATGGAAGACGATTCATTCAATCCAATACTAGTTCCCTACTATTACCAGATAATGCAAGGAGAAATGGAGAAACCTACAAGAGAAATAAAAAGGTTAAGGCATCGGGAGAAACTACAGTGAAGCACAGGGCAACGGGGAAACGTGCCCAGCTTTACAGGATAAACGAAGCTGATGCAGGAGCATTTTACAGAGCATCCTGAGAGGAAGCCTTCGAAAACAAATAGTCACATCTCAAAAAGAGCATACCAATATATAACACACAAGGCATTAAGCGTTAAATAAAAAAAAGTAAGCCTTAACCACAGGTTTGCAAGTTTTATCCCAAAACATCTCCCACAGAATTTAAAATCTAAGTGCTCTGTCTCACATTTTTGGAAACAATCAAGTCCTTTATTTTTCCCTACTTAGATCATTTTAACCATATTACATTTATGCAAGCACAAAAATGAGGTGTGTGTATTAAGAAGCAGTTGACCCATCACTCAGTCTTGTTTGGAATATATGAGGGAACAGTCTTTACCTGAATCACCCGGAAAGCACATTTTTTCCCTTTATAGGATCCTAACAGGGTCAAAGAGCTCCACAATTTGACAAGACCACTGCAGAAAGATCAAGAAAATACATAGTGTGTCATAGGCAGAGAACAAAATGAACCTCAACTAAGGTTTCTAAAATATTCACTTCTGACTTTGCAACTATAACCATCAATGGGAAAACTACAGCTGTAACCAAATCGTAAGTTTTGCCCTCTCTAGAGTACAAGTTTCTGGTGGATGAATGTTCATATTCATCCCAGTTTAAATTCCCAAAAGCTGCACAGAGTTCACAATAAAAAAATCATTCTCATTCTCAAAAAAAAAAAAGAGAGCATTTTTGCTCTATTTCTCCATCAGTCTCTCTGCCCTGTTATACTAGAAATTTCCCACTCTCTGTCATACCTGCTACATATTCTCAAGATAGCTGACAAGGTCTTCTCTTCATAGGTTAGGATGTCCAAAGGTAAGGCAGCATCAACCTGCATATGGAATAATGCTATTAGCAGGCTATTCTCACCATTATTCTTGAATGCTTGTCAACTTTTGACAACAAATGAGTTTTCAGCTTTTCTCCTCCACAAAAGCAGTATTTTATTTAATGGTGCTGGCGCTTTAGTTGCCTACTTACAGCTCCCCCTGCCTAGAATGTTCTGCCTACACCTCTTCATATGGCTGATGTCCCTCATCCTTTGAGCCTTCATTTAAATTGTTCCTTGACTGATCATTGAGATGAGACAAAGTCAGCTTGCTATGTTCTTTCGTGTACAGGACACCATACTTTCTCTTTCATAATTCACTTTATTCTTGTCACTGATCGTCTAACATGTTTTCCTACTACAAGAACCAAGACATTAGTCCACGTGGCAGAGGCCATGTCTGTTTGCAGCTATATAAACCCCAGGAACGAGGTTTTCTACCTGACACACAGGTACACACAGGGATATTTTAAAAAAATTTTTGTATTTAGAAAAATTATAGACTCACAAGAGATCACAAAGAAATGTACAGGGATTGGCCAGGCACAGTGGCTCACGCCTGTAATCCCAGCACCTTGGGAGGCCAAGGAGGGCAGATCACCTGAGGTCGGGAGTTTGAGACCAGCCTGATCAACACGGAGAAACCCCATTTTTACTAAAAATACAAAATTAGCCGGGTATGGTGGCGCATGCCTGTAATCCCAGCTACTTGCGAGGCTGAGGCAGGAGAATCACTTGAACCTGGGAGGCGGAGGGTGCGGTGAGCCAAGATCGTGCCATTGCACTCCAGCCTGGGCAACAAGAGTGAAACTCCGTTTCAAAAATAAATAAATAAAAAAGAAATGTACAGGGAGGTTCCATGCACTCTTCATCCAGCCTCCCACAATGTCAATGTCTTGCATAACTACAGTACAGTAGCAAAACTAGAAAACTGGTATTGGTACAATCCAGAGGTTATTCAGATTTTACCAATTATATGTCTACTCATATTTATACCTGTGTGTGGCTCTATGTAATTTTCCCACATAGGTAGCTCCATATAACTACCACCACAATCAATGATAAAGAACTGTACCACCATAAGACTCCCTTATTCTACCCTTTACAGCCACACCCACCCCTCCTTCCCTACTCCTCACCCCAGCAACCACTAACCTTTCTCCAGATTATATATAGTATTTCAAGAGTCTTCTATAAATGGAAACACCCAGTATGTCATGTTTTGGGATTGGCTTTTTTTCACTCAGCCTAATTCTCTGGAGATTCATCCATATTGTGTCTAAACAGGTCATTCCTTTTCATTGTCGAGTATATTCCATACTAGGAATGTACCATAGTTTATTCACCCATTGAAGGATATATGGGGTATTTTCAGTTTCACTGTTATTAAAAATAAAGCTGCTATGAATATTCATGTACAGGCTTTTGTGTGAACTTAAGTTTTCATTCCTCTGGAACAGATGCCCAGGAGTGCTAATGTTGGGTTCTATGGCAGATGCACGTTTAGTTTGTTAAAGATACTGCTGGCTGGGCGTGGTGGCTCACACCTGTAATCCCAGCACTTTGGGAGGCCGAGGCAGGCAGATCACGAGGTCAAGAGATGGAGACCATCCTGGTCAACATGGTGAAACCCTGTCTCCACTAAAAATACAAAAAAATTAGCTGGGTGTGGTGGCATGCGCCTGTAGTCCTAGCTACTTGGGAGGCTGAGGCAGGAGAATTGCCTGAACTCCGGAGGCAGAGGTTGCAGTGAATCAAGATTGTGCCACTGCACTCCAGCCTGGCAACAGAGTGAGACTCCATCTCAAAAAAAAAAAGATACTGCCAAACTATGTTCCAGAGTGGCTGCACCATTTTACATACTCACTGTGGTGTATGAGTGATCCAGTTTCTTTGCATTCTTGCTAGCACTTAGTGTTGTCATTTTTTATTTAGTCATTCTGCTAGGTACACAGTGGTATCTCATTGTGTCATTAATGTGCATTTCCCTCATGGCTAATGTTAAACATCTTTCCATGTGCGTCTTTGCCAACCATACATTCTCTTCAGTAAAATGTCTGTTAATGTTTTTGCCCATTTTCTAATTGAATTGTTTGGTTGAGTTTTGATACTTCTTTATTATTATTACCATTATTTTTTTGAGACAGTCTCACTCTGTCACCCTGGCTGGAGTGCAGTGGCATGATCTCGGCTCACTGCAACCTCCACCTCCCAGGTTCAAGTGGTTCTTCTGCCTTAACCTCCGGAGTAGCTGGGGTTATAGGCATGTACCACCAAACCCGGCTAGTTTTTATAGTTTTAGCAGAGATGGGGTTTTGCCATGTTGGCCAGGATGGTCTCAAACTACTGACCTCAGGCGATCAACCCACCTCGGCCTCCCAAAGTGCTGGGATTACAGTCATGAGCCACCACGCCCCACGTGTTATTATTATTTTTGAGACAGGGTCTTGTTCTGTTGACCAGGCTGCAGTGCAGTGGTGCAATCATAGTTCACCACAGCCTTGAACTCCTGGCCTCAAGCAATCTTCCCGCCCTGGCTTCCCAAAGTGTTGGGATTATGGGCGTGAGCCACTGCACCAGGCCAAATGTCATTTATATATTCTAGACACTATAGTCCTTTGTTGGATACGTGGTTTACAAATATTTTCCCCCAGTGTGTAATACATCTTTTCATCCTTTCCCACCCCCACCCCCAGCCATGGTGATCACCACTCATTGCAACCTTGAGCTCTTGGGCTCAAGCAATCCTCCCACCTCAGCCTCCTGACTAGTTGGGACTATCGGGGCACACCACCACACCCAGCTCAATTTTTCAAATTGTTTTGTAGAGATGGGGTTTCACCAGATACCCAGGCTGGTCTGGAACTCCTGGGCTCAAGTGATCCACCTGCTTGGCCTTTCAAAGTGGTGGGATTATAGCTGTGAGCCACTGCACCTGGCCTTTTCATCCTCTTAAGAGTCTTTTGCAGAGTAAAAGTTTTAAAAATTTTGATGAGGTACTTAGCATATATTGATTTGACAGACTATATGAATTACAAAATAATTTCCTGAGCATCCTGTCTTCTCTCAACTTCTAAAACTCTACTTCTCTACTTCTGCTCTCAAAGTTGCTTAAAATGCTGGTCTATGACAAAATAATGAGTTGAATCAGAATATAAACCAATAGTATCATTAATCACCATGTTTAGTTCAGTTCATCTTTTTTTCATAAGGAGCTTTTTTTTTTTTTTTTTTTGAGACGGAGTCTCGCTCCGTTGCCCAGGCTGGAGTGCAGTGGTGCTATCTCGGCTCACTGCAAGCTCCACCTCCTGGGTTCATGCCATTCTCCTGCCTCAGCCACCCGAGTAGCTGGGACTACAGGTGCCCGCCACCACGCCCGGCTAATTTTTTGTGTTTTTAGTAGAGACGGGGTTTCACTACGTTAGCCAGGATGGTCTCACTCAATCTCCTGACCTTGTGATCCGCCCGCCTTGGCCTCCCAAAGTGCTGGGATTACAGGCGTGAGCTACCGTGCCCAGCTATTTTTTTTTGAGACGGAGTCTTGCTCTGTTGCCCAGGCTAGAATGCAGTGGCATGATCTTGGCTCACTTCAACCTCTGCCGCCCAGGTTCAAGCAATTCTCCTGCCTCAGCTTTCCAAGTAGCTGGGACTACAGGCATGCACCACCACGCCCAGCTAATTTTTGTATTTTCAGTAGAGAAAGGGTTTCACCATGTTGGCCAGGCTAGTCTCAAACTCCTGACCGTAAGTGATCCGCTCGTCTCAGCCTCCCGAAGAGCTGGGATTACAGGAGTGAGCCACTGTGCCTGGCCCATAAGGAGACTTCTCATTAAAAGTGGTAGTGCACTGGTTCTGCTGCAAATTCCTTTATCTCTTCAAGATGGGCAAAGAGTTTGCAGGCTGCCAGTCTAGGCCACACTTTGAGTAGCACTGTGCCACAACAAACATTTGTCTAACGTGTTCCTTGTCAAACAGAAGGCATATTAGAATAAACCCAACAAAATTCATCACTTCTGAAAGTTTACTTCTGCAATTTCACAGTTTTAAAATAATCTCTAGAGGAATACAAAAATTAGCTGGGCGTGGTGGCAGGCACCTGTAGTCCCAGCTGATAGAGCAAGACTCTGTCTCAAAAAATAAATAAATGAAAATAAAATAAAATAATCTCTAGGGGAACCCTCATACACTACTGTGAGGAATGTAAATGTACAACCACTATGGAGAGCAGTATGGAGGTTTCCGAAAAAACTAAAAATAGGTCAGGTGCAGTGCCTCACGTCTGTAATCCCAGTGCTTTGGGAGGCCAAGGCAGGAGGATTGCTTGAGTCCAGGCGCCTGGGCAACATAGTGAGACCTCGTCTCTACAAGTAAAAAAATTGGCATGGTGGCACATGCCTGTGGTCCCAGCTACTCGGGATACTGGGGTGGGAGAATCACTTGAGCTTGGGCGGTTGAGGCTGTAGTGAGCCATGACCATGCCACTGCACTCCACCCTGGGCATCACGGCAAGACTTCACCTCAAAAACAAAAAACAAAAGAAACTAAACTAAAAATAGAATACCATTTAATCCAGCAAGTCTACTACTGAGCATAAATCCGAGAGAAAGGAAATCAATTCAAAAAGACATGTGCAGCTGGGCGTAGTGGCTCATGCTGTCATCCCAGCACTTTGGGAGGCCAAGGCGGGGGAAAAAAAGAAAAAAGACATGCACTCTCATATTTATTGCAGTACTATTCCCAATAGCCAAAATATAGAACTTAAGTGCCAATCAATGGATTTAAAAAAAAAAAGTGGTATATATTACAATGGAATATTATTCAGCCATAAAAGAGAATGAAATTCTGTCATTTGCAGCACCATGAATAGAACTGGAGGCCATTTTGTTAAGTGAAGTAAGCCAGGCACAGAAAGACAACTGTTGCATGTTCTCACTCATATGTGAGAGCTAAAAAAGCAGACCTTGCCAGGCACAGTGGCTCACGCCTGTAATCCCAGCACTTTGGGAACCCAAGGCACATGGATCACCTGAGGTCAGGAGTTCAAGACCAGCCCGGCCAACGTGACGAAACCCTGTCTCTAGTAAAAATACAAAAATTAGCTGGGTATGGTAGCGTGTGCCTGTAATCTCAGCTACTAGAGGGGCTAAGCCAGGAAGATCCCTTGAATCTGGGAGGCAGAGGCTGCAGTGAGCCGAGAATGTGCCACTGCACTCCAGCCTGGGCAACAAAGCAAGACTCCAACTCAAAAAAAAAAAAAAAAAAAAAAAGTAGATCTCATGAGGATAGAAAGTAGATTGGTGATTATCAGAGGCTGAGAAGGGTAGGGGGGTACAGAGGATGAAGGGAGAAAAAAAGGAATACAAATGTGTTTATTACAATAAATGAATAAAAATTTAAAAATACAGAGTTGTGTAATTTAATTTTTTTTTTTTTATGTTTGAAAAGCATTCTATCTGTATTTTTTTTTGAGACAGAGTCTTGCTCTGTCGCCAGGCTGGAGTGCAGTGGTACGATCTTGGCTCACTGCAACCTCTGCCTCCTGGGTTCAAGCGATTCTCCTGCCTCAGCCTCCTGAGTAGCTGGGACTACAGGTGCCCGTCACCACACCTGGCTTATTTTTGTATTTTTAGTAGAGATGGGGTTTCATCATGTTGGCCAGGATGGTCTCGATCTCTTGACCTCATGATCTGCCCACCTCGGCCTCCAAAGTGCTGGGATTATAGGCGTGAGCCACCGCGCCCGGCCTCTTTCTGTATTTCTTACAAAGATCTTTGGAATGTTCAATCTACCAAGTGATTCCATACCTCCCCAAACAGGTCCTTCACGGCCGAAATAAGCAGCTGTTTGAACTGTGCAGCATTCAGTCCAACTCCACAATCTTGAAATTCTCTAAAAAAAGTCAAAAAAAAAAAAAAAAAAAAAAGACATATTAAATTTCATTCTATTCAGTTTCATGTTAGAAAAGTAATCTAAAATAGAACTTAGGAAACTAAACTTACAGGCAGACTTTCATGTAGTGGTACTCAGAAGGGTTTTTGCAAACTACTCTTTCATATGTGGCAGCAGGGGCAGGCATCTTTTCCAGTGCTGATCACACCTACAGTAAGTCAAGAGGGCTAGAAATGACCAATGCACATGCTATTTTTCACAGTTTTGATGAGAATCTGGCCTATTTGTTTTTTGTTTGTTTGTTTGTTTGAAGGCAGGGTCTCACCCTGTCACCTAGGCTGAAGTGCAGTGGTGCAATCACAGTTCATTGCAGCCTCCACCTCAGGCTCTCCAGGCTCAGGTGATCCTCCTGCCTCAGACTCCTCAGTAGCTGGGTGTATAGGCACGTGCCACCACATCCAGCAAATTTTTGTATTTTTTGTAGAGACAGGGTTTCACCACGTTGCCCAGGCTGGTTTCAAACTCCTGGGCTCAAGCGATTTGCCCACCTCAGCCTCCCAAAGTGCTGGGATTACAAGTGTGAGTCACCAGGCCCGGCCTTCCTGTTTTTTTTTTTTTTTTTTGGAGAAGGAGTCTTGCTCCGTTGCCCAGGCTGGAGTGCAGTGGCACAATCTTGGCTCACTGCAACCTCCACTTCCTGGATTCAAGCAATTCTCCTGCTTCAGCCTCCCGAGTAGCTAGGATTATAGGCATGTGCTACCACGCCTGGCTAACTTTTTTGTATTTTTAGTAGAGACAGGGATTCACCATATTGGTCAGGCTGATCCGGAACTCCTGACCTTGTGATACGCCCGCCTCGGACTCCCAAAGTGCCGGTATTACAGGCATGAGCCACCGTGCCCGGCCTCCTATTTGGTTTTTAAGACTTCTGAGCACAGTAACTCATCTAATTCTGATCAAACTAAGGTTACCCATACGAATACAAAAGAAGTTTCTATATTCTGTATATGCCAAATCACTGTACTCTTACTTAAAACATCCTAACATAATTTTGGCTAACGATTTTCCTTATGAGCATCCAGCTCTTTGCTAAACATTTCATATGCCTTAGCTTGCCTTCAAAATGCTCCTGAGGTAAGAGGTATTATTATTCCCATCTTTGGGAAGATGACACAGAGGTTTAGTAAACATAGGTAACATGTGCCCAAGGGTGCCCAGAGATTCCAACCACTCTGAGCCTGCTCAAGACCAGTTATGATGCCTCTTTATCCAAAGAAAAAGAAAAGGCATAAAGGAGTAAAATCTAAGATTTGAAGGTCCTCTTCTTGTTTACTCTCAGTCAACACAGAACACAAAGAGAAGAATGAGGGATGGTCGTTCTGCCATCTCCTCCCATCCTGGGTCTGCCTGCTCTCAGTCCAAAAGCCAGGTCTGTGCAAGACTATCTGTGAACGACTGAGCTTAAACAGCACAGGGGTTGAGAAGAGGGATTCCTGGAAGGCGCACTCAATGCAGCTTCTAAAAGGTCTGAACTTTCAAGAACGTAGAACATGCTCATCTCTCTGTACACAGTTCCTCTCCTTGGCTCCACGCCAACCTTGCTCTCCCTCTAGATAGGTCCTATTCATCCTTCAACTTTCAGTTTAAATACCACCTCTTCATGGAGGTCTTCTCTAACACCCTGCTCTAAGTTTAAGTCCCCGTGTTATGCAATCTCTTAACGTTGTCTATTTGTTTAATATATGGATCCCCCACTACAGGGACCAGGAAACTGAGGCCCAATCAAGGAAAGGGACTTATCCAAGGTCACAGAGCTATGGACCAGGATTTCAAAACCACTCTGGGTTAGACCCAGTTCCAACCACTCCCAGATGATGACCTCTGGAGAAAAGAAGTCAGGGTCAAGGAGCTACATCTACCAATCCATTCAACAAACATTAATACTTTGGGGCCTGGCGTGGTGTTCATGCCTGTAATCTCAACAGTTTGGGAGGCCAGGAGTTTGAGACCAGCCTGGGAAACACAGTGAGACCCTATCTCTAAAAAAAAGAAAAAAAATTTAAATTAGCCAGGCATGGTAGTGTGTGCCTGTAGTCCCAGCTACTCCAGGGGCTGAGGTGGGAGAATAGCTTGAGTCTGGGAGGTTAAGGATACAGTGCACTGTGATTGCAACATTGTACTCCATTCCAGCCTGGGTGACAGAGCATGACCCTGTCTCCAAAACAAACAAACAAGAAATACTGTAATACTATGACACAAAGTTAGGTATTCAAATGAGGCAAAAGTGATAGTGGTAGACCTATATATTCAAAAGAATCCTTGGTTTCAGGACAGCGGCAATAGTTACCTGATGCTCCTTTCCCAGTCACTAGAGTCTCTCTTAACTAGAAGGGCAGGGAGAACAAGAAACCTCATCTGTTTCTTTCATTGCTTGGCATATAAATGTTTTTTAGTGTTACTGCCTTGATGGAGCTGCCTGCCTAAAGTAGGGGAGTGAAATTAGGCCCAGGGCTTAGATGCCAGTAAAACGAAGACTTACACAACATTCACGAGATGGACAGTGGTGATGGCTGCACAGCGTTGTGAATGTACTCAATGTCACTTACGATAAATTTTGTGTCACGTATTCTTTGCAATTTAAAAAAAAAGGCTTACAAATGACAGCACTGCCCTCTGCAGGCTGTTCTGAGATTAAAGGAGAGGATGCCTGGGAAATTCTTTTGTATAAACTGGTATTAAATATGTTCACCAGGCTCTCTACAGATGTGGGCTCACGAAGTCACTGTCATCGTCATCTTTAAAGTCAGTCTTGTTGTTTGTTTTGTCACCCAGGCTAGAGTGCTTCGGGTCGAAAAAATTCTCGTTCCTCAGCCTCCTGAGTAGCTGGGATTACAGGCGTGCGTCATCACGCCTGGTTAACTTTTGTATTTTTAGTACAAATGGGGTTTCGCCGTTGGCCCAGGCTGGTCTCGAACTCCTGGCGTCAAGTGCTCCGCCGGCCTCGGCCCCCTCAAAGTGCTGGGATTACAGGCATGAGCCACCGCGCCCGGCCTAAAGTCAGTCTTTTTTAGTGGCTGCGCAGGGATGCGCCTAATCTGACCTATTAGTAATAAATCTTTGATTCCCCCTACTCCCCCGCTTCTCCATCCCTACGGCGGCCAGTGAGTCTATCAACTTCTACTCAAGCTACATCGTTCCTCTGCTCAAAATCTTGCTATAGTTCCCGTTTTATTCAGAGTAAGGCCAAAGTCCTTAGAGCAGCCTGCAAGGCTCTGCCTCATCTGCAGGGCTGCTCCCTCTACACCTCTGACTTCAGGTCCTGCCATTCTCCCTCCGCTCCATCCCCGCCACCACACAGGCCTAGTCTAGCTCTTTCTCACGCGTCAGTCTCGCTCCCACTCCTGGGCCTCGGCTCTAGCTTTTCCCCATGCTGGGAAAGCTCTTCCTCCAGGCAGCCACCAGGCTCACACCCTTGCCTCCTTCCTGGCTTAGCTCAAATCTCAATCGGTTTGGCCCAGTGCCCTTCTCGGCTAACACCCCCATGCCCCGTCCCTGCTTTTTTCTTCGTAGAATTTGCCTTTTTCTATGACAATTATGTAACTCATTTATCTTTATCTGTACTTCCCCTCCCCATCCTAACAAAAGTCCACTCCAAGAATCTTCCTATCTTGTTCACTGCTGTTTCCCAAGGCCCTAAAACACTGGGTCGTGCACAGTGGGCGTGCAACGTACAGTTTTTGGACTCAATCACTTTAAAAAGCTCAATTTCCCTACTATTGAGCACTTGGGTGGCTTTCAATATTTTTCAACAACCACTATTTAGCGCTCACCTCGCGCCGGGCGCACGGAGCGCGCTCAGGACACGGTTCCGAAGTCTCGCCCGGGCCTCTCGGCCACGTTCTGCGGCCGAGACCCTACGCGGCGCCGTACGGAGGCCCTCAGCGCCCGGGGCCGGAGAGGACAAGCTGCCCAAACCGCACCGCCCGCCCCGCGCATGCGCCCCGGGCGCGGCCAACTGAGAGGGCTCCCGGACAACCGCCGCTCTTTGGAGGGCGTCCACCTACCCACTCTTCGTCGGACTAGCCTGACGCCTGCCCAGACTCCTATTCGCCGCAAGGACCCGTCAAGGTTTGGGGCTCCCCGGCAACAGCCAGAGCTGGGCCCGAGAAACTCCTGGCGTCTTTACGTTCGGCTTCTCCTCGCCCCGCCCCATGACGCGTAACGCCCAGGCGGATATGACGTCACCGCGCGGCGTCTTCCTAAGGACCCAGGCGCGAATCCTGATCCGGAGCTGAGAGCGGCCGAGCTCAGCGCCCTCTGGTGTCCACTCCAGGAAAGCCGTGTGTGCAATTTGCTTGGGGTGCGGTTTGGGGCGTGTTTATTCCGCCTTGGACGGTGCTTCATAGTTATCCATTTCTTCATGCATTCATTCATTCAACAATTTTTTTGTTGTTTTTTTTGAGACAGTTTCACTCTATCGCCCAGGCTGGAGTGCATTGGCGTGATCTGGCTTACTGCTACCTCCGCCTCCAAGGCTCAAGCGATTCTCCCACCTCAGCCTCCTGAGTAGCTGGGACTACAGGTATGCTCCACCATGCCTGGCTAATTTTTGTATTTTTAGTGGAGACGGGGTTTCACCATGTTGGCCAGGCTGGTCTCGAACTCCTGGCCTCAAGTGATCTGCCCACCTTGGCCTCCCAAAGTGCTGGGATTACAGACGTGAGCAACCGCGCCCGAGTCATTCTACAAACTTTTAAAATTATATTATAATTTATTTATTGAGATGGAGTCTCGCTCTGTCACCCAGGCTGGAGTGCAGTGGCGCGATCTCGGCTCACTGCAACCTCCGCCTCCCTTCAAGTGATTCTTCTGCCTCAGCCTCCCAAGTAGCTGGGACTACAGGCATGCACCACCATGCCCAGCTAATTTTTGTATTTTTAGTAGAGACGAGGTTTCACCATGTTGGCCAGGATGGTCTCGATCTCTTGACCTCGTGATCTGCCCACCTCGGCCTCCCAAAGTGTTGGGATTACAGGCGTGAGCCACCGTGCCTGGCCCAATTTTTGTATTTTTATTAGAGACGGGGTTTCACCATGTTGGCCAAGCAGGTCTCAAACTCCTGACCTCAGGCAATCCACCCACCTCACCTCCCAAAGTGCTGGGATTACAGACGTGAGCCACCGCGCCCAGCCTACAAATTTATATCTAGCATCTCCTCTCCTCAAGATCTCCTATGTCAAGCACTCCCCAAAGATAGGACCCACTCTCAGTGTCCCTTGTGACCCCCAGCACATAGTAGGTGTTCTATCTAGGCCGTCCTGAAAAGACCCACAAAGTAAAGACTTACTTTGTGCTAGGCACTGTGCAAAATATTTTACATATGTTATCTCATGGAACCCTCACGCAATCCTAAGATGGCTATTACTATGATCGTCGCCATTTTAGAGGTAGAAACTGAGGCACAGGCCAGGCGCAGTGGCTCATGCCTGTAATTCCAGCACTTTGGGAGGCCGAGGCGGGCAGATGACTTGAGGCCAGGAGTTCGAGACCAGCCTGGCCAGCACGGTGAGACCCCTGCCTCTACTAAAAATACAAAAATTAGCCGGGCATGATGGCGCACACCTGTAATCCCAGTTACTCGGGAGGCTGACGCAGAAGAATTGCTTGAACCTGGGAGGTAGAGGTTGCAGTAAGCCGAGATCACACCACTGCACTCCAGCCTGGCAACAGAAAAAGAAACTGAGGCACAGAGAGGCTAAGTTATTTGCTCAAGATCACAGTTACAAGCAGTGGCATGGGCTGTCTGATTCTAGCCAGTGCTCTCCATACTGCACTGTATTACCACCAATTGAGGGGCTGCAGTGGGAAGGGAACCTTTAGTGCAACCCCCATGAGGATGGGGCCTTGTCTGTGTTTCTCACCACTGCATCCCAGTTCCTGGTACCCAATGGTGACCCAACATCTATTTACTGAAGGCATTTGTTCATAAATGGATGTGCTGGTTTTGCTTGGGTTGGGGGGCAAAGGGTTGCCTTGCACAGGACAGTTGAGTCAGCGGGGATCTCCTTCCTCAATTCTTTTCTCAAAATCCCACTGTGCTGTTTCCAGAAGCTTCAGTCCTCAACCTTGGCCATGCTCTCCAGTTCTGTGGTTCCTACTTTCTTCTTCCTTCAGAGGAGACAGGGCTTCTTCCAGATGTGGGAAGGTGGAGAAAGCAAACACAGACCCCACAGACCTCAGCATTATCTTTCTCAAAGCAGCTTGATTTCAGAAGCTGCCAGAACTTGCTTCAAATGCATCCTCTGCCACTTACCTACCTCCCTCATCTGTCACATGGAGAGATTATTAGCATCTACCTCACAGAGTTGAGGGGAAAAGAGTTGATGGTATAAAGTGTCTGGCACCCCAGGAAACCCTCAGTAATAGGAGAGGGTTCCTGTAAGCCAGCTGCCTGGCAAATGTATCCTGCCAGGTGACCCAGGAAAACCAGAGCAGTTCCTGCATTTTGAACTTCAAGGAACAATAGATAATTTTCACCCTGCTGCAACAAACCCTGAAAATGAAGTGTCTTCCCAGTTGCCTGAATTCTCTCATGCTGTCTTATTAATTCAGAGCGGAGGATAAAAGAGATGCTTTTGAATGATAAAGACAAACAACTTTTGTTTTTTGGCTGGGTGTGGTGGCTCAGGCCTGTAATCCAGCACTTTAGGAGGCCTATGTGGGTGGAACACCTGAGGTCAGGAGTTCAAGACCAGCCTGGCCAACATGGTGAAACGCTGTCTCTACTAAAAATACAAAAATTAGCTGGGTGTGAAGGTGCACACCTGTAATCCCAGCTACTCGGGAGGCTGAGGCAGGAGAATTGCTTGAGCCCAGGAGGCAGAGGTTGCAGTGAGCTGAGATCACGCCACTGCACTCTAGCTGAGATGACAGAGCGAGACTCTGCCAAAAAACAAAACAAAACAAAAAAAACTTCTGTTTTTCAACTAAATTTTATATAAAAAAATTGTTTTTGGACAGTGTCTCACTGTCACCCAGACTGTAGTATAATAATGTGATCATGGGTCACTGCAGCCTCAACCTCCCAGGCTCAACCAATCCTCCCACCCCAGCCTCCCAAGTAGCTGGGACTACAGGTGCATGCCACCATGGCCAGCTAATTTTTAATGTTTTTGTAGAAACAGGGTCTCACCATGTTGCTCAGGCTGGTCTTGAACTCCTGGGCTCAAGCGATCCTTCGGCATTGGCCTCCCAAAATGCTGGGATTACAGGTGTGAGGCACCGCACCGTGCCTAAATTTTATCTTTTGAATAGGTACTGTAGGCTTACAGCATACATTTCAAATGACATAAAGGGATAAATATTAAAAGTGAGTCTCCCTTTCACCTCTTCCCCTGTCAGCCTCTCCCCTCTCCAGGAGCAACAACTAGTATGAGTTTCTTAAGTGTCCCCTGAAAAATATGATATGGGGGCTTTTCCCTCTTGACGATATATCTAAAATTGCTCCAAATCAAAACACACAAGGCTGCCTCAGTCTTTTTTTCTTTTTTTTTTGGAGACAGGGTCTCACTCTGTGGTCCAGGCTGGAGTACAGTGGTGCAAACATAGGTCACTGCAGCCTTAAACTCCTGGGCTCAAGGGATCCTCCTGCCTCAGCCTCCAGAGGAGCTGGTACTATAGGCATGTGTCACCACACCTGGCTAATTTTTTTAGTTTTTATTTTTAGAGAGGGGATCTTGCTATGTTGCCCAGGTTAGCTGCCTCAGTCTTTATGAAAGTTACCCTATACTGCATTGGGTGGAGCCAGTTAGTTCTTAAGACGACCATTTCAGGCACCCTCTGTTGTTTCAGAGCAAAGTTGTTGGGGTAGGTCTCTATTTTATGTTCCTGAAAGGTACGGCAGCCAAGAATGAGTTAAGTCCACATTTCCCCTCTGCTGTGTGGCTCCCCTCCCTGCCTTACTTATTGGTGCCAAATGGATTTTTCTAAAGCTGAGGAGCTTTCTCAACTTGGGGAAGAAAAGGCAAGAGAGAGGGGTCCAAGTGAGATTCTAGTCCCCTGTTCTCCATTGATTTAATGGAAAACATACCCCCTTATGTCAGCAGATTGTGGAGATAGGACAAAGGAAGTGAAAATGATCAGAAGTTAAAACCTATGGAACTGTAGCCATTGTTTCTGTTTAGAGAACAAGATCACATAGTTTAGGGAGATTTGCCAAGTACCAGATAACTTGCTCACATTATTCCATCAACCATGCAATGTCACTGTTATTACCACTTTTCACAGATGAAGAAAATGAAGCTAAGTCATTTATCTAAGGTGGTGAGAGGCTCCAGGGCCTAAAAGGCTGCATTCCATCCCTCCCATGTGGAAGACCAGGCTGGGAACTGCTCCTTTGAGGCAATTCAAGTGTCATCTCCAAACAAGAAACTCTGAAAAGCAGGCAGTGCTTTAGAATACCTAGAAGCCAAGCCTGAGAGAGAGAGAGAGACCCTCACAGAAGTGATCTATTGGGGAGATGGCCCCCAAGTGAAATCTGTAAGGGAGGAGGGAAGCAAGATAGGGCAGGAGAAGAAGCCAAGCAAAGATGTGGATTTGAAACCGGTCCAGTCATCCCACAGAACTGATGCTTATGGTTTCTTTTGAGTATATGTAGAATTTGACCTTCTCATCTTAAAATTTGAGAAAGTTACATTTGTCTTATCTGAGTTCCTTTCTCAGTAAACCAACCATGAGGCTTCCCAGATAGTATCAAGGAGCTGAAACTCACCAGATCACTGCATTTGGACAATGACAGTCCAGACCTTTCACCTTTCATGACTGCCTATCTCCCATGACCTGCTTTTTGTTGACCAACTCCCCTTCCTTATCCTTCCCTGATTCCTGTTTTCCTGCATTTAGTTATATTTCTGCTGTGTAAACTCCTAATTTTAGTCAGTCAGGAGATGGATTTGAGACTGATTTCCCATGTCCACAGCAGCAGCTCCCAAAGAAAGCCTTCTTCCCTGGCAATATTCATTGTTTCAGTGATTAGCTTTCTCTTTGGTGAGCGGCAGGACCTAGACGCAACACTTGGTGTTTCGGTAACAGATTCAGCTGAGTCTAGCCTCAGCTGGATCCCATGGGGAGTCCTGGAGCATAAATGATACTAAGGAAGCTTCTAGGCTTTGAGGCAAGGGGGCCAAGCCTTCTATAGGTGTCATTGGCTGCCACCTATAGGGTTGCCAGATTTAGCAAATAAAAATACAGGATAGGCCAGGCACGGTGGCTCATGTCTGTAATCACAGTGCTTTTGAAGGCTGAGGCAGGAGGATTGCTTGAGCCCAGGAGTTCTTACCCGTATATATGTGTGCAAATGCACAGAAATCCCAGGGGACTGACTGATGTGGGGGGGGGGGAAGGGGGGGGCTGTGCAGAGGGTGTAGGAGACTTTCATTTTTTCAGCAATCTTTTTGTTTGATTTTTTTTTTTGAGACAGAGTTTTGTTCTTGTTGCCCAGGCTGGAGTGCAATGGCACAATCTCAGCTCACTGCAACCTCCGCCTCCCAGGTTCAAGCGATTCTCCTGCCTCAGCCTCCCAAGTAACTGGGATTACAGGCATGCACCATTACACAGGGCTAATTTTTTTTTTTTTTTTGAGTCGGAGTTTCGCTCTTGTTGCCCAGACTGGAGTGCAATGGCCCGATCTCTGCTCACCTCCACCTCCACCTCCTGGGTTCAAGCAATTCTCCTGCCTCAGCCTCCAGAGTAGCTGGGATTACACGCATGCCCCACCATGCCCAGCTAATTTTGCATTTTTAATAGAGACAGGGTTTCTCCATGTTGATCAGGCTGGTCTTTAACTCCCGACCTCAGATGATCTGCCTGCCTTGGCCTCCCAAAGTGCTGGGATTACAGGCGTGAGCCACCGCACCCGGCTGTTTGATTTCTTTTAAAGTGACAGCATCATTTTGGTAACACTAATAATTATTAAATAAAAAATCAGGACCTGCTACTTACATCGTTAGGCACAAGAGGGAGCTGTGGACCACACCTATCTGTTACTTTTTTTTTCTCTGCAAAAACAAGCAAAAATACAGAATTCCCAGTTAAATTTGAGTTTCAGATAAACAATGAGTGGGGCATCTTTATACTAAAAACGTATTTGTCGTTTATCTGAAATTAACATTTAACTGGGCATCCCGTATTTTATCTGGCATCACTTGGACGTGAGAGGAGAAAAGGCATAGCTTCGCAGGCATCTCCAGTCATCTGAGGGTAGCTCAACAGGGCAGCCAACCCAGCAGGTGGGGGGTGGATGCAGCAGTCAGTAAAGGGGACCTGGGAAGGACATAAGCACACCCCTTTCGGGCAGGAACTCTGGGGGCAGTGCACCAGACAATGGTAAAAAAGACTAAAAGCCCTTTCCTAGACCATCAAAACCACCCCCATCACCCAGGGAACAGTGAGACAGCCTGGTCCCCTACCCCAGCACCCACCCCTCTGCCAGCAGCTACTGGAGGACATCTTTTCTCCTTCAGTCATTCCCCTGCTTGTCTGGGGGTTATAGCTGGAGTCACGCTGTTTAACTTTGTCTCACCCAGCATTTCTGAACTGTATTTAAATGACGGAGGAAACTTTCCTTGGAAGTGATCTTAGAAACCTCCCTCCTAAAAAAATGGCTCCAAGGCCCCAGGAAGGGAGATTTTGGGGAGGGGATAACCACCCTGTAATAAAGCAGCCCGTTTCTGGACGGGCCTTAAATCCTTTCTTCAAATTCAGAGACCTTCTCCTGGGGGTTCAAAGAGGTCCTTACAAAGAGATTTGCACCCCGTCTTCTCTGGAGGACTCTGCATCCCTGTTATAGGAACCTGGGGGCTCTGTGGGTTTGGATCTAGAAGGGCTCCAGGGAAAAGAGCAGGAGGAGTGGGCAACAGTAATGTCTAGCATAGCCCCAATTGTGTTATAAAAAAAAAATCCACAAAGCCAACCAGTTTTACACTGCTTACCCGTATGTATGTGTGCAAATGCACAGAAACCCCAATGGACTGACTGACGGGGGAAGAGTGGGGCTGTGCAGAGGGTGTAGGAGACTCTCCTTTTTTAAGCAGTCTTTTTGTTTGATTTCTTTTAAAGCGACAGAACATCATTTTGGTAACACTAATAATTATTAAATAAAAATCAGGACCTGCTACTTACATAGTTAGGCACAAGAGGGAGCTGTGGACCTATCTGTATGCTGTGCCTTTTATGCTGGAAGAAAAAAATGCTTCCTCAGCCCACCCCTAAGGCAGGAGAGCCGGACCTGGAAAGCAGGCTCCTATCCCTTATCTGAAATCCTAAAAAAAACTGGAAACCAAATATCTTCATCCAGCGCCCATGCTTAGTCTGAACTAAGGTGAGGCTTACAGCTTTTGTTCCACTTACTGTGGCTAGACATACATTGCATGGCAGAAATACGAATGCATTTATTTGACCATGTGTGGTGGCCCCAGACCCTGCAGAGGGCATCACATGATACATGGTATACACACTGTGATACCTTTCCAGGTCGGGACGCTTCTGAATTCAAATCACGTCTGGCCTGAGAGCTTTGGGGAGGGGTTGTCTTGGCAACCACCTTTCCAGTTGTCCTTCAGGAAGTCACCTGCCCCCAACCCAGCCAGCTTTGGCCTTTGGTCATTGGAATTGTTACCGCCTTACTGCCCCTACGAACTCTTCCTTCTTCCACCCCCTGCTGCAGCTCCTGGTGTGGCCTCGGATGCCTGTTCATTGCCTTGAGGATTTAAAGACCTAAGATCCAGAAACCAATGAAGGGAAGGTTCCTCCAGGAGCCAAGAGAGAGGGACTGTCCTGTTGCTGAAAGGAGACCCGAGTAGTAACCTGTCCTCTCCCTCTGCCAGACTAGGCTGATGATGGTCACAAGACTCTCCTCCCACTGCCAGCACAGGCAACCCCAAGTCCACACCCTGGTTGGTACCAGCCCCAGGGAGCAAATACTGGGCCCCAGAGCCCTGGGGCAGCTGGGGACACCAGAAGAGCCAGCCCCAGGACTGTCACCTGGCAGGTAATTTGAGGATATCTCCACTGCCCTATCTGTGAACAGCCCCGTCCCTCTAAAAAAAAACCCTCTACTTTTTTGTCTCCTTTCAGGAAATGGAGAAATTGCAAGAACAGCACCCAGTTTGGGGTTGGGGAGGGAGAAAAGGCTGTTGAGAAGGTCCAGTCTGTGGTTGAAGGGTGGTGCTGGAAGAGCTCAAAGGTGATGGCTCCTCCAAAGCAGAAGGCTGGGGCCTGCACGTGTTAAAATCTGCAGCCACCATTTTAGAACAATGTTAGTTACCTAAGCAACCCGTGGTCCTAAGAACAATATCCAGGGCTTGGAAAGTAAATAAGGGGGCCTACATTCAGCATTTATATATAAATATTAGACCCAAAATGTGTTTGAAGGCAGGTATAGCCCCTGGCCAGTAAGCAATGCCTTTAAAAGATGCCTGGGCAGACCCCAGCAGAGCCTCAGGGCTGGCTTCTGAAGCAGCAGCTAGGAGCAGCCACATTTTTTTTTCTTTTCTTTTTTTTTTTTTGAGACGGAGTCTTGCTGTGCTGCCCAGGCTGGAGTGCAGTGGCACAATCTTGGCTCACTGCAACCTCCGCCTCCCGGGTTCAAGCAATTCTCGTGCCTCAGCCTCCTGAGTAGCTGGGACTACAGGTGTGCACCAACATGCTTGGCAAATTTTTTGTATTTTTAGTAAAGAAGGGTTTTTGCCATGTTGGCCAGGCTGGTCTTAAACTCCTGACCGCAGGTGATCCAGCCGCCTCAGCCTCCCAAAGTTCTGGGATTACAGGCTTGAGCCACTGCGCCTGGCCAGGCCACATCTCTTAATTGCTTTCCATGCCAGACCCCAGAGAGGCAATGAGACTGAGCCGAGACTCCTCCCAAAGGAGAATATTGTTGGGAACAAACAACACTCATTTCCAGAGTATGGGGGCAGGGAGAGGATATCAGCAAGGTGAATGAGCCCTTCCAAAGTAGATGAGACACCAGTCCTGGTTGTTGTTTTTTTTTTTTTAGAAACTGATGTTTATTTTCCATCGACCATTTTTCCATGTTGCTTAAGAGCCTGTGCAAGAACAGCTTAAGACCAGTCAGTGGTTGCTCCTACCCATTCAGTGGCCTGAGCAGTGGGAGCTGCAGACCAGTCTTCCGTGGCAGGCTGAGCGCTCCGGTCTTCAGTAGGGAACTGCTGAATAGGCACAGAGGGCCCCTGTACACCTTCAGACCAGTCTGCAACCTCGGGCTGAGTAGCAGTGAACTCAGGAGCTGGAGCAGTCCATTCACCCTGAAATTCCTCCTTGGTCACTGCCTTTTCAGCAGCAGCCTGCTCTTCTTTTTCAATCTCTTCAGGATCTCTGTAGAAGTAGAGATCAGGCATGACCTCCCATGGGTGTTCACGGGAAATGGTGCCACGCATGCGCAGAACTTCCCGAGCCAGCATCCACCACATCAAACCCACTGAGTGAGCTCCCTTGTTGTTGCATGGGATGGCAATGTCCACATAGCGCAGAGGAGAATCTGTTACACAGCGCGGTGGTAGGTAGGTTAACATAAGATGCCTCCGTGAGAGGCTGGTGGTCAGCCCTGGGGTCAGTAACCACAAGAAGCCGTGGCTCCCAGAAGGCTGCCTGGATCTGGTTAGTGAAGGTTCCAGGAGTGAAGCGGCCAGCAATTGGAGTGGCTCCAGTGGCAGCAGCAAACTTCAGCACAGCCCTCTGGCCAGTATTCCTGGAGGATATAACACTGACATCAGCAGGGTTTTCAATGGCAACAATAGCACGAGCTGCCAGCAGAAGCTTCTCCCAGGTCCTCTTCAGATTTATGATATAGATGCCATCACTTTTCCTTTTATAGATGTACTGTTCCATCTGGAAGTCAAGATTGGTGCCACGTAAGTGGGTTCCTGCTGCAAGGAACTTAAGGACATCCTCCTCCTTCATTTGCAGGACATCGAGGGCTCCGGACATTGTGAAAGTTTCCCTTTAAGTTACGATGGGAATCCAGAACAACGCCGTATGGACCCCCCTACAGATAGCGCGGAAAGGAGTCCTGGTTGTTAAAGAGGTTGGAGTGGAGAGGGCAAGCTGTCTCTGGATATGTCCTTAGCAGAATGATGTTGAATCCAGGTGGGTTCTGTTTCCTGTCCAGCAGGAGGCTGGGCAGTTGGAAGTCCTTAGCTATGATGAATGAACAACCGGGTGACCTTCTTCAACAGGAGCTCAAGCCAGGAGGTGTGGCCCCAGCAATCTATGGCTGAAGCTGCCACACACCGGCCTGGTCTGGGTGAGCCAACGGGGCCCCCGGTGGATTGGTAAGGAATGTGGGACAGCTCCTGCCTGAACAGGTAAAAGCATTGTTTTTACACGTTACCGTTGCCTTAAGTTATATACCGAGAGGCTTCCCTCTCCTCATAAGCTGTGTGACCTTGGACAAAATACTTTACTGCTCTATGCCTCAGTACCTCTGCTGTAAAACTGGCATGGTGTCATATGTACAGGGCTGCGTGAAAACACTTAGAATAGCCCCTGGCACATAGTTTAGTCCTCCAGCCTTGCCTGACATACGTTCTGAGAATTTCCTCTGGGCAAAGCAACAAGAATACTCACTGGGGCTCAAATGGAAGATACAGGCTTACCAAGGCAGTCTCATCAGTTTGATGCGTTTGTTACGTCACTCACTCCCAGTGTTACCTCTGTCCAGGACAAGGAGACCAGACTGACTGCAAACTGAGTTCTCACCACTGCTTCTCCCTCTTCAACACCTGACCAGGAGGGTCTGCCCACAGCAGCCCTGAAGGCCCCAACTCCAGGCAGTGGGATCAAGAGCCCAGCTGCAGCTGTGATTCCTGGGGCTATCCATTGTTATTTCAGAAGTTCCTGGCAGTCTTTCAGGGGGTGCTGTGATGAATGAGTACTTTCTTCTTCCCAACTGTCATCAAAGGCACACACCATAGAGCCCAGGGGGTGTGTGGCAAGGGGGACTCAGAGCTGGCAGTAACCAGCAGGCTTGCTATAGTCACAGAGGCAGGAAGTGAGGCACAGGGTCTTCCGAGTGCAGCCAGAATTGCAGCACCAAGCGAGAACCTGAAAACCCACCTTACAGTTAAAAATGACTCTTTCACACTCTCTGCTCACAACTTGTAGTCAGTGCTTTCTGGTGACAGCAGAGGAGACGGAAGCTGTGTCCAGCTGCAGAACCTGCCTACTGTCCTTCTGGGCTCGGATGGACAGCACACACCCTGCCTGAATGACCCCATGGTGGGCACAGTTCAGGGACTGCTTTTGATGTCATCTTTAGCTGGTATTCAACCCAGAGCATAAGAATTCCCGTATCCTGTGCGGTTTCTGATCTGAGGTACTTATCCCGGGTCTGGGGCTTCCTCAGTGATCCTGGGGAAACCATCTCTCATCACCTAGGCCCACCAACACTGAAGCCCTCTCCCACTATGCTCAGAATTCTTGGGGAATATAGGAAGATGGAACAAATAAAATGTCTAATATCTACTTTCTTTTCTACTTTATTGATTTTTGTTTTTGTCTGTGTTTCTTCCCTCTATTTTGCTCTGGCTTTGATACTATTTCTTTTCTCGTTTCTTGAGCTAGAAGCTTAATTTATTGATTTTTCTTTCCTTTTTTCTTTTTTTTATAAGAGATGCCACGTTGCCCAGGCTGGTCTCAAACTCCTGGGCTCAAGCGATCCTCCCACCTTGGCCTCCCAAGGTGTTGCAACTACAGGTGTGAGCTACTCCACCTAGCCTCTTCCCTTCTAATATACGTGTTGAAGCCTATAAATTTCCCTCTGAGCACTGCTTTAGCTGCATCCCAGCTTGATGTTGTATTTTCATATCTTCTTCTTGTTTTCAAGCTCTAAGTTCCATTCTTCTCTGGTAAACTAAAATATTCAAACACAGTCCTGAATTCAGATTTAAACTAAAAAGTTTACCTCACTTTATTCCCAGAATGACTTGGCTGTAGATTTTCTGTAAAAAAAAATTGGAAAGAGTGAAGCTCCTAGGGAGTTTAGGGCTCCTAAATCCTACAGAAGAGTCAAAAAGAATAGTTTGATGACTCTTGCCTTTTGTTTTTGATATACAATTTCCAGCGAATTATTATTATATTATTTTGAGACGGAGTTTTGCGCTTGTTGCCCAGGCTGGAGTGCAATGGCACAATCTTGGCTCACTGTAACCTCCGCCTCCCGGGTTCAAGCGATTCTCATGCCTCAGGCTCCCAGGTAGCTGGGATTACAGGTGTGTCCCACCACGCCCGGACAATTTTTGTACTTTTAGTAGAGACAAGGTTTTGCCATGTTGGCCAGGCTGGTCTTGAACTCCTGGCCTCAAGCAATCCACCCACCTCGGCTTCCTCAAGTGCTGGGATTATAGGCATAAGCCACTGCACCTGGCCTTTGATATACAATTTCAACTGGATAAAAATTGCAAACATGATTCCTTAAAACTAATAAATCATCCGTGCAAAGACTTCCAAAGCCTGTCAAACAAGCCTTATTTTAAAAAACATATTTTAAAGTTAACAGAAAATCTGCCAACATTGCACCTAATTAGGAGTTCAGAAATAAAAACCACCTGCATGTTGCTGATCTAGACTTATTAAATTTATTTCGTGTCATTGTGGTCACTTTTACAGCTGTTTAGACTTATTTTCAATCACATTACTCTTCACAGAATTCACAGAATTCATTAACAAACTAGTATGTTACATCCAAGGGTTCTTAGTAGCACACTGAAATAGAAAAGAGGCCCACGAGTTGTTGCTTGTGTGTGGAACCTGAGTCTGATTACTTAGACAGATGTCTAGAACATTATTGCTTTATTAGGCCTATTTTTTAAAATAATAAATTATTCCTAGGAAACCCACCCTGCCAGGTGCTCATTCTGCGACTGCTGTGGGTTCACTCAGAACATACCTGACCGGTGGGTGCTAAATGAACCTCCCACCCATGTACCCTGCTGCTCCGGCCGCTCTGAGGGCTGGAGAAATGCCCCTCCATGCGTGTAAACATTTTCTACGGCTTGCCACTTTCCTCCCTGGTCTTGCAGCCAATGGGCTGCAGTCATACATTGGTCTCTATGTAAAACTTAAATTAGACCTAAACAACAGGGTTTGGCGAATGAGGACTAATGCTCCTATAAAAGCCACTGCCCATGCAAGGGAATACACCTGAAGCAACAAAAATATCTTGAGTCTCCAACTATAAGGAATGTCTCAAAGAATATGTCCTTGATTTAATTATGGTCCAAGGTGGCTGCTTTGCACAAGCTTGTCAGTGACATGAACTTGAAGACTTCATGGTAGATTTCATGACTGGGGTTTCTTATTTTGTTCCATATGAGTTTCTATTTTGTGAAAAATATCTTGGAGGTTTTCGCGTGGTCCCCAAAGCTCTGGGGAACCGTGGATACCAGGGGTAAGGGACTGGCTTCCTCAGGGTCACTGGCGCTCCGACCGCATTTGGGGCAGGATCCCTGAGAGTGGTGGCCGCGTCAGACTTGGGGGATGGGAGCAGATGCTGTGTGCAGAATGCAGGCTGCAGTCGGGGCCTCAGTCCAGCTTCTTGTTGTTGTCTATGTTGTGCACAGAAGCTAAAAAGTCGATTATGAGCTTGGCTGTCTTCCTGGGTCTCTCCATCACTACCGAGTGCCCACAGTTTTCCAGAAGCTCCACCTGGCAGTTGGCAATTGACTTGGCCAACATGTCTGCCCCAGACACATCTAGCACCTGCTGGGCAAGAAAGGGAGCTGGATGATACACAAAGATTCAGACACCCACATGTGCACTCCGTGGACAGAACTTCCACCAAGGCCTGGTGGTGGTCAGTGGGGCAAGAGGATGTGAATTTTAGGACCAAGTCCTTTTGGTGTTGGGGCTTGTGGCTGCCTGAATGGAAGTAACCATGATGCCTACTGTTTTATTCTGCAACTCTGTGCCAGGAGTTGGGCTGATGTCAGCAATACTCAGGCAGAAAACAAACGTTCCTTGCCCTTGAGGAGGTTATGGTATGGTGGGGAAGCCGGAGAGCACAGGGGATGAGCAGGGTCGAGGGACGCCCTCGTTCCTGAGTCCCGGGAAAGCAGAAAGGGGACGGGGAGGAGCATTCATGGATGTGGGAATGGCACAGGGTGGGAGATCATGGCGAGTGCAGGGGCCACCAGGGAGCACGGCAGCTGAGACACCATGCACATGGACAGTGGGGATGGCATGGTGGGGAGAAGGGGCTGAGAGGAGGGCGCTGCTCCTACAGCCACACGGACCATGGGGAACCACAGGCTGTGTTAAGGTGAGTGACTTGATCAGGCTGGCCCTGTGGCTGGTTAGGGCAGCCGAAGCTGTAGGAAGGATGCAAGAGGGGAAGGCTAATTATCACAAGCTGGGGGTATCTCTTTATTTTTTGAAACAGAGTTTCACTCTTTCGCCCAGGCTGGAATGAAGTGGCATGATCTCAGCTCACTGCAACCTCCGCCTCCCGGGTTCAAGCGATCTTCTGCCTCAGCCTCCCCAGTAGCTGGGATTATAGGTGCCGGCCACCATGCCCGGCTAATTTTTGTATTTCTAGTAGAGATGGGGTTTCACCACATTGGCCAGGCTGGTCTCGAACTCCTGACCCCAGGTGATCCACCTGCCTTAGCCTCCCAAAGTGCTAGGATTACAGGCCTGAGCCACCGCACCCAGCTGGAGGTCTCTTTGAAGGTCCTCTGGGGATCCCCGGAGCTGTGTGTTTCCTGGCTCTAACCTCTGCAGATATAGGGAATGCTTTTCCAACATGAAAGCCAGAACTTTTCCAGGGCTGACCCTTTTCAAACAACTCATTTCCTCTCCTTTTCCTCTGGGTTCCCAGCTACTATGCCGATCCACCTCCATCTTTTTCCCCAACATCCTCCCTCAGAAGTGTCCTCATTCACTCCCCTTCTCTTAGCTGCCTTTACCTTCAATTCATCCCAGACAAGAGGGCTCCTCCTCCCCATCCTTAACGGCAAAAGCAAAAGCCCCAACAAACTCAAGCACCTTCTGTGTCTTTGCTCTATTCTCACCAACTCAAATTATTAAAACCAAGATTTTCTGCCCACTGGGGAGTTAAGGTAAAAGGATGCCTCAGTCAATGAAAAGAATCCTGCAGGGCATCAATGGACCAGGAAAAGGAACAGCTAATGGGGAGCTTAACAGCTAATTCCAGCCAAGGAAATGGAAACCTCTGCCTTGTCACTCACTCACAGCTAAGGCTGCCACGGCAACCCTCTGAGCAGGAATAACACCCAGCTACTGTGGAAACACCCAGAAGAAACTCAGATGCAGTCAATAGGTGAAAAAAGCACAAAAAGTAGAAACTCCCAACTGAGTGTCTTTTTTTGTTTTTTTGAGACAGGGTCTCGCTCTGTTGCACAGGCTGGAGTGCAGTGGCATGATCATGGCTCACTGTAGCCTTGACCTCCCGTGCTCAAGTGATCCTCCCACCTCAGCGCCCCCCAGGTAGCTGGGATGACAGGTATGCACCATCATGCCCAGCCAAAACTGAGTGTCTATCCTGCAGAGAGATCAGAAACCACAACTCACAGGCAAAAATACCCATATGAGCTGCTGGCTTTGGCACTGTTTGCTGGTTAGCGTTACAAATCCATCATTCTCCATGGCCACCCAGAGGTATGTGCAACTACTGAAAGGCCCCCTGATGAGATATGCACATCTGTGGGAACCATTTCAGTTATTTTCTAGATAGAATATTCATATAAATGGTCAAAAACTTTTCCTGGGCTGGGTGTGGTGGCTCACACCTATAATACCAGCACTCTGGGAGGCCGAGGTGGGAAGATCTCTTGAACCCAGGAGTTTGAGACCAGCCTGGGCAACATAGTAAGACCTCATCTCTATAAAAAATAAAAAATTACCCGGGTGTGGTGGTGCATACCTGTAGTCCCAGCTGCCTGGGAGGCTGAAGTGGGAGCATTGCTTGAGCTCAGGAGGTTGAGGCTGCAGTGAGCTATGATTGCGCCACTGCATTCTAGCCTGGGTGACACAGCAAGAACCAGTCTCAGAACAAAAAAACAAACAACACCCCCCGCCAAAAAAAACAAAAGTCAAAACCTCTTCCTGCATCGCTTCATACCAGGGCTAAAACTATGGTGAGGCAAGTGAGGCATTCGCCTAAGGCACAAAATTTGAGTGCCAAAAAACTCATAAATTAAGAGAAAATATTTTAGTGCAGTATGTTAAAAAAACATTAATAGAAAAAGACACATGATGAACAAAATATCAAAATCATAAATACAGATAGGCTCTGACCTTGCACCTGCATGACACATCTCTCTCATCTCACCCTTGTCTCGGGCCTGTTATGTACTATAGGGGTAGGTAGATGGTAAGCTGCTGGAGGGCAGGGATCCTGGCTGTCTTGGTCCCTACTGTATCCTCAGGGCCTAATACAGTGTTAGGCACATACTAGGTGCTCAATAAATGCCTGTTAACAGGCTTAAATGTGTAGTCAGTCCGTTAGTGGGTTTATCCCTTCACTAGTTGGTTTGTTCACTCAATTTCTCACTTGTTTGCTCGCTCACTGTGTACTCTGGGTCTCCTGCATACCAGGCACGGTGCTGGCAGGGAGAAGGGACATAAAGAATAATAGCCTGTCTGTCTCTAGATGGCCCTCCTATTTTGGTGGACTGAACATAGAGGAGTGATGCTTGAAATGAAGCATGCAGAAACCCTCTGAGGAAGGGCTGCCATGTTTGGGTGTACAGGTTGTATACTGCCCAAATCCATCATTCACAAAAATGACAATGCACATGGCTCCCCCTGCAGCTGTGCAGTATAGCAGGCAGCCTACAGGGGTCCAAAGAAGGAGGAGGCTGAATTTGGCCTGGTAGGGGCGGGTGCTGTGACACCAAATGTTGATGACAGAGCAGGAAAAGAGCCAGCGAGCTTGGGAGGCAAAAGGCTGTGAAATAAAAGACTCCCTGAAGCCTCTGCTATTTGGTCTCTGTCCCGGGGACAGTCCACAAAACACATGAAGGATCTGATCGTATTTATAGCAAGCCCATAGAATGTCAGGCTCTTTTTCCGGAATGAAATGGACTCCTGAGTCTGGGAAAAAATTCTGGACCATGCACTGAAGCCACCAACAGAGGCAAAGGACATGAGCAATCGAATCTAATACCAGCTAACCTAATCATTTACTGTTTTTGCAGCTGGAAGATCACTTTCATGCATATTATTTCATTTGAGCCTCAAAATAACCCCATTACTAGAAGTTTCAGAAACCCTTAATTTAGAGGGGCTGAGTTACTTGCTCAAGGTCATGGGCTGACCAAGGACAAAAGTAGGGCTGGAACATAGACTTTCAGAATCCAAGGCCAGTGCCCTTGCTTCTGCGCTGTCTCCACAGGAAGATGGGTTACAGCCTCTCCTGTTGACTCCTGAGAGCCCCAAATCACCTTTGGGGTTTTTAGAACAACAGAAGGCCTTCGCTGCTCTGGCTCTGATTCCTGATCAAATGACTCTTTGCTGGCATAGCCCAGGGCACAAACAAAGCTTCTTTCAGTCCCTTGGCGCTGCGGAAGAGAGCACATGAGATCCCCTTCTCTCCACGTCCACAAAACCATGCTGTGAATCCTCACCATGCCTGGCTCATCTAAGATACCATTGCCTCTTATTCTGCGTACATGCCATGAGCACAGCCTGGCTGCTCCTCTGCACTCTCTCCTGCCTGGGCCATTCATGCACTTGTGGGTCTTTGTGGCCACAGTGTGACCTCCTGCCAGTTAAAAATTGATGCATTTCGGTAAAGGGTATGCAGGTATACTCTGTATTCTTTTTTATTTTTATTTTTTTGAGATAGGATCCTGCCCTGTGGCCCAGGCTGGTATGCAGTGAAGCAATCACGGCTCACTGCCACCTCCATGTCCTGGACTCAAGTGATCCTCCTGCCTAGAGTAGCTGGGACTACAGGTGCATACCACCATACTTGGCTACTTTTTTAAAAATTTATTTTTTATAGAGATGGGATCTCACTATGTTGCCCAGGTTGGTCTTGAACTCCTGGGCTCAAGCAATCCTCCTGCCTTAGCCTCCCAAAGTGCTGGCATTATAGGCGTAAGTCACCATGCCTGGCCTTCTTTCAAATTTTCTATAAGTTTGAAATTATTTCAAGATAAAATATTTTTTAAGAATAGAAGGAATAGATCTGTTTGGGCTGATATGAAACGATTTCCAAGATACGTACTTCTTTTATAAATATATATATATATATATATATATATACATACACATATATGATCTTATATATTTTATATGGACACCTATATATATCTAAGCTTTCAAACATGCATCTTAGATGCCAGTGTATCTAGCATGTTTGAAAGCTTAGATCTGTATAGGTATGCATATATATACACTATATGTGTGCTTAGAATAGGAGTAGGCAAACAATGGCTCGCTGCCTGTTTTTATAAATAAAGGTTCACTGGAATACAGCCATACCATTTGTTTACATATTGCCTATGGCTGCTTTTATACTATAAGGTCACAGTTACTCAACTGTGTCCAGGTGTGACAGAGACTGGACCACATGGCTGAAAATGTTTACCATCTGGCCCTTTACAGAAAACATTTGCTAACTTCTGGCTTAAAAAATTTAGGCCAGTCTCTACTAAAAATACAAAAAAATTAGCCGGGCGTGGTGGCGGACGCCTGTAGTCCCAGCTACTCGGAGAGGCTGAGGCAGGAGAATGGCGTGAACCCAGGAGGCGGAGCTTGCAGTGAGCCGAGATCGCGCCACTGCACTCCAGCCTGGGAGACAGAGCAAGACTCCGTTTCAAAAAAAAAAAAAAAATTTAGGCCAGATGTGGTGGCTCATGCCTGTAATCCCAGCACTTTGGGAGGCTAAGGAAGGTGGACTGCTTGAAGTCAGGAGCTCAAGACCAGCGTGGCCAACATGGTGAAACCCCATCTCTACTAAAAAAAAAATACAAAAATTGCCAGGTATGGTGGCTCACGCCTGTAATCCCAACACTTTGGGAGGCTGAGGCCGGCAGATCACGAGGTCAGGAGATCAAGACCATCCTGGCTAACATGGTGAAACCTCGTCTCTACTAAAAATACAAAAAATTAGCAGGGCATGGTGGCGGGTGCCTGTAGTCCCAGCTACTTGAGAGGCTGAGGCAGGAGAACGGCGTGAACCCAGGAGGCGGAGCTTGCAGTGAGCCGAGATTGTGCCACTGCACTCCAGCCTGGGTGACAGAGCGAGACTCCATCTAAAAAAAAAAAAACAAAACAAAACAAAAAAAAAGAAACAAAAAGCAAAAATTAGGTGAGCATGGTGGAGGGCACCTGTAATCCCAGCTACTCGGGAGGCTGAGGCAGGAGAATCGCTTGAACCTGGGAGGCAAAAGTTTCAGTGAGCCAAGATTGGGCCACTGCACTCCAGCCTGGGTGACAGAGCAAGACTCCATCTGAAAAAAAAAAAAAAAAGAAAAAAAAAGAAATATATTCAAGATAGTAAGATAAGAGTTGCCTCATGGTAATGGAGACTGGAATATGGGATGTGAAAAAGAAAAGTTTTCATTATAAACCTTTTGGTGTTCTTTGAAGATTTTTTTATACCATGTGACTACATGGCTTTGATAAAAACAATTTTTGAAAATGATTTAAAATTGCCTTTCCTTTTACCAGACCAAATGTTGTTTCTCTCAACTCCCAGAACTCTGCCCACTGTCAACACCGGCACCCAACAAAGGTGCCTTTCCCCTCTTCCTGACAGCAGCGATCAGCTTACTCCAGAAATAACCACTTGTTCTTCCTCAAGGACGTTTTTCCTCAGAGGCCCTGGTGACCAGCACAGACGACCGCGGGGATGTGTTACATACCTGGTCTTGTTTCCCCCAGATGATCTGCGTTGGAGCCTTGATCTTGTCCATGTTCTGATGGAGAGAGTATCTGGACTTCTCACTGACGATTTCCAAAAACACTTGTCAGAAAAGGAAAACAAAGTGAGCATGTGCTGGACTGTGCCTGTGGCACCACCGCAGAATCAAGGGATAGTCACCAGGTCCAGGCCACCACTTCCTCTCTTCAGGGGCCCAAGGAGACATTCAAAGTGTCAGAGATTTAAGAAATAAAAGCCATCCATCCACAGAGCTTCACTTGTAACAAGCTCCAAGCTGAAAGTAGGGCTACTTACGCTTTCGGTAGAAGTTGTTATGAGGGATGCGGACATCGACAAGGCCTTGCAGGATCTAAGGATAAATAACCCAAAGTTAGAGAGCAAGAGAAGATTCATTTCCTCAGGCCTCTCACAGCTCTGGGACAATGAATGGGTATGAGGTCCAGCAATTTATTGCACTGTCAAGGTCTTTAGAGCCTGGTCCTCTGAATTCCCATGATGCAGCATACGGTCTAATGGGGAGTTAGGCTTCCAAGAAGCTTTTTATTATTATTATTATTATTATTATTATTATTATTATTATTATTATAAAGGAACTTGGGTAATATCATGAAGCCAGAGGTGCCCTACAGCATGTTAAAGACACCTGAGATGGCCTGACAGCAACTTTAGCTTGAGAGATTCTCTGCTTCACTTAAGACATAATCAGGATGGGCCGGGCATGGTGGCTCATGCCTGCAATCCCAGCACTTCAGGAGGCCAAGGCGGGCAGATCACTTGAGGCCAGGAGTTCGAGAACAGCCTGGCCAAATGGTGAAACCCCCATCTCTACTAAAAAGACAAAAACTAGCCGGATGTGGTGGTGCAGGCCTGTAATCCCATCTACTTGGGAGGCTGAGGCAGGAGAATCACTTGAACCCAGGAGGCAGAGGTTGCAGTGAGCTGAGATTGCGCCACTGCACTCCAGCCTGGGTGACAGTGAGACTCCAATTCAAAAAAAAAAAAAAAGACATAATGAGGATGACCATAATATCAAGTAATTCGCCAGTAATATCCAAATGCAGAACAAGTTCCATTAAAAAAAATAAAGCCACTGGGGGATGATAGGTCTATTAAACAACAAAGAAATAAACTATTGAGAAGATTCTGGGGAGGGTTCCAGAGTCCCACTGGGAGGGTTCAACAGCCCTTTGTTTATCATTTGACACTGTCTTTGCCTTCCCTGCTGAGGGCTGGTGAGGGCTGCAGCCAATGTGGACAGGCCACATCTCCTGGACCTGGGCTACTGACCCAAAGAGGTAGTGGTGGCTGGAAGGAACACAGTCCTTCTCTTCCTCCTGCCTCAGCACTCCTGAGGTAAAGTACAGGGTTCACATTAGTGGCTGTACTCTTCTACTCCTCTCCTCTACCTGCAAACAGGTCTGAACCCTTTAAATGCACTCTCTCAGGAGTCCTGTGCACTGACTGAAAGTGGGGAAGACCCAGCCATGGCTGCTATGGACTAAACCAACCCTCTGGAGCATCACTAGACTCTAACTCATTCAGCCTGGACATGAGGACAATGACAATTTGTTGAATAACAACATTGTGCTCAGCATCAGACATTTTCTTTGTTCAGCTATCCACCCTGTACCCACATATCTATTCATCTTGTATCCATCCATCCTGAACCACATATGCATTTGTCTACCTATCTATCTTGCATTCACCAACCCATCCAACCTCCATCTCTGCATTAACCAGATATCCTCCCATCCATCCATCCAACCATTCAGCCATCTATCCATCCTGCAGACCTAAATCATCTGTGCACTTGCACATCAATCAATTCATGCAAAAATCTATCCTGCATCTACCCACCCATCCATTTTCCATCCCTGCATTATACAGGCATCCTCTCATCCATCAATCCATCCAATCTATACCTAGGACCTACTTCATGCAAGCACTGTGCTAAAGTCTGGGGATAGAACAGCCAATTAAGACAAAGTCCCTAGTGGAAGACACAGATGTGCAATCACAACACAATATGACATGGTGGGCTGAGTGTGCAGGTGCTCTTTCTCTCCTAGGAAGGAAAGACTTTTGGAGCTGCCATTTATTTTTCTCTCGGTGTTTTCATATCCCTGACAACCCAAAACATGGAGTTTTCTAAAACAACATTTGGCCACTCTATTCTGGGAAGAGATCAGTGCTGGGAGAAAGGAATGCTACTTCATGGCTAAAAAGGGATTTCAGGGGTGGAACATGCCACAGCATCAGATTCTGGGTGTTTCCTGAGGGATAGGCCATATCTATTAACTGAGACATGTTCACAACTTCTGAATGGGACCCATTCTCTCAAGTCTTAGGAGGACCTGCTCACCCCCAGGCAGGCTCCAGCTCCTACAACAGAGGGAGATAATTTGGGGTTACAAAGCCTCAGCCTTGGACTCTCCTCTCTTGGTTCTTCACACCATTTCCCAAGATGACCTCATTCAGGCCCATAACCTTCAATATTAGCGTCTGCTGATGGCTCCAGTGCTACAGCTTCAGGCCAGACTTCTCTCAGCTACACATTGACCTCTGCACTTGGAGGCCTCACAGGCAACCTGAACTTAACACATGAAAAATGGTGCCCTTGGCATATTCCCCAAACCTGCCCTTGTCCTCTTCAGAATATACTACCTCTGTCTTTGTTTTTGTTTTTATTTTTTTTTGAGACAGGGTCTCACTCTGTTGCCCAGGATGGAGTGCAGTGGCATGATCTTGACTCACTACAGCCTCTGCCTCCTGGGCTCAGGTGATCCTCTCACCTCAGCCTCCCAAGTAGCTGGAACTATAGGCACGTGCCACCACACTTGGCTAATTTTAAAAAAAATTATATTGTAGAGATGGGGTTTCACCACATTGCCCAGGCTGGTCTTGAACTCTGCACTTACACAGTCCACCCGCCTTGGCTTCCCAAAGTGCTGGGAATACAGGTGCAAGCCACCATGCCCAGCCGGGAAAATACTACCTTTATCCATCCAGGACCTCAAGTGCTGGAAGTCACCTGTGACTCCTCCCCTTTCCTCAGCCCCCATTTCCAATTTGCCTGTACATCCTGTCCATTCTTTCTCAAATCTCATCTCCATTGCTACCATCCTAGTCTACACCACCATCATCTCCAAGGCACAATAGTTCCCAAATGGGTTCCTCTGTTCCCTCGGTGGGTCCTATTATACTTAGAAAAACCCCTGGCTCCTTTCCATAACCTATAAGGTCCTACAGGATATAGTCCAGCATTTTTCAAAGTGGTTCTTGGGAGTCCAGGAGGTCAAACTACTTTCCTAATACTCAATGTTACTTGCCTCTTCACTTACATTCTCTCAAAAGTACACTGCTTTTAAGAGCCTATATAATGTGGGATGATGTCCTTGCTCTTGGCTACTGGAATGAGTGCTTGTACATTCATTGCATTTTGGGATCTTCTGGGTTTTCATTTATTTTCTTTTATATGTATTTAAATAGAGATGGGGTCTTGCTACGTTGACCAGGCTGGTCTTGAACTCCTAGTCTCACGCAATCCTCCCATCTTGGCTTCCCAAAGTGCTGGGATTACAGGCATGAACCACCGCACCCGGCCTGAGTTTTAATTTCTAATATGGTAAACATAAATAATAAATATAACCCCTATAAATAAAAACCCTTTGGGTTCCTCAATAATTTTTAAGAGTATAAGGAAGATAGGTTCCAAGATGGCTGAATAGGAACAGCTCCGGTCTGCAGCATCCAGGGTGATCGACACAGAAGATGGGTGATTTCTGCATTTCCAACTAATGTACCTGGTTCATCTCACTGGGAATGGTTGGACAGTGGGTGCAGCCCACAGAGGGTGAGCTGAAGCAGGGTAGGCATCACCTCACTTGGGAAGTACAAGGGGTCAGGGGATTTCCCTTTCCTAGCCAAGGGAAGCCATGCCAGACTGTACCTGGAAAAATGGGACACTCCCACCCAAATACTGCACTTTTCCCAAGGTCTTAGCAACTGGTAGACAAGGAGATTCTCTCCCGTGCCTGGCTCGGTCGGTCCCAGGCCCATGGAGCCTTGCTCACTGCTAGCGCAGCAGTTTGAGATTGAACTGCAAGGTGGCAGCCTGGCTGGGGGAGGGGCATCTGCCATTGCTGAGGCTTAAGTAGGTAAACAAAGCGGCCTGGAAGCTTGAACTGGGCGAAGCCCACCACAGCTCAGCAAGGCCAGCTGCCTCTAGACTCTACCTGTGTGGGCAGAGCTTAGCTGAACAAAAGGCAGCAGACAATTTCTGCAGACTTAAATGTCCCTGTCTGACAGCTCTGAAGAGAGCAGTTGTCCTCCCAGCATGGCATTTGAGCTCTAAGATAGACAGACTGCCTCCTCAAGTGGGTCCCTGACACCCGTGTAGCCTAACTGGGAGACACCTCCCAGTAGGGGCTGACTGACACCTCATACAGCCGGGTGCCCCTCTGAGATGAAGCTTCCGGAGGAAGGATCAGGCAGCAATATTTGCTCTTCTGCAATATTTGCTGTTCTGCAGCCTCCGCTGGTGACACCCAGGCAAACAGGGTCTGGAGTGGACCTCCAGCAAACTCCAACAGACCTGCAGCTGAGGGACCTGACTGTTAGAAGGAAAACTAACAAACAGAAAAGAATAGCATCAACATTAACAAAAAGGACATCGACAACAAAATCCCATCTGTAGGTCACTAACATAAAAGACCAAAGGTAGATACAACCACAAAGATGGGGAGAAACCAGAGCAGAAAAGCTGAAAATTCTAAAAACCACAGTGCCTCTTCTCTCCAAAGGATTGCAGCTCCTCGGCAGCAACGGAACAAAGCTGGACAGAGAATGACTTTCATGAGTTGACAGAAGTAGGCTTCAGAAGGTCAGTAATAACAAACTTCTCCATGCTAAAGGAGCATGTTTGAACCCATTACAAGGAAGCTAAAAACCTTGAAAAAATGTTAGACAAATGGCTAACTAGAATAAACAGTGTAGAGAAAATCTTAAATGACCTGACGGAGCTGAAAACCATGGCACGAGAACTTCGTGATGTATGTACAAGCTTCAACAGCCGATTTCATGAAGTGAAAGAAAGGGTACCTGTGATTGAAGATCAAATTAATAAAATAAACTGAGAAGACAAGGTTAGAGAAAAAAGAGTAAAAAGAAACAAACAAAGCTTCCAAGAAATATGGGACTATGTGAAAAGACCAAACCTACGTTTGATTGGTGTACCTGGAAGTGATGGGGAGAATGGAACCAAGTTGGAAAACACTCTGCAGGATATTATCCAGGAGAACTTCCAATCTACAAGGCAGGCCAACATTCACATTCAGGAAATACAGAGAACACCATAAAGATACTCCTGGAGAATAGCAACCCCAAGACACATAATCGTCAGATTCACCAAGGTTGAACTGAAGGAAAAAATGTTAAGGGCAGCCAGAGAGAACGGTCGGGTTACCCACAAAGGGAAGCCCATCAGACTAACAGTGAATCTCTTGGCAGAAACCCTACAAGCCAGAAGAGAGTGGGGGCCAATATTCAACATTCTTAAAGTAAAGAATTTTCAACCCAGAATTTCATATCCAGCCAAACTAAGCTTCATAAGTGAGGGAGAAATAAAATCCTTTACAGACAAGCAAACGCTGAGAGATTCTGTCACCACCAGGCCTGCCTTACAAGAGCTCCTGAAGGAAGCACTAAACATGGAAAGGAACAACCGGTACCAGCCACTGCAAAAACATGCCAAATTGTAAAGATCATCAACACTATGAAGAAACTGCATCAATTAACGGGCAAAATAACCAGCTAACATCATAATGACAGGATCAGATTCACACATAACAATATTAACCTTAAATGCAAATTGGCTAAATGCCCCAATTAAAAGACACAGACTGGCAAATTGGATAAAGACACAGACTGGCAAATTGGACAAGACCTGTCAGTGTGCTGTATTCAGGAGACCTATCTCACATGCAGAGACACACATAGGCTCAAAATAAAGGGATGGAGGAAGATCTACCAAGCAAACGGAAAGCAAGAAAAAGCAGGGTTGCAATCCTAGCCTCTGATGAAACAGACTTTAAACCAACAAAGATCAAAAGAGACAAAGAAGGCCATTACATAATGGTAAAGGGAACAATTCAACAAGAAGAGCTAACTATCCTAACTATATATACACCCAATACAGGAGCACCCAGATTCATAAAGCAAATTCTTAGAGACCTACAAAGACACTTAGACTCCCACACAATAATAATGGGAGACTTTAACACCCCACTGTCAATATTAGACAGATCAATGAGACAGAAGGTTAACAAGGATATCCAGGGCTTGAACTCAGCTCTGCACCAAGCAGACCTAATAGACATCTACAGAACTCTCCACCCCAATCAACAGAATATACATTCTTCTTAGCACCACATCACACTTATTCTAAAATTGACCACATAATTGGAAGTAAAGCACTCCTCATCAAATGTAAAAGAACAGAAATCACAACAAACTGTCTCTCAGACCACAGTGCAATCAAATTAGAGCTCAGAATTAAGAAACTCACTCAAAATTGCACAACTACATGGAAACTGAATAACCTGCTCCTGAATGACTACTAGGTAAATACTGAAATGAAGGCAGAAATAAAGATGTTCTTTAAAACCAACGAGAACAAAGACACAACATACCAGAATCTCTGGGACACATTCAAAGCAGTGTGTAGAGGGAAATTTATAGCACTAAATGCCCACAAGACAAAGCAGGAAAGATCCAAAATCGACACCCTAACATCACAATTAAAAGAACTAGAGAAGCAAGGACAAACACATTCAAAAGCTACCAGAAGGCAAGAAATAACTAAGATCAGAGCAGAACTGAAAGAGATAGAGACACAAAAAACCATTCAAAAAATCAACGAATCCAGGAGCTGGGTTTTTTGAAAAGATCAAAAAAATTGACAGACCGCTAGCAAGACTAATAAAGAAGAAAAGAGAGAAGAATCAAATAGATGCAATAAAAAATGATAAAGGGGATATCACCACTGATCCCACAGAAATACAAACTACCATCAGAGAATACTATAAACACCTCTACACAAATAAACTAGAAAATCTAGAAGAAATGGATAAATTCCTCGACACATACACCCTCCCAAGACTAAACCAGGAAGAAGTTGAATCTCTGAATAGACCAATAACAGGCTCTGAAATTGAGGCAATAATAGCTTACCAACCAAAAAAAGTCCAGGGCCAGACGGATTTACAGCCGAATTCTACCAGAGGTACAAAGAGGAGCTGGTACCATTCCTTCTGAAACTATTCCAATCAACAGAGAAAGAGGGAATCCTCCCTAACACATTTTATGAGGCCTGCATCATCCTGATGCCAAAGCCTGGCAGAGACACAACAAAAAAAGAGAATTTCAGACCAATATCCCTGATGAACATCGATGTGAAAATCCTCAATAAAATACTGGCAAACCGAATCTAGCAGCACATCAAAAAGCTTCTCCACCACGATCAAGTCGGCTTCATCCCTGGGATGCAAGGCTGGTTCAACATACGCAAATCAATAAATGTCATCCAGCATATAAACAGAACCAATGACAAAAACCACATGATTATCTCAATAGTTGCAGAAAAGGCCTTGACAAAATTCAACAGCCCTTCATGCTAAAAACTCTCAATAAACTAGGTATTGAAGGAATATATCTCAAAATAATAAGAGCTATTTATGACAAACCCACAGCCAGTATCATACTGAATGGGCAAAAACTGGAAGCATTCCCTTTGAAAACCGGAACAAGACAAGGATGCCCTCTCTCACCACTCTTATTCAATATAGTGTTGGAAGTTCTGCCCAGGGCAATCAGGCAAGAGAAATAAATAAAGGATATTCAGTTAGGAAAAGAGGAAGTCAAATTGTCCATTTGCAGATGACATGATTGTATATTTAGAAAACCCCATCGTCTCAGCCCCAAATCTCCTTTAGCTGATAAGCAACTTCAGCAAAGTCTCCGGATACAAAATCAATGTGCAAAAATCACAAGCATTCCTATATACCAATAACAGACAAACAGAGAGCCAGATCATGAGTGAACTTCCATTCACAATTGCTACAAAGAGAATAAAATACCTAGGAATCCAACTTACAAGGGATGTGAAGGACCTCTTCAAGGAGAACTACAAACCACTGCTCAACGAAATAAAAGAGGACACAAACAAATGGAACAACATTCCATGCTCATGGATAGTAAGAATCAATATCATGAAAATGGCCATATCACCCAAGGTAATTTATAGATTCAATGCCATCCCCATCAAGCTACCAATGACTTTCTTCACAGAATTGGAAAAAAACTACTTTAAACTTCATACGGAACCAAAAAAGAGCCCACATTGCCAAGACAATTCTAAGCAAAAAGAACAAAGCTGGAAGCATCAAGCTACCTGACTTCAAACTATACTACAAGCCTACAGTAACCAAAACAGCATGGTACTGGTACAAAAACAGATATATAGACAAATGGAACAGAACAGAGGCCTCAGGAATAACACCACACATCTACAACCATCTGATCTTTGACAAACCTGACAAAAACAAGAAATGGGGAAAGGATTCCCTATTTAACAAATGGTGCTGGGAAAACTGGCTAGCCATATGTAGAAAGATGAAACTGGATCCTTTCCTTACACCTTATACAAAAATTAATTCAAGGTGGATTAAAGACTTAAATGTCAGACCTAAAACTATAAAAACCCTAGAAGAAAACCTAGGCTATACCATTCAGGACATAGGCATGGGCAAGGACTTCATGACTAAAACACCAAAAGCAATGGCAACAAAAGCCAAAATAGACGAATGGTATCTAATTAAACTAAAGAGCTTCTGCATGGCAAAAGAAATTGCCATCAGAGTGAACAGGCAACCTACCGAATGGGAGAAAATTTTTGCAATCTACCCATCTGACAGAGGGCTAATATCCAGAATCTACAAAGAACTCAAACAAATTTACCAGAAAAAAAAACAACCCCATCAAAAAGTGGGCAAAGGATATGAACAGACACTTCTCAAAATAAGACATCTAGGCAGCCAACAGACACATGAAAAACTGCTCATCATCACTGGTCATCAGAGAAATGCAAATCAAACCACAATGAGATACCATCTCACACCAGTTAGAATGGCAATCATTAAAAAGTCAGGAAACAACAGATGCTGGAGAGGATGTGGAGAAATAGGAACGCTTTTACACCGTTGGTGGGAGTGTAAATTAGTTCAACCATTGTGGAAGACAGTGTGGCGATTCCTCAAGGATCTAGAACTAGAAATACCACTTGACCCAGCAATCCCATTACTAGGTGTATACCCTAAGGATTATAAATCATGCTACTATAAAGACACATGCACACATATGTTTATTGCCGCACTATTTACAATAGCAAAGACTTGGAACCAACCCACATGTCTATCAACAGTAGACTGGATTAAGAAAATGTGGCACATATACACCATGGAATACTATGCAGCCATAAAAAGGATGAGTTCATGTCCTTTACAGAGACATGGATGAAGCTGGAAACCATCATTCACAGCAAACTATCACAAGGAAAGAAAACCAAACACCACATATTCTCTCTCATAGGTGGGAACTGAACAATTAGAACACTTGGACACATGGCGGGGGGTGGGGGCTAGGGGAGGGATAGCATTAGGAGAAATACCTAATGCAAATGATGAGTTGATGGGTGCAGCAAACCAACATGGCACATGCATACTTATGTATGAAACCTGCACGCTGTGCACATGCACCCTAGAACTTAAAGTATATTAAAAAAAAAAAAAGAGGATAAGGGGTCCTAGCCAGGTGCGGTGGCTCACGCCTGTAATCCCAACACTTTCAGAGGCCGAGGTGGATGGATCACGGGGTCAGGAGTTCGAGACCAGCCTGACCAACATGGTGAAACCCCATCTCTACTAAAAATGAAAAATTAGCCAGGCGTGGTGGTGCACGCCTATAATCCCAGCTACTCAGGAGGCTGAGGCAGAAGAATCGCTTGAACCTGGGAGGCGGAGGTTGCAGTGAGCCGAGATCATGCCACTGCACTCCAGCTTAGGTGACAGAGCGAGACTCTGTCTGAAAATAAATAAAAAAATAAATAAAAGAGTATAAGGGGTCCTAAGATTTTTTTTTTTCAATTGAGTATCTCTGATTTAGCCCCTGCCTCCCTTTCTAACTCCATCTTCACCATTCTCTTATTCTTGGGGCTCCAGCTACCCTGGCCTCCTGTCTTGAATATGTATGTTTTTCCACCTCTGCATATGCTGTCCCTAGAAGAGGCTTATCAAAGCCACCCCTGCCTTCCTGTATTCAATCACTACACCATCTTCATTTCTGCTATAAAACTCATGACCACTGGTAGTTCATTGTTTACTTGTTATTGTCTGCCTCCCCCACTGGACCATGTCTGCCCAGGGACCTTCTTGGCTTTATTGATCACCATGCCAGCACAGTGCCCAGCATGTTGCAGGCACTGCAGAGACACTTGTTGAATATATACAGAAGAGGACGAGAAGGAGTCAATGAGTAGATGAAAGAGGGAATACGGGCAGGAAGCTGGTACTCGCTCCTGGGCCTCTGGGGAGGGTAGTTGTGTCGCTGCTGCAACCATGTTACCTGCTGGGGCACCTTGAAGCGGACATAGGAGCAGAGCTGAAGCATTTCACTCATCTCTTCTGGGGTAGACGGGATCAAGGGAATCTTCTCCACGGCGGAAGAGTCCTGCAGTTCTTTGAGCCGTTGTACGAATTGATTGTCAGTTGAGTACTGCAGGCCTGTGGGATTCAAACCCAAATGGCTTGATGATACATCCACCTTCTTACCAACCCATTTTATATAGGGAACTTCTGATAGCAGCCCAGAGTTAATATATTTCAGGTTTATTTCATGAGTAGATTTCTTTCCTGTTGTTACTGCCATCCTTGCTCAAATCAAAACCACACTGAGAAACACACAAAAAAATCCTTCCACATATTTCAGGGACTGGTCACTCACACTGTAGTCCATGGAGCATCAAAAGCCCATGAGAAATGCAGATGCTGCCCCTCCCTGAGCCTCTTGAACCAGAATTTGCATTCTCACAAGTTGCCAGGGGATGCATATGTATGATAGAATTTAAGGAGGGTTAGCCTAGAAGACAACTTGCCTAAGCACATCTGAGTGTTGACGGGAAACATGAGGAAATACATGACCGGAAGAAAACATAGGGCTGGCATGAATGACACTCCTTCCTTTGGCCTGGACCCACGTGGTACTCTCTTATTTGGGGTCAATGACAAAACACAGGGGGACTGGGAGTCTTCCCAGCTGTCCCTTGCTTTAGGGCAGCAACCCTGCTGCCTTCTCCACAGTTGCTCTTCCTCTAGGACAGCAAAATTGAGATTGCTCATTATCTCCCATCACCTCAGGGCATGACATGAGAGTCCACAGAAGCTGATGCTATGTATGCAAGAGGGCAAAACTAATTTTCACTTCCAGCATGGAGCAAATTTCTAGGCATTTAGCTTAGCCAAATAATTAGAATTTTTTTTTTTTTTTTTTTTTTTTTTACTTTAAGTTCTGGGATACATGGGCAGAACGTGCAGGTTTGTCACATAGGTATACATGTGCCACGGTGGTTTGCTGCACCTATCAACCCGTCATCTAGGTTTTAAGCCCCTCATGCATTCGGCATTTGTCCTAATGCTCTCCCTCCTCGTGACCTCCACCCTCTGACAGGCCCCAGTGTGTGATGTTCCCCTTTCTGTGTCCATGTGTTCTCATTGTTCAACTCCCACTTATGAGTGAGAACATGCAGTGTTTGGTTTTCTGTTCCTGTGTTAGTTTGCTGAGAATGATGCTTCCAGCTTCATCCATGTCCTTGCAAAGGACATGAAATCATTCTTTTTTATGGCTGCATAGTATTCCACGGTGTATATGTGCCACATTTTCTTAATCCAGTTTATCATTGATGGGCATTTGGGTTAGTTCCAAGTCTTTGCTATTGTAAATAGTGCTGCAATAAACATACGTGTACATGTTAAATTTTTTTTTAATTTTAAATTTTTGTAGAGATGGGGTCTCCCCTAGGCTGGTCTTGAACTCCTGGCCTCAAGCAATCCTCCCCCTCAGCCTCCCAAAGTGTTGGGATTACAGGTGTGAGCTACCTCACCCAGCAAAGTCTAGAAAAGAGTTAGATTTTACAAAGAAAGGCAATAGCATCAATAATATTGGTTGTGATCCAGAAACCCACACTTTACAAATCTATGTCCAGCAAACCCTTTAAATCTAACATGGGTATGACGTATGGCTTTCATGATGCCATGAAGCAGATGACATTATCTACTTCCTCTCTCTTTAAAACTAAACCTAGGTTAGATGTCACGTGATATATCCTGGACTGGATCCCAGAACAGAAAAAGGACATGAGTTGAAAAACTAAATGAAATCCAAATAAAGCCTGGAATTTAGTTAACAGTAATATACTAATGTTGGTTTCTCAGTTGGGACAAATTTACTGTGGTAATGTGAGCTATTAATGGGGAAACTGAGGAAAGGTTATATGGGGCTCTCTATAATATCTCTGCAATTTTTCTGTAAATTTAAAATTATTTCAAAATTTTTAGAAAGTTTATTTTAAAACTCTTGGTAGAATATAATCCTGAATTTATTTCTACTTTTTAATTTTCACATACAAACTTAATTTTAAATTTCCAGTTGAGATTCGGATGTCAATTTTTTCTCAGCAAATGAACCTATACTTGAAAAAGCCAGTTAGATTTTACTTCCTGTAAGTGATTTAAAATCTAAAAACCTTCCATGGATGCTGTTCCTTCAATTCTCAAACTTATTATTATAAGATCAAATTATTTCAGGCATGATACTTGAAAAAAAGAGAGGAGAACACCCTTTGGTGTCTTCTCTTCAATTTCAATGTCCTTAACATATCGAAAATGATTAGCTTTCAGAGTGACAGAAGGATTTTAAAGGTCAATTTAGTTAAGTTTCAGTAAAAGTCATTAAATGTTCAATTCATGGCTGGATTCTAGTTGAATCATACAGAGGAAGTAGAAGATATGAGTCATAAAAAGGAGGCAGTAAATATGCAAGGACTTCCAAACATCACAGCTTGGGTTCTGGAGTCAGGCAGCCTGGGCTCTGTTCCTATTGTGGTTCTGGCACTAATGTAATTTCTTTGTGCCTCAATGTTCCCATTTATAAAATGGGCATAATATCTTGACCTGCATGGTAACTGCATATGTAAAAAGTCATTGAGATGCACATTTAAATTTGGACAATTTACTATGTGTAAATAATACCCCAATCAAGCATCAAAGAGAGAGAGAGGCCGGGTGCGGTGGCTCACGCCTATTCCCAGCACTTTGGGAGGTGGAGGCAGGCAGATCGCTTGAGACCAGGAGTTCAAGTGACTCAGGCCAACAGGATCCTGGCCAACAGGATTCAAGTTTGCCTAGCCAACGTTGTGAAACTCCACCCCTACTGAATATACAAAAAATTAGCTGGGCATGGTGGCACATGCCTGTAATCTCAGCTACTTGGGTGGCTGAGGCACAAGAACTGCTTGAATCTGGGAGGTCAAGGCTGCAGTGAGCCGTGATTGCACCACTGCACTCCAGGCTGAGCAACAGACTGTCTCAAAAAGAAAAAAAAAAGAGAGAGAGAGGGAGATAGAGGAGAAAGAAAGAAAATATGATTTTTATCTATTATATATTATAAATACAAGTCTAAAAACTTATGGAAGAAAAACAAATTTAAAATCCAACTTCAAATGGTAATATCTGAGAACATGTTACACTTCACGTTGACATATGTACGTGTAACAGTAGAGAAACTAAAGTTTGATTTTTTTTTAAGATCTTATTGTAATAAAGATCTCTCAGTTTTTACCAAAAAGGAGAGGGGCATAATTATAGTACCTTTACCTCACAGGGCTACTGCAAGAATTAAATTCATATAAAGAGCTTAGCTCATAAGAGCCCGATAAATGTTGGATGTTAATAGAAACATTGTATTTCAACGTATGTGCTGCAAAGCACTATATACATTTTAATCAACCACTTCAAACATTCCTTTTTTTTTTTTTTTAATTTTAAATGTTTACAGGCATGAGCCACTGTGCCTGGCCCCACCTCAAATTCTTGGTGTAACAAGGCTGGCTCTATATTTTCAAAATCAGTCTGGTTATGATTATGATTATATAACTATTGGTTGGTTAGAGTGATCAGTAAAACACTGCATATCTCTCAAGCATACATCAAAAAGATGATTCTAAAAAACAGTCATAGCAGACACTAGCTACTTGTTTCTTCAGGGATTCATCCCTGCTGAGGGATGTTTCAGCCTCATAACTTACCAGCAGGACACACAAGACACAGGCTGGAGACATCCGATGGGTAGTAAGCAGCATACACCCCAGCCACCTGGCCACCCATGGAGGTGCCTACCAGGTGGAAAGGTTTTTTGTTCAGCTTCAGGCATTCTACAAACTAGGAAGGGAAATGAGAAAGTGGCTTGGTTATACAGCTGTAGACAATGGCAATGGTGATTACAGCATAGAAGTTCCCGGACTTCCTATGGACAACTGAAAATGACTACTGTTTAAAGAGAGTCTGAAACTCTACTGGATCCATTATAAGATGAGCCTTGTGGCATGCATGGACTTCTCTTTATCTGGCACAAGAGATTGAGAGGTCATTTATAAAATATAAAATCAACAGGGATTCTGCTAATTAATGAGTCAGCAAACTTTTTTTCTGAGACAGGGTCTCACTCTGTCACCCAGGCTACAGTGCAGTGGCGTGATCATGGCTCAGTGCAGCCTTGACCTCTGGGGCTCAGGTGATCCTCCCATCTCAGCCTCCTGAGTAGCTAGAACTACAGGCATGCACCACCACATCTGGATTTTTTTTTTTTTTTTTTTTTTTGTAGAGATGAGGTTTCACTATATTGTCCAGGCTGATGAAGTTTTCTATAAAGGTCCAGAGAGTAAATATTTTCTGCTTTGAGAGCCATATGATCTGTTGCAACTATTCAACTCTACTGTTGCAGACAAAAGCAGTCAAAGGCAGTATGTATTAAATAAATGAGTGAGTGTGGCTGTGTTCCAATAAAATTTAGTTTACAAAAATAGGTACAAGCTAAACATAGCTCATGTGCTGTAGTTTGAGGGCTCCTGCGCTAATTTAAAGCTCTTCTCGTCCATCTGACCATCCATTCATATAACTACCCATCCATTTGTCTATTCAACCATCCATCCATCCAACCATCCATCCATCTATCCATCCAATCATCCAATCAGCCATCCACCCAACTATCCAGCATTCTAAAAAATATTTATTGGATATCTATTACGTACAGGAAACTATGATTAGATGCTGAAAACACAGCAAAGAGCTAAAAAGACAAGGTTCCTGACCTAATTTAAAAAACAGTTTAATGGAGGAGGCAGATATTAAATATCCTCATTTGGGGGAAAATAAACTTAAGGTCAACCTGAAACTTACAGGCTACCCCATTCTGAAATGGCTCCCATGATCTTGAAAGCTTAGCCAGAGAAGGCTAGAGATAGATTCTAAAATAGGTGCTAGCAATAGATGCTAAAGTATGTTATAATGTGAAGAACACCCTCCCCAGCTAGGCAGAGGGGCTATTACTGTTATCATATAACTGGTGAGCAGAAAAAGAGATCCCTAGGAAGGGAATTGGTTTTAAGAAATTCTAAATCTAAATGCTCAGATTGTATTTCGTTACAAACAACTGCAATAGGCTTAGAGTCTATAATAAGCCCTGGCCCTCCATTGCCAACCGGAGATATCATCAGGTTGCCATTTGGCTTGCCATCACTTGTAGACAGAATGTATGGAAGACTGGTCATGAGGTAGCATGGGACTCCCTTCCCTGCTCTCCAGACTCAGACATGCAATGGTGGCTGAGACAGTCTGGGCAATCTTTGGTAGAGCCTCCTGCTTACCTGGTGTATCCTCTTAACTTGCCCATCTATGGACAGGTCATCCAGGGAGGAGCGGGTGGTGCCCTCATGTCCTGGCATGTCCACGCAGACCAAGTGCAGGTTCTTTGGAAGGAACTGAGGACACATAGACCCACAGAGTCAGTATGTGGTGTGCAAAACATGTCTGCCCATTTTCTTGGGAGGTTGCCCCATGTACAGTGACCCAGACAGCCATCCCTGGGGATGTATGGGTCTTGGCCACTCAGTGTTTTACCCCAGTAATTGAAAAAGCATTGCCAGTAGCCTCATCGGGAGCAGAGGCCCACAAAGACTAATACATAGATGGAAGCAGGCGCAGGAGATGCCTGTAAAAAGGGGACAAAGTCGGGGCAGCAGGCTTAAGTCTCTTGCTTTTTCTTCACACCGGTTGATACGTACTGCCTCGTCCTTTCCCTCACCCCTTCCACACTTACTCCAGCCATGCAGCTGCTGACTTGGAACTGGAAGGGATGGTTCTGTTCTCTAATATCCTAGCCAGCTCCAGAACCAACAGGAGCAATGTTTTCCCCAAGAACCACATCTGATCACCCCGATTCTGGTTTGTTTGGTTTCTTTTTACATTAAGGTCTAATTTTCCAAATTATTATTATCCTAAAACACCTTCTTCCATTTAGATATGTACCACTTTTAACCAGGAAACTGAGAAACATAAGTTACCAACAAACAAACATCCAGTTATAAGAAAGATGCTTATCTGAGGAGGGGACAGGAAGTTCATCAAGGCATGAAAATGACTGTCCTCACAGTGGAATTTGGAAATAAGAATACAACTAACTAGAGGGTGTGTGAGTCTTCACCTCCTGGTGTAGATGATACTTGGGATCCCTCAGGTATGGTCTTGCCTGAGGTGGGAGCCAGGGATGCTTCCTGCCCAAGACTTCTGCCAGCCCCAACCTTCACACCTGATCACTCTTACCAAGGGCAGCAAGTTGCCACACCCAAGTAAACCAAGACAAAAAGTGACTTGGAAAACTTCCAGAAAGCTGCTAGATCAAGACTGTTTCTCTAAATGGCAAAGGAAAAGAAAAAAGCAGACGTAGAAGAGGGAGTGGGAAGGAAAGGAAAAGGAGTAAAAGAAGATGGAGGGGGAGGAAGAGAAGAAACTTGGGAGTACAAAAAAAATGACTTTTAAAAGCCCAACTCTGATCTCACAGCAGTGAGTTTTATATATAATATTCGACTCAATAATTTTTTTCTGACAAAAGAATGGGTAATATATTGCATTAGTTTGTTGTTCGTTTTGAGACAGGGTCTCACTCCTCTCGCCCAGGCTGGAGTGTGGTATAGCACGATCTTGGTTCACTGCAGCCTTGACTTCCCAGGCTCAGGTGATTCTCCCATCTCAGCCTCCAAAGTAGCTGGGACTACAGCTGCATGCCACCATGCCTGGCTAATTTTTTTGTATTTTTTATAGAGATGGAGTCTCCCTATGTTGCCCAGGCTGGTCTCAAACTCCTGGGCTCAAGTGATATGCCTGCCTTGGCCTCCCCAAAGTGCTGGGATTACAGGTGTGAGCCACTGTGCCAGGCCACACTGCATTAGTTCTAATATGACTTGAACCACCACAGTTCTGAGTTCCCTTTGCTTTCTACCATTGTTGATGACATCATGTCCTAGTGGAAACCCTTTTCTTCTTCTTCCTTTTTTTAATTTTTTTATTTTTGAGACAGAGTCTTATTCTGTTGCCCAGGCTAAGTGCAGTGGCATGATCATGGCTCACTGAAGCCTTGACCCCCCAGGCTCAAGCAATCTTCCCACCTCAGTCTCCTGAGTAGCCGGGACTACAGGCATGCACCACCACACCTGGCTAATTTTTTATTTTTTGTAGAGACAGGGTTTCTTTACGTTGTCCAGGCTGGTTTTGAACTCCTGGATTCAAGCAATCCTCCTGCCTCAGCCTCCCACAGTGCTGGGATTATAGGCATGAGCCACAGCACTCAACTCCCTTTTCTTATAAGAGAGAAGAATCGAGAATTGCACCTTGACCACACTGAGCCACATATCCTTGTGGGCAGAGAATCCGTGGAGCATGAGGATGGAGGGTTTGTGCCCAGGCCTGCCCCGGAAGGAATAACAGAACTGATAGTCTTCATGGTGAACATAGCGGACTTGCATGCCCAATGTCCTCCGCCAGTACCTGGAGGGGGTGGGAAATAAAGACAAAACAAAATCAGTAAGCTCTAGATGAGTGGCTTCAAGATGGGCACAGGTCCTCTCTATAAGTCTTACTTAGTGATAACACAAATACTTCTCCAGCCCTTGTCCTCCATCAGTCTCTAGAGTCCTCCTGAGCTTTACCCTCAAGGAACACGAAGCCAAACCATTCCAGAGAACACCTTAAATGAACTATTTTGGTATATATTTTACTAATCTGTCTAGGAAGGGAAATGTGTTTTCTTAAGAAGCATGCCACACATGATAACCTTTTGATAATGTCTTTCTAGAGACTTTGAGAGTGATAACTTATTTCTTGAGAACCATCTGCACTGGTGCTCTGGCTTTGTTCCTCATAACATATGGCAGCTGGTTGAAAGCTCAGCTTCTGCCGGTTACATAAGACTTGGCAGTGCTGGACTTTGGCCCAAAATCAATTTCAATATGAAATTACCATCTAAACAAATTGAACTCTCTGCATGGTGAATCCCTCCAAGATGAGAGATAATTAATTCAATCAGAGATGCACTTTGTAAGATACTTCACACTAAAGAAGTAGCCAAGTCTTGCAAAAACAAATAACCTAAACTGACTGGTCTTAACTCTGTGTAAAATAAGCAGAGAGGGAGAGAAGATATATATTCATTTACTTTTATCTGCATACAAAAAATGTAGGAGCATACATAAGATTTTTTGTTGTTTGTTTGGTCAGGTTTTTTGTTTGGTCAGGTTTTTTGTTTGTTTGTTTGTTTGTTTTTTTAGATAGAGTCTTGCTCTGTCACCCACACTGGGGCAATCTCAGCTCACTGCAACCTCCACCTCCCGGGTTCAAGCAATTCTTGTGCCTCAGCCTGCTGAGTATCTAGGGTTACAGGTGCACACTACCATACCTGCCTAATTTTTGTATTTTTAGTAGAGATGGGGTTTCGCCATGTTGGTCAGGCCAGTCTCAAGCTCCTGGCCTCAAGTGATGCACCCACCTTGGCCTCCCAGAGTGCTGGGGTTACAGACGTCCAGCTGATTAAACAGCACCTAGTTGGTTTCTTTTGAAACTTTTTTAAGGACTGCATTGCCCACTCAAAACGTAAAGAACATAATAGCATTGGCTAGCTTAAAAGCTCTTCTTACAACAAGGCAAGCATATTTCAAAATTCTAAACCATAACATGACTTTGTTCATCCATTCACATCCCAGCTCATTCACTTACTGACTTTGAATGTTCCCTCCAAAACTCATGTTGAAATTTAATTGCCATTGTGAAGTGGGACTGTTAAGAGGTAATTAGGCCCTGACAGTTTTGCCTTCATAAATAGATTAATGCCATTACTGAGGGAGTAGATTCCCGATAAAAGTGAGTCTGGCCCCCTCTTGCCTCCGGCTCACTCTTACAACAGTCTCTTATCTTTCTACTTTCCACCATGGGATGACACAGCAGGAAGGCCCTTGCCAGATATTGGTGCCATTCTCTTGGCTTCCCAACCTCCAGAACAATCAGCCAAACAAATTTCTTTTCTTTATAAATTACCTAGTCTGTGGCATTCTGCTGTAGCAACACAAAATGGAATAAGACACTAACTATATAATCTTATAATATGAGGAAATGCTGCATTCCACTAAGAATATGGCAAAGATTAAATGATGAGGTAATCCATGTACAAAGTTTTGTTCAATGCCCAGCACATGGTAAGTATTCAGTACATGATAGTTACTAGTATTATGTAAAGATGATTTTGTCCTTCCAAATATATCATTTGCCAAAAATTAAAAGGAAAAATTAGGGGAAATATTTGCAATGAATATGACAGCTGCAGAATGATATCCTTAATAAATAAAAAGCTTACAAATTGATCTCAACCATGCTAAAACCCTAACTCAATACTAGGCAAAATAAATGAAAAGGTACCTTAGAGTAGAAAAGATATTAATGACTAACAAACATAAAAAACATGTTCAAGTTCACTAGTAATTAAAAATATGAATAGCGCACCAACATGGATGGAACTGGAGATCATTATGTTAAGTGAAGTAAGCCAGACGCAGAAAGACAAACATCACATGCTCTCACTTATTTATGGGATCTAAAAATCAAAACAATGGAACTCATGGGCATAGAGAGTAGAAGGATGGTTACCAGAGGCTGAGATGAGTAGTTGGGGGTAGGGGAGAAGTGGGGATGGTTAATGGGCACAAAAAAAAAATAGAAAGAATGAATAAGACCTACTATTGATAGCACAATACGGTAACTATAGTCAATAATAACTTAGTTGTAAATTTTTAAATAACTTGAAGAGTGTAACTGGATTGTTTGTAACTCAAAGGATAAATGCTTGAGGGGATGGATACCCCATTCTCCATGATGTGCTTATTTCACATGGCATATCTGTATCAAAACATCTCGTGTACCCCATATATACCTACTATGTATCCCCCAAATTTTTAAAATAAAAAATTAATAAAGAAAAAATATGAATACCCTTCATGAGCTTCTAAATTAGAAAAGTGGTGGGGTTTTTTGTTGAGATGGGGTCTTACTCTGTCACCCAGGTTGGAGTGCAGTGACACAATCATGGTTCACTGCAGCCCTGTCCTCCTAAGCCCAACTGATCCTCCCACCTCAGCCTCCTGTATAGCTGAAATTACAGGTGCATATACCATGCCTGGCTAATTTTTTAATTTTTTAATTTTTTTGGTAGAGACTGGGTCTCCCTTTATTGCCCGGGCTGGGCTCGAACTCAAGTGATCCTGCCACTGAGCCACTGCACCTGGCGTGTGTGTGTGCGTGTGTGTGTGTGTGTGTGTCCGTGCATGTTTATATAACCAGTTATAAGGTTCAGCCTTTCTAGAAAGCAATCTGGCATAAAATATCAAGAATCTTTGAAACCTCATGCCCCTTGTTGACCTAGTAAGTATAATTCCAAGAATAATCTGTCTCAAGGAAATAAGTAGAAACTTTGAAAAAGAATATTTTTAAAGTGTTCCAGCCAGCGTTATGTGTTGTTTAAATTAGAAAAATCAATACTAACTTTAGTATCCATGAATAGGAAATATATTAGATAAACTACCATATAGCTAGGTGATGTCTTATTTTGCTATTATTTAAAATGGAGTTTTCAAAGAATATTCAATAACACGGAAAAATATTTATGACATGATGTCAAGTGAAAAAACAGGACCCGTTTTTTTTAAATACTATTGATTCCAATTCTGTTAAAAAAAAACTGTTAAGTTTACACAGATGGAGAGGTGGGGGAGAGAGGTGAGAAGAACAAAAGAAGCATTGAAGAAAATTAATTATTCCAGGGGTTATGGGTAATTTACATTTTCTTTGTGTTACCTTTTTATTTTTAAATTATTTATTATTTTTTATTTTTAGTACCGGGAGTGGGGCTTGAATGGGTTATGTTTTTATAATCATCAAATTCTCTATAACTCTCATACAAAGTACAGTGTGAGATCACGGAAGAGCTGGAAGGACCTGGTGGAAAAGGTGAAACTTCAGCAGACTACTGGATACTCAACATATATCAGCTGGAAGCTGGAGAAGATGTGCCAGGAGGTAGAGACGGCAAAGGCAAGGGCCTGGGGGAGAGCCAAGTATGACTTGAACCAGAATGAAGAGACACAGGGTTGGAAGGCGGCCAGACTGCCGGACTCAAGAATTGAGGGCTTCTTCATTACCAGACAGAGCTCTTTGGAACTACTCAATATTTTTCATTTAATTGGTACATCCACTGGACAAGTTTACCTAGGCTCCAGAAACAAGGAGCTGGAAAACTAATATTTTTTCTTTTTTTTGAGACAGAGTTTCACTCTTGTTGCACAGGCTGGAGTGCAGTGGCGCGATCTCAGTTCACTGCAACCTCCACCTCCTGGGTTCAAGCGATTCTCCCACTTCAGCCTCCCAAGTAGTTGGGACTACAGGCATGTGCACCTGTGTGCGTGCACCACCACGTCCGGCTAATTTTTGTGTTTTTTTTTAATTTTTATTTTTTAGACAGAGTCTTGCTCTGTTGCCCAGGCTGGAATGCAGTGGCATGTTCTAGGCTCACTGCAACCTCCACCTTCTGCTTTCAAGCGATTCTCCCACTTCAGCCTCCCAAGTAGCTGGGACTACAGGCGCGTGCCACCACACCTGGCTAATTTTTGTATTTGTAGTAGAGACGGGGTTTCACCATGTTGGCCTCGCTGGTCTCAAACTCCTGACCTCGTGATCTACCCACCTCGGCCTTCCAAAGTGCTGGGATTACAGGCGTGGGCCACAACGCCGAGCCTCTAATTTTTGTATTATTTTTTAGTAGAGACAGGGTTTTACCATGTTGGCTAGGCTGGTCTTGAACTCCTGACCTCAGATGATCTGCCTCCCTCAGCCTCCCAAAGTGCTGGGATTACAGGCGCTGAGCCACCATGCCCAGCCCAGAGAACTAATATTTTCAAATGATCCCCTCAATGAAAGAGTAGGAAGATGACTCTAAGATACCAGGCCAGCTGAAAAATTCTGAAAGACCCATGGCCCAGATGGAAAAAATCTTCTTTGGTTTAATGATAACAGATAATAGAGAATAGATTACCTCTAATTCACAAAAGCAGAACCTTACAGAACAGAAACGAAGAGAAGAATTAAGGTGGGATGAATGAATGTCTCAGGAGCAAGATCTTTTACAATCTCAGTACAAGAGCCAAACTGCTCCTGTTTCAGGGACAGAAGTCATTGAAGGCTCTATTGACCTAAATAGAAAAGCCCCAGGGGCCGGGCGCGGTGGCTCACGCTTGTAATCCCAGCACTTTGGGAGGCCGAGGCGGGCGGATCACGAGGTCAGGAGATCGAGACCGCAGTGAAACCTCGTCTCTACTAAAAAATACAAAAAAATTAGCCGGGCGTGGTGGCGGGCGCCTGTAGTCCCAGCTACTCGGAGAGGCTGAGGCGGGAGAATGGCGTGAACCCGGGAGGCGGAGCTTGCAGTGAGCCGAGATTGCGCCACTGCACTCCAGCCTGGGCGACAGAGCGAGACTCCGTCTCAAGAAAAAAAAAAAAAAAAAAAGAAAAGCCCCAGAGAGGACTTCCTTGGGGTTCCTCTTTAATAAAGTCTCCTGGAGTCCAGAGTCCTCATCCTATAAGTCTCTGTCTGGTTAACAGGAACCTCTGAAGAAAAGTACTTACAGATTTTTTTATACTGTGGTAAAATAGACATAACATAAACATTTACCATTTTAACAAGGGTACAATCAACGACATTACACAACACTGTAAAACTACCACCACTATCCATTTCTAGAACTTTTCATCATCCCAAATAGAAACTCTGTGCCCATTAAACATTAACTCCTCATTTCCCCCAGTCCCCTAGCAACCTCTATACTACTTTCTCTATGAGTTTGTCTATTCTGGGTAAAAGTGGAATCATACAAAATTTGTCCTTTTGTGTCTGGTTAGTTTCACTTAGCACAGTTGTTCTCAAGGTTCATCCATGTTGTATTAATAGCATGAATCAGAGTGTCATTCCTTTTTAAGGCTGAATAATATTCTATTGTGTATATACCATGTTTTGTTTATCCATTTGTCTGTTGGACATTTAGGTTATTTCTATCTTTTCGCTATTGCAAAGAATGCTGCTACGGACATTGGTACACACATTGAGACTCCGCTTGCAATTCTTTGGGATTTACACTCATAAGTGGAATTGCTGGATGTTATGTTAAATGTATAACTTTCTGGGGAGCCAACAAATTTGTGCATAGCAACTATACTATTTTACATTCCCAACAGCAATGCATAGGGGGTTCCAATCTCTCCACATCCTCACCAACACTTATTTTCCATTTTTTTAAGTTACGTATATTTTACCACAACAAAAAGAAAGAGCCAGGCTGGGCATGGTGGCTTACAACTGTAATCCCAGCACTCTGGGAGGGCAAGGTGGGTGGATCGCTTGAGCCCAGGAATTTGAGCCTGTCTCTACAAAAACCTGCAAAAATTAGCTGGCAAGGTGGCACACACCTGTAGCCCCAGTTACTCTGGAAGCTGAGCTGGGAGGATCACTTGAGCCTGGGAGGCAGAGGTTGCAGTGAGCAGCCTAGGCTGGTCTTAAACTCTTGGGCTCAAGCAATCGCCCACCTCTGCCTCCCAAAGTGCTGAAATTACAGGCACGAGCTGCAGCACCCAGCTCCAAATTCACTTATTAATTCTAACAAATTATAGATTTTTTTGGACTTTCATGTACACAATTGTGTCATCTGCAAACAATGTCAGCTTTATTTCTTCTTTTCCAATTCTTATCCCCTTTTCTTTCTTATATTTATATAAGTGAACTGTTCACTATGATTTCTTACCTTGATTTCACAACTGAGTTTCTTTGGGAAAACAAAAATCTTAGAAAATCTCAGTCTTTTTCATCTTGTCAACAGTCCTGATATTTTCATTACACAATGAAAATCAGACCTGATGTCATCCGCAGTGGCCACAGCATCCCCGGTGTGGCTCTCTGTTGACTCACGTTGAAGCATTTGGTATCTCCTGCAGGAGCAGCCATAGTCCACGGTGCTGTGGAAGTGTGCTGGCCATGCTCCAGGGACACTTAGACCCAGAGAGAGCTGCTCTGAAGACTTGCTGTGGCCTACTGGGGACACCTGTTCTTGTTCCCTGAGGAGCTGAGATGATCCCAGAGGGAACTCCAGGAGCTTGCACAATGTGGTGACTTCACCAAACCCTTATGCTCACGTGGCAGGGCAGCGGGGAACGGGGACTGGGTGCCAAGCTACCTCTACTGCCTGCTGATCCTGTTTGTGTAGCAATCCTGAAAATTAACCTGACCCACCTAGGTCTGCGAGGTGAACCCACTGGTGGTCATCACTGGCAGCCGAGCAAATGAAAGCCTTTGGAGAAGTCGCTGTGGTTAAGGGATATAAGTGACTCATGGTGGTGCTGCTCATTCTATGACAACCACTGTGTAAATGTCACTTGCGGTGAGGCTATTTGGAGGAAGCAGTCTGTGCATTTCAGTGATGCGGAGGAAGTGCCTCACAGGACTGCTGACAGCTCTCTGCAATGGCATCATGGGTTTTATTACTAAAATCATAATCCCCCGTGTCACAGTGCCACCTGGCATGATCTGAAAAGTTTTCTAGGATTTTCACCTTCCCCAACCAGCTGGATTTTCTTCTTGGCCTGTGTGCCTGAGTTCACAAAATAAAGAGCATTGTGTTTGTCTTTCAGCCATGGCACTGAGCTAGGTGACAGGCATGGGCAGGCTTTAAGACCCCATGCCTCCATACTGCCAATTAAAGAGGCTCTGAATGCTCTGCACTGTGGGGCCTCTCTGGTTTTTTTGTGGTATTGTTTGTTAATAAAAGTGAATTATTTGCTATGCAGCATTATTCATAATAGCCAAAAGGTGGAAACAACCCAAGTGTCCATCAACAGATGAATGGATGAACAAACTGTATATACACACAATGGAATATTATTTAACCACAACAGAAAGTGAAGGAGTGATGCATGCTACAACACGGACGAACCTTGAAAACATTATGCTAAGTGAGAGAAACCAGACACAAAGGTCACACATTGTATAACACCATTTATGTGAAATGTCCGTAATGGGCACTAAAAAGACAGGAAATAGATGAGTGGTTACCAGAAGATGAAGTAAGGGAGAAACTGGGAGTGATGGCTACTAGGTATAGGGACTCCTTTGGGGAGGTGGAAATATTTGAAATTAGATAGTGGTAATGGTTGTACAACACTCCGAATATATTAAAACCACTGAATTGTACACTTTATTTATATTTATATTTATATTTTATTTATTTATTTATTTAGACAGAGTCTCACTCTGTCACCCAGGCTGGAGTGCAGTGGCACGATCTCGGCTCACTGCAACCTCCGCTTCCCAGGTTCAAGCGAGTCTTCTGCCTCAGCCTCCCAGGTAGCTGGAATTACAGGCACGCACCACCATGCCTGGCTAATTTTTTGTATTTTTAGTAGAGACAGGATTTCACCATGTTGGCCAGGCTGGTCTCGAACTCCTGGCCTCAAGTGATCCGCCCGCCTCAGCCTCCCAAAGTGCTGGGATTACAGGTGTGAGCCACCATGCCCAGCCTTGAATTGTACACTTTAAAATGGTGACTTTTATGTTAACATGAATTTTAACTTTATTAAAAAAGCAAATTATTTGCTATCAACTTATTTTTCTCATTACAAATGAAACATCAAAATTACCCTGACACCCTTACTCTGAAAGCCTTCTCCTCGACAGCCCAGGGAACTGTTGGGGGACTATGCAGCATTGAGGCTAGTTTCCACACGAGGTGGGTGGAATTAACCTTTACATAATCACACCTCTGTATGTGGCCATATCCATGGTTACGAGCCACATCAGTGAATTGCGTTCTCTGCTTCCATTTCACGTGGTTAATGAAAACAGCGTTTTGTGTGTGGCAGTCCATGATGCCTTGACGAGGCCATGAGAAGGGGCACGCAACTCTGCCTTCTCCATGTCAGGGGTCATCCAGGAGCCTTAGCCCACAAAGCACAGAACGCTACTAGCACTGCAAGGGCAACGGCATTTCAGCTTCAGAGTGAGTCTCGCTTTCTCAATGCAGAAGGTGGGTCCCGGGTGACTTGGGATGGGGTCACAACTCCCCACTCCCGCCCCCAGAGAGCAAGAGCAAAAGATGAAAAGCTCCCTTCCATTCAATTAGTTTCCTTTCAAGGATCAGAGCTTGGCTGGCAGGCGGAAAATTCCACACTCAAGTGAAACAAAAGGGAGCCAGAAAGGAGGGCAGATAAAGGGCATAACACCCTCCCTGGACTCTTCTACATAAAGAAGTGAGTTCTGACTTCCCGAAGTCCCAGTTAGATCTCAATGGGCTTACCTACAGCACAGAGAGGAATCAGGTCTATTTCGGCGCTCCCTTCATCAGGGGATGTACACCACGGGGGTGGGAAGGGCAATTTCATTTGATAATTGGACAGTGGCATGAAAAGGCAATGAAGCACATCATGAGAAAGTCACTTTCGTTTTGACTGTTAACCTTCTGATTCCAACAAGGAGAAAGGCTCAGCTCAGGGCTGCTACATCTTTCACGCTGCTCATGCTTTGTAACAAAGTAAAGGAGAAACAATTTAATAAGACTGTTTAATGTCATTGTGTTTATTTTTACTTTTTGATATATATATATATATATATACATATTTTTTTTTGAGATGGAGTTCTGCTCTTGTTGCCCAGGCTGGAGTGCGATGGCACGATCTCAGCTCACCGCAACCTCTGCCTCCCAGGTTCAAGCGATTCTACTGCCTCAGCCTTCCAAGTAGCTGGGATAACAGGCATGAACCACCACGCCTGGCTAATTTTGTATTTTTAGTAGAGACTGGGTTTCTCCATGTTGGTCAGGCTGGTCTCGAACTCCTGACCTCAGGTGATCTGCCTGCCTCGGCCTCCCAAAATGCTGGGATTACAGGCATGAGCCACTGTGCCAGGCACTTTTTGATATTAATTTACTATTTATGGCAAGCTTTTCACTTAAGGGAGTGATATTCATATCACTTTTTAAATACTTGATTTAAGGATTTTTTTTAAAAGATGGCTCACTCTAAAGGAAATACAAAATAAAAGGACAGGTGGTATCCAGATAGGACAAGAATAATAACAGTGGTATAAGAATGACATATTTTGGAAACTTCTTTTTCTTTCTGTCACTTCTTTACTAATGAACACTTCTAGAACAACTCTAAAAGTATTCTGTCCTATACATGCCATCTCAATGGTTCTGGTCTTTCTTGTTCATTTCTCAGTGACACCGCTGCACCTGTCAGGACATCACAGGGTCAGAATCCAATGATGAAGGCCAGGTGCGGTGGCTCACACCTGTAATCCCAGCACTTTGGGAGGCTGAGGTGGGAGGATCACTTGAGGTCAGGAGTTCGAGACCAGCTTGGCCAACACGGCAAAAGCCTGTCTCTACTAAAAATACAAAAATTAGCCAGGCATGGTGGCACGTGCCTGTAGTCCCAGCTACTTGGGAGGCTGAGGCAAGAGAATCGCTTGAGCCTGGGAGGCAGAGGTTGCAGTGAGCCGAGATCACACCACTGCACTCCAGCCTAGGTGACAGAGGGAGACTCTGTCTCAAAAAAAAAACAAACCAAAAAACAAACAAACAAAAACAACCAATGATCAAGAAGATACCAAAGGAGTTCCCATAAAAATGTACAATTCTTGCTTGAAGACAGAATCACTGACTTTGGGAATGTGGGTGGAGAAAGATGCTATCAGAAACCTGAAAGGGCTGGGCATGATGGCTCATGCCTGTAATCCCAGCACTTTGAGAGGGCAAGATGGGCAGATCACTTGAGGCCAGGAGTTGGAGACCAGCCTGGCCAATGTGGTGGAACGCCATCTGTACTAAAAATACAAAAAAAATTAGCCAGGTGTGGTGGCACACACCTATAAAATCCCAGCTACTTGGAGGCCAAAGCAGGAAAATTGATTGAACCCAGGAGGTGGAGGTTGCAGTGAGCCGAGATCATCCCACTGCACTCCAGCCTGGGCAACAGAGCACAACTGTGTTTCCAAAAAACAAACAAACAAACAAACCTGAAAGAAATGATCTGGTAATATTCTTCAAGAGCATTCCCAAAATTCCAAACAGGATGAGTACCTTTCAACTTTTCTCTCTGTCTGAAATATTTCCTGATAAAATGTTGGACAATAACCACAAAAAGGACAAGCAGAGAAGATGTCAACATTATGATACTCTTGAAAACGTCAATGATAAAACTGGCTTACCAATAATAGATTCTTATCAGTGCTGAAGGCCACAGAAGAAATGAAGCCACGAATGCCAGGATTGGGATGGCCAGCGTCCCGCCCGCAATCACAAACATGTTAACCACATCAAGATCCATCCTGCTCTTTCAGGCTGGCTGACTCCTGCAGGGGCCAAAGAGAATGACGATATTAAAACTCTGTATCAAGGGAAAAGAGGCGAAGAAGCAAAGGGGACAAGAAAAGCGAAGTTCCCAGAGTGAGGGTAAAGAACAGGAGGAAACCAAAGCAGGCAAGTGCTTTAAAAAAAACCAAATAGACATGACAACTAAAAGTAACGAGGAACTTTTCAGAGGAGCCTGGATTTGTAAAAAACATTATAAAGGACATAGTTGGGACAAATGTGGAAATCTGAGTAAGGGCTGGGTATTAGACAACGTCAATGTATCAGTGACACAATTCTTGAGTATGATGATGAAATTGTGGTTATGTATGTATGTAGGAGAATATCTTCCCTCTTAGGAGATGTCTGCTGAAGTTGTAAGGGGTGAAGTATAATGGTATCTGCTACTCACTTTTAAAGGTTCAGGAGAGAAAAAGAAATGTGTGTGTGTGTGTGTGTGTGTGTGTGTGTGTGTGTGTTGGTGGGAGGAGAAGAGAGAGAAATAAAGCAAATATGGTAAAATGCTAACCACTGGGGAATCCAGGTGAAGGTTACATGATATTATCCTTTCAATCTTTCTGTAGGCTTGCAGTATTTAAAAATAAAAAAGGAGCCAGGCGCAGTGGCTCACACCTCTAATCCCAGCACTTTGGGAGGCTGAGGTGGGCGGATCACTTAAGGTCAGGAGTTGGAGACTAGCCTGGCCAACATGATGAAACCCCATCTCTACTAAAAATACAAAAGTTAGCCGAGCGTGGTGGCAGGTGCCTGTAATCCCAGCTACTCGGAAGGCTGAGGCAGGAGAATCGCTTGAACCCAGGAAGCGGAGGTTGCAGTGAGCCAAGATTGTGCCATTGCACTCTAGCCTGCGCAACAAGACTCCACCTCAAAAAATAAAAATAAAAAATAAATGAAAATAAAAAAGGAGGACAGGTTGGGCATGGTAGCTCATGCCTGTGATCCAGCACTTTGGGAGGCCGAGGTGGGAGGATCACTTGAGCCCAGGAGTTTGAAGCTGTAGTAAGCTATGATTGCACCACTGCACTCTAGCCTAGGCAACAGAGTGAGAACCTTTAAAAAAAAAAAAAGACAGACTTTTAAAGAAATCAATGAACAAATATATATGTACACATGGATACAACAAACCAGTAACAGTGATTGCATCTAAGGTGGGGAATTAGATAGCTAAGTGTCAGGAATAGACAGGAAACTTGGTTTTTCACTTTTTAAAACTTTTAAGTTGTTATGTAAATATGCAACCAATTCAAAAAATAAATACGTAATACAAAGTTAGGGGGGAATAAGCCAAAAAGGTAGTTTTCAGTGTACTTTCTGACGTCTTCCTAAAGACTTACACATCTGAAGGCTAGAATGTGGGATGCATGAGAGTAAGGACTGGGTGTCCCCAGCACCAACACTAAGACCTGACACATTATCGGGGCACTAGAATTCCAGCTGTATCAGAGGCCCTGCCCTGTCCTGTCTTATGAGCTTATAATACAGTTCATTCTAGCATAGAATGAAAAATACTTCAGGCTGGGTTCCGTGGCCCATGCCTGTAATCTCAACACTTTGGGAGGCAGAGGTGGAAGGATCGCTTGAGGCCAGGCATTGAAGACCAGCCTGGGCAACATGGCAAGACCTCATCTCTATTTTATATATATATATGTGTGTGTGTGTGTGTGTGTGTATACACATATATGTATATATACATATATATATCATAAAGTATATAAATATAAATATATAATAAATATATATTTCAAGTCCCATCATTCTCCCCAATACAGAAAACACCTAGAAGGACCTGTAAGCCAGGCGTGGCCCTCTGCCTTGATTCCCAGCCATCTGTGCTAAGTGTGCAGGACTCACCAAACATAATACAGATTTCTTCAAGAAAAAGCATTAACATCTAGCAAATCATGGCGTTCCTTACATTTCCTGGGAAATGGAGTGATCTCTCCCATTTGCCTCTATCGACTGATACTTAATTCAATTTGATAATAAGTTCAATGCAGCACAGTATAACCTCACGACCACTGAGCACAAAGGTCAGCACACTTTTTCTGTAAAGTGCCAGACGGTGATGATTTTAGCACTGTGGGACACAGAGTCTCTATCACAGCTACTCAATCTGCCACTGGATGAGAAAGCAGCCTTGAAGACATGTAACGAATGAGTATGACTGTGTTCCAATAAAACTTCACAGAAATAGGCTGTAGGCCAAATTTGACCTGTAGGCTGTAATTTGCCAACTCTTGATATAGCACATCAACCCTGTCACATAGGAAAGGCAAGTGTTTCATCCTGTTTTACAGGTTGAGGAAACTGAGGCTCTGAGAGGCTAAGTAACTTGCCCAAGGTCACCCAGCTGGTAGTCATGATTACAAAACAGGTTTCTAACTTCAATCCACTACCTTTGCACCAAGCTCCACTTTGTCTATTTTTTATTTTTTTCAAATGGCCTGTCCTTAGTCTCTGTAACCGCTTTGCTGTTAGGTATCTACATTCATCATCCCTAATTTCTCCATGAAGATACGAGCTCTCCATCTTCAAGAGGTTTTTGCCTAGCAAGCACCTCACAGCCTGAAGAAGAAGACAGATGCACCCATAGGTAGGTTAGATGGTTCTTTTCATTACATACACATACTCTACCTGAGTACAGTCCTGAGTCTACAGTGATGAAATCTGCCACCTTCCCAGGGCACAAGCACTGTCTTTGTCTCTGATGCAACTGCCTTCTCAGTTTCTTAGTCACTGTAAATAATTTTCCCAGCACACTGAAATCATTGGCCTGCTTCTCCTTCTGGAACCAGAGCTCCTTGAGGGTAGGGACAATCATGTATGTTCTTTCTCAGTGTCAAGTATGGCACGGGACACAAATAAGGTAAAAATGAATCAATGAAAAGCACATTTACAAAATGGGTTCCATCTGTTTCGTTTCTTTTAGGAACAACCATTCCCAATGACTCTATAAGAGACCTGACATCTTTCCTCTTTCAGTAATTATGAAAATCCCTGAAGGAGTCACCTACTTAACACTGGCTACAATTTACCCTGCTAAAAGGCATCACCTTCAAGGAGTAAGCAAGTCAATCACAGACTGAAGGGAATCTGTACAGATCTGTTTGAACATCGTGGGCTGTGAATGAGTTGACAAAGATGGGAACTGTCAGCTTTGAGAAGACTTTTTCACATCATACAAAGTCCTTAAAAACTGCTGGGGGCCACTGTAAATTCAGATTACTGAGCAGCAGGGAGTCCTTTGGACTAGGAATTAGAACAGTTTATGCTCAAAGCCATATATATCATAGACTCTGACACTGGAGATGATAGCCCTGAAATGAAGGCATAATCATCAAAAAAACCCCTCTCTGCTCTGTCGGTGCCTGCCACAATGCCAGTCAGTTTCAGCGAAGGTTGCATCTGGCTCCATCTTCTATTTAACAGCAGAATAAAGTCTTCCATAAGCAGCTTTTGTAGAACATGATCAATTTAGTAAGCTTTGGACTTATTACAGAAAACCGTGCACACTCTCCCTGACAAGGTCAAATAAATCCAGACCTTAGTTGAAGAAACCACAATTTTGAGTTTTCTGTACAGATAAAGGGTAGGCAATTTATTCCTATCTCTACAACATCCTTAATTTTACAAAAGACTTGCTTCAGCTTTCCTTTAAAAAGACAGCTCCCCTGCCATGCTGGTGTTTATTTCTAGAATACTCTATGGACCCAGGGGAGAGGCTGGAGGCAGAAAAAACTGAAGCATTATGAACCAGGAACTACCACTGGCCAAAAATCGGATATCAACCAAGAAGTGTAACTTGAGTTTCCCAAAGCATGAGACCCATACAACTGAGAGTTTGCAAGATGACTTTAGTGAGTAGGAGAGTACTAAAGAATGTTTCAGGGGTACACAGCATTAGATAACAACATATATACTAGGAAAGTCATCTCTTCTCAGTTCTTTTCAGTCCTGCTTGGGTCAAAGAGAAACTCTCAGTGTGGTGGTGTTAAACAGCTCTCTAGGCTGGGCGTGGTGGCTCATGCCTGTAATCCCAGCATTTTGGGAGGCTGAGACGGGCAGATTGCTTGAGCAGAGGAGCTTGAGACCGGCCTGGGCAACAAGGAGAGGTCCCATCTTTACAAAAAATACAAAAATTAGCCGGGCATGGTGGCATGCGCCTGTAGTATCAGCTACTCAGGAGGCTGAGGTAGGATGATTACTTGAGCCTGGAGGCTGTGGTTTCAGTGAGCTAAGAGTGTGCCACTCACTCCAGCCTAGGTGACAGAGGGAGATCGTTTCAAAAAAAAAAAAACAAGGAGTCAATTTAAAGAAAAATGCTTAGTAGGTGACACATGAATATAGCAAAAATCGTGATGGTCGTCCATGAATGGCTGCCACTGAGGGCCAAACTCGTGCGATGGATGGCACCAGGCTGGGGGCACCAGTGTGGCAGCTGGCCCTCTCCGACATGGCTCTTCCAGACATCAGCTGGGAGATCTTGGCTTCCTCATCTATTTAATGAGAACATTCAAATAGTCACGTCTGTTCTTTCTTACTCTGGTGACTTAAACACTTCTGGAATTATGCCAGGCAATTAAAAAGTAGGATTTGGCTCGCTCCCACAAGAATATTCTTTCCTATTAGAGTTCCCAGAACCTAAAGCATCACCTGGCAAAGACCTGGTGCTTGATCATGTTTATCGCCTGACTGAATACACTGAAAAAGAAAAACACTTCATTTTATCTATTTATCGTGTAAAGTGAGGCACCCCAGGGTTAAAGACACAGCAGCACAGTGTGAAGCAGGCAATGCCAGGAAGGAGAGCTGGCCATGCTGGCACCAGGGAAAACATACTCTCACATCCCAGGCTCAGGATCCTCTGCCACTGCTTAACACCCAAGCTGTGCATTTGGGGGCCCTTATGTCTGAACGCAGTGGCAAAGATTAATTGGATAGGGGACATGTCAGTGGATCCAGATAAACATTGCATCAGGGAAATGAAGTTTAATCTGGGGTTAGGAGTAAGGCATATCTCACAATTTTCTTTAATGTTCTCACTGATTTTGAAAACTGGGATCTTGAGTTCCAATATCTTAGTCTTCAGGGTATAAAGTAAAATCCAAGAATAAACAACGTATAACACTTTCATAGAATCTCATTGACACATCTCTCCTTGCTTCTCCTGACTTACTGATTTCTGTCTTTTTTTCTTTCTTTTTTTTTTTTTGAGACGGAGTCTCGCTCTGTCAGCCAGGCTGGAGTGTAGTGGTACAACCTTGGCTCACTGCAACCTCCGCCTCCTGGGTTTAAGCGCTTCTCCTGTCTCAGCCTCCTGAGTAGCTGGGATTACAGGCATCTGCCACCATGCCTAGCTAATTTTTGTCTTTTTAGTAGAGACAGGGTTTCACCATGTTGGGCTGGTCTCGAACTCCTGACCTCAGGTGATCCCCCCCGCCTCGGCCTCCCAAAGTGCTGGGATTACAGGCGCAAGCCGCTACACCTAGACGACTTAGTGATTTCTGCTGACAGTAATTGCATCAGTCTAATCTAGATGCCAATGCATCTTTCATTCTCCTACTTGCTCACCACTCCTGTTAGGCAAAGGTGAAGAGGCACCAGCACTGGAGTCAACTTGTCCAAGTCTAAACAAACTACACTGCCTGATATATGGCAATTTAAACTTAAATTGATTAAAGCCAAAGAAAATTCAAACTTCAGTTCTTCAGCCACACCAGCCACACTTCAAGTGCTCAACAGCTACATGTGGATGAGAACTACCATATTAGACAGCACAGCCTTAGGGGACTTACACCCCTAAAAACTAATCCCTAAAAACCCAATCCCAGTTGGGTTCAACATTTACTAGGAATGTAAGGTAAAAAGAAAAATTGTCACCAGGTGTAGGACTTTGTATGAGTCAGACCGCAGCTCCCCTCCGCCACCACACTGGGTCCAGATCCTCCCTCCCTCTCCCTCCTGTTTCTGTAAAGGCTATTCTTTCACGCCCCATAGTCTCACCACCACCCGCTGCCAGAGGAATCTTCTCAATTCACACCAGGGATCAGGCTGTGCTGGTCTCATGTCCACCAAATAAAATGTGAACTCTGACCGCCCCATGTGGTCCCAGCTCAGCTTCCCAGTCCTGACTCCCACGTCTTTGCCTGCACTCCAAATAACCAGCTCCCAGCCCCCATGCAAGCCCCGTACAGCTTCGTTCTGTCTTCCTTCCTGCTGACCACTTGGTGTGGAGCACTCCCACGTCTGGGCTGCCTGACGAACTCTTCCCTGCGTTCAGGGCCTGTTCAAGTGTCCCTTTTTCAGGAAAGCACTGGGGCCCATGAGCCCATGCCTTCCAGACTCCCTTCAAATTCAGAGCCAGGTTCCCCGCATAGTCTTTCAGAACTATTTGCAGGGGGCTTTTAGGGTGTGCATCAGAGCTTTGAAAACCTTCAGGTGCCAAATCCCTTCCCACCAGACCTACTGATCAGAGAAATCATGCAGCACACTTTGGCCTGCAGAGGGCTTGGAAGCAGGGCTTACAGTAACAGCAGCAGTCCCAGTCTAATTAAAGGCTGCCTTTTGGGGGAAATCTATGGTGGTTAAAATCCATACTCACTCTTCAAAGAGCACAGCCTTCTTTCCCAACTGCTACTGGCTCTGGCAGAAGCTGAGAATGAGATTCTGGAATCACAAGAAATAAAATGACAAAGCATTAACTCATGCTAGGGAATATGAATGAGGTGCTAACAGCCGGCCAAATTGCTGGCTTCAGTGAAGGTGGAGCGCTCTCTTCCTCAGCACAGGCAAAGTACAAACAGCTTATGGCTTTATACTATGCCTCTTGTTCAGGTCACCTCCCCCAGTGAGGCAATAAGGCAAACGTGCACAAAGGGCAGGGCATCTCAGATAATGAGCCAGGACTAGGAAGAATTGACAGAGGTCAAAGAAGAAATCTGGTGAGTAGTCAAGCCTGGAACAATAATTAAAGCTCTCCTCCATCGGGGTTAGGGTTTACCTAAACAGCATGTTCAGAAAGGAATGGAAGCAAGGCAGCAACCAATGGGCAAGTGAGGATAATATTGTTACCAGAGTGATGGCACTGGTACTGTCAGCGGGGCTGCACTGCTCCAAAACTGGGTTGAGCAGAAGCAGGGAGGCACTACAAACTGCTCAGCAGCAAGAGAATGAGATGAGCAAAGGAAATGAAATCAGCAAAACCCCTGAATTGTTTCAGATGAATCAAAGAGTTAAACATAAAAAATAAAACTATCAAAGTTCTAGGAGGAAACATGAGAATTCTATTTAAAAAGTATCTCCATAGGAAAGGGCTTTCTAAGTAATGTCTAACATCCAGAGGCCATAACAAAGAGTATTAGTTGCATAAAAAAGTTTTTAAATCTCCACATGGAAAGAGATACCATAAATAAGATTAAAATTTGTAAATACATAATAGAGACAACATAGTAATTTCCTTAATGTATAAAGGGTTCCTACAAATCAAGACCAACAACAACAAAATCTAATAGAAAAATGAGCAAATGACCTGAACAGATAATTTACCAGAAGGGAAATACAAATGACTCTTAAACATATAAAAAGATGCTCAATCTCATTTGTAATAAGAGATATGCAAATTAAATCTACAGGGTGACGGTGATCTTTATTGCACTGGCAAAGAACAAGAGGTTTAATACAGACTGTGCTGCTGAGGCTATGGAAAAATAGATGCTCTCATATAATGTACCAATTTGCATTCTCATCAGCAAACTCTACAGATTGCAATTTGGCAAAATCTGTGGCTATGTAAAATGCACATATCCTTGACCTAATGATCATCTCTCTCTCTCTTTTTTTTTTTTTTTTTTGAGATAGAGTTTCGCTCTTGTTGTCCAGGCTGGAGTGCAATGCCGCGATCTCAGCTCACCGCAACCTCCGCCTCCCGGGTTCAAGCGATTCTCCTGCCTCAGCCTCCTGAGTAGCTGGGATTACAGGCATGTGCCACCACGCCCAGCTAATTTTGTATTTTTAGTAGAGACGGGGTTTCTCCATGTTGGTCAGGCTGGTCTTCGAACTCCCGACCTCAGGTGATCTGCCTGCCTCAGCCTCCCAAAGTGCTGGGATTACAGGCGTGAGCCACCATGCCTGGCTATGATCTTTTCTTCTAGGAATTTATCTATGTTTATGCCTGATTATGTGTGAAAATGTTTGTGTAAGAGTATTACAATAGTATTCATAATGGCAAAAGATTGGAAATAATTTACATGCTTACATATAGTGAACTTATAGTTAAGTAAATGATGATACAGCTTTGCAAAGAAACACATATAGCCACTAAATACAAATAGAAATTAAATATAAACCATTTAAATAATGAGACAGTCCTATTTGTCCCTATGGGTAATGACCTCCAAGGTACATTAACTCAAAAAAGCATGGAACAGAAGACAGTGGATAAGAGTAATACCCTAACATTGAAAAACAGAGAGTGAGAGAGAAAACATATTTGTTATGCTTATGTATGTGGGAAATCCTTCTGAATGGACACAAAAGAAATTGGCCGGCCGGGCGCGGTGGCTCACGCTTGTAATCCCAGCACTTTGGGAGGCTGAGGCGGGCGGATCACAAGGTCAGGAGATCGAGACCACGGTGAAACCCCGTCTCTATTAAAAATACAAAAAAATTAGCCGGGCGTGGTGGCGGGCGCCTGTAGTCCCAGCTACTTGGAGAGGCTGAGGCAGGAGAATGGTGTGAACCCGGGAGGCGGAGCTTGCAGTGAGCCGAGACTGCGCCACTGCACTCCAGCCTGGGTGACAGAGCAAGACTCCGTCTCAAAAAAAAAAAAAAAAAAAAAAAAGAAATTGGCCATGATTATGGTTAGCACTGGGAAGGGAAACTGCAGGGCTGGAGACAGAAATGAGAGGGAGACTTTTCACTGATACCTTCTGTCCCTTTTGAAGTGCTACTATGTACATATTTAATGAAAAACTACAATATAGGCTGGGCACTGTGGCTCACGCCTGTAATCCCAGGACTTTGGGAAGCCGAGGTGGGCAGACCACTTGAGGCCAGTAGTTCGAGACCAGCCTGGCCGACATGGTGAAACCCTGACTCTACTAAAAATACAAAAATTAGCCAGGTGTGGTGGTGTGTGCCTGTAATCCCAGCAACTCAGGAGGCTGAGGCACAAGGATTGCTTGACCGGGAGGTGGAGGTTGCAATGAGCCGAGACTGTGCCATTGTACTCCAGCCTGGGTGATAGAGCGAGACTCTCTCTCAAAAACAAACAAACAAAAAACAAAACAAAAAAAAATAACTACAATATAAACTCCTCAAATAAAGTAGTCCACCTGTATTGTCCAATATGGTAGCCACTAGTCACATGTGGCTGCTTAAAATTAAATTGAAATTAAATAAAATTTAAAATTCGGATCCCCAGCTGCACTAGCCACATGTCAAATGCTCAACAGCCAGTAGTTTGTGGTTATCATATTGGACAGCAGAAATATAGAACATTTCCCTTATCACAAAAGTTCTACTGGCCAGTCCCAGACTCTACACTAGTTCAAGAGGCCAGGCACCGTGGCTCACACCTGTAATCCCAGCACCTTGGGAGGCTGAAGCAGGAGGATCACTTTGAGCCCAGGAGTTAGAGACAAGCCTGGGCAACATAGCAAGACCCCATCTCTACTAAAAATACAAATATTAGCCAGGGGTGGTGGTGCATGCCTGTAGTCCCAGCTAGAATCCCTTGAACCCGGGAGGCGGAGGTTGCAGTGAGCCAAGATCAGACCACTGCACTCCAGCCTGGGTGACAGAGTAAGACTCTGTCTCAAAAAAAAAAAGGCCCATTAGAGACAGCAACCAAATATTAACTGTTTCCCATTATGAGGAAAGAAATACAAATGTGAATGCTGGAAGGATGGTGGATGAAACTCCCTCCATCTCCACACACGCTATGCAGCCTAGCAGCCCACTCTATTAACATTCAATGACTGGGAGACTACTGCCCACGTGACTGTCCAAAGGTTATGCCTGCATGGCAGGAACTTTAGTCCTTAAGACTCAAAGTCCAGTACTCTAAGATAGAAGATAGGAATTTAAATTTTTCAAATGATAAACGTCCTTATCATTCTATCCTGGAAACACAGGACCATCCATAAACCACAAATTCTTATCTCCTTTGTGGTTCTGGGAGAGGTACTGATTAGATGGTTCACTCTCTCCTGCTTTGCAGCAAAACTCTGACAACTGGTTCCTCATGGGGGTTCTCATTCAAGAACCAGCCCAGCCCACAGTCCCCTCCCTGCTTTGGCCACCTGGGCAGCACTGTGGGAAAGAGAATTCAGCCCAGCCAGGCTGGTCCTGTGGGTGGAGGATCAGAGAGAACCAGAAAGCCGTGCTACCTGATCCTCTAGAGAAGTGACAGGCAGAGGAGGGACAGGCAGGTAGATCAGTCCAAGGCTCAGTTGGAAGGCAGGGGGGTTGTGTATCCTGTGGTACAGCTTTTAACAAATCACACTGGCCAAGAAGCAAGGTGATGAAACATGTCACACATGCACTGACCTGGCAACATCAGCCTCTTTGGTCAGGATGTGGGCTGTGGTGATAGTCTGGAATAACCGCCTGCTTGAAATCATGTTTAAAACAAGACAACCCTACAGAAATACAAGCCAGTCTCCTGCTGGATAAAACAGGAGCCAAAAGCCACTTGACCCTTTACCTTTAAGGAGCCCAAAGTCTTCAGGCTCTAGTGGAGCCCACAACAGGCTTTGATTTGAACGCTTCTCACTGAATTAGCATGAATACACGTACTGTCATCAGCCAGGTCACCCCTCAAAGGTAAAGTGCTAGAAAGAGCATCATGTAAGTGACTATTTGCCACATGGCTGAAAGGAATTAAAATAGCCCTCTATTGGTGTGCTACATAGCAGATGGCAAAAATAGAACCTCAGCACCCAAAACATTCTCCTGTTGGCCAAACTTGCACTTTTAAATAAGAGGAAAAGCAGGGAGATCAAAGAAGGTTTTGCCTTTCTTTTTTTTTTCTTTCTTTCTCTTTCTTTCTTTCTTTCTTTTTTCTTTCTTTCTTTCTCTCTCTCTCTCTTTCTCTTTCTTTTTCTCTCTCCTTCCTTCCTTGCTTCCTTCCTTCCTTCTTTCTTTTTTTTGAGACAGGGTCTCCCTCTGTTGCCCAGGCTAGAGTGCAGTGGCACAATCTCAGTTCACTGCAACCTCTGCCTCCGGGGTTCAAGCAATTCTTGTGCCTCCGTCTCCCCAAGTAGCTGGGACTACAGGCGTGCACCATCACACCCGGCTAATTTTTGTATTTTTAGTAGAGACAGGGTTTTGCCATGTTGGCCAGGCTGGTCTCGAACTGCTGGCCTCAAGTGATCTGCCTGTCTTGGCCTTCCAAAGTGCTGGGATTATAGGTGTGAGCCACTGTGCCCAGCCCGGGGTTTTGACTTTCTAAATGAGGTGAAGTGGCCAGATGCAGTGGCTCAGGGCTGTAATCCCAGCACTTTGGGAGGCCCAGGTGGGTGGATTACCTGAGGTCAGGAGTTCGAGACCAGCCTGGCCAACATGGTGAAATCTTGTCTCTACTAAAAATACAAAATTAGCCAGGTATGGTGGCAGGCATCTCAGTAATCTCAGCTACTCAAGAGGCTGAGGCAGGAGAATCGCTTGAACCTGGGAGGCAGAGGTTGCAATGAGCTGAGATCGAGCCATTGCACTCCAGCCTAGGTGACAGAGCGAGACTCCGTCTCAAAACAAAACAAAAAAAAAGGAGGTGAAGTTGGTCTACAGCACTTTCCAACTGCAGGAACAAAGTTGATGTTAAACAAAGAAATGAGCCCTGTTAATAAACACTGGCAGGCTTTGGCAGGACAAGACTTCCCACTCCCAGCACAAAGTCTAGCATTCAGGGTCCTTGTGCACTGATCCACATCTTCTTTCTAGCCAGAATCTCCTCCCCAGAGATCTCAGTGGCCCAGGAAGATAAACACCAGAAAAAAGGATATATGGTAAAGTCACACTCAGAATTTCATAGTTAAGAGTAAAATACAGTTTTGCTCAGTACTTTATCTAAATAAATAAAACAAAAACCAAATCTATCTATTTTAAAAGCAATAGTAAATACTAAGCAAAATTTAGGTTACAATTACACTTCTGTGCTTTTTTTTGCTTTTTTTTTTAAATTTGAGACAGGGTCTTGCTCTGTTGCCCAGGCTAGACTGTAGTGGTGCACTGCAGCCTCGACCTCCTGGGCCCAAGTGATCCTTCCACCTCAGCATCCTCAGCAGCTGGGACCACAGGCATGCACCACCACGCCCAGCTAAATTTTCATTTTTTGCAGAGATGGGGTCTCTCTATGTTACCCAGGCTGTTCTCAAACCCCTGGCCTCAAGCAATCCTCCTGCCTTGCCCTCCCAAAGTGGGGGGATTACAGGCATGAGCCACCATGCTCAGCCCTGTGTGAATTCTTAGAACAAAGACTTCATTTTGTGTAGACTGTTTTACAGTATGATAAGTCCTTCTAATTAACATTTGGTCATCACTGTGCTATCATAAAGAAGCCATTTTTGCAAAAATATCTTATGGCCTCACTGATTTCTCAAGGGCCTCTCAATTCTTTGATTTTCAAGTCTCTCCCCTAAAGGAGTGTTCATCCCTTCTCTTTATCAATTGTTGGCAGATCTCACATTGCCAGATCCTATTATTGCTTTGACACATCATCCAAGCAGTTCTCTAACATCACTGGCTTTGATTTCATGAGATATTGTCTCTCTTAAGAGTTGCAATTTTACTTTCCATTGTTTATATTTGCAAAACATCTGACGACCAGGCAGAGACCCAGAGCCAAAATATGGATGCTCCTGGAGCCTGGCTGACAACCAGGGTTGAAAACAGAGGGAGAGATGATGAAGTAGGACCTAATTTTGCACATGGCAAGTCCATTAATGAATATTTTCCTGTTATGAAAACTTCTGCTTCCCAGCCAGGCATGGTGGCTCACGCCTGTAATCCCAGCACTTTGGGAGGCCAAGGCAGGCGGATCACTTGAGGTTTGAGACCAGCCTGGACAACATGGTGAAACCCTGTCTCTAACTAAAAATACAAAAAAATTAGCCAGGCGTGGTGGCACACACCTGTAGTCCCAGCTACAAAGGAAGCTGAGGCATGAGAATCCCTTGAACTCAGGAGGCAGAGGCTGCAGTGAGCCAAGTTCGTGCCACTGTGCTCCAGCCTGGGCGACAGAGTGAGACTCTGTCTCGAAAAAGAAAGAAAAGAAAACTTCTGCTTCCCATCCACAATCTGGAAACTGTGGAGAATCAGATACTAGATACACTTAATCTGACTGTCTCATGACTATACCTGCACTGGCTTTCTATTTTTTTTCTCTATTTTCTCCACTCTCTACCTGTAAGACATCCTCTGTCTACCCCCAGTTCGCCTTTAAAAAATCTTTCTGGTGGAGCTAGACGTTATCTCCTTCACTTAGACTTTCCTCAATCCCCCAGTAACCTCTATTTTATCCTCCATGCCCCAAGTATTTGGTATGAACACTTCCCTCTCAAGACACTTGAGATTTGTATCTTGTGATAAAAACACTGGCTGGGCAGGACTGTAAACTAGTTCAACCATTGTGGAAGACAGTGTGGTGATTCCTCAAGGACTGAGAACTAGAAATACCATTTGACCCAGCAATCTCATTACTGGGTATATACCCAAAGGATTATAAATCATGCTACTATAAAGACACATGAACACATATGTTTATTGCAGCACTATTCACAATAGCAAAGACTTGGAACCAACCCAAATGTCCAACAACGATAGACTGGATTAAGAAAATGTGGCACATATACACCATGGAATACTATGCAGCCATAAAAAAGGATGAGTTCATGTTCTTTGTAGGGACATGGATGAAGCTGGAAACCATCATTCTGAGCAAACTATTCCAAGGACAGAAAACCAAACACCACACGTTCTCACTCATAGGTGGGAAATGAACAATGAGAACACTTGGACACAGGGTGGGGAACATTACACACCGGGGCCTGTAGTGGGGCAGGGGGATGGGGGAGGGATAGCACTAGGAGAAATACCTAATGTAAATGATGAGTTAATGGGTGCAGCAAACCAACGTGGCACATGTATACATATGTAACAAACCTGCACGTTGTGCACATGTACCCTAGAACTTGAAGTATAATAGTAAGAAGAAGAACACTGGCTGGACCCTCCACTAGGCTGCAAGCTCCTCAAAAACAAGTCTGACCACATCTTTGCCTCTGTCACAATACTTAGCATCCACTGTGCCTTGCCCTTGGCGGACACTTGGTCAATGCCAAATGATAAGCTGGAAAGCTGAAACAAAACCAACTGCTGGCTGAGAAGAAACCACTCCCTGCACCCATCACACAGCCTTGGGGGAGAAGTCATGAAGCAACAGGGCTACCCCACCAGTGTCAACGCAGGCCATTCCTTCACTCTGCTCATATGGCCACAAATGAAAGAAACATTCGTCAGAGCAGTACAGTTTTAGAGGTTTTAGTTTGGATGGGCCAGCTGGTCCTAGAGAAGTTAAGCAAGCTGCTGAATGTCACACAGCTTTCTCTTCCTCTCTGCTAATTCACCGGTGGTTGGCAGTGGCTCTCAGCATGATGTTGAAGGCCACTTAGGATTTGGTGTCTGCCCATCTCTCAAGAGTCATCTTCTATCACCTGCCTATTGCCTGCCCTCCATCCCTTCCCATAATGATCTGCAACCCCCAGACATGCCGTGCTCTCCCACACCTCCAGGACTTTGGCACACCTGCTCCTCTCTCCCTGGCACACCTATTCTCCCTCTTGCCTGGCAAGCTCCAGCCCATCCTAAAAGTCTTGGCTATTAAAGCACTGCCCCTCTCTGTAAATGCTCCTGACAGTTCAGTTTTACAGCTCAACAACCTGGGTTCAAATTTCTGCTCTGCCATTGACCACTGTGACTCTGTTCTGGTCATATGCTTGCCATGTGACTGCAGCAAGTGACCTAACCTCTTAGAATTCTACCTCAGTGTAGGGATGAAATGGGATAATGCAAGGAAACTGTTCAAAGCAGTGACAGGCAGATACTAAGCATTCACTCTGCACTGCTGGGATCTCGCCTGACTTCACAGGCAGAGTTAGGCAGCCCTGCCATACCTCCACCACCCTGCATGGCCACTGTTCAGGCCTATTGAGATGCCTGAGTAGCCTCTGGGCAGGGTCTGTGTTGCCATCTTTACACTCTCAGAATCCCGTCCCATCCCCAAACTTCATCATATGTAAGGTCTGATCCTTTTCTGGGTATATCACAAGGCAAACACCCAATGCCAACAGCCAAACAGCCACAGCTTCTGGAAAAATGCCTAAGAGCAAAGGCTACTGTTAATATATTACTTAAAAAGAAGAGGATCCCAACCTGCAGCAGTGTAAGAACCTCTGCCCACACCTCCTGAGTGCTGTCCTGCTCCCCTGAATCAGCAGTTTCCTTGATACAGCACCAGAGAGCCACACAGAAGCTCATGACAGACCCCAAACCCATCCAGCCACAGGCAGCAACACCCTAAGTGGCCTCTAGGATTGGGAAGCGTCAAATAGGATCCAGAGGATTTCTGAGGGTCTGGTTTAGGAGAATACCTTGATCTTCTTGGAAGAGGTAACTACATGCAAGGTCAGAAAGGACTTTAACGTTGTGAAAATCATGTCCGGTTTCAGTTTCTCAACTGTGGCACAAGTGACACTGGAGGCCATATAGTTCTTTGTTGTGGCACTGTCCTGTGCATTGTAGGATGTTTAGCAGCATCCCTGGCCTCTACCCACTTGATGTTACCTACAAGTTGTGACAACCAACAATAATAAAAAAATTTAAAAATTATCCAGGTTTGGCCGGGCACGGTGGCTCACATCTGCAATCCCAGCACTTTGGGAGGTAGAGGCGGGCAGATCACCTGAGGTGGGGAGTTCGAGACCAGCCTGACAAACATGGAGAAACCCCGTCTCTACTAAAAATACAAAATTAGCCAGGCGTGCTTGTGCACACCTGTAATCCCAGCTACTCTGGAGGCTGAGGCAGAAGAATTGCTTGAACCTGGGAAGCGGAGGTTGTGGTGAGTCGAGATCGCACCACTGCACTCCAGCCTGGGCAACAGAGCAAGACTCTGTCTCAAAAAAAAAAAAAAAAATTACCCAGGTTTGGTGGTGCACACCTGTAGCCCCAGTTACTTAGAAGGCTGAGGTAGCAGGATTGCTTGAGCCCAGGAGTTCAAAGTTACAGTGAGCTAAGATTGCTCCACTGCACTCCAGCATGGGTAACAGAGTGAGACCCTGTCTCTTAAAAAAAAATTTTTTTAAGACTCAAATAGGAGAAATTTTTAAATGTATTTTTTTTCGATTTGCAGAACTAGCTTCCTGGCATCTTCCAAATATTTAGCTTTGATGGGGATGTCCTTCCCTCTTTTCTTTTGAACACTCATCACGGTAATAATTGATCTATCACCAAAATAACCAGGAGTTTCATAAAAAGTATGACATAGCGTGCCAGGTGTGGTGGTGCACACCTGCAGTTCCAGCTACTTGGGAGGCTAAGGTGGAAGAATCACTTGAGCTCAAGAGTTCCAGGCCAGCCTAAGTAGGAAACATAGTGAGACTTCATCTCTAAAAAAAAAAATTTTTTTTAAGAATATGACATAGTGAAGCTGATTTCCACTCTTAGCTGCCTGCTAGCCTACTAGTATAAACACTCATTCTTTTTTTTTTTTTTTTTTTTTTTTGAGACTGGGTCTTACTTTGTCACCTAGGCTGGAGTGCAGTGGAGCAATCTCAGCTCACTGCAGCCTCGACCTCCCAGGCTCAAGCAATCCTCCCACCTCAGCCTCCCAAGTAGCTGGGACTACAGGTGCGCAACACCACTCCCAGCTAATTTTTTTTTTTTTTTGGTAGAGATGGGGTTTCACCATGTTGCCCGGGCTAGTCTTGAACTCCTAGGTTCAAGTGATCCTCTTGCCTTGGCCTCTCAAAGTGCTGGCCGCTTTGAGGTGTGAGCCCACCACACCCAGACAAAACATTCATGCTTGCCTTTCTTCCCTCCAAACCCAAAGATAATCTTTGAGTCTAACTTCTTGCCCCCAGGATAGACCTCACCCAACACATACTGCAAACCAGGATCACCTCTAAGGACAATTTTTTTCTCATATCAAGTTTCAGAATTACTTCCCAGTTGCACAAACTGCATTCCCATCTTTTATTCTAGGTTTGCAGATGCTCACAGAACTCAAAGGTCACACATTTTAAAAACTAAAAAAAACCAGAAGGGCAATTCTATCTCTAACTACAAAGACAATGGATAATTTGGAGTTGAAGAAAGCCACAGAATGTGTTGAAAAAGGCAAAATAATAAAAATAATAAAAAGATGAAAATAGAGAAAGTCTCATAGGCCTTTCTGAGCACACAAAATGGTTAATTTCTGCAGAGTCAGTGTGAGCCACTTATTATTTTTTTCCAGTAATTCAAGGTAGTGGTCAACTACCACTCTTCATAATAACAGCTGCTGCTTTCTGAGTGCTTAATACATGCTGGGCCCTGTGCATTATTTTATCTAAATATTGCCACTACCCTCTAAAGTGGGTACTATTACCAGAAGCTGAGAGGCCCTTGCTGGTCTGAGAACCAAATTTTAGAAAAACAAATTGGTGCTAGAAACACAGGTGATTAATTTCTCTTATTTCTAATTTCCTATATTATAACAATGTTCTTGATAAGAATTTGTTGAAATTGGGTAAAAAGTCTAGTGGTTCGAGGTCGGGTTGGGGGGGTTGGGGGGAGGGGGTGGTTCTGAGGCCAGCTCACTTCGTGTCTTGGGAAGGGACCACCTCTGGAAGCGTCATATTCCTGCTCTCAGGAATGGGCACAGCGGAGGTACCTACCTCAAGGGGCTGTTGGGGAAAGTATGGCAGGTAATTCTTTTAAGGGGCTTAGGACACAAGATTTGCTTATTCTATGTCAGCTATTATTCATTATAAACTACTTTAAACTCTTAGCCAGGTGGAGCCACTAGGAATTTCTGAGCAGGTGGGAGAAGCGGGGAGGGGAGCGGCGAGATAAATTCGGGCCTCCAGGTCTCAGCCGGAGTAAGACCCCCTTTATTTCCACTTCCTAACCCCCAGCTCCTGGGGCATACAAAGGGCTCAAAATACATATTCCCTGCATGCACAGTATCTAGACCCTCTGGCATCCTCCTCCTCCCCCACTCCCCCATGCGTCACTCTGTCACCTGGCCTCGCTGTGGGCTCAGGGGCGCAAACCCTGCACGTGCACTGCCCTGTAGCCGGCGTTACACAATCCGCATTTCTAAGGCAGCCGGGAAGCCTGTGTCGCTGTAGGCGGGGGACCGCAGGTTGCCAGCGGGTACCTGGCTGGACAGCATCCTGATTCAAGGGTTTCGGAGGGGGCGCAAGGGCACGGGAGCCGGGGCAGGCTGGGGAAAGGGAAGCTGAAAGGCTGCTGGGGGAGGGGATTAGCGGAGAGAGATCTTGGGGACGACGCGGAGGAGGCGCGTGACACGGGGCAAGATGCTATCTGGGTGGGCGAGCTGCAGTCCTTCTCCAGGAAATGGGGGAAACGGGGCTGCAGGAGCCCCAAAATCCTCTCGGCACTGCGAGGGGCGCCTCAGGGCTGCTGCGGGCGCAGGGGGTGGGGAGGCGGAGTAGAAACAGGGTGCAGGTCCCGACCCGTCCTCACTCTGTCCCCCGGCTTCAAGAGGCTGGCAGCCTGGACCCAGGAAATGGGGCGCCGGGTTTCGGGCATCTCAAACCTATCCAGGCAGCGGGAGGTGGAGGCAGCGCCCGCGCGGGGAGCGGAGTGGAAAGGCAGGTGCAGATCCCCGACTCTTTCCACTCGATGTGCCGCTGCCGGGAGGCACTCGGGGAGAGGTCACGGGGCCATCAGGGCGCCCCATCCCCCTAGGGGCGGACCACCGCCCGCCCGCCTCCGCTCACCTGACCGGCCTCAACCGCCTGGGTCCCGCCGCCGTGCCTGGACCCCGGCCCTCGGTCCCTAGCCCCGGGCTCAGACCTGCCGCCGCGCTCCTACCCGCGCCGCTCCCAGCTCCGGCGCCCAGCCCGGCTGGACTCCTTAAAGGCGCAGCGTGCCGGTTCGCGTCCTCCGACAGAAAAGCCGGCTCCGCCCCGACCCGGCGCCGCGCGCTGTCCCCCAGCGGCCGCGCTCTGTTTGGGGGCTCCAGGGTGCTTATCCCAGCTCCTCCGCGCGCGGGCTCACAGCGTTAAACCCGGAGGGTACAGTTAGCGTCCCGCACAACCCGACGCCGGCAACTGTCTCCTAGCACTGGAGAGCCAGGGCGAGAGCAAGATCGCCTACCGAGGTACCGGGGGCGGAGCCGGAGCGCTGGGTCCCGCCCCCGCCCCGCCCCGGAGCGCACACGGTGGCGGGGCGCGGGGAGGGCCTCTGAGCCCGCGGAGCCACACACAGTTCCACATCCCCGGCCCGAATTCTTCCCGGCACTGCTCACTTACTGAGCACCTACTGTGTGCCTGGCGCGGCTGGGCATTAAACCCGCCAAAGTGACTCAGGCAGGATCTCTGGATCTCTGCCCCGAAAGGCATCAGAGAGAAAGGGACAGGCAGGGGTTCTCAGGCAGCAAAGCAACACTGCTTAACATCGGTTGTCTCACGTAATCCTATGAGGTAGGCACTGGGGTCAGCTTCTTTTCTCAGAAGATACCGAGGCTCAGGGAGGTGAGGGGCTTGCCCTGGATAGTCCAGCAAATGGGAGAAATTGGGGCACAGGAGCCCCCAAATCCTCTAGACACTGCGAGGGCTACACTCCAAGGAACACCGTAGGCGCTCGTGCTCCCGCCCTGCTTGGAGACAGTTGCCGGCGTCGGGTTGTACGGGACGTCAGACTGTAAGGACAGAACTGGGAATTCCAACCTAGGATCGTCTGACTCCAAAGCTATACGGGAGAAATGGGCACCTGGAAAGGCCTTCGGCCGCCTCTGGTTAAACCCCTGCTATGATCGTTTCTTTCTTTTAGGGACAGTTAAAGCCCAGCTTGGCCTGGCTGCTCTTCTGTGTTTTCCATGTCTCAGTTTAGCTGCCACTTCCTCCAGGAAGCCTTCAGTAAGACCCCTTTGGGCTCACACTGCACTGTGGGCTTCTTTCATCAAAACATGTATTCGTTCATTTAACGGATATTTACTACACCTGTTAGGGGCCTTAGTGGCACTCAGGTCTTCCTGCTGCACCGAGTGCTTGGCCTGCCACTCCAGACATTAAGGGTCCAGGGCCCAGCAGGACTCTCTTGGCCGTTTAAATCCCCCACGAAGGCAGCCTTTGGGCCTCAGCCTGCCAAGGCCTCCACGCTGGTGGAGCCTGGCTGAGTGGGGCAGGTCCTGGGTTTTAAGAATAGGACACAGTCAAGAAGTCCCAAAGAAGTGGCAAAGGGGCATCTCTGAAGCCACTAGTGAGCCCCATGCCTGTAAACCCTGCTCTGCAGGGCAGCTGGAATTCATCCGGAGTTTGGGACAGTCCCCCTGGCTTGGGCTGGAGCATTTTCCTTTAAATTGTTGGCTGCCTTATCACTTAGACTTCAAGGGCTGCATGTGACTCACTTCAGGGAATGGCCCCCGAGTTTCAGTGGCAATTTATTCACCAAAGAGTGGGTTGCTCAGTCCCACCTCTCTAGCTTTATCTCTCCTCACAGCCGAAGCAGAAACTTTCCAAGCCAGCAGTCCACCAACATCCCCAGAGCAGGTCCACAGAGGTAGCACAAAATGTGGGGATTAAATGTCCTTCAGTCACTACTGGCCACCTACTGGATTAGCATCTTGGACTCAGGAACATTTACCAAAACAGGAGTCCAGCGGGTGAATAAATAGACAATGAAATTGATGAATGACTTCCTGGAAGGCCCCAGCCTAGACGCCATCAATACACCTGGTATAAAGTTTAAAACAATCGCTCTTTAGTCTTTTAATTTTCCCTCTCCAAAACCTTAAAAATGGGTAGTTCATCAGTTTGGTGGGTTTTGTATTTAACTCACAGCCCGAGACCCTGTGCGTCTCCAAGGGCCTGGAATTTCTATATCCCGAGGGTTTTTTTCCCTCAGAGTTTTATATTTAGAAACACCTTTTTGAGCCCCATGTGGGAGTCCATTCTGGGTGACTTATCTCTACCGGATGGCTGACAGGAGGGAAACCTTATTAGCTCCAGTTTTACAGTGAAGGAGGCAAGAGGAGATAAGGGAACTCAACTCCGGCCCCTCCCTGAGCCGGTGATACCCCTGAGTGCTGTCACTGAGGAATCAGGGCTTAGGTGGGAGACCAGGGAGAAGTCCCAGGGGCCTGGTACTTTCCAGATGGCACCTTTAGTTATCCCAAATAGAAACTCCTTATCAATGGACAGGTCTCACCCTAGCATTAAGAGTTTTGAAACCTTTCCTCTGCCGGCAGTTGCAGCAGAACGCTCCAGGATTCACTCTGCCATGAAGCCAATACATGTCTCCTGGATGCAGCAGCACAGCTATCAGAGCTGAAGGATGCCATTATTTAATGCGCACTTACTACCTTCAGCCACAGAGCATCGAATCACTTAGTCCTCACAACACATAGTGAAATATGCTCACCTGTGAGATATACTAACCCACTTTACAGACACACCGAGGTGCAGAGGGGTTAATGGACTCACTCAAGATCCCACAGCCAGCATATGGCAGGGCCAGCAGTCAAAGGAGTTCACTCATTCATTTATACAGCAAACATTACTGAGAACCTATTACATACTAGGTACTGTCTGGATGAACAGAGACACACTTCTTGCCCTCAAGGACTTAGAGTCTACTTATAATAATAAAATATTAGAAGCTAATTAGGGAATCACACACAAGCTATGAGGGAATCACACAAAAGCCATGTCAGCACATGGAAATGTGTGCAGGAGAAAAGCAAAAAACACAAGATACCGTGTGTACACAGACACCAGCTGGGCAGCACCCCTGAGCTGATGAGTCATTGGTACCATCTATTCCCCAAGCATTTGCTGTGTGACAACTCTGGGCCAACCACTGAGGCCTCTGCCCAATCTGGAACTCCAGCATCACTGCCTCCGAGCAGCCTTACCTGACTATCCAGGCAAAATTAATTTTTCCATCATCCACACCCCTGTAGCACATTATACATGAGGATATGTTTATTTATTTAGGCAACTCTCAACTCCACGGCGTTGTGAACTCCTTTTCCACTTCCATCTCCCCAGGGAAAAGCATGATGCGTAGCACAGAACAGGCAAATGTCAATTAGCTACCATGTGTTGAGCTTTTCCTGTGTTCCTCACCTTGTGCTCAGTGCTTTACATGCATTATCTCATTGAATCCTCCCAACAACTCTGTTATTAGCCCTATTTTACAAATGAGGAACATTTTGAGGCTCAGAGAGTTTCTGAGCCTCAAATCTACCCAAATGTGTTAAATAACCTACCCAAATATCTTAGTCTGCGTGTGTGTGTGTGTGTGTGTGTGTGTGTGTGTGTGTGTGTTTTGAGACAGAGTCTCACTCACTCTGTTGCCCAGGCTGGAGTGCAGTGGCACGATCACGGCTTACTGCAACCTCCACTTCCCCAGGTTCAAGCAATTCTCCTGCCTCAGCCTCCTGAGTAGCCGGGATTACAGGCGTTTGCCACCATACCCAGCTAATTTTTGTATTTTTAGTAGAGACAAGATTTCCCCATGTTGGCCTCTTAGTCTGTTTTTGCATTGCTGTGAAGAAATAACTAAGACTGGGTAATTTATAAAGAAAAGAGGTTTAATTGGCTCACAGTTCTGCAGGCTGTACATAGTGCCAGCATCTGCCTGTCACGAGGGCCTCAGGAAGCTTACCATCACAGTGGAAGGTGAAGGGGAGCCAGCGTGTCACCAGGCAAGACAGTGGGAGCAAGAGGGAGCAGGAGCAAGAGAGAGTGAGGGCAAAAGAGAGTAAGGAAGGAGGTGCCACGCTCTTTTAAGCAATCAGATCACATGTGAACTGCCAGACTGAGAACTCACTCATCACCAAGGGATGATGCTAAGCCATTCATGAGGCATCTGCTCCTGTGATCCAATCACCTACCAGACTCTTTTTAACAACCAGCTCTTCTGGGAAATAATAGAATGAGAACTCACCCACCACCCCTCCCCACCAAAGGGCATTAATCTATTCACGAGGGACCTGCCTTCATGACCCAAACACCCCCATTAGGCCCACCCCCATGCTGGGAATCACATTTCAACATGAGGTTTGGAGGGGACAAACATCCAAACCATATCACCAAGGTCACACAGCTAGTCAGTGATACTGCCAGAATTGAAACAAAGTTTTGTATGTCTGAGCACAAAATCTATATTCTAACTGTTCAGCCACCTGCTGCCATGACAAGTAATGGAATTAAATAAGAAGAATACAACAAAATCTCACCTTAAAAAGCTTGTACCCAGCATTTTATGAAATAATAATATTTCTAGGCTAAAAATACTTCTTTCCAAATGCCTTAAAATATTGCTTATTCGTTTATTTGTGAATTAAATGTTTACAAGCATTTACTTATGCATAGGAACCAAACTATGGTAGATACAATTTTACTCCTTCCTTTAAGGAGAACAGTCTAAATTATATACACCTGAAAAAAAGAACATCAATGCAAGAGTTAAGTAATAAGAACATATCACAAGACAACAAGTCAACATATATCAACACATGTCATATGTAGTATATAATCGTAGAAAGGACTCACTAATCAGGAAGTTCTAAGACTGTAATTCCTACTATATTGATTCATTCGCTGAAAATGCCAGTTGAGCATAGCACCAGGCCAGAGAGTGTCCTGGATGGGAAGGAAAGGGAGGACTTTGAGAGAGCAGTGTCACTGCACCTGCAGCACTCTGATAAGCTCAGGCTTGCCAAGCACCTGAAGAGAAGTGGGAAGATGCTGTAGTTTGAATATGGTTTGTTGATCCTCACCAAATCTCATGTAGAAATTTGATCCCCAATGTTGGAGGTGGAGCCTAATGGAAGGTGCTTGGGTCATGGGGACAGATCCCTCATGGATAGATGAATGCCCTCTGACAGGGAGGGGTGGTGAGTAAGTGAGTTCTCACGCTATTATTTCCCATGAGAGCTGGTTGGTATATAAAAAGAGCCTGGCAACTCCCCACTCTCTCTCTTGCTTCCTCTTCTACCGTGTGATCTTTACACTTGCATGCTCTGCTTCTATGTCCACTATGAGAGGAAGCATACTGAGGCCCTCACCACATGGCCAGTCATGATCCTTCCAGCCAGCAGAATTATGAGCCAAATAAACCTACCTTCCTTTCTTTTCTTTTCTTTTCTTTTCTTTTCTTTTCTTTTTTTCTTTTCTTTTCTTTTCTTTCTTTCTTTTTCTTTCTTTTCTTCTTTCTTTCTTTCTTTTTGACAGACTCTTGCTCTGTTGCCCAGGCTGGAGTGCAGTGGCACAATCTTGGCTCAATGCAACCTATGCCTCCTGAGTTCAAGCAATGCTCCTCTCTCAGCCTCCCGAGTAGCTGAGATTACAGGCATATGCCACCGCACCCAGCTAGTTTTTGTGTTTTTAGTAGAGACAGGGTTTTACCATGTTGGCCAGGCTGGTCTCGAACTCCTGACCTCAGGTGATCCTCCTGCCTCAGCCTCCCAAAGTGTTGGGATTACAGGCGTGAGCCACCATGCCCGGCCTAACCTTATTTCTTAATAATTACTCAATCTCAGGTATTCCTTTATAGCAACATAAAATGGACTAAGACAGAAGGTGATGGAAAATTTCCAAAAGATTAACCTGGACCTTTAACAAGAGGTGAGGGATACTAACACCCAGAATGATTGGGACTCCACTGCTAAAGACAGGAAAAGGTTAATGTAAACCCAAATTAGGATAAAAATGATGAATGCAAAAGGAACGGAGCATATGGAATGTTAACAGATGGCAGAGGGAAAGCCAAACTACCAGTTTCCTATTTTATATCATCTTGATCATGGAAAAAGATTTGATCAGGTGAAAATATCACAAAGAGGGAAACTGAGCTCAGGATAGGAAGAAAAGATGGAGAAAGAGCACACAAAAATTTAAATTAGTTCAAATTTCCAGATCAAGAGAAATTACTGCCCAAGATACTAAAAGGATATTTAGATGTGATCTCAAGAAACATATTCAATGATCTTTGAGAAATTATGCTAGAAGATTTTAATGGGTGAGTGTCCCATTTCAGATAAAGGAGAAAGACTGATACACAGATCTCGAGACCAAGAGGTATGGTGTTGATCTTTAGCAAAGTTCTGCACCTGATTATTAAACTAAAACAAAAGAGGTAAGTACAAGAGCTCATTTGGGTTCACTGTGAATGATCACACCAAAGGAATAATGTTTCACAGTTACTAGCATAAATAGACCCGGAGACTGTTGCAGGAAATTGCATACAGAATCTTGACTGTAGTAGGCTTTGGACAAAGCATTTTATAATCTGCTTATGGAGAAGATGAAGTAATTTAGACTTTGAAATATCACAGTTTGGTGGAGTCATAGAAGGTGAAACAACAGGTAAGACACAGCTTAATGAGACAATTGATTTGGTAGCCAGATCTGAAGACATTTTCCAGAATTCATCACAGAGTGATGACATGACTAAATATGAAAAAGACGTTATGGAATATGAAGGATAGACTGAGAAGGTTTAATATTGATTTAATTAGTGTGAAAGATGGAGAGAAGGAAGGCGAGGCCATATTTGAGGTGGAAATGGCTGAGAATTTCTAGGGCAGGAGATAGAACGTGACTCCACAGATTTAGGAAGCACAACATATCTTTTTTTTTACATTTCCATAGGTTTTTGGGGAACAGGTGGTGTTTGGTTACATAAATAAGTTCTTCAGTGGTGGTTTCTGAGATTTTGGTGCACCCATCACCCAAGCAGTATACACTGTACCCAATGTGTAGAGCCTTTTATCCCTCACCCCCTTCCCACCCTTTCCCCACGGCCCCAAAGTCCATTGTATCATTCTTATGTCTTTGGATCCTCATAGCTTAGTTCCCACTTATGAGTGAGAACATACGATGTTTAGTTTTCCATTCCTGAGTTACTTCACTTAGAATAATGGTCTCCAATTCCATCCAGGTTGCTGTGAATGCCATTATTTTGTTCCTTTTTATGGCTGAGTAGTATCCCATGGTATATTTGTGTGTATATGTCACATTTTCTTTATCCACTCATTGACTGATGGGCATTTGGGCTGGTTACACATTTTTGCAATTGCGAATCGTGCTGCTATAAACATGCGTATGCAAGTATCTTTTTCGTATAATGACTTCTTTTCCTCTGGGTAGATACCCAGTAGTGGGATTGCTGGATCAAATGGTAGTTCTACTTTTAGTTCTTTAAGGAATCTCCACACTGTTTTCCATAGTGGTTGTACTAGTTTACATTCCCACCAGCAGTGTAGAGGTGTTCTCTTTTCACTGCATCCACGCCAACATCTATTATTTTTTGATTTTTTTAATTATGGTCATTCTTGCAGGAGTAAGGTAGTATGACATTGTGGTTTTGATTTGCATTTCCCTGATCATTAGTGACGTTGAGCATTTTTTCATATATTTGTTGGCCATTTGTATATCTTCTTTTGAGAATTGTGTATTCATGTCCTTAGCTCACTTTTTGATGGGATTGTTTGTTTTTTCTTGCTAATTTGTTTGAGTTTCTTGTAGATTCTGGATATCAGAACTTTGTCGGACAACATGTCTTTATTTATTTATTTATTTATTTATTTATTTATTTATTTGTGACAAGGTATGTCTCTCTGTCACCCAGGCTGGAGTGCAGTGGTGCAATCATGGCTAACTGCAGCCTTGACCTCCCAAGCTCAAGCAATCCTCCCATCTCAGTCTCCCAAGTAGCTGGGACTACAGGCGTACACCACCACTCCCAGCTATTTTTTTGTAAAGACTGGGTCTCGCCATGTTGCCCAGGCTGGTCTCCAACTCCTGGGCTCAAACGATCTGCCTGCCTCGGCCTCCCAAAGTGCTAGAATTATAGGCGTGAGCCGCTTCACCCAGCCGGGAAGTGCAATATATCTAAAGCAGGGTAAATAATAAGAAACATTGTAGTGAAACTGCAGAACACTAAAAACAAAGAAATAATCTTATAAGCAGCTAGAGGTTTTTTTTTTTTTTTTTTTTTTTTGGCAGATTACTCACGAAAGAAGAAATTAGATTGTTACCAGATTTCCCAATGGCAACAATAGAAACCAAAAGATAGTGAAACAGTATCTTCAAAGACCTGAGAACTGGATACCCAGCATTTCAATAACGAGGGTGAAATACAAATAAAAACTAAGATAATTTGACTAACTTTTTTTTTCCTAAGAGTCAGGTCCCTTACAATAATAGGTTCCCAGCTAGAGTGCAGTGGTACCATCATAGCTCACTGCAGCCTCGAACTCCTGGGCTCAAGGAGCAATCCTCCTGCCTCAGCCTCTCCAGGAGCTGGGACTACAGCCCTGTGCCTCCACATCCGGCTTGTGCTTCTAAGATGTACTTCAGAAAAAAGAAAAATTATCCCATTAAGAAGAGATGGAAGGAGTGAAAAAATTGGTAAGTATAATAAATCTAAACGAAATTGTCAGTACAAAAAAATAAAGATGAGAACAGTAATATATAATTTGTGAGTTTAGGACAGAATTAAAGAACAGAGGTAAAACACTGGACAAAAGTAAATTAGGAAAGAGGTGACTGGAGTTAAAGTGTTCTGCGCGACTTTGCATTTGTGTGGGAAGGGGATGGAGATTTAACTCTGATCTTTGTCAAATATATGCGGCAAAATGTCAATGGTCTTTATGGGGGCTGGGCGCAGTGGCTCACACTTATAATCCCAGCACTTTGGGAAGCTGAGGTGGGTGGATCACTTGAGCTCAGTCTGGTCTACGTGGTGAAACCCCGTCTCTACCAAAAATACAAAATTAGCCAGGTGTGGCACGTGTCTGTAATCCCAGTTACTCCAGAGGCTGAGGCAGGAGAATCACTTGAACCCGGGAGGCGGAGGTTGCAGTTGAGCCGAGATTGCGCCACTGCACTCCAGCCTGGACAATGGAGCGAAACTCTGTCTCAGGAAAAAAAAAAAAAAGTCAATGGTAGTTGCTAAAATAATATAAATAAGATATATAACTTCCAAATCAGTAGAAAGGGGAAATGGCAAAAGCCAATAAGAAACAAACAAACAAATACCAATCAACCCCAAAGCAGTATACAAAAAAGTAAGACAAAAGATAGTAAAAATAAGTCCAGATATATCAATAATCAAAGTGAATGCAAACTAACTAAACTCATCAGTTAGTCAGTAATTGTCAAACTGCATTTAAAAAACCCAAGAGACACTCCTAAAACATAGGAATTTGGAAAGGTTGATAATTTAGTCAAATTATCCTCTATGTTTAGTGTTTTTTATGTCTTAAGAAATTCTTCCCTACTTCACATGAACCACATGGGTTGAGATTAGGGGAGATACAGCACCCCAAGGAAATGGGGATTGAGTGCCACCTTGGGAGTAATGGCCACTGGGCTGGTCATAAAACAAGTGGCAGGACAGAGGCAGAGACACTAGCTCCACACGTTCCAGTCACTTGAACATATCTCAGGTGAAGATGGTGGGCTCTAAATCGTAAAGTCCTGTTCTACTGCTTATTAGATATCTGACTACCTAAACCTCAGTTTTGGCTGGGAGCGGTGGCTCACACCTGTAATCCCAGCACTTTGGAAGGCCGAGGCAGGTGGATCGCCTGAGGTCAGGAATTTGAGACGAGCCTGGCCAACATGATGAAACCCCTTCTCTACTAAAAATACAAAATTAGCCAGGTGTGGTGGCAGGTGCCTGTAGTCCCAGCTACTTGGGAGGCTGAGGCAGGAGGATCACTTGAACCCAGGAGGCAGAGGTTGTAGTGAGCCAAGATTGTACCATTGGACTCCAGCCTGGGCAACGAGAGCAAAACTGTGTTTCAAAAATAAAATAAAATAAAATAAACCTCAGTTTCTTCATCTATAAACAGAGGATGATGAGGAGGAATTGATAATAATACCAACCTCACAGGACTTCAGAGAAGATCAAGCTGAACAATGCCTTTAAAAGTTAGCACTACACCTGGCACAGAGGCACTGTGCATCGTGCTAGCTCTCAGCATCATTGCTGTTTATACACCAAGCATTTTTTGAGCTCACCCAGTCCTCAGAGGGCCTGAAAACTACCTTTGAATAATTGAAGGTCACTTGTGAAAGAGATTATGAAGACCCTAAATTAGCAGGTGGGGAATCGATGGGTGACTGTTGCCAGCAGGTGTTTGCACATGTGTGGGAACATAGGGCCAAGTTTTTCTTGCTAAGAAAGCATACATTTCTCCAAGATTTCTTGCTGAATGTCTCACAGGCTTCATTTCAGCATCTGTGTCACCCATGTCATTGGACTGAGACCTCTCCCTGTTGACTTTCCCTGGTTTCTCCTGGGGCCTTTATGTACCCCATCATTTAGCCACTTGAACTTGAACATCTGCATGAAACTTTCAAGGATGTATGCCACATTGTGCCATTTAATTATGATGCTTTCTCACTCACCTAGTCTATCAGAAGGACAATGCATTCTTGTCTGTTCCCATCTCTTCTCTTCTCCGAGCTGCTGAGGTCATGTGGGGAGCTGGGTTACTCATGTGTATGGATGGATCAAAGTCTGGTTACCCATCAGGCAGTGCCCTAGTGTCTGGGTTGGGGTTCTGTGGACTGGGAGTATGGGGTACCCAGTGGGGGCAGGAATAGGAGGAACCAAGTTTGCTTATCTCTTCCCAGTGGCACAAAAATGGTGGGGAACAGGCCCAAAAGTCAGAAGTGGGATGGAGGTTGGAACAGAGTAGGGAGAGATGGAGCAGGCAAAGCTGGAAGGAGAAGGTGGCGGTGGAGAACAGACCGCACCTTCCTGTTAGTTCTCAAAGTGATTGTTCTCATTTAAAGACATAGGCTGGGCCGATGCCAGTGAGCAGCTAGCGTACGTTTCTTCATTCCCTGCTCTGGACCTGGCTTTTTTTGCATTATCCTATTTGTCTTCATCTTCACCACAGCCACTGAGTGTGTTATTACTCACACCATTTAACCACGAGGAAACAGCTTAGAGGTTAGGTAACTTGCCCAAAGTCACATAGCTAGCAACTGGTAAGTAGGGAATCGTCTCCTAAATTCAGTATGTCACATGGGACTTGATAAGCATCTCCTAGGACTTTGCCCAAGACTTAGATTTTGCAGTCGGCCATGGAGGCTCCACTGAAGTCACGAACGATAGAATGCATGTTGAACGGTAGAATGCATGATAGAAGCTTAGGAAATTTCTACTGCAAGTCTCTTATGGTGGCTTATGCCTGTAATCCAAACACTTTGGGAGGCTGAGGTGGGCAAATCACTTGAGGTCAGGAATTTGAGACTAGCCTGGCCGGCATGGCAAAACCCTGTCTCTACTAAAAATACAAAAAAAATTAGCCTGGCATGGTGGTGTGAGCCTATAATCCCATCTACTCCGGAGGCTGAGGTGGGAGGGTGGCTTGAGCCCCAGGAGGTGGAAGTTCCAGTGAGCCAAGATCATGCCACTGCACTCCAGCCTGGGCAAGAGCACAAGACTCCAACTAGAAAAAAAAAAAAAAGAGAAATGCACCTCACTTCAGTGATGGCTGCTCCCCACTGTTGTGACTACATTTGAACACAGTGTGGTTGGGTATGATTGGGTCTCCATGGAAACAAAGCTTCCACAGACTTCTGCTTCCAATCTCTGAGAATTAATTTCAAACACAGTTTCAAGACTTGATCTGCACTGCATTTTTACACATGAGCCCTCTAAGGCAGTGCAGGGTAATGGATGGGAATGCAGGATTGGCTGTCGGGCCTGCCTCTGCCATTTACAGAATGAACACTTGTGACAAGCTATTCCCTCTCTCCAGGTCCCAGTTTATGCCTCTATAAAATAGGGCTATGATAGTACTTACCTCATACATTTGTTCTAAGTATTATTACATTATTAAGGAAAATAAGTGTTAGCTATTATAATTCCTCCCCACCCACCTGTTCCCCTCCTGCTGCCCCTGTCTCCAACACTGGTTTGCTCAGGACTTGTTCTGTTTTAGCACTGAAAGCTCGGCATCCTGGGAACCCCACTAAGGTTTGAGGGAACCAGGATGGTCAGTTGCCCTCCCCAACACTTCAGCCAGAGACATCATAATAGTCCAGATAAACTGGTGGCCAATGGAGCTCAGGATGGTTTGAGTCCAAGATTTACGTTGATAATTCAAAATCATGACAGTTTTGTGGCCACTGGATATAGAATGATAGCTCAGAGGCACAGAAAACTCAGTGAAACCAAAGGTAAGTCCAACTAATTATTCAATTCTGAGCCCTCAAGGGCAGGAGCTGTCTTGTTCATCTTTGTATCTTCCTCCACACTCAGAAGAGTAAATTGTTAAATGAGTGAACAACAAATCCAAAAACCCATAGTGCAGGTTAGGTGCCATGGCTCGCGCCTGTAATCTGAGCACTTTGGGAGGCCAAGGCAGAAGGATCATTTGAGCCCAGAAGTTTGAGACCAGCCTGGGCAACATAAGGGAGATACCGTCTCTATGAAAACAAAAACATCCACAGCTCAGAATGATCTCAAGTCCCAGGCCAAGAGCTGTTTCAAAAAATGTCCTGGGCTGAATTTTTTTTTTTTTTTTTGAGATTGAGTCTCGCTCTTGTTGCCCAGGCTGGAGTGCAGTGGTGAGATCTTAGCTCACTGTAACCTCTGCCTCCCAGATTCAAGTGATACTCCTGCCTCAGCCTCCTAAGTAGCTGGGACTACAGGCACGTGCCACCATGCCTGGCTGATTTTTGTATTTTTAGTAGAGACGGGGTTTCACCATGTTAGCCAGGCTGGTCTCAAACTCCTGATCTCAAGTGATCCACCTGCCTTGGCTTCCCAAAGTGCTGGGATTACAGGCGTGAGCCACCACACCAGGCCCAGGGCTGATTTTTTAAGGTCTTATGCTAGGAATGACCTTGGCCTGCATCTAAATCTGGTTCTGGAATGAAACTGGAGTAGGCTCTGCCCCTGGAGGGGGAGATCCCTTCCAATGGGATTCCTTATAGCCTGCATGAACCTGGTGGACTGAACAAAGTGGGGGAACGCGGGGAATAAAAGACAAAGACATAAGAGTATATTTGGAAGAAGGGGACAGGGGGCACCTTGCCTGTAGTAGACAAGGGCCCTGAGCTTTACACAGCCCTCTGTATTTATTGGTAACAGAGATAATGAGAAGAGAAAACGGGGTGGTGGTTGTTGGGTAATTGTCAGTCGGCCATTTGGTTCACAGCAGGCTTGCGAGACTGCATCCTTTGAACAATAGGTGCTAGATTTCTCAGTAGATAACTTCAAGGAGCCCGGCCCCCAGGGAGTGTTGGCCCTCAGCAAACCTTTCGGTGGCAGGTGCAGTGTGAGTTTGCTCACATCCTGCATTCATGATAAACAGTTTGCTGTTTGATCATACAGCGTCCAGTGGAATGCTGAGTTGGTCACAATCTCTTTGGCCTTTTTGGCTCCCAACAATTCCTTCCTGGAAAATCATTCATGAGTCACTGTGTGGTTAAGGATTGACACGTGCTCCTACCTGCACTGCAAACTTTGTCTTTAGAACTGGTGTGGTTTTAGATAGATTTATAAATAAATTTATAGATCATGCCTAATGCATGATGATTCAGGAGGGAAGCCTTCTCCCAAAGAACAACAGATGATTTTCTGGGGCCCTCTGCTCACAGCCAGCGTGTCCCCCAAGCCCTCAGGCTCCTTATGTATGTATGGGACACAGAGAAGGTTTCAGAATATGGAGAGAAAACATTTCCATTTGCTGGGAATCTGGGGCCAGGGACATGGATTGTTCTCAGTGTTCTGAGCTGGAATAGTGGCAGGGCCTCGTCACTGTTATGTGGCAGAGAAGAAATGCTATAGGAGACTGACCAGGTGCTCACACTCTGGTGTCAAACAGTCCTGGCCGTGCCTCTTACCAGATGTGATGTGAGACCTGGAGAGGTGACTCACCCTCTCTGAGGCTCAGTTTCCTCATCTGTAAAATGAGGAGAATAATAGTAGTCAGGTAGTTGTGAGGTTTAAAGGACCGCATCCATGTAAAGATGTGTAATATGGGTCTACTACAGGTCAGAACCCACAACCACTGTTACAGACACACCTTGGAGATATTGCAGCCTCAGCTCCATACCACTGCAATAAAGTGAGTATCACAAGGTTTTTTGTTTCTGAGTACATATAAAAGTTATGTTGGCTAGACATAGTGGCTCATACCTTTGGGAGGCCAAGGAGGGAGGATCACTTGAGCCCAGGAGTTTGAGATCAGCCTAGGCAACATGGCAAAACACTGCCTCTACAAAAAATACAGAAATTAGTCAGGCATGGTGATGCACGCCTGTACTCCCTGCTACTAGAGAGGCCGAGGTGGGAGGCTCGCTTGAGCCCAGGGAGTGAAGGCTGCAGTGAGCTATGAGCATGCCACTGTACTCCAGCCTGGGCAACAGAGCAAGACTATATTTAAAAAAAAAAAGTTATGTCTACACTATACTGTAGTTTATTAAGTGTACAAGAGCATTATGTCTAAAATACAATGTACCTATCTTGATTAAAAATACTTTATTGCTAAAAAATGCTAATGATCATCTGAGGCTTCAACGAGTCATAATCTTTTTGCTAATGGAGGGGGCTTGCCTTGATGGTTGCTGATGGATCAGGGTGGTAGTTGGAATGGCAGCGGCAGTTTCTTCAAAGAAGACAACGAAGTTTGCCACATTGATTGACTCTTTCACAAAAGATCTTTTTCTTTTTTTTTTTTTTTAACATGCAATAGAATTTTATGTTGAATCATCGGAAAACCTTCCTGCCACTAAATACTATCAAGATTGCAAGATAATTACTCCAGATAAACAATGACAATCACTTCCCATGAAAATATTTACAGCTACTAATGATAAATGCTAAAATATTTGTTGTATCAACTTGTGCTTAACAGGTAGGAGTGTAGATTGTTAGGTCATTTTTAAACTTTCATGTTCTATTAACTATTGTTCATTGTTTGCCTAGCTATGCTATTGTAAAAAGAAATGTTGTAAACTCTTGGTGTACATAATGAAGCAGAAAAACAATGCATTTGTACATAAATTAAGCTACTAGGTTAATTTCTTTTTTTTTTTTTTTTTTCTGAGTTCCCTTAGTATTTATTGATCATTCTTGGGTGTTTCTCAGAGAGGGGGATGTGGCAGGGTCATAGGATAATAGTGGAGAGAAGGTCAGCAGATAAACACCTAACGAAGGTCTCTGGCTTTCTTAGGCAGAGGTCCCTGCGGCCTTCCGCAGTGTTTGTGTCCCTGGGTACTTGAGATTAGGGAGTGGTGATGACTCTTAACGAGCATGCTGCCTTCAAGCGTCTGTTTAACAAAGCACATCTTGCACAGCCCTTAATCCATTTAACCCTGAGTTGACACAGCACATGTTTCAGAGAGCACGGGGTTGGGGGTAAGGTTATATAGATTAACAGCATCCCAAGGCAGAAGAATTTTTCTTAGTACAGAACAAAATGGAGTCTCCTATGTCTACTTCTTTCTACACAGACACAATAACAATCGGATCTCTCTTTCTTTTCCCCACATTTCCCCCTTTTCTTTTCGACAAAACTGCCATCGCCATCATGGCCCATTCTTGCTGGTCGCTGTCTCTTCGGAGCTGTTGGGTACACCTGTAGAACGGCTGTCACTTCACACTTGGAAGGTTGCACAGCGGCCAGGCAGAGGTGCTCCTCACTTCCCAGATGGGGCGGCCGGGCAGAGGCGCTCCTCACTTCCCAGACGATGGTTGCCCAGGCAGAGGCGCTCCTCACTTTCCAGACGGGGCGGCCGGGCAGAGGCGCTCCTCACTTTCCAGACGGGGCGGCCGGGCAGAGGCGCTCCTCACTTCCCAGACGGGGCGGCCGGGCAGAGGCGCTCCTCACTTCCCAGACGGGGCGGCCGGGCAGAGGCGCTCCTCACTTCCCAGACGGGGCGGCCGGGCAGAGGCGCTCCTCACTTTCCAGACGGGGCGGCCGGGCAGAGGCGCTCCTCACTTCCCAGACGGGGCGGCCGGGCAGAGGCGCTCCTCACTTTCCAGACGGGGCGGCCGGGCAGAGGCGCTCCTCACTTCCCAGACGGGGTGGCAGCTGGGCAGAGGCTGTAATCTTAGCACTTTGGGAGGCCAAGGCAGGCGGCTGGGAGGTGGAGGTTGTAGCGAGCCGAGATCACGCCACTGCACTCCAGCCTGGGCAACATTGAGCACTGAGTGAGTGAGACTCCGTCTGTAATCCCAGCACTTCGGGAGGCCGAGGCGGGCAGATCACTCGAGGTCAGGAGTTAGAGACCAGCCTGGCCAACATGGCAAAACCCCGTCTCCACCAAAAATACAAAAACCAGCCAGGCGTGGTGGTGTGTGCCTGCAATCCCAGGCATTCGGCAGGCTGAGGCAGGAGAATCACAGGAGCCCGAGGCAGGGAGGTTGCAGTGAGGTGAGATCACGCCACTACACTCCAGCCTGGGCAACAGAGGGAGACCGTCTCAAAAAAAGAAGAAAGAAGAAAGAAAGAAAGAGAGAAAGAGAGAAAGAGAGGACAAAAGATTTCTTTACAGCATGTAATGCTGTTTGATGGCATCTTGCCCACAGTAGAACTTCTTTTGAACTTGGAGTCAATCCTTTCCAACCCTGCATTATCAACTAAGTTTATGTGATATTCTAAATCCTTTGTTGTCATTTCAAAAATGTTACAGCATCTTTACCAGGAGTAGATTTCATCTAAAGAAACCGCTTTCTTTGCTCATCTGCAAGAAGCAACTCCTTATCTGTTCAAGTTTTATCAGGAGGTTGCAACAATTCAGTCACATCTTCAGACTCCACTTCTAGTTCTTTTACTATTTACATCACATCTGTAGTGACTTTTCCCACTGAAGTCTTGAATCCCTCAAAGCAATCCATGAAGGCTGGAATTAACTCCTTCAAAACTCCTACTAATGTAAATATTTTCACTTCCTCCCGTGAATCACAAATGTTCTTAATGGCATCTAGAAATGCTGAATCCTCTCTAGAAGAGTTTCAATTGACAGTTGAGATCCATCAGAGGAATCACTGTCTAAGGCAGCTTTAGCCTTACAAAATGTATTTCTTAATAAGACTTGAAAGTCAAAATAATTTCTTGATCTGTGGGCTACAGAGTGAATGTTGTGTTAGCAGGCATGAAAACAACATTCATCTCCTTGAACCTCTCCATCAGAGCTCTTGGGTGACCAGGTGCATTACCAGTGAGCAGTAATATTTTGAAAGGCATCCTTTTTTCTCAGCAGCAGGTCTCAAGAGCGCACTTGAAATATTCAGTAAACTGCACTATAAAGAGATGTACAGTCATCCAGGCTTTGTTCCATTTGTAGAGCACAGACAGCGTAGATTTAGCATAATTCTCAAAAACCCTAGGATTGGGCCAGGTACAGTGGCTCATGCCTGTAATCTCAGCACTTTGGGAGGCCAAGGCAGATGGATCACTTGAGGTCAGGGGTTCGAGACCATCCTGGCCTGGCCAACATGGTAAAACCCCGTCTCCACTAAAAATACAAAAATTAGCCAGAGGTGATGGCATGCGCCTGCAGTCCCAGCTACTCGGGAGGCTGAGGCACGAGAATCACTTGAACCTGGGAGGCAGAGATTGCAGTGAGCCAAGATTGCACCACTGCACTCCAGCCTGGGTGAGAGAGTGAGACTCTGTCTCAAAAATAATAATAAAATAAAACAGAACCCTAGGATTTTCAGAAAGGTCAGTGAGCACTGGCTTCAACTTAAGGTCACGAGCTGCACTCACCCCTAACAAGAGAGCCAGCCTGTCCTTTGAAGCTTTGAAGCCAGGCATTGACTTCTCCTCTCTAGCTAAGAAAGTCCTTGATGTCATCTTCTTCCAATAGAAGGCTGTTTTGTCTACGCTGAATATCTGTCGTTTGGTGTAGCCACCTTTATCAGTTATCTACCTTAGCTAGATCTTCTGCGTATCTTGCTGCAGCTTCTCTATCAGCACTTGCTACTTCATTTTGCACTTTTATGTTACGGAGATGGTTTCTTTCCTGAAACCTCATGAACCAACCTCTACTGATTCCAACTTTTCTTCTGCAGCTTCCTCACCTCCCTCAGCCTTTGCAGAATTGAAGACGGTTGGGGAGGATCTTGCTCTGGAATAGGCTTTGGCGTAAAGGAATGTTGTGGCTGGTTTGATCTTCCATCCAGACCATTCAAACTTTCTCCACATCAGCAATAAGGCTGTTTTGCTTTCTTATCATTCATGTGTTCATTGGAGTAGCACTTTCAATTTCCTTTAAGAACTTCTCCTTTGCATTCACAACTTGGCTGTTTGGCCCAAGAGGCCTAGATTTTGGCCTGTCTTGGCTTTCTAAATGCCTTTCTCACTAAGCTTAATCATTTCTAGCTTTTGATTTAAATTGAGAGATGTGCAACTCTTTCTTCCACTCAAACACTTAGAGACCATTGTAGGGTTATTAATTGGCCTAATTTCAATATTATTATGTCTCAAGGAAGAGGAAGGCCTGAGGAGAGGAAGAGAGGTGGGGGAGTGACTGGTTGGTGATCACAACACACATTTATCTATTTATATGGCGTGGTTCCGCAGTGCCCCCTAAATGACTACAATAGTAACAACAAAGATCACTAATCACCACGAAGACATAATGATAACGAAAAAGTTTGAAATATTGCAAGAATTACCAAAATATGACAAAGGGACGTGAAGTAAGCCCATGCTGTTGGAAAATGATGCCAGTAGGCCTGCTCGATGCAGGGTTACCACAAACCTTCTATTTGTAAAAAAAAATTCAATATTTGCAAAGTGCAACAAAGCAAAGCACAATAAAATGAGGCATGCCTGTATCGTTACAATTTTAATCCAACATAAGCACCCTACACAGTATGTTCCAAAGAAATACCCCCTAAATCAAACGCAGAAAGGAGTGTCAAATAGCAAGCTCTCAATAAATGTTAGCTACTGTTATTAAGAGCTGTTAAACCCAGGCGCGGTGGCTCACGCCTGTAATCCCAGCACTTTGGGAGGCCAAGACAGGCAGATCACCTGAGGTCAGGAATTCAAGGCCAGCCTGACCAACATAACGAAACCCTGTCTCTACTAAAAATACAAAAATTATCTGGGCATGATGGTGTGTGCCTGTAATCCCAGCTACTCAGGAGGCTGAGATAGGAGAACTGCTTGAACCTGGGAGGTAGAGGTTGCAGTGAGCTGAGATCACACCACTGCACTCCAGCCTGGGCGACAGAGTGAGACTCCATCTCAAAAAAAAAAAAAAGCTGTTAAATTATAATCGGCTTCCTGTGTCTCAGAGTCAACTAGCTTTCCTGGGAATGCCAGCAGAAGCTCATTTAATAAATTCCATGAGGCACATCTCAGAAGTCCCATTCTTGCCCAAAATGCATCACCTAAATCTAGTCATGAGGAAACCTCAGACAAACCAAAATTAAGGGAGATTTAAATGAAATAACTGGTCTGTATGTTTCAAAAATGTCAAAGTCATGAAAGACAAAGAGATGGCTGAAGAACTATTCAGATTAAAGGAGACAAGACTGTGAAGTCAATGCATGATCTTGGATTGGACTCTGGACCAGAAAGAAAAAAATGCTATAAAGGATATTATTAGAACACTTAGTAAAATTCAAATAAGGTCTTTAGATTAGGTAATAATATTGTATGATCGCTAAAACTTCTGGTTTTGATAATTGTCCTATGGTTATGTAAGAAAATGTATGTGTCATTGAGATATACAGCCCAAAGTATTTAAGGGTACAAGGTCACAATACCTCAAACGTACTCTTGAACACTTCAGAAAAAAAATAATATGTAATCTGGGCACAGTGGCTCACACCTGTAATCCCAGTAGTTTGGAAGGCTGAGGCAGGTGGGTCACTTGAGGTCAGGAGTTCAAGACCAACCTGACCAACATGGTGAAACCCCATCTCTTCTAAAAATACAAAAATTAGCCGGACACGGTGGCATGCACCTGTAATCCCAGCTACTTGGGAGGCTGAGCAGGAGAATCGCTTGAACCCAGGAGGTGGAGGTTGCAGTGAGCCGAGATCACGCCACTGCACTCCAGCCTGGGCAACAGAGAGAGACTCTGTCTTATAAAAAAATTAATATGTAAATATTGAAAAGTAGTGACAAAGCAAATGTGGCAAAATGTCTCTTGGTAAATGTGGGTTGAGGGTATTTAAGAGTTCTTTGTGCTTTTTCTACAACTTTTATGCACATTTGAAATTATTTTAAAATAAAAAGTAAAGTATATATAAATAAGAGGAAGCTAGGAAGTGACAAAACCATTAAAGGAAGAATAAGAAACTGCAGCTCGGCCAGCAGCCAGCTCTCTACTGGTTCCCACGTCAGGTGCTGTGAGAAGCCCTTTGCCTCTCGGTCCTGTGTCCTCACCATGCCCCCTTGTGGTCAGCCTGGAAAGGGCAACTTGATAGTTACAGGCTGCTTCACATCTGCCCCTCACGTGGTGACAAGTCCTGGCGCGTTGGCATGGGTGGTACTGAGAAAGGCGATGGATCCAGGGCAGTGCAGCGGCCAGTGGCAAGGGATGAGGCGGGGTCTCCAATGGCATCGTTTGAACTGCCTGCAACCTTTTTACCTACATGTCTCATGAAGGGATCAAGGAGAAAAGCACTGCGGTCTGGGAAAAGACTTCTAGCACTGAGATGCTGCCTTCAGGGGCAAAGATTAACCTGGCTCCCCGGAAGAGGAGCGGTGCTCATTGTCAGACAGAAGAGGGCATTGTTTTCGCCCGTGTCATCCTTTGAATTGGCACCGACAGGCTTTGGCCGCCAGCTGTGCCCACTGAGTGTGGTTTCACAAATCTGCAAATTCCCAGGGCAAGATTAGGGTGAGGTTAATGGGACAGGGTCAAGTACAAGTTCAGGGGCAGATCATATCTTTACTTTGTTACTCTGTTCATCGTGGATTTTTCTTCATTAATTTTTGATTTTTCAAAATATTGCACTGAATGTTATTTAGCTTGATTACTGAGTTATTTGGCAACTCCTTAAATTTTGTGCCTAAGGCTAGTGTCTCATTTGCCTTGTCCCAGTCCTGTCTTGACAGATCTAATCCATTAGTCGTATCACCACCAGCTCAGAGCTTGCAATTAGGACCTTTTGTACCTATAAAGAAAGGACTGGCAAAAGGAATTAATCCTGAGAACATAAATACCTGCTTTTTTTTTTTTTTTTTTTTTGAGGCAGAGTTTTACTCTGTCACCCAGCCTAGAAGACTGGAATGCAGTGGCGCAATCATAACTCACTGCAGCCTCTAAATCCTGGGCTTAAGTGATCCTCCCATCCTCCCACCTCAGCCTCCAGGGTAGCTGGGGCCAGAGGTATACACCACCATGCCTGGCTAACTTTTTTATTTTTAGTAGAGACAAGTTCTCACTATGTTGCTCAGGCTGGTCTCAAACTCCTGGGCTCCTGCCTCGGCCTCCCAAGGTGCTCGGGTTACAGATGTGAGCCACTTGCGCCCAGTCAAATGCCTGCTTTTGATGCCACTTCACAGCCAGCAACTGGAGACCAACTTCTTTATCTCCAAGTCTCAATTTCTTCATCTGTAAAATGAGGATAGCAATTGCTCCTTTGCAGTTTATTCTGAAAACAGAGTATCACCCCAACTGAGTACCCCTACGGGCCAGGCACCGTGCTGAGTCTGCCCTTTAGTTATAACCTCTCTAAATTTTCACAGCCCTACCATGTAAGAGATACTATTATCCCCATGTTAAAGGTGAGGAAAAGGGCACAGAGAAGTTTGGTTATTTGTCCAAGGCTGAACAGCCAGTAAGTAAAAGTGTATATGCTTTAACGTCATCAGTGTTCCCGACATGAGATGACCCCCATGCCCCCGGAGATATTTGGCAACATCTGTTAAAATTTTTGGTTGTCACAACTCGGGGATGCGGTTGGCATCTAGTGGGTAGAGGCAGGGGATGTTGCTAAGTGTCCAATAATGCACAGGATGGTCCCCACAACAAAGTGCTATCTGGCCCCAAATGTCGATAGTGCCGAGGCTGAGGAGACTGCTCTATGCTATGCTCCCGAGTCAGAAAGTTACATGAGTACTTAGCACTTAGTGCTCCGTGAAAGGTAGATATTGTTGTGGTTGTTGTTGTTATTACTTTTTGTCTCTATGGCTGGGGGTTCCCGTGGCTTCCAGGGAAGCCGAGTTCCCTTGGCACCGCACCCACACTGTGATCAAGAACTCCGTCCCTAGGTCAAACATGGTGGCTCACACCTGTAATCCCAACACTTTGGGAGGCCAAGGTGGGAGGATCGCTTGGGCCCTGGAATTCAAGACCAGCCAGAGCAACATGGTGGAATCCTGTCTCTACAAAAAAACACAAAAATTAGCCAGGCATGGTGACATGCACCTGTGGTCCCAGCTACTTGGGAAGCTGAGGTAGGAAGATTAGATTACTTGAGCCTAGGGGATTGAGGCTGCAGTGAGCTGAAATCGCACCACTGCACTCCAGCCTGGGTGACAGAATGAGACCCTGTCTCAAAAAAAAAAAAAAAAAAGAACTGGTCTCTGGAGTCCATTAGAGCATCATACATCACATTCAGCAATGATTTATTGAGCATCTGCTGCTACATGACAATCCTGTTCCAGGCAGCACAGACACACGAAGGTGCCCCTGCCTCTATGTGGCAGCCTGGTGGAGAGACAACTTTAGACAAGGAAACACACAAGCTCAGAGATAATAAGATGTTATAGTGCATGCCATGAAGTGAAAGACCTGGGCGCCATGAGAGAGAAGAAGAGGGAAGACCCTGATGGGGTCAGGAGGCCAGGAGGGCTTCTCTGAGGGTGTGACATTTAAGCTGAGCCCTGAGGCCAGAGGAAGGAAGAGCACTGTAGGCAGAGAGAACAGCTGTGCCAAGGCCCTGAGGGAGGAACAGAAAGCCAGGCAGTGCAAGGGCAGACCAGTGGGGGAGGAAGAGGGGAGTAGAGTGTTATGACCTGGGAAATGTGAACAGGTAGAGGCCACATTAAGAAGTTTGGTCTTTGACCAATAAAAGCCCTGGAAGGATTTTAATCAGAGAAGGCCTGCCCTTCAGAAAGTGACTCTTGAAGTCCAGGCACAGCCCTGTGTGGAAGATAGTGTTTGAGGCTGAAACCCAGAGTGTGTCATCATCTGGAAACAACCCTGCAAAGGTGAGGTTTGTCACAGTTACACAACCTTAACTAATGCACCTTCCTCCCCGCAAACTCTAAGCTGGTTGTGAAACATGACGATGGAGCATTTTGCATATGTTACAAAATTATTGTTAATGCTCATTCATTTTTGGACAAAGACCAGCATCAGTCACTGGAAACACCTGTTTGGATCACGAGGCTTGTCTTCTGCCAGGAGTGGGGACTTTCCTGCAGGCTTCTTGTTTCTTCTTGCTGCTTTTGGGTGACTCAGCCTATGACACTTTTGTTCCTCCTGAAATCTCCATATCTTGCCTTTCTCAAATTCCAAGGTAGCCTTTGCGCAACATATCAGTCTCCACTGACTCCTGAACCATCAGGGCCCATAGTGGATTGCTGTATGGGGGCCATGTGTCTGAACTCCTGATCCTCATTTCGGCCCATTCATGTGACATGCATGGAGCTCTTCAGCAGGGACTTACTGACCAGGACAAGACCTTGAGACTTTGAGGGGATCCGATTGTCACTGCACAATCAAGGACAGTATTCCCAAGAGTGGATGTTGCTCAAGACAGTCCAAGGAATTCTATGAAGAAAAGGACTCCGCAGATAATAAATTTTGGACACCCCGTTTCAACACAGTTAAGCGGCTTTTTATAATTACAGGACTTCTCAGAACATTTAATATGCTAATGTGCATTCTAAATCTCCAAGAAAGAATGATGCATATTTATCTTTTCTTCCAGGTGCATCTTGGAGACTGGTGTTTGCAAGTATATGGAGCAGGAAACTTCATCCCAAAGATGGAGACCCCGGGGCTGTCAGCAGGCGTTAGGCAAGTGCCTCAAAATTCCCAATTCCCAGCAAGAGAAGCCAACTGAAGGATGAGACAGGGTTTCTGTCTTCCCTGGGTCCTCCAGTACTACATGGAGGGGTTGGAGTGAACCTTCTGGAGGTGGGGTCAATGACTCCTGGAGGTAGGGGAAAGCTTCCTTTGACTCAGTTGCACACAAAGACAGAAAACGTGTTTGCATGGGCATTGTTTAACCTGCTTAAAAGAATGAAAAGCTTTTAGCACTTTTTTCTTTTTCTGTAATTACTAAAGAAGTACATGTTTTTGCAAAAAAAAAAAAAAAATCAAACAATACACAAGTATATAGAGTAAAAAGTGGAAGTCCTCCTTTCATCTCATGCCCTGCATCCCTCCCTGCACCCTGCAGTGTTCCACATTAAGGTTTTGGTATGCCTGGTTTGGTGGGTGAGAAGGTTAATCTGGAGTCAGCACTCTGAGATTGAATCTCAGCTTTGCCACATGCTAGCTCTGTTTCCCTGGGCACAAGCCTCAGTTTGCTCATCTTTAAAATAAAGTAGCCATAGGAAGGGCTTGGGGGCTATGGGGTGAGATGAAACACAGAAAGCCCTAATGCAGCACCTGCACCAAGTTGGATTCAGTTAAATTTGGTGGTTAGAATTTTCCTTCCAGAATCCAGGCATTTTTTAAAAGGTCCAATTTTATTCTATGGATGTGCTAATTCGAGAATGGGGTCCATCTCTTAATCTGTTCATGTGACTCTTTTTTAAGTCCTCAAGGGCAGTTTCTATGCAGAAACCACTATTTAGAGGTTTACTTTATTTTTTCAAGTTAATACTCAAATTGTCAAAGCTGGAAATTAAAAAAAAAGCAGATTACTTGACTTTCTTTATTCTACACATTAGCTTGTTTTTAATGCTAGGAACTAAGAACTTTTCTAGGACTTTGATGGAATGATTACTATCTTAGAAAATGCCATGCCTCCATAAATATATGTGCCTACTATGTACCTGCAAAAATTAAAAATAAAAACTTTGTTAAAAGAAAAAAAAAAGAAAATGCCATGCTTTTAAGTTCAGCTTACAAAAGTTCTCATTCTTTTTATAAATCCAGCTAGGATTTCCAGATAAAATACAAGTTGCCCAATTAAATATGAACTACCCCAAGTTCAAATCTACCTACTGTTCTATATTTTTATTTGTTAAATCTGCCAATCCTAAACCCAACAAACCTAAATAATTACTTATAAGGGGTTTGTGGCTGATTTATAAACATTTTATACTTTATTTAAGATGCCCTATTTTCTTTTAAAAGTTCTTCAGTTGTCTGAACTAACAAAAAAGCTACTTTTAAAAAATACTAAATCATTTGAATTCTAATAAACAAAACATTGATGATAACCTAAAGTGTTTACAAATGTTCCAGAACTGTATTCAGACAAAGGCTTCAACGTAAAGTCATGAATCGGAATCAAACCCTACCACGTGCACATTTTATAAGAGAGTTACAAGATTTTCTATATAGTTGGCCAAGCAGCTCTCGTTAAGTCCATGAAATACTGCATATTCCATCTTAAAACACACAAAAAGATTATACCATGGCTCTGAGTCTCTTAAACATTTCTACACTTTAATTCTAAATCTTTTTTCTGGTTGGAAGATGCCCATTCACCAAGAAAGACAATTAACCATTCCCTAGAGCTCCTATTTTTTGTTTGTTTGTTTGTTTTGTTTGTTTGTTTTTCATTGAGATGGAATCTCACTCTGTCACCCAGGCTGGAGTGCAGTGGTGCAATCTTGGCTCACTGCAACCTCTGCCTCCCAAGTTCAAGCCATTCTCCTGCCTCAGCCTCCCAAGTAGCTGGGATTATAGGCACCCTCCACCATGCCCGGCTAATTTTTGTATTTTTAGTAGAGACGGGGTTTCACCATGTTGGCCAGGCTGGCCTTGAACTCCTGACCTCAAGTGATCCACCCACCTCAGCCTCCTAAAGTGCTGGGGCTACAGGAGTGAGCCACTGCACCTGGCCCAGAGCCACCTTTTACCAGAGATTCAACCAGGCCCGAGGTCTTAGGTTGCAGACAACAGGGAGATTCACTGGAGCACGAACTCAGGAAACCATTTCCTTCCATGTACTATTTGGGGTTATCTTATAGAATTCCTGGCATGCTTGGCCAGGATGCTGCCTGGATGTATGTTGGGGATAGATGTATAGTTTTCCCTGTGGCTGTGGCCACAGACCCATCACCATAAGAGGGGTTGGTCCGCAGACCCCGATGCTGGCTTGGAGTTATTCTTATTCCCTACTCTTTTCACAGAATTGTCTTTGCCAAAGTCCATTAATATACCTTGATTGGATTTTGCTTTTTTTTTTTTTTTTTTTTTTGCTTTACAGATCTTCATAGTTTCCTGCCCAAATCTCTAAAAGTCATTTTGCCTGAGTTGATATCCTACAGTTCTTACAAGACCTTTCTCTCCCAGGGTCACACAACTCTCGCCAATATTAAAGTAATATCAGCTTGAATCATGGGTCTCTCCATGGGTTTCACGGGCTATTTGCTCGCAGAGTCCAGGGACAGTTTCCTCATCCATTCCGTCAGATCCCCAATTGCTTTCTCTGGCAACACACTGCTAGTATTTGTACAGTAAAACTGCCTTAAAAAATTAAGTAATTCAAACTACTCTTGACCTTACTTTACACCACCAGGGCAATTAGAGTCACAGTCTGGGTGTGTCTGAGGACAGCAGGCCGCCAAATCCCAGTGATTTAGAGAAAACCGAGCAGAATTTCCCATGCCTCCTGCCTCATTGTCCCCCAGCAGAAGGTTCCGTCACCTCAGGTGCCCTCTAGGGTGGACCACTTCCGAGTTCATCCACTGTCAGGAAAAGGCACATGGCATGCAACCGCAGGACCGATGACTAGATGTCAGAGCTGGCTCCCGGTTGGGATATGAGTGACTTTGTGGAGGATGGCGCCTAAATGAGGCATGCCAATTTCCGCACCAGGGTGACGAACATAGGGGCTCCTAAAAGGCTAGCCCAATGTATCTGTATTTCCTTGGGGATTAAAACCCATGATCTTCAGTTCCTCAGAGAACTGAAAGTTGCAACGAGAAATCCAGTAATTCCTGTTATCTGCAGGCTTTATAAGTCAGTGGAGCCTGTGGAGGTGGCCAGAATCCGGCACTCCAAGCATTGCTGTCTTCTCACGGAGTCTTGAAGCCAGAGCAGTGCCAGGATGTCACGGGAGCTGGCCCCACTGCTGCTTCTCCTCTCCATCCACAGCGCCCTGGCCCTGAGGATCTGCTCCTTCAACGTCAGGTCCTTTGGGGAAAGCAAGCAGGAAGACCAGAATGCCATGGATGTCATTGTGAAGGTGAGCCCCTTTCCTGGGAAGAGGATCCCAGACACCCCTCACACCCTCTCTCCTGTCTTCAGACTTTAAGAGACTCAAGGAACTTAAAGTTGGCCCTTAGGCGGAATGTAGAAGCTGGCTTGGAACAATAACCACTTCAACTCTCTGTAACTCCTGCCATCATCTTAAAACAGGGGTGCTAACAATGGCTCCCTCCAGGGTTGCTGGGGGGACTACAGGAGTTGGCAAAAGGAAAGCTCTTAATGTAGTATCTGGCTCATTATACGTTCCAGATAAGGGTTAGCTGTTATGATTTTTATTGCTATTTATTGAATGCCTGTATCAGGCACTATAAGCACATGGTTTCATTTCATAATCTTTATGAAGAGGGACTATTACTCCCCATGTAGAGGTGATGAGCAAAGAAAGATGACATAACCTTATACAGCTACTCCTTTTCACCAGCAAAGCCCAGCTCCTTTCTCTCTCTTTCCTTTCTTTTTCTTTCTTTTCTTTTCTTTTTCTTTCTTTTTCTTTTTTTCTTTCTTTCTCTTTCTTTCCTTTCTTTCTTTGTCTTTTCTTTCTTCTTTCTTTCTTTCCGTTCCTTACTTTTTTCCTTCCTTCCTTCTCTCTCCCATCCTCACCATCCCTCCCTCTCTTTCTCTTTCTTCCTTCTTCCCCTCCTTCCTTCCTCTCTCCCCCTCCTCTACTCCCCCAATCCTTCCACCTTCGCTTACGATTTCCTTGGGTGATATACCCAATGTCTGGGGACACTGCTTGCTTTCTCTGGAGTCAGTTGACTCCCTTTATCCTACAGGTTAATTTATTTTTGATGCTGGCAACTTAACCCTTTCCCAGGACTCTGGAAAGGTACTTATTACCTTAGGAAACCTGAGGCACCATGGTGTGGTAGGGGGGCCAGGAGCCCTGGGTCCAGATTCCACCTACCAGACTTGTGAGCTCTGGAGGCCCTGCACCTCCCTGAACCACCAGCTCCTCTCAGTAAAATGGCGACCACGCCCAAATACCACCTGTAGCACTGGCTGGTGAAGAGAACTCAGGGTGCCTGAGGAGCCCAGCAGAGCCTGCAGCAAGGCGGGTATTCATGAGCCAGAGCCGCTGCTATTGCTCTTATCGGGAAGGAGGATTGGAGTGAGGACTGGCAGGCTCTGTTCTTATTTGGACGAGCCTCTCAGACCCGGGTGGCCCTGCCCTTTGGGAGGTACCCAAGGCCTTCTAGATGGTGTTGTTTAGCCAGGATAGCAATGCCAAGCCTGTGGGAACCATGACAAGATTATTCAATGCAAGGCAATGATTTTCCCCACTTCACACATGGCCCGTGGAGCCTGGGTAGCCACCGAGTTCCCATCTCCTTCCTCACTGATGCAACCCGGCTGTCTTTTGGTTCCTTGGTGAGTCCATCATGGGGGCTTGAACTCTGCATCTCCTCTGAGCAGCTGTGTCCTGCAGAGCATGTCTGAAGTCCTTGTCAAGGCTGCCTCACCCTCCCCATCCTACCAAAAGGCCATCCCCAAAACACTGCAAGAGCCACCCAACAGGGCACTCACAGTCACCCGAGAATGCCAGGCATTCAGAATAGGATTATGTCTAGCACCCATTGACTAAGCACCTCCTGTAGGCCAGGAATTCTATATTCTGATTTAATACTATGACTTAGGTGATATTGCCCCCACTTCATAACTGAGAAAACAGAGGCTGAGAGTGGCCCCTTATCCAGGTTTCCATAGCCAGTAAGGCGAAGAGCCAGGATCAAACACATCCCTGCAGCCCAGCCATAGAAGCTGAGATGCCTTCTCCACTCTTCCATCCCGGATTTATCGCTTCAGAGACTCAGCAGCATCATGCTGCCATCATTCTGACCTGCACTGGGGAGGCTGGAGAGTGAGGGACGCCTGCCTTCTCCATCTTGAGGTTGGCCCCCGCATACCATGGGCAGCCCTCCAGATGCTGACCCCTCCCTGGCTGAGTCTCCCCTGTCTGTGCGTTCTCAAGTGTGTCCTTAAAGAACAGAGCTTGCTCATCCAGCAAATGCTCAGTGAAGCTAGACCTTGCGTCAGACACACCAGGGCACTAAGGATGTGGCAGTGGCTGTGGGAAGCATTGCCTCCCTCTTCACAGAGCTTACAGCAGAGAGCAGTGGTCATTTCAGGAGTGCTTGCGATGTGCCAGGCCCTTAATGTGCAGTATTTAATCCAGCCTCACAGCCACTCTGATTATTGTGCCCATTTTGCAGAGGAGGCAAATGGAACTCAGAGGTGAAGTGAGTTGCCCAAATAGTTGTGGAGCACGTAAGTGGCAGAGGGAGGGCTGGAGCCCAGGCTCTTCCCACCATGCTGAGCTGCTCCCTATTTAGAGGCAGGAAATAGGGTTTCACAAGCCACCCTCTGCCCCAGATCTTTCTTTTCTTCTCTTTCTTTCTTTTTTCTTTCTTTTTCTTTCTTTCTCTTTCTTTCTTTCTTCTTTCTTTCTTTCTCTTTCTTTCTCTTTTTTCTTTCTTTCTTTCTTTCTTTCTTTCTTTCTTTCTTTCTTTCTTCTTTTCTTCTTTCTTTTTCTCTTTCTTTCTTTTTTCTCTTTCTTTCTCTCTCTCCCCTCTCCCCTCCCCTTCCCTCCCTCCCTCCTTCCCTCCCTCCCTCCTTCCCTCCCTTCCTTCTTTCCTTCCTCTTTCTCTATTCCTTCCTTTTTTTTTTTTTGGACAGGTTCTTGCTCTGTTGCCTAGACTGGAGTGCAGTGGTGCAATCATAGCTCACTGCAGCCTTGACCCCCTGGGCTCAAACAATTCTCCCATCTCAGCGTCCTGAGTAGCTGGGACTACAGGTGCACACACCATGCTGGCTAATTAAAAAAAAAATTGTAGAGATGGGGTCTCACTGTGTTACCCAGGCTGGTCTCAAAGTCCTGAGCTCAAGATCCTTCTGCCTCAGCCTGCCAAAGCACTGGGCTTACAGGTGTAAGCCACCATACCTGGCCTGCTCCGGATATTTTAAGACCCCTCCAGACCATCTCTTTCCCTCTCCCCAGGCCCACTTATAACACACCTTGCTTGAATTCTCTGAACACTAGGCGAGCACAACCCAGAAATTCCTCTTCCCCTCCTGTGAACAGAGTCAGGAATTTGGCCTTAGTCAGGGAGATATCAGGGTTTCAGGTCTCAGCTCTGGAAGGTTTTCTCCCTGGGGCTCTCATCCTGGGAGCCTCTTCTTGAGCTCCTGGTCTGAAATTTGAGCAGGGAGAACATGTGTCAAGAGGGATTAGAAAATGGAATATTTGGCCGGGCGCGGTGGCTCATGCCTGTAATCCCAGCACTTTAGGAGGCCTAGGCGGATGGATCACCTGAGGTCAGGAGTTCGAGACCAGCCTGGCCAGCATGGAAAAACCCTGTCTCCACTAAAAATACTAATTTTTAGTAAAGCTAGTTTGCTGGGCGTGGAATTGCTTGAACCCAGGAGGTGGAGGTTGCAGTGAGCCAAGATTGCACCACTGCATTCCAGCCTGGCTGCAGAGCAAGACTCCATCTCAAAAATAAATAAATAAATATAGTGGTCAAGAAGGTGCTCTGTAATGTAGATAACCTATTGTCCTGTATTCACTCTGTGTTCAAATTACTAAACCTCCTGGAGCCTCAGAGTACCCAACTACACTAGCATTAAGGACTAGCATCAAAGAGTTATCATGAAAACTGATGAGTTGCTGGGCGCGATGGCTCACAGCTGTAATCCCAGCACTTTGGGAGGCTGAGGGGGGCCGATCACCTGAGGTCAGGAGTTCAAGACCAGCCTGACCAACACGGTGAAACCCCATCTCTACTAAAATACAAAAACTGGGCATAATGGCAGGCACCTGTAATCCCAGCTACTCAGGAAGCTGAGGCAGGAGAATCGCTTGAACCCAGGAGGCAGAGGTTGAACCCAGTGAGCCAAGATTGCGCCACTGTGCTCCAGCTTTGGCAACAAGAGTGAGACTCTGTCTCAAAAAAAAAGAAAACTGATGAGTCAATGATAAGAGGTAACTCTTATGAAGCCCTTCCTATGTGTCAGGCACCATATTAGGCATGTTATATAAGACAACTCATTTAACTTATATTAAATAAGTTAGTTAGAAATGCACCTGTCATATTCTGATAAATTTTGGCCATTACCTCCCACAATTCCTTCCATCAAGCAGTTTTCTTTTTTAAATAAGACTTCGATTTTAATTATAAAGATCTAACTTTTAATTTTTTTTTTAAATTAAACAATGATTTTAAAATGAAAATAGTCCTTAGAGATTATTTTTAAAATACAGAAACCTGTAAAGAAGAAAATAAATCATTCATTACCCTGTCACTTGAAGGTAATAGTTGTTGGCATTTGGGTAATTTTCTTACAGGCATATGTAAGTCTGCATGGGTTTCACAGCACGGACACCATCCTGTGTCATCAGTTTTATATTCTGCTTTATATTATAAATATTTCCCATGATGTTCATATTCTTTTAAAACATGGCTTTAATGCTATATAATGCATTATCCTGTGTTTGCAACATAATTCATTGAGTGATTTTCTGTTTGGCAATACCTAGATTGTTTCCAATTTTTTGTTGCAATACATCTTTCTCTTTGATCTGTACAGGTAATAATAATTTGTTTCATGTCTCCTATATGGCTGGCACTATTCTAGCAACCCCATGAGGGACTGATATTATCATCCCAATTTATAGATGAGGAACCTGAGGTGCAGAGAAATTGTGGATATTTCCTTACAATGAGAGACTTTTTTTTTTTTTTTGAGTTGGAGTCTCACTCTATCACCCAGGCTGGAGTGCAGTGCTGTGATCTCGGCTCACTGCAACCTCTGTCCCCCAGGTTCAAGTGATTCTCCCGCCTCAGCCTCTTGAGTAGCTAGAATTACAGGCATGCGCCACCACACCTGGCTAATTTTTGTATTGTTAGTAGAGACAGGGTTTCACCATATTGGCCAGGCTGGTCTCGAGCTCCTGACCTCAGGTGATCTGCCTGCCTCGGCCTCCCAAATTGTTGGGATTACAGGCTTCAGCCACAGCGCCCCGCAGGAAGACATTCTTCAGAGTGGAAAAACTGGGTCAAAGGGTGTACATATTTGAAAATGCCTTCCAGAAAGGTGTGGCAGTCACAGTGACTAAATCGGCAGACTGGCTTGGCCAGCGGCTACCAGCTCCCAGGAGAGCCCTGCGTGGCTGATGCCATGGAGTTCAAGCTGTCCATGGAAGGCTCCAGCCTTAGGACGTTATTCTCCTCATCAGTCACTAAACAGGTGGACCTCCCGCCTGGGGCAGCCTCCTAAAGGCTGAACCCCCAGTCATGGAGGCACCTGGGCAGGTGAGTGCTGGTGTCTTTCACTCAGTCCTTCTGAAGATGGAACTGGAATGTGTGCTCTTGAAAGACAGGACCACTGGCATAACCCTCCTACTCCATGTATTTGGTGGCTGTGTAAGAGGACATAATTAACCTTGGGGGCCAGGCACGGTGGCTTATGCCTGTACTCCCAGCACTTTGGGAGGCCGAGGTAGAAGGATCACTTGAGGCCAGGAGATTGAGGCTGCAGCAAGTCATGATCACACAGCTGCACTCCAGCCTGGGTGACAGAACAAGACCCTGTCTCAGAAAAAGATACCAACCTTGGGGATGCCTTGTCCTTGACCAACAAATCCTGTGGCATTGAGCCCACCAGGATCCCATACACAGAAAGGCCCCCGTGGGCTTGGTCACAGAAAGGGCTGTGGGCTCGGTCTGCACCCTGGCCTCCAGGCTGTTGCTCACTTTGAAGGAGCCTCTCCTATATTCTTTTCTCTCTGAGAGCCTTCTCATCTTTCAGGGTCCATTCAAATGTCACCTCCACCGTAGAGCCCTTCCAAATCCTCCGAATAGAAGCAATTAATTACTCCTCAACACTTCCACAGCTTGTGACTTATTTAGTGCAGGTTTTTGTTTTGTTTTGGTTTTGGCCTCACATCATAGCTAGCTGTTTCCATTTGTCTCTCCTGCTGGACTATGAGTCTTCCAGAGCAGTGACTGTGGTTTTTTTGTTTTGTTTTTGTTTTTTTATTTTTTGTTTGTTTGGTTTTTTTTCTTTTTTGAGACGGAGTCTTGCTCTGTCGCCAGGCTGGAGTGCAGTGGCGCGATCTCGGCTCACTGTAACCTCCGCATCCCAGGTTCCAGTGATTCTTCTGCCTTAGCCTCCTGAGTAGCTGGGATTACAGGCGCCTGCCACCACGCCCGGCTAATTTTTGTATTTTTAGTAGAGACGAGGTTTCACCATGTTGGCCAGGCTGGTCTCGAACTCCTGACCTCAGGCAATCTGCCCGCCTCGTCCTCCCAAAGTGCTGGGATTACAAGCGTGAGCCACCATGCCCGGCCGGGACTATATTTTAACAGTTCAACATGGTGGGCTTTGTAGTCACACAGACCTGAGTTCAAATCCTGGCTCTACCACCTATCCTGGCTGTATGACTTTAAGCTAGTCACTCAACCACTCTGAGCTTGGTTTCTGCCTATGTTTAATGGGCTAATAAGCATAGTTACCCCATAGGGTTGTTGTAAGGCTTGGAGCAGGTTTGCAGTAAATGTCAGCTTGTATTATTATTATATTATAATTATACCTCTTTGTTTCTAATCCAGTCTGTTATCTTTGCTTACTAAGGGCTTAATAAATATTTATTATTATTATTATTATAATTATTCAAGCAAAGCCAAGAGACAGGATATTGTGGGGAGGTCATGAGCAAGGGGCTCTGGGCTTGAATTGCATAGGTTCAAATTCTGCCTCCGCCACTTTCTAGTAGGGCGATTGGGAGTGTAATTTACTCAACTTTCTCTGAGTCTCACGCTCCTCTTTAAAATGTACATAACAAAAGCACCTACCTACCTCAGGGAATCCTTCATTTAGTTCAGAGAAGAAATTATTTTAATAAGCACTCAGTGCAATACTTAAAAACAGTAAGTGTCCAATAAAAGGTTTTATTTATCTGTGGTAAATGACCTCAAGCCCCTGGGAATTCTCTTTCTTGCAGATCATCAAACGCTGTGACATCATACTTGTGATGGAAATTAAGGACAGCAACAACAGGATCTGCCCCATACTGATGGAGAAGCTGAACAGGTAACACGGGGAAGGGTAGGCCCTCTAGGGCTCAAGGTCAAGTGCAAGGACACCTGAAAGCCCCTGGGAACTGAAAGTAATGTGAGATCCTGCACTTGACCACCAGTTCACACAGCCAGTGTTGCCCAGGAGTCCAACTGCCTTAGCCACGGTCCTGAGAACTTTCAACCAGTTGATTTTACTATGATAAAACAGAATGGGGAAATAGATGACGGGTCTGGACACAGAAAGAAATGAAAAAAGCAGATGAGGCTGAGCTAAAAAGTACAGTTATGAAGAAAATGTTGGAAAAAAGAGAAAAGATTAAAAACCAATAGTAGAAGAAAGATAATGAAATTACAATATGCTCACACACAGGAATATTATGCAGCCGTTAAAAGTCATGCTGGTGGCCAGGCGTGGTGGCACGTGCCTATAGTCTCACCTACCTGGGAGGCTGAGGTGGGAGGACCGCTTGAGCCCATGAGGTTTAGGCTATAGTGAGCCATGATCACACCACTGCACTCCAGCCTGGGCCACAGAGCAAGACCCTATCTCTTAAAAAAAAAATCGTGCTTGCTACAGAGTAAGTTAGAGCTAAATATTCCAGCATGGAATAATGGCCGCAATATATTAAAAAAAGCAAGTTGAGAATTGCAGGTAAAATAGCCCACTTGAGTCATCATGTTACATGAATAAGCGTGTGTTTGTGTTTCCATGTGCATAGAGATGAAAGACTGGAAGGATGCTCTCCAGACTGTTAATAGTGGTTACTTCTGGGGGGTGTGGTCGGAGAGCTGTGGTGAAAGGGGTTAGTGAAGGAACGAGGGGCACTTGCTTCTTATTTTAGTACTTTTTAAATCTGAGACTCTGTCGCCCAGGCTGGAATGCGGCAGCAAGATCTCGGCTCACTGCAACCTTTGCCTCCTGGGTTCAAGTGATTCTCCTGCCTCAGCCTCCCAAGTAGCTGGATTTAGAGTCATGCACCCACTATGCCTAGCTAATGTTTGTATTTTTAGTGGAGTCGGGGTTTTGCTATGTTGCCCAGGCTGGCCTCGAACTCCTGACCTCAAGTGATCTGCCCCTCTCAGCCTCCCAAAGTGCTGGGATTACAGGCGTGAGCCACTGCACCTGGCCATCTCAGCAAGAAACACTTAATAAGGACTTTTGAACAAAAGCCATGTCTGGGTCTTGGGCAGGGGCGAGATGAGATGGTAGATCCTGGTGCCATCATCCCCCAGCCTCCAGGCTTATCCATCATAGGGAAGGAATGTGTAGGACAACTGTAGGGACAGGCAAGAATCCATGTCAATCTGCCTAAGGGCTTCCCTTATAGTAAGAGAACTGAGTGGGGGACCTGCCTGAGTCACCCAGCCAGGAAGTGGCCAAGCCTACCTTTGAACTTGCGTCACATCTGATCTCATAGCCAGTGCTCTATTATTTGTCATCTCAGCCTTCCTTGGAGTGGCGCCAGTCAGGTTTATGGGAGACTGAGGGGACAGGTTTGTAGGGGACTGAGGGGACAAGTGGGTTCCAGTCGTCTCTACCACAGTCAGTCTGGGGCGAGTCTTTTCACCATCAGTGGTCTTGGCACTCCCCAACCTATCTAGATTGTCGTGGATTCCAGGCAGAGCCAAGCCTGTTTGTCCCTTTATCCCCCACAAGCCAGGATGGGCCTTAGTCACTTTGCAACTGAGTCACCACAAGCAGTTTGCTAACTCAGGACTTGGCAGGCTATGTTCAAAATAGGGCCAGTTTTCCCAAAGTGGAAGCCCGGCAGAACCTACTGTTCACACTCCTGGGGCCCCAGGGGCTGAGTCTGCCTTAGAATAATGCATCTGAAGTCCCAGGAATTTCTGTAAGGTCTAAGTTGGCCCCTAAATACCCCTTCTGCTTTTTTTCCAACTGAACCTGAGAATATGCTGCAGCTTTAGACATGCCCTAGATCTTTTTGTGAGCAGATAGAGTGAAACTGTGTTAGGCTCTGCCCAGAGTGGAGTTATCACAGGTTTGGTAAACACATAGAGAGAGTCCGCTTTCCCTGGTGCAGGTGAGGGGCAAGGTCAGTGGGACTTCATGGCTGTATCCCCAGCACCCAGGATATAAACAACAGCGAATTGAAATCATGGTCCCAAAGCTTGTGAAAAAAATGCCTGAGGGCTTTCAGAGGAGAGAATATTCCTGCTTATCATAAACGCTCAGGAGTGGTTCATGGACACAGACAGGTGGCCTGATGACATTTATTCCACCAGAAAGCATGAGCTACAGCTGCAGCCATGGGCATGAGTGGGGTCAGGGACTGATTCTGGCCCAGATTGTCTTCTAGGGTCTCAGTGGCCTCCCACAGGTACAGGCCAAAGCATGCGGGTTTTGGGGTGAGTTGGATCTAGGTTCAAATCCCAGCTTTGCACTTGCAAACCATAGAAAGGGGATAATGATAATACTCTCCTCATAAGGCAAGAAATAATGGCTGTAAAGATCCTGGCAGATGCCACATTCCAGCCAATCAATGGTGGCTCTTCTTATTGAACTCAAAGGTTTTGATGAACAGCGGCCCTTCCACATGATGCCATTGGGTGTCTGGAGGCATATTGGAAAGAAAGTAACACGTGCAGTAGGGGAATGTTTATTCTTCAAGATGCAGTGTAAAATCTTTGTTTTCTAGAAGTTCAAGGAGAGGCATAACGTACAACTACGTGATTAGCTCTCGGCTTGGAAGAAACACATATAAAGAACAATATGCCTTTCTCTACAAGTAAGTATCATCTATGCTCCCTGGAACATAGCCACTAATAAATCGTGAATTGAATCAAAATGCATGTCTTTTCTTCAAAACCAAATTTTGATTTCTAACCAATTCTCAGTGTCGATCAAAATAATTGCTGTCAAAACTAGGGGCTTAGGCAAAGTATGAACTCTTCAAGCTGAAAACACAAGGAGTCTCCAAACACCTAATTTGTTGGTTGGCTCCATGGTTGCCAGGCCGGGAGTTCTTTACTCCTCATAGTCAAGTCCTGGCCCAGGGCTGGAAAGCTGAGGTTCTCAGCACAGCTGATTCCTGAACTTCGTATTCTTTTCCTCTTCCTGCTAGTAATTTCTTAAGTGTGAACATTAACTTGTGGGTGCCACAGATAACTAGTATGGCTCAGATCTTCAGCTTCCAGATTCTCAACAGCTCCCTGGCTGTTGAGAAGGGTTGACTTAGCCTTGTTCTCAGGAAGACGATCCTGTGCTTGAGCCTGCTCTGGAGTCTAAGAAAGCCATGGGAACCTCCATCTCGGCTTCCCGAAGGTAGTAAGAAAAGGGCTGACTCAGCTGGGAGGACTTCCTTTTCCTTCTTTCAGGGAAAAGCTGGTGTCTGTGAAGAGGAGTTATCACTACCATGACTATCAGGATGGAGACGCAGATGTGTTTTCCAGGGAGCCCTTTGTGGTCTGGTTCCAGTCCCCCCACACTGGTAAGACCCGCAGGCCTCTCTCTCTGGGACCTCCCCAACGGCCCATGAATTCACAGCAGCCTTAAGCATGAGCTCAGTTTGATGCAGCCCATTAGGGAGGCATTAGGCTGGATGTGATAGTGCATTGCTTCTAATACCTCAATGTAGACGATGCAGTTCAGTGTGATGGCACCAGGCTTGCTTCTCAGAATGCCGTGACTCAAGACTTCCCCAGCCCAGAACCCACTTTCTGGAAGCAATGGTAGTCCACTCTCTTTGGAGAGTTTAGGCTCATGGAAATTGTTTTCTGCAATTCCTTGGTTCCTGTCAAGTACAACTCTTCCTTCCTTTTTAAAAATCCTGGCTGGGTGCGGTGGCACATGGCTGTAATCCCAGCACTTTGGGAGGCTGAGGTGGGTGGATCACCTGAGGTCAGGAGTTTGAGACCAGACTGGCCAACATGGTGAAACCCCGTCTCTACTAAAAATACAAAAATTAGCTGGGCATGGTGGTGCACACCTGTGATCCCAGCTACTCGGGAGGCTGAGGCAGGAGAATCACTTGAACCAGGGAGGCAGAGGTTGCAGTGAGCCGAGATCATACCACTGCACTCCAGCTTGGGTGATAGAGTGAGACTCTTGTCTCAAAAAAAAAAAAAAAAAAAAAAGTCCTAAGCAATGGCTTAGGCGAACCCCTAGCCTAGAGGCTCACTCTCCCTCCAGTCACTGCATCGCAGACTCCTCCACAGGCTGCAGCGGGTGAGGAAATCCAAATGGATTGCTCCCTGAACTCTAACAACAGTACTTGTACTGGCCCCTGACTAAGTGCCAGCCTCCCGTAATTCTTGCAATGACTACAAGGTAGGGAGTAGGATTATCTCCACTTTACATTTCAGGAAACTGAGGTTTAAAAAGGCATGGAGTCACCCAGCTACTGAAATGGACAGGCCAGGGTTGTAACCCAGGCCACCACCTCAGGAGCTCATGTTCTTTTTTTTTTTTTTTTTTTTCTGTTTTTGAGACAGGGCCTTGCTCTGTCATCCAGTCTGGAGTGCAGTGGCATGATCTTGGCTCACTGCAACCTCCACCTCCTGGGCTCAAGTTATCTTCGCCCCTCAGCCTCTCAAGTAGCTCAGACTATAGGCATGCACCACCACACTCGGCTCATGTTAAAATTTTTTATAGAGATAGGTCTCGCTATGTCGCCTAGGCTGTTCTTGAACCCCTGAGCTCAAGCCATCTGCCAGACTTGGCTTCCCAAAGTGCTGGGATTACAGGTGAAGCCACTGTGCCCAGCCAGTGGTTAACATTGCATGTTAACCACTATGCAGTGCTTGATGGAGTCAAGAATCAAATATTTTTTCAGTACCTACTATGTACCAGGCTCTGTTGAGGGCACTGGACAAGACAGAGGAGGTGACATTGGGCTGTGACCTGAAGAAGCCAGCCATACAGAGGGCTGGAGAAAGGGCATTCCACGTGGAGGGCACAGTGAGCACAAAAGCTCAGAAGTGGGAAGGAGGCTGGAATATTTAGGGGGACCAAAACGAGGATGAGGGAGGGCAGTGGAGGCCTGAGGAGGAGAGCTGGCGATGAGGACGCGTGGGGCCCTGGATGCAGCCTGCTGGGCTGAGTTCTGGCTCCTCTCTGTGTGACTTGAGCAGTGACCGCCCCACGGCCCGTGTCTGTTGAGGTAAGAGTGGGAATCCAGGCTAAGAATGAGGGGAAGTCCCGGGAGGAGGTGCTCAGAAGGCGACAGCTGCTGTTAGCAGGTGGGCCAGGCGCGACTTCCGAGGCTCAAGCACATGGCCACACTCAGGCTCTCTCAGTCCTCCAACGGTGGGGGAAGGTTTTCAGACACTTCACAAAAGTCTTTCATGAAGACCATGCTAGTTTTTAAATAGCTTTTTGGAACTTTTGTTCTTAATTATAAAAGGAGTATAAAACTGACAAACCTCAATTTTTTTTTTTTTTTTTTTTTTTTTTGACACAGTTTCGCTCTTGTTGCCCAGGCTGGAGTGCAGTGGCGTGATCTTGGCTCACCACAGCCTCTGCCTCCCAGGTTCAAGTGATTCTCCTGCCTCAGTCTCCGGAGTAGCTGGGATTACAGGCATGCGCCACCACCCCCAGCAAATTTTGTATTTTTAGTAGAGACAGGTTTTCTCCATGTTGGTCAGGCTGATCTCGAACTCCTGACCTCAGGTGATCCACCAGCCTCAGCCTCCCAAAGTGTTGGGATTACAGGAGTAAGCCAACACGCCTGGCCAATTTTTTTAAATTAGAAAATGTGTGACTGGGCTCGGTGGCTCATGCCTGTAATCCCAGCACTCTGGGAGGCTGAGATGGGTCAGTTTATACTCTTTTTGTAACTCCCAGCTGGGCGTGGTGGCTCACACCTGTAATCCCAGCACTTTGGGAGGCTGAGATGGGTGGATCACCTGAGGTTGGGAGTTTGAGACCAGCCTGACCAACATGGAAAAACCCTGTCTCTACAAAACAAAACAAAACAAAACAAAACAAACAAACAAAAAAACAAAGTTAGCCAGGCATGATGGTGCATGTCTGTAATCCCAGTTACTTGGGAGGCTGAGGCAGGAGAATCGCTTGAATCCGGGAGGCGGAGGTTGCAGTGAGCCGAGATTGTGCCATTGTACTCTAGCCTGGGCAACAAGAGCGAAACTCCGTCCCCCAAAAAAAAAGAAAACCTTTAAAAAAAAAAGCAGAAAATACAACCATAAATATATGCAATTTTTCCTGTTAATTAAAAAAAGAAAGAAGAGAGATAAAATGCATCAGAAACAAAAGAAAATACAGATTTGCCACACACACAAAAAGGGGAAAATAAAAGCACTCAAAATGCCAGCATGGAACACAGTTGTTGTAAGTAAAATGTTTATTTAGAAACAGAATGCTTGTTCCCTGGTACCGCAAGGAAATGTCAACATTCAGATAAAAAGTTTTCTCAGCAAGCCAATTTTACTTTCTGCAGAAAGGGTGCTCCTTGCAGATGGAACAATGGCAAGAGCACACCTGAATAAAGGAGGGAAGCAATTTTTGTCCCTTACTCAGCTTGTCCCTGCTACTGTGTCCTGTCTGTATTGGCTGGAGCCAGACCACACAATCTAAGCTAACCTGACTGGCTAATAATTTAAACCTTTCTTAAATAGGTAAAGGCAAGGGAGAACAAAGGAAAAGAGGAAGTTGCTTATGCCAAATGGGGAAGGGGCAAAGGCTGTGAGCTGGAATGTGCCTGTGAGCTGGAATGTCCAGCACAAATATCTTGGTTAAGGTACAAGGACATAGAATGTACTACGTGCCTGTGAGCATGTCTAACAGCTATACAGGATAGAGCTTAACAAAGAGTTATTAGCACAAAGCAAGGAGGCTTGAAGGAAGTCAGTCTTTAAAAGAAACTATTATTTCTAACACTTACGATTTATTCTTTAACAAGAAGGGAAACTTTGAAGAGGGAACTTTTTTACTTTCTACAACAGTCTATCAGCTTTCTCTTAGCCACGAAGGGCAACTGGGACAAATGAGTCTTTCGTGTACTAAAAATAGGCAGCCTAATGACCCCAAGATCATTAAAATCTCGGCCACTGGCTGTACCCTCTGGGAACTGGGGACCCAGACAATGCAGCCTGTGCCTTCTGGAGGGGAGAGCCTGTTTCCCTCCAGCAGTGTTTGTGAGACCTTGACAGGGGAAGTGTGTGACTCCTGCTTCTTTCCTGTTTCTCAGCTGTCAAAGACTTCGTGATTATTCCCCTGCACACCACCCCAGAGACATCCGTTAAAGAGATCGATGAGTTGGTTGAGGTCTACATGGACGTGAAACACCACTGGAAGGCAGAGGTGATGACTCTGTGTCAGCCGAATTCCCATCTAGCAGGGGCAGGCTCTGGTCCCTGAGTGGGATGAGTACCTCTCCAGGGAGGGGGAGGGGGAAGGGCATGTGCAGGCTACCACCACTTACAGCATTCTTTAAGGCCTTTCTTCAGCCCTAAGTATCCCTCTTGCTAAATCTGCCTGGGTACCCTGTATGTGGGCCTTGGAAATTGCCACACTTTCCCATTAATAACAGATGCCAACATTTACTGAGTGAATAGCTAGTGCCAGGCACTGTGCTGAGACTTGACATGGACAAGTTTATTTAATCCTCCCAATAATCCCTTGAGGTAGCTACAGTACCTTTCTCATTCCCACTTTGCAATTGAGAAGTGTGAGGCATAGAGCAGTCAGGATTGTTTCAGTTGCAAGGGACAGAATTTTAACATGGCTCATGAAAAAAAGGAGCAATTGATTCGTTTGTGTAACTGAAATGTCCAGGAGTACTTCAGGCATAGCTGGATCCAGGGCTCAGACAAGGTAATCAGAGCTTGATTTGTCTCTTCCTTTCCATCTCCTGGTTGCCCTTTCCTCTGTGTGGCTCCATTCTCAGGTTGGCTCCACCCATGGGATGGCAAGATGGCCACCAGCAGCCTCCAGACCCACTGATAAATTTTCTTTCCCACAAGGCAACAAATACTGTGGGACTGAGTCTCATTGGCTCTGACAGGGTCAGGTGTCCATCCCTGAACCAATCATTGTGATCATGGTGTTGAGATACTCTGATTGGCTAAATCTGTGTCCACCCCAGCTCCACCCCAAACTCATAGTTTGAGGTGGAGGAGGGATGGGTGGTCTCCCAAAGGAACTGGGGGTGCTGTTTTCACAGAAGGGGGCACACATTTGCCATCCCTATAGGCTCAGTTCTTTCCATTTTTGGAAGAGACCGCTGGTGGCTGTGAGGGTCTGTGAAAGCTCTTGGCAAATATGGAAGTGCACCCAAGAGTTCTTCTTCTGTACTTCTCTTTTCTTGTTTCGGAGTGTGACTCCTGTGATCCCCCTTCCTCCTCTTGAGTTTTGCTGCTCAAATGCAAAATGAATCAAATAAAGTGTGAACATAGTCCATCAGAGCTGGGGCATGGAAAAGACCAGGGGTGTATTTCATTGCTTATTAATAAATAGATCAAAAGAAAGTTTCATTATTTCCAAAAATTATGAAATCATTCACTTATTAAACAAGAATGTATTGAGCATCTATTGAGTGTTGGGCTGTGGGGAGGCATCAGTGGCCTAAAAGTGAACAAGAGGGGAAACTGTTCAGTGAAGCAGATTGGGATGTGATTCTTTTTTTTTTCTTGAGATGAAGTCTTGCTCTTGTCCCCAGGCTGGAGTGCAATGGTACAATCTCGGCTCACTGCAACCTCCACCTCCCAGGTTCAAGCGATTCTCCTGCCTCCCGAGTAGCTGAGATTACAGGCGTGTGCCACCACGCCTGGCTAATTTTTATATTTTTAGTAGAAACGGGGTTTCATCATGTTGGCCAGGCTGGTCTCTAACGCCTGACCTCAGGTGATCCGCCTGCCTTGGCCTCTCAAAGTGCTGGGATTACAGGCGTGAGCCACGGTGCCTGGCTAGGATGTGATTCTTGACTTCACCACTTGAACCTCCCAGTCCTGTGGCCTAGATCAGGTCACTTAATCTCTCAATCCTGTTTCTATAGAGGTTAGTGGGCCCTTGTACCTCCTATTGTTTATTGCTTCGAGGTGTAAATTTAAAAACACCTAGTGCTAGGCCTGGCACATAGTGCAGGTTCAGCAAATCATGTCTATATTAGCAGAAGCTGGTGATCACTGACGTTAAGGATGACACTCTGTCCTCAACTGAACCCATCAATCACGGGGAAAATTGTGATCACCAAGGTCAAAATAAAATGTTCTTGAAGAAAACTCTAAAGTCAGCAATGCCCCACCAAACAATAGCACAAACAAGGAAATCTGGCACTTCCTCTGGATTGTGGAATGTTGAAAATTCTGTTCCAAGAGGCTTGCAGGGAAAAATACTTCCAAGATAGGAAGTTTCTGTTGGTGGCCTTGGGTGGGGGTGGACAGCTCACTCGATGGTCCCCTCCCCGAAGATGCCTCCCGCCTCCTCAAGGGACTGAATTTTCACAGAAATAAGTTTCCAACTTCAAAACAATAGGAGAGAAAGAGTGATGCCAGGGTTGTAAATACACCACCCAAATTCACTTTTCCTGCTTGAAAACAAAAGGCGTTGATTCATTCGTATGTTTACACCCTACAGTAGTTTGAGCCAGGGACAAAAGATGTGAGGGAGTAGATTCACTGAAATTTTTTTTATCCACACCTGACTCTGCATGCTGAATTATGGAAATGTGGTGACTAAGAACAGCAAACATTCTCCTTCCTGTTAAGAACGCCCTCCCTGGTACGCACTCGCCTGTCATCGACTCATCAAAGCTGTGACTCAATTTTAAACAACAAAAAGAAATTTTTAAATACCTTGTATTCATTTGCTAGAGCTGCCATAACAAAGTACCATAGTGAAGACTGGGTAGTTGAAACGATGGAAAGTGAGTTCGTCACCGTTCTGGAGGCTAGAAGTCCCAGATCAAGGCGCGCCAGCGGGGGTGGTTTCTTTTGGGGGCCTCTCTCCTTGGCTTGTAGATGGCCATCTTCTTCCAGTGTCTTTACATGGTCTTTGCTCCATTTTTCTGTGTCCTAATTTCCCCTTTTTACAAGAACGCCAGTCATATTGGATTAGAGCCCATCCATGACCTCATTTTACCTTAATTCCCTCTTGAAAGGTTCTGTCTCCAAATACAGTCGCATTCTAAGGTGCTGGGGGTTAGGACTTCAACACAGGAATCTGGCCGGCACGGGAGCAAGGGGTAGACATGATTCAGCCCATAAGAGATCCTGTTGTTTACTGGGCCTGGGAGGCAGAGTCTTTGCTAGAGTCCTGCGTGAAAGCATTCTGCAGCAGCACCCACCAGGTGACAGTTCCAAATCTTGTCTTTTAGAATTTCATTTTCATGGGTGACTTCAATGCTGGCTGCAGCTACGTCCCCAAGAAGGCCTGGAAGAACATCCGCTTGAGGACCGACCCCAGGTTTGTTTGGCTGATTGGGGACCAAGAGGACACCACGGTGAAGAAGAGCACCAACTGTGCATATGACAGGTAGGAGGCCCTGCGGGGTGCTGCTGGCTCACCACAGTGCTTGGTGTGCACTAGGAAAGACGCAAGGTGGCTGGGCACTGTGGCTTATGCCGGTAGTCCCAGCACTTTGGGAGGCCTCGGTGGGTGGACCGCTTGAGTACAGGAGTTTGAGACCAGCTTGGGTACCATGATGAAACCCCGTCTCTACAAGAAATACAAAAATTAGCCGGGCATGGTGGCACACACCTATACTCCCAGCTACTCAGGAGGCTGAGGTGGGAGGATCGCTTGAGCCCAGAAAGTGGAGGCTGCAGTGAGCCAGGATCGCACCACTGCACTCCAGCCTGGGAAACAGAGTGAGACTTTCTCTCAAAAATAAAAAATAAAAATAAAAATAAAAATAAAAAAAGCACACGGCTTGGAGAGCTGAGTCTATTAAATGTCAGGCCCCTCTACTGGGTACCACTTGCAGTGTATGAACCACCGGACCCTATGCAGTGGCCCTGGGCACTGTAGCTTAGCAGAGGTAAGCACTGGCTTCGGTATCAGACAGGCCTGGATTTAAATCGTGACATTACCACTTCATATGTCTGTGACCAAGAGACAAGCTCTCTGTGTCTTTCATTTCCTCCCCTGTAAAATGGAAATTATCCTAGTGCCTCACTCATGAAGATCCGATGTGGAGTAAATGAAATAACACGTCAGGCTGCGAGCACAATGCCTGGCATACGGCAAGTGTTCATTACATTCATGGGCTGTTCATTGATCCATCACAAAGACTTACCGCAATTGATTCGCCCAATCCCCGTCATTAGGCATTAGGTTATTACTAAGGGTTTGCTGTTATAAATACTGCTAAAATCAATATCCTCTGTGCATTTTGTGCAAGTATTTATGATTTCCTCAGGAAGCAACCCTAACAATGAGACCAATTAGTGCAACAGTATTTATACTTTTAAAGCTTTAGCTACATATTCCTAAATGCAAATGCATACATTTAAGTCCTAGCATTTCCTTGTGCTTTTTAAAGTCCCTTCAGGGATTTTCAAACAGCTTTCATCTTTGCTCCTTCAATGCGGACAGAGTGGGGAGTGCCTGAGGCGTGTGAATGTTAGTGATCTTCCATCACAGAGACCACAGGTGGGGAAACCTCTAGGAGCCTGGTCCCAGGTGGTGGCCACAGTTCCCAGAGCTCAGCCTGCCACGAGGAAGTGTGAGATGGCCATCTGCATGAGAGCCACTAGGCCACTCGTTTTCACTTCCTCTCGGAGCTTTTTTTTTTTTTTAGACAGAGTCTCGCTCTGTCCCCCAGGCTGGAGTGCAGTGGTGCAATCTCAGCTCACTGCAAGCCCCGCCTCCTGGGTTCACGCCATTCTCCTGCCTCAGCCTCCCGAGTAGCTGGGACTACGGGCGCCCGCCACCACATCGGCTCATTTTTTTTTTTTTTTTTGTATTTTTAGTAGAGACAGGGTTTCACTGTGTTACCCAGGTGGTCTCTACTAAAACAGGCCACCGCGCCCAGCCTGTTCCTCTTGGAGCTTTTGAGGCTGGTGTTTCCTTTGCAGAAGTTATCACCCTGCAAAGTGGGAACCCAAGGCGGGGAGTTACAGGGGTCTAAGTGCCCAGACCATCCCCGCCCCCTATTTTGAAGGACTTCCAGCAAAGCCAGGACGATAGCCACTCACTTGAACATGGCAGTTGTGTGCCCTTGGGTAGGTCAAGTCCCTTCTCCAGCACCATTCTTCTCCCCTGGCTAATGAGTAGGAAGTGATTGAAAATGATACAGAAGAATCAGAAGGCAACATGGCCACAGTAGATCAGGTGGGGGGTAGAACAGGTTAGAAAAATATGTTTACTAAAAGGATCCTGATTTTATACACATGTATCCCAAAGGATGGTGGGATCACATGTGACATTTTAAAGATTCATTTCTTATTTTGATGCTCTGAATTTTGTTTCTTATAACAACATGTATAACTCTTGTGCCTTTTTTTCCTTTTTTTTGAGACAGAGTCCCGCTCTGTCGCCCAGGCTGGAGTCCAGTGGCACGATCTCGGCTCACTGCAACCTCCTGGGTTCAAGCGATTTTCCTGCCTCAGCCTCCCAATTAGCTGGGATTACAGGCATACACCACCATGCCCCGCTTTTTTTTTTTTTTTTTGTACTTTTAGTAGAGATGGGGTTTTGCCATGTTGGCCAGGCTGGTCTTGAACTCATGACCTCAGGTGATCCGCCTGCTTTGGCCTCCCAAAGTGCTTGGATTACAGGTGTGAGCCACCCTGCCTGGCCTCTTGTGGCTTTTAAAAAGTCATAGGCCAGTTGTGGTGGCGTATGCTGTAATCCCAGCTACTTGGGAGGCTGAGGCAGGAGGATCACTTGAGCCCAGGAGTTCAAGGCTTTAGAGCAACATGATCACATGCCTGTGAATAGCCACGGCACTCCAGCCTGGACAACATAGTGATACCTGTCTCAATACAATAAAATAAAAAGTAAAATTAAATAAACTGAGAAAATAAAAAGCTATAAAAATGATGTTTTAAAAATGGAATTAGACAAGATGGTCTCAATTCCAGTCTTTGTTCCATGTTCACATATTTATCGAACACCTCTCATGTGCTGAGTGCTGGGGGAACATGCAAAGATGCCTAGGATCTGGCTGGTACCCTGGAGTGAAAACTTCACATGAACACTGGCCTGGTCCTGCACATCCCTAGAAGAATTCAGAAATGGAAGAGCCTTAAAAATGTCATGCTTTGCTTTCTGAGTCTTAAAGAAAGCTTTCACAAATCTCTAACTTGATGTGAAGAATTTCCATTTGGGTTGAATTAAAAGCCGTAGCCTGGGCCAGGAGCGGTGGCTCACGCCTGTAATCCCAGCACTTTGGGAGGCCGCGGCCGGTGGATCACGAGGTCAGGAGATCGAGACCATCCTGGCTAACACGGTGAAACCCCGTCTCTACTAAAAAATACAAAAAAAATTAGCCAGGCGTGGTGGCCAGCACCTGTAGTCCCAGCTACTCAGGAGACTGAGGCAGGAGAATGGTGTGAACCCAGGAGGCAGAGCTTGCAGTGAGCCGAGATCGCGCCACTGCACTCCAGCCTGGGCGACACAGCGAGACTCCGTCTCAAAAAAAAAAAAAGAAAACCGTAGCCTGGGCGCAGTGGCTTACACCCGTAATCCCAGCACTTTGGGAGGTTGAGGTGGGCAGATCACCCAAGGTCAGGAGTTCAAGACCAGCCTGGCCAACACGGCAAAACCCCGTCTCTACTAAAAATACAAAAATTAGCCAGGCATACTGGCACACACCTACAATCCCAGCTACTTGGGAGCCTGAGGCAGGAGAATTGCTTGAACCTGGAAGGTGGAGGTTGCAGTGAGCTGAGATGGCGCCACTGCACTCCAACCTGGGCGACAGAACAAGACTGTGTCTCAAAAAAAAAAAAAAAAAAAAGTTAGTTGTGGTGGTGATGTTAGCAAATGCAGATACCAAAACTGTTGATTAGAATGGGGAAGGCCCAGTGGGCACTCATGAAATGGCAGTTTGACTCACCTTGCCATTCCTCGGGAAGTCACTTAGGACCACGTAGACCACAACTGCATCACCCATCTTGGGATATGTTAGTTTCCAAAACTCATTTGACTACCTCATTCTTACTTTTTGTCATTACTGCAAAGCACACATGCTGTGATTTTTCTCGATATTTTTCATTACATCCCTTAATTTCTTGCTGAAATAAATTTTTAAAAGAAATTTCATGATACTAGCATAAGAAAGCAGCAGCATTTGCCATAAATTGAAGGTAACGTAAAAATTAAGTCCAGTGAAAATCACGCATTGTTAAATTCTGCCTTAATTCTCTTGTCTGCAGAATGCTGCTCAGAGATGGCAGCCTACTCTCTGTCAACGCGGGACTGAGGGAGATATTAAAGACAAACCAGCACCTCCCTGAGAATTTCTCCATAATCAAATCAGGGAAAGTGAAAAATAAATGAAAAAGGAACAGCGTTCTCAGTACGCAAGTCATTGTTGTGTGGGATAGTGTGCATGTGTCATATAAAATCTTCTCCTACTCCACCAGGACATTACCCACACTGGGAGACAGTGTCCTGGTGTCCACAGAATCATGGCAGGGACTGATCCTATTTCACAGTTGTAGGCACTGTCCTTTAGGGTCACAGGCTAAAACCAGTTCTGGACTTTGAGCGCCACATGAAAGGGCCAGGCTGCTCAGTTAATTCCAGACGGCAAACACAGACCTTGGTTTGATCTCAGCAATCACAGGTTGGATTAACACAACTGTTTTCCCTCCCCTTGTTCCAGGATTGTGCTTAGAGGACAAGAAATCGTCAGTTCTGTTGTTCCCAAGTCAAACAGTGTTTTTGACTTCCAGAAAGCTTACAAGCTGACTGAAGAGGAGGTAAGGTTACCATCTTGTCTTTCTATGCCATTGTCCTGGAAAGATGAGTTAGCTTGGGCAACGTAATGGGACCCCATCTCTATGAAAAATTCAAAAAAATTAGCTGGGCATGATGGTGCATGCCTATGGTCCCAGCTACTTGGGAGGCTGAGGTGGGAGGATCACTTGAGTCCAGGAAGTGGAGGTTGCAGTGAGCCAAGATCGCACCACTGCACTCCAGGCTGGGCAACAGAGTGAGATCCTGTCTCAAAAAAAAAAAAAAAAAAAAAAAAAGATGGATTGATGTCATCCTTTGAGGTCACCACTGAAGACACAACATTGGGCACTAGACCTGGACTCTCAATGCCTACAATTCTGTGATTTGAGGCCCCTCCAAAATTTCTGATCGAGCTGGTCTTGCAATGACGCTTACCAGTGTGTGTTCTGTGGGGTGACTTCAGGCATTTCATCTCCCCTCCCTGGTCCTGAATTTGCTCATCGCTAAAATGAAAGCATCTCCCAGGCATCTCCTAATTTCCATATCTACTTCCCCTTTCTCCTTATAGGCCCTGGATGTCAGCGACCACTTTCCAGTTGAATTTAAACTACAGTCTTCAAGGGCCTTCACCAACAGCAAAAAATCTGTCACTCTAAGGAAGAAAACAAAGAGCAAACGCTCCTAGATCCAAGGGTCTCATCTTATTAACCATTTCTTGCCTCTAAATAAAATGTCTCTAACAGATATGAACTGCTCCCTGTACTTAGGAAACAAGACTGATCCAACTGCTTTCAGTTTTTGACCTGAATTTATTCTGACTTGAGCCAAATTGGAAGGAGAATCTTTTGTATCTCTCTTGGTCTCATACCTCCCCTGAATTGTCCAAAAGGGAACCAGGGGCATTTGTAGACCAAAATGATGATCTTCATGCCCTGAGCCAGAGCCCCATCCACTGTCACTGTCCCTGCTCAACCCTGTCATGCGAGAGGCTGCAGGGGGAGGAAGAGCGTCAGCTTTCAGTGCTCATGAGGGGTCCTGTTCCACAGGCAATGACCAGAAACACCAAGGCCCCAGCTGCCCCTGTGATTAGGGCAATTAACTGTTTTAAGAATCTGCTCCCTCCTGTCTGAGGTCAGGTCACCATCGCGTCTCACAGTGTTGAAGGATAAAGGCCACTCCCACCTGGTTTCTCTGCCTTCGAATTGTCCTCCAACTCAGTTGGCCCACGAAGCATCAGTGTCATCCTCTGAAATACTAATCCGACCACAGCCCACCCTCAGTCCCACCCCCTGCCCATAAATCCTTCAGCGGCTCCCATCACCATCGGAGAGAGCTCAGTCTTGGCCACCATGAAGGTCTCTGCGATCTGGCGTATTGCGCCAGCCCCACCTTCTGCCAGGGTCCCACCCTGAACCCCTGCTCCAGGAGGAGGTCCTCCGCCCTGCATACCCCGTGCTCTCCCTCCCTGGGGGCCTTGGCTGTGCATTGGAATCCCAGGGAACCAGTTACCATGGCAATTCCCAGGTCCCAGTCTCCCAGAGTCTGTCTAAAGGATCTACGGCCAGGGCCCAGGAACCTGCAATTTCAACAAGTCCCGCAGTTGGTTCCAAGGCACATGATCTGAGGCCCAGATTTGAAATCACCCTCCCAGTCCCCCTTGGTGAGGCGAGGTGTAGCATGGTAGCAAGGACCAGGCTCACTTTGGAGCCATAGCCTCTACCGCCTACCAGCTGTGGGACCTCGAGCAGGCTACTTACCTTTAGTTTCCTTGTGTGTAAAATAGAGATAATAAGAGAATCAACCTCATAGGTAAAGTTTAAATAGGATGATGGGTATAAAGCATGGAGGATGTGCCTGATGCCTAGTAAGCCTCGATAAATTAAAGTCCCTTACTTGTATATTTGTATTAACAGGGCTTACTCTGTTAAAGGGTAGGCTGCTTTAAGTCTGGGTGTGCGTGTTGCTCGAGCTTAGTTATTCAGAATGAATTTTTGCCACACAAGGAATCATGCCAGGGTTCCATTTCTTTGTCATTCACCACGGCAAATATTTTGGCAAGTAACCCTAAGGATGGAGACGCCCCTGCATCCAGTCCTTGTGACATCCTCTTCCTTGTCAACACCACTTTCCTGCCACAAATACAGAAACCCTCCCCCAGTGCCCTTCACTCTGACCCTGCTGGGGGTGGGGTGGGTGAAGGGAGCTCCTGCAATCCAGCAACCCTGCTCCTATCTCTCCCTTGGGCTGGAGAGGGCAAGTATAAAGAGTAGTTGCCAAACCAGGAAAGGGTGACAAACTGGGGGTCACATCCCTCATCCCTCCTGGAAAGAGGAAAGGCACACAGCCCAGGCAGGTGTGAGGGTGGAAAGCAGGGCAGCTGAGAGAGGCTCACATTTGCATCAGCTGCTGAGTCTCCTGATCAGGGCGGGCTTCCACCTGAGTGATCCTGAAGGCGCCAGCATCCCCATGTCACTTGCCCATGGGCCATATTTCAAAGGAGGAGCGGGTCCCCACGGTCCCCAAGGCCCTGGCAACAGTAGCGTCAATCTTTGGGATTCAGGAAAGCTACTGAAATTAAATCAAAATAAGGGAATTTGAGGAAACAAGAATCTATGAATGCAGGTTTGTGTGTGTGTGTGTACGGGCACACACACACACACGCACTCAGCTCTTTCCCAGGGGTCTCCCTGCCTGGCACATATTCCTCGGCCTGCTCAGCTTCTGGCTGGGTCATACCAGCCCATGTCCCTGCCTCAAATGCGTCTTCTGATGGCAGGTGGGAGGAGGTTGGTCATTTACAGAAACTCCTCCTGCTGCCCCTCTATGCTCTGGGAAACTCTACCACCAAATAACCTGGGAGTTTTATTTTTCCCAATTATCATTACTTTGAGATTCCCGCTCCTGAGATCTTTTCACAGTTTCCTAGAGGCTAGAGCTGAAAATATCCTTAAAGGTAATAATAAGTAATGGCTGCCATTTGCTAAGGGCTGCTGTGTGCCAGGCTGTGTGCTAAGAGGCTGTGGCATGGGCCATCTCACTGAATTCCAACTGCAGCAGTGAGGTGGAGTCTGATGTCATCTCCATTTTATAGATGAGGAGAGTGAGGCCAGAGAAGTTAAACAACTTGCCTGAGGTCACACAGCTGGGGAGTAGTGAACCCAGGTGACTCACCCATTAGGCACAGCAGGCACCGTGCCTAGGGCCCATGGAAATGTGTTAATTTCTTTCGGAATCAGAAAGAAAAACATGAACTTTGGGGATGAAGAAAAAATTAACATAATAATAATAACGTTTGTCTTTATACAATATAGTTGTAAAATATAATTTTTAATATTTTTTATAGGGGAAAGGATCTATAAAGGCAAAGGTGCCTAAAGCCCATGAAAGTCACAACGGGGCCCTGGGGGAGGCAGAATTAAAATCCCGGTCTGCCTGCCTTCAAAGTTCGTGCTCTCTTCAGTCTCATCGCGTTTACAAGTGAGGAAACTGAGGTCCAAGGCCACACAGCGAATGGCAGAGCCAGGTGGAGAGCTCAGGTTTCCAGTGGGCCGACCACCATGGCTTGTGGTCCGGCAGCACCACCCGGTGGCCTTTTGGGGAACTTACCTTTAGTCCAGAGGTGAACCTAGAAAGAGAAAGGGCTGAGACAGGTCCAGATACCCGCGGGAAACCTCTATAAGCCAGTCTGCACTTGGGCTCCACACTCAGCAGTGGTGGAGCCAGGCCAGGGAGCCAACTCCACACTCGCTCTAGGCTGTCGTTGGAATTCACACATCTCAGCCTACACACACACACACACACACACACACACACACACACCCTTCTCCCAAGGTAAAAGCATCATCCCCAGAGTTAATATTTGTAAAGTTCTCAGACCAGTCTGGTCCAATAGGAATATAATATAAGCCAAAATGTAATTTGAAATTTTCTGGTAGCCATATTTTAAGAAGTAAAAGAAATAAGTGAAATTAACTTTAATATATTTCATATTTTATTTAACACAGAAATCAGCAAACTATACAAACTGTGGGTGAAATCCGGCCCACCATCTGTTTTTTTAAATAAAGTTTTATTGGAACAAGCCATGCCCATTTGTTTTTGTATTGTCTATGGCTGATTTTGCACTGCAATGGCAGAGTTCAGTAGTTGCATAGTTGAGACCAGGTGATCCACAAAGCTGAAAATTCTTACTATCCAGTCCTTTACAGGGAAAGTTTGTCAACCTCTGATTTAACCCAATCTATCCAAGTATGGTGATTTCAATATATAATTCAATATAAAAATTATTAATGAGAAACTTTACGTTTCATTATACCAAATCTTTGAAATTCAGTGTGTGTTTTATACTTACAGTGCATCACAATTTGGATGAGACTCATTGCAAATGCTCAATGGACATGTGGTTGGATCATGACTACCAAACTGGACAGTGTAGGGCTTAGAACAATGCCCACAGCTATCAAACAGGTATTCATTAAATACCTAAATAAACTCCCCACCAGCCTTTCTTAACTGGCTTCCCAGAAAGAATTAAGCCCTAACATTCGGGGACAGCCCCTGTTTGTAATGAATCAACTTCTTTCCCATGCCTGTAGAATGGTGTCATTCCTAGGGGACTGAGGAAAGATTCACTGGCGTCATTTTCTGTAGGGTTTCATTTATTCACAGAATCCCAGTTGAGAAAGGCTGCAGCCATTCCTTTTCTAAGGAGCTTGAAGACTTGCTGCTGATAGAGATAATAATTATTATTAATATAAATCACATGTATAGAACCAGGCACTGTGCTAAGGTCTTTCTGAGCATTGTTTCAATGACAGAAATGACAGTGGCCTCCCTCAGGAAGGCTCCTCTGTGCACCAAAGGTGTCTGCTGTCCCCCATACAGCCCTTCTCACTATGTCCTGTGAGCTCCAAGATCTGACCCCTCATTCTCCAGGAGCCCAGCCTAGGCCCGGCCCACAGGGGCTGCTGGATCAATATTTGTTGCATTCAATCAAGTAACTCTAGAGAACCCAGGGGCCATTTGGTGTTTGATTAAACCTGGCAGGTGTTTTTCCAGCAGCTCTGTTGTGAAAGGCTGCTGTGCGTGTCTCAAGGGAATCCATTCCCACATTGATGCTTGCTCACATTCCCAAGATTGCTCAGGGAAAACCAGACAAGATAGTTGCATTCACAGTTTTAAGTGGTCTAGCTCCTCTATGACAGTTCAGGCTAAGAGGCAGACCACTAGAGACCCGGGAAGAGTGATTCGTCTGCCCAGTGCTTTCTCTGTCCAGCCTGAGGAACCGCCCTTTTGTCCAGGTAAGGAGGGAAGCATACCACAATATCCTGGTTGCACAAGACCTGCCCATGAGCATTTTGGTTTTGAAAGAGCTGTATGCAGGGATGACTATTTGAATTCCTTACCTGCCCAAGGCCTTCTAAGCAATCAGATTCTGTGGGCACCAACATCAGGTGGGTCCACGGACAATCATTCGACATGTCTGGGATTCTGCAAGATAATTGTTTCTGAGAGAAGGAGGGAGGCCCATCAAGATAATATGAGTAACCAAGGTTTAGCTGTCAGAAGGGAGGTGGTATGGAATGAATTGTTCCTCCAAAAAGACTATTTATTTATTTATTTTTGAGACAGAGTCTTGCTCTGTCGCCCAGGCTGAAGTGCAGCGGTGCGATCTCGGCTCACCGTAACCTCTGCCCCCCAGGTTCAAGCTATTCTTCTGCCTCAGCCTCCCGAGCAGCTGGGATTACAGGCACCCGCCATCACACCCGGCTAATTTTTGCATTTTTAGTAGAAACGGGGTTTCACCATGTTGGTGATCTGCCCGCCTTGGCCTCCTAAAGTGCTGAGATTACAGGCGTGAGCCACTGCGCCCGGCCCCAAAATATTTTTTTAAGTTTTTTTTTTTTTTTAAGTTTTTTTTTCCAAGTTCTAACTGCCAGTGCCACCTCATTTGGCAATAGGACCACTGCAAATGTAATTCGTTAAGTTGAGGACATACTGGAGTGTGTGGGCCCCTACTCCAATACGATTGATGCCCTTCTAAGGAGACAGTCATGGGAAGCCAGAGGGACACACAGGTAGACAGCCACGTGCCGAGGAAGCAGAGCCTGGAGTGCTGCAGCTGGAAGCTGAGGAAGGCCAAGGATGCTGGCGGCCACCAGAAGCCAGGAAGGGCGAGAAAGGGTTTGTCCCTGTAGGTTTCAGAGAAAGCATGGCCCTGCCCACAGCTTGATCTGACTTCCAGCCTCCAAAAATGTGAGATCGCCAATTTCTGTTGTTTTAAGCCACTGAGTTTGGGGTACTTTATTATGGCAACCCTATGAAACTGATACAGGAAGGAGCTTCGAGTTTAGCATGGTGGCTGCACAAGACATGTAGGCCACTGTGGTACCCTTTCTCCTCTTCTTGCTGAGCGCATGGCTCCATGAATCAACCCAGCCCTCTCACATCTAGGAGTCATGTGACTTGTTCTCACCGGTAGAATGGGAGAGGAAGTGACACCGCTTAGCTCCAGGCCAAGGCGGTTCAGAGCGGGTGTATTCTCTCCATGCTCAGCCTCTCTCCCCTTGGCCTGGCTGGATGTAGAGGACTCAGGCGAGGGCTGTGAGGCCCCAGGGGATGGCAGAGCTACCAAGTGAGAGAAGCCTGGGTCCCTGGATCAGCAGGTGGAAGGTCACCTGCCCAACATCAGATTGGACGGCCATGTAGGAAAGACATCTTTATTGGTTTAAGCAACTGGGACTTAGGGGCTGTTTGTTTTAGCAGTGAGGCAACCCTGACTAACACAGGTTCTGAGGGATGAGAGAAGTGGTAAGCAAAAACGTAAACTACTTCTTCCCTAAACTATGGGGTAAATTGGCACTAAGCAACCCCGCTATGGATCCCTTCAACAGAATGTAGAGAAATAAAAAGCAGGGAGATATTCTCTCCCTTTAGCACCTTAAGGATTTAGCGAGCCCTCTCTGGCCCCGGGTCTGCTGAGGGAGCACTTGGAAACCCCACTGTTTCCCCCCAGGAAAGCAGCCCCCATGTCCACACCTTACCAATGATGGTGGGGCAGAGGAAGCCCTACAAGGAGCTGAGTTCCTTGGAGGCAGACAGCTGGCAGGGAGGGCCACCGATTGGTCCAGACCCCGCCTTAGTCACTCTCGTGCCTACCCATGCACAGCGAGGCGGCAGGGCTCAACAGCTGCAGAGCAAGGGTGAGTCTGGCCGGAGGGTCCAGATGGGCCATGGGCATAGGAGAGGAGCAGCTCTGGGGACCTTTCCGCATGTGGACTCACGTGAGCTGTTCTGTTCGCCATGGGAAATGGAAGATGCCACTTTTGGTGTAAAACACCTTTGTGATGGGCTGGACCTTGGCGTAAGTTGGAACCTCGATGTGCTTCATAGCATCCCCTGCAACACAGCAGAGGCTGGGGAGAGTGAGGATCACCTTCCTCCTGCCACATTACCCCAACCCACAGGGCCGAGGGTCAGCAGGGACACACTGCTATAGCTGCTTCAGTTGTTAAAATAGTGCAATATTTCTGTACCACCTAGGACCAGTCATGCCTTCTTAGGGCCCTTGACCCCGACCTCAGGACCCTCAGACCTTCCTATGACCTCATAACCAAAGGGTAACGCCTGGCATAGCATGGAGACCTCGACCCCCCACCTTGGCAGCACCACCAGGATCTGTCCTGATGGGGGGCAATTCGAATTAACTATTCTGACTCCACCCCACCCCAGGCTCACTTACCCCACATCCCGTTTCTCCCGTTGTCCCTGGATACCCCACCCATACCAGTGCTTCACAGGAGGCACGTGGGGGCTGCTCAAGGCTTAACTAGCTCCCCACATGCCCGTAGGCTGCAAATCCTGCCTGTTGAATCACCACCACCACCAACTACAGTACTAATAATACCAGCTACCATTTGTTTGAACACTTACTTCATGCCAGGCCCTAGACTGCACTTTATATGTGTAAAAGTGCATTTTTGGCTGACCTAGCTGGGGTCCAGATTATGCCTTTAACCCCTCTTCCCTGTGTCTTTTTGCAGCCCCTGGAATGACACAGCCCCTGTTTGTAACTGTGGTGGGGAGGGGGGAAGTGGTCAATAGTAAGTCTGTCATCAGCCAGGCGCAGTGGCTCACGCCTGTAATCCCAACACTTTGGGAGGCCAAGGCGGGCGGATCTCCTGAGGTCAGGAGTTTGAGACCAGCCTGGCCGATGTGGTGAAACCCTGTCTCTACTAAAAATACAAAAATTAGCTGGGTGTGGTGGCAGGCACCTGTAATCCCAGCTACTTGGGAGGCTGAGGCAGGAGAATCGCTTGGACCCAGGAGGCAGAGGTTGCGGGGATCCGAAATTGCACCCCTGCACTCCAGCCTGGGTGACAGAGTGAGACTCTGTCTCAAAAAAAAAAGTCTGTCATCTAGGCCAGGCACAGTGGCTCATGCCTGTAATCCCAGCATTTTGGGAGGCTGAGTTGGGCGGATCTCTTGGCCAGGAGCTCGAGACCAGCCTGGGCAACATGGGCGAAACCCCATCACTACAAAAAAATACAAAAATTAGCTGGGCATGGTGGTGTGCACCTGCAGTCCCAGTCCCCCTGGCATTGGAACTGGCACCTCAATGATTGGGTTGCCAGGATGGAATTCAGGATGCCCGGTTACCTTTGAATTTCAGATAAACAACAAATTGTTTTTTAGGTATCTGGGACATATGTACACTAAAAAACTATTTGTTATCTGAAATTCAAAGGTAACCGGGCATCCTGCATTTTTATTTGCTAGATCTGGCAACCCTATGACTGGCACTGGCTTCACAGGCAGTGGACACAGACGCATGGGCCAGAGCCGGAGGCGACTGGGAGGATGCTGTGTGGTGCCTCAGCTGAGACCTGCTCTGTGGATGAGTCCTGTGGAGTAGATACTATAACACCTGGGACTCGGCTGAAATGATCCCTCCCAGCAGGCCTTTCCTGACCACCCTGTTTACCAGAGCAGCCTCTTCTCCTCCTCCCCCTCCTTCTTCCTCTTCTTCGCCTCCTTCTGTCCTCCTTCTCCTGCTTCTTCTCTTCTTCTCCTCTTCTTTCTCCTTCCCCTCCTCCTTCCACCCTCCTCCATCCTCCCCTCCCCTCCCCTTCCTCCTCTTCCCCATATTTTTTTCTTCTTCTTCTTTTTCTTCTTCCTCTTTTTCTTCTTCCTCTTCCTCTTCTTCTTCTTCCTCTCTTTCTCCTTTTCCTTCTTTTCTCCTTCCTTTTTTGATACAAGGTCTTGCTCTGTTGCCCAAGGTGGAGTGCAGTGGCACAATCTTTGCTCACTGCAGCCTCAAACTCAATTCTCCCACCTCAGCCTCCCAAGTAGCTGGGACTACAGTTGCACATGACCGTGCCTGGTTAATTTTTAAATTTTTTTTGTAGAGATGGGGTCTCACTATGTTGCTCAGGCTGGTCTCAAACTCCTGGACTCAAGTGATTATCTTGCCTTGGCCTCCCAAAGCACTGGGATTATAGGCGTGAGCCATCATACCTGGCCATCTCCTTCTTCTAACTTATCTCCTCCTATAGCCTTGACCTTGAGGTATGGGCCACGGACCAGCAGCATTAGCACCATCTGGGAACTTGTTAGAAATGCAGAATTTCTCCCATCACCGCACACTCCCTGCCCCAGTCAGAACCTGCCTTTTACCAAGCCCATAGCTGATTCCTGTGCACAGGAAAGATGGAAAAGCGCTGTTTGGTAGTAGTGTGGACCACTGCCTGACACCACATCATTGTCTGTTTGTTGTCTACCTTTGGTGAGGGCAGGGATCATGTCTGTCTTGTTCTGTTGTATGCCCAGGGACAAAAAGTGTAAATGTCTGACACATATCAGGTGCTCAATAAACACTTGTTAAATGATTGACAGACTGGATGAATGAATGAGCCAGAAATCAAACTCAAGCCTCCTAATTAAACTGAGTCACGATTCTGTTCATGTTTGTTCAGTGACTCATTTCCGGGTAGAGCTGGGATTCAGTAACTCCAGATCTCCTCTCTGTTCTGAATGATGGAATCACACTTGGTTCCTACCTCACAGGGGGTTTCTGAGGACAGTTCCTATTCCAAGTGCTTTCCCACTTGATTTCCCCAAAACTCCATGACACAGGAAGGCACATACTAGGTTATTCCCATTTTTCAGATGTGAAAATTGAGGCCCAGAGAAGCTGAGGCTCTTGCCTGAGATCACACAACTCAGAAGTGGTAGAACCAGGATTTGAACTCATACCTCCTGATTGCAAATCAAGTTCTCAACCCTAGTCCATGTTCATTCATTTGTTCATTCATTCCACAGTCAAGTACCAGCCCCAGGCTGGGAGCTGGGAGGGCATGAATAAAGTCAACTAAGAAGTCTTGGAACCCAAAGGGCTCCCCAGGCCAGATGGATATACAAGGAATGGTGATTCCGTGCGCCCAGTGCTTCTGTGGACTCAAAAACCTGCAGAAGCATGAAGGTGGGCTCAACTAATCTGCTTGGAGGCATCTCAGAAGACTTCCCAGAGGAGGTGATGTGTGAAATTTCATCAGGGTGGGGCAGCAGGAGGAGCATCCCAAGTGGAGAGACCAGAGCATGAAAAGGCCTGCAAGTGTGAAGGTGCCTAAGCACATCCCCAAGGTCTATGTGCTCAGAGGAAGGTGATCCAGGTCCATGAGCCAGGGGTTAGGGGTGGTGAAGGATGAGGCTAGGGAGGGAGGCCAGGCCTGCCTGCCAGAGGCCTGGAATGGCAATATGGTGGTGGCCCTTACCCATGTGCCGCTGTACTCCTAGGATGACATGACTGGGTACTGGAACTTCTCCTCAGGCTTCAGCCGATGCCGTGCCTGGAGGTCCAGGGCATGGCCTTGGCCATCGTGGGAGATGCCTGGGAAGAGCAGCTGCAGGATTCTTGGGGAGACCTGCCTCATTTCTAAGCCCTCTGGCCTGGTCTGACCTGCTGGCCCCTGAGTTGCTTTTCTGGCCTCCCAGAATCTGTCTCCCTTGGGTGGGGAGTCCTGGACACCCACTCCCTTGGACAGCTGGTTCTGGGCCCCCGTGGTCTCTCTGGCCATCCAACCTGTACCTCCTTGCTATCATGGGAGCTGGTGGCAGGCACTGGGCCCACTACCAAGGCTGACCTGGATGGGGCCTGCTAGAGCTGCTTCCTGGGCACGGTCCCCTCCCTTAGGTACTTGTGGCCATCGTTGATCTTCCAGGCAACTCGGGCGGCGGCCTCCTTTTGGATGCATTCCTTCCAGCAGGCCTGTTCTGGGAGGTCCATAGCTCCCCAGGGGCAGGGAGAGGTGGAGGAGGGAAGAATGGCTCTTCCCACAGCTCTGCAGCCTGTGTTTGGGCTCCCAGAGCCTCATCTCCAAGGATACATGCAGCCATTGAGGGCTGGGTTGCCAAGGCCCTGACAGAGAAGAGAGGCTGGGCTGCCCTGGGAGACTTGGGGGGTCCCACAGGCAGAGGAACAGACCAGGCTGGAAAAGGGTGCAGAGCCTGGCCACAACCCACCCAGGGTGCCTGTCCTTCCCCCGAGGGAAGGGCCCAGGCCTTTACCTTCACATCCACAGGGCTCTGGGGTGGCGCACGGGGTGCTGCAGCCTCTATTCCATTCAGCAAACTCTGATGCACACCTACTATGTGCCAGGCACCCAAAGGGGCCCAGTCTTCCCCGGCCTCAGGGAGCGCTGGACACGCAGCTGAGGAGGTTTCCAGGGCAACTCTAGGGTCCAACTCCTCAGATACGCAGCTCTGTCCCTTGCTGGTGGAGTGGCCTCATCTGTACAGGAAGCCGAGAGTGGGAACTACCCTTAGTATTGGGAGAATGACATTAGACCAGCGTATAAAACACTTGGACAGTGTCTGGCAGGGAGGAAGTGCGCCCTCAACATCAGCTGCAGTTTCACGAGCACCCACGAGGTGCCAGGTGCCAAGCTGTGCTCTGTGTGCCTTAAACCATCCTCCCCATTAGTAAGCTCTCATGTCCTCCTTTCCAAGTGCGGCAATGGAGGCTGGGAAACAATGTGACTGCCCCAGGGCACTGAGGCTGGTGTGCCCCGCTGCTGTGTACCTACTCCATGCCAGGCCCCGGGCTGGGGACTTTACTGTTACATCACTTAATCCTCACAGTGATTTACACACAGGCCGTCTTGCATCACTCTCACAAATGAGTAAACTGAGGAATCTCTGGGTTTAACCCCCAAACCCATGTCCTTGTGTTACAGACACAAAATTCTCCCAGGAAGTGGGATGGGCACTTGAGAGAGGCGCAGGCAGGGCGAGGCAGGGGAGGACCCACCCGATGCCTCGGCGGCACCACAGACTCAGCCACCTGGATCCTCACACCTTTTGCCTCCCTGACCAGGGAGAAGGAGGCTACCCACAGGGCCCTGGGGCCACTTGCCTTCCACTTTTCATTCAACAAACGTCATTAGCTTCTGACCCTGTGCCAGGCACCAAGCCAGCCTCAAAATGTAGATGAGGAAAGACAGAGCCCAGGTACTTCCTGCTCTCAGGGTTTCACCCTCTAGAAGGGGGAGGCAGACGCTTAGCCAGGTTGCAGTGAGTGGGTCAGGGAAGGCTTCCTGGAAGAGGTGCCCTTTGACTGAGACCTGAACTATGCACATGAGTTAGCCAGGCAAAGCGCAGGGAAAGAGTGTTGCAGCCTGGGACCCCCCAGTTAGAAAGGCAAGAAAGGCCACGGATGTATAGACTGCTCTCTGGGCCTCAGTCTTTCCACGTGTGAAATGGGCTGTGAGGGGGTTTGGGAAATTTGGGGAAGAAACTCAGGTTAAGTGGAATAGCTGGGTCTGAGATGCCTCCCCAGAGCACGCACAGTAGTGACTGATGAACCTTTCGCCTGCAGGCTCCCTGAGCAGGAGCTAAGCACCAGTTAGTCATTCTCTCCTGGCGGAGGGCCTACTGTGTGTCCCGGGCTGCAAGTGAACAACACGACAAAACGCCCTGGCCTCGCGGAGCTGATCCTGCCCTGCCCTGTAACTTGGGTGTCTCCGCGGGCCAAGCCTGGCACACAGTAGGTGCCCGGGAAATGTGCTCAAGTAAATGATGCCTAGGCGCACTATACATTGGCTCTGTTACGGGGGACAGTGGGGGTGAGGGGTGAAGGGAGCAAAGTCAGAAGTTGCGGGGCTTGGGGGCGGCAGGACCCTGGAGTCAATCGGTTGCGGGGCGGGATCTGCTGCTAGAATTCCAGACAGCCTCTCTGCCCCACCCCCGAAGCTTCTGCGCTGGAGTCCCCGGAATTACCAGCGCAGAAGAGGAGAGGTGGGTGGGTCCCCCTCCTCCCGGCCGGGGAGAGCCCGCGCCTTCCCCACCGCTGGGACTCCGCTAGCGGACGTAGTTCGCGTGTCCAAGCCGACCCCTAGTGGTCACTGCGGCGACGACAACCCAGGCAGCCGTCCTCTCGCCCCCGAGGCCCACAGTTTCCCCCAGAGGGGAGCGGAGCTGGGACGGTGCAGAGAGGCGCTCCCAAAGGGCCGCCTTCCGCGGGCCCAAGGAGGCCAACGGCCCGCTAGGAGAGCCTCTTCTGGCTTCTGTTTTCTGTGTCTGGAGCCGTGCACAACTTCACGGCCCCGTTCCTAGACAGGTTTACCGGGTTTTAACACAGCCTTGACCATTAATGACTACCTGTGTGACCTTGGTGAAGTCACCAAACCTTTTTTTTTTTTTTTTTCTTTTTAGTCTTGCTCTGTCTCCCAGGCTGGAGTGCAATGACGCGATCTCGGCTCACTATAACTTCTGCCTCCCGGGTTCAAGCGATTCTCCTGTCTCAGCCTACCAAGTAGCTGGGACTACAGGCGCCCATCACCATGCCCGGCTAATTTTTGCACTTTTAGTAGAGGTGGTGTTTCACCATGTTGGGCAGGCTGGTCTTGAACTCCTGACCTCAAGTGATCCACCTGCCTCTGCCTCCCAAAATGCTGAGATTACAGGCGTGAGACACCGCGCCCGGCCAGTCACCAAACCTTTCTGAGCCTTGACAAACTCTCCTTTAAAAAATGTGATAAGACTCAGTGCGTAGCATTAGTGTTACTTATGATGATAATTTTTTTACTCTTAGTTTATTAACTCATTTAAGCTCCACCCATCTAACAACCCCTGGGATGGTGCAGTGTGGGAGCAGCCCTCAGGCCTGTCACTGGCCTAGGCCTGTGCAAAGGGAAAAGGGTGAAGCTCTGAAACCTGGGGAGAAGAACAGGCTGGCAGGTGGGCTGGAGCCCTCCTGGGTGCTTGTGACTCACCCCTTTCCCCTCCCACCTTTCTGGCCACTCCCTGTGGCCACCAACATCCCACCTCAGACAGAGTTCTGTGGTTGGCCCACCCCACCCCACCCACTCCTACTGATACCGCCCAACCCTAATGCCCAGCCCAAGACTCTGCCACACCACTCTGCTTTCCTAGGACTCAGAACTTAATGTCTTAGTTCCCTTACACCAATAATAGTAATTTCATGAACACTTATCATGTCCTGGACTCTGTGAAATGCCATTTTTTTTTTTTCTTTTGAGACAGTCTCGCTCTGTCACCCAGGCTGGAGTACAGTGGCGTGATCTTGGCTCACCACAACCTCCACCTCCTGGGTTCAAGCAGTCCTCCTGCCTCAGCCTCCCCACTGGGATTACAGGCACATGCCATCACATCTGGCTAATTTTTGTATTTTTAGTAGAAACGGGGTTTTACGATGTTGGCCAGGCTGGTCTTGAACTCCTGACCTCAAGTGATCCACCCATCTTGGCCTCCCAAAGTGCTGGGATTGTAGGAGTGAGCCACCACGCCTGGCCTGAAATGATCTTTATGTATATTTTGTCAGTGAGTTCTCAGAACACTCTATAGGGTGGGTCCTGTTACCCCATTTCATTGGAAAGAAAACCGAGGCACAGTTTTCTGTGAAGGATCAGTGACCTGCCTGCCAGAGGTCATGGCAGGGCCAGGATTTGAATCCCCAGCCCAACCTTAGAGCCACCACGCTTAATGGCTTCTCCATAAGCCTCCCTTTCCCTAGCTGGGGTGCCCCTTCCAGTCTGCCTTGGGGAGCCAAATCTCTGCAACATTCAGGCAGTCCCTCTCTCAACAGCTTTGGGTTGAGGAAAGTTTGTCCAGGCCAGTTGGGGGGTGGATGTGCTGAGGGGCAGGGAGGCAGGGGGAGATGCCTTTCTGGAGTTCATCCGATTTTAGAATGGAAGTTTCCCATTATTTCCCTATTTCACAGACGAGAGCAGTGAGGCACAGAGAAGGTGACCGCCTGAGGTATCTCGGTTGATAAGCAGCAGCGCTGGGCTTGGAATCAGGTTTGAACCTGCAGCATGTGACCCGCTGCTCTCTGAATGCTGCTGCTACACGAGGTTATTCTGCTGCTATGGAGCAGGCTGCTTGTAGCTGGGCCTGAAGCTGGCATTTCCAGAACTTGGTGCTTCTGCTGAGGTTTTCTCCTCCTCTGAATACACCCTGCCGGGGTTCAGCACCAGCTTTGCCCTAAGCACGTCCACTTCCTGGAAAGGGAGGGCAGCCCCCGACAGGGAGAGGTGTTCTGGTATCTTGGCAAGGCAGTCAGGGCAGAGGGAGAAACATGGGCAATAAAAGGCTTGCAGATTCTTTCATCTTTGTACTTTGTCCCGGGGAGATAAGCGAGTCCAAAATACAAAACACCCTTGAATATGTGGATCCGTGCCACAAGTCAGGCTCGTAAATTCTCCATTTCCTGCCTGCTCTTGAGAACTCTTGAGGAAGAGAGAAAAAGGGTGTGAGGGGTGTGGAGTGGGTCTCCCTAAATTCCATGCCCATGAGCCGGTCCCCGTGGGCTTGGGGGGCTCAGACAAAAGCCTTATCACAAAGCAGAGAAGGATCTCTTTGTTTAGAAAGATTCCTCCCACCATGCGTTAGGCAGCATCCTTAGGACAAAGCCAGAAAAATAAACTGAATCCAGGCTTGCTTGAGCCCTTACTGCCCCCAGTGTGACATTTTTACTTCCTCAAATTATGATTTACTATTGCGAAAGGGAAAAAATAACTGCATAAGATACTTATTTCTGGGAGTTTTCATTCGTGAAATATACGGATTATACAGCCTCTTCCCCCTCCAAGTTAATGGAGACTTGGAAAGACTCCATCCCTTTCCTCGACTCTACTTCCATAGGGCTGAGAACTGAGGCTAACGGGCACTTCAATTAACAACAACGCTCCCCATTTTTAATATAAACTTGGCGGGTTGACAAGGATCAAGCACTCATTTTGCCATTAACCTTTATTCTACTATTTTTTTTTTTTTTGAGATGGAATCTCAGTTACCTAGGCTGGATGGAGTGCAGTAGCGCGATCTCAGCTCACTGCAGCCTCTGTCTCCCAGGTTCAAGCAACTCTCCTGCTTCAGCCTCCTGAGTGGTGAGATTACAGGCATGCACCACGACACCCAACTAATTTTTCTTTTTCTTTTTTTTTTTTTTTTGAGACGGAGTCTCGCTCTGTTGCCCAGGCTGGAGTGCAGTGGCGCGATCTCGGCTCACTGCAAGCTCCGCCTCCCGGGTTCACGCCATTCTCCTGCCTCAGCCTCTCCAAGTAGCTGGGACTACAGGCGCCCACCACCACACCTGGCTAATTTTTTTGTATTTTTAGTAGAGACGGGGTTTCACCGTGGTCTCGATCTCTTGACCTCGTGATCCGCCCGCCTCGGCCTCCCAAAGTGCTGGGATTACAAGCGTGAGCCACTGTGCCCAGCCTAATTTTTCTATCTTTTGGGTTTCACCATGTTGGCCAGGCTGGTCTGGAACTCTTGACCTTAGGTGATCTGCCTGCCTCGGCCTCCCAAAGTGCTGGGAATACAGGTATGAGCCACCATGCCCGGCCTATTCTGCTAGCCTAGTCTGCTAATTTTTAAGTCTGTGCAACTTTCACGGGAAATTAAATCCCTACATGCCCTACTCATTTGACATCAAAGTCATCAAAATGTGGCTTCCAAGGCCCCTTTGAAGTCCTAAAACTAGACATGTGGTCAAGGGGCCCAAGTGTTATAAGTGCATCTGGAACAAAGAAACATGTTAATAAAATGTTTCTTTCTTGGCAGCATCCTGGTGAGTGCCTCCCTGGGTTGCAAAGGGAAATGTGATGAGGAAGAGGTGGGCTTCTGTGCTACAAAGTGGGCAGGGCCTGGGAATCTCTGCAGGGCAGCTGCTGTCTGCTTCACTTCCATCAGCCCTGTCCACTCCTGGTAGGAAAGAGGCAAAGTCAATAGTGAAAGTTGGAAAGAAAACACAAAAGTCGGAAAGGACCTGGCACCAGGCCTGTCCGGGGTCAAGTTTCAAAGTTTTCAAGGTATTTGCACAAACGGCTGGTTTCCATAGCAGCCAAGCCCAGGTGCAGGTAAGGGTTGCCCTGTGGTCCTAGCCATTGACTGATAAAGAGGTGCATCCCACCCTGGGATGTCTTGGATGTAACAGGAGACAGTGGCTTCTAGTGGGGAAATTTACCCCAGGGTAACATCACCATCACCCCCATGCAGGTGACCACCAGGTGTAGCCCCAGATGCAAACAAGCAGCCAGGGAGCGGCCTTGTGCAAGGAACATCACTTCCAGCAGGTGCTGGTCACAGACAGCAGTGGCTGAGACTCTGGCAGGGAATTGTTCCTTACAGCTCCCTGTGGGCTCCGTCTTATCTGATCCTCACGACCACCCAGAGAGGTGAGGCAAAGCGACTTCCCCAGGGCCACACAGCTAATGAACGGCGGGGCCAGCATTGAAGCTCTGGGGTGCCTGACACCAAAGCCCATGCTATTAATTTACAAATGCTGCCTCCCCCAACAGAAAGCCGCCAGGCTTCACCGTGGAGAAACCAGTGGCTGCGCCCTGTGCTCCTCCGTGGGCAAACTAGCATGATACTGCGGCCCGGCCAGACCCCACCGGGCAGAGCCTGAATGGACTCTTTGACAAGTGGGGGAACTGCCCGCCACTGCAGAATCCAGAAGCCCACGGACCTTCTCAGATAGGAGTCCAGGAAGCAGTGCTTCCTGGTGCAGGCCACAGATAAGCCTGCTCCCTCTGGGAGGAGAGGACCTTTCCTCCACTCTCTTCCTCCCTCCTCTGAGAGACAAAAAATTGATCCCAATTGACAGCCAGGTGTCAGAAGAATCCAGTCTCCCTTCCCTGCTTTTCTCTCCACCCCCAACCCCCATCTGGAGGGCTGGGGGCCCAGTAGTGATTTCCCATCACCATGGCACCTGCCAGGGCCTATCTGGGGACTCCTGTTTCCACAGCGGTATCACCAGGGGGTAGAGCTAGCACTCTGAGGTCAAGAAGGCAGGGGCCCAGGGTCTGCCCCCAAGTGAGCTTTGTATCTGCAAACATGTCATTGCAGCATCTGAGCTGGTAGTGCCATCTGTAAAGCAGTATCACTGCTGTGGGGTGGGGAGGAGGCGGAGGTGGAGGAGGGGTGCTAGGTACCTCCTAAGCATTCAGCAATCAGAAGCTCTTCTAGAAAAAGGAGAAACAAGCCAGTCGCAGTGGTTGACGCCTGTAATACAGCACTTTGGGAGACCAAGGCAGGGCAGATCACTGGAGGTCAGGAGTTCAAGACCAGCCTGGCCAACACGGCGAAACCATATCTCTACTAAAAAGACAAAAATTAGCCAGGCATGGTGGCGCACGCCTGTAGTCCCAGCTACTTGGGAGGCTGAGGCAGAAGAATCGCTTGAACCTGGGAGGCGGAGGTTGCAGTGAGCAGAGATCCCGCCACCGCACTCCAGCCTGGGCAACAGAGTGAGACTCTGTCTCAAAAAAGGAAAATTAAAAAAAAAAAAAAAAGAGAAACAGAGGCAAAGGGAGGGGAAGACAGCAGCAACAATAAGCACAGCAGGGTGACAGGTGACAGCTTCTTGTTTACCACCCCCACCCCCCAACAAAAAGAGCCCAGGTTCACTGTCAAAACAAGTTGCTAGTCTTGTGTCCCTCAAGGCAGGGGTTGGGAGAGCTGGTCTGGGGCTCCAAAGATGTGCGTGTGCGTGTGTGTGTGTGTGTGTGTGTGTGTGTGTGTGTGTGTGTTACACTGTCTTGCTCTGTTGCCCAGGCTAGAGTGCAGGGTTGCAACCACAGCTCACTGCAACCTTAGCCTCTCAGGCTCAAGCGATCCTCCTGCCTCCACCTCCCAAGTAGCTGGGACTACAGGCATGCATTACCATGCTGGCTAATTTTTTAATTTTTTGTAGAGGCTGGGTCTTGCTGTGTTACCCAGGCTGGTGGTGTTGAACTGCTAGGATTAAACAATTTATTCAGAAGCGACATCATCCAAGAACACCAAGGGAAATTTACGGAGCAAATGTTTTATTTAATAAGTTATAAGATACAATTTACAGTCGGCGTTTGATTCCAGTTTGGCTTCCATGTCCCAGCTTACAACACCCGTGGTCCTTTCACATCAGGCTCCGGGCTGTTCCAGTTTCTGTAGGGTGGGCTTTTACCCCCAACACTCGCCCCAGATACTACACCCGCCACAACAGTGGCCACTTCCTCAGGACTAAGCAGCAGACCCTAAAGGTCCGCCTGCCCAGACCACACTACACATTTGGGCTCAGGCAACGTCCCTGACACTTCAACCTCATTCCAAAGCCAGCTCAGGTCTGCAGGAAGGCAGGCAAAATTCCCTACACCTCGTTTCTGGATTTCTGCACCATGCAGCTCTCACTGTTCTGCCAAATGGTGAAAAGACCACCAATAAGCTGCTGCCGTAGCTCCCTCCACCATTCCCAACTTTCAGACCAAAGAGCCGCAGGAGTTTCATTCTGTCCTGTCTGTACAGATCATTATTTTCCAGAAAAAGTGACCCACGAAGCTGGCTGGGGCAGGTGTGGAGTGTTATGTCATGGGACGGGCCTTGGGATGAGGGCGCTAATCCACGGGCCCCTCTGAGGTCACTTTAAACATTTTGGTAAGACTCCCCAGGCTGATGAAGGGCTGCAGCGTGTGTTAAAAACAAGGGCTAGTGTTGCTTAAAAGGGATCTTTGGCAAGTGGGGAACTGCTCGCCACTGCAGAATTTCTTCAGACCAAGGAAGGGACTGCAACAGACTTGGAAAACTAAAGCAAAACCATGACTGCCGGGATGGTCTCGTGTGGTGACTCTGCAAGAGATAATCATCAGAGCGAGGGGACAGGTACTTGGGAGACATGTGGGCCCGGCTGCCACCAAATCCACTCTGCCCTCTGAGAAGTGTAAGAAGGCCACAGAGCACGGGGGTGCTGGCCATGGGGAGCGGTAAAGCAGTGCTAGTGATCTCATAGCCAAATACATTAACACGGGCACTGGAAGAGATTAAGCAGATTTGAAGTCATCTCCTTTGCCAAATGACAACCAAACTAGGCGTCCCCTTTTTCTCTGCCCATCTTCCCCTAGCCTTTTTTCATAAATGCTGAAGAGTGAACCAGCAGCTCAGGCTAGCCAGTTTTGTTTTTTGAAACGTCAGTCTCATTGTGTTCCTGGTCTGTCTGCTGCAGTGGGTGGTCTGTTCCACCAAGAGTTCTGGTTTGCACCTAGTGTACTCCGGATCTTCTCAGCCCACTGCAACAAGCTTGCATTTCTTAAGATTCTCCAATATGTCCCTCAAGAGTCCAGTCTAGGACTCATTTCTGAAGGCACTTCAGAACAGCAATATTTTAGGGATGGGGTTTCAGCCCCACAAACAGGCTGGAGGGCTTTGTATAAAATGAATTACAAACAAGCAACAAAAGCAACCACAAGAACTCTCCCCAGGATTTGAGAAAACTGTTTTAAGGCACTGTGACATGAAAAGGGCTGCCAGGGATGTGTTCCTCCCCCCACTTCACAGCCAGCACATAATCGCCCCTCTCCTTGACAACGTATGTGACATTGTATTGCTGGTTGCCTACGTGCTTCATGGAGACCTCCTCGCAGGGGGTGGTGGGCCCATGGACCCCAATCAGCAGCATGTTGGAGCCTAGGAGGCAAAAGAATGTGGTTACTCCATCCGGATGCGCCAGGACAGGCACAGGAAGAGGAGGGAGTATGAGAGCCAAAGGTAAGGTGCTTCCGTGATAATCCTGGGGCCCCTGAGAGGTGGGAGAGTGTGGCAATTACAAGCAGAGGCTCGTAGAGCCTGATGGTGTGGGTTCGAATCCCTGCCCTGCCACTTGCTACCTGGGTGACCTTGGACCGGAATCTCACCTCTCCCTAGCTCAGCTTCCCCATCTGTAAACAGGGAATGAGAACAGCACATACCTCACGAACTAGTTGTGAGGTTTAAGGAGTTATGGGTGTCAAACCCTAGCACACAGTAAGGGCTATTCTAAGTGTTGGCTATGAGAATCTTCTTGTTTACTCTCACAAGCACCTTAAGGAAGGTACTTCCGAAGTGGAAACTGACTTTTGGAAAGAGATTTAATAACTTTCCAAGGTCACATGGCTAAATAAGTTTTATGAACAAACGAATGAATGAATGAAGTGGCGGTACCAGGTTTCCAGCCTAGGTGTACTGGATGCCAGAACCCAGGCAACCGACCCTTGAAACCCAAATAAATACCCAAGTTCAAATGGCAAAAGAGAAGGAAATCATTTAAAAATATTAAGTGCAGGAGGACAGGGTCATGAACATGGTTACTTGCAAATGGCTGGGTTACATCGGGGTGGGCACTGCAGGAGACCTCAGCAGGGAAGGCCAGTGTACCCAGGGTGCCCAGCCTGCCCCTGCCCCACCCCACCCTTGAAAAGGCCCAGACACCTACCAGCTTTGCTGCAGTCCACCAGGAAGGAACTCTTCTGGCCCACAAAGGCCTTTGAGAGCCCTGCCCCCTTAGAGGTCACCTTGCTGGCGTCCGAGGATGCCTTGGGAATGGCGCTATAGCAGGTCTCTGTAGAAGACCTGGTCACTGACTCTACCAGGATGGATGAGGTCTCGTTGGCTGAGCCGGGGCTAACTAGACGCTGGCCTAAGATACAGGAGGGAGGGGGACAGGCATGAATGGCTAGATCAAGAGGGATCTCTCTGCCAGAGGACAGGCGAGTACCCTACACAGTAACCCTAGGAGAGCCCACGCACCCCAACACCTGGATACAAAAGCCACTACACCCATATATCACACCCATAATGTCTTCTAAGCCCCTGGGATCCCACCCCCATACAACTAGGATCTGGCTTTCTGGGCAAATGGATGAGTCTGGCCTTGGCTGACAAGGCCGAGAACCTCCCAATCCCCCCACCCCCCACCCACCAAAGATGTGCCTGTGGAATTCACATCTTTCTATTTACATAAAATAGTCTATGTACAAGCAGTGTAAAAGTTTGTGATGACATATAATGAAATATCAAAAAATGATTCTGTGGATGAGAAAGGATGATTTTTCTTTCTGAATTTTCTAATTTTTCTGCGATGAACCTACATTCTTTATGTAACAGTGAATCATGATGTGTGGAAGGGATTTACTACAGTGTTTATGGTGGTTACCTTGGGTGGTGGCTGTGAAGTGGTTTTCATAGTTTGGTATTTTTTCCAGTGTTTTGGGGGAGACACATTTTTATAAGTATAGGAAAACCTTTTGATTATTTTTCAAGTGAAAATTAGAAATGAGGGGATTTTCCAGGCCCTGATCTAAACAAATACATAAGATTTCAATATGTATTCTTTCCTGTTGGAGACAGAAAACCACCTAACATCCTAACACGCTTTCTCAACTTCTGCACGGCTCCACTCTGTGGACTTTTGTAAGTTTCAAACACTGCCCTCTGACATCTCATACTATTTACTGACATTCAAAGTTCAAAGTAGCTTTAACACATCTAAAACCATCCATAGTTTCCACTATGATTGATCTGACAAAACCAGCTTCCCCAGCAAGGGAGAGTAACTCCGAAGGTGGTTGATTGTTACCTGTCACCTTGGCCTTGAAGGGACTGCCCACGATGTGGTTGGGCCCACCGTATTTGACGCTGATCAGGTAGTTACCAGGAGCCATGGGGGTGTACATGACTTTGTACCCTTCAGGTGTTTCCTGGCAATCCATTTTAACCTTGGACGGGCCTTCAATGGTGACGGATAATGTCCCTGGACCTGCTCGGGTGGTGTTAATAAAGAATTCCGACTGGATACCTGGGAGAAAGGAATAGAAAATGCTGTGTTGATGGCTTGGAGGGCTTTCCTGGGAGCACTGAGGCCGTGGTGAGGGACACACATAGATCCCCTTACAGAGGGCTCACCCTGGGGGCATGGGAACCCACTGGCACTAGCTCTGAACTTCTGGCAGAGAGAACCACAGGCCCTGAGGGGTGGGGGCTCCCTTTTCCAGGCCAAGGCAGGAGGAGCACGGCTGACATTTCGCCCACAAGCACCAACAGCCTGGACACCCTGTTCTCTCCTCTGGGCATAAGCCATTGTGGCTTATGCCCAGAGGAGAGAACCCTCCAGGGGTGTGGGGGAGGCGTGGGCCCCTCTGACCATCCTTTCTTCTCTGGGTAGACTTGGAGAGGCCAGGGAGGCCAAGCGTCTCCTCCCTTCCTCCTCAGCCCTCACCCCAGGCACTGTGCTGCAGACTGGGTGCAGCCACTGTGACCTGCCAGCCCACCCACTTTGCCGCGAATTCCAGCAACAAGCACAGGAACAAAACAGCAGCTCCTGCTGACGGGGCATGCGTGCCCCACTCCGGCTCCAGGTCCTGTGCACAGCACGATTTACACATGTGATATGGAATCCTTTCTGTGATTCCTGCTTCACAAATGACTCTGCGGCTCAGGGAGGGGGCCAGTCACGCTACACAACCAGAAAGTGGTAGAGCCAGATTTGAACCATGTCTGCACGGCTCTGGTGCCAGGCTCATCTCTTGACCCCTGGATGGACAGTGGAGCTGCCTCAGATCCCCTAACTGCAGCCCTGAGACAACTTAGCTGGCCCAGGGAGAGCCTCCTTCAGTCATCAGGTCTGGCGCATGCCCACTACAGTGCCCTCTATGGGGCATGCCTGGCATATTATCCCCATGCAGGGCTGTGCTTCTGCCAGAGCCCTAGACACTGCCCCAGCTGGGAAATATTTTGGTTTAATTATAGCTCCTAGTTCAGAGAAAGAATTATTGTTCTGGATATCAATAAAAACAAAAGAGCTGCTATCGTGCAACTCTCAAACACAACCCAGCTGTTCCTGGAAGCTCTTGAGGCTCCTGCCCCAAGGTCCACCCCCCACACTATCTCAACCTCATCATGGTATCTAATCTGTGCAGCCAAGAAGCCCCTCAAGCAGCAGCTCTGAGGCCGGGGGCTACGTAGGGAAGAAGCGGGAGGTGAGCAACAAGGAAGCAGAGTGTCCATCCAGGAAGCAGCTGTAAGGTGATAAGGAAAGATATTTTATTGATTGACTGATTGAGATAGAGTCTCACTCTGCTGCCCAGGCTGGAGTGCAGTATCACGATCTTGGCTCACTGCAACCTCCGCCTCCCAGGTTCAAGCGATTCTCCCGCCTCAGCTTCCTGAGTAGCTGGGATTATAGGCACTTGCCACCATGCCCAGCTAATTTTTGTATTTCTTTAGTAGAGATGGGGTCTTACCATGTTGGCCAGGCTGGTCTTGAGCTCCTGACCTCAAGTGATCTGCCCACCTTGGTCTCCCAAAGTGCTGGGATTACAGGCATGAGCCAACGCACCAGGCCTTATTATTAATATTTTTTTTGAGATAAAGTCTTCCTCTGTTGCCCAGGCTGGAGTACAGTGGCATGATCACAGCTCACTGCAGCCTCAATCTTCCAGGCTCAAGCCATCCTCCTGCCTCAGCCTCCAAAGTAGCTGGGACTTCAGGCATGCACCACCACACCTGGCTAATTTTTAAATTTTTTTGTAGAGATGGGGTTTTGCTGTTGTTGCCTGGGCTGGTCTCAAACTCCTAGGCTCAAGTGATCCTCCCACCTCCACCTCCCAAAGTGCTGGAATTACAGGCATGAGCCACTGTGCCAGGCCAAAAAGATATTTTCAAAGTGAAGATGAAATGATGTGGCTGCAGGGGAAAGTTCCACCATTTTTTAACAAGCTGTTTCATTCCTAAGTTCGTCTTTAAATTTTTTTTTTTTTGTAGAGATGGAGTTTTACTATGTCACCCAGGCTGGTCTCAAACTCCTGGCCTCAAGCAATCCTCCTGCCTCGGCCTCCCAAAGTGCTTGGATTACAGGCATGAGCCACTGCACCCATTTGGCCCTAATGCAATATTTTGACCAACCAAAAATCAGTTCATCTTGACTGTGAGGGCCCAAAGGGGCAGGGAAGACGAGGTGGGAAAAGAGAAATCAGGGGTTATGGGACAAGAGCTACTACTTGGCTGTTACCTCCTCTGCGGCTCCAAACAAGCCTATTAGGTGGGTCCCGTTATTATTCCTGTTTTACAGGAAAGGAAGCAGAGGCACAGTGAAGTCAGATAATTCATCTGGAGTCACATAGCTGGGGACCAGCAGAACTGGGATTTAAACATAAAGTCTGTCCAACTTGGAGCTAAAGCACTTACCTGAGAGAAGATGGAAGAAAAAAAATCCACAAGCAGAAGTCTCTCACCGCCGCCTCTAGCTATAACCTGTATCTAACACCACAAAACATCTCTGGGCGCAGCAGTCTTCCCCCACCCCCTCAAATAAGTCCAGCTCAGTTCCTGTGAGTTTAATGCATGTTAAACGCAGCACCACATGTTCTTCAAGGCAGGTAAGGAAGGAAGGAGGCCCTTCTGGTATACCCCGAGCACACTGGGGTTCCTGGATCATTTCATTAGGAAAATTGCTCAGCGGCTCCAAAGAATCTGGAGCTCCTTGATCTATCTCCCAGCCTCTCAAGCCTCCTCCAGCAGGGTCCCGCCTCAAATTCTCCACATTCCCCTACTCCAAAATCTACAGAATGGACCATTTAAAGCTTGAGCCAAGAGATACAGCAAACTCACCCATAAAAACAGAGAGAGGTTTGCTTTGTTCAGAAGGTCAGGATACTGGGCGCTCTGGCGGCCAAGCACAGATACCTTTTCATTCCATGCACACTGCAGCTGTGTAATCTCAGAATAGATATTTAGGGAAAGGCTTGGGAGCAGGAGGGCTGGAAAAACAAGGCGCCTTCCCTGTGACAAGAGCAATATTTACACAGGGTTTGAAGCAGGCGGTTCTGTACCTCTCCCCTCCTGGCGGGGAGCTTCTCTCAAGAGCAGCTCCTTCTCTCAGCAGCGCCCAGCACTTGCAGAGCACAGCCTGAAACCCAAGCTCCCAAAAAGGTGTGCGAACAGCCAAAAGGAAATGGGAGAGGGCCCAGGCACAGCGGCGTGAGCCAGCAGGAGGGTGAGATGCTTCCTGGCCAGTGTGGGAGACCCCAGCCGCTGCTGTGGGGCCTGGCCTGAAGCCTGCCACGCGCTCCAAGTGCCTAGAGGACCCCACCTGGGCCCTCAAAGGTGAGTACCTTGTCAGGGCCCAAGTGCCAGCACTGCTGCCTGGAAAGTACTCCTGAGTAGCTGGGTGGACAGGGGTCCTGGTTTAGGACACCCCCAAAGTGGGCTGGGGATGCAGCCACTGCCTCTGGGTGAGCCAGCCACTTAGAGAGGGGGCCAAGCTCGGGGGTTCAGCACATAGGCTCTGAGGTCACAGATGTAGATTAATTCCTGGTTCTGCCTCCTCCCAGCTGAACTGTTTTTTCGGGGAGTGTTTGTTTGGGGGAGTGACTCAACCTCTGCATCTCACTTTCCACATCTGTAAAATGGACATCACTTAACGGTAAAATGATACCATGCCTTTCACAAAAGGCAAGCCACAGGCCCAGAGTTCAGGGTGGAGCCAGACTGGATTTGCCTGGGGAGTCTGGCAGCACTCACACCACCCCTGTGGGTGGCTTTGCTGAGGCCACTGCTCTGGCCAGAGTCCCGGGCAGCCTGCCAGCCCACCAGTCACTCCTGCACCTGGAGAGGGCCCCTTGGCCACACAGGACACTTGCTCCTGGGGCTGGATGCCAGGCAACCATGCAGCCACTCACCCCTCACCCCTGGGAGGCAAATCTGCTCCATCCCACTCTCCTTATGTGGGGTAGGGGTACACACGCAAGAGACTCAAGAAACCAGGACATACCGCTTTCCCAAGAGGGTCCAAAGTAACACCAAATGCAAACATGCCCCAGTGAGTCCACACTGCGCACTTCCCCTGCAGAGACTAAGGACCGACTCTCCACCCTGGCAGCCTCCATAACAGTGACACACTCACTGCGCACCACCCGATGCCACCTGTTCAAATAACTGATTCACAGCAGGAATTCTCACTACAGCCAGGAAAAGGAGGGGAAGATCTGTTCTGACATGGAAAGATCTTTAAGATGTCAAAGCAAAAACACAAGCTATACCACACAGTAGATATAGTAAGATCCTTTCTGTAAGACAAAAGCAAAACTCTGTGTCTGCTTGTCTAATGAACCAATTAGCTAACCAACCCAGCAACCAAGAATGCAAACAGACAATGAGATGACAGACAGGGTGAAGGTCCTCCCTTCCCAGAGCCGTTTGCTTCTGGACCCAGGTGGGGGAGGAGGAGAGAAGATGGAACGAGTCCCACTTTATTTACTTCTTCACTGCCTGTATTTTTCATAATCAAACGTGTCCCATCTGTGGCACAGAATAAAAATAAATTGTAATGTGTCCAAAAAGCTTCAGAATTCTTTGAACATTTCAGTCTTTTCTCCTCCTCCATTAAGATCTGAGAGTAAAAAGAGGAGAAGATAGGCTGGGACAGGTCTTACTGCTGCTTCAGTGCATTTCTGGGAGCCCGGTACCATGAAAGAACAGATGGGTAGGAGCCCACTTGGATGCATCATGAATTCTGTGCAGGCAAAGAAACCCTCAGAATTAATGACACTGTGCTGTGTTCCCTGACTATCAGCATCCTGTTCTGAAAGTCAAGAAACTTGGCAGAGGAAGGAATCTGAATCACAACTAACAATAATGAGGTGTGATAACACGGCCATCAAGCTCTCACTCTGGATTTATCGCGGGTCAAACCGCAACTCCCAAAACAGCTTTGGACAGCAAGCGCCTCCGAAGTGTGCCTGACCCCAGTTTCCATGGGGAGCGGGTGTAAAAAGCTTCCATGGGGCTTGAGGATTTCCATCTGGCTTGGTCCCTGGAGCTGGTTCAGTTAAGGCTTCAAGAAGCAGAGGAGTGGGTTACCTGTGGTGCCCCCTTCGAGTCCCGCGCCATAGGCGGACACCAGGGCAGGGTTCCCCGCTTGTCCAGGCTCCCCAACGCGCACTTTGAAGGGGCTTCCAACCACGTGGCTCCCATTGAACTTGACATCGATGGTGTGGACACCATTCTCATGAGGGATGAAGCGAACAGCATACTTATCTAGGAGAATGAGCAAAGGCACAGGGTGAAATCAAGCAAATGGACGCCCCCAAGTTCGGTGAGGACAAAGGATGGAGGCCAAGCCGAGATGGCCCATTTAAAATCAACAGTTCTACAGGGAGCCTGGCACTCAGCATCCTGGATTTCAGAACCAGACAGACCCCTGGGTATCCCTCATCAGCCCCAAGGGAAACGCATCCACATCGCGAATCCTATAAACACAGGACAAGACCCTGACCCCTGCCTCAGAACAACACTTCCTTTCTTTAGAAAACCTCACTTCTTCAACGTGAAATTCCGTGAATGCTGTTACTAATCCTGTCACAAGATGAATCTCATTTCACCAAAATTAAATTATGTTTTTCCACTAAAATGATGATACAAGTTGAAGACACATCACTCTGAAATTGGAAGACCTCACCACTTAAGACTCCACAGTGGCTTACTCAGCTAAACTCTAGGTTACTACTCTTTACTTTGTTCACCCATTGGGGGTTCAGTTTTTTTTTAAATGTTGGGAGATGGCCATTCTAACTACTGTTGAATATCTCTGTTTTGGGAAGGTATAACAAGAAATAAAAAAGAATATATATGAAGGGAAAAAAGAAAACCTCACTTCTTCTACGTTTCTCTATTTGGCCACTTGAAGGGGAAAAAAATGGTTCCAACTGGCATTAATGCTCCTTAATTAAGCTCAAAGCTAGGAACTGCCCCACAGGGCAGGTTTTTGGCTGTGCGTTTGGGTCACAGCATGTAGCAAGGTAGTCTGTTTTTTTTTTTTTTTTTTTGAGACGGAGTCTTGCTCTGTCACCCAGGCTGGAGTGCAGTGGCGCCATCTCGGCTCACTGCAAGCTCCGCCTCCCGGGTTCACGCCATTCTCCTGCCTCAGCCTCTCCGAGTAGCTGGGACTACAGGCGCCCGCCACCACGCCTGGCTAATTTTTTGTATTTTTGGTAGAGACGGGGTTTCACTGTGGTCTCGATCTCCTGACCTCGTGATCTGCCCGCCTCGGCCTCCCAAAGTGCTGGGGTTACAAGCGTGAGCCACCGCGCCCGGCGCAAGGTAGTCTGTTAAGTGAAGTGGGCACCTAGGACATCTACCCATTGTGCACCACCTGACTGCCGCTTCCTCCTTGAAGCCCTCCTGCCCAGGGTGCAAAGCCTGCTCTCCTCCTACCTCTCCAGGTAGTCTCTCGGTCTCTTGCTGGCACCTAGTACTCTTCATCCCTCTCAGAATTTGTGTTCCCCAAAGCTCTTCTCCCTGCCTCTGGAGGTCTCCACAGAGGTGCATCTCCATGGAGCTGTGCACCCTACGTCCTTTGGCACTGAACATCCCCCAACAGTCCCCATCCGCCTCCCTTAAAGCCAATGTGTTTTAGGGGAAGCCGGTTCCACCGCCATGTCCAGGTGTGGTCCCTGAGTGGATCAGGGAAAAATCCTTCTTCGCTATAAGCCTTAGTCAATGAGCACATGGCATTTCTTTAGCCACAGGAAACGATTCAGCATTGGGCATGTGTCCAGGTCAGTGAGATGGGAAGGGAGATGTGCTGGAGACTTCTGGGAAAGGAGCCTCTCGACTTCTAAGAATCCTGAGAGGGTGTCTCTCTTAACTGATGTGGCGTGAAGGTGGGACATCTGGTGCTGCTGCAGCCATCCTGCCACCAAGAGGAAGGCCATCCTGCCACCAAGAGGAAGGCCAGAACCAGGCCCACAAAGCAGAACAGCAGAGATATTTGAGGCCTTGCAGGGCACAGCTCAATGACCAAATCAAATAGCTGAAACCTGTCCTGGATGTCTTGAACTTTCCAGTTATGCGACTTACTGGGCCCCTTTACTGTGTGAGTTGGCTTGAGCTGGGTATTCTGTAATTTGCAATCAATAGTAACTGTGTCATGCTAATGATCTCATACATCTGTAGGGGTTCAAATCCTGTCTGGGCTGGAGCCAGCTTCCCCTGAAGCACATTGGCTTTAAGAGAAGAGGGAGGGTACCCAGTGAGGGACTGTTGGGGCTGAGGCCACCAAACCTCACAGTGATCTAGTAAACATCTCCATTTGGGTATTGGGGATCCTTCAAAACCCCTCAAAGTAAAATGTCAAATCCTTTAAGGCCCTGACCAATCCTCACCCACCCTCTGCCTGGCTGGCCCTAGTTCTGATAACTGCACTGTCATCTTCCAACCCAATCACCAAGCTACATGGAACATTTTGGAATGGATTCTCTCTTTCACTCTCTATGGCCACCATAGATCTCTGGCCTCAAGTCCCTCCTCTCCATTTCCAGTGCCACTGCTTCCTCAAATGGACCACTCTGGGAGCAACAGCTCGCCACTTGGCCTTTCAGACTAAAACCGGGATCTGACCCCATCCTTCACACTTGTTCCTCCTGAGGCTCCCCAGTGCCTTTTTGCCTACTAGGAAACATAGATCTAAATGTTCAGACAGAGCCTACATTCCTTTTTCTTTCTTTTTGAGACAGGGTCTTGCTGTGTTACCCAGGCTGGAGTGCAATGGCATGATCACAGCTCACAGCAGTCTCGACCTCCTGGACATAAGCAATCCTCCCACCTCATCCCCCACAAGTAGACTACAGGTGTGTGCCACCATGCCTGGCTAATTTTTTTATTTTATTTTATTTTTTTGTAGGGAAGGGGTCTCACTATGTTACCCAGGTTGGTCCCAAACTCCTGGGCTCAACTGATCCTCCCAAAGTGCTGGGATTACAGGTGTGAGCCACCAGGCCTGATCAGAGCCTAGATTTCCAACTACACTATACAAATATAGCCAGGCACACAACAAACGCCCTATAAGGCAGTAATCATAGGTCTCCCCCTCATACATCAAGGCCCATATCAAATGTCACCTCCTCTGAGAAGCCCTCCTGAACTCAACAAGGCAGCAACTATTTCTCTCTCCTGCTCTGACCATCTTCACCATTTGCTTCTCAGTTCTCCTGTGGTACTAGTGATCATCTGGGGTCATCATCTGCTTTTTGGCCAGGGCTTCACTAAACTTTGAGCAACTCTTTGAGCCTTATACCTTCCTTCAAGTTTCTGACACTTAATAAATTTATTATGTTCACCGGTAACACTGTCTCTTTAAAGTTGATTAAATCAGAGAATTCCATATACCAGCGCACCAAGCAAGAAAAATCTTAGGACATTAGGGCCTAGAGACCCAGATTTTCTTTTTTAAATTTACAGAACATTAACCTACTTTTCTTAGAGTAAAGTGAGATCAAAATATGCTTACTCGTGTCATAAGGTCAACGAATAAAAATCTGTAAGATGTTGTTACAATATGAAAGAAAAATCATGATGAATGTCATGCAAAAGGAATCTGAAAAACTAACAGAAAACAAAGAAGCATTTGTTTTTGTGTTGTGTGTATGTGTTTTTTGTTTTTTTCTTTTTTTTTTTTTTGGAGACAGGGTCTCACTCTGTCACCCAGGCTGGAGTTCAGTGGCACAATCATAGCTCACTGCATCATAGCTCACTGCAGCCTTGACCTCCCAGGTTAAGGCACTGCACCCAGCCCAGCATTTGTTTAAAAAACAAAGAAAGAATGAGCATTCTCTCCCAGCGTAAAGGGTCTGCCTATCCCTGGCACATGTTTAAACCCTAATTTATAAACAATATCTGGCAACAGCAAAGGGAATTCAGAGGCTCACTGTCAGTAATGAAACTGATCAGCCCTCCTTTGGGACACACACTTACAGGAACATTCTGCTGGAAAGTGCTGGTGCTGGGACCCCCCAGCAGGCCTCCTGCTCACCTGGCTCCAGCTCAGACACGTGGCACTCCTCCACGGCTCCAGAGGGGCTGTGCACCTTTGCATCAATCTTGCCTTTTGCACCATTCAACCTTATAGCAAAGGATGCTGGCTGGTTAACTTTTAATCCCGATTCCTGAGAATTTAATACATTAGACAGGTTATGGCCCTCGGCGTTCCTGCTCAGTGGCACAGACTGACCCTACCCAAAACTGTGGGTGACAGTTCTCATGCAAATAGGTTTTTCTATATAACATATGACAACAAAAGAGCAGGTGAGCCATTCTGCATTTTTAACGTAAGACAGCAGAGACGTGCATCTGCATGGTCTCCTATGCAAACCATCTTGATTCAGCCTGGAAGAGATGATTTCTGGGTTTGGATACTTGAGACATCCTGGTCAAAAGGACTATCATCTTAGCATCCAAAATAACACCTGTGCAGGCCAGAAAACCCAGGATGTTCCAGGTCAAAAAAGTATCCTCTTTTAAGAGGATACTGCAGCTAACAAAGTCACGCACTCATGAACACGAACACAGTTTTATGTTATGCTGTTTGTTATCTCAAGGGCAGACCTGGAGGAACATATTATAAAGGGCTACGTGTGCAAAGAAGGCAGTACTCCATAGCAGTTAAGAATCAGCTGGATCTGGATTTCCTACCGTTTCCCAGCTATATATCTAGGGTGCCAAACCTCTTTGAGTCTCGGTTTCCTCATCTGTAAAATGGGCATAATAACGATCTATCTCAAGGGCATATTTTTGTTTATATGATCAAATGAAGCTGTGCATGCAAAACATTCATCACAGGGTCTGGCCCATACACAGAGAGGCTCGAAAACGTCAGCTTATTATTAAATATTAATATGCATTTAGAGGTTGTATCCCCACAAGAAGCCATAGAAAGACATAGCTTTTGATCAGTTCCCTGGATCAGTTTCACTCCCCATACTTTGTCTTGGAAACTATCTCCTCTTCTGGGAGGAGGGGATCAGAAGTTCAGATGGTTAAGAACAAAGCTGAGCAACAACATTTGAGATACTTTAAGACTAGCCAATCCTGAACGGCAGCATTTTACAAGTCAGTAATTTTGATTTAGAATTGGTCAGACAGCCACTCCTCAGGCAATAACTCTAAAGCAGCATGGCTCACACTTAATGTGTAAGCAAACCATCTGGAGAACTTATTAAAATGCAAATGCAGATTCTGATCCAGTGGGTCTGGGACTGAAGTTCTCAGGTGATGCTGAGGTCCAAGAACTGGCCCAAGAACCACATCTTCATGGCAACGTCCCAAAGCTGCACTGGCTAATTTGGTAGTCACCAGCCACGTGGCCATATATACATATATTTCAATTTAATGCACTTAAATAAAACTAAACATCCAGCTCCTTGGTTCCTCTGGCCACATTTCAGATGTTCAATAGTCACATATGGGTAGTGGTTATCATGCTGCATAGCATAGATTTGAAGCATTTTGATCACTGCAGAACCTACTATTGGACTGTGCTGCCCTAGGGGATATAGACTGAGGAGGGAGGACGGAACACAGAATTAGAGGGTCTTTGGTCACCAGATCACTCCCATCCCGCCCCCACCCCAAGTGCCAGCCTACTCCAATTTCCTAAAAAGTCTCAAAAGCAAGACAAAATGATACATGCCTCTCTTTGCTAACCAGCACCAGATGTTGCTGCGTGGGCCTCCGCGAAATCTCTGATCAATAATTTACATATCACTCGGCATCAAATGACCCGGGAAGAACAGGGGGCAATGCTGACGAACACACCCCTCCTGTGGCAGCAGCTGGTTACAAAAGCTTGAGAAACAGCCTGCTGTGCACTTACTGAAACATTTATGACCCAGCTATGATGAGAGGACTCTACAGAAGTTTCCTGGAGAGGATTATTCCAAACCAGCTCCTTTTACACAGAATCATTTACATTACCTGAATCCGCTTGCCACTAAATCCTCAAGAGGGAGATAAATGCCTCGGAAGATTCGAAAGAAATCTTCGAGATGCATGAGGGCAGCTCCTGCCCTCAACAAGTGCTGGGTTTATCTCCCTCCGTAGGTTTTAGTTAAGTTGGCCACAAAAGACACTTCTGTTAAGAAGCCTTTAAATGAAACACAAGAAAAACATCTACACCACAGTAACCAGTTAGTACCCTTGGTATTCTCTGGATGAGGCCGCTTCAATGTGTGGACTGAGTCTGGTTTGGATTCTGTTTACGTCTCTAAATGAAACACTAATGTTTGGAACAACTGGAGGTATCCCAGTTCCCCTCAGAGTAAGATTAGAATCTCAAATGTAAACCAAGTGTATGGAACTAGAGCCAATGATATCACCAGTCTTAGACATCAGATTGGATTTTAATGAATCCAATATTTTCAAGAACTGGGGGCAGCTCAAGGCTATTTAGAAAGTCTTACCCAGAAATCATACTTTGGGATTTCGATGTTATTTCACAACTTAATTGCTACTCCCAGTTCAGACACCTAATTATTTTTCAGTGTCCTGGGCAAAAACCCAGAGGCATCCCTGATGGTTCTTAGTTTGGCTGAAGGTGCTAGTGCAACCTTGAATTAAGTGACCTGTTTAGGACGAGGAAAAATGTTGCATCTCCTGGTATCCTAATGGGATGGACTATGCAACCGTGTGCCATAACGTCAGGTGGGGGTTAGAGAGGTTGCCGTTAAGGGCACAGGTTCTGGCCGGGCACAGTGGCTCACGTCTGTAATCCCAGCACTTTGGGAGGTTGAGTGGGGCGATCACCTCAGGTCAGGAGTTTGAGACCAGCCTGGCCAACATGGTGCAACCCCATCTCTACAAAAAATACAAAAATTAGCTGGGTGTGATGGCGCGTGCCTGGAGTCTCAGCTACTTAGGAGGCTGAGGCTGAAGAATCACTTGAACCTGGGAGGCAGAGGTTTCAGTGAGCCAAGATCATGCCACTGCACTCCAGCCTGGATGACATAGCGAGACTCTGCCTCAACAACGACAACAAACAAACAAAAATACAGGTTCTGAAGCCACACTGCCCCTGTTCTGCCTCATACTAGCTGGTTCCCAGTGGACAAAATCTCCTTGTATCTCTGTTTTTCCATCATTAAAATGGGGTCAAGAGAACCTACTTGTCAGGCTATTGCAAGGATTTACTGAGGTAACACTGATAAAGCTCTTAACATAGTTCCCTGCACACTTATTAATGAATCATAATACATTGCAACTGACTTTCTTGAGGAAAGGCAGCCAACAACAGCAGGCTAAAACATCACTGCACTGTTATTTTTGTGTTGGTTTTGTTTTGAAAGCCCTTGTTATCCCTTAACCAATTATGAACAGGCTTCCTTTGTTTCTCTTAAATAAACCTTTAAAAACAAACTTGTCCCCAAACATTAAGGTGTATTGTTGACTGTGGCTCTGTTTTTGCTCACCCCAAGTGTCATCTGCCCTAAGTGTATGGGGAGTTGACTCTGCCACAGGAAAGCTCCCCAGTGACTGGGTGACATCTGCGGTCGAAATGTGAAAAGGGGCCTCAGCACCTAAGGGGACATTGAAGCGGCCTCAGGAGTCCAGGGGTCTCACTGGTGGCCTGCGGCCAAGGAGATGGATGCTTCCTTGCATCTCACCTGAAGGCTCATAACAGTGAGGCGGCGGGCGTCGTCGGAGGGCGCGATGACCGGCACCAGGTAGGGGCTTTCCGGGATGTGCTCATCATTGAACTTGATGGACACCTCGTAGTTACCTATGAGGACAGGAAAGTCCCATCATTTCAGAGACTCTGGACCCAGAGTGGCCTCTTGCTTCTCACTAAGGGCTAAAATGCCTTCAGAGAGACCCAGGCCTCCTCAGTGGCCACAACTGATTGGTTGAGTGGGAGGTGCCTGGCTGAGGCTGGCCTGATATGATTTCTTTAGTGGGGTAAGGCCAGGAACTCTTAACCGGGGCTCACAGGGTCCCCAAATGGCCTGTATTGAATTCAGGAGATCCATGGACTTGAATGAGGAAAAAATTACGTTTTAATTTTCACCATCCTCTAACTGAAATTTACCATTTCCTTTCTTCAGAAATGTTGACAAGAAATCACAGCACATTATAAGTACATATGACTTATATCACCATTAAAAATCATAGATTTTTATGTCATTTTACTGTTATTTTGACATATCATTTTCACTTATTACTTTGTCACTTTGATGACAGTTAATATACTGTCACCAAATCGTATGATTTAATGTATTAACAAAGATATGCATGTTTCTATGTTGCATATTTGTTGTTGTAAGATTTTGGTTAACTGTACTTTAATATCAATGATTTCCTTTATAATGTGACATATTTCATTTTATGTATTTTAAAACATTATCCCAAGAACAGTCCCCATTAGGCTTCGCCAGATGGAAAGAGTCAATGGCACATAAAAGGTTAAGAACTCCTGCTAGAGGGAGCTCAGATGCCAAGGCCACTCTTCTGGGGCAGCCAGCCAGGGTAGCCATGGGTGGGCAGACAGAGGCTGGTCGGTGGAAAGAATGGAGCAATTGAATGAAAGCAAGAAGCAGAGAGGCTAATGGAGAAAGGCAAAAGGCAACCAGAACAAGCGTTCCCACCCTTAAGAGGTCTGGCCGTGTATCTTGCAACTGGATTTCTACGAAGCTGTCCCATGTGCCCATACACATAGATTCCTCAATGACTTCAGCAAACTTGATGGATTTCTGTTCCTTGCAACCTTACCATGTTCAAACAAGGAAAATGTCCTCTTGTGAACCCTGAATACATACCAGGCTCTTGGGCAATATAAGACACACCGCACGACCCATTTTTATGGTCATCGAATGTAATCTCGGCCTTACTGGGGCCCTCAACAGCGATGGAGAGGCCTCCAGCGCCTGCTTCCCGGGTCCAAATGCTGAACTCCGCTGAGAGCAAAGAGAAACCTGGTTAGTGACTGAGCCCTGCGGAGCCCCTGGCCCTCTTCCATTCTTGTTCAAACCTGCAGCGCTAGGTTTCGTTTGTTGCTAGCCCTTTCCTCTTTCTCCAACCCCAAGTAGAACCCAAGCAAGGTCCAAGGTCCATTGTTGAAGTTTCCTAAGCATCACTAGCGATAACTAAATTCATAGGACATCTGGAGTCCTCCGAAGACATGTCTTTTTTTTTTTTTTTTTTTTTGACGGAGTCTTGCTCTGCTGCCCAGGCTGCACTGCAGTGGTGCGATCTCAGCTCACTGCAAGCTCCATCTCCTGGGTTCAAGCAATTCTCCTGCCTCAGCCTCCCTAGTAGCTGGGACTACAGGCTCATGCTGCCACGCCCAGCTAATTTCTTTTATACTTTGATAAGATGGGGTTTCACTGTGTTGCCCAGGCTGGTCTTGAACTCCTGAGCTCAGGCAATTTGCCTGCCTCGGCCTTGCAAAGTGCTAGAATTACAGGTGTGAGCCACCACACCCAGCCCTGAATACATCTTAACCGGCCGGGCGCAGTGGCTCATGCCTGTAATCCCAGCACTTTAGGAGGCCAAGGCAGGAGGATCACTTGAGCCCGGGAGTTCAAGACCAGCCTGAGCAAGACAGTGGGACCCCATCTCTAACAAACAAAAAAAGAGAGAAAAAAAAATTAAATAAAAATTTAAAAAAATGAATACACCTTAACCAAGCCAGAAAAAGATGAGAATGTTCCATTTTTTCCCCACAGATCTTCCCACCAGCAGCAACCATAGGAAAGGATGCTTACAGTCAGTTTTGTAGCTTTCTAGTGTGTTCCACAGAACATCAGCCCTGAAAAGATGCTCTGGAAACCGTATTACTCTGCTCCCCAGTTAGAGACTCAGGTGCACACTAGTAAGTTACAGGCTCCAAGGAGGCTCCCAGTAAGAAACCTGTTTGTCTTTACGTAAGTGAGCAAAGCTTAGTCACAAAGTGTGCCAGACTTAGTCACAGATGCCTTGTTTTAAAGAATGCCCCTTAATGCCACCCATCAGAATTCTTCTCTTTCGAACGGGGCAAAAAAGTGTGTGGGTGCCCACACTGCCTGGGCTCAACTCTATTCTTCCCAAGTGAAAATCCTGCCCGGAATGCTCACCTGGGACTCCCGCTTCTCCTCTCTCCAGGCCAGGGCCTCCTGCCCGCACCTTGTGAGCGCCTCCTTCACCAAGTGGCCCCACGGTGAACTGGAAGGGGCTGCCAGTGACGTGCTGCCCACGGTACTTGACGCTGACCGTGTGCACGCCCATCTCCTGGGGCACAAACCGGACGCAGTGCGAGTTCTTCCCCATGGGCACAATCTCTGCCTCAGTCACACGGCCAGAGGGGCTGGTGACGTGGGCCGACATATCACTGCTGTTAATTTCTGAAAGAGGGAGGGAGGTTGGGGGAGAGAAGAGGGTTAGCGCAAGGGCCTGAGACAGGGAAGGACATGCAGGGCAAGCAGCTGAGAGCAAGGTGTATGCAGCCTGGTGGACGTGGGGTGCCCAGGCTTCCTTCCCTCCTGTGGACAGCATGGAGTGGGCAGGGCCCTTCAGGCCACCCATGCTGGGGACACTGAGACTTTTTGCCAAAGGTGACGTGGTCATCCATCATGCACAGACGGGCTCCTTTCCACAGGTAGGTAAGGGTAGAAAACAAGAGCCGTCATCCCTTACCATCAAGAAGCTTTGGCATTTCTTTTAGGCAACAAGACAAAGTTAGAGAAAAAGGTGAACATATGTCAGTCCCAATGGCAAACGGGAAACCATGCGTGAGCAAAGCTTTGAGCAAACCAAAGACCAGGGGCCACACTTTCAGAAAAGCAATGTCTCGGGTCACCAGCGCTAGGACGCAAGACCACATCACTCTACGTGAGCTGCTCACGTCATGCCAACGACTGTGCCTGCACTGCCGTGGTGAGGCCAGGCGGCCGCATGCGGGGCATAGAGCACTGCCATCACCTAGAGCCAGTATGAAACTGCACCCTCCAGCCCCACAGGATCTGGGCAGAGCAGTTCATGACTCTGACCCCTGAGGACAGAAAAGGGAAGGGAGGTTGAAAAGAGGGTCACCCATGTTATGAACTGAATGTTTGTGTCCCTCCAAAATTCAAATATTGAAACCCTACCCCCAACAATGTGACGGGATTAAGAGGTGGGGCCTTGGGGAGGCAATTAGGATTAGATAAGGTCATGAAAGTGGAGCGACCCTGTGATGGGGTCAGTGTCCTTGTAAGTGTCCCAGACAGCTTGTTCCCTCCGCTCTCCAGCGTGTGAGGATACAAGGGGACGCTGTCAGTCTGCAGCCTGGAAGAGGGCCCTCACCACAATCTGGCCATGCTGGCACCTGATCTTGGACTTCCGGCCTCCACAACTGTGAGGCATACATTTCTGTTGGTTGCCACCTAGTTCATGTGATTTTGCTATAGTAGCCCAAACTGACGAAGATGCCCTGCAAAACCTGGGTCTGGAGGACATCTGAAGTTAGTGAGCTGTCCTCCATTAAGGAGGAGGGGATCTCCCAGAGGATCATTTGGGTAATGAGAGGAAAATCGAGCCTCACCCAGAGTCATCTGGTACTAAGTAACTAAAAGAATAACAAAATGGCCAAGAGCTGGAAGAGGCTTAAGAGAAAGGGTAAACGTCCACACTGCAGATACTTGCTAGCTCCTCAAGAAATAAGCAGAGAACAGAAATTTTGCCAAATGAGAAATGTAAAGCAAATGAAAAGAAAACACAGTACACATCACTAGTAATCAAAGATATGAAACTGAACACTGCAGGCCGTATTTTTCCATCAGGTTGGCCAAAGTGAGAAGGAGACAGCCCCAGTGCTGGTGGGGGAGTATGGAGAAATGTGGAGGGCAGTCTGCCAAGGCATGGCAGCATCTGAAATGCACCAGCCCAGCCCACTCCTGGGCATTGGTCCACAGCCTGAGCACAGGGTGGCAAATGTCAGAGCAGCCCTGATGATGGGAGCTGAGGCACAGAGTTGAGTAACGAAGGTTGATGCATCTAGACATGAAATGGAATCTCTCTTTTTCTATCACCAACAGTTCCACTGAATGAAATGGCATTTTATCAGGGTCATGAAAGAGATGATGCGGATGTCTATTTTTTGAGGTGGGAAGATGCCCACGAAAACAGTGGATGAGTACACCGATGTGACTGGAAAGTGAGCACACATGGCTGTGAGGACGGGGCAGCCAGGGTCCAACTCTGCACCTAAGATGTGAACCAGGCTCTCTCTTGGAGGTGACGCTTCCTCCCTCCACCTTGAGGCACACAAACTGTTTATGACCACAAATGATCAGTGCAGCTTTTTTTTTTTTTTTTGAGAAAGAGTCTCACTTTGTCACCCAGGCTGGAGTGCAGTGGTGCAATTTCAGCTCACTGCAACCTCCACCTCCCAGGTTCACGCAATTCTTGTGCCTCAGCCTCCTGAGTAGGTGGGATTACAGGTGCCCGCCACCACACCCTGCTAATTTTTGTATTTTTAGAAGAGATAGAGTTTTGTTATGTTAGCCAGGCTGGTCTCGAACTCCCGACCTCAGGTGATCTGCCTGCCTCGGCCTCCCAAAGTGCTGGGATTATAGGAGTGAGCCACCGTGCCCGGCCCAGTAAAGCTCTTTTTAAGTGATCATGTCTGAACTCTACAGTAATGAGGCTTTACCACATTCCCATGTGACCTGACGTTGATGTGACTACACAAGAAGAACCCATTAACTAAAGCCAAGAAGGCGGAGTCGACAGCTCCGTGACACGTTAGGAAGGATGGGAGACGCAGCGTAGAAAGACAACCCCTCTCCAGAGCTCGCAACACATCTGAAGACGATTTAGATTTCCCTTCTCTGTAGAATTTGTGCAATTCCACAGGACATGCCAACTTCTGGGCAGAGGAGCCTCAAAACTTTCACTCACAGTGACTTCTCTCTGGAAGGATTCTTTATAGAAAGAATTTGGGACACATTTCAGACAGACCGTGTGACCTGTTGACTGCCTAATTGGGGCCCATGAGGAACAATTCACCACCAAAGGGCTAGATGTGGCCCAGTGAGATCTGCAGCACAGCCCTCGTTCTAATTTCAGGAATGAAAGAGAAATACTAGAAGGATGCCGCTGGGCTGCCACCTCTTAAATACTTCCAGACACTGGCATCGGCAGGGCCAGTTCTTTCACTGACATGATTCTGTCTGACAGATAGTAAATCTAAAAATCTAAAAGCATTATCTACGTTTCCCCCATGTGACACAATAAAGCTATTTTTATTTGGAAGAGGAAAAAGGTAGCGAGGTAAACATTTATTTTTCTTGGATGAGCCTCTGTGAAAATAAACATAGAAGAACATGATGAAATGAAGTGAAACGAAAAGGTCAGCACAGTCGACTTGGATACTATGTTCTGGGCCATGCCTAAACTGGGTTCCCAAAGGCACCTGCTGCCCTGAAGGCTGGAGCCAAGGCTTCCCCCCTCCACTAGTCCCCAACGCCCACCTGGGATTTTCAGGTTCAGGTCACAAATGCTCCCGACAGTGGCCACGGACGGGGCCCGACTTGTGCGGGTGATGCTCTCTTTGACTCTTCCCTCCCCGCTGATCTTCACGGTAAATGGGCTCCCTGCAAGACCCAAGAAGGCTCCTGTGAGCAGCCCAGAGGCAAAGGCACAGCATTTACAGAAAACCCAAGCATCCCACCTGGAGGGGAATGGAATGCACATACCAGGCACGTGCTCGTCAGCGAATTTGGTGGAGACAATATAAACCCCAGGCACGGTGGGGAAGTAGGAGACTTTGCAGGTGCCATCTTCCAGGTCCTCCGTCTGGATGTCCACTTTGCTGGGGCCTTCCACTGCCAAGGATATGCCACCATAACCTGCAACACAGCAGCCCCAGGCTGTTCTGACAGCAACTCCTCAGGAAGAGGGAGCCCGATGAATGGAGAAAGGACATCCTACCCTTACGCCTCAATGTATTTCTACATAGCAGAAAGAAAGCAATGGCGGCCTTGTTTGCAGAGCCCAGAGGGGGATGAGTAGGTTAAGCGTACTTCCTGAGAAGTCCCGTAGTGAAATAACCTGCTGAACCTGGTTTTGACCACAGAAGCCTTTCCTTAAGAATATTTACTAATATCCCATAGATGATGTGTCCTGTGCAAACTGCTGGGGAGGACCTTCTGCCCTCACGCCTCCAAGAACTGCACATACCACCTCAGGGGTTTATCCACAGCCAGACCTGAGATTCTGAATTTTTAAATAGCCCCTGGCTACCTCAACTAGGTCAGCAGATCCGAAGGTTTAACAGGGAGTATCTCCCAACCAGGACCAGAAATTCTCCAGCCCTCTTCCCTGGGTTAGAATTTATCTAGAATTCACCAGCATGGCTATCCTTCAAGAAAGCAGATGACTGGAGGCACCGGGGTGTGGTGAGCTTGGAAGAGACACAATCTAACTCAAACCATTGCAAAGACAGAACAGAAAGAGATGCCTCATTTCCACAAAAGCTCTGCTCAGATGACCATGGTCTTGGCCAGTCAGCCCAACATTCTTTGCTTGGAGAGATGCTGGGAAGCTGAGAACAAGGGTGGGAGAGCAGATGAGAAAACAGGGGTTTGCGAGGTGTTGTGGCTCTGGGTTCAGATCCTAGTGAGGAGGGGGCTCTAAACCTTGTGAGCCTCAGTTTCATCATCTAAAAAACAAAGACAATCCCATTTTTGCCAATGGTCATGAGGCATAAAAGACAATGCAGGCAGCAGGACCTATAGCTTGAAGGATGCTCAGGAAGGAAAAGGAGTTGGTAGGATGAAAAGATGACGCTGCCTCAGCAAAATAAGTCGGTTCCCACAAGCTCTGGGCCTCTCCCCTGGGACCACACAGACCTGCATCCCTTGTGTCCACGATGAAGTCAGACATCTCGAAAGTCCGGCCTTCTGACAGGCCACGGCCGTAGACTTTGGCTCGGCGGGCGTCACCGATCTCTGACTGGACCACCATGATGGACACGGGGCTGTTGGCCACATGGTTGCCATTTTTCTTGATGCTGACCAGGTGTTCACCCACTTCCCGGGGGATGAAGGAGATGCCTGGACCAGAACACAGACTGGGGTTTGTAAGGGGATGGCAGAGAGGAAGCAGGAGAGAGACACACTCTCAGAAATAGAAATATGACCTTTTTCCTGACATCCAACAATCCAGAGTGTCGATATCACAATGCACAAATACGCTTGGGCATTTATCGTGCATGTGACTCAGCAGGTTTATCACATCACACTCCATTGTGCTACCCATTTCCCAAGAAAGGACTGCAAGAGTCCCCATCTCCCACCCAAGATGTCCTGGCTCCAGCCAGGAAGGGTAGCCTAGCTCACCAATGTGGTTGTTGGGCAGCCTCTTCAGGAGACAGGGCTCGTCTCGGCCAGATGGGGCCTTAATGCTGGCCGTCAGGCTGCTGAGGTCAGTCTCACTGATGTCGAGCAGGAAGTCAGCGGCCGAGCCCAACTTCACCTGGGAGCACCGCCTGCTGTCATCTGGGAAACATCCCCCAAAAAGGACTCCCGTTACATGTGGTTACCCCGGCTTCCCAGAGCTGCCATGCCATATGCTGTTCACGGATGAACAGGCAAGAACTAATTACACAAAGTTAAGTGAAAAAAAATGAGCCTTGAACACTGAGTAGGCCCAACCAATGAAGCATGACGGGATTCACGCCCGCTTGCAGCAAAGACAAGGAGCTGGCAGGACCCAGAGACTTGAGTCCTCATGGACCACCTTTTAAAGGAATCTTTGGGCCAGGTGCCTAATCCCAACACTTTGAGAGGCTGAGGCAGACGAATCACTTGAGGTCAGGAGTTCAAGACCAGCCTGACCAACATGGTGAAACTTCATCTCTATTAAAAATACAAAAATAAGCTGGGTGTGGTGGTTGGTGCTGTAATCCCAGCTATTCGGGAGGCTGAGGCAGGAGAATCGCTTGAACCCAGGAGGTAGAGATTGCAGTGAGCCGAGATCACGCCACTAAAACTCCAGCCTGGGTGACAGAGTGAGAGTCTGTCTCAAAAATAAAATAAAATATAGGAATTTTTGTTAGTTGAAGGCACCTCACACCTGCCTGGCATGGCTGTGGACATTTCTAGGTAAACAATGACCACATTCCACACAGTACTACTGGCTGCTTCACAGACAGGTCTAAACACAGTGGGGAAACAGGCTCTGCCTTGTGCATCTTCCTTATAACCCACTGAAAGCATAACCTGAATACAGCAAGGTGAGGAGCATGGGCTTTGGCATTTCATAACCTGGATCTGTTTACTTATATGTGAACTTGGCTACACCACTACCTTGCCAAGCCTCAGTTTTCCCATCTGTAAAAGGGATAGCAGAAAACTTACCTAGTAGTGACGCTGAAGGGCATGTCTAAGCTCATGCACCTCATGCACTATTGCAGTAAGTATGATTCGAATACTCAATCTGAGAGCTTTCTCTTTGCACACTAGAGTCACACTGGCACAATAAAAGTGTGCTCCAAATACTAGCTCTCGCATTTTCCCGGATTATCAGCAAGAGAAGAATTTAGCTAATCCAAAACTGCATTCCATCCCCTGCTCCTCCTCAACAAGTCTCCATGAAACCTAAACTCAAAGAGACGTCTAGCCTGCTGCCTGTGGTCCGATAAGGAGGGTGGCAGTCAGGGGCCGCCATACTTCCCACGAGGAAGCCCCCAGAAGCCAGACAACCCTACCTGTGATCTTGGCTGTGAAGGGGCTGCCAGGGATGTGCTTGTCATTGTACTTGACCAGAATGCTGTAGTCTCCTGGCAGAGTGGGCAGGTAGGTCACTGTGCATGTCCCATCTTTATTGTCAATGCAGCTGATTTCTGCTTTTGAGGGGCCCTCAATAGCCAAGTCCAGACCACCTACAAGTGGGAACAGGGATGCAGGGGTGTTAGGGAGAGAGTTGCCTTGTTTTAAGAGTTTCCTTTTAACAACTCATCCAGGGCAGCCCTGGTGCTGGGGACAATGGACTGACGTACTCCACGTGAGCTGTGGGCAAAGGGACATCTGTCAGAATGAAGCAGTCCACGTGGTAAAAACACCCACTGAGAAGAAACCCCAAACATCTGAGTTCTTCACTGCAAGTAACCCTGGAGCTCTCTCTACTCTCAGGATGCATGGGATGAGAAAAGGAAGGAGCCGTGTGCGTCAATTACACATAGGAGATCGTGGGCGGTGGAGGGCAGAGGTGGATTGTCCCTGCCCATCAGGCACTGGCTGCCATCACGGAAATCCCATTAGAACCACAGATTTGGGAGTATCCATGAATACCACGGGAATGGGCTTTATCAAAAAGAGCCACTCAGTAAGTCATGTGGTCTTGTGGATACATGTGCAAAAAGAACAAAAACATCACCAACCAAAACACACTTAAATTCCAGACAAGTCACATAAAGTATTTCATAGCATGAATCTGATTTCAATTAGAACACAAAGGACTTCAAAAATGTCTGTCTGGGTAGAAGACGAAGCAGCTCTACAGAAGAAACAAATTTACACAAGAGAAAAGACAAGACAAATACTACCATTCAATTGTCTCACTTTTAAAAGCCACCCCGGAACCGTGTCCACTTCACCCTCCGAATGGACAGCTGGAGGCATATAAACACGTAAACCACACAGTACCTTCTCCTGCATCCTCCGTGACGATGGTGAAGGTGGCAGTTTTGTTGGCCACTCCATACACGAGGCCTGGACCGTATGCAGAAACGCTTCCACTGTTGGGGTAGTTCACGTAGAACTGGAGTGGGCTCTCTGGGTTTACAAAGGACACAAACAAAATTGGTGCTCATTAAGGGGGTGAATAAAGACACTGGACAACTGGCATCTTGACGCTCACCTCTCTACGGGTCTGGCGCCTCCTAAGCAGAGGCATGAAGAGACAGAAAGAGACGCACATGCACCTCCCGTCCCCCGCCATCCTAGGACATCAGAGAGGGTCTACGCAGTATTATTCCTTCAATCACAACATAAGAAAAACAATCCTGGAGGCTGCTCCAGATGAGGAAGGGGGCTAAGGTAAGGTAATCCAGCCCAACCTGACAAATAAGGAAGAAACTTTTGCACTGGGTGGTGAAAGGACCCATGGCCAGAGGGAAGGTAAGTGGAAAGGGCTTTTGGAAGGCCATTTGCTCATGCCATTCAACCTGTAAGGAATCAACCCCACAGCGGTCAGCGGTCTTCCCTGCCCACCCCAACTCCTAGCCCTATGTAAGCACTTTCATTTCTGCAGCGTTCGGGTGCACGTCAGGAAAAGACCTAAGTGTTCACAACAGAGGACCGGTTAAATAAATGCTGATCTACTCATGGGCCATTAAAAAGAGTGAGGAAGACCCATGTTTACTAACTTGAGAAATTATCCATAATATGATGCATTAAAAAGAAAAAAAGCAAGTTGCTATAAACTATGAATACCATTATGCTATTCCTTTAAAACAAAATAGAATAAAATTATATATATGTTTGTAGATACAGACAGAAACATCTGAAAAGATACACAACTCACACCAGTAGTGGAAGTGGATGGCAGATGTGAGAAAGACATTTTTTCCTCTCTCTCCATCTGCCGCTTTAGAATATTTAAATAGAAGCAGATAATACATTTTTGCTTTAAACCAATATTACATACAGACAACTAAAGCAAATGCCAATCTCAGAGAAATATTTGCAACTCCTACCACAAAGGGCTAATCTCTCCAATGTTTACATTGCTCTTAGAAACTATATAACAAAGGCCAAAAACCAAATAGAAAAACAGGCCGTGGATCCAAATGTTCAGTTCACAGAAAAAGAAATACAAACAGACATATGGAAAGTTGTGTGGTCTCATTCACAAGAGCAATACAAATAAAGCAACGCTGAGATTCTGTTTCTTTCCAACCATCAGACTGGCAAAGATCCAAAAATTTGATACCATATTCTACTGGCGAATTTTGTGGAAAAGAAGGTGCTCTTCTCCATGGCTGGAGGGCGTGTGAACTGCAACAGCCCCTGTGAAGGGCAATTTGGCAAGATCTGTCAAAATCATAGATGCCTGCACTGGGGCCCTAGCATTGCCTCCTCTGGTAACTAAATCTCACAGATACATCTTTGTGAGTGTGAGGTGACTAGGGGAAAAGTAGACTTGCTGCAGCAAGACTGGGGACAGCAAGGGCAGGAAGAATCAAAATGCCCTCCAATAGGGAAATGGTCAAATATGTAATGGTTCGTCCACATGAGGGAAGGCTGGGAAGACACTCGCTTATATATCTGTATTTCCATTTGCATGGAGAGTCTTAAAAATACTCTGAAATTGGCCAGGTGTGACGGCTCATGCCTGTTATCCCAACACTTTAGGAGACAAAGGCGGGAGGTCTGCTTGAGGACAGGAGTCTGAGACCAATCTGGGCAACATAGTGAGACCCTATCTCCACAAAAAAATAAAAAATAAAACCCTGAAACTCTGAAATCAAACATACAAAAATTTATGATAGTCTAGTTCAAGGAGAGGGCAGATGGAGGATATGGGTAGGAAGGAAACCTTTCTCCGTATCATTTTTATTTTTGAACCATGAGAATGTGTTACCTATTCAAAATACTAAATTAAAAAACAAATCTTTAAACAACTACAAAAAGAAAGAGTGAACTGGTGACACTGTGCTGGTTGGTGACCCATGAAACCTGGGCTGGCTTCCCTTGTCAAGGGCTGCTGGTCCTCTTCTTCCAGGGCTGCTGGTCCTCTTCTTCCGCCTCTGACCTGGCCCCAAGCCCCCAGGCCACACAGGGTTCTGCAGGCCAGGCTAGAAAGTCCCTCAACATGCCTCCTATTTTTCTCCCAGCTTGACCTCTGGCCACACTCGGGGTAGTGACAAAGATAACGATCACACACCCAAAGGCCTGCATTGTGACCCAAGACACTGAGCTACATCATCCCCTCCAGAAATCAGCTGGACCTGCTAGGGTCCCAGACTGTTTGGTTTTGCAGGGGTGCCAATGCTGCATTCCCCAGCCTGCTGCCGAGAGCCACTCCCTGCACAGCAGCTGAGGAGCATCTGCAGGCTGCCCGGATGCCCCTGAATGGTGGAGCCCTGCTGGGCCTGCTGAGCTCAGCTTACCGGGGATGTGGCTGCCCATGTATTTGATGTGCATCTCATGGAGCCCGACCTCAGTGGGGGCATATCTAACAGTGACCGTGCCGTCCTTGTTGTCCACAATCTCAGGTGTGGCTGTCTTCCCAGAAGGCATGTGGACCTCTCCTATGGAGCACAGAGAGATGGGGCAATGAAACCCACCAGCAACCTTCCCCAGAGAAGCAGAGCCCAAGGCACAGATGTATTCAAAATAAAGGTTTCCAGAGCCAAGAACATCCATTGCTGCCTAAAACATTCAAGTCCCACAATGGGAGAGACCATTTGCTCTTTTCTTTTTTTGTTTTTCCAGTTCCACTTGGCTTCCACAAAACATAGCAGACAACTCTTAAAGAGTTTTCTACAATTGGCAAAATCAAGCTCAGAAAGGACTTGAGAAGACCATGAAACCAGCTGGATACGTAGAGCATCAAGCCAAAGAGAAGCAGGCCATTGAAAAGAGGCTGAGGGGAGAAAGGAACTCCTGTTAAGACAGACTCAGTGTCAAAGTCACATCTGGAAATGTCAAATAAGAGAAGGCAGGAAAAAGTGGCAAACAGGAACCCGACAGTCATGAGGTATCTAAAAACAGCAGTTCTTAACCTAGAGAGAATCATGGGCCCACTCAAGAAAGTAATGCAAGTTGTCAGTGAGCCACTTCTTCAGAGAAACACACACGTGGCATATTCTGTAGTTTCAGGAGCCCACGGCCCAACACCCGAGACCAAGAACTCGTGACCCTGGGTAAGGAGCCCGGGTCCGGGGGACAGTGGACACACCTCCCCAGCACCATTCTGGGAAGCTCGTGAGAGCAAGTGAGAATGAGACGGCCTTCATGGCAAGTGCTTACCAGTGATTTCTCCTTTCCTGACAGCAAACGGAATGACCAGGTCAAAAGGCTTAAATCCCAGGCCGTTCATATCACTCACTGGGACATAGGCCTCTTCGGTCACCTAAAAACAGAAGGCAGTGGTCACTGGGTAAAGCAGACAACAGCAGGAGCTGGTGAAGCTACAGGGGGTAGAGCTGCTGGGAATTCTGCAAGCCAGTGAGGCTGGGATTTGGGAATGTGGCTGCCCATTGTGGTATGGGCTTTGTCTAAGTGGCTCCAGACCCAGGGTAGAACCTGAGGGACTGGAGAAGTCATGCTGACCAACTGTTAGCAAACACTCGGGAGTCTGTTTGTAAAATTCCCAGCAGCGCCCATGGGAAAGTGGAAAAGTGAGAGAAAGCAATGTCTATGAGTCCCAAGAGGCTCCATCTGGAAAGGTTTAGTTGCTTGTGGCCTGGAAAAGAAGGTGCATTTTAAGTGGCAGAGAGTAGCAGTGGGTGGCTTTCCCCCTGAACAGAAACTGAATGTGCAAGTGGCGGCTTTGAGAGGCAGCAGGAGGGCTGCAGACAGTTGTCTGTCTTTCTCTTTAAACACGGAGACAAACTGCACCGAGCGTGATCACAGACACGACGGCTGGTGATTCGTGGAGCACGGATGGTGACGCAAAGGTGATCTTATTACAGAAAAAGCAAGGATCATCGTGATGGGCTGATCAGTGAGGGGCACACCAATGACCAGGACACCCACAGGGCTTAAGCAATCCCAGAAGCAGATGGCAGATTTTCTGAAATGAAGCCTGAGTAAACACAGAAACACAAAAAGGAAAAAACCAAAATTGTACCCAGGGCCTGAATCCAGGGGGACATGCATTTACCGGTGCCTCCTCCACGGCTGTGACTTCCCCATCTGTGGCCTGGTCAGTGGCAAATGGAGATTAGTTGGGAACCATACTGGAAGGATACACTCAGTAGACTCTACCACCACAGAGCTGCTTCCCCCACTGCTCCATCTTGAACTGCAGTGAGCCACTCACTGTAGCGAAGGACACTTTCTTACTGCCCTTTTGGAAGGCAGTTGGTGTCCTCTCTTCAACTGTCAGATGCGCATGCCCTGTGAGCCCACAACCCTGCTTCTAGCACGCAGACCTACGCGGGCGGGAGGCTCCATAGTTAACTGATGTGTGTAAGGACCTTGACTGGTGCCGTCTGTGGTCGTGCAAAACTAAAGCAACCTAATGTCCATCTAGAAGGGGTTTGGTCAAATAAATTCTGGTGAGTCTGTCCAGTGGAACATGACAGTCAGGTCCAATGAATCAATATGTAAGGGTAACTATTGCACACTGAGGTAAGGAAGCAAGGTGCGAAAGCAGTATGTACGGTGTGACCCCAGGCATGAAAGTGAGGTGTGTGAAGTGTAAGCAGGTAAAAACTAACACAAGGCATCTCTGCAGCACAGAATTAGGAAGAAGTTCTTTTTTTACTTGATAAATGTCTACTGTGGTTAATTATTTAATTTTTTTTTGAGGCAGAGTTTTGCTCTGTCATCCAGGCTGGAGTGCAGTGGCGCAATCTCAGCTTACTACAGTCTCAAACTTCTGGGCTCAGGTGATCCTCCCACCTCAGCCTGCTGAGTAGTTGGGACTAGAGGCGTGCACCACCACACCAGGCTAATTATTACTATTTTGTTGGTAGAGATGGGGTCTCACTGCATTGTCCAGGCTGGTCTTAAACTCCTGGGCTCCAGCAACCCTCTCACCTTGGCCTCCCAAAGTGCTGAGATTTCAGGCGTGAGCCACCATGCTCAGCAGTTAATGTTTTTAAAGTTTTTTATAAATTCATTTTCAACAAATCTTAGATTTAATGCTCCTGGCTGGGCGCAGTGGCTCACGCCAGTAATCCCAGCACTTTGGGAGGCCAAGGCAGGTGGATCACTGGAGGTCAGGAGTTACCAGCCTGGCCAACATGGTGAAACCCCGTCTCTAATAAATATACAAAAAATAGCCAGGCGTGGTGGCGGGTGCCTATAATCCCAGCTACTCGGGAGGCTGAGGCAGGAGAATTGCTTGAACCCAGGAGGTGGAGGTTGCAGAGAGCTGAGATTGCACCACTGCACTCCAGCCTGGGTGACAGAGTGAGATTCTGTCTCAAAAAAAAAAAAAAAAAAAAAAGATTTAATGCTCCTGATTTAACGGAACCAACAGCAAGGGAACCCCTCTCAACACCCTCTTCCGCCATAAGAAAGAATAAGAATCAGAAGGCCTCCCCTACAGAGGAAGGCCTATGTACCCATGTTAACTGCTTTGTGTGTATCTTGGGATCTGCAGAAAGGCAAAGGCAGCTCTGTGAGCTACATTTGGAACAGCGCTATCCTCTGCCTGCACAGGTTGGAGCTATGCAGGGGACATATCAGTCAGAAGGAAGATCTTTCAATGGCTGAGCTACGGCCTTTGGTCCAGGACTTCTCAAAGACAATGGGCAGTTAAGCTGTTTGTCCATGACTCCATGTGCTGTGTGTGAGCAGTGTATTTGATTAAACCACCCTGTGGGTCTCCTTGAGACATTTGCTATGACTGCAGTGCTGGTCGGTGTCCTTTTTTGTCCTCAAACTTACAGAGAGAAGCAGGGAATCTACCCAACCAAAGCCAATGAACAGTCAGTCAGTCCACCTAGTTAAGGTTCTCTCCCTGGAATGAGAGAACAAAGACCCAAACCAGGTACTGTAGGTACTGTGGGTAATCGTCCCTTTCTGCCTTCAGCAGTGGTCAGGGGACAGTGGGTAAACACAAAGTATTCTTGCTTTGTGTGTATTCAGGGGCTAGAAGACACTTATTCTTACTGAGTTTGGAAGCCTCCACTTCTGCAAAAAGCGTCCTCAATTTTTTTACTCTGACTTTCTCACTTAGACCTTCCCAATATGGTCTTCTCTTACCCCCAACTCATTGCACCAGCAGGCCCATGACCACTGCTCAGTGCTTGGCTGCTCTTGCCTCCTTCCACCTAATTCTAACAACCAGATAAAACTCACTATGGGCTAAAAACAGATTCTGAAAACTACAACTGGTACCCTTCTCTGTGAATAAGGACATCAACTTCCCAGCTGTATTTCTTTCTTCCTACAGGAGAAAAGCACTCTTAAATGAACAATGTCAAAAGTTGACAAGTGTTTACATACTCGAGACATAAAAGAGCCTCCAGATCTCTGGCATGCTGTTTACAGATAAACAGACGTTGACAGAAGGGAATAATACTGTGACAGAGTATAGACTGTTTGGAAGAAAGTCCCTGAGCTTTGGAGTTTGGAATGGAGTCTTCATGCACCTCTCCATTGCTGCACAAAATGAAATAATTAGAAGGTGCTTTGTAGGCTGTGCACAAGGCCAGGTCATTAAGGGCCTATGAACCTTCTGGTCAAGTGCGGCTGCTGATCACAATATCAAAGGACACCAGTGAGGATGACAGCATGGTGTTTGGTGTCTGTCTAGACCAAGCACGCTTCATTTGTAAAAAAGCCAACGATGCTTGGTTTTGTGTGTTCAATGAAGTAATGTCCCCAAGGTTTCTAACCCCTTTCCTGGTTGAAGAATATTCAGAAGAAGATTTATTATGCAATAATAAAAATAAATAATCAGAGGAAGATCTATAAGTCACTCAGAATTGAAAATGAAAGACCTTGGTCATTCACTAACCCAGGTATTTGCATAATGGTTTCCTCCTTTTATTCCAGATGTTCCTAGCTGCAAAAGACAAGGTATTTCCCCCACATACATAAAGTGTGAATCTTTCCAAAACACAAGTGGAGGTACTTTGAGTCCTGGGATATCAGAATCAAGTCTCTAGACAAAACAGCATCAGGAAGCTCTCTCCTCCAGCCATGGAGAATGGCCATGAAGATGGAAGAAGGAAGAGCTGGCAGGTTAAAAACCTGTCATGTTTTATGTAGAAACATTTTCATAAAGGTGCGTTTTTCTGAGGAGTTATCTCTCAAAACGCCTGGGCTTAGGCCAGGATATTGCCCAAGTCCCTTATTATGATAGACACCCTGGTGGCCAGTAAGATTCCCTAAAAACCCTTAGAGCCAAAGAGTCTCTGAGTTTCTAGAGATTACTCTGGGACCCTACAAGGTCACGACTGCTTAACAAATTTTTTTCCAAAGGAAAAAAAAGGTGGAAGAGGATATCCTAGTCAGGGTTCAACAAACGGCAGCGGTTACAGTTTCCACCAATAACAGCATGCTCTGGAGAAGGAATTTTCCTTACCATGACAGTGAAGGGGCTGTTAGGAATATCAACACCACCGAAGCGCACATAGATCACATATGTGCCCGGCTTGGCAGCTGTGTAGAAGATGTCGTAAGTTCCATCTTCATTCTCAATGACATCGGCCTCAGCCTCAGTGCCATCTGGGGTCAGAACCGTGCAGGTCACTTTCCCCTTCCCGGCAGTCTTGGCATCAACCACAAAGCCTACTTCTTCGCCAGTTTTCACAGTGGAGGCGATTCCAGGACCTGGAGAAGAGTTCAGGGGAAGAGAATGGAAGTATGGACACACGTCCTGGAGGCCCAAGAACAAATCACACCCATCCATGCTGTCTGTGCCTGTAAATGTTAGGCCTCCAACTGCTGCCATTCAGAGGGATATCCCAAAGATTCCCCGATCAGGTGTTGCTCAAAGGGTTACTTCAACAATTACTTACTAAATAAGGAGCATCTGTAAGCTCTGAGTGTTGACTAAAGGTTAGCCTGGGTTTGCCAGCATTTAAAGGTATGGCAATGAAGGTCAACTTTCAACAGCAAACATATTGGGCATTTTCTTAAGCGCCAGGTACACACAAACATGGGCAAGACACAGTCCCTGCTCTCAAGATGTTAACAGGGCCAGGCACCAAGAATGACAGTTCCAACTGCCGTGGAAATGCTGAAGAGGAACTAAGTTACAGAAAAAATAACAAACCGTTCCTCAGGGAAGTCTCTGGCAGCATATCTAGGCAAAGGTCCTAAGAATTTATATCCCAGGGTTGCCACATTGGCAGAAGGCTTCCTAAAGAAAGGAAACATGGCTGAACCCTGAAGGATGGGTGCTGTTAGCTAAGGGAGACTTGCAACCTCTCCCCAATGACCAGTCTCTCTCTGATTTCTGGTGCCCCTTTACACAGGATCCATACACTAGGAAATGCAGAAAAGCATGAACTAAAAGCACATTGGCAAATATGAGCCAAGTGCATAGGAGTAATAGGGAGGGTGGCAAGAACAGTTTGTTCAGGGAGTAGTGGAAGAGAAGACTGGAGTCAATCTGTGGAAGGCCCTGAATGACAGACCCAGAGGTGTGGCCAAAAGGCAAGTATTGAGCTCTGGATTCTGCCCAAGCTGGGAGAGGAAACAGGGCCTGCAAGTCCCTGTTAACGTTGGAAGTCCCCATCCAACGTTAACATGCCATCAATTAGTAAAGATGATCTGGTTGTCGCTGGCAGCTGCATAGACCTAGGAGGTGGTGGATTGGCCAGCATTCCAAAATTTCTCCATTTTTTGCCATGGGTGAGCCAAAAAGGGCCACACTGAGCAATTCACAACCTTGCCGTGAAAGCGCAGATTTTCTCCATTCAAAAAAAGATGGGCTATGAGAGAAACAGAACACATCAAGGGTGGTCCTGTGTTTAGTCTTCTTATTTAAAAAGAAGTAAATCTGTCTCATTTTAGAGATGGGGATTCACGTTTTAAAATCTGCTTGAGCAGCAGCACTGAGCTGCCCAAGGGCTGTTCTTAAAAACTGAAAGGCTGGCCGGGCACGGTGGCTCACACCTGTAATCCCAGCACTTTGGGAAGCCGAGGAGGGAGGATCACTTGAGGCCAGGAGTTTGAGACCAGTCTGGCCAATTATGGTGAAACCCTGTCTCCACTAAAAATACAAAACTTAGCTGGGCATGGTGGCGGGCACCTGCGGTCCCAGCTACTCAGGCGGCTGAGGCTGCAGTGAGCTGAGATTGCATCACTGCACTCTAGCCTGGGCAACAGAGCAAGACTCCATCTCAAAAAAAAAAAAAAAAAAAAAAAGGCCTGTAACAGTCAATAGTTGTGTCTTAGAAACTGAAGGAAAAAGGAGGAAAAAAAAAAAGAAAGAAACCAAAGAAACTGTGATGCTCAAATATTCATGGAGAATTCCTGAGAGCTTTACACATGCATGATGAAAAAACCTAGATCCTTAAATATGTTTCTCTAATGCTGACCTGAAATGCTCTTGAATGAAACCTGAGTAACTATCTACTCATAAAAGGCAGAAATGTGCTGCTTTTCATGGGAGCAGCCATCAGAGTTGGGTTCTCAACACTTCAAAAGCATATAATAATAGTTATGTATCTGGCACCGTGCTAAGCATTTTTCACGCCTGACCTCATCTAATCTTTGCAGTAACCCTGCAAAACAGTCTCTGTTCCTTAGAAGAGCTTCTTGGATCTAAATGTTCTCCAAATAAAAACAAAGAGCTTCAATCTATGTCAAACTGAAGTTCAGTGAGGTTGAGCAACGTGCCCAGATCATGTAGCTTGTAAGTCACAGAGAAGGGCTACAGCCCGCTTTCTGATTGCAAAGCCTGTGCCCCTGACCTTGAGATGCCCTGTACTCACCCGTGGCCAGGCACTTGCTGGCATCACCCGTCTGTGTGGCTCGGATGCGATAAGGAGAAAGTGGGATGTCATCACCCCCGTAGGTGACCCCAATCATATAGCGCCCAGTCTTGTCGGGGATGTAGGTGACAGCATATGTGCCATCTTTATTGTCATGGACAATGGCTCTTTTGGGTTTTCCTTCTTGGTCCTGTGGATCATAGAGAAATGCTATTTAGGATGTTGTCAAGATGTAGAAAACATTCATGGAAAACCTTGACATATTTTCCTATTAGTGCCTCTAGTGGAAAGAGACAGAATTGATGGCTTAATACAATCTAGTTTTGTTTTGTTTTTTGGTAAGGAGAGTAGAGGGTCACAGATCCCTTTAACACCACGACAGACATGGCCAATTTTTAGTAATTTTCTTGTCAGGTGAACCAAGAGTGTTCTAGCTCGAAATCCTCTGAAATGTAGGGAGGGGAGGAGGCAGAGGCTTCTGCTCACACACCACCGCATCCAGTCTCCCTTTTCTCTTTATTAACAGGACCGTAACTCTTAGCTAGGTGCACCGCTCCCAGAAGATGGGACTCCACTTCCTAGCATCATTGCCACTAGGTAATGTGACTTGTGACCAACCCCCGACAAATCAGAAGGGAATGGAAGTCTATGATGGACTTTTGGCAGGGCTGCTTAAGAGAGCCAACTGAGCTGGGAGGACCCCTTTTTCCCTTCTTTCTTCCTCCTTCTGGTCTGCCACGTGGATGTGATGGCCAGAGCACTGGCAGCCTTGTGGTCCAAGAAGAGACCTTAAGGACAGAAGTCACATGCTAGGTAGAGGAGCAGAGAGATGGAGCTGACTTCCTTGGTGAGCTGCAGGGCACCCAGGTGGCTTAACCTGGGCTTCCTTAACAAGGAAGTGGCTTCAGCCACTCTTATTTTAAGGTTTACTGTGATATGCAGCATAACTTAGTCTTAACTGATCCAAAGAGTAATTTAAAACATTTAAAAATAAAAACATAGGGGACGGGCACAGTGTCTCATGCCTGCAATCCCAGCACTTTGGGAGGTTGAGGCAGGCAGATTGCTTGAGTCCAAGAGAGTTCAAGACCAGATTGGGCAACGTGGTGAAACCCCATCTTTAAAAAAAATAAAAATAAAAACATAGGAATAGATGTAGTAAAAAAACATGAAAATTCACCAAAAAGTGGTTCTTGGAGCTACACCCTCAAATCTCTCAGGCGAGCTGCTTATGCTTCTGCACATTTACTGACTCTTTGTTGGGAAAATCTAACAAACAACTTGCATTGAGTCAGAAATCGGTTACTGAAACCCTTGTTCTTAAATCTGGCCCAGAAATTAAGTCTTAGGATTAAGAATTGGCTCAGAAAATAACTCCAAGTTACCGTTATTTGAACAGCAAGCAGGCCTTCCCCGGCATCTCGGGCATCAATTGCAAAGTCCACAGGTAGACTGGCAGGCACACCATAGGAACTAAGGCCGGGGCCACTGGCGGTCACTTTGCTGGCATCATATGTGGGAAGGACCTTGACCTTGAAGGGACTTGATAGACACACACACATACCCTAGTTAGTAAAGATACATGTCAACCCAGCTGCATCTGACTTTTCTTACACATAAGAGTGGGATGGAAAAAGGAGTTTCTACAGCAGATAAGATAGTGAGTTAGTCAAGGTGCCTAAGTCCAGCAGAAATTTACAACCATGAGGTAGTAACCATTACATGACAGACTGGTTTTGCCCTGAGTGTGTTCCAAGGCAGCAGTCCCCAACCTTTTTGGCACTAGGGACTGGTTTCGTGGAAGACCAGGGGGCGTGGTGGGGGAATGCTTTCAGGATAAAATTGTTCCACCTCAGATCATCAGGCATTAGTCTCGTTAGATTCTCATAAGGAGTACGCCATCTAGATCCCTCTCACGTGCAGTTCACAATAGGGTTCGCACTCCTATGAGAATCTAATGCAGCCGCTGATCTGAAAGGAGGTGGAGCTCAGGCAGTAATGATCGCTCACCCACCACTGTGCGGCCCAATTCCTAACATGCCATGCACCCACACCAGTCCACGCTCCAAGGGTTGGGGACCTCTGTTCCAAGGGATATATATAGTTTGGGGAGGAAGTGTTCACAAATTAGTTTGGGAAACAAAGGGTTAAACACATTTAGCCCACTTTTGTTACACTAAGATCATGGTCACCAAATGGAAAGAGAATACTGGAACTTCAGTTTTAATATTTATATCTCATCTTATTCTATATTCTGTATCTATAATTATTCTATATTTAGTATGCTTCATATGGTACATGGTATATTAGTAAAGCAATATACAAATGTAATTTATAAATTACATATTTCTACATAGATAGAGCTAATATGCTTATCTCTATATAAAATATGTGTTAGGGGATATGGGTGAAAGTTTTTCATCTTAAGGGGCATGATTTTTTAAAAAAAGAAAAGAAAACCCTTAGAGATTGTTCCAAGAGGTGAAGAGCTTATGTAACAATTTTTTTTGTATTAATATCAACAAGGAACAAGGTTTCTATGTAAAATCTTCTGGAAATGCTTTTATCAAGCAAACCCTGAAGTAAAGACCTTTGTCCTGTTCCAATCAGAAAACTACTTGCAGGTTCACCAAAACACCAAAAGGAAGCCTCTGATAAACTAATAAATTCTTTATTTCATCAATGATTCTCTACTACTACTGCTTCTTCTTCTTTTTTTTTCCAGAGATGTCAGGGGAGGGTCTATGTTGCCCAGGCTGGCCTCAAACTCTTGGGCTCAAGTGATCCTCCCATCTCAGTCTCCCAAGTAGCTGAGATTACAGGCGAATCCCACCACACCTGGTTAGAATTTCCAACTTCTTAATTTCAGCTCACCTTTAAACTAAAGATGTCTGAAAGGAACTGGGGGAGTGAGAGAGCGGGAGCCACAAATATCAAGGCTAGTGTGTGGTGACAAGTTGCAGGTTCTATGTAATACTTGCTGCCTCTATGGATGGGTAGATGGACTGATGCAGGAATGGATGGACTGATGGAGGAATGGATGGGTGGATGGATGGACTGATGGAGGAATGGATGAGTGGATGGATGGAATGATGGAGGAATGGATGGGTGGATGGACTGATGGACGAATGGATGGGTGGATGGATGGACTGATGGAGGAATGGATGGATGGATGGATGGAATGATGAAAGAATGGATGGATGGATGGACTGATGGAGGAATGGATGGGTGGATGGATGGACTGATGGAGGAATGGATGAGTAGATGGATGGAATGATGGAGGAATGGATGGGTGGATGGACTGATGGAGGAATGGATGGGTGGATGGATGGACTGATGGAGGAATGGATGAGTGGATGGATGGAATGATGGAGGAATGGATGGGTGGATGGACTGATGGAGGAATGGATGGGTGGATGGATGGACTGGCGGAGGAATGGATGAGTAGATGGATGGAATGATGGAGGAATGGATGGGTGGATGGACTGATGGAGGAATGGAGGGGTGGACAGACAGACTGATGGAGGAATGGATGGGCGGATGGATGGAGCTTACCTGCGAGGAATCTCTTCATCAGCATATTTAACTGAGACCATGTAAGGTCCCTCCTGAGATGGGGTGTAGGTTACTGTGTGTGTGCCATCTCCATTGTCCACCACGTTCACTGGCTCCACCAGGCCTGAGGACAGAGATGAGAGGTTTAAGGAGCTGCCTGGCCTCACCTTTGCTCCACCCTTGGCTGAGTCTGAAATAGGATCACATCCATCCCCAAGAGCTATCGGTTTCCACTGATGAGTAATATAAAGGCCAGCAACCATAATCACAGGCCTGAAAAAAATCACAGCATCCCCAGTTCATGGTTGCAGAAATGACCCCAAGAGACACCTTTTGCTTTTTGTTGGCTAAAATACACTCAGTCTGCCCTAGAGTATAATTAAGGAGACTGCCTGTGCTTGCTGCTGGAGGGTGTATGTGGATGCTGTGTGTTGAATACACACTATAACCTTTTAAGCTGGTTAGGCATGCTTAGGATGTGGCAATTTTACTCTACAGCTGAGACACTGCCAAAGAGTCCAGAACTGTGAAGAGCAAAAATTAACCAATGGGCTGTCTAGTCAAGACTTGTGGCCACCTTTGAGCAAAGAACACTGTGGTACCAGCATGCTGGGGCATAGGTGCAGGGCAGGTGAGGGTGCCAATCTCAGGGGCAAGGGGACCCTCAAGGTGAAGCCTGTGGAGATGTTAGAGATTATGCTAAAACATAATCAAGGCACACGTTGGGTTGCAGAGTCCAGATCCCAGCTTCCAACGTGATAGTCAAGGATGGGTCAACTCCAGGGTAGGTTAATCAAAGGATGACATGCTCATTAAGCAAAGCAGATGAGGCAGATGTAAGCAATTTTAGAAGTGAGGCCAGCAAGAAGCATTTGGGTTACATAATTCAGCAGCCATGGGAAAATGCAAACCTGTCTTATTAAAGTCACCCTTCAGGTCACCTTTAAAGAACTCTGAAAGGGCTTTCAAGGGGCTGTGCCATGACTGGGAATCCGTGTCATCAGCTAAAATCAAAAGGCTGTTACTTGAGAGTCCTTCATAATAGAGGCAGATATCCAAGTAAAGCTTCTCTTTCTTTCTTTTTCTCCCTCTCTCATTCACACATACACAAGGACACATACATGCACAAAAATGCATGCAGGCCCTGAAGCTCAGTAACTTCACAGAATCTGATCCCAGGCCCGTGACCTCGTTTCCCCCAAACCACTTCTGCCCTGAGCTTCAAAGGGCATAACCTCCTGCTGAACCCCATGAAGGAGAAGGTTCCTCTTCAAAGAGGGAAACCCCCATTTGCCACTTCTGTGAATCCAAGAACATATCACTGGGGAGGAAGATCCAGATTACGTAAGAAATTAGGCACACTGTCCTCCATGTGGGAGAAAGGCACATTTTAAGTGCTGGAGGAGGAAACATGGTCACTTACCAAAAAAAGGCAAGTTCCAATGCACTTCAGGGCTTTGTCCCTATATGGCCCGCTAGCCTTACCAAACCCAAGTTCCAGGCTGCCAACAGGACAGGCCAAATTGCCAACAAAGCCCATTCCCCAAGACACCCTCTCTCTCTGGGGAACTAAGCCAATGACAAAGCCACATATCACGTGCATCATGTACCTGGCACTCCCAGAGGTTCTGGTATGTACCACATGGACACCAAGGTATCTCAATGAGTTATCACCTCCAAACCCCACCATCTGCCACGACCAGACCAACCCACCCCCTCACAAATGCTCAAACACATAATGAAACAGTCGCCACCATATTACATATGACAGCCCAAATACTGCTGCTTCCTCTAAGAAAATCATAGCTGTATTATTAAATGGGGGGACAGACCACTGGAGAAATAACAGGCCTGCTTACTTGTAAGCAGGAATTTCTGCTGTTTAACTAGAACATGAAACAATAACTTTTTTAAATTTAATTTTAAGCTCATGAGCAAACTCAAAAGCAAAGCATCTGCTCTGGGTCACAGCTGCCCTTGCCTGGGGCAGATGAATGTCTGCAGGAAGGCAGGGTGCATACTTACCTCGTGGGCCCAGGACCCTCACTTCCAGCGGAGCCAGGCCAGCCTTGCTGCTGTCCACCGTGAAGGACTGCAGGACACGGGCTCGGACGCCTGAGCCCAGCCCGGGGCCGGCAATCTTGACCTTGCTGGGGTCCACAACATCCTTCACAGGAACCCTGAAGGGGCTGCCTGGAAGAGAGGTCATGGGATTCTGAGCACAAGCTGGGAATTAGAGACCACCTTGTGCACACCCAGAATAGCACTGCTGCTCCCCTGGGACCTCGGCCATGCAGGCCTTGGTCAGCTTCCCCTGCCTCGCTGTGTGCACTGCTCATGTGCCCACTCATTGTTGTCAACCATTCTCACAGACCACCTACTACGTGCAGATGTTGTGCCAGGTGCTGGATCCTGAGTGGTTAACACCCTCCAGGAACCCACAATGCAGGAGAAGGATGAGGCAAGCAAGTCACTCTAACATCCTACATAACATATTTGGGGTGTGGAAGGTGGAGCACTCAGGAGGCAATTAACCTGGTCTGTGGGAAACCAGAGAAAGCTTTCCAGTAACATCTCAGTTGCGGCACAAGAGGGAGCAGACAGAGAGGTGCTTCAAGTAGGGAGGCCTCAGCACGTGCAGCGGCCTAGAGGCGAGGGAGGAGACAGGCTGCTGGAGCAACTGAAGGAGGAAGCCAAGTGGTGGAACAACAGAACGGAGAGAGATGGGCAGGCCCTGCAGCCCACATCCAGCCCTGTCTCCCACACATGGCTCCTGTGTGTCCCCCCCAGACTCCTCTCCCTCCAATGCAGCTGGCACCTTCTGACCACACTCAGCCTTCTCAGTCACCCAGTCACCTGGTGAAGCCTTGCTGTCTTCCTGAGTGTAAGCTGAGCTCCTGCTGCATGGCTGACCCCACGGGGGACCCTGAGGGCCTCTGACTCCTTGAAGGTGTCAGTTTTAAAGATGAAGCACAGAGGAGTCAAGGAGAGGAGATAGTGATTTGCTAGAGAAGTGCTAAACAGAAACAAGGGCTGGGCCAAGGACGCCCATGGACTCCGCTGTGGAGGGGGACCTCCCCATCCAGTGTACGGCAGCATGCCTCAGGCTGCCACATCCATCACCAAGGGGCTACATGCACCTCTGCCTTGCATGGGAGTCCTAGTGCTCCCCATGGTATCTGGCAAAGTTAATGACTGCCGTGAAAGCTGAGGGATCTCTGCTTTGCATCCCAGAGAATTTATACTTTGTAGAATTAGAGATGGTAGATAGCCAAGACACACAAAGAATTGAGTCCCTGGCTTTCTAACAACAGCTGGGTTTCAACGGCATCCAGGTCCTTACCTACGTGAAATAAATGGCTGGCCCTGGCAAACAAGCACAGGCCTCCACATTGGGGTGAGAGGAACAAAAGGGGGCTTTACTTTAGAGAGTGACAGTTGAAGATTTCAATGTCAATAGCTGATGCCAAGGGACTACCTCTGAGGCCAATCTTTAAGTCAGAGCCTCCATTAGAAATTGTCTGAGCTCAGCATGAGAGCAGCCAAAACCCAATAAACCCGGGTAAGATAAACTGTCCAAGATGGCAGACCCCAAGCATTATCCGCCACCCCCCTATTCCATGCCCAGACACATGTCACCATTCCCTCATGCCAGACCTTTTTCCTCATGCACTCCGAACCCCAGTCAATCCAGTGGTCTAGGCAGCCGCCACCAACCGACCACAGCTGGCCTACCACAGGAAATCAACATGCCATTATGAGTAAGACAGGACACGTTGTTAAAAATAACTCCACTCCGGGTTTTTAACCAGGCCAGGAAAAACTGGGCTAATATTTAAGTACCCAGAATTACCATGAAAGCAAATTAGAAGGTGGCAGGTAGCCAACTGTTTCACGGCAGTACCCCCATAGGTTGCCTTAGCTAAGAAGCCTGATGCTAAGAAAACCAACCAACACTTCACTAAATGTCTCTGCCTGGGAAAGTTCTGGGCTTCTGGAAAAGCTGGCATTTGGCACTCTCTGGGAGGCAACAGAGAGCCTGAAACGTAAAAAGGCACCATCCACACCTGATGGGAAAACCACAAATGAGTGTCTTTCTGTTGTTATGCTCAAAGATGGCCATTTGCTTTAAGCTCACAGGTCGGCCACAGGGGACAAACTCTGACCCCTTTCTGTAAGGAGGATTCGGAAGCTGATGGCATTCACCAGCCTTTCCCCATAGTCAAAAAGTTTCACTGCCGCAAAAACCAGGAGATGTTCATCTCCACTGTTGCCTGCCAGGTCGGGGCCACATCACCCCTCCTGGGGGCAGCCTTCTACCCATTCCCTGTGCCCAACTCTCTCCTAATGCAAGTGCTACAAAACTCCAAAAGGAGCCCGTAGCTCTGAATTCTGTCACCGAGCCCCATTCTCATTCTTCATAGCAGTCATCACAAGTTTTAGTTATATAAGCCCTGGACAGTAAGCTCCCTGAGGGCAGGAACTTTGTCTTGCCCACAGCCGAAATCCCCTAGACTAGTGATTATAGGAATTTTTTAAATCTATATATTGAATGAGCCGCAAGCACAAGTTTAAGGAGAAACATGTTGTTTTAAATGACTTGAGGTTTAAATGAGTATCTGAGTAGAATCAGTCTGAGTTGAATGTCAATACTTTCTGATCAGTGTGAGAGAAAGAGAGTGAGTGTGTGTGTGTGCACATTTCCATGTGGTAAGGGGGAAGCAGGAATGGAATCAGGAAAGTGTGTGGTCAGTGGACACTCCAGCTGCCTGAGAGTTAACCCAGAACCCAGCAGTGGGCCCCTCAGCCTGCCCTTCCCCTCTCAGCGTGACCCAGAGAGAGAACAAGCCCCTGCCGAGGCTCTTCCTGCTCCTGGGGTCCTGGGGTGGGGCTCTGCCCTCTTCACACCACACCTAAGACAAGGCATAAGTGGCCCAGAACAGCCCCAGTCCTTGGTCTTATGTCCATACCACATACTCACCTGCCCTTTTAGAAATGGGGGCTGGGGAGGTGGTCTCAGAATTCACCACAATAGAATTCATCCATGTAACCACAAACAACTTGTACCCCAAAAGCTATTGAAATAAATAAATAAAATGTGTGGGGGTGACAATCATTTGAGTAGAGAACTAGAATCTATGGAGAGTCCTCCCCCCAAAACAAATGGGGGAGGGTCTTTCACTACTTAAGTCATATATTTATTTATTCTTTGAATCTTTATAGCAGTGGTTCAGGCTGAAGTGATTTTGTCCCTTAAGACATCTGGCAAGATACAGAGACATTTTTGGTTGCCACAAATAAGAATGGGGAAGGAAAAGTCTGCTATGGGCATCTAGCAGGTATAGGCCAGGGATGCTGACAAAAGTCTACAATGCACAGGACAGCCCCACACCACAAAGAACCATCTGGCCCGAAGTGTCATAGTGCCGAAGTTGAGAAACTGTGTTTCACAGTGAGTATACATGACATCACTAAATATAAAAGAAATTACAAAGAAGAATTTGAATCTGCATATCTTGATCAGCTACTAGTATTATCAGTGGAAAAAAAGAAACCAAGACACATGAATAAGGTATATAAGAGCCAAGCACAAAATAAAGTAGAGATTGTCTTTCTTTCTTTTTTTTGAAACAGGGTCTTCTTCTGTCACCCAGGCTGGAGTGCAGTGGTGTAATCTCAGCTCACTGCAGCCTCAACCTCCCAGGCTCCCATCTCAGACATCCTCCCATCACAGCCCCCACCCCACACAGCTAGGATTACAGACACGCACCACCACACTCAGCTAAGTTTTGTATTTTTTGTAGAGACAGGGATTCCCCATGTTGCCTACGCTGGTCTCAAACTCCTGACTTGAAGCAATCTGCATGACTTGGCCTCCCAAAGTTTGGGGATTACAGGCGTGAGCCACTGTGATTTTCAACTTTGTAAAGAACCAGCTTTCCCTTGAATCAAGAACTAGGTCCTCCGACACATGCACAACTGTTTCCAGTCAAAATTCTTTTTTTTTTTTTTTTTTTGACTACAGGCGCCCGCCACCACGCCCGGCTAATTTTTTGTATTTTTAGTAGAGACGGGGTTTCACCATGGTCTCGATCTCCTGACCTCGTGATCCGCCCGCCTCGGCCTCCCAAAGTGCTGGGATTACAAGCGTGAGCCACCGCGCCCAGCCTCCAGTCAAAATTCTAAGCCGATGCTTTTTGCCATGTTACTGGTTCTACTGGGAGTTGAGATAATCCTGGAGATGTAGCCCTAAAGAAAAATTCTTCTTTTGCAGCTATTACAAATATCAGATTGTTTTCCCCACTCAGAGAGATAAGCAAAATCAAACCCATTTTCCTGCAAAATCAATTATTCTTTGGGGTCCTCTCTGAGGAATAGCTTACCAGGGATGTGGGCTCCTCCATATGTGATATTAACATCATAATCCCCCGGAGCAAAAGGAATGTACTCAGCACTGCAGCTGCCATCCTTGTTGTCTCTGCAATTTATCTTCGACTCTGATGGTCCCTCAACAGTTATGCCAAGCCCACCAATTCCTGCCCCTCTGGAAAGAGTGGAAAAGAAAGTGAAATGTGCACCATTTATGCTGGTCTGCTTATTGCCAAAATTCATGCAAATTCCCTTTATAAACTATTCCATGTAGCCACCCCAACTCAATTCCTACACCTCTCACATAGGGAATTTCACATTAGTATAACGTAAGTAAAGACACTCTGACCCCTCCTTTTCAATGCATATGCTTCATTTATTTTTCTTTTTCCTGAGACAGAGTCTCACTCCATTGCCCAGGCTGGAGTGCACTGGCGCGGTTTCGGCTCACTGCAACCTATGTCTCTCAGGTTCAAGCAATTCACATGCCTCAGCCTCCCAAGTAGTAGCTGGGATTACAGGCGTGTACTACCAAGCCCAGCTAATTTTTATATTTCTTGTAGGGACGGGGTTTTGCCATGTTGGCCAGGCTGGTCTCAAACTCCCGGCCTCAAGCAATTGTCCTGTCTCGGCCTCCTGAAGTGCTGAGATTACAAGTGTGAGCCACCACGCCCAGCCTATTTTTCTTATCTAATTGCACTGGCTAGGACTGCAAGTACAACGCAGGCATATGCCTTGCAACCAACTTTAATAAAAATACTTACAAGGTTGGCTACAAATTTTTACATTATCAAGTTACAGAGCTTGATTGAGTCCTGGTTTGCTAAATAGTTTCATGACCATTATCAAGTGCTTTGGTATGTTTTTTAGGTATGCTTGGTCTTTCTATGTAACATAAGTCTCTACGGAAGGAAATATACGTTATAAAAATAAAAATGCATCTTATCCAAAGTTAGGAAACTATGACACATAGGTAGAATCTAGCCACAAAAGTGAGACTCAAGACACCAAATGTAGGGCCTTCCCTACCTGGTAACCACGGTGAAGACATTGGGCTTGTTGGTAAAGGCCTCTTTCAATCCAGGTCCTTGGGCTTGCACCCTAGATGGTTGGCAGCCTTCAGTGACAGCCACCTTGAAGGGACTGTTTGGGATAGGCACATCATCATATGTGACCTCCACTACATGGAGACCTGTTCAAAACAACAAACAGAAATACATATTTGCATACAAATCCCCTATTTGTGAAAAACGATTCTCTACTTCAGAGTTTTATCTAGCATTGAAGCCTGCATGCTATACTATGTTATTTGGAAAAGGGGGTTAAAAACACAGTAATGTGGCTGGGGGCAGTGGCTCACACCTATAATCCCAGCACTTGGGAGACCGAGGTAGGTAGATCGCTTGAGTCCAGGAGTTCAAGACCAGCCTGGGCAACATGGCGAGACCCCATCTCTACAAAAAATACAAAATGAGTGTGGTGGTGCACACCTGCAGTTCCAGCTACTCAAGGGGCTGAGGCAGGAGGATCATTTGAGCCCAGGAGGTTGAGGCTGCAGTGAGCCATGATCACACCACTGCACTCCAGCCTGGGCAACAGAGTGAGATCCTGTTTCAAAAAAACCAAAACAAAACAAGCCCACAGTAATGTAGGTATGATCCGACTTTTAAATACTACAAACAGTCTATCTGCAGTCACATAAGCCACTCCACCCCAACCAAGCAAATATTCAAGTCAGTCATCCTAAACAGACTACCCTCATTCGGGAAAACACCATCCAGCCATTAACCAAAAGAAAAAGCAAAACTCAAGAAACAGAAGAAACACGCATCCACAAGAAGATTGAAAATATCTATACCAGAATGTTGCAGGCTTCCGATCTCCAGGTAGTGGAGATATACATGGCACTTTTATTTTTTTTTATGCTTTTCTATTTATTGACATTTTTTATAATTCCTAATACTCAAGAAGAAAGAAATTCATACGCAAAGAAAAATGGCACAGATGAGCAACATCATGACATTACCCCATAACTTGCTGAGGTGAGACTGAGGCTAAACCCAGCCCACCTATTACACAAGGCCAGCAAGCCAGGCACTGAGCGGGCAGGTGACTTCCACGGAGGCTGACTTCCACTCTGTCACTCTGCACGTGGCCCTGCTGAGACAGGCCTAGCACATGGGGCAGGCATCAGTACCAGCCACCAGGAGGAAATGACCAAGGACAGCTCTGAATGAGGGTCCAGTCTGAGGACAGGGCAGCTCACCTTTCTCAAAGGGTGTGTATTCCACCTGGTAGGTCCCATCAGCATTGTCTGTGACAAAGCACTCGGTGGAGGCCCCTGAGGGGTTGGCAATGTGGGCCTTGATGTGGTCACCCCCAACCTGGGTCAGCGGCCGAGAGTCAACCGTAAAGTCGGTGGTGGCTTCCCGGAACACATCTGCAGAGCAAGCACACAGCTGACACTGCCCCAGTACCCCAGACCCAAAAGCAAACCCCAGAATCAAGGTTCTTGGCACTTCAGGACACATGAAGTCTAATTTCAGTAACAGTGGAAAACTGGTTTTTCTAACTCTCAAATCAAGAATATTAACCCCCTCCATCCCAAAAGAAGTCCTTTCTAGAGTAGCCACGGCTAAGTGACAACACGACTGCTCACACCGAGGGCTCGAGGACAGGTTAAAGGTTAAAGACAAACCTGCTGTGTGGCATGCAGGTGTTAGCTAACACCACATTTTAAACTTTTTTCCAATTAAATGCCAACATGTTATATGTTGAATTTCCAGAGAAAAATCAAGATTTCTGGCTTTGCCAGAAAAACTAGAGATTCTGCTGACAATGCTAGGTCCTGTTCCCCATGGAGAAACAGAAAACAGGGGTTGAGTAGCATGGTCTCCAGAAATGCAATGTGCTTAACCTTCACCAGGGCCCTCCAACCACTCCCTGAGGCAGAGGGAACAGGTGAGAACCGCCTTATATGTCACCTGGCTCTTGCAGGTGGCTGAGTTTGCAGCTCCAAGTTTCAGGTAGCCCTTAAGTCCCAGCTGGTCTTTTTTTTTTTTTTTTCAAATGAAACCCACCTTTCCCTTCTATTCCTGGTCCAAAGACTTTGATCCTGCTGGTGTCCACGGCGGGCTCCACCTTGACCCGGGCGGGGAAGTGTGGCACGAGTTCACCACCATACTTCATGGTCAACGTGTACATGCCGGCCGTCAGGGGCACGTAGGTCACCGCGTAGGTGCCGTCTTTGTTGTTCTGAATACTGACTTCAGCTTTTGTTCCCGAGTCCGAGACAGCTTCCAGACCCAGGGCCCCCGGTCCGGCTTCTGAGCAGTCGACGCTAAGGAGGCCAGCTTCACCCACCTTCCCATGCTCGAGACCTGGCCCCGATGCCACGACTTTAGAGGGGTCAAAGGGCATTTCAATGTCGGCTTTGAAGGGAGACCCAGGTATGTGGACTTCTTCAAAGAGGATGTTGACGAAGTACTCCCCGGGTTTTGTGGGAAGGTAAGAGACGGAGCAGGTCCCGTCACCATTGTCAGAGCACTCGATTTTGGCCTCGCACGGACCTTCCACCGTTAAGCCCAGACCTCCAGTACCAGCTCCTTTGGTATCGATGGTGAACTCAGCAGGCTTGCCCACGAGACCACCTTCGAGGCCGGGACCATGGGCCTTCACCTATTTGAGCAAAGAATAAAGTCAAACTGCACTGGGATCGCTGCTCAGCCAGCACTGCTTTCAACACCCACGCATGTAATCAGCATGGAAGTGCATCTTAGCCAGGCAGCTCTTCTCTTGGGGCTTCATGTGTCACACATGCACACGAGTTAGAGCCACAACGGTCAACGCAGCAAATGCCTCAGAACTCAATCACCAGTGAAAAGGCACAGGAGACAGGTGTGACCCCCATGGAGCAGCCCCTCCAAGACTCTCCTCTCTCCTACCCCACCTGACCCTTCTAAATCACAGGACTGGACTTGGAGACCTAATGTCCATTCCAACAAAGATACACGAGATCCCAGGTTGAGGGCTCATGGAAGGGCTCTTGTGGAGCTGGCTGTGGCTTGGGCTGTTGCACTTTGCTCAACAAATTCTGCATAATAATAAAACTAAACTGTTTCTAAAAAAGAGTGAGGAATGAGGCTTTCACCTCTAATTCAACAAATAAGACACCTTCATAGGACTCATACCACTGAGACCACTGGAAATCTTCCAAAACCCCTTGAGTCAGGGTTACTATGAAGAAATGACGATGAACTTTTTTTTTTTTTTTTTTTTTGGAGGGGACGGAATCTCATTCTGTTGCCCAGGCTGGAGTGCAGTGGCATGATCTCAGCTCACTGCAACCTCTGCCTCCCAGGTTCAAGCGATTATCCCACCTCGGCCTCCCGAGTAGCTGGGATGACAGGCACGCGCCACCACACCCAGCTAATCTTTGTATTTTTAGTAGAGATGGGGTTTCACCATGTTGGCCAGGTTGGTCTCAAACTCCTGACCTCAAGTGATCCATCCACCTTGGCCTCCCAAAGTGCAGTGATTACAGGCGTGAGCCGCTGCGCCCAGCCAAGAATAATGTTTTTTTTTGTTTTTGTTTTTTTTTTGAGATGGAGTCTTGCTCTGTCACCCAGGCTGGAGTGCAGTGGCATGATCTTGGCTCACTGCAAGCTCTGCCTCCCAGGTTTATGCCATTCTCCTGCCTCAGCCTCCCAAGTAGCTGGGACTACAGGTGCCCGCCACCACGCCCAGCTAATTTTTTGTATTTTTAGTGGAGACGGGGTTTCACCGTGTTAGCCAGGATGGTCTCGATCTCCTGACCTCATGATCCGCCTGCCTCGGCCTCCCAAAGTGCTGGGATTACAGGCGTGAGCCACCGCGCCTGGCCAGAATAATGTATTTTTATATTACATGATTCTAGCTTCTGTAGGGTGAGCTCCGTCTGTGAGCTGGGTGCTGGGCAGAGGCCTCCACGTTTGCTAACTCACCTACCCTTACAGGCTGGCTTTGTAGTGAGGACTGTGATGATGCTAACAAGCGAAGAAAGAAGACTCTGGGACAGGGAGCCCCTCACCAAAGTCTTGCAGTCAGAGAGCAAGAGGAGGAGCAGGGTTGTGACTCACCTACCCAGGGGACCTTTCACAGTGAATTGTGCTGACCTTCATCACAAAACGATTTTCAGAAGGTCTTTGCCAGGAAGAACCAGAGAAGGACTATGGTGTCATGTTTGACAACAATGAGACAAGTTCTGGGACAAAGGCAAAGGCTGACCTTGGTGGGATCTGGTGGCAGCGAGGCCTCCACTGTGTAGGGGCTCCCGGGCACAGGGTGTCCATCGTAGGTCACATCTACAGCATACAGCCCCTCCTCCCGAGGGATGAACTTGGCCATGCTGCTCTCCCGGCCTGTCACGGGTGTCACTAGGCATGGCACGACCTTCCGAGAGGGGCTGAGGATTGTCACGTCCAGCTTCCCCTGGCCTCCTGCCCCCCTGGTATCAACGGTGAATTCCTGATCCTTCCCAACTTCCACCCCTGGAAAAGAAACACAAGCCGAGGTGAAGAGCTGACCCTTTTCAGCAGCAGAACAATGCGGAGCACAGAAGCAATGGTTCTTTGGACACGGGGACTTATCTCAGCCTCTACCATAAGCAACAGCTGCTGCAGAGGACAAGCAGCAAAGCTGAGTAAGTATCATCAGCATCTCAGCCTCAGTAACAACCAGTGTCGGCCTAATAATCCATTAGTGATGACAGCAATAACGGCTATCATTTACTGAATGCATTTTATATGCCAAGCACAAATAGGTTATTGTCTTAATTTTCACCACAATCCTATGGGGTATTTATTATTAACCAATGGCTTTCACAGATGGGGAAACTGATGCTCAGAGAGGTAAGTAACTTGTCCAGGGTGATATATGCAGCAGCCTGCCAAGGTGGGACTCAAAGTGAAATTTACCTGACCCCACAATCTTTGCTGATCAGAAAGTTGTAATCTGACACTGTCTTCTCTTATTTACTTACTTTTGGTGTTAACTTGATATCCAAACACCCTCATAAGTCAATGTTTTATTTACTAATTCTTGGCAGCCAACTCCATCTTATAGGCACCCCACCCCCTCAAGAAAGCAGAAGTCACAGAGCTGCCAAATGCGAGGCGATTGAAGCAAGTGCTGAGAACTGACTGTACCGTGATGGTTTCCAAAAGGTCTCTGCAAAGCAGGGCTGCAGGAAGCCCAAGTGTTAGATTAGACAAAAACAGGGAAAGGACTTTACCCAAAACAAAAGCACTGGGAACACAGGGCCCCTGCCACAACCCAGAGAACCTTGACTCTGAAGGAACACAGGGCCTGGCAAGATGGACACTGCCGAACCACAAGCAAGGAGGTCCCGGATCACTACTTCCCACCGGAAAAGAGGCTTTCCTAATTGGCACCCTGCTTTTCCTGTTCTGGAGTCAAAGCTCTCAATGTCTTGGGGAAAGGAGTGACAAGGGGACACATGACGGGGTTGGGCAGTGGACGTTCACACACTCAGAGCTGGCTGCTCCAGCCACAAAAGCCAACAGTGAGCTCTCACTTTGGATCTCTGCAACTGGGAGCTGGCCTTGCTTGCAACTTGTGCACTTGGGTCACGAGTGAAGGAAGATGCTCACTGATGGCACTGCTAGTGGCACTCTGGAGAAACCCTCACAGGTGAATACAGGAGGCCTCGTCCTGGGGGTATGCACTCAGCCCTGCCTCAGTAAGCCTGAAACCAGGTGAATGTGAGCCCTGAGGTGCATCCAGTCTGGAGCCACTCAGCAGTAAACACCGACGGAAAACATGCAGGAGTGAATGATTCCTGAGATGCACTGTTGGAAGGCAGGTGGAAGACATAGGTTTATACAGCAGGGCAACTTTAATGCAAAATAAATACAGCCAGATGTTTTCCACAGGCACATCTATATGTATAGATGCAGAGAGAAGATCTGGAAGAACAGAAACTGACTTGAAAACTTTGGTTAACCCTAGGGAGAAGGAGAGGTGAGGGTTAAAGTGGAATTATCCTTAACTGTAATGGTTTTTAGACGAAAAATGGATATATTTTTACTTGTATAAAAAATCATTTTATGAGCATGTGTTGAACATCTGAAGCTGAGTGATAAGTACATCAGTGTTCATGTTACACTATTCTCTTTCCTTTTCTGTTTGAAATTTTCCCTACTGAAAAATAATCAGAAAATTGAAAATAAGTGAAATGAGTTTATACTAATAAAATCCCTAACAAGCTAAAGGAACATTGGGATGGGGCAGAGGTGTGGTGGTAGTGACTTCTGAGTGCCAGGGATTTGGCATTTATGCTTGACTCGCAACCTTATTGTGGATTCAGTTGCCAAGGATAGCTGGCACAGTTAGAAACTCATCAGAAAGCAACATGGCCCAAATTCTCTTTTTAATGAAAACTTCCTACTGCAATGCCAGCACTTACTGAGGGCTGACTACGTGCCAGCCTCTGAACCATTAGCTCATATAATTTTCACAATATTCCCATGGGTGTTCTCAACCTCTCCCCGCCGACCACCCCCACTGTACAAATGAGAAAGCTGAGTCTCGGTGAGGCTAAGGGGCAGACACAGTCACAGTTATTTCACACCACGGCCCTAATTCGAACCAAAGTCTGTGCAACTGCAAAGTCTCTTAATGTAGAATTTGCTTCTCTGCAAATTCCACCTTTTGAAGAAAATCTAACCAGCAGCCACGTTGGGTGGTCATCAACAATCCATCTGCCCTCCATTCAGGCACTTACTGTTTTCCAGCCCATTGAGTTTTATCTTGCTCAGATCCAGCGGTGCAGCAACACCCACAGTGAAAGGGCTTTTAGGGATGGGATCGCCACCGTAAGTCACCAGAACCTGCATGTTGCCCTGGAACAAGAGAGACAACCCAGTTTACCTTTGGGTACCAAAAAGCTAACTTGGCATTTAAACTCCCCTCAAGATCCCTCATTCTTCTCACAGACAGGGGAGACTTGATTCCAATCAATGTAGAAAGTATCTTAGATCTATTTCTTCTAGCTTTTGACCACAAGGCAAGAATAACAGAAAAATTAGATCAAATAAGAGCAGCTAATAATAACAGAAGCAACTTAATGAGCATTTTCTACACACCAAGCACCATGCTATTTGTTTTTATGCATTTCCTCAATTCAAGATCAAAACAGTCCTAAGGGGTAGTTCCTACTGTCATCTCATTTTTTCAGGAGAGGAAACTATGGCTCAGACTGGTAAGGGAACGTGCCCCAAGTCACACACCTTGGTAAGGGTGCGAGCTGGGCCTCATACCCATGGCCCCCAAACCTGTGTCCTAGCTGCTCTGCCACACCACCTCCCCATCATCATACCCAGTGCCAGCCACAGGTACAGCAGCTGGGCCTGGGGCCGCTCATCAAACAGAACCATTTCTGTCCTGGGAATCAGTTTGAGGCCCCCAGGCTGCAACAGGGATTTGCAAGAGTTCACCTAGACCTGTGCTAAGACCATCGCACAGTATCTGAACTTCCATTTCTACGTGAAAGAAAATAAAATTGCAAGTGTGAAGGCAGACGGTGCTTGCAGGATTGGCAGGCCCCCTCACGGGTGGCCGGGTGGCACGCGATGGCCATGTGTGCGCCATTTCCCTCCTCTGGCCGGTTCCAGGCTGGCACACAGCCGGCTTCTTCTCTCCATGGTTGGCCAAGTTCCCTCCCTCCAAATCAAGGCTCCAAGAAATCTCATGGCTGTCTCTGTAGATCAACATCCCCTTCACCTCAATCGACCAGGCATAATGTAACAGGAAAGCGTGAGGGAGAGACGAGTTCCCCCCAAGAATCCAGCAGCCTTGCTGGAATGCAGGCCCTGCTGAAAGCTGTTGCTGATCAAGTGTTAAAAGGGTGTAGCATTTGGCCTATGTATCTTTTGTCACATTCCTTTTGTAATAAGGAAGGGGGTAAAGGCCAAGAAAAAAAAAAAAAAAACTGGTTGCATCAATGAAGACAGGATTAATTTTCCAGGATTTTTAAGCACTGCACACAAAACCAACTGGCCCCCTGCCTCATGCGAACAACATTTCCTGGTAAAATGTGTACAGGTCAAATTCAACAGAGCTGGGAGCCAGCCAAGGGGCAGGAAAGGTCTCCTTCTTGTACTGTTTAAGGCAGGACTGACTCGCTACTTCAGCCAACGCGGCATTCCCAACGTGCCAACTCTTCCCGAGCTTCCGTTTCCCCACAGCCCCTAACAATTCAGGGGCTCACTAAGCAGACCTCAGGCTAACCAGGGGTCTTGGGGATACCTTCTCCCTCATCCGCATTAAGTTTTCTGGCCACTTCTCTGAAGTGCTAAAAAAGAGAGGGAAAAATCCTCCTCCAGATAGAAAATGAACTCTACCTTAAATAACCTAAGAAGGGGGAGGGAAAAAATCTCGGAGATTTACACCTACAACGCCTACAGCATTTTAAAGTGTCCCCTGAGGCCCTAACTAAGGAATGGACTGCGTTTATTCCCCAACAGGGCTATGAAGTGAGGGATGTCTGGGTAGTGATGGCCAGTGCATTTCGCCACGACTTTGCAGGCTGCAAGACAGTTTCACTCTCCTCTACATGCTTCTGAAACCTGAATCTTATTCTTCAAAATATACATACACAAGACACCAACCAGACAGCTCAGAAGAGGATGGGACTGAGAGAGCCACCCTCAGCGCCATCTCTTTTAGGGCCCTCCAGGAGCAGCCAGGACCACCACGTTAAGAACATTTCAAGATAGAAACTGTTACTCTGTGAGGGTCTGTGAGCTCACAGGGATTCCTAAAGGTGCCAGAGTACTACATGGAGTGGTCCCCAATCCTAGTGGTTCCCAGCACAGCATGTAATGGAGACACTGCCACAAGCTTCTCAAACTGCTCTGCTCGGGGGAACCTGGGGTGAGAAATTCAAGCTGCCTGAAGCCACCCATAACCAAGAGAAGACCAAAGTCCTCGGGGAAATCACTCCCCTTCTATAAAATCGAGTCTTTGACCTCTGGGAGGGTCCTCAAGCCCCAACCCAACAAGTCCATTCCTCTAAGGCAAAACACGCTCTACTCTTGCATCCTCAAGGGACTCATAGGATCCTACAGTCATCCACATCACTCATCCACCCCAGGCAGGCGAGCGCCTGCAAGCTGTCACTCAGGGACTTTGCGAGGTGGAGTGGCAGGCCTGCAGGTGTCAGGGAGCAAAACCAGTAATCAGCAACCTGGGTTACTCAGGCAGGACCTCGGCTCCCCACGTGGCACAGCCTGTGTTCTGAGAGGGAAGCGCCCATGCCAGGCCAGGACACGCCCATGCCCAAGCAGCCACCTTTCTGGGGATTTCCAGCCTGTTATACCCTAAAACCACCAGGAGAAGGTGTGCTTGTGGGTGTCAGCCCTCAAAGTATGCTCCCTCCCCCATGTCAGGGGGTGGCTTTCTGGGCTGACCCAGGTCTCTTAACCACATCCAAGGGCACACTTCCTTAGCCCAGTCTTGAGCTTTTAGCTGCTCTTCAGAAAACAGAATTCAAAAGAGAATGAGGAGGTGTCGGCATCACTCCTCTACCAGATTACAACATTCTTAGGCCATCTCCACTTGTGAATCCAGGCACCATGTCATTTATTCACTCACAGGCAGCCATCAATCCATACTGAGCACTTATAGGGCCAGGCTCTATGCTGGGGGTGGGGGTGAGAAGGAAACTCAATCTAAGGAGAGATTTAATGTGTTCTTTGCCATAGAAAAATAGGCAGAATTGCAAGTTGCCCAAATAATAAAATAATAAACCCAGCTCTAAGCAACAAACAAGAAGAAGGACCCCAGTGCCACCCTGCAAGTCATTCACACTGAAGGCAACAACCACCACCAAGGCCCACCCGGCTCCTTGAATGCATCCTGGGAGCATCCGGACACACAGCTTTAAGTGAGTACTCAGCATGGCAGCAATTCTCAAACCTGCTGCTATCAGAGAACTGGATGAATGTGACCTTGGGGTGACTCTGAAGTAAGGAGCCTCCCACTCCAGCATCACTTCAAAGGGGACAAAACCGGACCTAGGCTCCTAATCTCCACTTCTGCCTCAACCAGCAGCAGGGGACGTCTGGGGTACTGGGTTCTGCAGTCCTCTCCAAGGATGCAGGTCAAACCCTGACCCTGTCCTGATATCTGCAACTTACTTTCTAACGGCTCAGCCAAAACACTAAAAGGCATATAGACATAGAATAAAGGAGAAGTCACAAAACGTTTTTAGAAGACGCTATGACCTTGTGATCCTAGTCATTGTACACAGACAGCTATGGCTTTCTGGTGCCTTCTCCTAAAGAATATGGAGAATTTGGCAACAAAGGAGATTCAGCCTGGTGCACCCAGTAGTAAGGCTCCCACCAACCCTCAAAACCATCAGCAGGAAAATAATTACCTACTTACTATTGAGTGGCCTGATGAGAAAAGGATGCTCTATCTATAAAAGTGTTAGCTTTATCATTACTAATAATGGATGTTTTGTTTGGGATTTTTTATTTTAAAGCACAGGAAGAAGCAAGTCTGGAGATAAGAAGCCACATTTATAACCTGCACACGAGAACTGTTAACGGCGTGAAAAGGCAACCCAAGGAGTGAGAGAATATATTTGCAAATCATTTATCTGATAAGGAACTAATATCCAGAATACATGGAGAATTCCTAAAACTCAACATAAAATTAAGAAGGTTGATATAAAAATGGGCAAGTAGATAATTCTCCAAAGAAAATATGTGAAGGACCAATAAGCACGTGAAAAGATGATCAGCATCACTAATCATTAGGAAAATGCAAATCAAAACCACAGTAAGACACCATCTTACACTCAACAGGATGTTCACTATCAACAACAACAACAACAACAACAAAAAACAGAAAAAAACAAATGTTAGCAAGGATGTGGAGAAACCAGGACCCTTGCATGCTGTTGGCAGGACTGTAAAGTAGTGCAGCCACTGTGGAATACAGTAGAGTAGTTTCTCAAAAAATTAAAAAGAGATTTCCATGTGATCCAGCAATTCCATTTCTGGGTGTATAATCACAAGAATTAAATGCAGAGACTCAAAGAGATATTTGTACACCCAGCATTATTCACAACAGACAAAAGACGGAAGCAACCCAAATGTTCTTCAACAAATGAAGAGGGCCGAGTGCGGTGGCTCATGCCTATAATCCCAGCACTTTTGGAGTCTGAGGCGGGCAGATGACCTGAGATCAGGAATTCAAGACCAGCCTGGCCAACATGGTGAAACCCCATGGTGAAACCTTGGCCAACATGGTGAAACATCTATACTAAAAATACAAAAATTAGCTGGGTATGGTGGCACGTGCCTGTACTCCCAGCTACTCAGTAGGCTGAGGCAGGACAATCACTTGAACCCAGGAGACAGAGGTTGCAGTCAGCCGAGATAGTGCCACTCCAGCTTGAGGAACAGAGCGAGTCTCAAGAAAAAACAAACAAACAAAAAACAGATGAAGAGAGAAGCAAAACGTATATACATACAGTGGAATGCAGCCTCGAAAAGGAATCAAGTTCTGACACATGCTACAACATGGATGACAATGGAGGACATTTTGCGAAGAAAAATAACTCAGTTGCAAAAAGACAAATACTGAGGTCAGGCGCAGTGGCTCATGCCTGTAATACCCGCAGGTTTGGATTGCCTCAGTCCAGGAGTTCGAGACCAGCCTGGCCAACATGGCGAAACCCCGTCTCTATCAAAAATACAAAAATTAGCCAGGTATGGTGGCATGTGCCTGTAATCCCAGCTACTCGGAGGGCTGAGGCAGGAGAATCGCTTGAACCTGGGAGGCAGAGGTTGCAGTGAGCTGAGATCATGCCACTGCACTACAGCTTGGGCAACAGAGCGAGACTTTGTCTAAAAAATAAATAAGTAAAAATAAAAATTTGGAGAAGAAAGCACAAACAGCAGCAAGCCTGGATGTAAGGAGCCACATTTCTAACACGACACACAGAATCCCTTCGCCCAGGGAGTCCCTCCCACTGCAGGGATGTTCTCACAGTAAGGATTCCATCTCCAAGGGTGTGCAGCCCCCAAATTCAGGGGACAGCTACACCATGACCCCCTCCTCACTATAATCCTCTTTCTTCCCCACTTGACTCTTGCGTGCTCCTTGCTGAGAGGACCCAGACGGGAGCAAGGCTTCTGAGCAGTGCTTCTGCAGAAAGCGTTGCCCTTCTTCTCCTACAAATGGCACTTCAAACACAGCAGGATCATTTCCCTTAAGAATAAAGGAATCTCAGAGGCTTGGAACAACCACTTCGAACACTAGGCTTAAGTATTAAAATCCAGACTTTTCTGCCAGGATGTCTGCTCTCCAGACCCCAGAGGTGTGAACATGAAGCAAAACACAATTTTAAACAAATATAATGGATACAGGGCTTCAGTTTTACAAGATGTAAAGAATTATGGAGATGGATGGTGGTGATGGGTGCACGACATTATGAATGCACTTAACACTAATGAACTATACACTTAAAAATGGTTAAGATGGTAAATTTTATGTTATGTGTATTTTACCACATAAAATGTTTTTAATGTTTTTAAACAAATCAACATTAACTTGTACAGAGAGGTAGTTTTAAGGCCCTTATGGCCTGAAATAATCAGAGTGAGCCAGCCTAGATGGTAACATCACATGTGAAATCCTGCATTTTGTAAAGGGGAATAATTTGCTCCCCTAAATAGTGTGTTGGGCCTTAGGGACGAAAGGCTGAACTGGCTCTTTGAGAAAAGACCTCATTCCAACACCTCATAAAAAGGGTAAACTAAGCTAAACGGGCCAGGAAGGAAACACAAAGGTGTAGCACCTCTTTCTCTGTAGGTAATTAATGAAAAGACTAAAAGGCAGCTGGTGAGGCTGCGAGGGAATGCACGTGTGTGTGTATGTGTGTGTGTGTGCACATGTGTGCACCTGTGTAACAGAAAGATAGATATTAGGGCCTGAATATCAAGAACTGAGCATTTCTCTGATAAAACACAAACCAAAGGTGGAGATATGGGACCAGCTTCCTGCTTGCTTTTGGGGAGTTCTGCAGTCCACCTGATAGAACCCATCAGGCTTCCTATAGGTGCTCCCAGAGGGGTTCAAAGTGCCAGGAGCTGCCTCCCATCAGGGAGCACTTTGGCAGAGCACCTCTCACACCCCTTGGTGTCCACGGTGACCCAGCACAGACTGCATAGAAAGGGGCCTGGCTGGGGGCCAGGGGAGCAGAGGGGAGAAGGACCCTACCTGTTGGGTGGGTGTATATTTAACCGTGTGAGAGTAGTCATAATTATCGATGATATCCAAATCCTTCACTGCATCGCCAGGAAGGGGGCTGTTGAACTGCACGTTGAGCGGGGCTTTCCCAGCCCCCTTGGTGTAGACAGTGAAGTGGGTCGGTTTCCCATTTTCCACACCTGGAAAGATATACTGTGAAGTGAGGAGACAGACCAGCTGGAGTAGTTTCACTTTGAGAACCCGTCAGACAGGTTCAACAGCACCGGGTCTATTATGACAGCCAGCAACGGGCCTGGCCAGCCACTGCTGCATCAGAGCTGCACAGAAAATCTGCCAGCATGGTGTTGGTGTTGGTGGAGATGAAGTTCCTCAAGGCCATGGATGAAACACGCCCAGTGCCACCAGCTGGCAGAGGGGCCCAGGACGACCTTGACATGCCATCTTACCTGCTTTGCTGAGCCCTGGGCCTTCTGCCTTCACTTTGCTGGCATCGTGGGAAGGGTCAACTTTGACTCTGAAAGGGCTGGCGGGGATTTCCTGTAGCAGAGACACAGTGGGAAAGCCCCTGAAGCAACAGCCAGAGCTCAGGGAGCCTTCAACAAAGGGTGAACCTTAGCATCACTCTGACTTAGCGAGTGGTGAGCAGACTTCTATTACCACAGGTAAACAGAAGGGTAAGATAAGCCAAAAGGGCCCAGCATCGGGTAAGGGCCTTCTATAATAGGTCACTCTCTAATGCCTGGATCCCTGATGTCACAAACAAACCCGAGGACTTTGAGCCTTTAATACTGAATGTTGAGTACTCAGGATGAAAAATGCCAACAAGAATAAAACCAAAAAGGACAATAATATATGGGGCTGGGGGAAGGAAATGTCCTCCAGGGACAGCTGAGAGCTAAGGTCTGGGGAAATGATCAGAGACAGAATGATTACAATTCTTCAAAAAGAATGTTGCAGACTATTGGAATAAAGGCAGAAGAGGTTAAATGGATGATGTCAAGACCACTACCTTCAGGCACAGAACATTCTACTAAGGTTCCCATTTTTATGTAAGGTTAATTTTAATCCCTAGGATTTCAAAATTCTCTCTTTCAGGATACTGCTCACCCTGTCTTCACTATTGCATACCTGAAACTTCAAATCACCTCTCTCTATAAAAGTTTAAGGGTGGAGACCACAATCATTGCTTCAAAGGCATCAAAGTAGAACATATCTAGAAGTTAACTGCATTTCAACCAAAATATTGATGAAAGTTTATTACAAACTAGTCTCTCTCCAGACCCCTGCTTTTAACCACTGAACACACTGCCTCACTTTTGTTAGAAAGTGGTAATAATTTAGCTCTGGGTAAATTTTTTTTCCTTCTTGGTTGTAAGGAGCCAGAGAGAAAACGATTGAGCAGCGTTCTCAAGACAACTTCCCTGTCACTAAAACACCAAAAAGGAGGCCAAATGCAGTGGCTCATGCCTATAATCCCAGCACTTTGGGAGGCCAAGGCGGGCCTGAGGTCAGGAGTTCGAGACCAGTCTGGACAACCGTCTCTACTAAAAATGCAAAACAATTAGCTGAGTGGCCAGGCATGGTGGCTCACACCTAGAATCCCAGCACTTTGGGAGGCCAAGGCAGGTGTATCATCTGAGGTCAGAAGTTCGAGACCAGCCTGGCTAACATGGTGAAACCCCATTTCTATAAAAATACAAAAAAATTAACCAGGTGTGGTGGCCTGTAATCCCAGCTACTTGGGAGGCTGAGGCAGGAGAATCACTTGAACCCGGGAGGCAGAGGTTGCAATGAGCCAGGATCATGTCATTGCACTCCAGCTTGGGCAACGAGAGCAAAACTCCATTTCAAAAAAAAATAAAAAAAACAAACAAAATTTTAAAAAAATTAGCTGGGTGGTGGTATGAGCCTGTAGTCCCCAGCTACTTGGGAGGCTGAGGTGGGAGGATCACTTGAACCTGGGAGGCAGAGGTTGCAGTGAGCCGAGATCACACCACTGCACTCTAGCTTGGGTGAAAGAGTGAGACTCCATCTCAAAAATAATAATACTAATAAAACACCAAAAAGTAGATGAGACATGCACACAAGTGGCCAAAGAGAATCCAGGCCTACTCCACCCATCTCCTCCCAGGCCCCACCACGTACCTGAGATGCAAAGAGAACTTTGATAGTGTATCGCCCAGCGGCAGGAGGCACATATTTGACCGTGAACGTATCATTGGCATTGTGAATAATGTCAAAATCCACGTCTTCCTCATCTTCACTTAACACCCGGGCATCACACTTAATGCCAACGCTGACATCACCTGGAACAGACCAGCTTATTAGCACCAGCTTACAAGAAACAGCATGTCCTGTGCAATCTCTTCCAGCTCAGGTTAACACCCCCAAAAAGCAATTGGGAAGTTTCTAGTAAGAAACCTGAGAAAGAGTAAGGATTTGGGGAAAGGGATGATGGATTAGCAAAGATATCACTAAGGAATGACTCAGAGGCTCAGTAGATGATTACCTATTCAGATGGACTACTTCATAGTTCAAAGGGAATTGCCCTCAAAATGTTATGAACTCCCTTCCCCAAGGAGCAATGATCACTGGGTTGAACGAAGCCCTTTCTCACCTTCCCCAGCCTCAGTACAGTCCACTGTGAAGTGTGTAGGTTCATTTGCCTTTAGACCACTTCTCTCCACACCTGGCCCAAACACTTTGACCTTCTGAGGATGGCTACCTTGCCCGATGTTGACCTAGAGAAGGCATGGAGAAGGTCATCAAGTTCTCCTCCACTTGGACCCAGTAAAATACTATTAAAAAACATTGTTAGAAATGGTTCTTCTGGGCAGGCTGGAGCACTCTGCCCTTCAGGCCCCTCCATCATTCAAGGCCAACCAGGGATGGGTTCCTTCCATATGTCTGTCTTGGCCGTCAGGCATGGATCCCAGACCTGGTGGATGACCAAGCATTTCCAGAAAACAGCCAGGATTCTGCCTCACAACCTACCCTGTAGGGGCTGTGCGGGATGTTCACGCCTCCCCAGACCACAGCAATGGTGTGCTTGATGGCCTTCACCGGGGTGTATGAGCACGCATATGTGCCGTCCATCCGGTTCTTCATCTGGACGTCAATGGGTTGGCCTTCCCCATCCTGCAAAAAAGCCAGAGCTAAGACCAGAGGTGGCCCTCACGTTGTCTCTATCAAACAGGGCCACTGTGGCCTCCCAAGACAGCCAAGTCACCACTTGCTTATACAGCAAAACTTCATGGACCAACTACAATGTGCCATGTTTTCACAACATGATGACAACCAGTGACAAAATATCACATGCATTTATTTATTTTTAGTTATTAAGAGCAAGTGGTCCAAAAACAAAGCTATGGCCACTCAATGCTTGGTAATTTCAATTCCTGCATTTAAGTCCTTTGGCCAAATTCAATTAGATTAAATAAACATACTTTTTAAATCCTTGTTTACAAATCTCCCCCCATGGCCTCAGCAGCTTCAGCCACACCAAAAGACATTACAGAATAACCTGAAATAAACAAGCCTCATTTCCACAGAATATAAACCAGAAAGATGATTTTTTAAAAGCCCAGTACTCTACACGGTAGTCTCACTGAACCCTCACATAACCCTATAAGATAATCTTCTTATCATTTCCAAGGTGCAGATGAGGAAACTGAAGATCAGATGGACTCAGCAACTTGCCATTACATGGTCAGATCTTGTTACCTGACAATTACCTGCACAGGTGGCCCCCTGAAATTTACCTGAGCAAATATCTTTAAGGGAGCTTTTCCAGCATCCTTAGGATCCACGGTGAACTCGGCCAGGTTGTTGACAATGCACCCAGATTTCTCCAAACCTGGCCCGTATGCTCGAACCTGAAGCAAAGGCAGATAATAAGTCTCTTTCTGTGTAATGCCCCAACTAAACCCTTACACAAAGACAGGTAACCAAGGGATGGGGGAAGAACAAAATGACCTGTGTCTGGTTTTACAGTATCCGCATAAGAGGTTGGTTATGGGAAGTAAAGTGCTAAAGTACGTTGTAACTTAAAAACAAACGTCTCTCCCTCATAAGGAAGAAAACTCTCTAAACAACTCCAACCCACGGCCTAAAGCCCACATGAGGCCCAGGATGGCTTTGAATGCAGCCCGACACAAATTTGTAAACTTTCTTAAAACATTACAAATTTTTTGCAATTTTGTTTTTGTTTAACAGCTATCATTAGTGTATTTTATGTGTGGCCCAAGACAATTCTTCTTCTTCCAATGTGGCCCAGGGAAGGCAAAATATTGGAAACCCCTGTTCTAAAACCATGCCCAAACTAACCCATGCTCCCTGCCTTATTCTGAGTTGACCTAAAGAACTTCTAACAACTGGGGCAGAGACCTCTAGTCATGCCCAGTTTCAACGTTCCCACTTTGAGGGGACTCAGAATCTTTACCATGGACAACATTTGCCCTAGAGGGCAAAGGAATAGCATTTGGCCAAAATGGGGTAGCTACCAGCCCAGACCGACATCAGCCTATGGACAGCTGCCCGTGTGGGCCAACAGTAGCACACGTGGCCTGTGGGGCCAACTCCCTGTCAGCCAGGCTGGCTCAGACTTGATGCTTATCAGCCTGCTAAGGGTTTGAGAGGACACTCTTGGAAACATTGCTCCAACTTAAGGGACAGGGAACTAGGGAAAAAAACATCCTTTATCTATGGAGCATCTTGAAATAATAACTACAGAAAGTGGCTGTAAGACTGACATATGATCCCCAGAGTTGCAAGAAAATAACAGCTTATGGAGCTCCCTGCATGGGCCAGGCATGAGCTAAAGGCGGCCTTTATGCATGCCACCTCCTGAATCATCCTAGAAGCTCTCTAGAAGCAGAGACTACTATCATTCCTGTCTTACAGAGGAAGACACCAAGAGTCAGATAGGTAAGTTACTTGCTGAACACGATAAAAGTGCTAAGTGGTACTACCAGGATTCAAATGTAGGATGGGCTGGGTGTGGTGGCTCACACCTATAATCCCAGCACTTTGGGAGGGCCGAGGCGGGTGGATCACTTGAGGCCAGGAGTTCGAGACCAGCCTGGCCAACATGGTGAAACCCTATCTCTACTAAAAAATACAAAGATTAGCCGGCTGTGGTGGCTCATGCCTGTAGTTCCAGCTACTTGGGAGGCTAAGGCACGAGAATCGCTTGAACCCAGGAGGCAGAGGTTCCAGTGAGCTGTGATCATGCCACTGCACCCCAGCCTGGGCGACAGAGCAAGAGTCTGTCTCCAAACAAACAAACAAATGCAGGCCTGTTTCCTTCCTAAAATCCAAATGATTCCTCTCTGCCATCTCTCAGCATGCTGCTTAAGGCAACTTCGGGCATGGGGGTGAGGAACCAGGGGCCAGGGACAAGAAGACAGAAGCACAGCAGCTGATTCACCAGATCAGGGTTGTAGTCTCCCGTGGCTGGGTGGATGAAGGCCATGTACGGGCTGTCCTTGATGTCTTCGTCGTCACACATGATGTGAACAGCATATTCACCAGGCTCCTTGGGCCAGTATTTGACATCACAGGATCCATCATTCCGGTCGTTGTACTCAATCTTTGCCTGAGACGGGCCTTCAATGGCAAACCCTAGGGGGTGAAGGTGGAAGGGTCTCCCTGGTTATATGGTGGAAAGCACCTATTCTATGTTTCGACAACTCATTCCTGCTGCCTCCCTAAAAGCCAAGTGTTGGCCAGAAGATTGAAATCTGTTTGTATCCCTTTCTCCCAAAACCAAGCTCATTCAGTCTTCAGTAGAGATGGAAGGGGTGGAAAATATATATATATATATTTTTTTTTCCAATGTAGGCCTGGGCTGGGTGTGGTGGCTCACCCCTGTAATCCTAGCACTTTGGGAGGGCCGAGGCGGGTGGATCACTTGAGGCCAGGAGGATATATATATATATATATAGTACTAAATACATTATATGTATTTTATCATCATGCAACAGGGGAAGTCCAACCAGCAAACCCTTCTGCTGGAGATGTGGCAACATGTGGCAAAAGCCTTGAACCAACACCCACTCTTAGCACCACCAAATCCACTTCTGGGTTTTTATCTGAAGGCAATTACCAAGGATACACAGTCAGCACTGTTTTTATAGCAAAACCCTGGAAATAACTGGAAAGCCTGACAATGGATAGAGCCATACAGTGGAATTCCATGGAAGCTATGGAAAATGAAGGCATACCCTATATTTACGCATAAAGATATAAAGACTTGTCCAAGATATTTTCTGCACCAAATCAATATTTGCATGCATATGTACAGAGGAAAAAGTCTAGAAGGATACACTAAGAGACTTAATATTATCTCTAGACTAAGAATATACAAGACGATTCATATCATCTCTCCAGAACGGAAAATTAAATATGATTTCTTATTTTTCTCTTTTGCTTATTGCTATTACCTAAAACGGGTTGCTAAACTACAGTCTGAAGGCCACATCTGGCCCATTGCTTACTTTTGCAAATAAAGTTTTACTGGAACATGGCCACACCCGTTTGTTTACGTATTCCTGCTTTCAGGCTACAACGGCAGAGTCAAATAACTGTGACAGAGACCATAAGGCCCACAGGTGGAAAATATTTGCCATCTGGCCCTTTATAGAAAAAGCTGGCTGACTCCTGATATAAAATGATCATATATACATTAGACATGTATTTAAAATATACTCCAGCTGTGCTCCAAAGGAAATATTTATCTTCCAAATCCAAATTTCAGCAGAATTCATTCATTCATTCATCTAAACTATATAGGTCAGTCAACACTATTTGCTAAGTGTTTACTACGTTCCAAGCATTGTTTTAGGCACAATACCCACATAAGGCTTCTGCCCTCAAGGTCTCCTGGATGAATGAATGCTGATATCAGAGGCAACTGCAAATGTACAGCAGCATGCAGAGACGGCTTAGGGTGGCCAGGAGGCCAGAAAGCTAAAGGTATTGAGGCTAGGCAAGGCCCCAACATCCAGCCTGACACAGCCCGGAAGCGCTGTAATCCTCAGTCCTCCAGAAGATGCTGGTCAGCTGTGTCCACTTACCCAGAGACCCCACTTCAGAGCCAATGGATTCCACCACGAAGTCCGCCGACCGCCCGACAATCCCACCATGGAGCCCCGGGCCCCAAGCACGGACTTTCTGCATACCCGCTTCGGGGCCAACTTGAACTTCAAAGGGGCTACAGGGAAAGGAATAGAAGAAGCCTCAAAGAAGAGTAAAGTAAGGTGTCACTATAGCCATAAGCTGCAGTGCCTTTGCACATTCTTTCCACTTGCCTGATTTTTTCATCTGGCATCCCAAACTGCAACCAAGCCCTTCCTCCCGCAGGCCTCTCACCCACAGCTATTGTTATGTCAACAATATAATGTAATGTGACTGCTTCTGGGAGCTCAGGTGGCCACTGGGTTGGCACTCAAGCCACGCTGCTTTGCACCAGCCTCCTGGCCCTTTATCTTTGTGTGCAGGCCTCCCCAGACTATGACCCTGGAAAGTGAGAGAGTCCACACACTCTATATCCTGCTTATGCTATAACCAGAAAACTTGGTTGAATGGGCTTTATCTCATACTTGAATGAATGTGCTGTAACCTTGGCATGGGAGGCTTAAAAAAAAAAGCGTGGTAGGTATTCGGAACCCAATAATGCCCAAATATTTCTCAAGGCTAACTGAATTTATTCGGAGTTTAAAGTTGCACCCCCAGGGGAGCTGGAAAACACAGAACGCAGAGGGGCAAGTGCAATGCCCACAAGGCAAAGCTGTAGACTGCGTCCCTTGGCCCCTGACAGCACTCACGTAGATGGTCTTAATGCAAACCACAGCAGATTTTGCCCCGTGGCATTCATGAACAAAGGAGTTCATTGAAAAAGAGAATCTCAGTTTATATGCGGGCATCTAGACACACAGCCCATTTGCTCTAACTGCTCCTTCTGCCTCCCCTGCCTCCCACCAGCCCCTAACCACCAGCATTTGATTTAAAGCAAGTCAGCTAAAACCACAGCAACTTTCTGCTGCTTTTGAGAACAGGCCAAATGTCTGTGCTGCTCTGAAAAAAAAAAAAAGTTTTCAACAAAGCAGATCTCTTTCCATCCTGCAGCCCAGGGAAGCAACCACCCATGAGTCTGCCCTGGGCCGAGCACCCTCCAGAGAAGACCCCTCTGCAGCAGGAGCCTCACCTCTTTGGAATGTGGTGTCCCCCCCATGTGATGGCAATGCTGTATCTCCCCGGGGTGCTGGGGTAATACTCGAATGCGTAGACCCCATCCAGAAAGTCTTTCTGCTTCACCAGCTCCTCCAGACCCTCTGTGGGAAGGAAGGAGATAATCTTTCCAACACGATCCTAGGCCCAAAATGAGAATCCAAAGGACAAGAACAGAGAGGCAGCCACACTGACAAAACATAAACCATACGTAAAAACCAAGTGGGCTGCCCCAGAGTATGGGACCTCTCCCCCGCCCAAAGCCTGGGAGGTTACTTCAAAGCTAAAAACACAGCCATCTCTGCTTCAAGGTATGAGGAAATGGAGGATTTCCCAGCTAATTGGCTTTAGAAATCTTGCTTGGCTCCGAGGGGCCCTGAGGTCCTGAACTCCCTGGGCCTGCGTAAAGATAAATCCAGTCACATTTCAGTATTTCCCAATAATCACAGCTACCCTTCCCAGTCCCCCACAAAAACTGCGGAAGAAGTAAACCTTTAGAAGTATTTGGTATGAGTTTTAGGTTCAGTGTTCCAGCGTATACTTTTCCATCTAAAGCTGGACAACAAAAGCAAGAAAGTCCTCGGACACTATCTGCAAGAGGACAGGTTTTAGATGCGACGCTGCAAACTCCAAACCCAGCCATCAGGCAGGAACTTGTTTTGTGTTGAGCCCTGAGGTTAGGCCAGGAAAGCCGTTGAGTCAAGCAAGTATCCAAGGTCGGGAGAAAACACACACACACACACACACACCCCTCCTTGGCTCCTGTTGGAATAATCTGGGAGGGAAGACAGCCCCCAAGTAGCTTGACTCCAGGTCTGGGCAGTCTAGAACCTCAGCTACCCTCAGGGCACAGCCTGACCCAAAGCCTGGTGCTGTGAAGTCAAATATTAACTTTCTGGAGCTCAGAATGCTCCTGCCCCAGCCTGTTGGGAACACAGAGGGTAAGAGCAATCCTGGTACAGGAAGCTCAAGATTCCACAGGCATGGGAGTAAAACCACCAAAGGCTGCTACACCCGAGACTAGAAGTGCTGAAATGCTTCTCTGTTCCAAGGAAAAAAGTGAAGACACCCATCCCCACATTTGCTGTCTCCTTCCTCAAAAGAGGGAGAGAGAGTGGGCTGCAGGGTTTAACCTGTCCCTCCACAAATGGCATTTATCTACAAAGAAAACTTAATCTTAGGGAATTTTATTCTCCTTCTATAAGCACTGATCATAGTAATTAAGTACTTGACATAATTTCATACTCTATAAAATGTAACCTGTAGTGGGAAAATCACTGGCTTTGGAGACTGTGCCTGAATTCCAGCTCAGATGCTTACAAAAGCTGTATGACCTTAGGCAAGAGCCTTCCTCTCTGAGCCCAGATGTCTAAAATAAAAAATGAGCCACTTGTTCCAACAGCAGCATTTCCCCAACTCCTTTACATCACTGCTTTTTCTACTCCCAGAAGTCTTGATGTAACGTAAAGCTGTCAAGCCACCCACTGTCCGCATCCAGGGCAGACATTACTAATCAATCACTGCCGTCTTCCCCAAGGAGCCCAGATAGCCTCAAATCCTTGACATAGCCTTCTGGGATTATTGAGGAGAACTGGCCATGGGATGAAATCCATATGCCATGGCTGCAAAGTTAGCCAAAATCACACCTGAGATAGAGAAACAAAGGAACACTTACTAGGACCCTTCATGGTTACACCGAGCTCCCCACTTCCTGCAGCTTTGGTGTCAACCTTGAAATCCGTGGTCTCCCGGATACGGACACCTTTGGGTTGTAGGCCTCGACCACTGGCCCGGCAGGCATTTGGATTGCAGGCTGCAAGCACAGTTTTGCCATCAATTCAATCTTTCATTCTTTAGTCAGAGTCGTGAAAGCCAAGGTAACCTGGAGCCACCCGCCAAGAAAATATTTGCTTTGCACAAATAGTATGCAGTAGTTGCCCAAGACCAGGGGTCCCACTCAGGGAGCACACCAGGCTAGCAAATACAGACACAATATAACTTTGTCCAGTCACACCACAGAAGGACTGGAGAAAAGTGACTTTGGCAAAGAAAACAGGAGAGCACAGCAAATCCATGCTGTGCTCCTGCTTCCAGCATTTAACCTTTCATTTGTGAAAGGCAGTTAAGGCCGAGTGCTGGACGTTATTCAAACCTCACTGCCATACTCAAGGGCTCAGTAATTGGATAGACTGGACTTTTTCAAGTCTTCTTGGAAAATGCAGTACTTGAAAATGCCTGTCTGGGTTCCAAAACCTGGGTCAGCCATTTTTAAGTATCTAAATGTTGTTGTCTTCCGCCTGAACAACCAGGCAAAAACAACCAACACAGCTTGGAAAGAGACCAGTTCAGCCCCACCTTGGCTGAAGCAGACCAACCTTTTCGTGCTGTCTGTTACCCAAGAATGTGGGTGGCTATAAAGGCAATAATTAGCAGTAAACACCACTGCTGATTTCATTTCCGGGTCTAGCTTGAAAACCTAAAGTTGTTAAGTCTAAAAGTTAAGGACAAAGATAGCTTCTAATATGTCTTACTTGAAATGTCCACAGAACTACTGTTCCATGGTATCTAGAGGTTGATAAAAGATACCTTTATGCCCTAGAATAAATCTTCTGCCTAGCACGGACAACGTTTTCAGTAAACAGAAATGGGAGACTAGTGGGGAAAATGTCATGTTATTAAGTGGCTTTTCCTTTCCAAATCTAACACTGCAAATTTGACAAATCTCAATACAGGAAGGTCACAGACTCCAGAAGACGGGACTCTACTCCACAGACGGAAGGTAATTCCTCCTCTGGTTCCTCCTTCCTGCAATGGCCTTAGCTGGCTATTTGGCAAACAACTGCTTCTCAAAGAGTCATACACATACCCTTGGAGTTAGAGATGATTTTAGATGGTTTATGGATGAACATAAGCTTACGGTGGCACTTTATGGCAAGTGACTTTGGTTTTCCATTGTCAAAGTGATATAAAGTTTCTTTTAACATAAAATAATTTACATCTGTAAACCCAGCACTTTGGGAGGCTGAGGCGGGGAGATCGCTTGAGTCCAGGGGTTTAAGACCAGTCTGGGCAACAATAGTGAGACCCCATTTCTACAAAAAAAAAGAAAAATTAGGCCAGGCATGGTGGCTCATGCCTGTAAACCCAGCATTTTGGGAGGCCGAGGCAGGTGGATCACTTGACGTCAGGAGTTCGAGACCAGCCTGGCCAACATAGTGAAACCCCCGTGTCTGCTAAAAGTACAAAAAAACTTAGCCAGGCATGGTGGTGTGCACCTGTAGTCCCAGCTACTCAGGTGGCTGAGGCATGAATCACTTGAACCAGGGAAGCAGAAGCTGCAGTGAGCCAAGATCACACCACTGCACTCCAGCATGGGTGAGAGAGTGAGACACTGTCTCAAAAAAAAAAAAAGAAAAAGAAAAAAAAAAGGTAAAAAATTTAACCAGGCATGGTGGTGCACATCTACAGTCTTAGCTACTCAGGAGGCTGAAGTGGCAGGATCATTTGAGCCTGGGAGGTCAAGGCTACAGTGAGCCATGATGGTACCACTGCACGCCAGCCCAAAAGACAGAGTGAGACCCTGTATCCTTCCCACCGCGCCCCTGCAAATATATATATATATATATATATATATATATATATACACATATATTTTTTTTTTACATATATAAAATCATTTAGGTGGGAGAGAGGATGTTAGTAAATTAAAAGAAAAAGGTTATTCATTAAATGCTAAATAGTATAGGATGTACAGGCCAGAAAAGAAAAAGGAAGTCCACGAGTGAGGAAAGGTTGGAAAACAATAGTAGAATTAGGAAAGCTATTCAAAATGCTCTCTTATGTAAAAAAGAGCTTTGCTTAGGAATATGTTAGAATTTTTTTTGCCTGTTGTTTTTTTTTTGTCGAGGGGAGAAAAGTTGGTCATACCAGAAGTAAGTCACAATACAATGACAGGACTTCCTCGGAGGGTTTTAATGTGTCTTAAGAAACACACACACTCATGGAAATTATGAACATGTGCAACAGTCTCAACATCAAAAGAGTAATTGCTGAGTTCATATAAACATTAAATGGGGCTAGAGTCTGACGGGCACCACCAGCTCCTCCGCCATCTAAAAAAGCCCTAGATGTGTTTAAAGGCAATTAGACGGTGGGTTTGGGTTCCGGCTGGACAAGCTGTAATAATAACACCTGCACAGGAGTTTCCTAAAATCACACAGAGCACGGGCCCAGCTAACATTCACAAGCAGCACAAAGAACTCGCAAGGAAGTCCCACCCAACCAGCCCTTACCAAGCAAGAGGCCTCTGGCCCAGTGGTCTCAACTAGGAAGCCAACAGCTTCAGGGTCCAGGCTGGCCCAGAGGTAGGATTCGGAAGAGGAAGCCACGTCTGCAGACGCAGATTCGGAGGACAGAACAGGGAAAGGCAAGTGTGGGTTAGAAAAGGTAGTACAGTTGGAAAACAAAACAAAACAAAACAGAAAAAAAGGGGCAACAAAGTCAGAGGGAGAGAGTCTAACATGTGAGAAAAATGCGTACCCCCAGCGCCAGAGGGAGTTTAGCAGAGTAGTTAAGGGTAAGGCCAACAGAGTCTGTGGTTCTAGCCCTACTGATGCCTTGTAGTACTGATACCTAATGCTATCTAAGCCTCAGCATCTCCACTTGCAAGCTAGGGATAATAATAGCACCTGCAACACCCAGGCTGGTGCAATGATTAGATGCAGTCATGGTAAGTGCCTGGGCCAGTAAAGGCCAAGCAATGGAGGCTGCAGGGCCAATGTTGCTGCTGCTAACTTCAGTTATGCTGCCGACTCCTCCCACTGCCTCAGTTCCACCTCCCTCCATGAGGATAATGACTCTCCTGTACATGTGTTTTGGAGAGAAGTAAATGAGTTCATATAAGTAAAGCACTTAGGTCTCTGCATGGCTCATAGAAGATATTAATATTAATATATTGAGGACAAAGTAAGCCACTTACTGCTGAAGTGGCCCTGGCAGAAAAGGGATAGGCATAAGGTCAGTGTTGGGCCCTGACTGTTTTCCTGACCTCCCTGCCCAGCTGTGCAGTCAGCTTCCACATGAGAAGCAGATGTGGCCAGCCACCCAGCACTCACCTTCCCCAACCTGCACAACGAAGGGACTCTTAGGAATAGTGTCCCCAGCAAAGAAGACCTTGACCACGTGGGGGCCAGGCTGCATGGGTTTGTACACACATCGATACACCTGGTTTCCTTTGTCTTCCACGAGCAACTCCACGGTGTTCTTCCCCTGGGGATCTCCCACCTCCACACCAATGTCACCCACACCAGCTCCTACAAGAAAGCAAGTATTCCATGAGCCCAAGTCACCCTCTCTGAAAGCTCACTGCTGCTGAGTGCAAAATGCAAACAGGACCAGTGTGGTGGCTCACGCTTGTAATCCCAGCACTTTGAGAGGCCGAGGTGGGTGGATCACTTGAGGTCAGGATTTCGAGACCAGCCTGGCCAACATGGTGAAATCCGTCTCTACTAAAAAAAATACAAAAATTAGCCAAGCGTGGTGGCGCACACCTGTAAATCCAAGCTACTTGAGAGGCTGATGTATGAGAATTGCTTGAACCTGGGAGGCGGAGGTTGCATTGAGCCAAGATCACGCCACTGCACTCCAGCCTGGGCAACAGAGTGATTCTCTGTTCCCCCAACAACAACAACAAAAAAAGCAAACAGGAGACAGGCCCTCAGGGAGGTCCACACCAAGTTGTTAACAACTATTTTCTAGAGGTGGAAGGGTTTATGGTTGAATGTTTCCTTTTTCTGCATTTTCTATTTACTACATGGAAAAGAAGCTGACAATTCAAGAAGTATGTCTTATTCAAGTGAAGCCTGAGTATTTTAGAGAAGAAAACCTGGTTTTGAAAAATCTAATATAACACATTTGAAAAAATTGTCTGATTATTTATTTGATTTAAAAGACAAAAGGTCAGGCCTTCAAGTCCCTGAGGATTATATTTCAGCCTTTGGAAGAAAGCGCAAAGGTCAGATCCATGGAGGAGTGGCACATTACCTGCCGTGTAGATGTCAAAGTAGGTGGGCTTATTGGCGATGTTCCCTACAGCTTCCAACCCTGGACCTTTTGCAGTGACTTTACTGGCGTCTCCCTGGGCCTTGTCAACATTCACTTCAAATGGGCTCTTGGAGATGTGCTGTCCTGCAAAGAGGACTGTGACCTATAGGTGACAGATGGGTGAGAAATACATAATCACTTCTCTGTGCCCAGCAGGACTGACATCAAGCCACATACATTGATGATCACCTCTCCTACCCTTCCATGATGGCACACACAAGGTGTCTAGAACGAGGAGCCCTGGAACCAAGTTTAACAGCCTGAATGGGACTCCCACCTGGCCCCTTCAGCCATACAGCTGGGTCTGGGACATCACACCTTTAGCAAAACAAAAATGCTGACCTTATATACACTTAGTCTCTTTAATAGGAAACAAACACATTTCAATCTCTGGACATTGAGTCCTTTCAGGGAGTGAATGGGCCACTATCCCTCAGAATAAAATGTGCAGTTCCATGATTTCAAATCCACAGCCAAACTGTTTTTTCAAGGGACCAAGATCATTCTTAGATACATGGATTTGGGACAAAGTAGAATGATTTCCATCTAAAACTTGAGTTACTGTTCTCATCTCTGAAATTTTTTGGGGTAATTGGGTTGGGTTTCATGTGAACCTATACTTGATTGGAATTAATTAATTACATTATAAATGCTCCCTTCAAGAGCATTTACTCCAAATGCATCATATTCTGCGAGTCTAAGAGAATGCTAAGGCCATCGTTTCAGGTGAATTCACTAAAGCCCAAGGTGGTGAGTACAGTCTGTATTCCAAAGTCTGGGCAGGTACATGATGGGATTGGCCTTTATGTGCTGTTGAGGGCTTTCTTCCAATGAAAAGTGTACTCCTGGGTCACCCCACTCTCCTGCAAGATAGGCTGTCTCAGCCCTTGCCCTATAGGTCACCTGGATGTCATCTCAAACAGAACTCGAAAGGTTGCCAAGACAAAGAGCCTGAGGCCTCAATCCCTATCATTTCTCCAGGTGCTGGGAGGGCCATTTCCCTCTACTATATTCAGCTGAACTACTCCATCCTCAGCCTTCAATGCTGACAGCCCCTCCAGAGCACCTCCAAGGAGAGTTCTTAAGAAAGCATTAAGAACAAAGAGCCAGCAGGGTGCAGTGGCTCATGTCTATAATCCCAGCACTTTGGGAGGCTGAGGCAGGAGGATAGCTTGAGGTCAGGAGTTCAAGAACAGCCTAGGTAACCTGGTGAAACCTGGTCTCTACTAAAAATGTAAAAATTAGCCGGGAGTGGTTGTGGGTGACTATAATCCCACCTACTTAGGAGGCTGAGGTGAGAGGATCGCTTGAGCCCAGGAGGCGGGGGTTGCAGTGAGCTGAGACCACACCACTGCACTCCAGCCTGGGTGACAGAGCAAGACCCTGTCTCCAAAAAAAGAATCAAGGACAAAGAGCCCATCTATAGTGTAGTCACCACAGCATCTACACTCCAGACACACAGCTGCAACCATTAGTTACCTAGATGGAGTTGGTAAAATCTTACCACATTGCAAACAACTCATCCTAGCTAGTCGAGGGAATCCTAGTGATTCCAATTTTCTATGATGAGCATAGATCCTTCTATAATCAGAAAGGAAAATCAGAAATTCACTTAAGAAAAACACTCTTCTTCCTGGGCTATCTTTCTTCTCCTAGCCCCAGAGTAGCCCAAGCCACGGCCATACTGCTTCATCTTACTTTGTGTAGCCCGGTGACCTTGGGCAGATATTCCACAGAGTATGTCTTGTTCTTGTCGCTGTCAGGGGTCACTTGTGCCTAGGAGGGAAGGTGGGCAACAGTTAGAAAAGGTGCCGGGTGTGAGTAAGGAGCATGCTGTGTCAGCAGGGATTCTGCAGGAGCTGCCAGGTCGGGAACACTGAAGGTGCTGGCGAGCCCCTGTCCCTCTTGCACAACGCCCCTAGAGAGAAGCTGCTTGAAGTCACAGAAACAAAACCACGCAGCGCAGAGGCATAACAGAGTCAGGACTCTCCAGTGTCCAGTGTCAGGCTGGCACTCTCTAGGTAAGAGAGAATATGAAGCAAGAAACTTAAACCTTTATCCGCTCAATAGTTCACTGAAAGCTTATGAAATGCCGGGCCCAGTGTTAGGTACTAAAAATAAAACATGAGCAAGTCAGGCACAATCCCTGCCCCAGTGGGGGAAACGGACCATCCATCAGTAAACTTAGAATTGCAAATTATGCTAAATGCCAAGAATAAAATATGGTCCTACGAAAATAAGTGACAGAAGGAACAGCATGTGCAAAGGCTCTGAGGGAGGAACCAAAGAATGGCCAATGTGGGAAGAGAGCAGGGCAAGACTATCTTATTATTCTTGCCATCAGTATATAAAACCTCAACTGAGGCTGGGCGCGGTGGCTCACGCCTGTAATCCCAGCAGTTTGGGAGGCCAAGGCAGGTGGATCACCTGAGGTCAGGAGTGCAAGACCAGCCTGACCAATGTGGTAAAACCCTGTCTCTACTAAAAATACAAAAATTAGCCAGGAGTGGTGGCAGGTTCCTGTAATCCCAGCTACTCGGGATACAAAAATTAGCCGGGCTGAGGCAGGAGAATCGCCTGAACCTGGGAGGTGAAGGTTGCTGTGAGCCAAGATTGTGCCACTGCACTCCAACCCGGGCAACAGGAGTGAAACTCTGTCTCAATAAATAAATAAATAAATAAATAAATAAATAAATAAATAAATCTCAACTGACAAGGCACCTTTGCTAAATCCAAAGTATCCTTTATTTCATTAAACACTGTGTCCCTGGCAATCAATTTAAATTTGATTTCAAGGCTCAGCTCTTGGGCAGGTTACTTTAACAGCTATAAGCCTCAGTATCCTTTCAGTAAAAAAACACTTTTCGTTGTGAGCTGAAATGAGGAAAATGGAGGCACAGTCCCTGGCCTCATTACAAGCCCCAAAAGCTCTATGAGGTGCTGGAAAGGAGAGGCAGCATCCTCCAACATACCTCCTCTTTGTTCCCTTCTGGGTCCTCAACAAACACCATCACGTCTCCTTGCCCGGCACTGATGGTGTCCACAGTGAACTTGGCTGGCTGCTTCACCATGTTTCCAGTGGGCTCGATTCCTGCCACAGGTTTACACAGACACGTTAGAAGCCGGGTGAGGGTGTGTCATGAGCCATTGCCCACTGCATCTCTTTCAGGGAACTGAGAGATGGGACCCAGCCCTGTAGATCCCATGTGGGAAATGGGGACAAACTGCCTTGACAAGGAAAATCAGGCAGGTTGAAAGCCTTAATTTTGTCCATGTTATTGAATAATATCCAATTTTGATATTCAGAGAACCTCAGTCAGGAGTCTATATAAAATTGTGGAAATAATGTGGTTAGTAAGTAGTAGCAGAGCTTGCCTTGATGGAAGCAATGCAGCAGGGAGGAGCAGAGCTTATTTCTCATTGAACAGCATTTATTGTATTGCCTGACATTTTAAAAAATTACATTCAATCTTTTTTAAATTAACCTTTTTATTTTAAGATGATCGAGCAAATTCATCGAGACAGATTTTACCTGTAGGTGTAAGAAACAATGCCCTTGCTGGGAGCGGTGGCTCATGCCTATAATGCCAGCACTTTGGGAGGCTGAGGCAGGTGGATCACCTGAAGTCAGGCGTTCAAGACCAGCCTGGCCAACATGGTGAAACCCCATCTCTACTAAAAATACAACAATGAGCCGGGCATGGTGGCACATGCCTGTAATCCCAGCTACTCGAGAGGCTGAGGTAGGAGAATTGCTTGAACCGGGGAGGTGGAGGTTGCAGTGAGCCCAGATCGCACCCTAGGCGACAGAGCATGACTCCATCTCAAAATAGTTTCCCCAGTGGTAACACGGTAAAAAGCTATGACTCAATCTCACAACCAGGGTATTGACGTTGATACAATCAAAATAGAGAACATTCCCTTTAGCACAGGGAGCCCTCCTGCTGCCATTGCATAACCACACCCACACTCTCCTTGGCCCTGATAACCACTAACCTGTTCTCCACACTGTAATTTTATTATTTCGGTAATGCCACATCAATGGAATCATAACTATGTAACCTTTTAGGACTGGCCTTTTTCACTACATATAATTGTCTACAGGTTCACCCAGGTTGTTGCTTCTATCAATGGTTTTTTTCCTTTTTATTGCTGAGTAGCTAATATTCCGTGGTATAGATGTACCACAGTTTAACCATTCGCCCACTGAAGAACATCTGGGTTGTTTCTAGTTGTCTCTTACCAGTAAAGCTGCTGTAAACATCTGTGCATAGGGGCGTGTGTGTGTGTGTGAACATAAGTATAAAATAGTAAGAAATTATATATATATAGGTCTCTGCCCCTGGTTCCAGAGTTCCTAAACCCCTTGGAATGTCCTTGGTGACAAGAGCATCTTCTGTTCTAATGAGGCAACTCTTAGTGGGCTCCCGGATAGCTTTCAGGATGTGGCTAATCAACAGAAAGACCAAGTCATGATCAGAAGCTTAGAACTTTCGGCCCCACTCTCATCCTACAGGGAAGAGAGAGCAACTGTAGTCTCAGTTAATGTCAATCATGCCTACGTGACTTAGCCTCCACATCCCTGAAGTATGGAGTTGGGAGAGCTTCTGGGTTGGTGAACACATCCATGTGCCAAGAGGACGGCCCACGCCAACCTCATGGGGACAGACGCTCCTGTGTTCAAAACCCCTCTAAACTTTGCCCCATGCACCTCTTCATCTGGGGCATCATCTGTATCCTCTATCATATCCTTCACTACACAACTGCTAAAGGTAAGTGTTTCCCTGAGTTCTGTGAGCCACTCTAGCAAATAACGTAACATGAGGAAGGGGTAATGGGAACTTCTGATTTGCAGCAAACCTGGACAGAAGTTGTGGGTTGCCTGAGGACCCACCACTTCTGACTGGCCCCTGAAGTCAGGGGCAGTTTTGAGGGACTGAGCCCTTAATGGGGTCTGCGCTAACTTCAGGTAGATAGTGTCAGAATTGAAGGGAACTGATTATAGGACACCTACTTGTTGTCCACATAAAATTGGAGAACTGGTCAGTATGGAGGGTGGAAATCCATAGATTTTGGTGACCAGAAGTGATATATTGAGAGGAGTAGTAGAGAAGATGAGAAAAGTTTTTTTTGTTTAGCTGTGAGAATATAGAAGGAAAAACAGTGGCTCTCCTAAACAGTAAGTTTTCATTCCTCTGGGATAAATGCCAAGGAGTGCAATTGTTGGGCCATATGGTAGTTGCATGTACTGTTTTTTGAGGTTTTGTTTTTGTTTTTGTTTTGAGACCAAGTCTCACTCTGTAGCCCAGGCTGGAGCACAGTGGCACAATCATGGCTCACTGCAACCTCGACCTCCCAGGCTCAGGCAATCCTCCTGCCTCAATCTCCTGAGTAGCTGGGACCACAGGTGCATACCACCACACCTGTATAATTTTTAAAAATTATTTGTAGAGATGCAATCTCCCTATGTTGCCCAGGCTGGTCTCAAACTCCTGGGCTCAAGTGATCCTCCGGCCTCAGCTTCCCAAAGTGCTGGGATTACAGAAGGGAGTCACTGTGCCCTGCCTATTTCTTTATTAAGAAACTACCAAACAGTGTTCCAAAGTAGCTATACCATTTTACATTCCCACCAGCAATGTATGAGTGAGTGATCCAGATTCAGTTTCTCTGCATCCGTTCCGCATTGAGTGTTATCAGTATTAATACTTTTTATTTTAGCCATTCTGATAGTGTGTACTAGGATTAATTTGCATTTTTCTCATGGTTAATGATACTGAACAAATTTCTATGTGTTTTTTTTGTCATATGGACGTTCTCTTCAGCGGAAACTGTTTATGTCTTTTGCCCATTTTCTTATTGGGTTGTTTGGTTAAATGTTTGTCTGTTTTTTAACGACTGAGATTTGAGAGTTCTTTTTACATGCTCTAGATACTAGTATTCTGTTGGACATATGGTTTGCAAATTTTTTCTCCCAGTCTTTAGCCTGTATATTCATCCTCTTAACTGTAAAAGGTTTTAAATTGTTTGTAAAAGTAAAATCCAGCCCCCAGATCCCAGTCTCAGCAACATTTTGAGTTCTGTTTGAGACGGTGTCCGGGTGGCTTTTATAGGGTGAGGGCTAAGACAGCTTGTCTTGCAGGACAGTGGGTGACCCAGGAGTGCACCCTTCAATGCAAGAAAACCCTCAACAGCACATAAAGGCCAACCACCACGTACAACGTTGAGTCTTTGAGACAGACCATCCTTCTTAAAACGTTAAAAAGTTTTTAATTTTGATGAAGTCCAACTTATTTTTTTTTAATGGATCATGTTTTTGGTGTCAAATCTAAGAACTATCTGCCTAGCCCTAGATCTCAAAGATTCTCTTCTATGTTTTTTTCTCAAAGTTTTATAGTTATATGGGTTTTTTGTTTTTTGGTTTGGGGTTTGCTTTTGTTTTGTTTTGCCTAGGGATGTTCAATTTCTCTGCCACCAGGTGCCGAAAAGGTTTTTCCTCCAATGACTTATCTTTGCACCTTTGTCAATAATCAGTTGTGCATATTTGTGTGGGGCTGCAGTTCTGTTTCATTGATCTATAATGTCTATCCTTTGACCAATACCACAAAATCTTGACTTCTGTAGCTATACAGTAAGTCTTGAAATCAGGAAGGCTGATACCTCCATGTTGTACTTCTTTCTCAAAATTGTTTTTGCTACTTTAATTCCTTTGCCTTTCCATATAGGTTTTAAAATAATAATCTTCTTGCTATCTGCAAAAACTCTTGCTGGGATTTTGACAGCAATTGCATCAAACCTGAATGACAATTTGAGGAGAGGTGGTATCTTTACTATTTGACTTTTTTTTTTTTTTTTTGAGACGGAGTCTCGCTCTGTCGCCCAGGCTAGAGTGCAGTAGCACAATCTCGGCTCACTGCAAGCTCCACCTCCTGGGTTCACGCCATTCTCCTGCCTCAGCCTCCCGAGTAGCTGGGACTACAGGCGCCCGCCACCACGCCCAGCTAATTTTTTATATTTTTAGTAGAGACAGGATTTCACCATGTTAGCCAGGATGGTCTTGATCGCCCACCTCGGCCTCCCAAAGTGCTGGGATTACAGGCATGAGCCACTGCGCCCAGCCCACTATTTGACTTTTACGATCCATGAAAACATTATATAGCTCCATTTATTTAGGTCTCTTCTATTTATCAGTGTTTTTGTAGTTTTCAGCATTTAAGTCCTATATATGTTTTATTACATTTATACTTTTTTAACGTAATTATAAACAGGATATGCTATTTTTAACTTTTGTGTCTGTTTGTTCATTAAATTATATAGAAACATAATTGATTTCTACATATTGATCTTGTATACTGTGACCTTGCTCAACTCACTTATTTAAGGGGGGGTATTTGAGTTTTCTCTCGCCCCATGGATTCTTTGGGATTTTCTACATAGACAATCATCTGCATCTGCAAATAGGGACAGTATTATTTCTTACTTTCCAATATGCATGTCTTTTATTTCCTTTTCTTACCTGACTGCACTGGCTAAAACTTCTAGCATTATGTTGAATAAGAGTGGTCAGAACAGCCATCCTTGCCTTGTTTCTCTTAGGAGAACATATTCAGTCTATTAATCATAATGTTAGCTGTAGGTTTCTTGTAGTAGCCACTCTATTTCAAGTTGAGAAAGTTCCCCCATTCTTCTTTTTTTTGAATTTTTATCACGGATGGCTGTTAAATTTTGTCAAATGCCTTTTCTGCATCCATTGATATGATCATGTAATTCTTTGTTAGTCTGTTAATATGGTAGGATTATGTTGACTGAAATTTTTTTTTTTTTTTTTTTTTTGAGACAGAGTTTCGCTCTTGTTGCCCAGGCTGGAGTGCAATGGTGTGATCTCGGCTCACTGCAACCTCCACCTCCCAAGTTCAAGTGATTCTCCTGCCTCAGCCTCCTGAGTAGCTGGGATTATAGGCATGTGCCACCACACCCGGCTAATTTTGTATTTTTAGTAGAGATGGGGTTTCTCCATGTTGGTCAGGCTGGTCTCAAACTCCTGACTTTAGGTGATCCGCCCGCCTTGGCCTCCCAAAGTGCTGGGATTATAGGCGTGAGCCACCACGCCTGGCTGTTGACTGATTTTCTAATAGTGAACCAGGCCTTGCATCCCTGGAATAAACCCCACTTGGTTATAATGTGTACTTCTTCATTATATACAGCTCAATTTTATTTGCTAATATAGTCATATGGTACATAATGAAGTTTCAGTCAAAAATAGTCCACACATACAATGATGGTCCCATAAGATTATAAATAGAGCCAAAAAATTCCTGTTGCCTACTGACGTCGCAGTAACGCATCGCATTACTCATGTATTTGTGGTGATGCTGGTATAAACAAACCCACTGGGCTACCGGCCATAGAAACATATATAGCACGGACAATTATGTTCAATACATAATACTTGATGATAAATGACAATGCTACTGGTTTATGTATTTAACATACTATACTTTTTATCATTATATTTTAGAGTGTGCATCTTCTATTTAAAAATTAAGTTAACTGCAAAGCAGCCTCAAGCAAGTCCTTCAGGAAATATTCTAGAAGAAGGCATTGTTATTGTAGGAGACGGCAGTTCCACACATTACTGCTCCTGACGACCTACCAGTGGGACAGTGGGACAGGTTGTGGAGGTGGAAGATAGTGATAATGATGATCCTGACCCTGTGTAAGCCTAGACTAATGTGTGTGTTTAAAAAAAAAAAAGTTTTAAAAGTACAAAAATGAAATTAAAAGTTTTAAACACAGAAAAAAGCTTACAGAGGCCGGGTGCAGTGGCTCACACCTGTAATCCCAGCACTTTGGATCATCTAAGGTGGATCACCTAAGGTCAGGAGTTCAAGACCAGCCAGGCCAACAGGGTGAAACTACGTCTCTACTAAAAATATAAAAATTAGCCAGAAGTGGTGGTGGGCATCTGTAAGCCCAGCTACTAGGGAGGCTGAGGCAGGAGAATAGCTTGAACCCAGGAGGCAGAGGTTGCAGTAAGCCAAGATTGTGCCACTGTACTCTAGCCTGGGCGACAAGAGCAAAACTCCATCTCAAAACAAAACAACCAATTGTTGTCCAGTTCAAGGATTCTTTTCTCTGTCCTTCTACCCTGCTATTGCGCTTATCCAATAAGTTTTTATTTCAGTTACTGCAATTTCCAATTCTAAAATTTCCATTTGGTTCTTTTTATCTCCTAAATGTTTATTATTATTTTGCTGGGACATTGTATTTCTTTGTTGAGATTTTTAATTTTTTCATTTTTTTCATGATTGTTCTTAATTGCTTACCGAAGCCTTTTTTTTTTTTTTTTTTGAGATGGAGTCTCACTCTTCTTGCCCAGGCTGGAGTGCAATGGCATGACCTCGGCTCACTGCAACCTCCACCTCCCAGTTTCAAGCGATTCTCCTGCCTCAGCCTCCCGAGTAGCTGGGATTACAGGTGCCCGCCACCTCACCTGGCTAATTTTTTGTATTTTTAGTAGAGACGGGGTTTCATCACGTCGGTCAGGCTGATATCGAATTCCTGACCTCAGGTGATCCGCCCACCTCGGCCTCCCCAAAGTGCTGGGATTACAAGCGTGAGCCACCACGCCTGGCTATTGAAGGCTTTTTTAATGGCTGCTTTAAAATTTTTGTCGTAAGATTCTAACATCTCTATCACCTCAGTGTTGGCATCAACTGTCTTTTTCATTCAGTTTGAGATCTTCCTGGTTCTTGGTATGAAAAGTGATATTTTTTTTTGAAACTGGATATTTAGGGTATCATGTAATGAGACTCTGGGTCTTCTGTAAATGTTCTGTTGTAGCTGGCGCTTTATGATACCACTCTGGCAGGGGAGGGAAGGGTACACACCTTGTTACTAACAGTGGGGGAAGAAGTCTAGGCTCTCCATTCAACCTCCACTGATGCTCAAGATTGGGGGGCTCATTACTGGTGCGTGGAGATGGGAGTTCCGGCTGGAGGGAGTAGGAGTGCCTCATTACTGCTCCTCCATGGCCTGGGGAGTGGCTTCCTTATTGCTAGACTGCTGTCAAAGCCTAGGCTCCCCATTCACCTCTGCGGGTGTAAGTGTGGGGCTGCATAGTTTTTTCTCTGGTGTGGACCTGGATTAGAGCAGTGATTCTTTAAGTTTTCTGCCTCACTGGGCTGCCCTTTCCTGCTCTTCTGGCTGGACAGGGGAGCTTTTGTTGGCACTTTCTGTGTTTGTGCCCACTGGCATCTTCAGGTTGTCAGCTTCTTTCTCTGGCTCCAAGTCTGGGATATATAAAGCAAAGTAAACCCAAGGAACTCAGTACTGTGTCATTCCTCGAGTCCCAAGATCCCTGGTTAGTCCGCCTCGTCCTTTTTCAGAGGCTCCCTATGTTTTCCTTATGTATAGCCCAGGGGTTTTAGTTGTAGTTAGCAGAAAGAATTGGGCAAAGTCCTAGTCCATCTTCCCAGGAGCAGAAGTTCAAATATTACCTTTTTAAAAAGCTTTTTATTATGAAGAATTCCAAACTAGGCTGGGCACCGTGGCTCACACCTATAATTCTAGCACTTTGGGAGGCCGAGGCAGGTGGATTACCTGAGGTCAGGGGTTCGAGACCAGCCTGGCCAACATGGTGAAACTCCGTCTCTACTAAAAATACAAAAATTGGCCGGGTGCGGTGGCTCACGCTTGTAATCCCAGCACTTTGGGAGGCCGAGGCGGGAGGATCACGAGGTCAGGAGATCGAGACCACAGTGAAACCCCGTCTCTACTAAAAATACAAAAAATTAGCCGGGCATAGTGGCGGGCACCTGTAGTCCCAGCTACTCGGAGAGGCTGAGGCAGGAGAATGGCGTGAACCCAGGAGGCGGAGCTTGCAGTGAGCCGAGATTGCGCCACTGCACTCCAGCCTGGGCAACAGAGCGAGACTCCGTCTCAAAAAAATAAATAAATAAAATAAAATAAAATAAAAATACAAAAATACAAAAATTAGCCAGGTGTGATGGTGGTCGCCTGTAATCTCAGCTACTCAGGAGGCTGAGGCAGGAGAATCCCTTGAACCCAGGAGGCAGAGGCGGGGGTTGCAGTGAGCCAAGATCATACCATTGCACTCCAACCTGTGCAACAAAAGTGAAACTTTGGTTCAAAAAAAAAAAAAAAGGCTGAGCACCGTGGCTCACACCTGTAATCCCAGCACTTTGGAGGCCAACGTGGGCAGATCACCTGAGGTCAGCAGTTCAAGACCAGCCTGACCAACATGGTGTAACCCTGTCTCTACTAAAAATACAAAATTGGCAGGGTGTGGTGGTGCATGCCTGTAATCCCAGCTACTTGGGAGGCTGAGGCAGGAGAATTGCTTGAATCCAGGAGCCAAGATCGTGCCATTGCACTCCAGCCTGGGCAACAAGAGCGAAACTCTGTCTCAAAAAAAGGCTGGGTGCAGTGGCTCACACCTGTAATCCCAACACTTCGGGAGGCCGAGGCAGGTGGGTCACGAGGTCAGGAGTTCAAGACCACCCTGGCCAAGATGGTGAAACCCCGTCTCTACCAAAACTACAAAATTAGCCGAGCGTGGTGGTAGGCGCCTGTAATCCCAGCTACTTGGCAGGCTGAGGCAGGAGAATCACTTGAACCCAGGCAGCAGAGGTTGCAGTGGGCCGAGATCATGCCACTGCACTCCAGCCTGGGCGACAGAGTGAGACTCTGTCTCAAAAAAAAAAGAAAAAGAAAAAGAATTCCAAACACAGATGTAGAGAGCACTGCACAGTGGACCTCCTGTACCCAGCTTCAACAACTATCAACTCACAGCTGGTCTTGTTTCACCTTCACTCCCGCCTCCTCCCCTTCCTGTATTATTTTGACACAAATCCTACACCTCAGATTTTTTTATCCACAATCACTATGTATCCTTAAAAGATACTTGCAAAGTACCCATAATATCAATACCACATTAAAAAAAAATTCCTTAATGTCAAATATTCAGTGTTCAAATTTTCAGTTATCTTACAAATATCATGAATTTCTTACAGCACCTTGAGCTGCTGCTTTATCATGAATTTTTTGTTTGTTTGTTTGTTTGAGACAGAGTCTAGCTCTGTCACCAGGCTGGAGTGCAGTGGCGCCATCTCGGCTCACTGCAACCTCCGCCTCCCAGGTTCAAGCTATTTTCCTGCCTCAGCCTCCCAAGTAGCTGGGATTACAGGCACGCGCCGCCATGCCCAGCTAATTTTTGTAGTTTTTGGTAAAGATGGGGTTTCACCACGTTGGCCAGGATGATCTCGATCTCCTCATCTCGTGATCCGCCCCCCTCAGCTTCCCAAAGTACTGGGATTACAGGCGCGAGCCACCACGCCCGGCTATCATGAATTTTTTTTAACCATCAGTTTGAATAAGATCCAAATAAGGTCACATATTACAAACGGTTGCTAAGTCTCTTAGGTCTCATTTAATGTCCGGCTGTCTCTCCATCACTTCGTTTTCCCTGCTACCAATCTGTTAAAGACACTAGGTCATTTGTTACTATACTCTGGATTTCTATTCATTTCCCAATAATTTAGTTTAAGAAAAAATGGCTGTAGACTGTTATATAATAAGATAATCTTTCTGCCCAAAAAGAAAGGTAAAAATTATAAAGAATTATAAATAAATTTTAAAAGGTAGCCTTCCCACACTGCTCAGTAAGAAATGCAAAGCAAAGAAGATATACAGTTTAACTCAGCATAGAAAAAAGGCTAGAAATAAATACCTCAAACTTTGAAGGCAGGAATGAGATTGGCAGTTGGAAAGTGAGTTTCAATTTTTATTTCATATATTTTTCTTTTGCTTAAGATTTACATAACAGTCAGGTTATGTAACTGATATAAGCAAATGGATTTAAACATACACCTAATAGCCAAGCATGGTGGTTCATGCCTATAATCCCAGCACTTTAGGGGGCCAAGGCAGGGGGATTGCTTGAGCTCAGGATTTTGAGACCAGTCTGGGCAACATGGCCAGGCCAGTCTCAAACTAAAATATTTTTAAAAATAAGCTGGAGATGGTGGTGCACACCTGTGGCCCCAGCTACTATAGAAGCTGAGGAGGGAGAATCACTTGAGCCCAGAAGGTCAAGGCTGCAGTTGACCGTGATGGCATCACGACACTCCACACTGAGAGAGTGAGACTATCTCAAAACGACAACAACAAAAATAAGTAAGTAAATAAATATGCACCTAAAATACTAAAAGTCCCACTTTCTCTGACTCCAGCAGCCTGAGAAACAACTTACTTTGTAGCTTGTCAAAGGTCTGGGCTTGGGTTGGTCACCTGTGGCTAACCATGGCTGGTTAGAAAGCTGAACCACAGCCCCACTCTAAACTCCTGCGGAGCTTTGCTTACCATGAAAGGAGACAACTGGTACCCCTCTGATTACTCAGATAGGAGGGTGCTTAAGGATTGCTCTACAGTAAATGCTTCATAGAGAACTAGATTTTTACAAAGGTTTCTGATTAGCTCATGGACGAATGCTTTTCACATAGCTAACCCTGCAAGGAAGCCCACCACAAAGATCTGTTTGTGGCTGGAGGTCCACCTCACCCCCGCCCTCTCTCCTTTCAACCCACTGGAACTAAGCAAGGTGGGGGTCAGTGAATGGATCAACAAATGCTAACTGGCTGGCAACTGGCATCTATTAAACAACCAGGAAATAAAAAACAAAACAACACTTTCAAATCTTTTAGAAACTAGAAGATAAAACGGTCTCTCTTCCTGGGCTCAGGTGGCAGAAATGAAGCAATGTGGTCACACAGAGAAGACCAAAACTGACCCCGGCTTTCATCTCACCACATGACAAGGACAATATCTCACAGCCCCACCCATGTGGCCTTGTGACCCTGTCACCTAATATGACCATTTTGTCTTCCTACTTTAAAAAGCAGTGAGGCCACTTCATCCTGAAAAATAAGCTGAATATAGGATTACTATATGATCCACCAATTCCACTTCTGGGTATATCCCTAAAAGAATTGAAAGCGGGGTCTCAAACAGCACTTGTACACCCATGTTTTCATAGCAGCATTATTCACAATAGCCAAAAGAATGTAGCAACCCAAATGTCTATCAGCAGACGAATGGATAAGCAAAATGTGATATACACATACAAAGGAATATTATTCAGCCTTAAAAAGGAATGAAATTCTAACACATGCTACAACATGGGTGAACCCTGAAAACGTATGACAAGTGAAGTAAGCCAGAGAAAAAAAGACAGCATATGATTCTATTTCTAGGAAGTACCTAACAGACAGCATATGATTTCACTTCTAGGAGGTCCGTAGAATAAGCAAATTCATAGAGACAGGGAGTAGAATAAAGGTTACCAGAAGCAGAGGGGAGGGGAGAATGGGGCGCTATTGTTTAATGAGTATGGAGTTTCAGTTTGGGAAGTTGAAAAAGTTCTGGAGATGGATTGCAGTGGCTGTTGCACAACAACGTGAATACACTTAATGCCACACTTCAAAATGGTTAAAATAGTGAATTTTATGTTACGGATATTTCCCCACAATTAAAAAAATGCAAAAAGCTCACATATAAGAAAAAAAATTTTTTTTAAAAAGGGTGTGTTTCCTCCACAAGTGCACCACAGTTGCTAAGAGGCAGATGAAGGAAATGGCAATGACCAGCCACATTCCTGAACCATAACAAGTGATCGTTTTCTAGAAAATAGCACCGTGAAAGGAAACCGTCTCACATTAACAACAGGGAAGCCGGATGGCCAGTGATAAGGTTATTACAAACATACATTATGCCTTGATTAGATTCAGTCCATTTGACCAATCTGGTTGACAAAGGATTTAATTGGTTGTTTGCAACTGTTTTGCCATTAAGGAAGCATAATCTTTAAAGTCAGAGGTTCCTCATTCCAGCCACCACCTGTGGTATGCCTTAAAGAAAGCACTTTTTTTTTTTTTGAGACGGAGTCTCGCTCTGTCGCCCAGGCTGAGTGCAGTGGCACGATCTCGGCTCACTGCAACCTCCGCCTCCCAGGTTCAAGCAATTCTCCTGCCTCAGCCTCCTGAGTAGCTGGGATTACAGGCGCCCGCCACCATGCCTGGCTAATTTTTGTATTTTTTGTAGTGAGGGGGTTTCACCATGTTGGCCAGGCTGGTCTCCAACTCCTGACCTCAGGTGATCTGCCCGCCTTGGCCTCCCAAAGTGCTGGGATTATAGGCATGAACCACCACACCCGGCCAATATTTTCTTAAATTATGAAAAATGAGAAATAAAACTCACTCCTTCCCCTCCCCCATAGAAAAGGCGTTAGTTGTATCTGGCCGTGTTGATCTTCACCAGAAACCACACTTTGCAGCCATGGAACTGTTCTCTTCACAAAGCTAGTGTGCTTGAAGTCAGGTGCCAAGCACAACACCAAATGCCTTGAAATGGCTTCTACCCACTATAATGTTCTGAGCAGAACGGTGTTCCGCAGCTGCCTTGCAGTCATAAACAGGATGTCTTAGCAAGGAAGTATCTGCCAGGGGTTAACAATAGCTCCTACTCCGGCTGGAAATCTGAGGCAGCCTTAGCGTAACAGAAGGAGAAATGAATCAGCAGCCAGATGGCCCACCCCCATCACTGACTGTGGTGATCTGGGGCAAGACCAAACTCCCCTGACTCCCTACCCCGCGATTCCTCTTCTGAAAAATGGGAGCAATGGGCTACTGCACTAAAATCACCAAGCAGCAAACTTGCCCTTTCCATCTAAGCAGAAACATTTCTTAAAGCCTTAGAAAAACAAGGCAGAATAAAACAGTCATAAAATGTGTTATAAAGGAGGCTTGGGGTATCTTTGAGGATTACACCCATCTATTTTTGATTCTAAGAACATCACTCTTGAAGCCATGAAATCATCTCCAACACCAGAGGACATGTCTCCAACACAGCACCAGAGGACCAGCACTCACCTCTGCCATAGGCCCTGGCTTTCTTCGGGTTGAGTTTGGGTTTGAGAGGAGCCCCCGGCTTGAGCTTGGCTTTGGGGAACTGGGACAGGTAAGTCATAACTGAGTGCTCGTCCACATCCGGGTGAATGATTTCTTCAGGAGTGATGACCTAGGATAATGACATGGTGGATGAACACCCAGAACACATCACTTTGCAGCTATTCAAGTGTTTGCAAATGCCTCTTAAACCAAGCACTACAAATATTAAGAAACTGAGTCAGCTTCTCAATTAAGTGAAATTACATTAAACCAACACACCAATATCAGTGTTTTTAACCATTTTTGAGAAATTGCAGACCCCTTTGAAAGCTAGGGGCACCTCTCCAAAAAATTCTGCATGTAACTTCCAAAAGTTCATTGTCCTCCCCATTCCCCAAAAGTCCATTTACTCCTCTGGTCAAACCTTTCAAAAATGATAAAAGGATAAGCTATAGCAAGTCAGGAAAATGAAGAAACAAGCACACATGGGATTAGAGCATGTTACAAAAAAGTGCACAGGTTAACCAGCTTTTTCCTTTGCTTGTATATTCATGGTCTGTATCTGTATTAACGCTACTAATTTAAAAAGGTAAATAAAAAAGAAACATGTAAATATTAGATATGTGATCTGAATATATTAGGAGCCATTAAAAAAATAGGGAAGCCAGGCATGGTGGCTCATGACTGTAATCTCATCGCTTTAGGAGTCCAAGACAAGAGAGATCACTTGAGGTCAGGAGTTCGAGACCAGCCTGGCCAACATGGTGAAACCCAGTCTCTACTAAAAATACAAAAATTAGCCCAGTGTGGTGGCAGACACCTGTAATCCCAGCTACTAGGGAGGCTGAGGCAGGAGGATGGTTTGAACCCACCAGGTGGAGGTTTCAGTGAGCCGAGATCATGCCACTGCACTCCAGCCTGGGTAACAGAGGAGTGAGACGCCGTCTCTTAAAAAAAAAAAAAAAAAAAAGGCCAGGCGCAGTAGCTCACGCCTGTAATTCCAGCACTTTGGGAGGCCGAGGCGGGTAGATCATGAGGTCAGGAGTTCGAGACAAGCCTGGCCAACATGGTGAAACCCCTTTTCTACTAAAAATACAAAATTAGCCGGGCATGGTGGCATACATCTGCAGTCCCAGCTACTCGGGAGGCTGAGGCAGGAGAATCGCTTGTACCTAGGAGGCAGAGGTTGCAGTGAGCTGAGATCATGCCACTGCACTCCAGCCTGTGTGACGGAGCAAGACTCTGTCTCAAAAAAAAAAAAAAAAATAGGGAATGGGTAAATTTCTCTTGATATTCAGTTTAGGAGCAAGACTAGACCGATCCCGGACAGGTGACTTCCCTGAAGGTGCCACCACCTCAGTTTCAGTACCATCATCTGACCCAGCCCTAAACAGCATGCAGAGTCCTCCCTGCCTCCAGTAATGGTGCTAAGGAGGTAAATCACACTTCCTCGGATGAACAGAGGCTCTGTCTCATGGACCAGGTTAACCATGTGCAATGAACAACAGATGTGTCCAACTTCCCTCCCCATGTGATGAAAAGCACCAGAAAACATTCTGACCATTAGCCTGCAGGAACAAAAGAGCTACTTGGGTTTGAACAGTAGCCTTCAATACATTCCATAAAAAGTAGGATGTGTGTTGATTTGGCATTTCTTCCCGGCAGCTCCTTCAACAACTTCACCCATGCCAACATCACATGAACGTAAAAAGGAGACGGTTTAGGTTTAAGCGGAGATGAAAAACACACCACACCACTTCCTGAGGATGGACGAGCCAAGAAACCAATGAGCCATGTAGGAGAGACATGACTCCAAAACCAAACCAAAGAAACAGGCATGTTGTTCTACCTTCCAAGGGACCCTGTTACAGAATACACTGAACTCAGACCTCAATGCAGCCTACAGCGACGCCATCAGTCCCATGGCACTGGCTACCTGCAATCTTCCCTGGCTAGCCTTTGGACACGGGACTCATGGTGCCTAACTGTTAGAGGGAGTTTCTGGAAAGAAAACACTGGTTTTCCTCCCAGCTAGGAAGATCAGACTTCAACTAAGCAATGTGACTACTGTAGATGGTATCCAAGACTTACTTGATTTCTGAGTCCTCTTGTTATATTCCTGTGATCGGATTACGGGTGATAGAGATTCCTCCACAGTTTCCATTAATGGTGGATTATCCTGGCTTACATGTTTTTAAAAGTTTTAAGTCGGCCAGGCGCAGTGGCTCACACCTGTAATCCCAGCACTTTGGGAGGCTGAGGCGGGCAGATCACGAAGTCAGGAGTTTGAGACCAGCCTGACCAACATGGTAAAACCCTGTCTCTACTAAAAATACAAAAATTAGCCAGGTGTGGTGGTGCGCACCTATAATCCCAGCTACTCAGGAGGCTGAGGCAGGAGAATTGCTTGAACCCGGGAGGTGGAGGTTGCAGTGAGTGGAGATCACACCACTGCACTCCAGCCTGGGCGACAGAGCGAGATTCCATCTCAAAAAAAAAAAAAAAAGTTTTAATTCCTGTGCCTTTTCTTAAGCTATTGGATTAAAATTACCTTTTAAAATGTAGATTGAGAAATGGTCAAATACTATCAATTTCTTATGGCTCAACCTAATAGTTAGGGTCCATATTTGTAGTCTGGGGTTTAAAGGTAGTCTTCAAAATATTTAGAGAAGAAATACTAGAAAATTAGCCAGTGTGTGACAAAGAAGAGTGACATGAAAATTTCTGGATGATCTACATTAAACCAACACACTAAGATCTATAAGCACCTGAGTCAATGAGAACCTACTATGATTATGGGTAAACTGAGGAAGATGAGAGAGCGTCACAGGCAATGCTCTCTGAAGTCACAATGCCAAGAAGGTCGGGCTGCCTGACCCGGGAAGGCATCCGTAGAAACAGCTAGTGGGTGGGGGCAGCCGCACGCGGCCTGGCATGCTGTGCGTACCTGTGGGACACCCAGCCAGTCATCTGCCTGCTGCATGGCTTCTCGTGCATTATCCACAGGCTTCTGCGGGTCCCAGGATTCCCAGTCTGGGCACAGACCTGTTAACAGAACACAAAAGATTCTTTTAACATTAGTTGACCAGAGAGATTAAAGGAAACCATGTGCCTGAACTAACCCATTTGTTCTTTTAGTTCAGAGAATGATTTTTTTCCTAAAATCTGAGCGAATCATATATTTAACAGGCAAAAAGTATCACAGGTATGAGTGTGCCAGGGTGTAAACTATCCTCCACGACTGAGACTTCTCCTCCGGGTGCTGTGTTCTTGCATAAAGATGAGGGTTATCCATTCCTTGAAGGAGTGGTGTTAAAAAATAAACAAAGCTTGGAAAAAGCCTGGTGCCTTTATGCAGGAGGGATTTTTTTTTTTTTTACTCTATTCCTGGATATATCTAAAAAATCTAGAATAGCAGCATCCTGTGTGATTCAAAAATCCACTTGCTCAAAGGCACAAACCTAGAATTATCTTAAAAGCCTTTGTAAGCACATGAGGTAAAGGACTAGAGCAAAAACTCCCAGGTTTAAATTGGAAAGAGGTATCCTAAAATGTGTCCTTAAATGGAAGTAAAGAAGAGGATATTAGGAAATCAATTAATGCTGCACTTTGAATTTTCCCTGGATGACACCAACTTATAGGCTCTCAAGTAAGAATGAGGCCTTCAGCCCTCCCATACCCAACTGACACTAGTTCTGCTTTGAATATGTCGAGAACCACTAACTAACTAAATACTAATGTGCCCAGTAAATACAGAATACACAATAAATGGAAAATATGATTAATACCTTTTTTTTTTTTTTTTAATTAAAATCAACTTTAGGGGGTGTGTGTAAACTCTGACTCTGGTCTTTCTACTGAGTGTGTACCAGCAAACTCTACCCATCAATCTAAACCCTCCAGTGGGAATAATTACAACCTTCATATACACTCAACCACTAAGAAATGTGCAGCCCATCAAGGTTGGAAAAGGCTCCAACTGGATCCTGACCAAATGCTATTTCACAGCAACACAGAAAGAAAAGGGTGGAGAATGCCATATATAGTCAAACCAGTGGTTAATAAAAATAGGTACTTTCCACTCCATGGAAGTTTTTAGATTTTCATGCCAAGCCACTTAATAGGACCAAATGTTTCTCCAAATCCAACGAGAAACTGAGCACCAATGTGGGAAGACCCAGGATTTTGGAGTCTGGAAGCTAAACCCAAGTCTTGCTTCTAAGCACCAACTCCTTCATTGGAATTTGGATAAAAGACTCAACTTGATGCTCAAACATGTCTATGGATATACCTAGAAAATCTGCCCTTGGAAGGGTACACAGAGCCAGTTTTAGTTTCCTTAGCTGTCTTATGATGGGCTAAGACCTGGAGAAATACGCCAATCAAAGCAAAGACAGCATTCCCATTGAAAACCAGAATGTTTGGGACCCACACACCCCCATCCTGGACAGCTGGTTTAGGCAGCCCTGGGCACTTACCTGGAGCACAGCTGTCTACCAGGGCTCCCAGGGCTTTGCCGTCTTGCCAGTTCTGGTTAAAGTTGGTGATGGGCAAGTAGGGGATCTTGTTCTGAATCCACCCCAGCAGCCTCTGCTTTGGCGTCTGCTTCTTGGCATCATCATCCCCTTCATCCTCCCACACAGGCATGGAGATGGAGTAGTGGAGGATCAGCGTCCACACCAGACCCAAGATGAGCTTCAGGTTCCCATCCACAATGGCTTTGCTATCTGGGGAGAGAAGCACAGGCTTGGTCATTCCTCTGGGTTACACAAGTGTAAATTATGCTCCTTATATAAATGTAAATGCAGTCTTCAACTATTAGAGAACCATACTGAGATATTTAAGAGTGAGAGGATGTAATGCTGAAATTTGCTTCAAAACACTTGAGGACAAGAACAGATGAAATATGATTCCAAAATGCTGTTAATGGATGTCACTGGATCATGGGTTCAGGAGCATGTAAGATACCACTGTCTCTACTTTTGTACATGCCTAAAATTTTCCATAATAATGGCCGGGTGCAGTGGCTCACTCCTGTAACCCCAGCACTTTTGGGAGGCCGAGGCAGGAGGATTGCTTTGAGCTCAAGAGTTCAAGACCAGCCTGGGCAACATGGTGAAACTCCCTCTCTACTAAAAAAAAAAAAAAAAAAAAAAATTAGCCAAGCGTGGTGGCTCACTCCTGTAGTCCCAGCTACTCAGGAGACTGAGGTTAGAGGATCACTTGAGCCTGGGAAGTGAAAGTTGCAGAGAGCTGAGGTCACGCCACTGCACTCCAGCCTGGGCAACAGAGTAAGACCCTGTCTCAAAAATTGAAAGAAATCATTTCACAAATATAGACGATAAAAAGGAGTGACTGCATCCGAGAGGTAACAACCTGCTAACCTGGTAGTATACAGCCTACCAGATTGTGTGTGTGTGTATACGTGTGTGCACGTGTGTATGTGTATACATGCATGTGTGTTTGCTGCCTGAATTCATGTTATTCAATTGGTAGAAATTTTTTTCTTTTCATTAATCATTATGTCCTAGACATCTTTTCCCTATAAAAAGTTTGTTTCTGTTTACATTCCTATCTATAGATTTAAGAGGCCAGTTAGTTATCCCTGCAAATCTCACCAATGCTGGGTGTTATCAATCATTTTCATGTTTGCTATTCTGACACATCAGTCATTCTTAAGAGTAAGCCGTGACGCTAATGCGTCCTCTTGTGAGGAGGATAAGTGACCAGCCAAAATCATGGCCCCTTTCTAGTCCTTCCCTTGCTTAACAGAACATGCCATGCCATGCCCCTGGCTAGCACCTTCCAGGAATCTCATTGCCATTTGTTTCCACTTCCCCTGCCCTTGCCTTCTCTGCAGCTATCCATCTCCTGCCCCCGCTGCAACTTTTTCTCTCTCTCTCCATTTCCCTATACCCATTCTCCACCAAAGATACTCCATAGCCAGCTCCCATTCTACCAGGACCCCAAGCTACAAACACGGGCACTATCCTGGACTCCTCCTCTTAAACTCTTGGTATAGTTTCCACAATGTGTCAATTCTATCCCTACCTAACTCTTTTGGCAAACCCTTTTCTACACCCTCCCAATAAACATTTTTGTCTGGCAGCCTTGAAGCCGAATCACTGTTCACATAACCCCAGAACCATCTTTCTTGTCAGGTACCTCTGTGCTTCCAAATTCACCAGGGTCCCCGCTGCACACAGTCAGCTCCTTAAACATACAGCACCTCAGAACCTACATAACCCCCATCCAATCTGCTTTCCACTCTTGCCACTCCCACCCACCATACTGCAGGCTCAAAGACTCCTTGTTCCTGGACTACGTCTTGTCCTGAGCCCCTAGACCTCTTCATGTGTTCTCTATCCCTTTGATGGGAAGACCTTCACCCATCCTCCTGTGCAATAACTCCTGGCTCATCATTCTGACACCAGATTCTACAGCTGGTGGCGCTTCACTCCCACCAGCATTTATGTGTGAGTTCCTTGGCCTCCCACCTCACTCCAGAACTGAAATCGCTTGTTGGGGAGTGACTGAGCTATCTGCATCTTGGTGTCTCCCCAGCCACCCACCGAGAGCCACCTGAATGCTGGTTGAACACATGCCAAATTACACTTAATGAAACCCAACCACAACCACATGAAAAGCATACTCACATGCTGATAAGGGGTGCATGGTATGCCACTCAAAACTGAAAGGGTGAGAGCTTTATTTTTTTAATTAACCTGATTATTGTTATATCCTCTTGCAACAAAAGACCCTCTTTAAGAGCCCACACCCAAACCATCAGAGAGAAATCATCAGAATTTAATTAATTAAATTAATTAATCAGAATCAATTTTGCAGTTGCAGATTCAGTCATAATAAAACTCGATCATCTAACCTGGAAAAAACAAAGAGTATCAGGGAGTGGCTGATAAGAAAAACTGATTCAAGCAATCCTCACACAAAGTTAAGGTTCCCAAGGACTTTCTCTGTAATGAATTGTATAAATAATAACTTCGAAGCAGGACTGTCTACATAATTCATGGGGCTCAGAGAAAAATGAAAATACAGGGTTCCTTGTCCAAAACTGAAGAACTTCACACCAACATCCATTTTCTACTCCCCAAATGTATCACTAACGTTTAAGCCAGGCCCCTAAATACAAGAAACAGATATAAATTCACTGTGTTTTCTTGTAATTTAGCTCAAGAATTGCTTTCACTACCCACTTCCTCAAATTCCATCCTTTGCCATGTGTTGCTGTCTTTAACTGTTTGAATCTAGCTTCACACACAGCCTCTTGCTTTTTTTAGTTTCTCTTCCTCACTCTCTTTTGCAAGGATGAGTCTTGTTAATCCTGGGGAGGATAATCTGATTTTGGAACCATTTCCCAGCTCATTTCTCAGTATTACCAGAAGATACATCAAACTTAACTCCTAGGGGAGCAAGACCTGCCTGCCTCTAGACCAGTGGTTCTCAAAATTTAGCAGGTGTCAGAATCACCTGAAGGACCTGTTAAACCACAGAATGCTGGGCTCACTTTTAAAGTTTCTGATTTAACAGGCCTGGGGTGAAACAGGAGAATTTGAATTTCCAATAAATTCATAGGTAATGAATGCTGATGCTCTTGGTCTGAGTCATAAGAGTAATTCTGATCATTCCATATTCTGTTTGTCGTCTCCTTTACTGAAAGCCTTTATATCATGGGTTCTTCCTGAGTGTGGGGAAAACCTGTGCCTTTATTCTAACCAATAGAAAAATGGCAGAGGTGATGGGCTATTACTTCCATGACCATATTATGATACATGAAACTCCACTTTAGCAGACAAGAGACAGATTCTCTTGCTGGCTGTGAGGAAACACGCAGCCGTGTTATGAACTGCCTATGCAGAAGGTCTCATGGCAGAGATTTGAGCGTAGCCTCTAAAACCTGAGGTTAGCCTCCAAGCAACAGCTAATAAAAAGCTGGGACCTGTCAGTGAGACAATCACACGGAAATGGATTCTTTTAAAAACCTGAATGAACCTGAATGAATCTGAATGAAGTAGATTTTTCCTTAGTTAGGCATTCAGATGAAAACACACCCTAGATGGCACCTTCCTTACAGTCTCGTGAGACCGGGAGCAGAGGACCTGGTCTTAAGCCATGGCTGGACTCCTGGCCCACAGAAACTGTGAGACAATAAATAAGTGTTGTTTGAAACTGCAACTCCCCAGTGCCAAAAAAGAAAAAAAATTAAGAACTTCAAGACAGCAACAGC